>NC_140995.1:181682611-182882611 GCF_052327205.1 Somniosus microcephalus
TTTAGCGGCAAACTATGTTACAGCTTGCCATAAGCAGAGGGACAACCAGTGACCATTGAATCTAAGAAAAAATTATATGTATATTGTTTGTGTGTGTATTTATGTATACATGGGTATATTTGTCTATACACTGTATGTCTAGATCTGCGTTTATGTGTTCAATTATATATGTTTTTCTGTGCTTTGGCAACATAAGATGTATCTTGTCATGCCAATAAAGCAATTTGAATTGAATTGAATTGAAAATTGAGAGAGGCTGGGGAGAGAGAGAGAGACTGGGGGAGAGAGAGAGAGATTTAGGAGAGAGAGAGAGATGGGGAGAGAGCGAGAGAGACTGGGGGGAGAGAGAGAGACGGGGGAGAGAGGGAGAGAGAGACTGGGGAGAGAGAGACTGGGAGAGAGACTGGGGGGAGAGAGAGAGACTGGGGAGAGAGGGAGAGACTGGGGGAGAGAGAGAGAGATTTAGGAGAGAGAGAGAGATGGGGAGAGAGAGCGAGAGACTGGGGGGAGAGAGAGAGATTTAGGAGAGAGAGAGAGATGGGGAGAGAGAGAGAGAGACTGGGGGGAGAGAGAGAGACGGGGGAGAGAGGGAGAGAGAGACTGGGGAGAGAGAGACTGGGAGAGAGATTGGGGAGAGAGAGAGAGATTTAGGAGAGAGAGAGAGATGGGGAGAGAGAGAGAGAGACTGGGGGGAGAGAGAGAGACGGGGGAGAGAGGGAGAGAGAGACTGGGGAGAGAGAGACTGGGAGAGAGAGAGACTGGGGGGAGAGAGAGAGATTTAGGAGAGAGAGAGAGATGGGGCGAGAGAGAGAGAGACTGGGGGGAGAGAGAGGGACGGGGGAGAGAGGGAGAGATTTAGGAGAGAGAGAGAGATGGGGAGAGAGAGAGAGAGACGGGGGAGAGAGAGAGACTGGGGAGAGAGAGACTGGGAGAGAGAGAGACTGGGGGAGAGAGAGAGAGATTTAGGAGAGAGAGAGAGACGGGGAGAGAGAGAGAGAGACGGGGGAGAGAGAGAGACTGGGGGAGAGAGAGAGACTGGGGAGAGAGGGAGAGAGAGACTGGGAGAGAGAGAGACTGGGGGAGAGAGAGAGAGATTTAGGAGAGAGAGAGATGGGGAGAGAGAGAGAGAGGCTGGGGGGAGAGAGAGAGACGGGGGAGAGAGAGAGACTGGGGAGAGAGAGAGACTGGGGAGAGAGAGCGCGCGAGACTGGGGGTTGAGAGAGCACGAGACTGGGGAGAGAGAGACTGGGGAGAGGGAGAGAGAGAGAGACTGGGGAGAGAGAGAGAGACGGGGGAGATTGAGAGAGAGACTGTGGAGACATAGAGAGAGATGGGGAGGGAGAGAGAGACGGGGAGAGAGAGAGACTGGGGGAGAGAGAGAGACTGGGGAGAGAGGGAGAGAGAGACTGGGGAGAGAGAGACTGGGAGAGAGAGAGACTGGGGGAGAGAGAGAGAGACTGGGAGAGAGAGAGAGAGAGGCTGTAGAGGGAGAGACTGGGGAGAGAGAGTGAATGTGGGGGAGAGTGAGAGAGAGAGGGACTGGGAGAGAGAGAGAGATACTTGGGGGGGAGAGTGAGTGAGACTGGGGTGAGAGAGAGAGAGAGCGTGACTGGGGAGTGAGAGAGAGAGGCTGGGGAGAGAGAGAGACTGGGGAGTGAGAGAGTGAGATAGAGACTGGGGAGAGTGAGAGAGAGAGGAACTAGGGAGAGCGAGACAGATGGGGAGAGCGAGAGAGAGGGATGGAGGGAGAGAGGGGGATGGAGGACAGAGAGAGAGAGGGAGAGGGGGACTGGGGAGAGAGAGAGAGGGACGGAGGGAGGCAGAGGGAGAGATGGGGAGAGAGAGAGACTAGGTGAGAGAGAGACTGGGGAGAGAGTGAGAGACTGGGGGAGAGAGAGACTGGGGAGAGAGAGAGACTAGGTGAGAGAGAGACTGGGGAGAGAGAGAGACTGGGGGAGAGAGAGACTGGGGAGAGAGTGAGAGACTGGGGGAGAGAGAGAGACTGGGGAGAGAGAGAGACTGGGGAGAGAGAGAGAGACGGGGGTGAGAGAGAGACTGGGAGAGAGAGAGAGACTGGGGAAAGAGAGTGAGGCTGGGGAGAGAGAGAGAGATGGGGAGAGAGACTGGCGAGGGAGAGAGAGACTGGGGGAATAAGAGAGAGCGAGGGACTGAGAGAAAGAGAGAGACGGGGGGAGAGAGAGAAACTGGGGGAGAGAGAGATGGGGGGACCGAGAGAGACTGGGGGAGAGAGAGAGAGACTGGGGGAGAGAGAGAGAGGCTGGAGAGCGAGAGAGTGGGGAGAGAGAGTGACTGTGGGGGAGAGTGAGAGAGAGAGGGACTGGGAGAGAGAGAGAGAGAGAGATGCTTGGTGGGGAGAGAGTGAGTGAGACTGTGGTGAGAGATAGAGAGAGGCTGGGGAGAGAGAGAGAGACTGGGGCGAGCAAGAGAGAGAGAGAGACTGGGGAGAGCAAGAGAGAGAGAGAGAGAGAGAGACTGGGGAGAGCGAGAGTGAGAAAGAGACTGGGGAGAGTGAGAGATGGATGGAGGGAGGGGGACGGAGGATGGAGAGAGAGAGGGAGAGGGGGACTGTGGAGAGAGAGAGAGAGACGAGGGACGGAGCGAGACAGAGGGAGGGACTGGGGAGAGAGAGAAAGATGGGGGAGAGAGAGAGACTAGGTGAGAGAGAGACGGGAGAGAGAGAGACTGGGGAGAGAGAGAGAGAGACTGGGGGAGAGAGAGAGACTGGGAGAGAGAGACTTGGGGAGAGAGAGAGACTGGGGAGAGAGAGAGAGAGAGAGAGAGAGACGGGGGAGAGAGAGAGACTCTATGACCTTATTAAATCAATGTATCTGAAAAACAAATGCGGGGTCAAAATTGGAGACAAACGCACCGATTTCTTCACCCAGAGAAGAGGCGTCCGGCAGGGCTGCAATTTGAGCCCGACCCTGTTCAACATATACATAAATGAATTAGCAGACATGCTGGAGCAAAGCGAGTCACCAGGTCTCCGTCTCCTAGATGGAGAAGTGAAATCCCTGTTCTATGCGGACGACCTGGTTCTGCTGTCTCCCACAGAACAGGGATTACAGCAACAACTAGACCTACTCGACAAATACTGCCAAAATTGGGCTCTAACAGTAAATCTAAAGAAAACCAACATCATGATTTTTCAAAAAAGGCCCAGATGTCAGGAAAACAAATACCAGTTTACCCTCAGTGATATCACTATAGGACACACTATGAGCTACACCTACCTTGGTCTAACTATTACAGCATCAGGGAGCTTCAGCATAGCAGTGAATGCACTAAAAGAAAAAGCCCGAAGAGCCCTATATGCAATAAAAAGAAAATTCTACAACATCCAAATCCCAATCAAAATCTGGCTCAAAATATTTGACAGCATAATCCTGCCCATTGCACTGTACGGTAGTGAAGTATGGGGCCCGCTAAATCACCAAAGCTACACTAAATGGGAAAAACATACAATAGAAGCCCTACATGCAGAATTCTGCCGAAGCATCCTTCGCACCCAAAGGAAAACGCCAACAAATGCATGCAGAGCCGAACTAGGCAGATACCCACTGATAATAAACATCCAAAAACGAGCACTAAACTTCCTAAATCACCTCAAATCTAGCTCCCCAGACACCCTTCATTTCAAAGCCGTTCAGACCCAAGAGCTAAACCCAGAAAAGAGTCCCCTGAGTCAGCTGCTATGGAAACTAAGTACTCAGCCGGACCCTGACCAGCCCCAGACCAACACAGCCGCCCAAACACCAATCCGAGTGAACCAAATCATTAAAAAATGCAAAGAAACCTACCTGGAACATTGGAACAAAATAACCGAAAGCCAAAGCAGATTAGAATGTTACCGGGCCCTAAAAAGAGAATATAAACTGGCAGACTACCTCACGACCATCAGAGACACAAAACAGAGACAGACCCTCACCAGGTACAGACTAAGCGACCACCAACTGGAAATTGAAAAAGGCAGATACAAGAAATCCTGGCAGCCTAGAGAGAATAGAATATGCGATCAATGTCTGGCTGGCGAGGTTGAAACAGAAATGCATTTCCTCCTAAAATGCGAAAAATTCAACACATCAAGAAACATATTATTCAACAAGCTAAGCCAAACAACCCCAGATTTCAAGGAATTGGATGATCTGTCAAAATTGAGATTAGTCCTAGGAGAAGGAGACAGACCATACCTTGGGGCCAAATATGTAACAACATGTCACAACCTGAGGACTGTTTAAAATTAAGACTGTTTAAAATTAATATTGAACGTACCAAATGAAGTACAAAGACTGTTTAAAATTAATATTGTTTAAAAGTAATATTGTATGTACCCAACAAATGTCAAATCGATTGACACCTACAGAATGTTGGAAAACTGTACCTTTTTGCTATGTAAGCTTTGGCAATATGGTTCTCTGTAAACTTTCATGCCAATAAAGCATTTTAATTGGAATTGGAATTGGAATTGGACTAGGGGAGAGAGAGACGGGGAGAGAGAGCGATAGACTGGGGAGCGAGAGAGAGACTGGGAGAGAGAGAGAGGGGAGAGAGACGGGGAGAGAGAGAGAGAGTGACTGGGGGAGAGAGAGGGACTGGGGAGAGAGAGACTGGGGAGAGAGGGAGAGACTGGGGAGAGAGAGAGACTGGGGAGAGAGAGAGAGACTGGGGAGTGAGAGGGAGACAGAGGGAGAGAGAGAGAGAGGGACTGGGAGAGAGAGAGATGGGGAGAGAGAGAGACTAGGGAGAGAGAGAGAGACTGGGGGAGTGAGAGTGAGAGAGGGACTGGGAGAGAGAGAAAGACTGGGGAGAGAGAGAGAGGGACTGGGACAGAGAGAGGCTGAAGAGAGAGAGACTGGGGAGAGATAGAGAGACTGTAGGGGAGAGTGAGAGGGAAGGACTGGGAGAGAGAATGAGATACTTGGGGGAGAGAGAGAGTGGGAGACGGGGAGAGAGAGAGAGCGTGACTGGGGAGAGAGAGAGAGAGAGAGAGAGAGAGAGAGAGGCTGGGGAGAGAGAGGGACTGGGGAGAGCGAGAGAGAGAGAGAGAGAGAGACTGAGGAGAGCGAGAGTGAGAGAGAGACTGGGGAGAGTTTGAGAGAGTGGAACTAGGGAGAGCGAGAGAGACTGGGGAGAGTGAGAGAGGGATTGAGGGAGAGAGGGGGACGGAGGATGGAGAGAGAGAGGGAGAGGGGGTCGGAGAGAGAGAGAGAGGGAGGGACGGAGGGAGACAGAGGAAGAGAGAGAGGGAGACGGAGGGAGAGAGAGAGAGAGAGAGACTGGGGAGAGTGAGAGAGAGGGATGGAGGGAGAGAGGGGGACAGAGGACGGAGAGCGAGAGGGAGAGGGGGATGGAGAGGGAGAGAGGGAGACGAAGGGAGACAGAGGTAGAGAGTGAGAGAGATGGAGGGAGAGAGAGAGGGAGAGAGCAAGAGGGAGGGACAGAGAGAGGGATGAGGATCCAGACGCATGTAGTCCGTTCCCGGGGACTCAGCGGCGGCTGCACTTTGGAACAACACAGGTGGAGGTGTGCCACATGTACAATGGCTGCTGGACGGAGACTAAAGCAAACAAGTTTTAGGCCCCCGGTGAAACAAAAATGAGAATGTTTTAAAAAATTCCGAAAATTGCTTAAAGCTGGAAATAAATACGGGGAAGTGATGTTGAATGTCCCGCGGTAAGTTCCAGTTAAATTTTGCCAGGTGTTGTCCACTTTTTGAAAGTGTCTATCAGGGTTATTTAAATCATGTTATGAGAGAGGGGGAAAAGTTTGTGCCCCTGTTTGTACCTCAGAGTCTGCGAGAGACGAAGGGAACGGCAGCAGAAAAAGAGGAAACAACTTCTCCAAAACTGATCACAACTCATCGCCAAGGCTGGGGAGAGATAACCTCATCGCCTTCTTAGGAAGTTTAAACGCTTTATTCACTTTTTTATTTGAGCTCCATTTGGAATTAGAGTTTATTTGATTAATTTTTGTTGTATGTTTAAGACAGCGTTAAAGAGGGTAAGAGAAACTTGAAGCAACTTCTGTCAAAGCTGCAACGTGACTTGAAAGAATTTAAAGATTTTTAATGAACTTTATACAAAGAATGAGTGTTAAAAAGACTTTTTTCCCCCCTAAGTTTTGAATATGATTATGGAAGAAACAGAAACAACAATTTTCCCCTCATCTAAACAAGTTTCAACCAGGTCTTGAAGTCCAAATGCTTTTAAAGAGGTTCTGAAATGCTTAAAACATTTTAATATCAACATTTCTCAATATTTGATTTTGAATGGTTGACTGAAGTGAGTAGCTTTACATAAACATGCAACCATGCTGTTGAGGAGGGGGAGGGCGGGGAGGATTTGTAGGAGCTACATGATACTTTTTATTGAATTAAAAAAATATATCATTAAGATGTTTAGGAAGAGAACCAAAAAAGGGGAAAAACACAAACCATTTTATTTTGTCTGTCGTCCTATAGTCCAAACAAGTCCCAGGAATAATAGATTTCCTCTTAAACGTTTAGTGGAGTGTTAATAGAAACACAAGTTGTGTAATGATGTATAAAAATAGCAGGCCGAAACTACTATTTGTTTATTGAGAAAGATACAGAAAATACTTTGATTAAACTGATAATGTAATATTTTGATTTGGTATAAATATTTGAAATAGGAGATTAAAAATTGTTAGTACAATGACGTTTGTTTCCCACTATTTAATTGGAAAGTACCTAAAATAATTCAACACTTTTCTTGATGAGAGCAGGGATTAATATTGTGGCGAATGTTTGAGAGAAAAACATTAGAAGCAAAATTTGTAAAGTAACATCTTTACGTCAACACATTAGTAAACATTTCCAAGTCAGTCTGATTGGTTCTCCTGTCCAGGAAGAAAGATGAATGTTTATTTCTGTTAAATCATAGCTTTTCCTGCTTTTGTTTTTAATTCGGTGATACAAATTGTATACGTGTTTTTCTGCACTTGTGAATAAGTGCTACATTTCTGGCATGTTACATGGGGGATGTGCTGATTCAAGAAGACAACGTTTATTAATGGAAGTGAATGCAGATACCCATTTTTGTTCAATTCGTTTTAATACTGTGAACTAAAGAACTACAGCACAAGGGGGGAAAAATTGAGGACCGCCCCCTTTGGGGCGCTAACTTCGCCGGGGTGCTACTTTTAGCAGCCAAAATTGAGTGGTAGTGCCCAAGAGGGAAGCGGGGCGCTTCTAGTAGCGCCCCGTCTCCCTCTTGGGGCGCTGCGAGGTAATATCGTGGTGCTACGTGCTGCAGTGCTCTTAGGATGCTAACAGGAGGGGCAAAGCAACCAAATTTTTCCCCTTTATATTTGTTGGTTGTCTGGCTGAATTGTGATTAATATTCTAATTACTTATGTGGACGTAGAGCACTTCAGTGCCATAGGAAAGCTACTGCTCCTGCTACTTGTGCAGCCATTACTATAGTGACATGAGGGATGGCTAATACGTTGAAAACTTTAAAATTAATGCAAATTGCACGGGTGTGCCTCTTTCAGCTCACCTTGGGCTTTTGGATTGTTTGTCGATGCATAACCGTGTAACTGAGTGACGATTCTGAAGTGTTAATGCATTATTATGCAGTTCTTTTATATCCCAGTCATTTCTGACAAGTAATTTTTTATTTAAATCGAGTTTGTCCATTACTAACTAAAAGATTTTAAGTAATTCTACTGTAAACAAACTTACAGAATAGGGATGTAAATAACAAGTAAGTTTCAATATAGGTAAGTGTGAGGTGATGCATTTTGGAAGGAGGAAGAAGGAAAATAAGAGTCCAAATGGAGTAGAGGTGCAAAGGGATCTAGGGGTATAGATTCACAAATCATTAAAAGTAGCAACTCAGGTTAAAAAAGCCATAAAAGTGCAAATAAAGCACTGGGGTTCATTTCTAGAGGAATAGAATTCAAAAGCAGGGAAGTTCTGTTAAACTTGTATAGAACCTTGTCTGATTGTCTCATGATTTGAGACGGTGGGGCGGCAATATGGCATTACTGTATATATGCTTTTAAGTGGTTGCTGTTGTCGTTGTTATAAAAATTATTGTTGTTGTTGTTTTAAAATTTGCTCACGGACGAAAAGGTCGCACTCAAAGGAGTTTGTGGCCCACTCAGTACAAAAAAAATTAGAGGAAACGTTGGTTGTAACAAGCAGAATAGATAAGGGGGAACAGTGGATGTGGTGTATTTGGATTTTCAGAAGGCATTCGATAAGGTGCCACACGAGAAGTTATTAAACAAAATTAGGGCTCATGGGATTGGGGGTAATATACTAGCATGGATTGAGGATTGGTTAACAGAAATAAAACAGAGAGTAGGAATAAACGGGTCATTTTCGGGTTGGCAGGCTGTAACTAGCTGGGTACTGCAAGGATCAGTGCATGGGCCTCAGCTATTCACAATCTTTATCAATGATTTGGATGAGGGGACCAAATGTAATGTATCCAAGTTTGCTGATAATACAAAGCTGAGTGGGAATGTAAGTTGTGAAGAGGATGCAAAGAGGCTTCAAGGGGATATAGACAAGCTAAGTGAATGGCAAGAACATGGCAAATGGAATATAGTGTGGAGAAATGTGAAGTTATCCATTTTGGTAGGAAAAATCGAAAAGCAGAGTATTTTTTAAATGGTGAGAGATTGGGAAATATTTGTGTTCAGAGGGACCTGGGTATCCTTGTACAGAGAAACATAGAAACATAGAAGATAGGAGCAAGAGTAGGCCATTTGGCCCCTCGATCCTGCTCCGCCATTTAATGAGATCATGGCTGATCATCCAAACTCAGTCCCCAATCCCTGCCTTCTCCCCATATCCCTTGATCCCTTTAGCCTTAAGAAATATATCTAACTCCTTTTTGAATATATTTAATGAATTGGCCTCAACTGCCTTTTGTGGTAAAGAATTCCACAGGTTCACCACTCTCTGTGTGAAGAAATTCCTCCTCATCTCTGTCCTAAATGGCTTACCCCTTATCTTTAGACTGTGACCCCTGGTTCTGGACTCCCCCGCCATCGGGAACATCCTCCCTGCATCTAGTCTGTCTAGTCCTGTTAGAATTTTATAAGTTTCAATGAGATCCCCTCTCATTCTTCTAAATTCCAGCGAATATTCAATTCAATTCAATTCAATTCAATTTTATTTGTCATATATGCAGCAGACGTGTGTACTGCACAATGAAATGTTGATTTTTATGAGTCCTCCCAACATTGGAATAAATATGGCATAACAATGATAAAATACTAATAGAAATACAGTAATAATAAATAAAACAACAGTAATAAATAATAATAAATTATACGTTCATGAGTCTTATGGCCTGGGGGTAGAAGCTGTTTCGAAACCTGCTGGTATGAGACCGTATGCTTCGGTATCTCTTACCGGATGGGAGCAGGGTGAAGAGGTTGTGGCTGGGGTGGCTCACGTCTTTAATGATTCTCAGGGCCTTCCCCCGGCACCTCTCGGTGTATAAGCCCAATCGACCCAATCTCTCCTCATATGTCATTCCTGCCATCCCAGGTATCAATCTGGTGAATCTTCGCTGCACTCCCTCCATGGCAAGAACATCCTTCCTCAGATAAGGCGACCAAAACTGCACACAATACTCAAGGTGTGGTCTCACCAAGGCCCTGTACAACTGCAGCAAGACATCCTTGCTCTTGTACTCGAATCCTCTCGCTATGAAGGCCAACATACCATTTGCCTTCTTAACCACCTGCTGCACCTGCATGCTTACCTTCAGCGACTGGTGCACAAGGACACCCAGGTCTCGTTGCACTTCCCCTTCTCCCAATCTATTGCCGTTCAGATAATAATCTGCCTTCCTGTTTTTGCCACCAAACTAGATAACCTCACATTTATCCACATTATACTGCATCTGCCATGCATCTGCCCAACCACCCAACCTGTCCAATTCATCCTGGAGTTTCTCGGCATCATCCTCACAGCACAAATGCCCACGCAGCTTTGTGTCACCTGCAAACTTGGAGATATTACATCTAGTTCCCTCGTCTAGATCATTAACATATATTGTGAATAACTGGGGTCCTAGCACCGATTCCTGCGGTACCCCACTAGTCACTGCCTGCCACGTGGAAAAAGACTCGTTTATTCCAACTCTTTGCTTCCTGTCTGCCAACCAGTTCTCTATCCAAGTCAGTACCTTACCCCCAATCCCATGTGCTTTAACTTTACATGCTAATCTCTTATGCGGGACCTTATCGAAAGCCTTCTGAAAGTCCAAATACACCATATCCACTGGTTCGCCCTTATCTATTCTACCAGTTACATCCTCAAAAAATTCCAGTAGATTAGTCAAGCACGATTTACCTTTTGTAAATCCATGTTGACTTTGTCCGATCCTGTCACTGTTTTCCAAGTGCTCTGCTATTACATCTTTTATAATGGACTCTAGCATTTTCCCCACTACCGATGTCAGGCTTACCGGTCTATAATTCCCCATTTTCTCTCTATCATCTTTTTTAAATAGTGGGGTTACATTAGCTATCCTCCAATCCATGGGAACTGTTCCAGAGTCTATAGAATTTTGGAAGATGACCAGCAATGCATCTCCTATTTCTAGGGCCACTTCCTTAAGTGCCCTAGGATGTAGATTATCAGGCCCTGGGGATTTATCGGCCTTCAATCCCGTCAATTTCCCTAACACCATTTCCCTACAAATACTGATTTCATTCAGTTCCTCCCTCTCATTAAACCCTATGTTCCCCGACATCGCTGGGAGGTTATTTGTGTCCTCCTTTGTGAAGACAGAACCAAAGTATGTATTTAATTGGTCTGCCATTTCTTTGTTCCCCATTATAAATTCCCCTGATTCTGACTGCAAGGGACCTATGCTTGACTTTACCAATCTTTTTCTCTTCACATATCTATAGAAGCTTTTGCAGTCAGTTTTTATGTTCACTGCAAGCTTACTCTCATACTCTATTTTCCCCCCTCTTAATTAATCCCTTTGTCCTCCTTTGCTGAATCCTAAACTGCTCCCAATCCTCAGGTTTGCTGCTTTTTCTGGCTAATTTATATATTCTCCCCTTGGATCTTATGCTATCCCTAATTTCCCTTGTTAGCCACGGTTGAGTCACCTTCTTTGTTTTATTTTTATGCCAAACAGGGATGAACAAATTTGAATCACTGAAAGTTAACATGCAGGTACAGCAAGCAAGTTGGAAAACAAATGGTATGTTGGCCTTTATTACAAGAGGATTTGAGTATAAGAGTAAAGACGTCTTACTGCAATTATATAGGGCCCTGGTGAGACCACATCTGGAGTATTGTGTACAGTTTTAGTCTCCTTACCTAAGGAAGGATATATTTGCCGTAGAGGGAGTGCAACGAATGTTCACCAGATTGGTTCCTGGGATGGGGGGATTGTCCTATGAGGAGAGATTGAGTAGGCTAGACCTATATTCTCTAGAGTTTAGAAGAATGAGAGGTGATCTCATTGAAACATACACAATTCTTACAGGGCTTGACAGGGTAGATGCAGGGAGGATGTTTCCCCTGGCTGAGGAGTCTAGAACCAGGAGTCATAGTCTCAGAATAAGAGGTCGGCCATTTAGGACTGAGAAAAGGAGAAATTTCTTCACTCATAAGGTGGTGAATCTTTGGAATTCTCTACCCCAGAGGGCTGTGGAGGCTCAGTCGTTGAGTATATTCAAGACAGAGATCGATAGATTTGTGGATATTAAGGGAATCAAGGGATATGGGGATAGCGCAGGAAAGTGGAGTTGAGGTAGAAGATCAGCCACAATCTTATTGAATGGCAGAGCAGGCTTGAGGGCCCGAATGGACTACTCCTGCTCCTATTTCATATGTTCTTATGTTCTTAAAGCAAGGTATCCATGCATACACCATCAGCAGCTTATAAGTGAGAAGTGATTGTGGGATGAGGGTGAAGTGGGATATGAGAAGAAGGATTAGGTATGTGCATACCATTATCAACAGCGATGATTTCCACTTCCCCGCTCGCCACGGACTCTGTCACAGCCCCTCCAACTATGTCGAACACTGCTTCCTCCGGGTCAGTTAGTTTGTCAACCCTTGCTTGGCGGCCTCCTGTCTGCTGTTGCTCTCTCCAGTTGTGTGCCACCTTTGCCTGCAAGAGAAAGGGAAGTGTGTCAGTGAGTGTAGTGCAATGTGTTTGTGTGATGTGCCTGCCATGGTTGAATAGCTGGCAGTGTGTGCAAGGTGTGAGATGTGGCTGTGAGTCTTGCAGCAGTGGTAAGTGTATGAGGGTGAAGTGAAGCAATGATTGGGAGGTATGAGTGGTGATAGCTAGAGATTGTTGGTAGGTGAGTGCTGGGGGTGGGGTGCATTGAGCAGTGTGTGAGGCTTGTGGTACAGATGGTGGGATATGGCATTTGCTGAAGCCTTCACTCACCTTGACCAGCTATGTAAGGCCATTAAACTTTTTGGGGCACTGGATCCAGGTCCTGGGGACAACACTCGTCGCAGTGATGGCTTGATCAATCTCCTCCCAGATCCTTGTGCTGTTCAACCTTGAAGGCCACTTGCCCCCATGCGGGTATAGGAGGTCCCATTGTTGTTGAACCCCCAGGACCAAGGCCTCCAGTGCCGCGTCAGAAAATCGTTTTAGCCTTTCTCTCAGGTATTGCGTCATGCCTTGCATTCACCTGACAATGAGGTGCTTCTGCAACAAAGCGCCTCCCCTCTAAGTACTGGAGAGCGCCTAGGCCAAACTTTATTGGCCAGTAGACTGCACCCAATACTGGCCCCCGCCCCTGTTGAGTGCTAAGCCAATCAGCAGTGCGTTCAGCGCCGAGATCAGCGCTGCAATCATGTAAATGAGCAGGTAGCATGGATTTTGTGTGCTGCCTGCACCACTTAGAACGGGCAGAAGCAAATGGCGCTGGGTGATGCCCCTGCCTGTTTTTGGACTTTATCCAATTTCTAGACCATTGTGTGCTAATTTCACTCATATGAAAACTGAGAGTAAAATGTCAAATGGTGACATTAGTGGGGTGGAAATGGAACATAGCAGGACGCCTGTCTGACTATTAAGGCAAGTCCATTTCTACCTGAACTTGCGGTTCGGCACCAATTTGAATGTTGATGGTGAGCTACTGCCTATAATGTTGGTGTGGCCTAGGAGCTCACACATGGCCAGAATTTGGGAGCTCTGTTGCAGGTATTTAAAGGCCTGCAGTAGCCTCTTAAAACAGAAAGAGGCAGGAGTTGTACCTTGCGAGCTGAAGTCACTGAAGAGTTTGGGAGTACAGTCCAAAAGAAATTAACACACTGCCACAGAAAATAATAGATAGGGTTGATTTTTTTTCTGCCCTGCTCACAAATACCACCCCAGGAATGAGTGCACTGCAGAGGAAAAGTGGGCACTAATACTATACTCCCATTCAGCTCCTGAATAGTACTTCCCTCAAACTTCCTCTACCTAAGAACTTAAGAACATAAGAAACAGGAGCAGGAGTAGGCCAATCGTCCCCTCGAGCCTGCTCTACCATTCAATAGCCTTTCTGTGGCCTTTCTGGTGTAGACACCTGACTGTGCCTGAAGATGGTGCAGCAATGTAAATTACATACATGCTTTACCTGTTCCTCTACCTGCTGCCTGGCACCCACAGTGCCACCCTCTTACCAGCTCCCTCCAAGGCCTACTGCAGGGCTGCCTGGACTGCTGCTTGGGGAAGCTGGTGCATCACAGTCATGGCACAACAAAACAAATTCATTGTAACAACAGAAAACGCTGGAAAAACTCAGCAGGCCAGGCAACATCCGTGGAGAGAGAAACAGAGTTAACGTTTCGGGTTGAAACCCTTCTACAGAACAAATTCATTCACAGGAGAGAGAAGCTTCAAATGAATATGAAGACCACTACATTGCAATTGATAACTTCTGGCACATGTGCATTAACTTAACAGCTTCGTATTCTTCAACAGAAGGTGTCCAGTTAAAAATCTCGGTCCATTATCTGCAAAAACAACATCTTCTGCCCTCTCGTGGGGTCTTCACTGTGCCTGCTTCGTTAATGATAAGGCCCAGGAAGCGCCCAGCCTTCCTTCTGCCTTCATGGCTGTGGCCAACAGTGCGTCCCCAATGCATCGACAGCGAACTAAATTGGCCACCAATCTTCCCGTCCTGCTAGCCTATCTATGTCTCCCCTGCTGCCTTTCACGATGATCACCACAATTTGCCATACGCCCCAGTCTGGTGTTATCAGGAAATGTAAACATCGTTCCTTAATAAGAGCGAGCTCAACGCAGCCCCCTGTGCTCCCTACATCTTTCCAATCTAGGAATCCTACCCTTTGCTTTCTGTCCTTCCACCATCTCTCTATCTATGTGGGCCCATTCTCCTTAATTCCCTATGGCGTTACCTTTGCTATTAGTCCCTTTTTGAAAAGCCATACAAACCACATCCATTGCATTTTGTTTATCCTTTCTGTTCTTAGACTTCCCCGTACACTCTCCTGCTCTGACCTTGTTTGTTGGTTATTCTCCTCGGTCCTCCAGGATTAGAACTCTTTGCAAAACAAAGTCATGCAGCAAATGACAATGACCTGGTGGGACTGTGCAGTAAGAAAGAAATAAAGAACTTGCAATTCAATAGTGCCTTTCATGACAGGGTGTTCCCAAGTACCTCACAGCCAATGAAGTACTTTTGACTGTAGCCACTGTTGTAATGTAAGGAAATCCGGCAGCCAATTTGTGCACAGTAAGCTCCCACAAATAGCAGTGAGATAAATGAGCAGATATAGGCCTAGAAATTGGGGTGAGGCGCCAAGTTCGCCTGGGCGCAGATTTTTGAACAGCGTTCGGAGCAGTAGCGATCGTCAGATATTCAGCCTCAGTGCCCCTAGAGGGAGACGGGGCGCAGCTCGAGGCGCTCCGCGTCCCTCTTAGGGCGCTGAAAGTGAATTTTGCAGCACAACATGCCGCAGCGCCACACGCTGCGGCATGGCACGCTGCGGTACTGCAGGCCTTCCTCCCATTGTTAAGGGGGAGGGGCCTGCAGCAGCACGAACCCCGATCGCGAGTGCCGGCAAAAGAGCCCGGCACCGTGGAGAAGTGCCGGGCTCTCGGGAAACAGCCGGCAATGCCGCAGGGGGGGGATCTGGAGGCCGGGGATGGAGGTGCTGGCAGGCGGCCGCCGAAAAAACCGGCCACCCCGCACCTCCACCTTAACTTGCGCCTCTGCCGGCGCAGTAAGGCCCCGTGAACCGGGCGCGGGTAGCGAACGGCGCAACAGCGGCGTTCGCTACCAGATATCGCGATCGGGGCGCGAATGGGGCGTTGCGCACACCGATTGTAATGACCAATAACATGTCATTCTAGAATAGTACACTAGGTGGAGCTATAGAGCTATAGAGCTGTATACTGCTGTGTGTTTAGTTGAATGTGTTTAAGACGACACTACCCACGATGCACTAGGCTACCCAGAAAGCAGTAGTCAAGATGGCTGCCTCTACAGGATGCTGTACAAGTCCACATGGCATGAATAAATGTCTAGCTCTAAGCTAGCTGTTCATAATAAGAATGTCTAGTTATTAATGAACATAACACCGATGACGTCATCGGTGGCGGCGCAGCGCAACAGGCTAACGCCACCATTAGCGCCCCTGCTGAATATCGCGGGAGGCGCAGCCAGTGGTGCTACAGCCACTGGCTGCCTCTTTAGGTGCTAACAGGTGGCGCTACTCACCCAATTTCTCCCCCCTACTGTTTTAGTCAGGGATGTTGTTGGTTGAGGGATAAATATTGGCCAGGACACTGGGAGAACTCCTTTACGCTTCAAATAGTGCCATGGTATCTTTTAACTTGAGGCCTGAGCGGGGGAGCTGTGGTGGCTCCCCGGTTGGCCAAACCTGCTGGGAGCTGGATTGAGGCCCAGAAGAGACCCAGCAAAGTAAGTTTTCATTTTTTTAGTCTCCTTTTGGGCCAGGAGGAGCAGGAGTGCATCTCCGGGCCCCACAAAGAACCTTTGCACCTCCCTTGCCCCGGGCTTCTCCACCCCTCCCAGAATCACATCCAGAGCTCTCTCCTCACCACTTACCTGACTGCCGGGGATCGTTCCCGTGGGCCCCCAGAAACGGCCTCCTGCTGCCCGAGTTCCTCTCTCGCCTGCTGGTCAGATATCTGCCGGGTTTGAGTGGGCCTGAATATTAAAATGAGGCTCTGAAGTTAAAATCTCTCTAGGGCTTGACATGTAAACTTGTTACTCTGTCAAGCTCCTCACAAGGACTGATCCCACCCCATGATAAAATCAGGGCCAATGCATCAGTATTGTTTGCAATCTCAGGGCTGGATTTTGTCAGTGTGGGCGGGCTGGGGTGTGTCAGGTGGAAATCGTGTCAGGACCCGACTCCTAAGTGAAGTGTTGAAAAATTGGGATTTTCCCCTAATTGGGCAATTGATTTCCTGTCTGTGGGAACCTTGGCCCAATTAGTCTTTTCATACAGAAAGTCGCCTCCGATGACGTCATCAATGCTACTGGATTTAAGGCCTGCAAGCAGCCTTGCTTCTTCTGGAGACTGCAAAGGCTCTGCAAATTGTATGTGGGAGTTGAATTGTGGAAAATGTCAACGATCAAGCAAAAGTGTGCTCCTCGATTTGATGAGCCCTCCCTCCAAGCTCTGGTGTACGGAGCCAGCTGTAATAAGGAGGTGCTGTTCCCTTCCTCAGGGAGAAAAAAGCCACCCCAGCAGACAAAAGCTGTATGGCTACAAGTGGCCCAGGAGGTCAACTCCATTTTGCTGAGCCGCAGAACCTGGCTGCAATGCAGGAAGAGGTTTCATGACCTTCTCCGCACAGGAAAAGTGAGTATGACTTTCCCATTACACTCAATCTGATCCCCATCGCCTCTCCTCACCAGCACTCTGCTATGCCAACCTCTTCCTCCACATGCCACTTGACACTTACATCCCTGCACCCTTACCCATTCCCTCTCTCTCTATGGTCACATTCACTTAACTATTCGACCATGCAGCCCTCACACTCCCTATCACTGTGATGCCATGACAACAACAACTTTCAACACACAGGGAGGGTCCTTTGTATCCTTCTAAGCATCTATGCTATGGATTCTCTACACTCACTCCTCCATTCTCACTCAAACTCCACTTGTGTCCCTCATTGCAGGAAAAGAGAGCCCACAATAAGAGGGAAAGAGCGAAGGCAGGAGGAGGGCCATCCTCAGTAGCCCAGCTCATTCCCTCAGAGGAGGCGGCCCTGGAAATTGCTGGGATCGAGGAGGATACCCAAGTGGGGGGTGGACAGATGGGCGCACCATAGCAAGCTGGTGACAGAATAGTTTGGAATCTCTCTCATAGACACAGCAAGGGTCACTGATAATGATTCTGATGCTCTAACAGATTGACTTATGATCATCTGCAATATTCAATGTGCATGTAACCTTGGCCTCACATCTCTGACTCTTTCCTTTACTCTCCTACAGGACAATCGAAAGACCCGTCTCCACTATCCAGGAGGAACAGCATGAGCCTACAGACTCCTCAGAGGAAGCTGCAACCTCTGAGGGCGCAGCGTCAGCAGAATTCAGCACACCCAGCACCAGCGGAGAGGATGGCTACATCCATCAAGGAGCTTAGTCGCCAGGGTATTAAAAATATGGTCATTGTTCAGAATAGAATGACACATCTCTTGAGGAGCGATGGTCAGCTATTGAGCAAACAAATCAGACCTTCGTGCAAGTCCTCTGGAGTAGGACTTCCAGTGCAGAAACGGGTCCTCATGGTCCCCCTGCAGTGCAGCAAGGTGCTGTCAGGCCACTTGCTAGCTCTGCAGTAGGGCTGACCCATGAGAGGGATGTTGGTGGCAGACAACAAGGAAGTGGGGGCTTCTCTCCAAGCGCTCACACGACCATGCCACAGCAAAGCCCTCGGTCAGAGCCCCACCAGAGTCCTCACCCAACTGAGATGGGCGTCTCAGCCCCTGCACAGCCACAGGAGCAGCAGACTGTTGGCGAGCCCGCACATCTTCGCCACCCCAGAGGACGCCCACCAAAGGCGTCAAGACAGGAGCAGCAAGAGAGTGAGCAAGGGGCCTCCACATCTGCTGAAGCCACAGGGGAAGCACTATGTAGGAGCATGCGTAAGAGGAAGATAAAGCACAAGTAGCCACAAGGGTAGTCACTTGAGTACTGTGTTGTTTTGTTTTTGGACCAGCCATCATTGTGATTGTATTATAAAGTGTTTTGATGGCAAACTGTTGAAGTTGTGGCCTGTGTCATTTCGCAAATGGGACTTTCACATTGAGGGCTTAGGGCGCCTTGCGATTGTCAGAATGGTGGTCAGAGTGATAGGATTCCACAGGTTCTTGTCCATTGTCGATGCTCTGGTAAAAAGGAGCGAGACTAAAGTGTTTGATTGTGCAGGCTAAGCAAATATGGCCAGGATGAGTGCGTCCCTTGCATCCTGGGCAGCAATGTTCTCGCGCGCTGGCACCTTCTGGCCTGTGCAGCTTTAGGTGGGTGAGCAGTAGCTTGGCACTCCTGTTGTTGCTGCTGCTGCTGGTGGTGCTGTTGTTCATGGTTCTGCTGCTGCTGCGCCTGGTCTTCATCCGAATCTGATGTCCAGGAGGAAAGGAATTAAATGGTCGCCATGTTTCTGGTATATGCCTCAGTTGAGGAAGCGCTTAGTCAAGATGGGGAGAGGGGTTTCCCAGGAGGTCACACCGGAGATGGGTGTCAGGCTCCAAACTGCCACAACACTGAGTATGCCTGCTAAAAGTTCCCCCAGACCTGAAACAACAAAGTTCTGCCACCTGCAAACGATCATTGGTGAAAACTCCTTTGTAATTGTGGAGCTGCAGCTGTTCGTAAGCAATCCACTTGTGAGGCCAGCATTACCTGCCATGTTCCAGTGGAGGTGTGTAGGATGGGGGAAATGTGTTAAAATTGGAAAGGCCTCTCAAAATTGGATTATAGAGGCATTTAAGTGGTTGTTAAGGGCCTTAAGGGTCTATCCTGCCTCTTGGAGGCGGGATGGAAAGGGTGTCAGAAAACACACATTTGGGAAAATTGCTCGGAGGCGGGATGGAGGTGGGATCGGGCCCGCCTGCCATTTCTGGCGATTTTAACAACTCACATGCCTCCAAACCCGCCTCCTCGGGCCTGGCAAAATCGAGCCCTCAGTGTCCGATTCTAGCCTGAGCTGATTTTCTGACTCCATATCCTTCCCATCACAAGGATCGCATATTTCCACCTCAAGAACAACAACAACAACTTGTATTTATGTAGCCCCTTTAACATAGTAAAAGGTCCCAAGGCGCTTCACAGGAGTGTTATCCAACAAAATCCAACAATCCCACCATCAAACTCACCATGGACTACTCCTCAGAATCAGTCTCATTCCTGGACACACGAATCTCCATCAAAGACGGACACCTCAGCACTTCACTCTACCGCAAGCCCACGGACAACCTCACGATGCTTCACTTCTCCAGCTTCCACCCTAACCACGTTAAAGAAGCCATCCCCTATGGACAAGCCCTGCGAATATACAGGATCTGCTCAGACGAGGAGGAACGCGATGGACACCTACAGACACTGAAAGACGCCCTTGTAAGAACGGGATATGACACTCGACTCGTTGATCGACAGTTCCGACGGGCCACAGCGAAAAATCGCATAGACCTCCTCAGAAGACAAACACGGGACACAACCAACAGAGTACCCTTCGTCGTCCAGTACTTCCCCGGAGCGGAGAAACTACGCCATGTTCTTCGCAGCCTTCAACATGTCATCGATGACGATGAACACCTCGCTAAGGCCATCCCCACGCCTCCACTACTCGCTTTCAAACAGCCGCCTAACCTCAAACAGACCATCGTTCGCAGCAAATTACCCAGCTTCCAGGAGAACAGCGACCACGACACCACACAACCCTGCCACAGCAACCTCTGCAAGACATGCCAGATCATCAACACAGATACCATCATCACACGTGAGGACACCACCCACCAGGTACATGGTACATACTCATGTGACTCGGCCAACGTTGTCTACCTCCTACGTTGCAGGAAAGGATGCCCCGGAGCATGGTACATCGGCGAGACCATGCAGACACTGCGACAACGGATGAACGGACACCGCGCAACAATCACCAGGCAGGAGTGTTCCCTCCCAGTTGGGGAACACTTCAGCAGTCAAGGACATTCAGCCTCCGATCTTCGGGTAAGCATTCTCCAAGGTGGCCTTCGAGACACACGACAACGCAAAATCATCGAGCAGAAACTGATAGCCAAGTTCCGCACCCATGAGGACGGCCTTAACCGAGATCTTGGGTTCATGTCACGCTACATGTAACCCCACCTGATGCAGGGTCATCCAGACTCGAGTCGACATTGGCTTGTTCTCTCGACACAGATGCGGCTGGACCTGCTGTGATTTCCAGCAAAAAAAAATGTTTTTTGTCTGTTTTTTTGTTTTTCATACAGACCCCAGCATCTGCAATATTTGACCCCTTGTGACCCCACCTCATTGTTCTTTGATGTAATGTTTCCCTGACTGACCTGTTTGGACACCATTCACACCTTTGACTGCTGTGATTATCTCTCTGCCGAGGTGTGATAAATGGCAGTTGGAAAGGTTACCTGTAAACATCTGACATGATTCTCTGACTATATAAGCTGTGTCTTTATGCATTTCTCCACTTCACCTGAAGAAGGAGCAGCGCTCCGAAAGCTTGTGATTTCAAATAAAGCTGTTGGACTATAACCTGGTGTTGTGTGACTTCTAACAAAATTAGACACTGAGCCACATAAGGAGATATTAGGGCAGACGACCAAAAGCCTGGTCAAAGAGATAGGTTTTAAGGAGCATCTTAAAGGAGGAGAGAGGTAGAGAGTCGGAGAGGTTTAGGGAGGGAATTCCAGAGCTTAGGTCCTCGGCAGCTGAAGGCATGGCTGCCACTGATGAAGCGATTAAAATCAGGGATGCGCAAGTGGCCAGAATTGGAGGAGCGCAGCTATCTCGGAGGGTTGTAGGGCTGGAGGTGGTTACAGAGATAGGGAGGGGCGAGGCCATGGGGGGATTTGAAAACAAGGATGAGAATTTTAAAATTGAGGTGTTGCTCAACCAGGAGCCAATGTAGGTCAGCGAGCAGAGGGGTGATGGGTGAATGAGACTTGGTGCGAGTTAGGACACAGGCAGCAGAGTTTTGGATGAGCTCAAGTTTATGGAGGTTAGAAGATGGGAGGCCAGCCAGGCGAGCATTGGAATAGTCAAGTCTAGAGGTAACAAAGGCATGGATGAGGCTTTCAGCAGCAGATGAGCTCAGACGGGGCCCTCAGTCGGGTGATGCTACGGAGGTGGAAATAGTGATGGCGCGAATATGTGGTCGGAAGCTCGAGGTCAAATCTGACACCAAGGTTGCGAACAGTGTGGTTCAGCCTCAGACGAGAGGGAGAGGGGTGGAGTCGGTGACTAGGGAACAGAGTTTGTGGCGGGGACCGAAGACAATGGCTTCGGTCTTCCCAATATTTAGTTGGACGAAATTTCTGCCAATCCAGTACTGGATGTCGGACAAGCAGTCGTTGCGCATGCGCAGTTCCAGTGGTTTTTTGTTTGTTCTCGCCGGACTTCCCACAGGTTAGTGAGAGAGAAAGGCGAGGGGTGGAAATCTCAGGTATTGTAAGGTCTGTAATGTGACTTGAAGGTGATATCAGAATGTTGTCAGATTGTGAGAGTTTTACTGTAATCTCGCGGAGTGTGCTTATCGCTATCAGCTCCTCTGTCTCTGGTGGTTTGAACACGCGGCTGGTGAACAGAATGCAGGCGCAGGATGTTAGGATTTAATCGGCTGGGAAAAGAATCATTGAGAAAGAGATTCGAGGCAGTGCAGAGAGATAGAGAGAGGAGCGCTAGACAAAGAGACTGGGGAGGAAAACGAGAGGGAGGGCGGAGAAGAAACGCGAGAAGAGAGAGAGAGAGAGAGAGAGGGAGCGAGAGACAGCGGTGTGATTAATTCATCAGAATGAACTGCTAAAACTTCCAGTACAAGTTAACGAGGAAATGCGACTTGAAGGTGATATTAGGATGTTGTCAGCTTGTGAGAGTTTTAGTGTACTCTCGCTGAGTGTGCTTATCGCTATCAGCTCCTCTGTCGATTGTGGTGAACATTATTTTTTCATATTTGGGAGCTGACATTTATGCAGAATGCTTCTGCACAGCTTCCGGTTCGTTGGCAGCGGTCACTCCGTTTAGATACAGTGTAGGGGTCAAGAGAGGTTGTGGTGAAGTAGAGCTGGGTGTTGTCAGCGTACATGTGGAAACTGATGCTGTGTTTTCGGATGAAGTCGCTGAGGGGCAGCATGTAGATGAGCAGTAGGAGGGGGGCCAAGGATAGATCCTTGGGGGCTCCAGAGGTAATGATGCGGGAGCGGGAAGAGAAGCCATTGCAGGTGATTCTCTGGCTATGACTGGATAGATAAAAATGGAATCAGGTGAGTGCAGTCCCACCCAGCTGGATGATGGAGGAGAGACATTGGAGGAGGATGGTGTGGCCAACTGTGTCAAAGGCTGCAGACAGGTTGAGAAGGACGAGGAGGGATAGTTTACCATTGTCACATCACCTGCCTCCACCCCTCCCTCAATAATTCTGCTACGTCTGTGCATCACACATTGCAGATGTTCTTCTGTGGTGCTCTGGAAGGAACCAGAGGCATAAAGGTTGAGGGCAGTGATCACCTTGACTGCCACTCACATTGCTGTCCCTGTCTTAGGCTGAACTAGACTGTTCACAATCTCCAGCACGAGTTGAGTTTCTGACTCCATATCCTCTCCATCACAAACATCGCTTACTTCCTCCTCCATAGCATCGCCTGCCTCCGCCCCTCCCTCAACACATCTGCTGCTAAAACCATTATCCACCCCTTTGTCACTTCTAATCTTGACTAATCCAATGCTCTCTTGGTCAGCTTCCCATTCTCCACCCTCTGTAAACTTCAGCTCATCCAAACTCTGCTGCTGGTATACATTTGCTATACTGCACCAGGTCACACTCACCCATCATCCCTGTGCTTGCTACTTTGGCTCCCGGTTCCCAACACTTCAAATTTAAAATTCTCATCCTTGTGTTTAAATCCCTTCATGGCCCTGGCCCTGCCCCTCCCTGTCACGGTAACCTCCTCCAGCCCTACAATCTCCCCAATGTTCCCCATCTCTCCCCAATCTCTTTGTTTCTCTAACTCTGACATTGACCCCACCATTTGTGGCCATGCCTTCAGCCACCTAGGCCCCATGCATTGGAAATCCCTCCTTAAACCTCTCTGCCTCCCTGTCTTCTTTTAAGATTCTCCTTAAAACCTACCTCTGACCAAACTTTTGGTCACCCCACCTAACATCTCCTTCGTCTGCTCAGCATTCCATTGTTACCTATGCCTTTGTGAAGCACCTTGGGACTTTTCCTTTTATGTTAAAGGCACTTTATAAATGCATGTTTTTGTTGATGATGATAAGGTTGCCCACAGGTCTACTTGCAATAGATGGCATAGCTCTGAAACTGCTGCAGATGGCACAGCTCTGAAACTGCTGCAGATGGCACAGCTCTGAAACTGCTGCAGATGGCACAGCTCTGAAACTGCTGCAGATGGCACAGCTCTGAAACTGCTGCAGATGGCACAGCTCTGAAACTGCTGCAGATGGCACAGCTCTGAAACTGCTGCAGATGGCACAGCTCTGAAACTGCTGCAGATGGCACAGCTCTGAAACTGCTGCAGATGCCATAGCTCTGAAACTGCCAGTGTGCTGAACTGGAGCAGTCCACCTTTAAGAACTGCCTTGCATCCAAGCCAGGATGTAAACATTTTTTTAATATCTAGTTTTAATAGGTGTGCTGACTGCATAGCTTGTGTGTATTGTAAACATTGGGATTTTGCAAGTTTGCCAGTTTGGCCTTTATTTGCATAGTTTTCAAAAATGTAAAGAGGCCCTTGCACCATCTGAGCGAGAGCCAGGATCATTAGTGGATAACCAGGTCCACTATGTTGGGCCGTCCATTACTGAAGTGGGTATCTGGACATTTTGTGCCGCAGATTCTGGACCCCACTTACCTACTTTATGCTGGTGAAGCCATTCATTCCACTGATCAGAATGTTTACCCTGCAATGTCTATAAGCAAACAACTTCTTGACCTTTTCTTTGTTTGGGAAGAAGAGCCATGCATCATTTTCGACACAATGAGACCATATTTCGACAATATAATGATGTGTGCTGTTGTGATTTATACCATTGCGCCGTGTGTTTCAAATGAAGAAAGATTTGGCAAAAAAGTTTTTTATTTAGGGAATTATTGTCCCTTTAAAATGAAGAGATAAGCCAGAACAAACTAATCCTATTTCTGGTGTTAACAGCATTATATCAAACAGGCGATACTGGCGTGCACAGTCTTTCATAGAATGCCACCTTATCTGAGATGTGGATGAGATGTCTGCAGAACTGGGAGAACTCCCCTGCTCTTCTTCGATTCAAGCCATGGGATTTTTTACATCCACCTGAGCAGGCAGACAGGTTTAACATCTCGATAGCAAAATACTGCGGATGCTGGAAATCCAAAATAACAACAGAAAACGCTGGAAAAGCTCAGCAGGCCAGGGCAGCATCCGTGGAGAGAGAAACAGAGTTAACGTTTCAGGTCGATGACCTTTCGTCAGAACTGGAAAAAAGCAGGAAATGGAAAGCAGGTTTAGGGGCTGGGAAAAGGGGGAGGGGATGAAAGAACAAAAGGGAAGGTCAGTGATAGGATAGAAAGCAGGAGAGATTAAGAGTCATTGAGAGACATTAAGAGATATTCAAGGCGGGAGGAGGTGGTAATGGGACAGGTTAAGAAACAAAGATGGCTCTAGATGGGGTGTGAATTGCGCTGGCAGAATGAAGGACAGCTGCCATGTGGGAGGGTAGAAGAAAAAAAAAGCCAAACAAAAATTGTGGATAAAAAAAGAAGAAAATATATATATGTGATAGGGGCCGAGGTTATGATCTGAAATTGTTGAACTCTATGTTGAGTCCAGAGGGCTATAAAGTGCCTAATCGAAAGATGAGGTACTGTTCCTCGAACTTACTCTGAGCTTCCGTGGAACAGTGCAAGAGGCCGAGGACAGTGAGGTCTGAGTGGGAATGGAGTGGAGAATTAAAGTGACAGGCCACCAGGAGCTCGCTGGAAAGGCAGCAGTACTCCCCTGGTATTGCATTAAAGTATCACCCTAGATTACACACTAATGTCCCGGAGTGGGACTAGAACCCACAATCATGTGACTCAAAGGCAAGAGTGCTAACACAAAACCAAGGATGACATTCTTAAAATGACCCCAAGATAGGGGACATGTCAGATATTAAACTGATAAGAACAAATACTAAACTTGATCTTAAACAGAAGGCTAAGAATTATGACAGATCAAACCAGCAGACACTCACACACTGACAATACAGATCAAAAGTATTCTGACATCAATAAGCATGTAATTCTACAGAGCAATGCATTTGAAGGAGGACTGGGAGCATGTCCCATGCAAGGTCAGCCTCGACTTATGCTTCAAGATCTCTAACTCAAATGGAGATAAATTGTGCTCAAAGTGAAAAAGAACTCAGCTATTGTGATTGGTTTGGAAAACTTGAATGCTACAACTTTGAAAAGAAAATTATTGGGAAAAGTGATCAGAAACTGCTTGAAGCCATTTTGAAAAAGAATCTAAATGATGCCACCTCTTCAAAAATGACCCTGGGCTGTAGGACAGTGGCGCTGTGGCTCGCCGCACCCCTCTGAAAAGGGAGGGGAAAGTATGCTATTTAATGTAAAACCCAGAAAGTTCTGTGGAGGGAGAGGAAGAGATAGTTAAGGCAGGAGGCAGCAAAATCAGCTGGTTTCCCAGGCAAAAAGGAAAAGGAGGTGGGGTAGCATTGCTGGTTAAAGCGGGGATTAACACAATTGTAAGGAAAGATATTAGCTCTGATGATGTGGAATCTGTATGGGTAGAACTGAGAAATACCAAAGGGCAGAAAACATTAGTGGGAGTGGTGTATAGACCCCCAAACAGTAATGCAGAGGTTGGGGGTGGCATTAAAAGGGAAATTAGAGAAGCGTGCAATAAGGGCACAGCAGTCATCATGGGTGACTTTAATCTACATATAGATTGGGCTAACCAAATTAGTAACAATACTGTGGAGGAGGAATTCCTGGAGTGTATACGGGATGGTTTCCTGGACCAATATGTCGAGGAACCAACTAGGGATCAGGCCATCTTAGACTGGGTATTATGCAATGAGAAAGGATTAATTAGCAATCTTGTTGTGCGAGGCCCCTTAGGTCAGAGCGATCATAAAATGATCAAATTCTTCATTAAGATGGAGAGGGAAGTAGTTGACTCAGAGACTAAGGTCCTGAATTTAAATAAAGGGAACTATGATGGTATGAGACGCGAGTTGGGTAGGATTGATTGGGCAATGTCACTCAAAGGGTTGACGGTGGATAGGCAATGGCAAACACTCAAAGATCACATGCATGAACTACAGAATTTGTTTATCCCAGTTTGGCATAAAAATAAATCAAAAAAGGTGACTCAACCGTGGCTAACAAGGGAAATTAGGGATAACATAAGATCCAAAGAGAGGGCATATAAATTGGCCAAAAAAAGCAGCAAACCTGAGGATTGGGAGCAGTTTAGGATTCAGCAAAGGAGGACAAAGGGATTAATTAAGAGGGGGACAATAGATTATGAAAGTAAGCTTGCAGGGAACATAAAAACTGACTGTAAAAGCTTTTACAGATATGTGAAGAGAAAAAGATTGGTGAAGTCAAGCATAGGTCCCTTGCAGTCAGATTCAGGGGAATTTATAATGGGGAACAAAGAAATGGCTGACCAATTAAATACATACTTTGGTTCTGTCTTCACAAAGGAGGACACAAATAGCCTCCCAGAGATGTCGGGGAACATAGGGACTAATGAGGGGGAGGAACTGAAAGAAATCAGTATTTGTAGGGAAATGGTGTTGGGGAAGTTGATGGGATTGAAGGCCGATAAATCCTCAGGGCCTGATAATCTACATCCTAGAGTACTTAAGGAAGTGGCCCTGGAGATAGTAGATGCATTGCTGGTCATCTTCCAGAACTCGATAGACTCTGGAACAGTACCCATGGATTGGAGGGTAGCTAATGTTACCCCACTATTCAAAAAAGGTGGTAGAGAAAAAGCGTAGAATTATCGACCGGTAAGCCTGACATCGGTAGTGGGGAAAATGCTAGAGTCCATTATAAAAGATGTAATAGCAGAGCACTTGGAAAGCAGTGACAGGATCGGACAAAGTCAACATGGATTTACAAAAGGTAAATCGCGCTTGACTAATCTACTGGAATTTTTTGAGGATGTAACTGGTAAAATAGATAAGGGAGAACCAGTGGATGTGGTGTATTTGGATTTTCAGAAGGCTTTCGATAAGGTCCCGCATAAGAGATTAGCTTGTAAAATTAAGGCACATGGGATTGGGGGCAAGGTATTGACTTGGATAGAGAACTTGTTGGCAGATAGAAAGCAAAGAGTTGGAATAAACGGGTCGTTTTCCGAGTGGAAGGCAGTGACTAGTGGGGTACCGCAAGGATTGGTCCTAGGACCCCAGCTGTTCACAATATATATTAATGATCTGGACGAGGGAATTGGATGCAGTATCTCCAAATTTGCAGACGACACAAAGCTGGGTGGGAGGGTATGCTGTGAGGCGGATATTGTGAAACTCCAGTACGATTTGGAAAGGTAGGGTGATTGGGCAGATACATGGCAAATGCACTATAATGTGGATAAATGTGAGGTTATCCACTTTGGTGGCAAAAACAGGAAGGCAGATTATTATTTGAATGGCAATAGATTGGGAGAAGGGGAAGTGCAAAGAGACCTGGGTGTTCTTGTGCACCAGTCACTGAAGGTAAGCATGCAGGTGCAGCAGGCGGTTAAGAAGGCAAATGGTATGTTGGCCTTCGTAGCAAGAGGGTTCGAGTACAGGAACAAGGATGTCTTGCTGCAGTTGTACAGGGCCTTGGTAAGACCGCACCTTGAATATTGTGGGCAGTTTTGGTCGCCTTATCTGAGGAAGGATGTTCTTGCCATGGAAGGAGTGCAGCGAAGATTCACCAGGCTAATGCCTGGGATGGCAAGAATGACGTATGAGGAGAGATTGGATCGATTGGGCTTGTAATCACTGGAGTTTAGAAGATTGAGAGGGGATCTCATCGAAACCTATAAAATTCTGTCAGGCCTGGACAGACTAGATGCAGGAAGGATGTTCCCGATGGCCGGGGAGTCCAGAACTAGGGGTCATAGTCTAAGGATAAGGGGTAAGCCACTTAGGGCAGAGATGAGGAGGAATTTCTTCACCCAGAGAGTGGTGAACCTGTGGAATTCTCTACCACAGAAGGCAGTAGAGGCCAATTCATTAAATATATTCAAGAAGGAGTTGGATATGTTTCTTAAGGCTAAAGGGATCAAGGGATATGGGGAGAAGGCAGGAATGGGGTCCTGATTTTGGATGATCAGCCATGATCTCGTTGAATGGCGGAGCAGGCTCGAGGGGCCGAATGGCCTACTCCTGCTCCTATCTTCTATGTTTCTATGTTTCTCTGCCCCCTCCCCTAGCTGATCATCATTTAAATGTAACAGGGTGGTCAAGGGGCAGGTGGTTGAGTTGTTGATTGGGGGTAAAAATATCTCCAGCAGCGGTGGCAGGGGCAGGAATCTGACATTAGGCCTTCCCCGCCTCATTTACCATAACTCTCTGCTACTATAATGCCCATTTCAGGTGGTGTAGTTGGAGGAACATCCAGCCCATTGTATGTAACCAGGAAGGCTTTTGTTGGAGTACAGGTACAGGTATATTTTTGCACAGCATGGACCACGTAAATCGAGTATCTCTTTGAGTCAATGCAATTAGGGACTGTGCAATAATGGAATATTCCCTAATAAATTTTCAATAGTATTCTGCAATCCAAGAAACTGTCTGATATTCAAAACCATCTTAGGTTGTAGAAAGTCCCTTACAGCTGTTACCTTAATGCCTCGAGGAGAAACAATAGGGGAATCGGGACGATCCCAATGCTTCCATTGGGGAGGTGGGCATGCTCTCAGGACAATAAATTCAGACTACAATATTGCGTTCTCTGTGAGCCTGGCTCTGCAGCTGGAAGCATAGAACCATGCCTAATATGTCCAAACAACGCTATTTTCTTTCTCAAAAATTGACATTTGTTTTGTTTTACTTTTAGCCCTGTTTTCTGCAACTGGGAGAACATTTGCCACAGATCCTACCAGCAGTCCAGTAAATGGGTGATGCCACCACAATGTTGTGCGGGTACAGTATGCAACAATTGCCTATCAAACCAACCAGCACATTGTACATATGGGAACATAGTAGGAGCATTTCACAACCCAAGCGGTAGTATCTTGAATTCAAAAACCCTCAGCGAGCATAAAATGCAGTTTTGGACCTGCTCTCAGAATGTACAGCCATTGGCCAATATCCAAAGCCAGTCCAATGTGCTAATATACTTGGCTTTTGTCAGAAAGCCTAAAGAGGCATCCTCTCGCAGCATCAGCTATTTACGAACATATGAACATACGAATTAGGAGCAGGAGTAGGCTGCTCGGCCCTTCGAGCCTGCTCCGCCATTCAATGAGATCATGGCTGATCCGATTACTCCACATTCCCGCCTACCCCCGATAACTTTTCATCCTCTTGCTTACCAAGAATCTATCTACCTCTGCCTTAAAAATATTCAAAGACTCTGCTTCCATCCCCCTCTGAGAAAGAGAGTTCCAAAGACTCACGACCCTCTGTGAGAAAAAATTTCTCCTCATCTCTGTCTTAAATGGGCGACCCCTTATTTTTAAACAGTGACCCCTAGTTCTAGATTCTCCCACAAGAGGAAACATCCTCTCCACATCCACCCTGTCCAGACCCCTCAGGATCTTATATGTTTCAATCAAGTTTTTATTTGTCTTTACCCGTCATTCCATTCAATCTTCTGTAACTGAAGCATAACTTAGCCTCCCCGGATGACTTTGGAAATACGAGTATGAGATAGAATGCGAGAAAGGGAGAGAGAGAGAGATGGAGGGTGAAGTGCTATTGCAGTTACTGACTTTTATCATTGTTACTGGTTATCATTAAATACACTTTGTTTGAAGCTTTATGTGGAAGAAGTTGAAGGCAGTAGGAGCTGTAGTGTATGTGCTTTAAGTCAGAACTACTTTTTACAGCTCCTGTAAACTGTAGTACCGGCAGTGACCACACCGGTATATAAGCTGTGCGCATGCCTCTGTACCCCAGTCTAGAGATTACCCTCCTCCAGTAAAGACCTGTTATTTGTTTATGTACAGCATCCCTGTAATTATTTATCCACTGAACCACGGATCTAACAGTGGCGACGAGTGTTGATGCGAATCTACCTGCAACATAAAACAAAAAAAATAGTCGAGTCCAGGAACACGGGCGTCGACCGCGAGCAACTGCCCAGCAGTCAGGCGGAGATCCAATTTCGCTGGGGAGGCTGTGGAGAGCCGGGCTTGGTTCCCCAGCCACAACGAGCAGTAAGAGACCGACGACAGGTCCAGAGCAGACCCTTCCCGAGCAGCGGCGGCTGGAGCCGACCAACGGCAGAGAGAGAGAGCCGGGCAGCATCGATGGGGTAAGAAAGAGGGTGAAGAGAGCAGGGCGCAGCCGGGGGTTGATCACCGAGCGGCGTCGAGGAAAATACTGCAAAACCGGAGAGAGAGAGGGTAAGAAACAGCCGGGTTCTAGACTGAGCGGCGTCGACAAATATCAAGAGAAGAACTTTGCAGAGCACAGCCAGGGATCACGGGCTGATCAGGGTCCACGGGGCGAAGCAAGGGGAGACGCCATTGAGCCGCGGAGAAGCAGGGAGAGCGCGGGAGGTGCCATTGAGCCGCGGAGAAGCAGGGAGAGCGCGGGAGATGCCATTTTGTGCCAGCGGAGAAGAATGGGAAGCGTGGGAGGTGCCATTGGTGATAGTTAACGCACAATGAAGGATGCCAAAGAGTGGCAGTATCTCTACGTTCGACAATGAAGTCGAAGATTGGGTGACATATGTGGAACGTATTGAGGTGTACTGCAGGGCGAATGAAGTGCCAGATGCTAATAAAGCACTGGTTCTGTTAAATTCCATGGGTGCAAAAACTTATGGGTTACTGCGAAATCTAATAACCCCAGAGAAGCCGGTAAACAAGAATTTTGAAAGCATAGTAGAAATCCTACAGGACCACTTAAACCCCACACCGCTGCTGATTGCAGAACGATTTAAGTTCCATAAAAGGAACCAACACAAAGACGAAAGCAATGCTGAGTACCTAACGGAACTGCGTAAGCTATTGAAATACTGCCAGTTTGGAGCGGGACTAGCAGACACGTTAAGGGACAGGTTCGTGTGTGGGCTACAAAGTGAAGGAACCCAGAAACGGCTTCTATCAGAAAAGGACCTTAAGCTGGACAAAGCTTTCAGTATGGCAGTATCACACGAAGCAGCCGCAAGGGGCGCTGCAGAGATACAACGGAGACCGCAAGAATATGGCACCAACGAAATGAACTATGGAACAGGGAAGTGCTATCGCTGCGGCAGAACAACACATGACCAGAAAGATTGTTGGTTCAAGGACCAAGTGTGCAGACAGTGTGGGAAAGCAGGACACATAGCAAGAGTCTGCAGGTCTGGGAAGAAAACCAACAGTAAGAAATCTCCACAGGAGAAGTACAAAAAGGTACGCCAGGTGATGGACAGTGGTTCAGACGAACAGAAAAGTGACACAGACTCCGGAAGCAAGGAGCTGGGTTGTCTGAAACTACGTAATGTAACCGAAATGGAGGATCACCAGACTATCTGGGTTACACTCAAGATAGACGGAGTCCAAGTGGAAATGGAATTGGACACAGGGTCAGCTTTAACAGTCATAAATCAAAGAGACTACAAGCGGCTATTTTCACACATACCCTTGAAAGCTACAGAGATTGTCTTGAAGACGTATACGGGGCAAAAAGTCTACCCCAAAGGAAAAATAAGGGTGAAAGTGACATATAAAGGTCAGGAAATACCCAAAATGGATATATGTGTATTGCCAAATGGAGGACCACCACTGCTAGGACGTGAATGGATCCGGAAGATACATTTAGATTGGCATTCCCTACAGGCACTGAAGGTTGAGGCCAAAAAGGATGACGACGTCACACCTGGACGACTGTCAAAAATGCTAACTGACGCAAAAGAAGTGTTCCAGGAGGGACTAGGAACACTAAAAGGAATAACAGCAACAATTAAAATAGAGGATAATGCAAGCCCAAAGTTTCTGAAGGCCAGACCAGTGCCTTATGCGATCAGACCAGCGGTTGAAGCAGAGCTGGAAGGGTTGGAACGTTCAGGAGTACTGTCCAAAGTGGACTGGAGCGAGTGGGCTACACCCATCGTTCCTGTAATGAAGAGGTCGTTGAGTAATACGCCTGGGGAACCAAAGAAGGTCCGCATCTGTGGGGATTTTAAGGTGACAGTGAACCCAGTCCTTCACACGGTGCAATATCCGCTTCCACGAATTGAGGATATTTTCGCCTCGCTATCTGGTGGTAAACGCTTCACCAAAATTGATCTAGCCCAGGCGTACTTGCAAATGGAGGTAGAAGAAGCTTCGAAACATTACCTTACGATCAACACCCATAAAGGTCTCTATCAATACAACCGGCTGGTGTTTGGAGTAGCCTCGGCTCCGGCTATCTGGCAAAGGGCGATGGATCAGGCCCTGCAAGGGATTCCAGGGACCCAGTGTTATTTGGACGACATCTTGGTCACGGGCGAAAATGACAGTGATCACCTCGCTAACTTGGAGAAGGTGCTCGCCAGATTAAAGGAATATGGGCTACGAGCTAATCGTCACAAGTGCGAATTTTTCCAGAAACAGATCTTGTATTGCGGCCACGTCATCGATGAAGAGGGGTTACATAAGTCCCCTGACAAGATAGAGGCAGTAGTCAAGGCTCCAGCACCGGAAAATGTGCCACAACTGAGGTCGTTCCTCGGGCTGGTAAACTATTACCACAAGTTCTTACCAAATTTGTCTACGGTATTACACCCGCTGAACACCCTACTGCAAATGGGGGTACCATGGAAGTGGGATGACGAACGTAGACGAGCTTTCCAGAAGTGTAAAGAATTGATCACATCAAAAGAGGTGTTGGCCCATTTCAACCCAGCACTACCAATTCGTTTGGCATGTGATGCATCACCCTACAGCATTGGAGCGGTGCTGTCGCACAAATTCCCAGACGGGTTGGAGAGGCCAGCAGCCTTTGCGTCTCGGTCACTAACCTCAGCCGAGCGCAACTACGCCCAGATTGACAGGGAGGCCCTCAGCCTAGTATGGGGAGTAAAAAAATTCAACCACTATCTGCATGGACAGAAGTTCACCTTGCTGACTGACCACCAACCACTTGTCTCCACCTTTAATCCTAAGAAGGGCGTGCCAGTAATGACTACACAGTGGTTACAAAGATGGTCCCTGTTTCTAGGGGCGAATCAATATGAAATAGAATATAAAGGCACGAAACAGCATGGGAACGCTGATGGGCTATCACGCCTGCCACTGCCTACTGTGGAGGAAGCACCAGCAGTGGACCCTATCGAGATATTTTATTCGTCGATAATTGAACGATTGGCAGTAACAATCGCGGATATAGAGAAGGAGACCCGCAATGATCCGACGCTGTCACGGGTATATGAATTGACGGTGAGGGGATGGCCAGCACATGGCGACTCACTGTTGCCAGCATTCTCATCCAGAAGAGAACAGCTGTCAGTATGCCAGGGGACAGTGATGTGTGGACCCAGAGTGGTGATTCCACCCAAGTTATGGGAGAGAGTGCTAAATGAGCTACATGAAGGTCATCTGGGGGGAGTGAAAATGAAAAGCCTAGCTAGGGCTTATGTGTGGTGGCCGGGAATTGATCAACAAGTCGAAGACCTAACTAAGAGCTGCTTAGGATGCCAGAAGGTCCAAAATGCACCACCACATGCCCCTCTGCACCCATGGGAGTGGCCCTCATCTCCATGGCAACGGGTGCACATTGATTTCGCTGGTCCATTCATGGACTCAATGTTCTTAATAGCAGTGGATGCTCATTCAAAGTGGCCTGAGGTGATAAAGATGTGTTCAACCACTACAGAGAAAACGATTGCAGTCCTACGGACCATATTTGCCAGAAACGGGTTGCCAGAGCAGATCTGCTCTGATAATGGACCACAGTTTGTGTCCGACGAGTTCCAAAAATTCATGAAAAGGAATGGGGTAAGGCATTACACATCCGCCCCGTATCATCCAGCCACCAATGGATTGGCTGAGAGGTTCGTACAAACCTTTAAGAAGGCGATAAAGGCCATGTGCGACGAGGAAATTCCACTACAGCATAAGGTGGACAATTTCTTATTAGCCTACCGAAACACGACACATGCAGTTACCAACCAGTCCCCGGCCATGATGTTCTTTAATCGAAGGTTGAGATCTCCTCTGGACTTGCTCAGACCAAATGTGCGAAGAAATTGTGATGAAATATGCCATTCATCAGGCACTGTATTCCCTGTGTTTAGTTTAGTTTCAGTTTCATTTCCTTACCTGTATTGTATTGTGTGTAGGGCTCTGCCCATACCTGGCCCCTACTTAAGCAAGCCCCAGCGTGTCTCACAGCAGTACAGCAGATCTCTGGATGAGAGACACTTCTCCAATGTGTATTACTTTCTGAGTTAATAAAAGCCTTGCTTTGCTCCGTTAACGTCGAATCTCGGATTCATTGAGGCACATCAGAAATGTTGAGGACAAACATTTCCAGCACATCAACGAGAAGCCGACAAGGAGCTTCAATGTAGGGCAACCAGTCTTGGCCCGGGACTATCGAACAGAGAAGTGGCAACCCGGAACGATATGTACAAGGCAGGGGCCATTAATGTACACAGTGGATGTCGGGGAGAACATTGTGAGACGCCACGTCGATCAGATCTTAGCATCACAGGAATGCGTCAACCCCATGTCTCGAGTACCTGGGGATGAACCCGACATACCGGTAGTATCTACTTCAGACCCAGTAGCAGTGGAACCCGATGAACTACCCGATGAAAGGGGGTCAGAATCGCCTCTGCACCAAGAACAAGAACCTCCGGAAAGGCGCTATCCCGAAAGGGTCAGGAAGCCGCCCCAAAACTGAATCTATAAATGGACTTTTGTTATTGAATGTACATGTAAAAATGTAATTGTTATTTGAATATTAAGGGGGTATTATTAATCTAAAAATGGAGGAATTGTAGTGTATGTGCTTTAAGTCAGAACTACTTTTTACAGCTCCTGTATACTGTAGTACCGGCAGTGACCACACCGGTATATAAGCTGTGCGCAGGCCTCTGTACCCCAGTCTAGAGATTACCCTCCTCCAGTAAAGACCTGTTATTTGTTAAAGTACAGCATCCGTGTAATTATTTATCCACTGAACCACGGTTCTAACAGGAGCAAAATTCAATTTCGGTGGATACGCAAAACGGGGAGTAGCGAACCAGCTGTCTGTTATACATCCTGCACGATTTTCCATTCCACTGAAGTCAATGGAAAGGATAATTGGACATGCTGAAGAACGGACGGCGGAATCGCGATCGCCTGTTTAGCGCCCCTGCTGAAGTTGAATTTCACCCCCGTTGTTATCTGGTGCTTAGAGAAATCTTCACAAAAAGCAGGGAGAGGTTTCTTGCTCACATACTGAACAGCATGTACCTACCTCACATGGTCAGAAAGGTTGACTATGAGGAAGTCCTATTAACTGTTCATCAGTATGCTGTAATACTGGTACCTGAGAATGGAATAACCAGGATTCGACAAGCTACTGGAGTAGATGAAGACTTGAAGTTGCTGAGAGCGACAATAAGCAAAACTGGCCTGAAAGAAAGTGCCAACACAGGTTGCTGAATTATTTGAATATTAGAGATGAACATAGGATACAGGATGGATTGATATTTAAAGGGAATTGAGCAGTTATACCCCTGTGTATGAGAGAAGCAATGATGTGCTGAGTTCACTCAATCAACTTCTGAATCCAAGGTTGTATTCAGAAAGCTACAGAATTGATTTACTGGCTTCCGAATGAACAAAGACATACAGGTGTGATATATGCCAGCAGTTTCAAGGTAATAGCAAAAAAACCTGCTTATTAACCACAAGATACCAGAGAGTGCTGGGATAAAATCGGGGGGGGGGGGGGAGGCGGGGTCTTTTTGAAACAGATGGAAGAGACTACCTTAGATATTACAACTATAATTCTGATTCCTTTGAAATACACAAGGGGGCTGAAAATCCTTGCTCTTTGTGGCTATGATCCAGATACACCAGGTTCTGGCCTTACCCAGGAATTCTTGAGGTTGGGGCCTCTGCCTGCCACTTGCAAGGCTGTTGATGCAGAAGGGAACCTGGCCAGGGGTGGGACTCCCAGACCAAGAGGTCCCGTGGACATCAGCGGGCTGAAGTGCTAAATAGGACCAGGTGTATCGGCCTGTCCACTGACAAAAGTGGGGTCCACCTTGGGGGATTAGGCCTGAGACACAGTCTGGTCCCACAAAGAATTCTCCAGGTCGAGACCTCTTACAAAGGAAGCTGAGGGGTCCCTTGTGTTTTCTTTCTGACGGGGGGGGTGGGGGGGTTCCTTGGCATTGGCAACCCTTGACTCAGTGCACTTCAGCAGGTGTCCTGGCCTCCTGGGGCAAGTAAATGCCCAAGATGTGCCCCTAATGGCTCAGGCACCCACCCAGGATATTTAAATTAGGTGATTTCTCCTTGACTCCACAAACCTTGACAGGGTCAGTGCCAGAGATCAGCCCTGGATAATAGGCCAGTTCAGCAATAAATTTACCAATGAGCTTGATAAGCTTAGAAAAGGAAAAATCGATGCTTTCTGGTGTGTTCCTATGGACAGAATTACAGCAGGAGTCCAGTGGAACGCTCAAGGAAATTCAAGCCCAGGGATGACACTGCCAGTAGCTGTCAAGGTGACCACTGCCTTCACTTTTCATGCCATTGATTCCTTCCAGGCTAACGTAGGGAATGTCGGAACATCGGCAGTGCCAATCAATTTGATGCCTATAGCTGCACGAAGTAGTTCATAGATGCATTAATTCAGAAGGGCTAATGACTTCATCACTTTCACCACTGAGCAAGAGGAACAACAAGAGAAGATAACACAAACCCACAGAATTGCTATCTTTCCCCAAAGTCCAGCAGATCATCACCTACAATTATGCTGGGTTCCCTGTGCACAATGCCATGCCCTAGATGATCTGAAAGGGGTGTTTTAATCTCAGTCTGGGCATGGTATGAGACCAGCAGCATTTAAGCAATGCTTGCTTCCTTGAGAGCTCTCACAATTGGCCATAATCTGTACCATCCTTATTTGAAGGAGAATGACGAGTGGATTGGTGGCACCAGGTGACCAAGGCTATCCTATGTAGCCATTGCACATGACACCCATGTGCTAATCATGGAGATCAGGTGCAATGTAATTCATGCTACAAGCACAGCATTGGTATCTTAAATTAGAGTTTCACTCTTGTTACATTGTTCAGTAATCAGGGGTAGCATTACAGTACAACCCCTCCTCTCACAATGCCCCACTTTCAAAGTTTCCAGAATAATGATTATCTGTTCCATGCTCCATAACTTCACTCTCAACAGAAGCTTGATGACCAGGATGGCAAAGGCATGGAAGTGTAAGAAGGTGAAAAATGCTAATGAGGAATTAGCACTGGTATCATCAACACAGCACGGAAGAGCGGTGCACCAGGAACTAGATTCAGATGGCTTCCAAAGAGTCACAGCCACCCCATTTCTTAAAGGGCAAATCACATCTGCCAAACCACCTTGCCCTACGCTTTCTTGTTACGTTGTTCAGTTACCACCTATTGCCATCCTATGCTGGTCACTTGCTATTTAACCTAAGGCAAATATGAGGTTATTCCTTGATTTAACACTCCCAGTGGAGAGTAGTGCTTGCAGGGAGCAATTTGTAAATCATGAATGTAAAATCACAGGCCACCCCCACAATTTCCCAAGATTCATTCTGTGCGAGAGCTGCTGACTGCTGGGTGCTTTGTTTCAGCTTTGTGACACCTGTAGTGATCAATAACATGTCATTCTGTGGTGGACACTAGGTGGAGCAGTAGAGCTGCATATAGCTGTATGTATAAAACTACACTACCCAGCTATATATATATTAAGACTACATTACCCATGGCACTAGGCTACCCACAAGGCAGCAGTCAAGATGGAAGCCTCTACAAGATGCTGTACAAGTCCACATGTGCTCAATAAAAGTGTCTAGCAAAAGCTAGCTGTGTTCATAATAAGAATGTCTATTTATTAATGAACATAAGATGGTACCCGGGTGGTGGAGATCTGCTGAAAATTGTGAAAAGCGAAATGGAGAATTTGAAGCCACCAGAGCGTTTGAATCTCGAGGGAAATGTCGACTACAATTGGCGGATTTTTAAACAACAATTCGAACTCTACATTGCAGCCATCGGATTCGGTATGAATCCAGATGCAAGAAAAATAGCGTTGCTGCTTATGGTTGCAGGCCCACAGGCAATAGAGGTATTTAATACATTTGTATTTAATCCAGTGGAGAACAGAGAAAAATTAGAAGATGTGCTAAAAAAATTTGATGCACATTGCTCTCCCAAAAAGAATGAGACCTATGAAAGATACATCTTCTGTTCTCGGACACAGCAGCAAAATGAGACTTTTGATAGCTTTATAACTGAGCTGAAACTGAAAGCACAGACATGTAATTTCTCTGAGCTCAAAGCATCCATGATTCGTGACCAGATTGTGTTTGGTATTCATGATAAAAAAGTCAGGGAACATCTGTTGAGAGAAACCAAACTAAATTTGGAAAATGCGGTGAAAATATGCCAAGCCAGCGAGCTAGCTCGAAAGCACGCGAAGGCTTTCAGTGAAATCAATAATGATGCGATTGTAACGAGTGATAATGCTGCTGTCGGTGCTATGTCCTATAAGGGGAAGAAACATGGGCAGAACAGAAATGAAAAGCAATCGGAGGATGACATTTTTAATTGTAAACGCTATGGTTACAAATGCCAGTTAAGACAATGCCCAGCGTTTGGAAAAATGTGCACAAAGTGTAATGGAAAGAATCACTTTGCCAAACAATGCTTTTCAAAAGTACAAACTAGGAAAGGGCAACAAGTTAATGTAATTGAGGACACTGATTTAAGTGAGACATTTTTTGTAGGAATGGTGTCATGTGACAATATCAAAAAGGATACAGAAAATGTGCAGCCCTCAGAAATGGACAATGCTGAACATAAAGTTAATGCAGTAAAAGAGGACAAATGGATGATCCCACTGCAGATAAATGGAGCATTAGTTACATTGAAACTGGACACTGGGGCAAAAGCAAACTTAATCAGTATGAGTGACATTAACAATATGAAAGAAAAGCCCAAAATACAGAAAAAGTCAGTACTACTGAAGGACTATAATGGACAGAAAATAGATAGCTTAGGTGTATGCAGACTCAAAGTGACAGTCAAAGACAAAGTGCATCATCTCATGTTTTCTGTTGTGGCTGAAAGACTTGATTCGATACTAGGTGACAAAGCTTGTGAAGACTTAGAACTGGTCAAAAGAGTCTACCGTATAAACTGTGCCATAAGCAGACCAGATGACTCAGGTGATGAAGCAGAGAGCCCATCAAGGATGAAAAGGCCAAAGGGTATCCATGTCTTCAAAAAGCCTAGTTTCTCCAAGAAGAAAGAAAAAGACTTTAAGGTCAAAGAAAAGCACAAAGAGGAAAAACACAAGGAGAAAAAGTCCAAAGATATAACCGCAGCAGATGTTGTTAAGCAGTGGAAAGAGAAAAAGAAAAAGAAGAAGCCTGCACCAGAGCAGGAAGCAGTTCTGATGGATACTCCTTCTTTCCTCAGGCCAATCTTTGGTGTTCCATTAGCCGAGGCTGCTGAGAGGACTATGCTGTATGATGGGATCCAGCTGCCAGCAGTTTTTCGAGAGTGCATTGACTACATTGAGAGTTATGGCATGAAGAGTGAAGGAAACACTGAAACCCTCTCCAAGCAAAGATCGCAAGGAGACCTCGATCTATACAAGAGCAGATTGATGACAATGCCGCAACTGCATCTTGTCATTCACCACCAGAACAATCTCATGAAGACACATCAGACTTACCCGTGTTGAGAAGATCCACACGTGAAGTAAAAGAGCCTGATAGACTTAATCTTTGAGTACAATGTAAAGCTTTGAAAAGGTGTTGACTGTTTTGAAAATGTTTATGTTTATAGAGCACTAACAAAAGTGTTACTGATATTATCTTTATTGTTTTCTTGAAAGTTGATTGATATTGATTTTGTTAAACCTCCAAAGAAAGGGGGATGTAGTGATCAATAACATGTCATTCTGTGGTGGACACTAGGTGGAGCAGTAGAGCTGTATATAGCTGTATATAGCTGTATGTATATAAAACTACACTACCCAGCTATATATATATTAAGACTACATTACCCATGGCACTAGGCTACCCACAAGGCAGCAGTCAAGATGGAAGCCTCTACAAGATGCTGTACAAGTCCACATGTGCTCAATAAAAGTAGCTAGCAAAAGCTAGCTGTGTTCATAATAAGAATGTCTATTTATTAATGAACATAAGAACACCGACCTGCCATTCATTCCAAATAATTCCATTGTGGAAGGATTAAGTGTGTTGGCTGCCTGCAGGGGTTCAACAACAGCTTGCTGAGATTCTGGTGCCCATAGTCTTCCCTGGGCTATGCATCACATGAGTTCTGCACATGAGTTAGCAATATCCTGCACTGTAGCAGTTGACTGGTGTTATCTGTTTCCAGCTTCCTCCACCCATGACTGGTCCACTAGATGCTTCTGGGACACTGCCCATCAGTCCCTTGACTTGTATGCCTTCGTTCCCTAAATCCTTGTGGAAAGGGTTGCAATTCCTGACACGTCAAACCGGCTTTCCTCAATTAGTCGTGCCCCAATCTACAGTCTTTGCTTCCACAATGCTATTTCAGATGTTTAACTGGATCCTATTTAGAGGAATTTGTGTCATTCTCTTCTCAGCTAATTGCACACAGCTCAGGGATCAAAGTTGGGACTTTCCCAATGTGTATTCCTTGGCATTCTACTGGGCAGCGAACCTATTCACTGAGTCAGAGAAGCTCTTACTCAGAATGCTTAGTACAATATATAATTGAAGATAAAAGTATGGCCCCTTAAAAATCTCCTCATGAAATATATTCTACAGGTAATGGAAGATGTGGTGAACACCTAGTCACAACATTGTACATTTTACAATTTGTGTATATAATTTGCATACATATCGGTAATGTGTTTTAAGCTGCGATTCAGTGACTAGGTTTGGATGATGTTGTAAAGCACTCAAGGTTTACTCTCATACTTTATGACATCATTTAAATTAGTAATATACGCCCTGCATTCTGTTTTCTCTATGAAATATGAAACAATTGCAAAGAGCCATTGTGGAAAACAGATATTTTATTGTAAATAATATCTTGAGAAATAGAGGCCTAATCATCAACAATTTGGGATTTCTGACTTACTGTAATCCAGAATTAACTAAGAATTCTGTTTCAGATTTACATTCAAATGGATTTGATTGTAGCTTCAATGTTCAGTGTTGGTAGCACACTCGCTTCTGAGTCAGAAGGTTGTGGGTTCAAGTCCCACTCCAGGGACTTGAGCACATAAAGCTAGGCTGACACTCCAGTACATTGCTGAGGGAGTGCTGCACTGTCGGAGGTGCTGTCTTTCAGATGAGACGTTAAACCGAGGTCCCGTCTGCTCTCTCAGGTGGACGTAAAAGATCCCAAGGCGCTATTTTGAAGAAGAGCAAGGGCGTTATCCCCGGTGTCCTGGCAAATATTTATCCCTCAACCAACATAACAAAAACAGATTATCTGCTCATTATCACATTGTTGTTTGTGGGAGCTTGCTGTGCGCAAATTGGCTGCCGCGTTTCCCACTTTACAACAGTGACTACACTCCAAAAGTACTTCATTGGCTGTAAAGCACTTTGAGACATCCGGTGGTCATGAGAGGTGCTACATAAATGCAAGTCTTTCTTTCTTCTTTCTTTACCAGTTCTAGATCTGTTTTTAATGGCCCGAATTTTTCAGTCAGCGGAGAATGAACAGTGATCGCTGTTCATTATGCTTACAGCTGCCTACGGTCTTTTTGCGGGCTTTTGCACAGCAAATTACAGTCATCAGGCATCTGAAACAGTGCAGCCCCCTCTACAGGGGATCTGGGACCTGTGTGAACAGGACAAGCAACAGCGTGTCTCCTCAACCAATCAGATTGAAGAATCATCACTATGACACACAAAATCTAAACCAGGAAGTGTAAGATAGAATATTTAATTCAATGTAAAATCATTACAGAAAGCAAAATAAAGAGAGGGAAAGAAAGGGATCAAAAGAGAGAGAGATAAAAGTGACAGAATGAAAAAGTAAAAAAAAAAAAATTGTTAATTTAAAAAAAAAATCTCCAACAATAATTAAAATCTGAAGGAATGAGAGTCCACACTTGTAAAAGTAACTTTTCAGTGCCAGAGAGGCTGTTTGATAGTAATTAAGACTTATGCTGTTAAAAATTCACTTACACTTGAATGGACAAGCTCTAGCTTTTTCTGGTGTGTTTAGTGGGTATCTAGTGGGTTAGTGCCATAACTTCATGCCCTTCATGTGTTTGAATGCCGAATCTCTCGGCCGGATAACGGTGTAGCAAAGCTTGTGGAGGAGCAGGGCAACTCAGACAGCAACTTCCTGATTTCCATGTTTAACTGCTCATGTGCGGATGCCAGAAGCTGCTGTCTGATTTATGCCATAATATCGGTGAGTGCTGACAGCCTCACTGCTATTTCCCCCTCAAAATCCAGGCCATCAAATTTATTTGGTTGATTACTGACAATAAATTTTAAATGGGTAATGATGCCTCTGCTGCTACACTTTGGCATTTCATAAATTCACTAAATTTATATTATACATAGTTCATCAAAGACTAACTTAATAATTTTCACAGCTACATAAGGCCGATAAGAGAAGGATATAAATCACTAATCTTAGAGAGGGACTGCTGCTCTTGTAATTGCTCAGTCGGTTCACTCAGTTCATTCCCTGATGTGTGTTAAGCTAGCTGATCTCAGCTGGCAATCGAGGTTCTGCGGTTGACTTTATCATCTTTAAGTTAGGGACAGGAAAATTGACTAGATTCCTATTTCTGATTGTTATTTAGCATTGTTAGCTGTGATGCTCTCCCTCACTGGATTGATTAAACTGCTGGCACTCTCTATCAAGGCTCAAATATGAAGAATGAAACATAAGAATATAAGAGATAGGAGCAGGGGTAGGCCATTTGGCCCTTCAAGCCTGCTCCACCATTCAATAAGATCATGGCTGATCTTCTACCTCAACTCTATCTTATCACACTGTCCCCATATCCCTTGATTCCCTTAATATTCAAAAATCTATCGATCTCTGTCTTGAATAGACTCAACGACTGAGCATCTGCAGCTCTCTGGGGTAGAGAATTCCAAAGATTCAGAACCCTTTGAAGAAATTTCTCCTCATCTCAGCCCTAAATGGCCGACACACCTCAGCAAGTATTCAGAATACTCAAGAGAAGAAAAGAGGGTGGAGAATTGGCTGAGATAAATTAGTGGGATAAAGAGACACTGTGAGCATTAAATTATGGAGAACCTTTCTCCCAGCAGTTCAGAAATGGTAATAAACAAACATAGACCTTTTAAAGCTTGAAAAGGACCGATAATGTAAAGAATTGTTCATGTTTTTCTCAAATTCTTTCAGCTTTGTGCTTAGATATGCTTGTAGGCAGCACATTCATTGGACACTCTATGTACATTCTCTCAGTTACAGACCTTTTAGCACACCCAGGAAAGAAATGTGTAATTAATTAAGTGCCAGTCAAATACTTTGGTTTAAACTGTTCTGTTCAACATAAAATCAGACTAACAACAGAAAATGCTGGAAAAACTCAGCATTTTCTGTTGTTATTTCGGATTTCTAGCATCCGCAGTATTTTGCTATCATAAAATCAGACTAGCTTGCCAGTAAAGAAATTATGCATTTTTTTTGCCAAATACTTTTGTTGCCTGTAAGATTTTTTTCCTTGTGATAAGGGACTTAAATATAAAACAATTTACATTCAAAAGGACCCTTGATTCAAATTCAGACTGATTGGATGAAAGCCTTTGTTTGCTGGTATGAGTTGGATGTGAAATGATTTTGGCTGACTCAATACTACAACAACAACAGCAACTTGCTTTTATCGAGTTCCTTCAGTGTATGAAAACATCCCATGGCCTTTCACAGAGATGTGAGGGAAATGAATGCAGAGCCAAAGGAGAAATTAGACAGGGTGACCAAAAGGATGAGTTTTAAGGAAGATCTTAAAGGGGAAGAGGGAAGTTGAGGGGTTTAGGGAGGGAATTCCAGAGTGTGGGATTGGCAGAATAGCTCCCTAACTAATTTTAATTTTGTGCAGTGTCAAATTTGTCCATTTTAATAAAAATTTACATTTTTAAGAAACTTAAAAAAAATTGTTTAAAGTTTGTACTCCATCTTTATTTCAGATTTGCCTTTTCCTCACGTGAGAGCCCCAATCTTTGTTTTGCTCTCTCTGTAACGATGTCTGAGAATTCTGCATTTTGATTGGCTGCTTAGACAGTTTGATGATGTCACAGCAGTTCGCACAAAGGAATCCCCATTATACTTCATTGATTTGAATTGAATGTCTAAAAACCCGAAGTTCTCGACACAGGGATCGTGAGATCCTTGTGCGAAGCGTACTTTGGGGCCAGTGGTGAACGCCTTCGCTTCGCCACTGACCGCAAATTCTGGGCCGTTACATTTCTGCTCAACCCTTAAAGTGTACATAGAAATATCAGCCCCTCAAGCCTGTTCCACCACTCAATTAAATCATGGCTGATCTGTATCTCGGCACCATTTACCTGCCTTTGCTCTATATCCCTTGATACCCTTACCTAACAAAATTCTATCAAGTCTTGAAAATTTAAATTGACCCAGCATCCACAGTCTTTTGGGATAAAGTTCCAGATTTCCACTACCCTTTAAGTGAAAAAGTACTTCCTGATTTCACTACTAAATGACCTAGCTCTAATTTTAAGATTATACCCCCTTGTCTGGGATTCCCCCACCAGGGGAAGTAGTTTCTCTGTATCTATCCTATCGAATCGTTTTATCATTTTAAACACCTTGAATAGCTCACCCCTCAACCTTCTAAACTCAAGTGAATACAAGCCAAGTTTATGCAAGCTGTTTTCATAATTTAACACTTTAAGCCCCAGTATTATTCTAGTGAATCTGCACTATTTCAAGGCCACTATTTCTTTCCTGAGGTTCAGTGCCCAAAACTGAATGCAGTGCTCCAGATGGGGTCTGACCAAGGTTCTGTACAACTGAAGCACCGCTTCCTCACTTTTGAAATCCAACCTTCTGTAGCTCCAAGTCTCTCACCATTAAAAAAAATTCCGATTTGGCTTTCCAAAGTGGATGTCTTCACACTGAACTCCATCTGCCACTGTTTTGCCTGCCCACTTAGTCTGTCTATGTCCTTTTGTAACTTCACCCTCTCATCCACACAACTTATTGTGCCTCCTATCTTACTGTCATCTGTAAACTTGGAATGAAACTCCCAGATATTAATACATTCACACTCACACTAATACACTACGCTCACACTATTCAACTGTGACAAGTTGGATTGCACAAATGACTCATCCAAGAATCCAGCAGCACAGGAATCATTGTATTTGGTGGACGTTTAATCATCTACAACTACAGGTAGACTATCCTTTGTCCAAAAACCTTGGGACCAGCTGTGTTTCGGTTTTCGGAATTTTTCGGATTTCAGAAGGTTTTGACAACAAACACTGTTGCTTAGCAACAGCTTGTAAACACTCGGGCCCTGCCTTGGAAGTGTCTCTGAAGCTGTTGCTAAGCTACAGAGACTCTTTCCACAGCCTGACTGTTTAAAAAAATGCTAGGGGAAGAAAAAAAACCTAACAAAATGGCTGCTGATTTCTGCCGTTAGATCGAGGTTTCCGGCTCCCCCTGCTCCGTATCTGAATTCCTTGACTTAGCGGGGGTCTGGGGCTCGACTGCCACCGCCAGTTGTGGGAAAGCCGGATTTCGGCTGACTCCTACACTAAGCTGGCCCGCAAATCAGGTCAGGGGGGTGGGGAAGAAAAGACTATCGGACGGGCCGCTGCAGCTATCGGACGGGCCGCTGTATTGTTGGGTTCACTCTCCCGGTACCTCCTTCACACTGCCCGGCTCGGCCTGCAATCTCCTACCCAGAGGGAACTCTGTGACCCTCTGCCCTGCTCACAGGGAAAGGCAGAGCTCCCGGACCACTCCTGTCATGTTTGGCGCCACTCGGGTCATGTCGTGCGCACGACTTATGCTCCACGAAAAAACTTTCGGTTTTTAGAGGTTTTCGGTTTTCGGAAGTGCGGATAAAGGATAGTCTACCTGTATTGTTATTCTTACAACCTTTAATAGCAATCTTAACCAGATATTCATCAGCACTCTTATTAAAGGAAGTAATCAACTTAGCATGAATTGCTTTCTCTAGGGGGTTTCCACATTTTCACTACCATGAGCAAATGAAATTTCCACCTATCTCAAGTCTCACTGGAGCCTTGTTAATTTTGTGCTTCTCTTTTCTCATGCTGTGATTGAAACTCAAACTAAAGAATTATTTTAATGCAAGCATTAATATTGTTTTATTATTTGTACCTACCATCATTTTAAGTAAGTGGCCCACGCTGTTTTTCAATCTTTTCTCTGATGAAGACAAGTTCAATTCTGTGAGTGTCTTCATAATTTAGAGCCCTAAGTTCTGGAATCGTACATCTCATTGTCTCAACGCTTCCTAATGTAGGAATGTGATATTTGGGTGCTCAAAACTGTACACACAATTCCAGCACAGCCACATCAATAAATTATGCAGGGTTAAAATAATCTGATGTCACATTCATTTTTAGTGCAAACAAAGCATGACAGATTGCAAGATGTAGTAATAGCGAGTTGATCTTGCTAGTGGTGTACATTCTGATGCACTGCATCCGTACCAGGGTTCTCCTATGCTTTGGGCTCATTGCTTTCATTTTGTTATTTGTGCAGGAGGGTATATAATGCCACATAACATCTGTTGATGTTAGTGACAACCCAGGTGTGCCAGAAACAGTAGGGCATTTACCTTACCAATGCTAAGGCTTGTGAGATTTAAAGAGATGGAGAATGACCATTGGAACAGTTGGAAAATAAGGAGTCAAAAAATTTGCTTGTCCTTCCAATGTTATTAAATTATTTCATTTCTAGTGACCCAGCAAATGGTTGCACCTGTGCTAAACCAAGCAAGTCGGAGCACGGAGCCTGGGAGGTGAGGAGCCGGTATAAAAACCGGAGAGCAGCGAGGCCTGAGAGCAGTCGGAGCACGGAGCCTGGGAGGTGAGGAGCCGGTATAAAAACCGGAGAGCAGCGAGGCCTGAGAGCAGTCGGAGCACGGAGCCTGGGAGGTGAGGAGCCGGTATAAAAACCGGAGAGCAGCGAGGCCTGAGAGCAGTCGGAGCACGGAGCCTGGGAGGTGTTCGGGAGAGAGCAGCAGCGGAGGAGGAGCCCAGCTTAAAAACCGGCGCGAAGGCAGAGGCCCGACCAGTTCGGGAGAGCGGAGCGGAGAGGCAGCAGTCGGCGAGACTCGGGGCCATTTAAAAAACAGCTGAGGCGGAAGTCCAGCTCTTGAGCTTTTTTTCAGAAGCGGACCTGGTGGGAAGCACCCAGGTGAAAGGTATTTAAGGAGGGTGGTGGCTTAAACCCGAGTTCCTACAGAGTAGGAAGCCCCACCGCCCCCCTCCTCTAACCTAGTAGTCTTTTAGCAGCTGTCTAAAAACAGAGGTCACAAATTTTTTGGTCTCCGTTTCTTTTCAGCAGGGCAGGAACCGGGAGGAGCGGGAAGTCGGCGTAGGACCAAGGGGACACAAGACCGGGAAGTCAGCGAAAGACCAGGGAGGTAAGACTAACTGGTAAGTACTTTCCTCAAACCTTCCTAGAAAGTAAAACCAAAACTAGTGGGATTTGGTTAGTTTAAAAAGGAATAAGAGGAGTACAGTATACATTGGTCTAAGTAAGCTTCGGGAAAACAAAAGTCGATAAATAAACTAAAACTAGAAAATTAAAAGTAATATAAGGGTTAAGTCATGGCAGTAGAGCTCGGACCTGTGTCATGCTCCTCCTGTAACATGTGGGAAATCAGGGACGCTTCCTGTGTCCCTGACGACTATGTGTGCAGGAAGTGTGTCCAGCTGCAGCTCATGTGGGACCGCATGACGGCCCTTGAGCTGCAGGTGGACTCACTTTGGAGCATCCACGATTCTGAGAGGGGTGTGGATAGCACATTTAGTGAGTTGGTCACACCGCAGGTTAAGGCCAGCGTAGACAGTACATGGGTGACCAAAAGGCAGAGCAAGGGCAGGAAGGTAGTGCAGAAATCCCCTGGGGTTGTCTCCCTTAGCAACAGGTTCACCGCCTTAGGTACTGTTGTCGGGGGGGGTGACACATCGGGGGAAGGCACCAGCAGCCAGGCTCATGGCACCATGACTGGCTCTGTTGCAAAGAAGGGAGGGAAAAAGAGTGGCAGGGCTATAGTAATAGGGGATTCGATTGTAAGGGGAATAGATAGGGGTTTCTGTGGTCGCGACCGAGACTCCAGGATGGTATGTTGCCTCCCTGGTGCAAGGGTCAAGGATGTCTCGGCGCGGGTGCAGAACATTCTGGAGGGGGAGGGGGAACAGCCAGTTGTCGTGATACATGTTGGTACCAACGACGTAGCTAAAAAAAGGGAAGAGGTCCTACAAGTAGAATTTAGGGAGTTAGGAGCCAAACTAAAAAGCAGGACCTCGAAGGTAGTAATCTCTGGATTACTACCAGTGCCACGTGCTAGTAAGAGTACAGAGAACAGGATAGTTAGGCTAAATACGTGGCTTGAGCAGTGGTGTAAGAGGGAGGGTTTTAAATTTTTGAGGCATTGGAACCAGTTTTGTGGTAGGTGTGACCTATACAAAAGGGACGGTCTACACCTGTGCAGAGATGGAACTGATGTTCTCGGGGTAATTTTTGATAAAGCAGTTCGGGAGCATTTAAACTAGTATGGCAGGGGGCTAGAAACCTATGTAGTGAAATAGAGGAAAGTGAAAGGCAGACAGAAATAAATGATAAAAGGGTGAGGAACAAAAAACAAAGGGCCAAACTAATTCATAAAAAATGTGAGCATAAAAAAAGCCTGAGGGTTTTATACCTTAATGCGAGAAGCATCAGGAACAAGGTAGATGAATTAGCTGTGGAAATAGAGGTTAATAATTATGATCTAATTGGGATTACGGAAACATGGTTGCAGGGTGAGCAGGGCTGGGAGCTTAACATACAGGGGTATTCAGTATTTAGGAAGGATCGACAAAAAAGAAAGGGAGGAGGGGTAGCATTGCTAGTAAAAGAGGGGATAAATGCAATTGAAAGGAAGGATATTAACTCAGTTAATACAGAATCTATATGGGTGGAGCTAAGAAATAGCGAGGGGCGAAAAACATTAATAGGAGTGGTATATAGGCCTCCAAATAGTAAAATAGAGGTTAGGGAGGGCATCACGAGGGAAATTAGAGAAGCGTGCAATAAGAGCACAGCTGTCATCATAGGTGACTTTAACTTACATATAGATTGGACTAGCCTAATCAGTAAAAATAATGAGGAGGAGGAATTCCTTGAGTGTTTGAGGGATGGTTATCTGGATCAATATGTCGAGGAACCAACTCGGGAACAGGCTATATTGGACTGGGTACTGTGCAATGAGAAGGGACTAATCAGTAATCTTGTTGTACGGGGACCCTTGGGTCAGAGCGATCATAACATGATCGATTTCTCACTCGAAATGGAGAGCGAAGAAATTGACTCAGAGACTAAGGTCCTGAATTTAAACAAGGGGAATTATGATGCCATGAGACGGGAACTGAGTAGGTCTGAGTGGACAACGTTCCTGGGAGGACTGGAGGTAGATAAACAATGGCAAACATTTAAAGATAGAATGACAAAATTGCAAAAATTGTTTATACCAATCTGGCATAAAAGGAAATCTAAAAAGGTGACTCAACCGTGGATAACAGGGGAAATTAGAGACAGCATAAAATCCAAAGATAGGGCGTATAAAATAGCCAAAAAAAGCGCCAGAGCGGAAGATTGGGAACAGTTTAAGATAGAGCAAAGGAGGGCAAAGGGCATAATCAAGAGGGGCAAAATAGCTTACGAAAACAAGCTGGCGGAAAATATAAAAACTAACTCCAAAAGCTTTTATAAGTATATCAAAAGGAAAAGACTGGTGAAAACCAAAGTTGGTCCATTGCAGTCAGATACGGGGGAATATATAATGGGAAATAAGGAAATGGCAGATCAACTAAATGCATACTTTGGGTCAGTCTTTACGAAGGAAGACACAAAAAACCTCCCTGGGATATCGGGAAAAATAGGGACATTGGCAAAGGAGGAACTGACGCAAATCAATATCTCTAAGGATATGGTGTTAAGGAAGCTAAAGGGATTGAAGGTGGACAAATCCCCAGGGCCTGATAACATGCATCCTAGGGTACTGAAGGAGGTGGCCCTAGAGATAGCGGATGCACTAAGGATGATTTTTCAGAATTCATTAGACTCGGGAACAGTACCGATGGATTGGAGGGTAGCTAACGTTACCCCACTATTCAAAAAGGGGGGTAGGGAAAAAGCAGGTAATTACAGACCTGTAAGCCTTACATCAGTTGTGGGCAAAATGCTGGAGTCCATCATTAAGGATGAAATAGCGGAGCACTTAGCAAATGGGGACAGGATAGGACAGAGTCAACATGGATTTACAAAGGGTAAATCGTGCTTGACTAATCTATTGGAATTTTTTGAGGGAGTAACTGGTAGAATAGATGGGGGAGAGCCAGTAGATGTGGTGTACCTGGACTTCCAAAAGGCCTTCGATAAGGTCCCACATAAAAGATTAGCATGGAAAATTGAGGCTCATGGGATAAAGGGGAAAGTTTTGGCGTGGATAGGGAACTGGCTGTCAGATAGAAAACAGAGAGTTGGAATAAACGGCTCATTTTCTGAATGGCAGGCAGTAACAAGTGGGGTACCACAGGGATCTGTCCTGGGCCCCCAGCTGTTCACAATTTACATTAATGACCTGGATCAGGGAGTCGGATGCAGCATTTCCAAATTTGCAGACGACACTAAACTAGGAGGGGGGGTGGGCTCAGAGGAAGAGACCAGGAAGCTCCAGAGCGATTTGGACAGACTGGGCGATTGGGCGGATAAATGGCAGATGCACTATAATGTGGACAAGTGCGAAGTTATCCACCTTGGGTGCAGGAACGGGAGGGCAAATTATTATTTAAATGGCAATAGATTGGGAGAGGGGGAAGTACAGAGAGACCTGGGTGTTCTTGTACACCAGTCACTGAAGGCGAGCATGCAGGTGCAACAGGCGGTCAAGAAGGCAAACGGTATGCTGGCCTTCATAGCAAAAGGGTTAGAATACAGGAACAGGGATACCTTGCTGCAGCTGTACAGGGCACTGGTGAGACCACACCTCGAGTACTGTGTACAGTTTTGGTCGCCTCATCTGAGGAAGGATGTTCTTGCCATGGAGGGGGTGCAGCGGCGATTCACCAGGCTGATACCAGGAATGGCGGGAATGACCTATGAGGAGAGACTATGTAGTTTAGGGATGTACACACTGGAGTTTAGAAGATTGAGAGGGGACCTCATAGAAGTGTATAAAATTCTGACAGGTCTAGACAGACTGGATGCAGAAGGAATGTTTCCCTTGGCGGGTGAGAACAGAACTAGAGGACATAATTTAAGGATAAGGGCTAAACCATTTAGGACAGAGATGAGGGGGAATTTCTTCACTCAGAGAGTGGTGAACCTGTGGAACTCATTGCCACAGAGGGCAGTGTACGCCAGCTCATTAAATATATTTAAGAGGGAATTAGATATATTTCTACGGGCAAAAGGGGTTAAGGGTTACGGAGAGAAGGCGGGGACGGGATACTGAATTAAAGGATCAGCCATGATCTCATCGAATGGCGGAGCAGGCACGAAGGGCCGAATGGCCTACTCCTGCTCCTATCTTCTATGTATCTATGTATCTATGTTGCTGGTGGAAGCCATATCCTCATGCTGCCTGCTGACTTGTCCAAGCATGGAACAGGCCACATATAAGGTATCAGAACTGCTCTAATTCCTCCCTGTAACCATTCTCCAAGTGAGTAGAAGACAACCATGAATATATTCAGAGTTTTGACCCCAAAGCTTCCACTGAAACAGTGGGAGGATTTATGAGATGCACTGTTACTATGCCTATGGCCTCTATAAGTGAGGTCTCCCTTTCAGATTATGTACTGAATGGCAGACTGCAGTACAGACAACTGGAAATCCATGGTATCACTCATGGGGGAAGACAGTGCATACCTGGATGTTAGTTTCTTGCATAATATCCAGCCAATATTCCACTGTTATATGGAAAGTAGTAAATGACTCAACATGTTTCTGGTGCTCTACCAGTCTGTTTGCATGTAGTCCCATTAAGCGCTGACCCATGTTATGTAGGGGTACACCTCATACTAGGCTGCCGCTCTGTACTAGCTGGACCCCCATCAACCACCACCACTGCTATCCTCATACCAGTACTCACAGCTTCACCCTGTGTTTCCTCATCTACATCAATATCACCATCTCCTGTAGTGCATGTAACTATGCTGGTTGTTTCAAGTAGGGAGATAATGGTTGGTGCTCATTGTGAGGTGTCAGCTGTGTCTTGGTGGTAGCACTCTCGCCTCTGGGTCAGAAAGTCGTGGGCTTAAGCTCCACTCCAGAAACTTGGGCCAGAATTTTCCTGTTGCCGTGCGGGTTTGGGGTTGGTTGGCTGTAAAAATAGCGGAAATAGGCAGCGCGTCAGGAACCCACCGTCATCTCGCCTCCTCATGCCTTTAACTTGGGCGTGTTTCCCAGCGCGCCATGGGCTCGATTGGGAGAGGCGGGCGACCTAATTAAAGTCATTAAATGCTTGTTATCAGACTCTTAACAGGGTTTTTAACTGCAGCTTCTGAATTTAACGGCATGAGCATGGGAAGCACGCAGCTCGGGAACCTCGCCTGTGAAGGGAAGGCGAAAGTTCAGTGGCCATTGTGTGAGGGAATTAATTGACAGCTGGGAATACCACATACGAACATACGAATTAGGAGCAGGAGTAGGCCACTCCACCCTTCTAGCCTGCTCTGCCATTCAATAAGATCATGGCTGATCCGATTACTCCACATTCCCGCCTGCCCCCGATAACTTTTCACCCCCTTGCTTATCAAGAATCTACCTCCCTCTGCCTTAAAAATATTCAAAGACTCTGCTTCCACCGTCCTCTGAGGAAGAGAGTTCCAAAGACTCACAACCCTCTGTGAGAAAAAATTTCTCCTCATCTCTGTCTTAAATGGGCGACCCCTTATTTTTAAACAGTGACCCCTAGTTCTAGATTCTCCCACAAGAGGAAACATCTTCTCCACATCCACCCTGTCCAGACCCCTTAGGATCTTATATGTTTCAATCAAGTCACCTCTTACTCTTCTAAACTCCAGCAGATACAAGCCTAGCCTGACCAACCTTTCCTCATAAGACAACCCGCCCATTCCAGATATTAGTCTAGTAAACCTTCTCTGAACTGCTTCCAATGCATTTACATCCTTCCTTAAATAAGGAGACCAATACTGTACACAGTACTCCAGATGTGGCCTCACCAATGCCCTGTATAACTGAAGCATAACCTCCCTATTTTTGTATTCAATTCCCCTCGCAATGAATGATAACATTTGTATCGATTTGTATGTGGGTTCAATGACGACACATTCATGAAAGAGAATGACTTTTTATCTAAAGTATGTTCAACTCAGTTAACAGCATTACAGGAGGCACCATCTTAGAGATCCATCTAAAACGAAACTAAAACTAAACTGCTTGTCCCTCACATGCCCTCTGCTGGTCAGGCATAAATAATCAATCAGGCAAATATGCTGGTAAGGCATAAATAATCAAACAGGCAAATACCATCACTATTTGCTGATATCATTACATCTCCCTTTCTTAAAACAAAAGTATTTTACTTTTATCTAACAACATGTTTTCTTTGTATTACTCTGCATTTTAACTGTAACACTTAATGAACTTACATTATCATTATCATGATCAAGGTTTTTTAACCTTGTTTTGTGTGTTCACCTGAAATATGTAATTACACTAGAACTTGAAGAAAGAATAAGATAACATTACTTCCTTCTATAACAAGAGTCCTTAAATTTGCTCAATGAGTCTCTCAGGAGGCTTCACGTGTCTTGAGGATTTTCTGATTGATTGTCCTTGAATCTGAGTTGTTGCCTCAGATGATGGTTTCTCAGCTGTGTGATCAGGTTGTTCAACAGTATCAGTCTTTTGACCTGCTGTGTGATCAGGTTGTTCAACAGTATCAGTCTTTTGACTTGCTGTGGCTGGTCCCATGAGAAGATCTCGACGATTTCTTCGCAGAACAGCACCCTCATCTGTCTGAATGGTGTATGATCTTGGTTGTACTTCACTCAGGGCAGTTCCCTTCTGAGTCCATATGTTTGTTTTGTCTTTGAACCTTACTTGGTCACCAGTGTGGAGTTCAGGTAGGTTTTGTGTTCCTCTGTCATAGTACCTGTAGTACTTTTGCTTTTCTTTCTGTTGTTCTTTGAACTTCCTCACTTTGTCCCCCTCTTTCGTTTTCAGGAGGTTCTCCGGGATGGGTAGGTTTGACCTTAGCAGACGTCCCATAAGGAGTTGGGCTGGTGACATACCACACTCGAGCGGCATTGTGCGGTATACAAGCATGCTCTGGTAGAAGTCAGTTCCACTGTCTTTTGTCTTGTACATCAGTCTTTTCACTGTCTGGACCGATTTTTCCACTAGTCCATTGGACTGTGGAAAGTGAGGACTTGACGTTGTGTGGACAAAGTCCCACTCTTTGGCAAAGTGTCGGAAACTTGCATTGTAAAACTGGGGTCCGTTGTCTGTGAAGACCTCGCTTGCCACGCCATGTCTGGAGAATATGGCTTTCATACATGTTATCACAGCATCTGCAGTGATGGTGTACAGTCTACAAACCTCTGGATACAGGGAGTAATAGTCTGTGACTACAAGATAGTCCTTCCCTTGACATACGAATAGGTCAGCGCCTACCTTCTGGTAAGGTCTGTCTGGCGCTGGGTGTGGCTTTAGTGGTTCTACCGGATTGCTTGCTCGATATTTCAGGCATATTGTGCAGTTTGACACCTCATTTGTCACAGCTTGGTTGATTCGTGGCCAGTACATCACCTCTCGTGCTCTTTTCTTACACTTTTCGACTCCCAGATGTCCTCCATGGATCCTTTTTAGCATCTCTTTTCTCAGACTCTTTGGGATAACTATTTTACTTCCTTTGTAGATGATGTCTTCGACCAGTGATAGTTCCGCCCTGCAGTTCCAGTACTCTGCCATGTCAGGTGAGCAGTCTTGCTTCATGTTGGGCCATCCATCCAAGATGCTTTTCCTCAGTCGTCTCATTGTTTCATCTTTGTTTGTCTCAGGCTTTATGAGCTCCATTTTTGCATCTGCTATGGGCAGTGCACTTGTGATCATGTCCACGTAGGCATTCACTTTTTCATCCATTTTGGTGTTTGTGGGCTCTCTTGGATCAACAGCTGTGGACAACGTGTCTGCTGTATACATCAGCTTACCCGGTGTGTACGCAACATTCAGTGTATAGCGTTGCAGCCTGATCATCATTCTTTGTATTCTAAGCGGACAGCTATTTAGTGGCTTTTGGAACAATGCAATCAAGGGCTTATGGTCAGTCTCTACACTGATTGCTTGTCCTGACACAAACTGGTGAAATCTTTCACAGGCGTATGTGATGCTGAGCAGCTCCTTTTCTATTTGAGCATATCGCGTCACCGCGTCTGTCATTGAGCGTGATGCATATGCAATAGGTTGCCAGTCGTCATATTTTTGCAGAAGAATGGCACCGAGCCCACTCTGTGATGCATCTGATGATATCTTGATGGGTCTCGCTGGGTCATAAAACCTCAGAACTGGTTCCTCTGTGAGCAGTTTCTTTAGATTGCTCCATGACTTCTCATGCTCATGATTCCATTCCCATTCTATGTTCTTTTCAGTTAGTCTTCTCAGTGGCGACATTTTTTCTGAGAGGTTGGATATGAATTTACCCATGTAGTTGATCATTCCATTAAACCTCTGCACGTCCTTTTTGCATTGTGGCTTTGGCATATTCTCAATGGCGGACACCTTTCTGGGATCTGGTCTGATGCCCTCACTGCTAAGGATATCTCCCACGAATGTCAGTTCTGTCACCCCGAGCTGGCATTTCTCTCTATTCAGCTTCAGGTTTGTTTTCCTTGTTGCTTCCAGCACTTTTTTCAGTCTCTCGTCATGCTCAGTTCTCGTGGTTCCCCATACTATGATGTCATCCATTGATGTATCAACTCCTTCCAGGTGCTCATAGATCATATGGATAGTTTTGTGATACACTTCAGGAGCTGAGGCAATGCCAAATGGTAACCTTAGGAATCTGTATCTGCCAAATGGACTGTTGAACGTGCACAGTCTTGAACTTGCCTCGTCCAGTTTCATCTGCCAAAATCCTGATGATGCATCTAACTTGCTGAAATACTTTGCATTTTCTAACTGTGACATGATTTCCTCACGTGTAGGAAGCTTGAAGTGCTCTCTCTTTATTGCTCTGTTTAGATCTCTTGGATCCAGGCAAATTCTGAGCTTTCCATTCTTTTTGTCCACAACGACAAGGGAACTCACCCACTCAGTTGGCTCATCTATCTTCCGAATCACGTTCAGGCTTTCCATCCTGTCCAACTCTGCCTTCAGTTGCTTTTGAAGAGCAAACGGAACTTTTCTGCATGGATGTATGACTGTTGGCATACTTTTATCTACTCTGATCGTGTGTTCTCCTGGAAGGCAGCCTAGACCCTGAAATAGGTCATTGTACTCTTTCATGAGTTCATCATAGACTGTCTCTCCTTCGCTTTCCACAACGAGGACTCTCTTTACCAGGTTCAGTCTCTCACAGGCTATTAAACCTAGTATGGCCTGCACATCCTTTGGCACCATGATTAATGCTAACGTGTGCTCTCTGTCCTTGTGTGTCACTTTGACAATGCATCTTCCTTTCACTGGTATATTAGTACCTGAGTATCCTGTCACTTTCACTTTTATTCCATGTATCTTTGGTCTGGGTCTAATTTTCTTAAAATCAGTCTCTGATATCACATTAACTTGTGCTCCAGTATCCAATTTAAATGGAATGTGTATGTCATTCACTTTTAGTGTCAACATCCAGTCTCTTTTTTCTTTTTTGTTTTCAGACACAACATCTACATGGAACTCCTCTATCTCGTTTTCATCTACTGCATGGACCTTGCTTTGTTGTGCTTTGTTCTTGCAGCAACGGGCATAATGGTTGTTTTTGTTGCAACTATTGCATGTTTTACCATATGCTGGACACTTTTTTGGTGGATGCTGTGTACCGCATCGACTACATGACTTTCGATTGTCCCTTTCATTTTTGTTCGCTGGCCACGCCTCTTTTTTCACATTGGCGCTCTTTTTGTTAAACGGTTTGTGTCCGTTCTTTCTCACTGCATCCACGTTGCAGCTACTGTCACTGAACAGCTCCTTTGCCTGCGACTTCATAGTCTCTGTAGCCCTACACAGTGCTATGGCTTTTCCCAGGTCTAGATCTTGCTCTCTTAGCAGTCTTTCCCTTAGACCATTATCTGGAATACCACACACCAGTCTGTCTTTTATCAGCGAGTCTGTCAGTCCCCCAAATTCACATGTTTTGCTTCGGTTTCTCAGTTCAGTCACATACTGATCAATAGTCTCTCCCGTTTTCTGTACACATGTGAAAAATCTGTGCCTCTCAAACGTCACGTTACGTTTAGGTATGCAGTAGGCCTCAAACTGTTCCATTATTTTATCCAGCTTCATTTTGTCTCCATCAGCAGCGAATGTGAAGTTATTATACACCTCCAGTGCTTCATCACCCACGACATGTAAGAACACTGACGCTTTCATTTTATCACTTTTCTCGTCAGCTCCGATTGCCGCTAAATACAACTCGAAACGTTGTTTGAACCTCCTCCAATTTTCAGCCACATTACCTGTCAACTGAAGCTTCGCCGGTGGGAGCAAACCTTCCATTTTTCACTTTGTTAGCTATTCTCCAATGGTAAGTAACGATGTTCTCTTTTGGCTTGCTAATATGTGGAGAGCTGATTTAACTTCAGATTTTTCCTCTTCATCTCTTTCAATCACTTCTGACACCATGTATCGATTTGTATGTGGGTTCAATGACGACACATTCATGAAAGAGAATGACTTTTTATCTAAAGTATGTTCAACTCAGTTAACAGCATTACAGGAGACACCATCTTAGAGATCCATCTAAAACGAAACTAAAACTAAACTGCTTGTCTCTCACATGCCCTCTGCTGGTCAGGCATAAATAATCAATCAGGCAAATATGCTGGTAAGGCATAAATAATCAAACAGGCAAATACCATCACTATTTGCTGATATCATTACAACATTCTATTAGCTTTCCTAATTGCTTGCTGTACCTGTACAGTAACCTTTTGTGATTCATGCACTGGGACGCCCAGATCCCCCTGCATCTCAGAGCTCTGCAATCTCTCACCATTTAGATAATATGATTCTTTTTTATTCTTCCTGCTAAAATGGACAACTTCACATTTTCCCACATTATTCTCCATTTGCCAGATCTATATCCCAGATAAATACACACACCTTACACCTTATTAGATATCTCATGGAAAGGCTCTTGCTGACTCCATTTTGTGCACAGATTTAGGTTTCTGGAGTTTGCAGGTCATTTCTGCAACCTCGGAAGTCACTCTCACCATATTGCTACTCACTATCCCAATATTGAGGGATTGGCCCTCTGAGCTCTACTTGACCTGCCATCTACCATATCAGCATGGGTGTCACTTATACTGTCTGACCTTTGTCGTCAGAATTGGACCAAGGTGAGCACCACCACCAACACCAGCCACACCAGCAGCAACAGCAGCAGCAACCACAACAGCAGCCTTCTTCTCAACGGCCTGATACTCCACAGGAGAGAGGGGGCACCACAGGGCTGCAGCGCGCCAGAGGCGATACCCCCAACACAGTGTATACAGGTAGACTATCCTTTATCCGAAAACCTCGGGACCAGCCGAGTTTCGGATAAAGGAGAATTTCGGATTTCGGAAGGTGGGTTGGCGGGGGTCCGCGGGGGGGTCGGCGGGGGTCCGCGGGGGGGGTTGGCGGGGGGTCGTGCGCACGACTTACGCTGACACTCAGCATAAGTCAGTCGGGGTCGGCGGGGGTCGGGGCCGGCGGGGTCCGCGGGGGGGTCGGCGGTTGTCGGGGCTGGCGGGGTCGGCGGTTGTCGGGGCCGGCGGGGTCCGCGGGGGGGTCGGCGGTTGTCGGGGCTGGCGGGGTCGGCGGTTGTCGGGGCCGGCAGGGTCCGCGGGGGGGTCGGCGGTTGTCTGGGCTGGCGGGGTCGGCGGTTGTCGGGGCCAGCGGGGTCCGCGGGGGGGTCGGCGGGGGATCGTGCGCACGACTTACCCTTTATCCGAACTTCCGAAACCGGAACCCTCTACGTTCGTACGCACGACTTACGCTGAACGAAAAAACCTTCGGTTTTTAGAGGGTTTCGGTTTTCGGAAGTCCGGATAAAGGGTAGTCTACCTGTACTGGCAAAGGATGAGCTTCTTGAACATAACTGAGCAGCAGTGCTTCAGGAGGCTCGGCTTTCGCGCCAGCCACCAGGTCATCACAAACATTTGTATCTTGCTGGAACAAGACCTGCTGCCCAGAGGATCTGGTGGACACTCCTTGACAGTGGCTGTCAAAGTCACTAGCGCCCTCAACCTCTTCGCCTCAGGCTCCTTCCAGGGATCTGCAGCAGACATTTGCGGCATCTCCCAGTTGGCCGTCCACATCACCCAGGTCACCGATGCCATGTTTGACAAGTCAGCCCATTATATCAACATTGCCACTGATGAAGCCAGTGTTACTGAGCGGGCGCTTGGCTTTGCGGCTCTGGCTGGCTTCCCACAGGTGTAGGGCATCATCAACTGCACACATGTGGCCATGAAGGCACTCCATCATCAGCCAGGAGTGTTTGTGAACCGCTAAGGATTCCACTCCCTCAATATGCAGCTTGATGATTATGCATGTGTGTGCCAGATTCCTTGGCAGCTGTCATGACTCTTTTGCCTTACGCCAGTCCACCCTCCCTCAGCTCTTCGCATCTCCAAATACACTTTTTGGCTGGCTGCTTGGAAACAAGGGCTATCCACTGAAGACATGGCTCATGACACCCCTGAGGAGGCCAAGTACTGAACCGAGGAGCATTATAATGAGAGCCACACATCCACCAGATGTGTCATAGAACAAGCAATAGGCATGCTGAAGATGCGCTTCAGATGCCTTGACAGATCAGGAGGATCCCTTCAGTATGCACCAGCCAGTGTCTCCAGAATCATCGTCGTCTGCTGCGTGCTGCACAACATAGGGTAGCAGCTTCTTTGGAGGAAGAGGAGGAGGAGGCTGAGATGCAGATGCCACCAGCAGCGGCACACATTACTGCTCGGGAGGCCCTGGATGGCGTCAATATGGCCAGATTTACTTATCTTGCTCCAATGCAGACACATGCCTGCCACATGCTGTACTAAGTCTCGCCCCATACCACCCACCCAACCCCCCGCCAGCAACACCATAAAGCATCCCTACAATGACCAAGCCATTGCTCTCACCCAAAGGCCCAATGCTCAAGGTTAAATAACGTGTCACCATTCACTCCAAGTGACAAAGGTTTGAGGCAAAAATGGACAACACCTGAACGTGATGCAAACAAAAACATTTATGTGTGCAATCAAAACAAATGAAGCTTAGCACTAACATTTTTTGATACATCCATGTGCTTACCCTTGAGCATCTACTTTTGTGTCATTTTTCGTTTGGGAGTGCTTCTACGAGGTGCAACCCCTGTGGCTTTAGCAGAGGCAGTTGCAGGCTGTGACGCGTAGACACTTTTGGTGGATGTCCTCTGGGTTTTGGAGCCTCTGATTGGCCCCGCCAAAGTCTGCTCCTCCTGCGACTGTGCAGGGGCAGACTTGACCAACACAATCCGAGGAGGCATCTGGGGCTCTGACTGAGGGGGAGGCAATGGGGGAGAAGTGGGAGCATTTTGAGCGGAGCCCCTACTTCCATGTCCCCCCTCACCATCATCCACCTGCACTTCCCTGTTAGCAAGCAGCAGGAGAGCACCTTGCTGCACAGCAGTGGGGCGATGAAGGCCCAAGTCAATGCTTACATCTCTCCGTGAGAGGAGGTCTATGAGCCTCTGCCATTTGTTGTTCACAGCTAACATGTGCTCATGTGACTGGCGCATTAGCTGCTCCATGCAGTTGCCCATCCTTTCCATGGAGGAGCACATCATCACCATCACCTGCGACATGGTGGTGCTCATGTTGGAGATGGACTCCTCCATTCTTTGAACAATTGCAGACATCACGGCCACATAACCTGTCAGAGCCTCCTGCAGTTGTTGCTGCTCCTCCAGGATCACCCTCTTTCTCGGTGGCTCAGCGTCTGCGTGCAGCTCAGCAGAGCTGGGAGTGTCCTGCAATTACTGGAGGGCCACCTTTGGTTCTCTCCCTCTCCCTGTTGTTGTGGGCTCTTTTCTCCTGCAAGGAGGGAAAGAAGAGAAGTTTGAATGAGAGTGATGGAATGAGTGTAAGGAATGTGTGGGTTACATCTGTAGAGGGTGACTGTGAGGGAGTGGGATGCCAATGCCAAATGGCTTCCTTCTGTGGTGTTACTTGCTATGATTGCATTAGGATGAGGGTGAGTGTGAGAGATGGCTAGTCAGATGGGGATGTGTGTATGTAGATAGAAAGAGAGGGATGGGTGGACGTACAAGGTATGTTGGCATGAGGAGTGATGTGCAGGAGTAGGCTTGGGAAGGCAGAGTGATGGGGATGTGTTGACAGGCACAGCAGGATGAGGGTGAATGTGGCATTGCACTCACCTTTCCTGACCTCATGAGATCATTGAAGCACTTCCTGCACTGTACCCAGGTCCTCCTGACCGCAACCCTGCTACTGACCTCCTCAGCAATATCCAGCCAGGCTCTTTTTGTTGCTTGTGGAGTTCCCCTTTGCTCTGACAGCCTCCACCAGAGTATGCAAGGAAGAATCTAAGAACCGGGGTGCAGCCCACTGCCTTTGGCTATCCATGTTTTAAAAGCTTCATCTCTCCTGTGGCTTTTCTTTCACGCTTTCCACCCTCCTCTCGGAACCTTCAAGTGAATTCAGTGCAAGGCTCCTTTAAATATGGGCGCTAGAAACGAGTCATCGATGATGTCATCAGACCCATACCATTAAATAGGGTGGGGAAACGTGCACAAGTTTTTGAATTGGGGCCATTAAGTGAAAGTTGCTCTGAGCAGCACGTTGCTCACAACATCACGTTTCAGACCCGCTACACTGCCCGCACGCACCCAACCCAACGTAAAGGCGAAAATTCCAGCCTGGAACACAAAATTTAGGTTGGCATTCCAGTTCAGATGAGATGTTAAACTAAGTCTGAGTCTGCCTCTCAGGACACTAAAGATCCCACGGCACTATTTCAAAGAAGAGCAGGGGTCCTGGCCAATATTTATCCCTCAACCCACATAACTGAAACAGACGATCCAGTCATTTATTTCATTGGCCCAAAAATTCGGGTCGGGGGCTTCCCGCGGATGCAAGCCCTTACCTAGTGCGTAGGTCGTTGTGCTGTGGGCCCGCGTGGTATTCCGGTCCTGGGCCTGCTCCAACTGCCAGCGCGCAGTGCTTGCGTATCCCAGGGGTGCAGTTAGTTCGAAGCGTCCCCTGGGATCACGTGGGCCATGGAGAGCCAATGGTAGCAGGGAATCTGTATTCATAGATTTGACAGGAAGAGCTGTCAAATCTATGAATACAATTCAGCCCCAAAACATCAATAAAACTTCAAATAAATTTTTTAAAAATTCACATTTTTTAAATAACTATAAATTACATAAATTAACTATTTTAAACAATAATTTAAATTTTTGAAAAATTAATTACAGTTTCTAACGGGGCTAAAAATAAACTTACCTTTCTTTAAAGTATTTAAAAATAATAAACCTGTGGAAAAAATGTTTTAATTTAACTTAATTCACCACTTACCTTGTTAAAAGCAGGCCTTGCGACTGCTTTTTACAAGCGTAGCTCTTGGAGACTTACCCTCCCAGAGAAATCTGAAAAAAACCCGGAAGTTCCAGCCGTACGCGCTGCCTCTCCAGCGCACGCGTTCGACCTGTGAACCCCTTCTTTCAGGGGAACGGAAGTTCCGGTTTCCCGCGCATGCGCAGTGCATGCACGAAACCGGCACTTTCGTTGGGCCTACGCGTGAGTACCCAGCGTGTACTCACCCGTGGGGACCTGAATTTCTGGCCCAATGTTGTTTGTGGCACCTTGCTGTGAGCAAATTGGCTGCTGTATTTCCTGCATTGCAACACTGAATACTCTTCAAAAGTACCTGTACTTGGCTGTGAAGCGTTTTTTTCATCCTACAACCAACATCACTAATTAACAGAACAAACATTGCCCGAAATAACAACAGAAAATGCTGGAAACACTCAGCAGGTCAGGCAGCATCTGTGGAGTGAGAAACATTGTACGAGATGATAGTTTAGGCTATAGATTGCCAAATAGATTTATTAAATAGTAAATGGATAACTGGATTGAATCAATAACACATCGTAGATTTGCAGTAGTTACATTAAATCTCCTCGGATTTATTAGAAATGTAATTAACAGTTGACTCCATTGTGCTAAACTGCAGTGCAAACTGGACCGGAAATAAGGGACTTAATTCCCCTCTTCTGTCTACTTCTGTGACTGCACCATGACCCCCATCCACTTTCCTGGGTCAAGGATCACCTGTCCCAGTGGGTTCCGCACCACCAAGTGGGAGCCTGCCGCTGACAGAGGAATAGTCTGCTGGTGCTGCAGCTACATCACCGCGTTGTTTTATGCTGGGCTAAGACTGAGACCTAAAAAGAATGATGTTTGGGGCACAAATTATTGAAACAATTTCATGAACAAGCATTTGGCAATTTTTTTAAGTCAGTAGGACTCTGCATCATTTTCATGACAGTGACATTATGCACAAATGGAAGTCACAATGGCCAGGAATTTCCTCCACCACCATAACTCCGTCGGATGTATGGTGGAAACCGCACGTCCAGAGACGTTACAGTTGTGGAGTGGGATCAGCTAATGTGTCTCTGAACAGGCAAAAATGGTCTCCCAAGCACTTTTATCATGTAGGCAATACCCCTGCAAAGACTTAAATCAGTTTCCACACATAATTATTTCAATAATTTATGCTACATTCCTTCTATGTTTTAGTTAGATAAGAGACCAAAATCAGAAAGGTCAATGAGACTGATTCCCCGTTCCATTCTGTGGAGATTGTTTAATTACACAATCCAGTTAAAGCTCTCCTGTCTCTACATTTTGCAGTAATGGAAAGATGCTGAATCTCTTCTGTGTTCTACTGCATCATTAGCTGGCTCCTTTAAACACTGGGATGAACAAATAAATCCAGGGTTAGAATATTAGTTATTTGTCAATGACTTTGTGTAAACTGCCTCCACATCATGCAAATAACCTGACTGCAGCAACTGTGCAATGTCCTCACAGCACCGTCTGCTGGACAGTGATACTCCAAGGCAGGTGAAGAACAGCAACAGAAAGGAAGTTCTAAAGACCCCAACCCCTGCTTCTGTACTTCCTTAATTAAACAGCAGTGTCACTGTCAATCCATAATGGCACATAAACCGCGGGGTGCTACATGTAACAGAATTGCAAACCTATATTATAAAGAATGTTTGATATAATTTTTGTTGCACACTGAGAAAGTCTTGCCCGATTATTTTCCGAGGGAGATCATTGATAGACTGAGTACTTAAGTGTAGGGGGTGGTGTGGGGTGGCGCGTGCGCCCAGTCAGTTATGCCCCTGACTGTTTGTGAGCGGTTCGAACCGCTCCCACGCCCCTGGGTTCGAGACACCGGACTTAGGTACAGGCGGCGACACAGAAAAGACTCGAGTAGACAGGTGGTTTGGTGTAAGAAAACCAAGATTTTATTGAAATAGAAATTACCACAATCTTATGAGAAGTTACCAGTATAAAATTACAGGCAAATACAAAATAAGGATATACTTATACAGGGAATGGGGAACACATGGCACATCGGGGGAAAACAACTATCTTAACAATCCCCTTATCCTTATCCCACTGTAACATTTGCATATTGATTTATCATTGGCCTGCAGGCATCTGTAAGGAATACCTATTATATTCACATGTGATCACATGCTGAGTTGTCATTGGCCTGCAGGCATCTGTAAGGCCTGCTATTGTTTAGAAGACCCAGGGGTCCTGACTCCATCTGGTCCACATGGTGCTGTACTGCTGTGAGTCAGATCAGACCTAATGCTTTCATTAAAAGAGTTTAAACAGTAATACTCCGTTGTCCTGCAATTTATTATTTTTGTACAAAGTGTGCAAAACAAGACATGGTGTCAGAACAGGGATTTGAAATGGACATTGTTGGAGCTCCCTTACCCCGAATAAATTGGGAATCTTTGAACTTACCTAGAGAATGCAGCAAGTTCAAGCAACACGTGGGCCCCAATTTTCGGCTTGTGTGGGAAATGGTCGGGTTTCCCCGAATGTGGGGTTTCTGACACACATAAAAAAGTGTCATCCAGCTCCACGCAATTTTCCCTCAAGTGGCCAATTAATTCCCAGCATGTGGGAAGCCTTGCTAATTGTCCAATTCCAGTCAGAAATCCCCACAGTATTATGTCATAATTCGTGGTGTTTCAAGGTCCACAGCAAGCATTGCATCCTCTGAAGGCTTCCAAATGAACCATACAGGATGGCAGAGGAGCCTGCAGCAGCTGTGGCCAGTGCCAGATCCCGAGCTGCCTTCAAATTCGACAAGGCTTCACTGCAGGCATTATTGGATGGGGTTAGGGCCCACAGGGAGGTCCTCTTCCCTAGGTCAGGGAGGAAGAGGCCTCCCACTGAGACCAATGCTGCATGGATGCAGGTGTCAGCAGATGCTAACTCGCTGGGAGTCACCAGAAGAACCTTGGCATTACATCTCTAACTCCTTCCTTTACTCCCCAACAGTACAATCCAGAGCCCCCGTCCTCACTGTGGAGGAGGAAGAGGCTGTGCAGCCAGACTCCTCAGAGGAAGCTCCAACCTCTGAGGGTGCAGTGTCAGCAGAAGTAAGCACATCCAGCACCAGCGCAGACACTCACACCTCGGGGGGACCTTTGGGACATAGAGTAGTGTTGTCACCTGGTGTTTCACAGCTCACAAGTGAGCCTCAGCAGATTCTGGAGACAGGGACAGCAGTGGAAAGGCCTCGTCGGAGGGCGCAGGACTCTGCCAGCTCAGCTCAGCTGCGCTGCATGTCGACCCTCTGCCTCTGGCTCCATCTGCAAGAGAAGAGGTGATGGATCTCCATGCACAGATGCAGGAGTCTCTGGCAGCTTTTGTCTCCAGGGTTGCTGCGAGTGTGGAGCGAATGGAGGAGTCCATAGCAACCATGAGCAGAGCCTTTGTGGAGTCATTGGCGCATGAACGCATCACCATGGAAAGGTTGGCAACCTCCATGGAGGGGATAACTCACCAGGGTACGGAAAACATGGTGAGTGCTCATAAGAGAATGACATCTCGTGAGGAGTGTTGGCCATCTGTTGAACAGAGAAACCAGATCTTCATGGAAGTCCTTCTGAGTAGGACTGCCAGTGCAGAAACAGGTCCCCATGGCCCCCTAAAGCGCAGCAGGGTGCTCTCAAGCCACTTGCAAGCGCTGGCCCCTTCTGGCCTGTGCAGCTTCAGGTGAGTGAGCAGCAGCCTGGTGCTCTTGTTGCTGATCCTGTTGTTCCTGGTTCTGCTGCTGCCGCCTCTGCTGTTGGAGATCCTCTAATGACAAGAAGGGAAGGAAAAAAAGGCGTCCCATGCTTCTCGTAGATGCCTCCACTGAGGAAGCGCTGAGTGAGGGTGGCGAGAGGGGCTTCCCAGGAGATCGCATTGGAGAAGTGTGTGAGGCTCCAACCTTCCACAGCTGTGCCTAAGCCTTGAAGAAGTAGCCCCAAACCTGCAACAACAAGGTCCTTCAACATACAAGTGCTGTCCCTTTAAATCGCAGCTTCTCCGATTGACCTGCAGCTGACAGCAAGCAAGCCGGCAAGCTTCATGCCAGGTCTCAGCAGCGGGGTTCCCTGCAGGCGGGTTTGATGTGGGGAAAGCCCCAAAGTTGCAACGGCCCCGGAAAAACTACCTAAACAGGCTGATAATTGCTTATTAGTGCTCCGACGACCAGTCCCGCCAGCGGCGGCCGGGACTGAAGCAAGTCGCAGAGAAACGGCGGTCCGAAAGCCGGATGGGGCGGGGAATCAGGCGGGGGGGGGCCCCGGACCACTTTTTCGCCGATTTTCAGCCCCCGGCCGCATGAAAAGCTGCCCGACGGCGGCCAGAAAATTGACCCCGTGGAGTTGATGTTTTCGGGTCCACTGAAAAGCAAAGGGGAGGAAGAAAGATGCAGCTACCTACTCCTGTGGATCGAAGAAAAAGGGAGAGACATTTTTAACACATGGTCTCTCACCACGGATGCAGCAAAGGTACTGAAAAGTTATTTTGACTGTTTTGAAGCATATGTGATGCCCAAGACAAATACGATATTCGCTAGGTACAAGTTTCAGGAGAAAGTACAAGGAGCTAGTGAGTCATTTGAACAGTTCATGACTGAATTAAAACTACTGGTAAAAGACTGTGCATATGCAGATAAAGATGAGATGGTCAGAGACCGCATCGTGTTTGGAATACATTCAGCTAAAGTGAGAGAGAAACTTTTGAATGTTGGGTCCGGGCTAACGCTGGACAAAGCTATGGACATAGCTAGATCATACGAGATAGCCCAAGCACAGTTGAAAACCATAACCGGCACCACGAGCAGCTCGCGTGAACAGCCAGTGCACGCAGTTAATAGACACACACCAAAGAACATAAGAACATATGAACATAAGAAGTAGGAGCAGGAGTAGGCCATACGGCCCCTCGGGCCTGCTACGCCATTCAATAGGATCATGGCTGATCCGAATCTAGACTCACGTCCACTTCCCTGCCCTCTCCCCGTAACCCCTAATTCCCTTATCTGCTAGGAAACTGTCTATCTCCATTTTAAATTTATTTAATGTTGCAGCTTCCACAGCTCTCTGGGGTAGCAAATTCCATAGATTTACTACCCTCTGAGTGAAGAAGTTTCTCCTCATCTCAGTTTTGAAAGCGCAGCCCCTTATTCTTAGTTTCTGCCCCCTAGTTCTAGTCTCACCCACCAGAGAGCGTATTTCAGAACAGAAAGAACAGAGAGAATTCTAAAAATGGGCGACACAGACATAAAACGCTTCAAAAACTGTGGATATTGTGGAAACAACTGGCATGGAGAAAAGGAGTACTGCCCTGCCAAAGGAAGGCAATGTACTAAATGTGGTAAACGGAACCACTTTGCTAAAGTTTGCAGGACTGTTTTCGGAATAACAGTACACACAGTGAGTGACAGCCAAATGCCAAATAGAGAGCCAAATGCAGAGGAACTGTTTATTGATTCTGTGTCACAGAAAAAACAGATTTCAGAGACTGAGCAAGCCTTTGCCAATATTGAGATAGGAAAACAAGGCACAGAGCTTAGGTTTAAACTAGACACCGGAGCTCAGGTTAATGTAATTCCTCTGAGTGAGTATCACAGCTTGAAGGATGAGTGTGAGCTACAGCATGCAGACTGACCGGCTATGGGGGTGAGCAGCTCATTGTAAAAGGCACATGCGTGATGAAATGCAAGTAGAAAGAAAGCGACATGATGCTGGACTTTTACATTATTGACACTCGAGCACCTCCAGTGCTAGGTCTAAAGGCATGTTTAGATATGGACCTCGTCAAGCTAGTGCTATCATTGACAGCACCAGTTGAGAAGCAGACAGTCATGGAGGAGTTTGCTGATGTTTTCAAAGGAATCAAACTATTCCCAGGTGAATGCACTATTCACCTTGACCCAACAGCAACCCCTGTGGTTTGCCCACCGAGAAGGATACCCCTTGCTCTACGTAGTCGCCTGAAGGAGGAGCTGCAGAGTGTGGAGAATACAGAAATCATCGTCCGGGAAACAGAACCAACAGAGTGGGTCAACGCATTAGTAGTGGTTGAGAAACCATGTGCAGGCAAGCTCAGAGTCTGTCTCGACCCCAGAGATTTGAACAAGGCCATCAAACGCCCTCACTACCCTCTACCAAAGCTAGATGACATCACACGTTTCTTCAGTGTAATGGATGCATGATCAGGATACTGGACTATCAAGCTCACGGAAGAGTCATCTAAGCTAACAACATTCAACACACCATTTGGACGCTACCGATTTCTACGTTTACCATTTGGTCTTATCTCAGCTCAGGATGAATTCCAGCGGAAGATAGACGAAACCTATGAAGGCCTCGATGGAATAGTCACAATCGTAGACGACATCCTCATCTATGGCAGGAATAGAGAGGAACATGACAGGAACCTCCGTGCGATGCTACAATGATCACAGGAGAAAGGTATCCGGCTCAACCCTGAGAAAAGCATAATCGGATCCACCGAGATCAGTTATTTCGGGCATCGCCTCTCAACTGATGGCATTAAGCCGGAACCAGAGAAAATCTCCGCCATCAAAAAGATGTAGCCGCCGAAGAACCGCACAGAGCTAGAGACAGTACTAGGCATGGTTAACTACTTAGCCAAGTTTGCCCTGAGCCTCTCCGAAATCAACGCACCCATGCGTCAGTTGCTCAAACAATCCAATGAGTTCTTGTGGGACAAACAACAAGACACAGCATTTCAGAAAATGAAAGACCTAATCACCAGAGAACCAGGACCAATTCTTGCCTACTTCGACCCCAACAAAGAGCTCAGACTACAAGTGGACGCGTCAAAGTATGGACCAGGCGCAGTATTACTGCAAGAAGGAAAGCCCATCGGCTACGCTTCCAGATCTCTCACAGACAGTGAAATCAACTATGCTCAAATCGAGAAAGAGCTATATGCAATTCTGTTTGGATGTAAGCGTTTCCACCAGTACGTCTATTGCCGTCAAGTCATTGTGGAATCTGACCACAAGCCCCTCGAGTCAATCATGAGGAAACCACTAGCCGCAGCCCCACCAAGGCTACAGAGAATGATCCTTCAGCTACAGAAGTACGACTTCACAATCATTCACCATCCAGGCAAAGACATTCCTGTCACAGACATGCTCTCCAGAAAGTCTATTAGCTACCAGGACAGCAGCCTCACTGAAGGCATGGATGTGCAGGTGCACATGGTGTACAACAGCTTACCTGTGAGTGACTCAAAACTGAAGGAGATCCGAGCAGCAACAGAGAAAGATGCACAACTCACACTGCTGAGCAAAGTCATACATGAAGGATGGCCTGAGGAAAGGAGGAAATGCCCTCAGAGCATATCTGAATTCTGGAACCACAGAGACGAATTGTAGTGTATGTGCCTTTAAGAGCCCCATGTGTACTGTAATGCCGGTAATGGCCACTCGGGCTATATAAGCCTGTATATTGTGTTGTATCCGTTAGTTCCCCTCCACACTTTGTTTAGTAAACACCTATGAAACCAACTCCTGTCTTCAGTACGATAGCAAAATACTGCAGATGTTGGAAATCCGAAATAACAACAGAAAATGCTGGAAAAACTCAGCAGGTCAGGCAACATCTGTGGAGAGAAATTTGAGTTGACGTTTCGGGTTTGACCCTTCTTCAAAACTGGAGAGAAAAGGAACTAGATCGAAGGCAGGGCTGCGATCGGACAAAAGAATAAAAGAACCAAAAGAAGTAAAAGAGATTAGAAGCTAGACGAGATGGTAATAGGCTGGGATTAGGTGTAAAGTGTGCTGGCAGGGCAAAAGATAGCTGCCAGGTGTGAGAGAGAAACAAAAGGAAAGGGGGGGGGGAAGGAAAGGAGTGGAAAAATATAAGTAAAAATGAAATAGGGGCCGAGGTTATGATCTGAAATTGTTGAACTCGATATTGAGACCGGAAGGCTGCAGAGTGCCTAATCGGAAGATGAGGTGCTGTTCCTCGAGTTTACGTTGAGCTTCCGTGGAACAGTACAAGAGGCCAAGGACGGTGAGGTCCGAGTGGGAATGGAGCGGTGAATTGAAATGACAGGCGACCGGAAGCTCGGGGTCACCCTTACGGACTGAACGGAGGTGTTCCGCAAAGCGGTCACCCAATCTGCGTTTGGTCTCCCCAATGTAGAGGAGACCGCATCGTGAGCAGCGAATACAGTATACTAGATTGCGAGAAGTACAAGTAAATCGCTGTTTCACCTGGAAGGGGTGTTTGGGGCCCTGGACAGTGGGGAGGGGGGAGGTATAGGGGCAGGTGTTACATCTCCTCCGCTTGCACGGGAAGGTGCCAGGTGAAGGGGAAGGGCTGTTTGGGGTGATAGAGGAGTGGACTAGGGTGTCTCGGAGAGAGCGGTCCCTGCGGAATGCTGAAAGGGGAGGGGAGGGGAAGATACGTTTGGTGGTGGGATCACTTTGGAGGTAGCGGAAATGCCGGAGGATGATCCGTTGAATGTGGAGGCTGGTGGGGTGAAAGGTGAGGACAAGGGGAACCCTATCGTGGTTCCGGGAGGGAGGGGCAGGGGTGAGGGCAGAGGTGCGGGAGATAGAACTGACACGGTCGAGGGCAGTGTCCACCACGGTAGAGGGGAATCCTCGGTTGCGGAAAAAGGAAGACATGTCTGAAGCACTGGTGTGGAAGGTGGCATCGTCGGAGCAGATACGGCGGAGGCGGAGAAACTGGGAGAATGGAATAGAGTCCTTACAGGAAGCGGGGTGGGAGGAAGTGTAGTCCAGGTAGCTGTGGGAGTCAGTGGGCTTGTAGTAAATATTGGTCGATAACCTATCCCCAGAGATGGAGACGGAGAAGTCGAGGAAGGGAAGGGAAGAGTCAGAGATGGACCATGTGAAGGTGAGGGAAGGGTGGAAATTGGAGGCAAAGTGAATGAAATTGTCAAGTTCGGGGCGAGAGCAGGAAACGGCACCGATACAGTCATCAATGTATCGGAAAAAGAGGTGAGGGAGGGGACCCGAGTAGGACTGGAACAAAGATTGTTCCACATAGCCCACGAAAAGGCAGGCATAGCTAGGACCCATGCGGGTACCCATGGCAACACCTTTGATTTGGAGGAAATGAGTGGAGTTAAAGGAGAAGTTGTTCAATGTGAGAACAAGTTCAGCCAGGCGGAGGAGGGTCGTGGTGGATGGGGACTGGTCGGGCCTCTGTTCAAGGAAGAAGCGGAGTGCCCTCAGGCCATCCGGGTGGGGGATGGAGGTGTAGAGGGATTGTACGTCCATGGTGAAAAGGAAGCAGTTGGGGCCAGGAAACTGGAAACTGTTAAAGTGGCGGAGGGCGTCTGAAGAGTCGCGGATGTAGGTGGGAAGAGACTGGACAAGGGGAGAAAAGATAGAGTCAAGATAGGAAGAGATAAGTTCCGTAGGGCAAGAACAGGCTGAAACGATGGGTCTACCAGGGCAGTCCTGTTTGTGGATCTTGGGAAGGAGGTAGAAGCGGGCTGTGCGGGGTTGGGGAATTCGGCAGCAATTCGGCAGCACCTCAAGGACATCGATTCCTCTGGCGTCCAGAAGAATCAAGAAAGTGAAAGAAACTGTGGTTTCACCAGCTGGCCAAGCTGGTGGCAGGTACTGCGCTAATCCTTCCTGGGCGTCAGGCTGGGGCTCCAGCGGCTGGCTCTACAGCTGGGCCAAGCAGCGAAAGCGGAGGCAAGCAGTAAAAGACGGGGAGGGAACACTCGGGAGACGGCCGGCGCCACAAGCAGGTCGGCGTTCAGACCTAGAGAGAAAGTCCGGCGGGAACGAGTCTCCAACTTTAAATAAATAAATAAAAAAGAACGGAAACAGCGTTGTCATCGGCAGCAGCGGCGGGAAAGCGCGGGAAGTGCCATATCTTTTCTGCAGAAAAGAAAGAAAAGCGCGGGAAGCGCCATATCTTTTCTAAGATGCCTAAGTCTGGCAATATTGATACTTTTGATAACGAGATAGAGGATTGGACCACATATGTGGAAAGAGTGGAGGTATATTGCACTGCAAATGGAATAGAAGATGAAAAAAAAGCTTCACTACTGCTAAATCTAATGGGCGCAAAGACATACGGGCTGTTACGAAATTTAATCACTTCAGCCAAACCAAAGGACAAGAATTTTAAAGAAATTGTTGATACCCGACAGGAGCACTTAAACCCAACACCGCTGCTGATAGTGGAACGATTCAAATTCTTCAAGAGAAATCAACACAAGAATGAAAGTAACGCTGATTACCTCACCGAATTAAGAAAGCTATCAAAACACTGCCAATTCGGGGCAGGACTAGCAGATTATCTTCGAGACAAATTCGTCTGCGGTCTCTTAAGTGAAGGAACACAGAAAAGGCTGCTTTCTGAAAAAGATTTAACACTGGACAAGGCTTTCAGTATGGCTGTATCATACGAAGCAGCCACAAGAGGAGCTGCAGAGATACAACAAAAGACACAGGACTTCGGCACCCATGAAATGATACAGGGTTTCGAGAGATGTTATTGCTGCGTCAGATCCACCCTTAACCAGAGGGACTGCTGGTTCAAGGACAAAGCATGCAGGCAATGCGGAAAGATTGGACACATTGCACGGGTATGCCGATCTGGACAAAATAAATCCACAGACAGGAAAAAAAAAATCAATAAAGAAAAGTACAGAAAGGTACAAATGATGACAGACAGTAGCTCCGAAGACCAGAAGAACGAGAGCGACTCCGAAAACAAGAGACTAAGCTGTCTCAAATTACATAATGTACTTGCCAAAGATGATTACCAGACCATTTGGGTTACCCCCACGATAGCAGGGTCCCCAGTTAAAATGGAGCTAGATACAGGATCAGCTCTGACCGTCATAAATCGACGGGATTACGAGCGGCGATTTCCGCATATGCCTTTAAAAGACACATCCATTATCTTGAAAACATATACGGGGCAGAAAGTATACCCCCAAAAAAAATAAGGGTGCCTGTTGTATACAACGGCAAGGAAATACAAAAGTTGTATTTGTACATTCTACAAGATGGTGGCCCACCGCTGTTGGGACGTGAATGGATCAGGAAAATACGTTTAGGCTGGCACTCCATTCAGGCACTGACGGTGACCAGTAAGAAAAAAAACGATGATGACGTCATACCTGAACGATTAAAAGACATCTTGGCCAACGCCAAAGAAGTGTTTCAAGAGAAACTAGGAACCTTGAAAGGCATCACCGCCTCAATAAAAGTGGAAGATGCAGCAATTCCCAAGTTTTTTAAAGCAAGACCGGTGCCATACGCAATTCGTCCAGCAGTCGAGGCAGAGCTGGAGAATTTGGAAAATGCAGGCGTATTATCCAAAATAGATTGGAGCGAGTGGGCAACACCCATCATTCCAGTCATGAAGAAAGCATTGAATAATGATAAATCTGAAGAACAGAGAAAAATTCGCATCTGTGGAGACTTCAAGGTGACGGTAAGCCCGGTCCTTCACACGGTACAGTAACTTTAAAAGACAGCAAAAAATAACAAAAAGATTGATTAAGAAAGGGAAGATACATTATGAAAGTAAATTAGCAAAAAATATAAAGACAGATAGTAAGAGTTTTTATAGTTATATAAAAAGAAAAAGGGTGGCTAAAGTAAATGTTGGTCCCTTAGAGGATGAGACCGGGAAATTAATGGTGGGAAATATGGAGATGGCAAAAACACTGAATGAATATTTTACATCAGTCTTTACAGTAGAGGACACCAAGAATATCCCAACACTTGACAAGCAGGGGGCTATGGGGGGGAGGAGCTAAATATGATTAAAATCACTAAGGAAGTAGTACTTGGTAAAATAATGGGACTCAAGGCGGATAAATCACCTGGACCTGATGGCTTACATCCCAGGGTTTTGAGGGAAGTGGCGGTAGGGATTGTGGATGCATTGGTAATAATCTTCCAAAACTCCCTGGACTCAGCAAAGGTCCCGGCAGACTGGAAAACTGCTAATGTAACACCCTTATTTAAAAAGGGCAGTAGACAGAAGGCTGGAAACTATAGACCGGTTAGCCTAACATCTGTGGTAGGTAAAATTTTGGAGTCCATTATTAAGGAGACAGTAACAGGACATTTGGATAATCATAATTTAATAAGACAAAGTCAGCATGGTTTTATGAAGGGGAAGTCATGTTTGACAAATTTGCTGGAGTTCTTTGAGGAAGTAACATACAGGGTGGATAAAGGTGAACCAGTGGACGTAGTGTATTTAGACTTCCAAAAGGCATTTGACAAGGTGCCACACAAAAGATTATTGCTTAAGATAAAAAATCACGGGATTGGGGGTAATATTCTGGCATGGATAGAGGATTGGCTATCTAACAGAAGGCAGAGAGTTGGGATAAATGGTTCATATTCAGACTGGCAATCAGTAACCAGTGGTGTTCCGCAGGGGTCAGTGCTGGGTCCCCAACTCTTTACAATCTATATTAACGATTTGGAGGAGGGGACCGAGTGTAACACGTCAAAGTTTGCAGATGATACTAAGATGGGAGGGAAAGTAGTGAGTGAGGAGGACATAAAAAACCTGCAAGGGGACATAGACAGGCTAAGTAAGTGGGCAGAGATTTGGCAGATGGAATACAATACTGGAAAGTGTGAGGTTATGCACTTTGGCAGGAAAAATCGTAGAGCAAGTTATTATCTTAATGGCAAGAAACTTGAAAGAACTGAAGTACAAAGGGATCTGGGGGTCCTGGTGCACGAAACTCAAAAGGTTAGTATGCAGGTGCAGCAAGTGATTAAGAAGGCCAATGGAATGTTGGCTTTCATTGCTAGGGGGATAGAATATAAAAATAGGGAGGTATTGCTTCAGTTGTACAAGGTATTGGTGAGACCGCACCTGGAATACTGCATACAGTTTTGGTGTCCATACTTAAGAAAGGACATACTTGCTCTCGAGTCAGTACAAAGAAGGTTCACTCGATTAATCCCGGGGATGAGGGGATGGACATATGAGGAGAGGTTGAGTAGATTGGGACTCTACTCATTGGAGTTCAGAAGAATGAGAGGCGATCTTATTGAAACATATAAGATTATGAAGGGGTTGGATCGGGTGGATGCAGGGAGGATGTTCCAGATGATGGGTGAAACTAGAACTAGGGGGCATAGTCTTAGAATAAGGGGCTGCTCTTTCAAAACTGAGATGAGGAGGAACTACTTCACTCAGAGGGTGGTAGGTCCATGGAATATGCTGCCCCAAAAAGCTGTCGAAGCTACATCATTACATAAATTTAAAACAGAAATAGACAGTTTCCTAGTAGAAAAGGGAATTAAGGGTTACGGGGAGCGGGCAGGAATTTGGACATGAGTCTAGGTTCGGATAGGTCATGGCCCTGTGGGTAGCGGAGCGGGCCCAGGGGCCGTGTAGCCTGATCCTGCTCCTGTTTTCGTGTGTCTAATGCTGTTAGATTCAGGAGATAGTCCTGTCATAGTGGATTGGCGGTTAGGATCAGATCAGCCATGATCTTATTGAATGGCGGAGCAGGCTCGAGGGGCCAATTGGCCTACTCCTCCTATTTCTTATGTTCTTATGTTCTTATGTAACCTCTTCCTAGGATAGAAGATATTTTCGCCTCACTATCCGGAGGGAAACGTTTCACCAAAATTTACTTGGCACAGGCATATCTACAGATGGAGGTTGAAGAGGCCTCTAAAAATATCTCACGATAAATACACACAAAGGTCTGTACCAGTACAATCGACTGGTTTTCGGAGTAGCATCCGCTCCAGCTATCTGGCAAAGAGCTATGGAGCAAGTCCTCCAAGGGATTCCGGGGACTCAATGCTACCTAGGCGACATCCTTGTAACAGGAGAAAATGACAACGAGCACCTTGCCAATTTGGAGCAGGTGCTCACTAGGCTGACAGAACGGGGCCTACGAGCAAATCGCCCCAAGTGCGAATTTTTCCAAAATCAAATATCATATTGTGGCCACATAATTAATAAGGAAGGGTTGCCTAAGTCACCTGAAAAAATTGAAGCGGTCATAAAAGCCCCAGCACCTGAAAATGTTTCACAATTAAGGTTGTTCCTGGGATTAATAAATTACTATCATAAATTTTTACCGAACTTATCAACTCTTCTACACCCTCTTAATGAACTGCTACAAACAGGAGTAATTTGGAAATGGAGCAAAGACTGTAAACATGCCTTCCATAAATGCAAAGACTTAATCACGTCCAAAGAAATTTTGGCTCATTACAACCCATCACTGCCAATCAGACTGGCGTGCGATGCATCCCCTTACGGCATAGGAGCAGTATTATCGCATAAATTCCCTGATGGCTCGGAACGACCGATAGCTTTTGCGTCACGCTCATTGAACTCAGCTGAGCGTAACTATGCCCAAATCGACAGGGAAGCACTCAGCCTGGTATGGGGGGTGAAGAAATTCAACCATTACCTACATGGACAAAAATTTACCTTGTTGACTGACCATCAACCCCTCATCTCCATATTCAACCCTAAAAAGGGTGTTCCCATTATGACAGCGCAAAGGCTACAGAGGTGGTCCCTTTTTCTAGGGGCACACCAATACAACATAGAATACAAAGGGTCAAAACAGCATGGGAATGCTGACAGTTTATCGCGCCTACCGTTGCCAACGATAGAAGAGGCACCTACAGTAGACCCAGTGGAGATGTTCCACTCAACCATAGTGGAATGTCTACCAGTAACAAATTCTGCCATTGAAAAGGAAACGAGAAATGACCCAGCTCTCTCACGAGTCTACGACTTAACGGTGAAGGGATGGCCAGCACATGGCGAACCACTGTTGCCAGCATTCTCGCAAAGAAGAGAACAGCTGTCAGTATGCCGAGGAACCTTGATGTGTGGATCCAGAGTGGTGATTCCACCCAAACTCCAGGATAAAGTGCTAAAGGAGCTCCACGAGGGGCATCTGGGTGGAGTGAAAATGAAGAACCTAGCCAGAGAGTTTGTATGGTGGCCAGGTATCGATGGAGACATCGAAGAAATGACCAAGAGCTGCCTAGGATGCCAGAAGGTCCAAAACGCTCCACCCCAAGCCCCTCTACATCCATGGGAGTGGCCCTCATCTCCCTGGCAAAGGGTACACATCGACTTTGCTGGTCCATTTATGGACTCAATGTTCTTAATCGCGGTTGATGCACACTCCAAGTGGCCGGAGGTAATAAAGATGTCCTCCACCACCACGGAAAAAACCATCACAGTATTAAGGGCCATATTTGCCAGGAATGGGCTGTCTGAACAGATCTGTTCTGATAATGGACCGCAATTTGTGTCCGAAGAATTCAGGAAGTTCTTAAAAAACAATGGGGTTAAGCACTACACGTCCGCCCCATACCATCCCGCCACCAATGGATTGGCTGAAAGGTTTGTCCAGACCTTCAAGAAGGCCATAAAGGCCATGGGTAATGAAGACATAAAACTTCAGCACAAGGTGGATAACTTCTTGTTCGCATACAGGAATGCAACACATATGGTTACAAACCAAACTCCCGCCATGATGTTCTTCAATAGAAGCCTATGATGCCGGCTGGATTTGATCAAGCCCAACATCAGAAGGGACGTGGAGAACTGGCAATTTCAAGGCATGAATGAAAGGCCAACTAGAACCTTCCAGATAGGTCAAAAAGTTTTGGTCCGGGACTACCGTACCGAGAAATGGCAGCCTGGAACTATCTGCACACGACTAGGACCGCTGATGTATACCGTGGACATCGGAGAAAGCATAATAAGGCGCCATGCTGACCAAATCATAGAGTCATCTGAAAAGGGACAACCTACACCACAACTCTATACGCCTAACGATGAAGTAGAGATACCCATATCTACCTCCGATCCGGTGATACTGGAACCCGATGAACCCGACACTGGCATTCAAGCCGAATCAGCCTTGCCAAAAGAACCTACTACACCACCAGAAACTACTACACCACCGAGACGTTATCCGGACCGAGTCAGGAAGCCTCCAGAGAGACTGACTTATAATTAATTAACTGCAGCAATGTGTATATTACTTTTCTTATAACATGTAATTAATAATTACTTAAAATATTATGTACTGGTTAGCTAAAAGGGGAGGAATTGTAGTGTATGTGCCTTTAAGAGCCCCATGTGTACTGTAATGCCGGTAATGGCCACTCGGGCTATATAAGCCTGTATATTGTGTTGTATCCGTTAGTTCCTCTCCAGACTTTGTTTAGTAAACACCTATGAAACCAACTCCTGTCTTCAGTGTCTCTATCAACACACAGACACAACACGAACAGTCACAAATCAACGGAATCGTCTTCAAAGGGGAGAAAATCATCATTCCTACCAGTCTCAGAGAAGAGATGTTGACAAAAATTCATGCTGGACATATGGGCATGGAAAAATGCAAATAAAGAGCACGTGACATTATGTTTTGGCCCGGAATGTGCAAACACATTGAGGACATTGTCGGAAAATGTTCCATTTGTCTAGAACGCCACCCATCAAATGTCAAAGAGCCCATGATACCTCACCGTATCCCAGACAGGCCCTGGCAAGTCGTCAGCTGCAAGCAAGTGCATGCAAAATGTGTACAGAGACAGCAACACCAAAAGAGATACTATGAGAGGTCAGCTAGACTACTGCCGCCGCTGCACAATGGAGAATTCATCAGAATCCAGGAGCATGACTACTGGAAGCCAGCAGTCGTCATCCAGCCAGCTGACACTGAGCGATCGTATCACGTCCGCACTCCAGAAGGATAGGTATATCACCGCAATCGCAGGCACCTCCTGAACACCAAGGAACAACACCATCATTCCGACGAGAGGTCAAGCCTAGAGTTATCCTGGACTTGTGAACTGTCAAAGGGTGTCGGCGGATCGCTGCCCTAAAAAAAACTGTACATCGTTATTGAAATGTTGAGATGTTTTCAGTGCTAGTTAAATGTTGAGTTTACTTAGATGTTGATGCTACTGAGAACATTATGTAGAAGAAAGGTTCAAAAGTAATGCATAACATTTTTCTTTTAAAAGAAAGGAGATGTAACATTTGCATATTGATTTATCATTGGCCCGCAGGCATCTGTAAGGAATACCTATTATATTCACATGTGATCACATGCTGAGTTGTCATTGGCCTGCAGGCATCTGTAAGGACTGCTATTGTTCAGAAGACCCAGTGGTCCTGACTACATCTGGTCCACACGGTGCTGTACTGCTGTGAGTCAGATCAGACCTGATGCTTTCATTAAAAGAGTTTAAACAGTAATTGTCCTGCAATTTATTATTTTTGTACAAAGTGTGCAAAACAAGACACCCACCCCCTGTACCTAACTAGATTAAGCTATGAGGGGCCAGAATTCATGCTCACCAATCCAAAATCTGCTGAATTCAAACAACGTTGGGGCTTGGGGTTCGCTCTTTGTGCTCTCTGGGGCCTGCCGTCGTCACGTGGTCTCGGGGCGCTGCATGGGCGTCATCCTGGTACAAGTACCCTAAGGTTAAAGTCTTTGTTTGGGTGCTTTACCTCGCAGGGATGATGGTTCCTCTTCCTCGGGCGGCAGTTGGAGTTTGCATGAAGATACTCGCAGGTCGGCTGGATTGAAGGCCCGATTATTCAAAGTGTTCTTCAATCTTCTCCCAATTTGTCTCGTCTTGTCTCACCGCCTCGCCTCATCTCGTCCCGCCTCGCCTGGCCTGGTTTGTCTGTGTCCGCCTGGTGCAATGCCGGGCGCCCCTGATGGGGTGGGGAAAGGCACGGGCGGTTGTAGGATTCGCAAAATTGGACTTTGGATTAATAAGGGTCAAATGGCAGAAGAGGCCATGATTTTAAAGACTGTTTTAAAAGAAGCCCAGGAAAAGGGGCATACAAAATGGCTGTCATACCATGTGACCGGCTTATTGGGACACTTTAAAATGGTTCCTGCGAATCCTCAGACAGCTTTGTGGATTCAACCCACAGTAAGTTCTGGAAGCCGTTTCTGAGAGAACGAAACCAGACCCACACATATACATATGGATTAGATGCAGATCCAGTCAAGATCGGCCTGGAGACAGAGGCCATCTAAATGTTGACCCAGACAAAAGGGGACAATTTCATATTCATGAGAACAGCACCAAGGACTAGATAACAAGATCAGCAGGACATTAAAACAATGAAGGTCATTCCAGACCAGAGATGGGCCTTTACCGGCCATCTAAAACATTTTAAAATATAATAACTACCCCGCTGTGCTCCAAGCCCGCCAAAAGTTAAACAGACTAACCTGATTTTGGGCGGGAAGTGGAGGCTCCTGAAGAAAGGTATAACTGGAGGAGTTGGAGTTGTACAGACACACACCGGAGTTGCAGTCGTGGAGACAGTTGGAGACACACACTCGGAGAGGGACACAAGACCGAGTTGCAGTGGGACAAGAGGAGCTGGTTTGGGAGAAGATCAGCGAACTCCTCTCCACTATCGGAGGAAGATGAAGAAGACTAAGCCGCCATCAAGAAGACCGCTTGAGCTGGCGTCCCGCCCCGGGGTCACACATCGGGAGATCATCGACCAACCCCGGGCCGTTGACGAAGATGAGAGGCCTTCTCCCAACTCAGGAGAAGAGACGAAAACAAACTGAAGAAATGATGGGAGCCAGTCCAAGGCTCCTCTGACCGGGGTCAAGCCGACGATCCCCGACCCCGCCGACAGCCAGAATCAGCCGGTGTCCAGCCGCCCCGACCCCCACCTCAGGAGAGAGCAGCTCACAGGGGTTCCACAATCCACGAGGAGACGGGGTGCCTGAAGGGATCAAAACACAGACTTGCTTTCAAAACCTTCCTAGTTGGATTGGTGAGCATGTTTCTGGCCCTTCACAATCAGATCTAGTTAGGTTTAATAAGGGGGTGGATTTAAGGGTACAATTAACATGAGTTGTTGTCCCTCGATGTTCCGTGTGTTTCCTTATTTCATGATGATCTTTGTAGAGTATAAGATGCCTGTATTTGCCTTAGTTAGTATTGTGTCATTATGATTTGTTTGTGTTTTTCCCTCCCATGTACTCTCTTATCTGCTTGCATTTGATTTATTTTTCCTTATGCAATAAAATTTCATTTTGTTTCATCAAACTTGGTCTACAAGAGTTTTCTCTACATTGTAGTTCCTGCCCCAAAGTCCAGAGTACAGAATCTAAGGGGCGAGTGGGTCGAACCACTCAAGGTTTTACTGTGCAAGAGAGAGAGGCCTCTAGAGAGAGAAACCTCTGCGATCTAAAACCCCTTACACGGTGGCCAGGCCGGAAGCGCGGGACGGGGGAAGAGCAGCAGCCACGAGGGCGAGGAGCAAGGAGAAGAGAGAGATTGCTACCCGGGGCCTTCAGTTATACTCCTTCGGATGGCCCTTATCTGCGCGCCAAAACAGGTTAGTTCGTTGTCCCAATCTTGGCGGGCTAGTTTAAATAATTGTAGCAATCTAAACGAACTGTTTTTAGATGGCCGGCGATCGCACCTACTGGCCTGATGTCTGAGCTGTGTTGTTATTAATGCATCTTAATCGGCCTGACCAGCCTCGATGGCTTCCTTAAGCTGTTTCCGATTATTTATGCAAACTGCTTGATGGCCTCAAGTATAGGCCTAACTGGTTTTGGTCTGTCTACGATTTGGCTTAATGTATATTCAGAGTCCTGCTGTCTGCTTTTCAAAATACAAAAGTCCTCCTTCACAGAAACTGCATTTTAGGTTTCGATTTCCCCAAAAGCTGCTTGTGCCACAGAGTCCAAGCTTTTAAATCTTGCAGGCTTTCGGCCACGATGTGCGGACATCATCTTTGGGTACCCTTTTTAAAATGTCCACACAGGGTCCCTTTTATTAATAGTAACCTTTGGGGAAATGTGGAAATTTTGCGAATCCTACACTACCCCCGTGATAATAAAACTTGCTTGAAGTATCATTCTTACAAGGTGATCAAAATTTTTCTGACCCTCCATAGTCAACCTTCCCCTGTAATTACCTATCTAATACACCCACGACACATGCACTTCCTATTCTGCAAAAATGTAGTGTACGAAAGCATGCATAGGATATATTAGAGACTTTACACACATCCAAGCATGGAGGGGGTCCAACACCCCTGCACCACTTGGTACACAGACATCTTTATTAAACGCGTCGCAAAAAAAACCTACAGAAAAACCTTTATTAAAAACATCAAACACAAAAAAAACAACAATCTTTAATCAAAAATACAAGGAAAAAGACTTAATCAGGCATATCTCCCTCCACCTTTACATAATGTTCCTTCCAGATCTTCTGGTTTTGGAACTCTAACAACTGACCTTTTTCCTTGCATTGAATGCAGACTAGATACAACACTATCCCTAACTGACAAACCACGAGAATGTGGGAAGCCAGTCTGATCCACGAAGGGACCTCTATGTTATTGAAAATGTCACACCAGGGTGGAATCACAATATCCAATATCTTAGTCCCTATCTCTACTGTTTTCTGCTCTAGAGTGTAAAAATGTTGCTGCGAAACTATAACGGCTTTGAGTATTTTGGTAAGGTGTTCAGGGAGAGGCGGAATTTCGTAGCCAAAGTGTGCTACGTACTTTTGCAAATTCATAAAATTCTCCTTCACAGTGAGGTGAACAGTGGCGGGTTCAGGAATGGGGACAATTCGCTCCTGGGCCACTTGAACTTCTGCCTCGGGTTTAAAACAGAAACTGCTGTCACGAACTGGACACCAGCTATGCTGTCCATGCTGGTAGTGGGACACGCCGGTGGTGACACAATATATCCCACCTCCTATATATGCTACCTGCGGGGGAACATGGCCCTGTGCCATTGCCTCCATGGTGCAATTTATAGGCTTCGCGCCAGCAGCTCTGAACCCACACTGCGGTTTCGAATAGGCATTCAAGTGCTGGGGACACAGGATTATGTGTGCTCCCCGGCTCCGGCACCCTGAGAGATCAGTACCTGTCATAGCGTGCTCCCACTTTATGACATAAGGCGGGACTGCTGTGAAACGAATGTGTGCACCCCCTTGAATGACTCCAATGTTCTCAACCCTGTATACTGGTGCTACCCATGACCGGCATCCTAACTACTACTCCCATGATTGTGTGGTTGGACTGCCCACAATCCACGGGGACTGGGTAGGCTTCGGAAGCTAGCCAGAGTTGGCACGGGCTTAATGCATTCTCAAACAGCTGGAGGGCTGCGAGGTGCTTGTTGCTAATCCAGGAGGGGTCTAAACCCTGTTTTAAATCCTCCAGATTACTGCGGTCCTCGCCCAGTAACCACACCCCGTATAGCACGCACACCTCATTCTGCGCAGCCTGGTCAGAAGCATTTCTGTCCTCCCTTATGAGGGCATTTACCGTCTTTGCGTGCTTCTCCAACTCTGCTATGATTTCCTTTAAATGGACCGTCATGGCCTGGTCCTCATGCAACTCCGAGCCCACTACCTTGTTCTCATCCAGTAATATTTTCTTTAACTGTGTTTTTAAGCCGTTTATCTGGGTCTGCAGCTCTATGTCATCCAGACTGTTGATGACAGAGGACCCAGTATTAAACTCAGTAAAAACATCATTCCATACTCCCCTTCTTTGCCTCCCTGCATTACCCAAAAACTCTCGGTGTGTGGTGTAGAGTTCGGTTTTGTCCACGTGGGCGAAATTGAACTCGTAAAACTTCTTGAACATGTCCTTTAATAGGGCCTGGTATAGCTGCTCTGTTTCTTTGGGGCACCACTCCGGTAAATGTACCTCGGTGAGATTTAAAATCATGGAGGCTACCGCGTAGTGTACCTCCTGGTACAGCATCTGATCGATGGGGACTAGTACCAACCCATTCCCTGGTCTCTTGGTGGTGGTGGGGCAACCTTCCCTGGATAACCTCGCTGCCTGCACCTTGGGCAGGGGCTTACAGGGGCGGGTTACAAACTCAGTGGCATTGACTGGGATCGGGGAAAATGGGACAGCGCACGCCTTCAGGCTGGTATCCCACCTCATCCACTCCCCGGCATCTTGCCACTGCCGGTGGAAAATGATGGATATGCCTGCGGGGCAGACCTCCTCTGACCCCCACATACAGATATAAATCCCTTGGTCCGGTTCACACCACTTGTCCCAACACACGCTTAATCCTCCATGAGTCCCTGTAATTGTCCGATGGGTGTTGTTCCCCAACCGTTCCCACTCGACTTCAGGATTCCTCATATCTTTGCTCAGCTTTCTGAGCCACCACCACCTATCCAGAGGAATGTGTCCTTTACACATTAAACATATTCGATTTCCAACGGTGACGCTAACCCTCGTGGTAACGACCCGTACCCTGGGGCACAGGAGGGAGCCTCCCCGTACATGAGTCCGGTTTGGCTGGAGTGCTGAGACGAATTGGACCCCAGCCATCCTGGCCACCTTCCCTCATGGATGTAGACGGCGGTTTCCTCTGCATCCCGTTCACCGCTCCCATCGGTCGCTATAGGCGCCCTGTCTCCCGAGCACCCGTAGATGTGGGAATCCTGTACGTCGCCTCGTCTTCCGACGCTCATCCCAATCAGGGCGAATAGGATCACGATCCCCTCCATCCTGAACGTCTTTCTGCAAAAGATGCAAAAACATGCAGCCAGGTCCCCAAGAGATTCTCTGGCTTGGTGAAGCATGGTCGGGTCCGGCGACCTCGACCCAAATATATACACTCTTAGCAGATGACTTACTTAAAACTACCCATCACCTTATTTAACTTAAACTAAAACACCCAAATTTAAGCTAAAACTATAAACATCCGCCGCCCGTCTCTGGGCGGCCAGGCTAATCCCTGGTCGGACTGCGGCTCGCCGCTACCTCCGGCGTGGCCGCACCGTCCTGCACTGTTGGTCCCTCGCAGCCCGTGGCTGCTGGCTGAGGACCTATGTCCTTGGACCTCTTCCTGATTCGAGGGGCGGCCCTTGGTAACTGGCGGGCTGGTGACCATGGCTTTCTCAGCTGGGGCGTCCGTGGGGACCTTCTAGGGGCTTTGGCGGGTGGGGCTTTCTTGGCCGCTGGGCCTTTAAGCCGAACCGCTGCTCCCTCAGGCTTGACCTCTCCCGAACCCGGGCTAGGGGCAGGTAACTCTTCGCAGCCTGCTGCTGCGAGCTGAGAGTCTCCGCCCCCAGGTCCCATGGCTGGGTCCGGGGCGGAGTTTTCGACCGCAGGTCCCTCCCTCTCTACACCTGGGTTAGGGGCGGGGTTTTCGCCCTCAGTTCCCTCCCTCTCGTCTGGATCTCAGAAGGGTGGGGGAGTGTCCCAATCGATGGGCGGGGTGGCCCCTCCCTTCAAGCAAGCCACAGCGCCTGCCTGTGCAGTCTGTGAACTCGCTCCTGCTGCAGGCTGAGGATCTTTATCCTCAGACCTTACCCCAACTGGCTGTTTTCCCCTTTCAGGTGTAAACAGCTTACACTGGTTGATATGAAACCATTTCGTACGCCGGGGCATCTTCACGGCATATCCCATGGGGCTGGCTTTATCTACAATGCTGTAGGGCCCCATGTACAATGGCTCCAAACTTCCTACTCGGGCATAGATTCTTACCATAACCTGATCTCCTATCTCCCACTCGTGGTGCTTTCTCGGTTCAAGCAGCAATCGGTTACTCCGATGCTGCCTTCCCAAGTTCCCAGCCGCCTGCTCCTGGACCTGCTTCAGGTGCTCAAAAAGGTTTCGGGCGAACCTGTCCTCGTTTACCTCTCTGAGCTGACCCTCCGTGAGCACCGGGGCTAGTACATGGGTGGGGGTCCGCATAACCCTGCCGGTCATTAGCTCGTACGGGGAGTACCCCGTGCTTTTAGGCTGGCTGGCCCAGATCCCCATCAGAACCAACGGTAGGACCTCGGCCATTTACGGGGCAAGTCCACCATCTCCTTCCTCAACCTATCCTTCAGGGTTCGATTCATACGTTCCACAATCACTGATGACTGCGGGTTGTCGGCCATGTGCCATTTCCCCTCGATGCCCAACAGCATAAGGGTGTTCTGCATCACCTGTCCGGTGAAGTGACTCGCTTGGTTGGACTCCACATACTGTGGTAGTCCCCACCTCGAGAACACTTCCCGGACCAGGATCCTGGCGGTACACAGAGCTGTGGCTGTCCTGCAGGGAAAGGCCTCGACCCATTTGGTAAACACGTCCACCAGGACTAGGCAGTACTTATAGCCTCCCTGGGCGGTGGGCAGGGGCCCGATGTAGTCGACTTGTATCGACTGCCATGGTCCCTCTACCCTCCTGACATGTCTCATAGGTACCTTGCTTTTGTGGGGGTCAGGGTTATTGGCAGCGCACACAAGACAGCCTGCACAGAACTCGCGGACATCGTCCCTGAGTCCCGGCCACCATCCCGCCTGTTCCACCCGTTGCCAGGTGATCTCAGGCCCGGGGTGTCCCGCTCCCGGACCCTCATGGGCCAGTTGAAGTAACTCCCTCCGGTGCTGCTGCGGCACAACCCACTGTTCCCCCTGGAACAGCATACCCTCTTTAACGGAGAGGGTCGCTGTGCCGTACGGACCCTCTACTCCCTTTGCCTCAGCTACATCGCTGAGGACTGCTTTGAGGATGGGGTCTTGGGCTTGGACCGTCTTAAGGTCCGGGGCTAATGCTACCCCTACACTCCTTTGGGTCCCGTCCCTAGCTCTGACCGCTGCCATAGGTCTGGACCCAAATGGGTCCCAGAAAGTGCCTGTGCGGGCACCCTCCTTGGCGAGCAAGTCAGCCTGCTGGTTGCCTTGGCCGCGGGGTTCTGTGGAGGAATGGGCCTTCACCTTGTGGATGAAAACCACCCCTTCCTCCCCCACTGCTGCCAGGATCTTTTCCAGCAGGGGTTTTACTGTGAGGGGTCTCCTGTCAGCGGAGGTGTATCCGCGGCGGGACCAGATGGCCAGGTACTCCGTACACGAATTGCACGTGAACATGCTGTCTGAGCAAATCGTGTAGGGGGTGGGGAAGATTTCGGGGTGTGTAACAACATACACCACCGCGGACAGTTCAGCCTGCTGGGCGCTCATGGTGCTGGGGAGCTTAATCGCCAGGGCAATGTTTGCCGCTGGGTCGTAAACTCCACACCCCGTGAGATGCTCGCCAGCAGATACCGTGCTGGAACCGTCTACATAGATCTCGCGGCCTGTGGGATGTATCCCGGCCCGTAAACCTATGTTTACTTCCCAAACCCCTTCAATGGAACACCGGTGGGCTGTTCCAGGATATACCAGGTTGGCTACGAGCTTTGGTTCACAGAGACCCTTCACCTTCAGATCCATCTGTGAGAGGAGCAAGGTCCAGCGGGCAATGCGGGCACTGCTCACTGTCCCGTCCTTGATCCTCCCGTCCAGAAGCATCTGGGTGGATGTGTGATGGGTGAAGAGGGTGATGGGAGAGGTGCCTGTGAAGATCAGTGATCTTTTCACAGCCCAATGTGTGGCCAAAAGGTGCCGCTCACAGTTGGAGTAGCTCCTCTCCACATCCGTGAGTATCTGGGAGGAGTAGACCACCGGCCGCAGCCGGCCGTGCCGCTCTTGGAGCAGCACAGCACTTAGGCTGTCCCCGCTGGCTGCTACCTCCAGGAAAAACTCTTTCCCCCCATCTATAGCCCCTAGAGCCGGTGCGGTCTGCAAGTCTTTCTTGAGCCTGACGAATGCTGCCTGGCAACCCTCATCCCAAAGCCACTCCACTCCCTTGTGTAGGAGTCGGAGCAGAGGGGCTGCGGTGGCTGCATAGTCCTCAATAAAGTCTCTACAGTACCCGGTTAGCCCTAGAAATGACCTCACACCCGTTACTGTGTTAGGGACCGGTAGTTCTTGTACTGCCTCCCTCCTAGCCTTATCTATGGCCCTTTCTCCAGTGCGCATGGTCAGGCCGAGGAATTTCACCTCCTGCTGGCCGATCTGCGCTTTCTTGGGATTCACTTTGAAACCCTTCTGCCCTAGCAGCTCCAGCAGTTCGGCCAATAGCGGGCCATGCTTCTCTTTCGAACCAGTGAACAGGAGCAGGTCATCCACATATTGGACCAACTGTCTGGGCTGGCTAAAATCCCTTAAACTATTGGCCATGCACTGATGGAAAATGCTGGGGCTGTTGTGGAAGCCCTGCGGCAAGCAGTTCCACATGTACTGTTGCCCTTTAAACGTAAAGGCAAACTTGTACTGATCCTCCCTCCTTACAGGGATGGACCAAAACCCATTGGAAATATCCAGCACCGTGAAAGTGGTCGCGGATGCTGGAATACTCCCTATGAGGTCGGCAACTGCTGCCACTGTAGGTGCGCAGGCTGGGGTGTTACTATTGAGCACCCAGTAGTCCACCGTGGCCCTCCAGGAATTGTCCGGCTTTCTGACCAGCCATAACGGAGAATTCACGTGGGTAGCTATCGGTCTCAGAACTTCCTGCTGCACTACCGAGGGCATAGCTGCTTCCATGTCCGGCTCTGCTTCCCTGGGGAAGTTAAACTGTTTCTGTGGTCGGGCCATGGGGTCCCCGTCTACGCTGACCTCAAACCCTGTGACCCTCCCGCAGTCGTGTTTATGAGTGGCAAATGTGGCCAGGTGGGCCTGCACAAATGCCTGGAACCTGTGGGGTGTTGCTGACCTGTTATAATCCTCTTTGGGCTTCATGGTGCAGAGGGTCCCCTTCCCTTCCTTTCCCGGGATTACTACGATCTCACCGTTCTTTACTTTGCCTGCCCCCCAAAGGCAGTGATTCCTTAAATCCACTAGGATCCCGTGGCCCACAATAAAGTCAGCCCCCAGGACCCCTCTTCCACCCTCCACTTCCAATTTCATCAGGACACAGGTCCACTTGGAGCGGAGCGGTCCTAACCGAATGGCGAGCGGGATGGAAAACGAGCCAGCCTGTTCTTTACCCGTGAACCCCGATAGACTGTATGGGACCCCGTTAGAGAGAGGCGAGGTGGTGGGGTTAGCTGAGTAGACCATGGTGCATGATGCCCCCGCGTCTAACAGATAGGTCCCCTTCACCTTTTCCACCTCCATCTCCAAAAGGGGTCTTTTCCAATCATCATACCGGAGAGAATACAGATAAACAGGCTGCGCTGGCTCTAGTCACGGCTGTGGGTTGGATGGGGCTGACGGGGTGAGAGCACTGGTGGCGGCTGCTACTCTCCCCTGGTCAGTCAATAGGGACCTCATGGCGTCCAAAAGTGACTTGACCTCTGCGGAAGGGATCCCTGCCCCTGCCTTTTGGGCTGGGGCTGTGGGATGCTTTCCCTTGTTATCTTTCCAAGGGTTTTTGCACTCCTTCCGCCAGTGACCATTCTTCCCACACCCGTAACAATTCGTCTTTGTGTTGGGGGGGGTTACTCCCTTCCTGGTGCCACTCTTTCCTACCCGGTCCGGGTTTTACCTCATGCACCTTTCCCTTGGGTGGGTGTGCATCGGCTCCCCTACCGTTTTTGTAAGCCAGAGTGAGCTGCCTAATTACCGTGAGTTCGGTGGTCTGGGGATTTTTGGGGTCGAACCAGGCTTCTGCCTTGGCCCAGACCTGTGGCAAGCTGCTCGCCACCAGGCAACGGAGCCAATGGGCCAGGAGATCCCCGTTCAGGAACGCTCGGTCCGGCGTCTCCGGACAGGCCCTCCGGTACACCAGCCACAGCCGGCCCGCAAAAGCCTGCGGGGTTTCCCCTGGGAGCTGGATCGTCTTCTCCACACGGGAGAAAGGACTTCCCTCATTCATCCCCATGGCCTCCAGAACCGCATCTCTAAGCTCCTCATACCCGTTCTGCCCCCCTTTACACTCGTCAGCAAGGGATTGGAGGAGACTACTCTCCAGGGAGAATAGCAGCATCTTGGCCTTCTCAGCGTCATCGCAGTTGTTGACGCTGGCTGCCTGCTCTACTTCCCTGAAGTGGATCGAGGGGACTCCCTTTTCCTAAGCTGTCGGGTGTTAAAGGGTAATACGAATTGGTTTTGGAGGGGTCCCTCATTGTCACCATTGGCGGGTGGGCCGAGCCTCCGATGACGTGCTGGGCACATTGGTCCCGGTTCTGACCTCTCTGGTGGGGGTTGCTCTACCTCCGCTTCCACCTCTGGGTCCAACCCCCCTTGTTTCCAAACCTCACTGAAACTTGGCACTACGGGTGGTGGTCATGAGATCTCCTCTCTCTCAACCGGGTCGTCCCTAGGCACTACCGGTGACGTTGGAACTGTCCTCCCCTCGTTCCCCATAAAATCTGCCTGGCCTGCCTTTGGGCTTATGAGGCATACCATGCCTATTGCCTTCCGGAGGGCCCATCTCAGATTTTCTATCCTCTCTTTACAGGGCCGTGGTCTGCCTCCTCAAATCCCTGTTTGCTTGCTAGCTTGTAAGTGGCCTTTACCTCCTGTACTTTCTTTTCCTGTTCCCTGATCTGCCTTGCCAAGCGGGCATTCTTCTCCCGCAATCTTAACTCATTTCCCTTGGCCTCGGTGACTTGGCACCGTAGGTATTCCAACTGGGCCTTGTGTTCTCCCATTAAATGCACTCTCTCCTGATTCAAGGCCTGCAAAGCTACTAATAACTTCTCCCCTGCAAGAGCCTTATCCTGGATCTCCAGGGCTGACTCCCTTAACTCGACTGCCTGTGCTGCAACGAGCCTGTCCAACAGCTGGACCTGCTTTTCAAAACACATCAGCCAAACTGCCTTCTCTAAGGACTTCTTGTGTTCCTTTCCCTCTGTCCACTTAGCTGCTGCATCTACCGGATGCCCAGTCTTTAACAGAGTGGTGATCCACTTCTTAGTGATATTCCCCTTGCTAAACATATAATCAGAAATCCTTTCCTCCATCATGGTTTGCTCATCCGAACCATTGTCTACTGCATCACAACCCTGTTGCCGGTGTCCTGCCGCAGTCGCCATTTCTGTAGGGGGTGGTGCGGTTGGCGCGTGCGCCCAGTCTGTTATGCCCCTGACTGTTTGTGAGCGGTCCAAATCGCTCCCACGCCCCTGGGTTCTAGACACCGGACTTAGGTACAGGCAGCGACACAGAAAAGACTCGAGTAGACAGGTGGTTTGGATGTAAGAAAATCAAGATTTTATTGAAATAGAAATTACCACAATCTTATGAGAAGTTACCAGTATAAAATTACAGGCAAATACAAAATAACTATACTTATACAGGGAATGGGGAACACACGGCACATCGAGGGAAAACAACTATCTTAAAAATCCACTTATCCTTATCCCACCCCCTATACCTAACTAGATTAAGCCATGAGGGGCCAGAATTCATGCTCACCAATCCAAAATCTGCTGAATTCAAACAACGTTGGGGCTTGGGGTTCGCTCTTTGTGCTCTCTGGGGCCTGCCGTCATCACGTGGTCTCGGGGCGCTGCAAGGGTGTTGTCCAGGTACAAGTACCCCAAGGTTAAAGTCTTTGTTTGGGTACTTTACCTCGCAGGGATGATGGTTCCTCTTCCTCGGGCGGCAGTTGGAGTTTGCATGAAGTTACTCGCAGGTCGGCTGGATTGAAGGCCCGATTATTCAAAGCGTTCTTCAATCTTCTCCCAATTCGTCTCGTCTTGTCTCACCACCTCGCCTCGTCTTGTCCCGCCTCGCCTGGCCTGGATTGTCCGTGTCCGCCCGGTGCAATGCCAGGCGTCCCTGATGGGGTGGGGAAAGGCACGGGCGGTGGCCAGGCGGCAAGCGCGGGACGGGGGAAGAGCAGCAGCCACGAGGGCGAGGAGCAAGGAGAAGAGAGAGATTGCTACCCGGGGCCTTCAGTTATACTCCTTCGGATGGCCCTTATCTGCACGCCAAATCAGGTTAGTTCATTGTCCCAATCTTGGCGGGCTAGTTTAAATAATTGTAGCAATCTAAACGAACTGTTTTTAGATGGCCGGCGATCGCACCTACTGGCCTGATGTCTGAGCTGTGTTGTTATTAATGCATCTTAATCGGCCTGACCAGCCTCGATGGCTTCCTTAAGCTGTTTCCGATTATTTATGCAAACTGCTTGATGGCCTCAAGTATAGGCCTAACTGGTTTTGGTCTGCCTACGATTTGGCTTAATGCATAATTCAAAGTCCTGCTGTCTGCTTTTCAAAATACAAAAGTCCTTCTTCACAGAAACTGCATTTTAGGTTTCAATTTCCCCAAAAGCTGCTTGTGCCAGAGAGTCCAAGCTTTTAAATCTTGCAGGCTTTTGGCCACGATGTGTGGACGCCATCTTTGGGTACCCTTTCTAAAATGTCCACGCAGGGTCCCTTTTATTAATAATAACCTTTGGGGAAATGTGGAAATTTTGCGAATCCTGCATTAAGCTATGAATATTCTTGAAAAAGCAAATTGTCAGATAAATCTCACATTTACACTGATGGCCAGCAATCGATTGAAAATAGCTTTAACAGAGCAACAGTTAATGATCAAGGAGTACGGATTAGGATCAACAGGAGGTAAATGATAATGGAAAACAGAATGAAAGAGTTAGCAATGATAACATAGAAATATAAAAAAATTGTTTTTAGAATAAGGTAGAATTAATTTTGAAATAATTTTTTGCATTCCGTAATTTTTGCATTCCGTAATTTCCCCATCGGCGTGAATCCTGTGACGATACCAATTCCACGACTATTGCGGTGCTGTGAGACTCACATTTAAGCCAGGGGTAATGTGCAGGCCAGGTGTGTGGAGGAGACACGCAGGCTACTAGAGTCACCAGCGCCATGGAGAGGATATTAAAGAGTCGCTGTCGGCCCAGTAGATGGCGTCCGTACCACGGCGGCTGATGATTGTCGGGCAGAAGTGCGGGAAAGGCAGAGCGAGGCGAGAGCGGACCCTATTGTGATGGCGCCGATGAAGATGGCTGCCGTCCTTGCGGGTTCCGTGCGTACCAGCAGCTAAGTGTCCTTTGCTGATTGGTGCGCTCGGCTCGTTAAGGAAAAAGCATTTCACTGACTGGATTTCACTTGTTGTATTTGGTTATGTGACAAATAAAAATTGAAATTGAAATAGTTTTGGAATATTGAGGAGAAATGTAATGCACAGCCCTGTGACCGAGCTTGCTGTGAACCTGGTCTCTATGGCCCAATACTATACCAGTGGGTGCATTCCGCTCCATCATTGGACGAGGGATAATTTTCATTTCAAACAGCTCCACAAATTAAACCTCATGTGTTCCTTTGAAACATGGTTGTTATTAACATTCTGCCAGGCTGAGTGACTGTTAATGTTCCCACGTTGGATTCCTGATTTGTCCTCGTGGTGATGTGCTACTACAACTGCACTCAGGGCTGATCCAATACACGGGTGGAGTGCTGCACTGAAAATGTATTGGAGATGCCAGATTCTGCAAAATCACTCAGATTATAATGTTTTTACACAACAGGACAGCCATCCCAAGTAAAGTTTTCTTTTTGTTTTCATGCAGGCACAGTTGTGTCATGGTGTCCTGGTGTTATTCGCATAGATGTCATGATGGACTCTAAAATCCAATCGCGCTTCCATTTAATTGCCATCACTTGTCTCTCCAAGGCTATTTGCAAGATTAAGCTATTTCTGTAATAAATCTGTCAGCTGGAAGCCTCCGTGGACCCCTAAGTCTCGTTCGTGGCCCCTGGACCCCACCCCACAACTGACTGAATTCAGCATTATAATTAATAGTACTGTACATGTTTTGTTAGCTTATCTCGTTGAGTAGATATAGTCATGGAGCCTCATCCAACAATTATTCTGTTTATAAACTGTAACCTACTTTTTAAAAATTCTTCTAGCAAAAGGAAAAGAAAATCATTTTGTTTAAAAGAAGCAAAACAGAACCAAGCCCATTCTGAGGTAGATCAGATTATTGGAGTATTGAATTGGAGTCAGTCTGGTTATGTATTGGCCCTGTTGTATCAAGTCCAATTTGGCACCAACATGAAAACAACTCTTGGTTTGATTTAAACTACTGAGTATGATGGTCAGTTCAATATGTTGACAATCAGAGGTCAGATGTCAGCTGATTTCAGACCCGATCTAGCCTCGACAGAGAAGAATTACAGAAAACACTAAGGGGGTCCTTTTACAAACTCACGGCCTGGTGTGGAGTTTCGCCTGCATGGAAGATGTATGAAGAAATCATTAAAATGAACGAACAGAAAATCCTGTGGGCCTGCCAACCTCTGTGCCCAAATTGCTGATAGCGTTCCCGGCAGGTGAAGCGTCACAGGGAGAACAGGAATTCTTTAAATGACACCTCATATGTGTCAACAGCACCGTACATTCTAATTCCATAGACATTCTACCTGACTAATTAACATTATTCCACTAGACTGTTACAGAAACAAATAACAATGGAGTAAGATTTCCTCAGTGTGCTTGTGTAGCAAAGTTGCAAACAGCAACAATATGGCATCTTTAACAAAGAAAGACGTCCCAAAGAGCTTCATAGAGGTGTAATCCAAAAAAGCCAAGGAAGAAAATATTAGACTGGGAGACCGAAAATCTTGGCGGTTAAGAAGGCAAATGGTATGTTGGCCTTCGTAGCAAGAGGGTTCGAGTACAGGAACAAGGATGACTTGCTACAGTTGTACAGGGCCTTGGTGAGACCGCACCGTGAGTATTGTGTGCAGTTTTGGTCACCCTACCTGAGGAAGGACGTTCTTGCCATGGAGGGAGTGCAGCGAAGATTCACCAGGCTGATACCTGGGATGGCAGGAATGACGTATGAGGAGAGATTGTGTCGATTGGGCTTTTACTCACTGGAGTTTAGAAGATTGAGAGGGGATCTCATCGAAACCTTTAAAATTCTATCAGGTCTGGACAGACTAGATGCAGGAAGGATGTTTCTGATGGCCGGGGAGTCCAGAACCAGGGGTCATAGTCTAAGGATAAGGGGTATGCCATTTAGGACTGAAATGAGGAGGAATTACTTCACCCAGAGAGTGGTGAACCTGTGGAATTCTCTGGCACAGAGGGCGGTGGAGGCCAGTTCATTAAATATATTCAAGAAAGAATTGGATATATTTCTTGAGGCTAAAGGAATCAAGGGATATGGGGAGAAGGCAGGGACAGGGTACTGAATTTGGATGATCAGCCATGATCTCATTGAATGGTGGAGCAGGCTCGAAGGGCCGAATGGCCTACTCCTGCTCCTATCTTCTATGTTTCTATGATTCAAAGAGATGTCTTTTAAGGAAGGTCTTAATGAAGCAGAGATGGTGGAGAGGCAGAAAGCTTTAGGGAGCGCATTCCAGAGCGTGGCCTAGGCAACTGAAGACATGCCTAGTAGTGGTGATGGGAAGGGAGAGGGGAGATGCACATGAGCCCAGAATCGCAGGCAGAGAGAATCCGCGGGAGGGTTGTAGGGCTAGAGGAGGTTAAAATGGTAGGGAGGGGTGAGAACATGAAGGGATTTAAACAGAAGGATGAGAGTTTCAAACTTGAGGCATTGAGTATCCGGGAGCCAATGTAAGTCAGTGAGGTGATGGGAGAGTGAGACTTGGTGTGAGGTGGTGGGAGAGTGAGACATGGTGTGAGGTGATGGGAGAGTGAGACTTGGTGTGAGGTGATGGGAGAGTGAGACATGGTGTGAGGTGATGGGAGAGTGAGACATGGTGCGAGGTGATGGGAGAGTGAGACATGGTGTGAAATGATGGGAGAGTGAGACATGGTGTGAGGTGATGGGAGAGTGAGACATGGTGTGAGGTGATGGGAGAGTGAGACATGGTGTGAGGTGATGGGAGAGTGAGACATGGTGTGAGGTGATGGGAGAGTGAGACATGGTGTGAGGTGATGGGAGAGTGAGACATGGTGTGAGGTGATGGGAGAGTGAGACATGGTGTGAGGTGATGGGAGAGTGAGACATGGTGCGAGGTGATGGGAGAGTGAGACATGGTGTGAAATGATGGGAGAGTGAGACATGGTGTGAGGTGATGGGAGAGTGAGACATGGTGTGAGGTGATGGGAGAGTGAGACATGGTGTGAGGTGATGGGAGAGTGAGACATGGTGTGAGGTGATGGGAGAGTGAGACTTGGTGTGAGGTGATGGGAGAGTGAGACTTGGTGTGAGGTGATGGGAGAGTGAGACTTGGTGTGAGATGATGGGAGAGTGAGACATTGTGTGAGGTGATGGGAGAGTGAGACTTGGTGTGAGATGATGGGAGAGTGAGACATTGTGTGAAATGCTGGGAGAGTGAGACATGGTGCGAGGTGATGGGAGAGTGAGACTTGGTGTGAGGTGATGGGAGAGTGAGACTTGGTGTGAGATGATGGGAGAGTGAGACATGGTGTGAGGTGATGGGAGAGTGAGACTTGGTGTGAGATGATGGGAGAGTGAGACATTGTGTGAAATGCTGGGAGAGTGAGACATGGTGTGAGGTGATGGGAGAGTGAGACATGGTGTGAGGTGATGGGAGAGTGAGACTTGGTGTGAGGTGATGGGAGAGTGAGACATGGTGTGAGGTGATGGGAGAGTGAGACATGGTGCGAGGTGATGGGAGAGTGAGACATGGCGTGAAATGATGGGAGAGTGAGACATGGTGTGAGGTGATGGGAGAGTGAGACATGGTGTGAGGTGATGGGAGAGTGAGACATGGTGTGAGGTGATGGGAGAGTGAGACATGGTGTGAGGTGATGGGAGAGTGAGACATGGTGTGAGGTGATGGGAGAGTGAGACATGGTGTGAGGTGATGGGAGAGTGAGACATGGTGTGAGGTGATGGGAGAGTGAGACATGGTGCGAGGTGATGGGAGAGTGAGACATGGTGTGAAATGATGGGAGAGTGAGACATGGTGTGAGGTGATGGGAGAGTGAGACATGGTGTGAGGTGATGGGAGAGTGAGACATGGTGTGAGGTGATGGGAGAGTGAGACATGGTGTGAGGTGATGGGAGAGTGAGACTTGGTGTGAGGTGATGGGAGAGTGAGACTTGGTGTGAGGTGATGGGAGAGTGAGACTTGGTGTGAGATGATGGGAGAGTGAGACATTGTGTGAGGTGATGGGAGAGTGAGACTTGGTGTGAGATGATGGGAGAGTGAGACATTGTGTGAAATGCTGGGAGAGTGAGACATGGTGCGAGGTGATGGGAGAGTGAGACTTGGTGTGAGGTGATGGGAGAGTGAGACTTGGTGTGAGATGATGGGAGAGTGAGACATGGTGTGAGGTGATGGGAGAGTGAGACTTGGTGTGAGATGATGGGAGAGTGAGACATTGTGTGAAATGCTGGGAGAGTGAGACATGGTGTGAGGTGATGGGAGAGTGAGACATGGTGTGAGGTGATGGGAGAGTGAGACTTGGTGTGAGGTGATGGGGGAGTGAGACATTGTGTGAAATGCTGGGAGAGTGAGACTTGGTGTGAAGTGATGGGAGAGTGAGACATGGTGTGAGGTGATGTGAGAGTGAGACTTGGTGTGAGGTGATGGGAGAGTGAGACTTGGTGTGAGGTGATGGGAGAGTGAGACATGGTGTGAGGTGATGGGAGAGTGAGACATGGTGTGAGGTGATGGGAAAGTGAGACATGGTGCGAGGTGATGTGAGAGTGAGACATGGTGTGAGGTGATGGGAGAGTGAGACATGGTGTGAGGTGATGGGAGAGTGAGACATGGTGCGAGGTGATGTGAGAGTGAGACATGGTGTGAGGTGATGGGGGAGTGAGACATGGTGTGAGGTGATGGGGGAGTGAGACATGGTGTGAGGTGATGTGAGAGTGAGACTTGGTGTGAGGTGATGGGAGAGTGAGACATGGTGTGAGGTGATGGGAGAGTGAGACTTGGTGTGAGGTGATGGGAGAGTGAGACATGGTGTGAGGTGATGTGAGAGTGAGACATGGTGTGAGGTGATGGGGGAGTGAGACATGGTGTGAGGTGATGGGAGAGTGAGACTTGGTGCGAGGTGATGGGAGAGTGAGACATGGTGTGAGGTGATGGGAGAGTGAGACAGGGTGTGAGGTGATGGGAGAGTGAGACAGGGTGTGAGGTGATGGGAGAGTGAGACATGGTGTGAGGTGATGGGAGAGTGAGACAGGGTGTGAGGTGATGGGAGAGTGAGACATGGTGTGAGGTGATGGGAGAGTGAGACAGGGTGTGAGGTGATGGGAGAGTGAGACATGGTGTGAGGTGATGGGAGAGTGAGACATGGTGTGAGGTGATGGGAGAGTGAGACATGGTGTGAGGAGATGGGAGAGTGAGACATGGTGTGAGGTGATGGGAGAGTGAGACTTGGTGTGAGGTGATGGGAGAGTGAGACTTGGTGTGAGGTGATGGGAGAGTGAGACATGGTGTGAGGTGATGGGAGAGTGAGACTTGGTGTGAGGTGATGGGAGAGTGAGACTTGGTGTGAGGTGATGGGAGAGTGAGACATGGTGTGAGGTGATGGGAGAGTGAGACATGGTGTGAGGTGATGGGAGAGTGAGACTTGGTGTGAGGTGATGGGAGAGTGAGACTTGGTGTGAGGTGATGGGAGAGTGAGACATGGTGTGAGGTGATGGGAGAGTGAGACTTGGTGTGAGGTGATGGGAGAGTGAGACATGGTGTGAGGTGATGGGAGAGTGAGACATGGTGTGAGGTGATGGGAGAGTGAGACATGGTGTGAGGTGATGGGAGAGTGAGACATGGTGTGAGGTGATGGGAGAGTGAGACTTGGTGCGAGGTGATGGGAGAGTGAGACTTGGTGCGAGGTGATGGGAGAGTGAGACTTGGTGTGAGGTGATGGGAGAGTGAGACATGGTGTGAGGTGATGGGAGAGTGAGACTTGGTGTGAGGTGATGGGAGAGTGAGACATGGTGTGAGGTGATGGGAGAGTGAGACATGGTGTGAGGTGATGGGAGAGTGAGACATGGTGAGAGGTGATGGGAGAGTGAGACATGGTGTGAGGTGATGGGAGAGTGAGACATGGTGTGAGGTGATGGGAGAGTGAGACTTGGTGTGAGGTGATGGGAGAGTGAGACTTGGTGTGAGGTGATGCGAGAGTGAGACTTCGTGCGAGGTGATGCAAGAGTGAGACATGGTGTGAGGTGACGGGAGAGTGAGACTTGATGTGAGGTGATGGGAGAGTGAGACATGGTGCGAGGTGATTGGAGTGTGAGATGGCGCGATATGATGGGAGAGTGGGAGTTGGCGCAGGATCGTATACAGGCAGCAGAGTTTTGGAAACATCTTTTTAGAAACAGTTTTCACATAGTGCACAGGGATAATCTTCGACCGCAATGAGCTATGCCGACGTTCCCATCTAAACCACCACTAACTAATTGATTCTTGTTACAGTTCCAGCCTGAGCTACTACAGGAAACAGTTTTTAAAATGGGCATTTTCATCCCTGAAAATTTTAACAGAAGCTTTTTGGAGCAGTCCATGTAATCACGAAATATGATGACGGGTCACTGTTTTACTGTTTTTGACAACGTTCATGGTGTTACAGGGTTCCGAAGTGTTGTTATTCTGTACCTGTTCACTATCTTACAGGTATCCTAAGTGTTCACTGTCTCTCTCGCTCTCACTTCAGATAGGATGTGAGTTCAGATTTGTTAAAGGGCATAAAGAGAAGGGTTTGAGGGAATTTCTTGCCAAACGTTATCTGAAAAATGGGCCAGTGATCCATGTCAAGCTCCATCTAGGCTCTCATACAAAATTGGCACTCTGCTCCACACAGCCAGTTCCTTCACATACCCACTGACTGTTTTGACATAAAGGCTTGTCCGCTACAAGAGAGCCAGGTGGGTATAGAATGCTGCAGTGCCATTACCATCAAACCTCATCATGAGAATCTCAAGGAGACTGGCAACATCATTTTTCATATCAAACATTGATCTCACTGAGGTTCCAGTTCTTCTAGAAAACAGAACTTCAGTGGGAGTAGGAGCAATAAAAAAACTTATGACAATGGACGTTTGTAATAACAAGGACTTTTATAATCAAGTTTGACTGTACAGCTCCTTTAAGTCATGACTGAGGCTTCTCCGTGATGAATCTTGGCAGGCACGATCATCCAGCAGCAATGTTTGTTCCCGTGGCTAAAATGAAGGCCTCCTAACTGAATTCCTGCTTTACATTTTCTGTATTGAGTAACAGTCCTGCACTAAAGTCATATAGTGGCACTTATAAACTTCATAAAAATAGATTCATCAAGTTCCAATCACCAGCTCAATATGAATTACTTTTGGTTCCTCACATATACTAAATACCAAACCTCAGCCTGAGCTGGTTATTCAGGGGTTGGGGGGCGGGGTGGGTGGGGGGGACATTAGAAGCAGTGAGTAATTAGAGACAATAAAAAAAAAACCTGCACTGACAGCAGCATTGCATGTATGGCTAATAGGTCGTGACAGGGGACTGAGGTACAGCTACAGACCATTCACAAAACAACACAACAGCAGCTGTGAGAAATGGGTGACGTAGCAACAGCTCTTTGAGTTTCAAAGCAGGGGCGGGGGCTGTACAAATACCTATCACAGGTTTGAAACGGCAGTATAAGTGGGTATATATAGAGAGCACTAAAATCAGTGCTCTCAGATAAAAAAAAAGTAGCTTCTTTTCATTTTTATTCCATTTCACAAAACGAGTCTTCCCCATCCTCCCTTCCTCCCCCACTCCTCCCCACCCTCTAACCTCATCTCCGCTCTTTTCTGCCTTCCCTGTCCTCCTTCCTCATCTCTCTTTCCTCTCCTCTCTCCCTCACTTCCCCTCCTCCCTCTCTTTCCCCCCTCACTCTTGTCACCTCCCCTTCCCTCTCCCCCTCCTTCAAAGTTGTTGTGGATTTTGTTACAAAAATATGCACTCTTCAGTTTTATATATACTTTAGATACTTTATACATATAATTAGCAATTTTGACTGAAAAAAAATTGTGTAACTAAATACATACAAGGTTTGAGATATATAATAAACAATAATAATGGAAGCATCCTAGATATTATATCGAACTCCATCAGCATTAATTTCAGGACCTGCTCCTGCCATCCACTTTCAGCCTCAGCCCCAGGAACTCCTCTGCTCCTTGTCTCCGATTGCTTTGCTCCATGGCTTGTGTTGCATTTCCCCACACAATTGCTTGGTTCCTCTCGCCACGTTGGCAATCTAAAACAGTTGTCACCACCCCCCACCCCCACCACCCACCCCCCCCCACAACTAAAACTCAACTGGTCCTGCCTTCCTTTAGGACATGGCCAAACAGCCATTACAAAAAAAAAGAACTTTTTAAAGGTTAATTCTGCCTATCCATCACTGATTGACGCATTCCGCCCACACGGGAGGTAAGACTGGCACATAATGCAGAATGTCAGTTGATTCTGCACTCCCAGCGCTGGCTGACTTATTACTGGTGAGTGTTAATCAGAGAGAAAGAAGGAAGAACCAAAGTAACACGGGCCAAGTCTGTGCATTTCTGTAGCCCTCTATCATCAGTTATAACCTTTAAATACAGTGAAGGTCAAAAAGATCAAAATGCCTCCAGGTGTAAATTAAAGTGTAACCCAGATGCTCCTTTCACACTGCTGTAATCAAACATGGAAGTTCTGGGAGTGGCTGACACTGAAATCTGCAAGGCATGTGCATAATTTATTTCACTATTCTACTGAATATACTTTAATGAATAGAGAAAACCCACATGCAGGGGGGAGTGGAAAGAATATCTGTGTGCCCCGTGTCCAGTAATACATATTGGTCCTACCAATTATGCCAGGGTTCTATGATGTCCCAGGTGTGTAGGCAAAAATGAGATGGATTGCAGAACCTTCCCACCCCAGCCCCTCTGTCACTTTCAGTCATTTAGCTCCTCCGACTAATTTCTCACCTGGCTTTTCTAAAAATGCTGATATGCTCAGGTACAATTCCATGAGCACCCCCCCCCCCCCCCACTCGTCATTACTGGGCCCAGGGTGGCTATTCTTTACCTGTGAGCTTAGACGGTGAGTGTGACAAGCTAACTGATGGTGGGTCATCGCAGCCAAGCCCAATCCAGTTCTCACCAAACACCTACCCATGTCTACTTCCAGAACGGGGGTCTCCAGATAGCGATCGTGAGCAGAAACTTTGTCTGATTTTTTTTTTGCCTCGGGACTATATTTATGCAGGCAACAGACAACAACTTTCATTTAAATAGCAGTTTGAAGCTAAGCTGCTTCACACAGAGAGAAACAGGCGCTAAGTGGTAGTGGAATAATTAGGAGAGGTGACCAAAAGAATGATTGCAAATTTTGAAGCGGATTTTAAAGGCCAGGAGAGCAGTAACAAAAAAGAAAAGAAAGACTTGCATTTATATTTGCGACTTCAGGATGTCACAAAGCGCTTTACAGCCAATGAAGTACTCTTGAAGTGTAGTCACTGTTGTAATGTAGGAAGCACGACAGCCAATTTGTGCACAGCAAGGTCCCACAAACAGCAATGTGATAATGACCAGGTAATCTGTTTTTTAGTGATGTGGGTTGAGGAATAAATATTGGCCAGGACACCAGGGAAAACTCCCCTGCTCTTCTTCAAATAGTGTCATGGGATCTTTTATGTCCACCTGAGAGGGCAGACGTTTAATGTCTCATCTGAAAGACAGCACCTCTGACAGTGTAGCTCTCCCTCAGTAGTGCACTTAACCTAGATTTTGTGCTCAAGTCTCAGTGGAGTGGGACTTGAACCCATGACCTTCTGACTCAGAGGTGACATTTCCACTACTTTTTTTTCATTAATATACTTTATTGAACCTTAAGAACATTTACAACATCGTGATCATTTCATTGTATGATACAAATCAATTCCGCCGCTCTGCACAGCCATTCCGCCATCACATTCTAACATCAAAACCTGAAGTTTAATTTGTCTCCTGTAACATATATTAATCGATTGTACTTTAAAAATTGGTTGTAAAATACTATCCTTAAATTCCTTTCTGAATAAAACATCCACAAAGCCTTATAATGATCTTTTAGCTTATATTTAAAATACTCTTTTAGATTGATTCTCCTCCCCTTAAAAAACAGAGCATTCCTTCTTTGCACAATCACGAATCTAGCCAAACTGAACATTAAATTAATTGCCGCTCCGCTAGACTCGGGCAGACTCTCTTGCAATCCCCATCTCAAAATTGAGTCACACGGGATTTCCATTCTCGCTCTTCGGTCCCCACCCAGCAAAAAAGCTTCACACAACTGTCGAACATAGTACTTAAAGTCATTTAACTGCGGACATAATGCCAGTAAATGGGACAGAGTCTCATCCCGTGTCCCACACACTGGGCAATTTGTCGCCTCCACTCGTCCAATCTTGCACAAGACCGTCATGGTAAAAATCCGGTTATGAGCCAATTTGAAATCCAGTTCAATCCATTCTGGACATTTAAAATTCACCCACACTCCCTTCCAAATCCTGTTGAAGTCCAGCTGTGGGTATATACTCTGCCAAAACTCCTGACCAGCAGGTGTCTTGAATCTCCATTCTCTAAGTACCTCATAGAAATCTCGAGTATTACAGTTGTCAAATTGGACCAACTCTCCCCCTTTCTCCAGTACAAAGCTTGGAAAAGCAGGACGCATTTTACTTCCTTTGGAGATTTCCACATTTATTTCTTCCATCCAATCCTGTGGCATTGCCCTCACAATCTTCTCATACATGAATCCTATTGCTTTTTCCTCGACCTCCTGATCCTCCTCCCACACCATGTCCCTCACTATCGCTTCCGGCAACCAACCTGGAATTACCTCGTATAATACATCTTTCGCAGATATAATCCCAGCTTTTATAAAAGCTTGATTAAATAAAACCTCTCCTTCGTTCGATGTGACCCACCTGTTCAAAAATAAGGGCTGTTCTAAAACTTCCTCAGCCCCCTTGGGCATAAACTGCACACTTTAAAAAAAAATTGGGCCCAAGTCTCGACAACCCGCTTATAAAACCTAGGGAGAAGTTTAATCGATTTCAAAAACATATTATTGTATTCCATATACAATAGCCCCTGCCCTCCTATCCCACTTCGTTTTAAAAAATGCTCAAAACAACTCTTCCAAAAACTTGTATTTGACTTCTGAAGAAATCTCTTCACCCATTTGATTCTAAAGGATTTTTTCTTCAAATCAATATCTGGGAAATTGAGTCCTCCCTGATTTTTCCGTCCAATGATGGTATTGTAAGCCACCAAGGCTGGTTTCCCTTCCCATAAAAACCTCACACAAGCCTCTCGGATGGACTTTTCCGCCCACTCAGGAATATCCTCCACCGTCAATAAGTACCATAGCTTACATGGCAGGAGAGCAGACACCACTGTCGCTCTTCCTTGCACTTTCAACCACCTTCTTTCCCATCTTCACAAAATCTTTTTAATTTTCATAACCGTCGGTTCCCAATTTAATCGATCCACTTCATCCCTGTCTTTCTTGCACCCCATATGCACCCCCAGAACTTCCATAACCTCCACCACCTTAAAGGGACATTCCCCCAATCATTCCCCCCTACCCCTCCCTGCAACCAGGCATTGGGACTTACTATAATTCACTCTGGCTCCTGAAGCTCTACAATATTCCTCCACTACATCCATAGCTTTCCTCACTGACTCCCCATTTCTCAATGTTAAGGTTGTGTCATCTGCATATTGGTGTATCACCGACACCAGCCCAGAACTGGGAACCACAATCCCAACTACACCTTGTTTCTTTCGCATCATGTAACTTAGTGGTTCTGCTACCAATGTGTACAACAATGGGGACAGGGGACAACCCTGTCTCACTGATCTCTGTATCAGAAAATACTTGGATAAAAAACCATTACATTTAACACAGCTAAATATGTTTGAATAAAAAATCCTTATCCACTGAATGAAATTTTCCTTGAAACCAAATGCTTCCAAAATCTTCAATAAAAACTCATGAGAGACCCTATCAAAGGCTTTCTCTTGATCTATCTTTAATACATAAGCCTCCCTTCCACTCTCTTCCATGAGCTCTATCGTATCTCGGATTGAGACCACAGAGTCTGCGATGTCCCGGCCTATGACTTCATAGGACTGAGAGGGCAAAACTATTTGCGGTAACACCTCCTTCAAACGATTTGCCATAACCCTCGCCAAGATCTTATAATCCACATTTAATAATGTGATGGGCCTCCAATTCTTCAGATCCCGTCTATCCCCTTTATTTTTATATAAGCTAAGCTTATGATACCGCTCCTCATAGATTGGGCTAGGCTTCCCTCAATTTTAATTTCTTTAAAAACTTTTAAGAGCAATGGACTTAAAATCTCAAAAAATTCTTTATAAAATTCTGCACTTAGTCCATCGGACCCTGGGCTTTTCCCCCCCTTCATTCCACTTATTGCTACTTTTATTTCTGCTAATCCTACTTCTTTGTCACACATGTTTCTCTCATCCTCCTTTAAACCCTCTTCAATAAAAGCAGTAACCTTCTCCATCGCCATATTGGAAATGTTTTCTTTTGTATATAACTCTTGATAAAAGCTGCTAGCCGCCTCTAAAATCTCCCCACTTTCATGAATGATCTTCTCCCCAACCTTCAACTCTTCAATTAACGATAATCTCTGTCGCAGCTACTCTTGCTCTAGCAAATATCTAGTGCATCTTTCGCCCTCCAATGCATCTCTAGCCTTTGCACGGAGAATGGCCCCCTTGCATTTTTCAGCTTGCAATAATTCCCACTCTTCTTTTAGCACCCGGAACTTAGTCTCCGCTCCCTTATCCCCTCCATCAACTGCTTTACAGACATCCGTAAACCTTTTGTTTATATTCTCTTCTCGACGCCGGTTAGCTGCCGCCCTCTTTTTCCCATAATGTACCGAAAAAACTTTTACCTCATATTTGAAATTGTCCCACCAAACTCTTCTTTCTTTCAAGAACAAAGGTTCCTTCCGAGCATTCTTTATTATATTTATAATCCCTTCTTTATAAGCAATTTCTTTCAGGTATTGATTGTTTAAAATCCACACCCCTAAACCGATCTTAACTCTGCTGTTCCTAATTCTAAGAACCAAAGCCGAGTGATCACTAAAAAATACTTTTTTATAATAAATCTCCATCACCTCCGAACTTAACCCTTCCCGCATTAACACAAAATCTATTCGGCTCTGTTTTAAAACATCACCCACCCAACCTGATCTGGAGAACTCCCTTTTTATGAGGTTCCGGTCCCTCCATAAGTCTCTCAAATTTAAATTTGCCATCATTTTTACAATCATCCCTCTGGAGTTATCATCCTTAAAGGTCATCTGGGCTGAAATGTCCATCCGAGATAAAAATACATTAAAATCCCCCACTATACAAGGATTTTCCACCTCTGCCGCTTCAGTGAATAACCCCCGAAAAAACTCGCAACGCTTGCAATGGTCGTTCGGTGCATAGATATTAAAGAGATCGCAATTAAATACCTCCATTTTTACCCATAGCTGTAAAAATCTCCCCTCAGTGTCCTTGTCCACCAAGGCAATGTTCTCTTTTATGGACGGACTCACCAAAACAGCCACCCCTCTACGGTTATTGTTTGCACAACTTGCAAACACTCTCCCTTCCAAACCTTCTGAACTCTTTCTAGGATATCCTCATCCCAAAAGGTTTCTTGCAGACACAACAAGTCCGTACCTTTAAAACCCTGCAACTACTGCTGCAATTTCTTCTCACCCCTCAGTCCGTTCACATTAATCGAGACCAATGTAATCATGGCTCCAAAGAAGAGAAGTATGCCTGATAATCTCCCCATCATTTAACCTCTGGCTCTTCCCTCCTCACATGCTCCTTCCCAACTTTTCGGCCAGCTGTTGCTTTTTCCTGCAGCCTCCGACTCTTTTTCACCTCCTATTTGAAACTTCCCTGCTGTTTCAGCCTCTTCCTTGCATTAAGTTTGGGCCCAGGAGCTGCCCTTTCTCCCTCCTTCTGCCCCTCACTAACCTTTCACTTTCCACATGATGCCGCTCCACCCCCGACTTCCATGTCTCTGTCCCCCTCTAATTCCTCACTCTCAAGCTCTTCTGTAACCCTCTGTGCCTGCTCCCCGTCAGATACATCATCTCCCATAGAGAGTCTTCCTGCTATCGCCGTTTCTCCAACAGTGCCGCTCCCTTCGACCTCATCTCCACCTCTGACCCTTGCTCCCTGATCCTTCTCTCTATGGGACAATGGCGCACCTATATTGTTCCCTTCTGGCGTCTTTGTCTCGCCAATCCCGTCCTGCTGCCCCTTTAAGGCTCTTGCCTCTTGCACCCTCTCCTTGTCTTGCCCCCTCCTGCTCACTGAGATGTCCGACTCCCCATCTTTCTTTGGAGTACTTACATTTATCACGCACCCCGCTCCTGCCTCCACTCCCCCCGCGGACACCAGATTCTTTAGGGAGAGCTGAACCGTATTAAGGCTCGAGTTTGCACTTAACCCTTGCTGCCCGCTGCTGTCTTTGTTCTTTTCCACCATCTCCATGTTCTCTGCTCTGCAATTTTCTGCCTCTTCCTGTGCTCTTTTCTCCTTCAATTTACCAGCTGTGTCCTCCTCCTGCTCCGTTCCTCCGGCCGTTCCACTCACATCTCCTGCTCCTTCTCCCATCTCCTCATCACTCATAGAGCTTCCTCCTGCCTCACACTCACAGCGGGTGGGGCCTTTGTGACACACCCCACAGCTCTCCGCCTTGCAGCTCCGAGCGATGTGTCCAGACTCGCCACAATTATAACAGTACAAGCCTGGACAGTTTCTTACAAGATGGTCGTGTCCAAGACAATAATAGCAAACCTTCACTTGGTTATCATGCAGCTCTCAAAAGTACTGCACTCCTTCCAGTGTCTCAAATTTCATGCTGTACGGTAATGACCTCACCCCCTCTGGGAACCGCACCTTTACGTAACGGGTTCCATCTGCTACCCGTGTTCCTGGATAGTATCTCCTCTTTATTGCTGAGCAAGTTTTAATGTCCCACGGCTCCAACTTTTTGATTAGCACTTCGTCCTCAATATAAACTGGCAAGTTTAAGAATGAGACCACCACCTCTTCCAAATATAGCAGAAATACCTCCAAGAATTTATCGCCAACTTTCAGACTGAGTAAAAGTCTTTCCACCTCCTCTCGGCCACTGACCATCACCTCGAACCCAACATTCGGCTTTGGTCGGCAGGCAAAGCAGCTTCCCTCGCCACAGTCCTCATGTACCGCTTGGATAATATCCCAAGCTCGTATCTCCTTATCCTCGCACTGAACCACCACCGTGTTTTCTTTTCCAAACCTCCTGGGGTCCCGGGCCTTTTTCTTTCCCTTCCAACCACAGTTTCTCCCCTAATTAAATTCCTCTTGGGAACACAGTCCTCTGAGGGGCCCAGCCCTCCGGACCCCTCAGCAGCCATCTGGCTGTTTTTGAGGGCCAAAAAGGCCCTAAAACCTGAAAACAAAAACCCCAAAACCCATCACCAACTTTTTACAAACTCACTCCAACTCCCTGCTGCAATCAGGCAACCAGTAACACCTGGTTCACACCTAGCCCCTCCCACCTAGAGAGTGCTACCCACTGAGCCACAGCTGACACCTGGGTGTGAGTGTGTAAGTATGTGTGCACTTGGGAGTTCACAACAGGCTAATATTCTATTCCAATGTGAATAACAAAAGTTTAAGCAGTGCCCAAAATGAACAACATTTCTGTGAAGTTGACATCCATATTATATCAATAGGATTTCCATAAACATAGTTAGTTCATTTTAATGTTGAAATATTTTGAAGGGGATGATGAAAAAGAGGTGACAACCCTTTTTTCAGGAGAGCAAAGAGCCACGTACCATGTTCAATACACCTGTTACCGTGCCTAAATGACATGGTAATGTGTTCCAAGACGTTATGTTGTTGTGCTGCATGGTTGTAAACAAATGGTAAAAGATTTGCCAAGCACGTTTCCATAAAGATGGTGACCCATCAGAGAATTTTATTTCCATATAGTTTTATAGTTCCAGCAAATAAATAGGTAGCGCTGCATTTAGCGACATCGAATTACAATGGCTATACGACGTTACAGCACGCTTATAATGCTTTCAGGTTGATTCAGCTTCACGGGCAACTAATTGCACCTAAAGTGATTGTGGTTCTTGAAGTAATTGGAGACTGCTTCAACCATTTTAAAATAATGAGTCTGTTGGTCTGTTTTCCAGAAATTATGTTCTTTAGCTAAATCTTGCACGTTACAAAACCTGATTTGAGCTAAAACTCTGAAAATGTTCTGTTGGGAGAACCTGTGAGAGCAATTACTGCGATATTTTTGGAACCTTCTCCGATTATTCAGAGAATCAGAGTGCTTTCACCCACTTGTCCTCTGATTATAACTTTAACTTGTTGCTGACTAATCATTTAAAGGCTATTGTATTGTGTGGTTGTGCAGGAGAGCTTGAAATTATTTAAACTTATACTCGTCACTATTAAAGAACTTATTTCTCTTGACTGAAAATGAAAAACATTCAATATTTGATCAAAAATAAAAAATGATAGAAATGCACAGCAGATCAGTTACCATTGGAAAGAGAAAGCTTGCTTAATGTTTTAGCTGCAGTCACTTCGTTTTCAGTATACAATTAATATACACTTAATGGCACAGTTTTAAAGAGTGTGCAGGGACAGAGGGACCTGGGAGTTAATGTGCATAGGTCCCTGAAGGTGGCAGGACATATTGTGAGAGTGGTTAGCAAAGCATATGGGATCTTGGGCTTCATAAATAGAGGTATTGAGCACAAAAGTAGAGCAGTTATGCTGAACCTTTGTAAAGCGCTGGCTAGGCCACAACTGGAGTATTGCGTCCAGTTCTGGTCACCACACTTTAGGAAGGATGTGGAGGCCCTTGAGAGGGTGCAGAGGAGATTTACCAGCATGGTTCTGGGGATGGGGGATCTTAGCTACAAGAGCAGGTTGGAGAAGCTGGATTTGTTTTCATTAGAGCAAAGGAGGTTGCGGGGTGATTTGATCGAGGTGTACAAGATTATGACAGGTTTGGATAGACTAGACGGGGAAAGGCTGTTCCCACTAGTTGATGGTACAAGGACTAGGAGACACAGATTTAAGGTTTTGGGCAAGAGATACAGGGGGTACGTGAGGGAAAACTTTTTTACACAGCGAGTGGTGAGGACCTGGAACTCGCTGTCGATGAAAGTGGTGGAAGCGGAGACACTCAATGTTTTCAAGGGGAGACTGGATACGTACTTGAGAGAAATAAATTTGCAGGGTTACGGGGATAGAGCGGGGGAATGGGACTGACTGGATTGCTCTACAGAGAGCCGACACGGACTAGATGGGCCGAATGGCCTCCTTCTGTGCCATTATGACTCTATGACTCTTCGTGTAATATATGTAGGTAGAACAAATGAAGAACAGAGACACGATGAGTTGCTAGTCCATGTGCTTGCTTTACTAGGCCAGAGTGAACTGAGCATGCTCATACCAAACCATGTGATAAACCATGTGATAATACATTACACTTCCTTAGCATCGTTGGCCTCCAACACTGCTCCAAACAAACTCAACACAAGTTTTTGGAACAGTACCTCATTATCTTCCTGGATAGTCGGCAGCCCTCTGGTCTGAGCATGTGCATTAGCAACTTCAGCAGCACCCTTCAAACTCATCTGTTTCATGAGATTCCCTCCATCAATCCCCTTCTCACAATCCCTGACCACTCACCTACCCCTCCTGGTCTCTATGCTCGCCAGCATTGTTAATGGACCCCTTTGCTCAAGCATTGTTTTTGATAGGGATAAGGACAACCAACTTCTCAAAAATCCCAACCTTGATCCATCCGTCCTCTCCAATTACCTCCCCATCTCTAATCTTACTTTTCTCCTTAGTTCATCACCCAGCTCCAAGCTCATCTTTGCCAAAATACCCTGTTTGAATTTCTACAGTCCAGTTTCTGCCCTGCTCACAGTACCAGGACTGTCCTGGATAAAGTTAGGAATGACATTCTGTGTGACCGTGGTGTGTTTTCCCTCCCTGTTCTCCTCAATCTCTCTGCTTCCTATGATGACCACGCCATCCTCCTCCATCATCTCTCTTCTTTTCTCCAGCTTTGTGGGACTGTTTTCATGCGTTTTCACCCTACCTGCTTGAATGCAGGTGGTGCATCTCCAGTAGTTTCTCTTCTTGCCCCTACACTCTCACCTCTTGAGTCCACCAAGGATTTATTTTTGGTCCCTTTCTCTTCCTCACCTACACGCTGTTCCTCGATAACATCATCTGCAGACCTAGGTTTAACTTCCGTATGTACGCCGAGCTCAACCTCTCTACCACCTCCCATGATCCCATGACCACCCATGTGACTTCACACTGCTTGTCTCACATCAATTTATGAATAAATCACCACTTTCTTTGAACAAATACCAGGACGACTGAAGCCATAATTTTTGGCCACCATCTGACTCCATTCCCTTCCCTGACCACTCACTCAGGCTGAACCAGACCATGCAAAACCTTGGCATTCTGTTTGACACAGAGCTGAGCTTCAAACCCCACAACCTGTCCATCACAAAGATCACTTGCTTCTACCTTCACATCATTGCCTGCTTCCACCTGTACCTGAGCTCCACCACCGCTGAAACTGCTAGCCATGCTTTTGTCAACTCTAAACTCGATTGCTCCTTGCTGGTCTCCCTTCCTGTAGTGTATGTACCCGTCTACCTTTAAGGGAACTATTGAATGTAACCGTTCACCTTTAAAAGGACTACTTTCGGGTGGCACTATTTGTTTGGCTTCTGTATACTGTAATACCGATAGTGACCACACCAGTATATAAGTGTTGTGGCATGATTGCTGGGGCAGATTCGCCCGGACCTTCGAATAGTAAAGACCTGTTTGTTTGTTACTTCTGAAGTCTGTGTATTTATTAACTGCACAACCCACAGACTTTACAGTGGCGACGAGTCCGATCGTACCCTGCGGCAAGATTACCATAAGCAACGAAGAGCGTCGAAGAGAGACAACCGCCCTCGTCGTGCTACCAAAAGAAAACACGAGGCTGCAACAACAGAAAGCAGGAAGACTAACAACAAAAGCTGTATCAGCAACAGGCACTGACTACCCTTCTGCCACGGTGCGGAGTGAGCCGACCAGCAAGAAACAAGGCGGCCGAAGAGACTGTGAGTAGGGGAAGGTGTAGAAGCATCCGGAGGATAAGGGCAGAGCACTCAACCTCAGTCGAGGGGTAGCTGTGCCGGCCAAAAGTCGGGTCCAACGGCGTCGGGTGACAGCTGGACCGCGATCGACGGGAAAACTCCGGGCAGCGACCGCAGCCACGAAGCGCTGAGCCTGCGAGTAGGCGCGGGAAGAGAAACCCAGCCGCAGCCGGGGAGGGAAACACCGGTCTGCGAGAGGGCTGGGGAGGCGAACGGGAACCGTGCAGGTGAGAGCTGGGTGCGGAGAGAGAGACTGCGAGGAGCCAGTCCAGCGGCTGAGCTGTTCTCCACCAACGGGGTACTCAGAGCCGGCAAAACCGAACGTGCGGGAGTGGGAGAGAGACACAGCCGAAAACGGGGTGAGAGACTGCGCGAGAGCCAGTCCAGCGGCTGAACTGTCCTCCGTTAACGGGGTGTACCCAGCGCCGGTAGAGCCGTGCGGGCGGGAGGAAAAGACAGAGCCGAGTAAGGGGAGCTGTGCGGAAGCCAGCCCAGCGGCTGAACCTGTCCGCTGTGGGGAAAGCGTACCCCTTCCACCAGGGAAGAAACGCGGGAAGCCGCCATTAGGCGGGGAAGACGATTGAAGTGGGCGGGGCGAGAAGGAAAGAGCGGGAAACCGCCATTTTCGCGGGAAAACCGCCATCTTAGAAATAAACAAATAAATAAGAATACTTGAAGAAATACTTGTGTTGTACCCAAGGAAAGAAAGATGCCTAAGCGGGCGGACATCAACGAGTTCAATTCGGAGATAGAAGACTGGGCCACGTACGTAGAACGTATTGAGATACATTGTAAGGCTAACAAAATAGCTAAGGAGGAAAAAGCTTTAACCTTACTTAACATGATGGGTGCGAAAACATTCGGGGTGTTGAAGAATCTTCTCTCACCAGCTAAACCGGCAGATCAGACTTTCGATGATATTGTAGCAGCGCTGAAGGATCACTTGAACCCCACACCGTTGATGCTGGCTGAACGATTCAAATTCTATGCAAGAACGCAGAGGAAAGACGAAAGCAATGCGGAATACTTGGTCGAACTGCGTAGGATAGCGAAATACTGCCAGTTTGGAGGGAATCTGACAGAGGCACTGCGTGACAAGTTCGTATGCGGATTGTCCAAAGAAGGAACGCAGAAGCGACTACTGGAAGAAAATGACCTCACACTGGACAGGGCTGTCCTCATAGCTGCATCGCATGAAGCTGCAGCGAAAGGAACGGCGGAAATGCAGCTAAAGGCGGCGGCACTAGGGGTGGACCAAATTACTTCGAGCACAACAAAATGCTACCGTTGTGGGAAGACAACACATGACCAGAATCAATGCTGGGGTAAAAACCAAGAATGCAGGAAATGTGGCAAGATCGGGCACATAGCTAAGGTATGCCGGTCAGGAGCAACGCACAACAATAAGAAGTCACCACAAAAATGGTACGGAAAGGTACAAGAGGTGACTAAGAAGAGTCTGAGGGAACAGAAGTCGGTCTCACACTCCAAATGCAAAGGACTGGACAGTCTGAAAATTCACAACGTGAGCAATGAAGCTGACCGACAAACTATCTGGATAACGCTACAGATTGCAAAGGTCCAAGTAAAAATGGAAGTGGACACCGGATCGGCGTTGACGGTCATGAATAAGCATGATTATAAGAAATTTTTCAAGCATATTCCACTACGGGATACGGAACTAGTACTACAGACATACACGGGGCACAAAGTACTCCCCATCGGAATGATAGAAGTCAAGGTGAGATACAAGGATAAAGATCATCACCGGTTGGACCTGTATGTATTGCCTGAGGGAGGACCACCACTTCTGGGACGGGAGTGGATCCGAAGGACTGGACAGTCTGAAAATTCACAACGTGAGCAATGAAGCTGACCGACAAACTATCTGGATAACGCTACAGATTGCAAAGGTCCAAGTAAAAATGGAAGTGGACACCGGATCGGCGTTGACGGTCATGAATAAGCATGATTATAAGAAATTTTTCAAGCATATTCCACTACGGGATACGGAACTAGTACTACAGACATACACGGGGCACAAAGTACTCCCCATCGGAATGATAGAAGTCAAGGTGAGATACAAGGATAAAGATCATCACCGGTTGGACCTGTATGTATTGCCTGAGGGAGGACCACCACTTCTGGGACGGGAGTGGATCCGAAAAATAAAATTGGACTGGCAGTCCCTAAACACCATGACGGTGGATTCCGAAAAAGAGGATGTCAAACCTGAACGGTTGTCCAGAATATTGGACGAAGCTAAGGAGGTATTCCAGCAAGGACTGGGAACGCTGCGAGGTATTGAAGCAAAGGTTAAGATTGCAGAAAATGCAAGCCCAAAGTTTTTTAAGGCCAGATCAGTTCCTTACGCAATACGACCAGCTGTGGAGGCAGAACTGGAAGAACTTGAACGATCAGGGGTTCTGTCAAAAGTGGACTGGAGTGAGTGGGCCACGCCCATTGTTCCCGTCATGAAGTCCTCACCGAGTAATAAGCCTGGGGGACCGGGGAAGGTCCGTATCTGCGGAGATTTCAAGATTACTGTGAATCCAGTGCTTCACACGGTACAATACCCGCTTCCGCGGATTGAAGATATCTTTGCTTCGTTGGCTGGAGGGAAACATTTCACGAAAATAGATCTGGCTCAAGCATATCTACAGATGGAGGTCGAGGAAGAGTCACGCCAGTACCTCACCATCAACACTCACAGAGGCTTGTATCGCTACAATAGACTGGTCTTTGGGGTAGCTTCGGTGCCAGCAATTTGGCAGAGGGCCATGGAACAGGTGTTACAAGGAATTCCAAGCACGCAGTGCTACTTAGATGACATTTTAATCACGGGAAAAGATGAGGAAGAACACCTCACGAATTTGAAACTGGTACTCACCAGGTTGAAGGAGTATGGCCTTCGGGTTAATCGCAAGAAGTGTGAGTTCTTCCAAAAACGGATCTCATACTGCGGTCATGTCATTGACCGAGAGGGACTGCATAAATCACCCGAAAAGATAGAAGCGGTTGTGAAGGCCCCCGCCCCAGGAAACGTATCACAGTTAAGATCATTCTTGGGGTTGATTAATTACTATCACAAGTTTCTGCCAAATTTATCCACGGTACTGCATCCGCTGAATGACCTGTTGCGGAAAGAAACACCATGGAAGTGGAGTGAGGAATGCAAAAAGGCTTTTCGCAGAAGCAAGGAGTTGATTACCTCTGAAGAAGTGTTGGCTCATTTCAACCCAGCATTACCCCTTCGTCTAGCTTGCGATGCTTCCCCGTACGGAATTGGGGCAGTACTCTCGCATAGGCTACCAAATGGCTCGGAAAGGCCAGTGGCTTTCGCGTCCCGATCATTGACACCCGCGGAGCGAAATTACGCCCAAATAGATAGGGAGGCCCTCAGTCTTGTGTGGGGCGTGAAGAAATTCAACCATTACCTACAATGTAAAAAGTTCACATTGCTGACAGACCACCAGCCGTTGGTGTCTATATTCAACCCAAATAAGGCCGTTTCCACCATGACAGCACAAAGGTTACAAAGGTGGTCCGTGTTACTTGGGGCACACCAATACGAAATTGAGTACAAAAGGTCTAAACAGCATGGAAATGCTGATGGGTTGTCACGCTTGCCATTGCCGATGGTAGAAGAAGCGAGTATAGTGGACCCAGTGGAGTTGTTCCACTCATCCATAGTGGAGTGTCTACCGATAACAAACTCAATGATTGAGAATGAGACAAGGAATGACCCGACTCTTTCACGAGTCTATGATGTAACGGTGGAGGGATGGCCAGCACAGAGCGAACCAACACTGCAAGCATTTGCACAGAGGAAAGAACAACTGTCAGTGTGTCGAGGAACCCTGATGTGTGGATCTAGAGTGGTGATTCCACCCAAACTCCAAAAGAAGGTGCGAAAGGAGCTGCACGAAGGACATCTGGGGGGAGTAAAGATGAAAAATCTAGCAAGAGCGTTTGTGTGGTGGCCAGGCATTGATAGAGACATAGAGGAGATCACGAAGAACTGCCTAGGATGTCAGAGGGTTCAGAACGCGCCACCCCAGGCTCCTCTGCATCCATGGGAGTGGCCCTCATCGCCTTGGCAAAGAGTACACATCGACTTTGCTGGTCCATTTATGGACTCGATGTTTCTAATAGCGGTGGATGCCCACTCCAAGTGGCCGGAAGTAATTAAGATGACCACCACCACGACGGAAAAAACCATCGCAGTGTTAAGGACTATGTTTGCTCGGAATGGCCTGCCGGAACAGATCTGTTCTGATAATGGACCACAATTTGTGTCCGAAGAATTCAAGAAATTCTTAAAGAGCAATGGGGTTAAACATTACACGTCAGCCCCATACCATCCCGCCTCAAATGGATTGGCTGAAAGGTTTGTCCAGACCTTCAAGAAGGCCATAAAGGCCATGAGTAATGAAAATATAAGTCTGCAACATAAGGTGGATAGCTTTTTGTTGGCATACCGAAATGCGACACATGCGGTCACAAATCAAACTCCCGCAATGATGTTCTGTAATAGACGCCTAAGATGCCGGCTGGATTTACTAAAACCAAACGTCAGAAGAGATGTAGAGAACCGGCAATTCCAGGGCATGAACGACAGGGTCACTAGATCTTTCCAGATCGGTCAACGAGTTTTGGCCCGGGACTACTGTACTGAGAAATGGCAGCCTGGAACTATTGGGAAAAGGCTGGGGCCATTGATGTACACCGTGGACATTGGAGACAATATAATAAGGCGCCATGTTGACCAAATCATAAGGTCCGCCACAAATAGGCCACCGACTTCACCACCTTATCCGGGTGATGTTGAAACTGAGATACACAGAACACCTACTTCCGATCTAGTGATACTGGAGTCTGCTGAACCTGACACGGCTTTTCAAGCCGAATCGACCTTGCCAGAAGCACCTCCTAGCCCACCTGAAATGACGACACCACTGCGGCGTTATCCTGACAGAATCCGGAAACCACCGGAAAGACTGAATCTATGAACTGTCTTACATAAACCTGTATATATGTTAGAATGTATGTTCACTATGGACTTAGTAAGTAATAAGCTAAAAAGGGAGGATTGTAGTGTATGTACCCGTCTACCTTTAAGGGAACTATTGAATGTAACCGTTCACCTTTAAGAGGACTACTTTCGGGTGGCACTATTTGTTTAGCTTCTGTATACTGTAATACCGATAGTGACCACACCAGTATATAAGTGTTGTGGCATGATTGCTGGGGCAGATTCGCCCGGACCTTCGAATAGTAAAGACCTGTTTGTTTGTTACTTCTGAAGTCTGTGTATTTATTAACTGCACAACCCACAGACTTTACACTTCCTCCACCCTTCATGAACTCCAACTTGTATAAAACTCAGCCACCTGCATTCTGTCCCACTCGCCCATTACTCCCATCTTCGCTGACCTACATTGGCTCCCCATTCCTCATTGAATTTAAAATCCTCATTCATCTCTTCAAATCCCAACACAAGCTTGCTTCATCCTATCCCTGCAGCCTTCTCTAGCCTTGTACTTCCCTTTGGTTCACCAAATCTGACCTTTTGTGCCCTTTCCCCTCCCTTTACCCAACTATATGTAACTCTCCTGCCTAAACCTTCCGTGCTCTGCACTTTTCTTTCCATCTTTGAAAACTTTCTCAAGACCCAACCTTTTGGCCAGTTTTCCTCTCCTAACACCCTCTCCATGGATCAACATCCAGTTCTTTCCCTATTTTATTTACTTTTTTCTTCCTCTGTTGTAAAGCGCTTTGGGATATTTTCTACGTTAAAATCATTCTATAAATGTAAGTTTCTGTTCTTGTAGCTGCTGCCGCCACCTTTGTTATTGTTGTCAAATCTCCATTTTCCTGCTGGATTCTCCCATTCACATTCCACTGTTCCTCCATTCACTTGAACTCACCTTTTGTTTCTCAGTATACTTTTCCCCCACATCTAATTCTTTTATTCTAAGTTCTGATGGTGAATATACCCAAAACATTAGCCTGTCTCTCAGATTCTGACCGACCTGCTGCATATTTCCAGTATTTTTAATTCTTCTTCTAGATTCTAAAAGAGGAATAAGTTGCATAAAGGAGGGAGAGTGTTGGATAGTACTAGAGACGAAAGTAGTACATATTAGATAGGAGCTGACTAAGAAGGACTACGAGGAATACAAAGACAGGTTTGGAAACGCACAAAGTGTGATGAATAAGGTTGGTGAGCTACAATCATAATTAGTCGTGTGGGAATATGATATAGTGGCAATAATGGAAACGTGGCTTAAAAATGGTGAGGACTGGGCGCTTAATATTCACAGATACAAGGGACTCGATTTTGTCAATGGGGAGCTTTTGGAGGAGGGCCTCCCACTTTTTGGGTTGTAGTCCCGCCTCCATCGACTTGTGGCCAACCCACGGTATTTTCCCTTGATTGACCTTGTTAAGCCCGCCCAGCGGGCTCAGCAGGCCAATTAAGGGGCACCTGGTTACTGGTGACATCAGCGATTGACATTTCATCTGTCAAGAGCTTTTGACAGATGAAAAATCAGCATTTGACAGCTCTGTGAAGCTGTCAAACACCGAATCTGTCTTCTAACTTGAGTCCTTCTATTCAGACTCAGTTAGAGAGCTCTCCAGACCAGAAAGCAGAGGCTGCAGCTTTTGACAGTTCAGCGGCCATTCTGCTTTCTGTGCTGGTGAGCTGAGGGACTCCCGAGAACTGAAGGAAGGAAGCCTGCAGGAGAAAGTAAAGGTAAGTAAAACTTATTAAAACACTTTACATTTACCTCACACACTTACCTCTGCACACATGCACCCATCACTCACCTGCACAACGGACATCTCAACCCCTCCAACCCCTGCAGACTGACGGTCCGCCTCGCTAACTCAGCATGGTTCGGCGCTGTAGGACAGTCCACACTTCAGGGCTAAAAATAGGGATCAGGCAAAAAACTGCCTGTTAACTACCTGTTAACAGGCAGTTAATTGGCACTAATCCCCTTCCCGCCTCGGGGAGGCGGCTCCCAGCATAGGTCGGGTACCCGCCTCCTGGGACATTGGCATGAAGGTGGGATGGGTTCCTGCCCCTGATTCTGCAATTTTCCCACCACTCCCGCCTCCAAACCTGCCTCCTCGGGGCTTGGAAAATCGAGCCCAAGGTGTTCAGAAAAGATAGGGAAGGAAAAAAGGGAGGTGGGGTGGCAGTACTGATTAGGGAAGACATTGAAGTGTTGGAAAGAAAGGATGTCCTTGAGGTGCAAGGACAGAATCCATTTGGTTAGAGTTGAGAAGCAAAAAGGGTTTGATCACGCTATTGGGGGTATTCAATAGGCTTCCAAATAGTGAGAGAGAGAGAGGAGCAAATCTGCAGGGAAATCACAGAGATCTGCAAGAACTATAGAGTGGTGATATTGGGGGACTTTAATTACCCAAATATCAATTGGGATAATGTTAGAGTAAAGGGAAAGGAAGGGGAGGAATTTCTGAAATGTGTTCAGGAGAACTTCCTTGACCAGTATGTTCTTGGCCCAACTAGGAAGGAGGCATTGCTGGATCTGGTGCTGGGGAATAAGGTGGGCCAAGTGGACCAAGTGTCTGTGGGAGAACACTTGGGTACGAGTGATCATCATATCATAAGGTTTAGATTAGTAATGGAGAAGAGCAAGGAACAATCTAAAGTAGAACTTTTAAATTGGAAGAGGGCTAACTTCAATGGGATGAGAGGGGATCTAGCCAGGGTAAAATGGAACCAAAGATTGACAGACAAAACTGTAATGGAACAATAGGTGATCATTAAGGAGGAGATGCTTCAGGCTAGCTACATTCCAACAAGAGGGAAAGGTAGGGGAACCAAAACCAGGGCTCCTTGGATGGTGAGGGAGATAGAGAATATGATGAAACAAAAGAGGGTGATGCATATGATGCATATCAGGTGAATTCTTCAAGTGAGAACCAGGCCAAATACAATAAGTTGAGAGGGGAAGTGAAGAGGAAAATAAGACTGGCAAAGAGAGAATATGTGAATAGAATGGCAATTAACATAAAAGGGAACCCAAAAATCTTCTACCGGCATGTAAATAGTAAGCGGGTAGTAAGAGGCGGGGTGGGGCCTATTAGGGACAAAAAAGCTGTTATATGCTTAGAGGCACAGGGCAAGGCTGGAATACTTAATGAGTACTTTGTATCGGTGTTTACTAAGGAAGAGGATGCTGACAAAATATCGGTAGAAGCAGAGATGGTAGAGGTAATGGATGAGGTGAAAATTGATAGGCAGGATGTACTGGAAAGGCTGGATATGCTTAGAGGGGAAGTTGCCTGGTCCGGATGGCTTGCATCCCAGGTTGCTAAGGGAAGTGGGGGTGGAGATAGCGGAAGGGCTTGCCATAACCTTCCAATCTTCTCTTGATGCGGGGGAGGTGCCAGAGGATTGGAAAGTGGCAAATGTGAAACCCTTGTTCAAGAAAGGGTGTAAGGACAATCCTACAGGCCGGTCAGTTTAACATCAATGGTGGGTAATGTGGTAAACCACTGTATACCTGTCTGTATGTGTAATGTGTATTCCACTAGGTACAGGTCTGGACATGCCTCGGCTGACTCCTCCCACTATTGCAGGTATATAAGTGACTACCTCCCAGTCCCTTAGTATTCTGGACGGGTCGACCACTCGAGACTAGACCTTCATTCTTTAGTTAATAAAAGCCTGGTTGTTACTCGCTTAACCTCAGTCTTTTGAGTAATTGATGGTGCATCAGGTAAAGTTTTAGAAACAATAATCAAGGAAAAAAATTAACAGGCACTTGGAAAGGTTTAAATTAATTAAGGAGAGCCAGCATGGATTTGTAAAAGGCAGATTGTGTTTGACTAATCTAATTGAATTTTTTGATGAAGTAACAGAGAAGGTTAATGAAGGGAATGCAATGGATGTTGTCTATATGGATTTTAAGAAAGCATTTGACAAAGTATCAGATAAAAGGCTGATTAACAAAATTGAGGCTCATGGAATAGAAGGGTCAGTGTCAACTTGGATAAGAAATTAGCTTAAGGACAGAAAACAGCGAGTCGTGGTAAATGGTTGTTTTTCAGACTGGAGGATGCTAGACAGTGGTGTTCCCCAAGGGTCAGTGCTGGGGCCACTGCTTCTTTTGATAAAGATAAATTACTTGGGTATTGGAATACAGAGTAAAATTTCAAAATTTGCTGATGATACCAAACTTGAAGGTGTGGCAAACAGTGAGGATGATACCAATTGACTGCAACAGGACATAGATAGGCTAGCAGAATGGGCAGACAAGTGGCAAATGGAATTTAATATAGAGAACTGTGAGGTGATGCATTTTGGCAGAAGGGATAGGGAGAGGCAATATAGACTTAATGGCACAGTTCTAAAGAGTGTGCAGGGACAGAGGGACCTGGGGGTCGATGTGCATAGATCTTTGAAGGTGGCAGGACATATTGAGAGAGTAGTTAGCAAAGCATATGGGATCTTGGGCTTCATAAATAGAGGTATTGAATACAAAAGCAGGGAAATTATGCTGAACCTTTATAAAGCGCTGGTTAGGCCACAACTGGAGTATTGTGTCCAGTTCTGGTCACCACACTTTAGGAAGGATGTGAAGGTCCTTGAGAGGGTGCAGAGGAGATTTACCAGAATGGTTCCAGGGATGAGGGAATTTTAGCTACAAGGTTAGGTTGGAGAAGCTAAGGTTCTCCTTGGAGCAAAGGAGGTTGAGGGGAGATTTGATAGAGGTGTACAAGATTATGATGGGTTTGGATAGGCTAGACAGAGAAAGGCTGTTCCCATTAGCTGATGGTACAAGGACTAGAGGGCACAGATTTAAGGTTTTGGGCAAGAGTTACGGGGGGATGTGAGGAAGAACTGTTTTACGCAGCAAGTGGCGATGACCTGGAACTCGCTGCTGACGAGGGTGGTGGAAGCGGAGACGATCAATGATTTCAAAAGGAAATTGGATCGGCACTTGAGGGAAATAAACTTGCAGGGCTATGGGGATAGAGCGGGGGAATGGGACTGACTGGATTGCTCTACAGAGAGCCGGCATGGACTCGATGGGCCGGATGACCTCCTCCTGTGCCGTAATGACTCTATTTGCAGCATTTGCAGGGTTTTTTAATCAATAATTCCTCACCCTAGTATATAGAAGAAAGTCATTCATTGTTTTGCTATGTATCACAGGAGTCTTTGGGTGTCTATCCATTCCCATCAATATTCTATTGTGCAGCAAGGTGCTGGTTAGCTGTATGTACTGCAGCTGCAAAGCCAAAGCATCCAGTGATTAGCTGACAGTGGGCGGACATGTAATCGAGAACACACCTGACTGGGAAATCTCAAGTGAGTAGCATCTGAGTCAGACTTTCCTATTTAACAGCACTATGCCTGCTCACTGAGTGCAGTCATTACAAACCTGTCGCAGCAGTGACAAGTCTTTTGACCTAATCTTGGCTGTTACTTCAGGCTGAGGCTATGGCAATTTGAAATGGTCTTGCTTATAATATTAGACCTGAATTGTTAATGGTGCCACTGAGTTAACAACAAGGCTGCTTTCAGCTATTGATATTATGCCACAAACTGCAAGGAGGATAGAACAGAGGAGAGGGGGAGGTAAGAAATGAGCTTTAAGTCAAGCAAAGTGAGTATAACTTCGTCATTATTTTTATATTAAAACTGATCATAACCGGTGTCCTGTATCTTTACCCATCTATGGAATAAAGCAGAACCCAAGAAAGTTTCTACAGCAGACCCAAATTCATAGCAATACACGTACAAAGGAAGCTAGGTCACAGGGGGCTTGCACATCATTCACAAAAGCCTTGGCTTGGTCACATTTGTTTTAACTCACATAAGCAGAATTTTCAAGCATGCACTAGCAACAAGGGACCTCACAATCAGTGTACACTTAAAAAAACTTAGGTTCGAGTGTATATTTTTATTCTCATTTTCACCCCTTCACAGCCATTGGGACATTATACAGACTGGTCTCTACTTTGAAGATTGTTGGAGAGGCTGAAACGTAACCTTAGAAACCACCCCTGGCTATTCACAATGTGTTGTATTTACACCTGATGCTATGGTTTATGATTGGCATTATCAACTCGCCATTTGCTCGATGGCTATAAATGCCAGCCTGGCTGCCACTTACGTGTGGTTCCATCATCATTCTCCATGGCCCCCACCCCTCTATTCCACCCCACCTTTCTTCCTGCAGGAATAATTCACCTTCTGTGTGGTTTATTAGTAATTGTATAGTATTGAAGTCTTTACATAACATTTTGACAAACATGATTTTCAAGCTCTGACTTCAGAATTTTATTACATAGATATAAAAGGGGTGATTCTTCGAGTTTGCACTTCCAGCAGTGAGCTGCACCTGCAGCGTGTGTGGATTGGAGATTTGGAGCTACTTGCTGGGATTCTCCTCCCAGCTATGGTGTTCCAGCGGGGCAGAACTTCCACCTACCCTTCCGACACTGCGGGAACTCTGACCTAGTTTCCTGGGTCAGGGTTCATCCCATTGTCATGACAGGCTCCCACTGAGATTCCCATCATTGCCCAGCCTCAAAATCCTGGCAGAGCCACAATGGGGCTACAGCTGGAGCACCACAAGAGGTGGCTGGGCTGTAAAAGTGCCCTGAGGATCGGCACATCGGCATTCTGCTAGGCCTCGGCAGAGGTTAAGGCCTATACAAGACGATAAGTAGGCCCTGGAATAGAGGGCGAGGAGGCTGCTGCAAGGTCCTCTCCCTCCGTTGGGGAACCCAGGCTTATTGCTGACAGGGCCTACCACCATCTTTCCAATGGCAGTCCTGGGATGCCTTGGCAGGTGGAGCAGACAGGGGAAATCAGCTGGGGACGCTGCCACGTGCGTGCCGCAGGCAGGAAGGGCGTTGTCAGCAGCAGTCCTAGAAGGAGGAGGGGCTTGGGAAATCGCAGTCAGCGTGGTGATGCAGTGGCCGATCTCAGCACCCGCATTTTGCATTATTATCTGCTGCGATCCATCCGATTTCGAGCAGGATTGCAGAAGTGAATCCTAGCCACAGTATTGACAGTGAGGCTACCCTGTGAGTGTGGCTCCTGCTGATAGCAGAGGATCGCGGACCCACATCAAAGAAAGAATGTTCTGGCCAGTTCTGACGTCAGTTCGTACTCAAAGACTCTCTAATTGACCTGCTGTTCCATTCCATCCTTTCCAGCTTGTATTTTAAAAATTCATTTTCTGAAGGGTAATTTGCACAAAATTCATGACCGTGGAGCACGTGACAGTGTTTACAAACACATTAGTGTGTGAGATGGCTACTCTCTGCGCTGAAAAAAATAGATTTCTTCTACAAATTAAAAACCACAGTGGCTGTCCTAGCAGAACAGGATGTGTTGGCACATTGGCAATTAGTAAGTAAAAGGCAGAGGAGGAGATGACTGGGACAGCGCTAAGGAGGAAGAAAAGCACTGTGTCATCATTATGTCAAAAAATTCACACACCAGTGGCTTGCCTCACAGACAAAAGGGAGATAGTTCACAATTAGAAGTCGAGTGGAACTGCCATTTCAAACATGCTTACGGCTTGCGTTTGGTCTCAAGCTGAATCTAATTATGCTTCCGGTAAGACTGTCTAGACCACTGTATCTCTTTTCATTTAACAGCAATTTTATGACTACACCACCCTGCAGCAAGTTCCCTGTTCTCTAATAATAAGGGTGTGTTCACTCAGCAAACGTACTATTAAAGATTTGAAAATGATCTCAACTTTTTTTAGCTGCTCTTTTAAGCTTAGCCAGAAAATGATTTTTGTAAATGCCATTAGTGAAGGTTGGTAAGGCTGACTTTCAGGACTAATGAGCAAATACACCACAGTGGCAATATTAGAAATAGAACACGTCAAAAGATATATAAAGATTACTAGTCGATGGTCCGTGGCACTGCACACTGGGTATGAAGACCAAGTGTTGTCTTAAGAGGATGCGGAGTTAGAGGGCAAGGATAACTGGACCAGTGCGCAGACATAATTCAACCCCCTTGCATGCATTCTGTTCTTATTTTCCTATAATACCTAGATTTAAAATTACTATTCATAGTTAGACAACAAAACTTACAACAATTTGTGAAGCAGGGAAGTAGAGTTGTTTGGAGTGTAATACAGAGTACAGGCTGAGGAAATAGGAGGCACAAAATTGAGGTGCTACAGGAAACCCACTGGCCAGAGGGTATAATTATAGTGTAACAAGTTTACATGGCCCAATGATACGTGACCCTTCTGGGTGATAGGACCGTATTACCCACCAGTGCCAAAGTTGTGAGAGACACATATCTTGTGTACTGACTGTGGAAGACCAGCCAACAATACAAGAGATAAAAGACTATCTATAATATTATAAATCCTTGCTAGGAATTTCCTCGGGAGTGCTCCTATTTACATGTCTATCCAGGATTTCTGCCAATCTGCCTCTGAAGTTACAATGGCAGTTGGTGAAAACCCTCAAGGAAATTCCCAGCACTTATGTATGCATGCGCTTCCATTATAAATTCCTATACCTACCTTTATAATGAAAATTGCTTGTGTAAATTTGTCACACTGTAATTACACCCTCCAGCCAGCGTTACACCTGTCAGGGGCTTGTGAGTGATATGAATATCTTGTATTGCTGGCTGGGCACTGATGTCTACTCTGTTTGCGACATATTTTAACTTTTGAAGAAAAGGGTAACTAAACAGGTATGTATTAGCAGGTAGTTAGCTGAAGATTATCTGAAGGTTTTACATTTTTTTTAAAGCAAGTTTTAGTTACAGATATCTCCCTTTAAAGGGCTATGCTGTAATGACCCATATCTATCTGTTTGATAAAGAAAGAAAGAAAGACTTGCATTTATATAGCGCCTTTCACGACCACCGGGCGTCTCAAAGTGCTTTACAGCCAATGAAGTACTTCTGAAGTGGAGTCACTGTTGTAGTGTAAGAAAGTACCACATAACAGACTCATTTGGAAAATAGAAGCACATGGGATTAAAGGAACGGTGGTAATTTGGGTGTGTAGCTGGCTAAGGAATAGGAGGCAGAGAGTAGTGGTGAATGGATGTTTTTCTGACTGGAGAGAAGTAAGTAATGGGGTCCCCTGTCTTGTTTTGCACACTTTGTACAAAAATAATAAATTGCAGGACAACGGAGTATTACAATTTAAACTCTTTTATGAAGCATCAGGTCTGTGATTTCAATCATACAGCACAGTCGGGACAAGATGGAGTTAGGACCCCTTACAGATGCCTGCAGGCCAATGACAACTCAGCATGTGATCACATGTGAATATAATAGGTATTCCTTACAGATGCCTGCGGTGCAATGATAATTCAGTATGCAAATGTTACATCCCCTTTCTTTTAAAAGAAAAATGTTATGCATTACTTTTAAACCTTTCTTCTACATAATGTTCTCAGTAGCATAAATATATAAGTAAACTCAGCATTTAACTAGCGCTGAAAACATCTCAACGTTTCAATAATGATGTACAGTTTTTTTTTAGGGCAGCGATCCGCCTACACCCTTTGACAGTTCACAAGTCAAGGATAACTCTAGGCTTGACCTCTCGTCCCGACCTTGTGTGGTATGGAACTGAGCATGCTCCTGGATTCTGACGGATTCTCCATTGTGCAGCGGCGGTAGTAGTCTAGCTGACCTGTCATAGTATCACTTTTGGTGTTGCTGTCTCTGTACACGTTTTGCATGCGCGACCTGCCAGGGCCTGTCTGGGATATGGTGAGGTATCATGGGCTCTTTGACATTTGATGGGCGGCGTTCTAGACAAATGGAACATTTTCCGACAATGTCCTCAATATGTTTGCACATTCCGGGCCAAAACATAATGTCACATGCTCTTTGTTTGCATTTTTCCATGCCCATATGTCCAGCATGAAGTTTTGTCAACATCTCTTCTCTGAGACTGGTAGGAATGACGATTTTCTCCCCTTTGAAGATGATTCTGTTGATTTGTGACAGTTCGTCTCTGTGGTTCCAGAATTCAGATATGCTCTGAGGGCATTTCCTCCTTTCCTCAGGCCATCCTTCACGTATGACTTTGCTCAGCAGTGTGAGTTGTGCATCTTTCTCTGTTCCTGCTCGGATCTCCTTCAGTTTTGAGTCACTCACAGGTAAGCTGTTGTATACCATGTGCACCTGCACATCCATGCCTTCACTGAGGCTGCTGTCCTGGTAGCTAAGAGACTTTCTGGAGAGCGTGTCTGCGACAGGAATGTCTTTGCCTGGGCGGTGAATGATTGTGAAGTTGTACTTCTGTAGCTGAAGGATCATTCTCTGTAGCCTTGGTGGGGCTGTGGCTAGTGGTTTCCTCATGATTGACTCGAGGGGCATGTGGTCGGATTCCACAATGAGTTGTCGGCCATAGACGTACTGGTGGAAACGCATACATCCAAACAGAGTTGCATATAGCTCTTTCTCGATTTGGGCATAGTTGATTTCACTGTCTGTGAGAGATCTGGCAGTGTAGCCGATGGGCTTTCCTTCTTGCAGTAATACTGCGCCTAGTCCGTACTTTGACGCGTCCACTTGTAGTCTGAGCTCTTTGTTGGGGTCGAAGTAGGCAAGAACTGGTCCTGGTTCTCTGGTGATTAGGTCTTTCATTTTCTGAAATACTGTGTCATGTTGTTTGTCCCACAGGAACTCATTGGGTTGTTTGAGCAACTGACGCATGGGTGCGTTGATTTCGGAGAGGCTCGGGGCAAACTTGGCTAAGTAGTTAACCATGCCTAGTACTGTCTCTAGCTCTGCGCCGTTCTTTGGCGGCTCCATCTTCTTGATGGCAGAGATTTTCTCTGGATCCGGCTTAATGCCATCAGTTGAGAGGCGATGCCGAAATAACTGATCTCGGTGGATCCGATTATGCGTTTCTCGGGGTTGAGCCGGATACCTTTTTCCCGTGATCTTTGTAGCATCGCACGGAGGTTCCTGTCATGTTCCTCTCTATTCCTACCATAGATGAGGATGTCGTCTACGATTGCGACTACACTGTCGAGGCCTTCATAGGTTTCTGCGATCTTCCGCTGGAATTCATCCTGAGCTGAGATAAGGCCAAATGGTAAACGCAGAAATCGGTAGCGTCCAAATGGTGTGGTGAACGTTGTTAGCTTAGATGACTCTTCCGTGAGCTTGATAGACCAGTATCCTGATCGTGCATCCATTACACTGAAGTAACATGCTCCTACTAGCTTGGGTGTGATGTCATCTAGCGTTGGTAGAGGGTAGTGAGGGCATTTGGTAGCCTTGTTCAAATCTCTGGGGTCGAGACAGACTCTGAGCTTGCCTGTACGTGGTTTCTCAACCACTACTAACGCGTTGACCCACTCTGTCGGTTCTGTTTCCCAGACGATGATTTCTGTATTCTCCATGCTCTGCAGCTCCTCCTTCAGGTGACTATGTAGAGCAAGGGGTATCCTTCTCGGTGGGCAAACCACAGGGGTTGCTGCTGGGTCAAGGTGAATAGTGCATTCACCTGGGAATAGTCCGATTCCTTTGAAAACGTCAGCAAACTCCTCCATGACTGTCTGCTTCTTGACTGGTGCTGTCAATGATAGCACTAGCTTGATGAGGTCCATGTCTAAACATGCCTTTAGACCTAGTACTGGAGGTGCTAGAGTGTCAACAATGTAAAAGTCCAACATCATGTTGCTTTCTTTGTACTTGCATTTCATCACGCATGTGCCTTTTACAATGAGCTGCTCACCCCCATAGCCGGTCAGTCTGCGTGAGGTGGACTGTAGCTCACACTCATCCTTCAAGCTGTGATACTCACTCAGAGGATTTAAATTAACCTGAGCTCCAGTGTCTAGTTTAAACTTAAGCTCTTTGCCCTGTTTTCCTATCTCAATATCAGCAAAGGCTTGCTCAGTCTCTGAAATCTGTTTTTTCTGTGACTCAGAATCAATAAACAGTTCCTCTGCATTTGGCTCTCTATCTGGCATTTGGCTGTCACTCACTGTGTGTACTGCTTCTTGAAAAACAGTCCTGCAAACTTTAGCAAAGTGGTTCCGTTTACCACATTTAGTACATTGCCTTCCTTTGGCAGGGCAGTACTCCTTTTCTCCATGCATCTTGTTTCCACAATATCCACAGTTTTTGAAGCGTTTTATGTCTGTGTCGCCCATTTTTAGAACTCTCTGTTCTTTCTGTTCTGAAACACGCTCTCTGGGCGGTGTTCTTTGGTATGTGTCTATTAACTGCGTGCACTGTTCACTCGAGCTGCTTGTGGCGCCGGTTATGGTTTTCAACTGTGCTTGGGCTATCTCGTGTGATCTAGCTATGTCCATAGCTTTGTCCAGCATTAGCCCGGACCCAACATTCAAAAGTTTCTCTCTCACCTTAGCTGAATGTATTCCAAACACGATGCGGTCTCTGACCATCTCATCTTTATCTGCATATACACAGTCTTTTACCAGCAGTTTTAACTCAGTCACGAACTGTTCCAACGACTCACTAGCTCCTTGTACTTTCTCCTGAAACTTGTACCTAACGAATATCGTATTTGTCTTGGCATCACATATGATTCAAAATGGTCAAAATAACTTTTCAGTACCTTTGCTTCATCCACGGTTAGAGACCATGTGTTAAAAATGTCTCTCCCTTTTTCTCCGATCCACAGGAGTAGGTAGCTGCATCTTTCTTCCTCCCCTTTGCTTATCAACGGACCCGAGAACATCAACTGCATGTGTTACTTGAACATGCTCCATTCTCTAGCTAAGTTCAAAGATTCCCAATTCATTCGAGGTAAGGGAGCTTCAATGATGTCCATTTGAAATCCCTGTTCTGACACCATGTCTTGTTTTGCACACTTTGTACAAAAATAATAAATTGCAGGACAACGGAGTATTGCAGTTTAAACTCTTTTATGAAGCATCGGGTCTGTGATTTCAATCATACAGCACAGTCGGGACAAGATGGAGTTAGGACCCCTTACAGATGCCTGCAGGCCAATGCCAACTCAGCATGTGATCACATGTAACTATAATAGGTATTCCTTACAGATGCCTGTGGGCCAATGATAATTCAGTATGCAAATGTTACATTCCCCAAGGGTTGGTATTAGGACCATTGCTTTTCTTGTTAGATATCAATGACCTAGACTTGGGTATGTGAAGTACAATTTTGAAGTTTGTGGATGATACAAAATTTGGCAACGTAGTAACAGACTTCAGGAGGACATCTCTGGTGAAATGGGCAGACACATGGCAGATGCAATTTAATGCAGATAATTGTGAAGTGATGCACTTTGGGAGGAACAACATGGAGAGGTAGCATAATCTAAATGGTACTATTTTGAAGGGGTGCAAGAGCAGAGGGACCTGGAGGTGCATATTCAAAAATATTTGAAGGTGGCAGGACAAGTTGAAAAGGCAGTTAAGAAAGTGTATGGGATACTTGGCTTTGTGAAAAGGGCATTCAGTACAAAACAAGGAAGTTATGCTAAACCTTTATAAATCACTGGTTAGGCCTCAGCTGGAGTATTGTGTATAATTCTGGTCACCTCACTTTAGGAAGGATGTCAAGGCCTTGGAAAGGGTATAGAGGAGATTTGCCAGGATGATACCAGGGAGGAGGGACTTCAGTTATGCGGAGAGATTGGAGAGAGTCGGGTGATGGCGGCGGAAGGCGGAGAGAAGATTCCGGAGCGGGGAGGCGGAGGAGCGCAGGGGAGCAATGGAACCGGCGGGGAGGCTTTATAAACACCCGGTGTAGGCCTCAAGCCCCCCAGTGTTAGTGCAAACAGCATGGAGTGCTAGCAGCAGAGAGTGCCGTTTGAGAGTTTGGGTAAGTGGGGTGTTAGGTGCTGTTTTTTGTTTTGTTTTTGTCTTGTTTTTCCTGTCAGTCTCAGGATTAGCAGACATCATGGAGGCGGGGCAGCGAGGCGAGGCCCAGCCGAGGCAGCCGGGAGCAGCAGCGGGTATCGAGCCAGAGCAGCGAGGCGAGGCAGCCTAAACAGGCTCCACAGGCAACATTCCAAAGGGAGGTCAGAATTCAAAAGTGACATCACAGCCAAGCTGGTAGGGGATTGGCAGGTTGGTGAGTACTTTTCCTTCCCTTTTAAACCTTTAGAAGTTGGTAAGTTCAATTAAATAGAGGTGTGATATTCATCATCTAGAATCGGGGCAGAGAGTATTTAAAAATAATAATAATAAATTAAATTAATTACATGGAATGGCGGAGCAGGTGATGTGTTACTGCTGCAATATGTGGGAGCTGGTGGACACCATTGATGCTCACGGTGATCACATTTGCAGTAAGTGTTGGCTGCTCGAGGAACTCCAGCTTCGTGTTGATGAGCTGGAGTCCGAGCTTCAAACACTGCGACACATCAGGGAGGGGGAGAGTTACCTGGACTCTGTGTTCCAGGAAGTAGTCACACCAATTAGATTAACTAATTCAGATGTATTCCGTGGTCAGGGACAGGAGGGTGTGACTATGAGTGAGGCAGGTACGGGGATCCAGGAGGTAGTGTTGGAGGAGCCACAGCCCTTGCTCTTGTCCAACAGGTTCGAGGCTCTTACTCCCTGTGAGGACAGGAACAGGGACTGCAGGGAGGATGAGCAGCCTGGCCACTGCACCATGGAATGAGGGGCCATTCAAGTGGGGGGAGTGAAAAGAAATGTTGTAGTGGTAGGGGATAGTATCATTAGGGGGATAGATAGGGTTCTTTGCAGCTGAGAGCGAGAGTCCCGAAGGCTGCGTTGCCTGCCAGGGTTAAGGACAGCTCCTCTGGGCTGGAGAGAAACTTGGAGTGGGAGGGGAAGGATCCAGTTGTCGTGGTCCATGTTGGTACCAACGACATAGATAGGACAAGGAAAGAGGTTCTGCTGAGGGAGTATGAGCTGCTAGGGGCCAAATTAAAAAGCAGAACCACAAGGGTAATAATCTCTGGATTACTACCTGAGCCACGAGCAAATTTGGCTAGGGTAAATAAAACCAAAGAGTTAAATGCGTGGCTCAAAGACTGGTGTGGGAGAAATGGGTTTTGCTTCTTGGGACACTGGCACCAGTACTGGGGCGGGAGAGAGCTGTTCCGTTGGGACGGACTTCACTTGGCCAGTGCTGGGACTAGAATCCTGGCAAACCGAATAACTAGGGCTGTAGACTTTAACCTAATTAGTGGGGGGGGGGGGAGGTTTCAAAAGAGCAAAAAATAAAAATGTCAGCGGAGAAGGCAATAGAGCAAGGTAGCAGTGGGGGAATTAAAAACCAGAGCGTGTCAGGAAGGGACAGAATGTATAAAGATAAAGGTAGAGTAGTAAAGGGGGTAAAAGCAGGAATAAACTGTCACAAAACATATTTAAAAGTTCTTTATCTGAATGCATGCAGCATTCGTAACAAAATAGACGAGTTGACGGTACAAATAACTAGACATGAGTATGATCTGGTGGCCATTACAGAAACATGGCTGCAAGGTGACCATGACTGGGAACTAAACATCCAGGGGTATTTGACAATTAGGAAGGACAGACAGGAACGAAAGGGAGGTGGGGTGGCTATGTTAATAAAGGATGGAATCACTGCAATAGTGAGAAATAATATTGGGTCAAAGGATCAGGATAGTGAAACAGTTTGGGTGGAGATAAGGAATAATAAGGGGAAAAAGTCACTAGTGGGCGTAGTCTATAGGCCTCCTAACAGTTGCAACTCTGTTGGTCAGAGTATAAATCAGGAAATAGTTGGGGCTTGTAATAAGGGCACAGCTATAATCATGGGGGATTTTAACTTTCATATTGACTGGACAAATCAAATTGGGCAGGGCAGCCTTGAGGGAGAGTTCATAGAGTGCATTACGGACGGGTTCCTTGAGCAGTATGTAACTGAACCAACCAGGGGGCAGGCAATCTTAGATCTGGTCCTGTGTAATGAGACAGGATTAATAAAAAATGTCCTAGTAAAGGATCCCCTTGGAATGAGTGACCATAACATGGTTGAATTCCAAATCCAGTTGGAGGGTGAGAGAGTTGGATCTCAAACCAGTGTACTAAGCTTAAATAAAGGAGACTGTGAAGGTATGAGAGCAGAGTTGACTAAAGTGGACTGGGAAAATAGATTAAAGTGTAAGATGGTACATGAGCAGTGGTGTACATTCAAGGAGATATTTCACAACTTTCAAGAAAAATATATTCCAGTGAGGAAAAAGGGCCGTAAAAGAAAAGACAGCCATCCGTGGCTAAGTAAAGTAATAAAGGATAGTATCCGACTGAAAACAAGGGCATATAAAGTAGCCAAATCTAGTGGGAGGATAGAAGATTGGGAAGCATTTAAAAGCCAGCAAAGAATAACTAAAAGATTAATTAAGAAAGGGAAGATAGATTATGAAAGTAAACGAGCAAAAAATATAAAAACAGATAACAAGAGTTTCTACAGGTATATAAAAAGAAAAAGCGTGGCTAAAGTGAATGTTGGTCCCTTAGAGGACGAGACTGGGAAATTAGTGGTGGGGAACATGGAGATGGCAAAAACGCCGAACAAATATTTTGTATCAGTCTTTACAGTAGAGGACACTAAAAATATCCCAACACTGGACAAACAGGGGGCTATAAGGGGGGAGGAGCTAAATACGATTAAAATCACTAAGGAGGTGGTACTCAGTAAGATAATGGGACTAAAGGCAGATAAATCCCCTGGACCTGATGGCTTACATCCTAGGGTCTTGAGAGAAGTAACAGTAGGGATTGTGGATGCATTGGTGGTAATTTTCCAAAACTCCCTGGATTCAGGAAAGGTCCCAGCAGATTGGAAAACTGCTAATGTAACGCCCTTATTTAAAAAGGGAGGCAGACAAAAGGCTGGAAACTATAGACCAGTTGGCCTAACATCTGTGGTTGGTAAAATGTTGGAGTCCATTATTAAGGAAGCAGTAACAGGACATTTGGATAAGCATAATTTAATCGGACAGAGTCAGCATGGTTTTACGAAGGGGAAGTCATGTTTGACAAATTTGCTTGAATTCTTTGAGGACGTAACAAACAGGGTGGATAAAGGGGAGCCAATGGATGTGGTGTATTTGGACTTCCAAAAGGCATTTGACAAGGTGCCACACAAAAGATTACTGCACAAGATAAAAAATCACGGGATTGGGGGCAATATACTGGCATGGGTGGAAGATTGGCTATCTAACAGACAACAGAGAGCTGGGATAAATCGTTTAGTCTCGGGTTGGCAATCAGTAACTAGTGGTGTTCCGCAGGGGTCAGTGCTGGGACCCCAACTCTTTACAATCTATATTAACGATTTGGAGGAAGGGACCGAGTGCAACGTATCCAAGTTCGCCGATGATACAAAGATGGGAGGGAAAGCAGTGAGTGAGGAGGACATAAAAAACCTGCAAAAGGACATAAACAGGCTAAGTGAGTGGGCAAAAATTTGGCAGATGGAATATAATGTTAGAAAGTGTGAGGTTATGCACTTTGGCAGAAAAAATCAAAGAGCAAGTTATCTAAATGGAGAGAAACTGCAAAGTGCTACAGTACAAAGGGATTTGGGGTCCTGGTGCATGAAACACAGAAGATTAGTATGCAGGTACAGCAGGTGATCAGGAAGGCCAATGGAATCTTGGCTTTTATTGCAAGGGGGATGGAGTATAAAAGCAGGCAAGTCATGCTGCAGTTATACAGGGTACTGGTGAGGCCACACCTGGAATACTGCGTACAGTTTTGGTTTCCATATTTCAGAAAAGATATACTTGCTCTTGAGGCAGTTCAGAGAAGGTTCACTCGGTTGATTCCGGAGATGAGGGGGTTGACTTATGAGGAAAGGTTGAATAGGTTGGGCCTCTACTCATTGGAATTCAGAAGAATGAGAGGCGATCTTATCGAAACATATAAGATTGTAAAGGGGCTTGATTGGGTGGATGCGGTGAGGATGTTTCCACTGATGGGTGAGACTAGAACTAGGTGGCATAATCTTAGAATAAGAGGCTGCTCTTTCAAAACTGAGATGAGGAGAAACTTCTTCACTCAGAGGGTAGTAAATCTATGGAATTTGCTGCCTCAGAGAGTTGTGGAAGCTGCGACATTAGATAAATTTAAAACGGAGATGGACAGTTTCCTAGCTGATAAGGGAATAAGGGGTTACGGGGAGAGGGCAGGGAAGTGGACGTGAGTCTAGGTTCGGATCAGCCATGATCCTATTGAATGGCGGAGCAGGCCCAAGGGGCCGTATGGCCTACTCCTGCTCCTACTTCTTATGTTCTTATGTTCTTATGTTCTAAGATGGGACTTTTCTCCTTACAGCAGAAAAGATTAAGAGGAGACCTAATAGAGGTATTCAAAATTATGAGGGCTTTTGATAGAGCAAGTAGGGGGAAACTATTTCCTTTGGCAAGTAGGGTGGTAACCAAAGGTCATACATTTAAAATAATTGGCTGAAGAACTATAGAGGAAATGAGGAGAATTTGTTTTACACAGAGGGTTGTTAAAATCTGGAACACGCTATCTGAAATGCTGGTGGAATCAGATTCAATAGGAACTTTCAATAGGCAATTAGACATGTACTTGAAGAGGACTAATTTACAGGGTTATGGGGAAGAAACTGGGATGTGGGACTAAATTGGACAGCTCTTTGAAAGACCCGGCACAGGCACGATGGGCCGAATGGCCTCCTTCTGTAATGTAAGCTTCTATGGGCTGGATTTTGCCAGCCCTGGGGAGGCGGTTTAAAGGTGGGATTGCCGGGAAAATGGCAGAATCTGGGGGCGGGTACCCATCCCGCCCCCAACCTGCCTCCGAGCCATTTTCCCAGTGTGGTGTATGTAACCTGTTCCACCTTAAGAGAACTACCTTAAGAGATGTACTACTTTCTCTTGGCTGCTGTATACTGTAATACCGGTGGTGACCACACCGGTATATAAACGTTGTGTAGTGAGTTGCTGGGCAGTTCAGCCCTGACCTCCGAATAGTAAAGACCTGTTAAAGTTATTCTTGTTGTCTGTGTCCAGTGATTTATAATAAGCATAACTGGGACACACAGACTCAACAGTGGCGACGAGTCCGATCTTACCCTGCGGCAGTTTTACATCCAAGGCAGCTTCGTCCTCAGAACGGGCGTCGAGAAGAGGCATCCGCCCTCATCATCCTGCTGAGCACCACATCGCACAGGAGGCATCGAGAACCCGGGTTAAAAAGAAAAATTCTGACCACGAAGCCCTCCATCAGCGACAGGCAGTGATCATCCCTTCTACCACGGTGGTGGGTAAGCCGACCAGCGACACGAGCAGAAAGTCGGCCGCGTTGGCTGTGGAGTAGGGGAGGGAAAACGGAGGAAAAAGGGCGGAGAACTCGACCGCGGCTGGTGAAAAGGGCCGGGCTGCAATCGGGGCCGAGAGGCGCAGCGACTGGGGCAGCGTTAAGGCCACGAGAACCGCGGAGAACTCAACCGCAGCCGGTGTAAAGGACCAGCCTGCAAGCGGGGCTGAGAGGCGTAGCAGCAGGGGAAGCGTGAATGCCCACGGGACCCGCGGGGGAGCAAAAAAAAAGCAGCGTTGGGGAATTGAGAACCGCTGGGGAGGCGAGAACGGCAGCAGCATGGCAATCGCCATTGCAGCCAGCGGGGGAAGAAGGCAAACGCGGGAAGCCGCCATTGTAGTCGGCGGGGGAAGAAGACGAGCGTGGGAAAAAACCGCCAAGCGCGGGAAGCCGCCATTTTAGTAGGCGGGAGAAGAAGACAAGCGCGGGAAGCCGCCATTTTGGGAAAATAAAATAGTTAAAGAAAATCTCAAGGATGCCTAAACACGGTAACATCACTGCTTTTGATAGTGATGTTGAAGATTGGACCACGTATGTAGAACGCATTGGAGTTTATTGTACAGCAAATGAAGTACCAGATGATAAGAAAGCAATAACATTATTAAACTCAATGGGGGCGAAGACGTACAGGTTATTGAAGCATCTGATAACACCAGATAAACCAGCGGATCAGACTTTCGCGAAAATTGTTACGATCCTGCAAGAACATTTAAACCCCACGCCGCTGATGATAGTGGAACGATTTAAATTTTACAGCAGAACGCAGCTGAAAGAGGAAAGCAACGCTGAATTCTTAATTGAACTGCGTAAGCTATCAAAGTACTGTCAGTTTGGTACAGGACTAGCAGATGCTCTGAGAGATAAATTCGTGTGTGGATTATTAAAAGAAGGAACACAAAAGCGTCTGCTAGAAGAAAAGGACCTTACGCTTGAGAAAGCTGTCACCATTGCAGCATCGCACGAGGCCGCAGCAAGAGGCACCGCGGAAATGCAACTAAGGTCATCGGAACTCAGCACCAATCAAATGGCATTGGGTGCAGTAAAGTGTTATCGTTGCGGAAGGACAACGCACGATCAGAATCAGTGCTGGTTCAAAAATCAGGAATGCAGAAAATGTGGCAAGCTCGGTCACATAGCTAAAGTATGCCGGTCAGGTAAGAAGACCAGCAGCAAAAAGTCACCGCAGGAAAAGTGCAAAAAGGTACACAAGGTGACAGAGAACAGTTCGGATGAACAGAAGATGGATTCAGACTCAAGCAGTAAGGAACTGGGTTGTCTAAGAATACATAAAGTAGGTAACACAGCAGACCACCAAACTATCTGGGTCACACTTCAGATAGCAGGAGTCCAAGTGAAGATGGAATTGGACACTGGATCGGCATTGACGGTCATGAATAAGCAAGATTACAAAAGGTTATTTCCACACATTCCCTTAAGGGATACGGAGATTGTTTTGAAAACATATACGGGGCAAAGAGTATACCCCATTGGAAAGATAAAGGTAAAGGTGGTCCACAAGGATAAAGAAAGCCGAGGAATGGACTTATATGTGTTACCTGAGGGAGGTCCACCATTACTGGGATGGGAATGGATCAGGAGAATAAATATGGACTGGCATTCCTTAAAAGCACTAACTGTAGATTCCGGCAAAAAGGAAGATGTCAAACCTAAATGACTGTCCAGAATATTGGACGATGCTAAAGAGGTGTTCCAGCAGGGATTGGGAACACTGAAAGGAATTACGGCAAACATCAAAGTTGAAGAACATGCAAATCCAAAATTTTTCAAAGCCAGACCGGTACCTTATGCGATACGACCTGCTGTGGAAGCTGAGCTGGAAGGACTAGAACGGTCCGGAGTACTGTCAAAAGTGGACTGGAGTGAATGGGCCATGCCCATTGTTCCCGTCATGAAGCGTTCATCGAGCAACAAGCCGGGGGAACCGGGGAAGGTTCGCATCTGTGGAGATTTCAAGATCACTGTTAATCCGGTGCTTCACACGGTGCAATATCCGCTTCCGCGGATTGAGGATATCTTCGCTTCGTTGTCTGGCAGGAAACACTTCACCAAGATAGACCTGGCGCAGGCGTACTTACAGATGGAAGTTGAGGAAGAGTCACGCCAGTTTCTCACGATCAACACACATAGAGGCTTGTATTGGTATAATAGACTGGTTTTTGGAGTGGCATCGGCTCCAGCAATTTGGCAGAGGGCCATGGAGCAGGTATTACAGGGAATTCCAGGCACACAATGTTACCTGGACGATATTCTGATTACAGGAGATGATGATGAGGAACATCTTGCAAATTTGGAACTGGTGCTCACCAGATTGAAAGAATATGGACTTCGAGTTAATCGCCAGAAATGTGAGTTCTTTCAGAAGCGGATCTCGTACTGTGGTCATGTCATTGACCAGGAGGGGCTTCATAAGTCTCCTGACCAGATCGAAGCTGTTGCGAAGGCTCCCGCTCCGGATAATGTATCCCAGTTGAGGTCGTTCCTAGGGTTGATTAACTATTACCATAAGTTTCTGCCAAATTTATCCACGGTGCTGCACCCGCTGAACGCTCTTTTGCAGAAGGGAGTACCATGGAAGTGGAGCGAGGACTGTAAGAGGGCCTTTCGCAAAAGCAAGGCATTGATCACCTCAGAGGAAGTGTTGGCTCACTTCAACCCAACGCTGCCTATTCGTTTGGCTTGTGATGCTTCTCCATATGGTATTGGGGCAGTACTCTCACACAAGTTGCCAAATGGCTTGGAGAGGCCAGTCGCGTTCGCATCCAGATCATTGACCTCCGCTGAGCACAACTATGCTCAGATAGATAGGGAGGCTCTCAGCCTTGTGTGGGGAGTAAAGAAGTTTAATCATTACCTGCAGGGCCAAAAGTTTACGCTACTGACAGACCACCAGCCGTTGGTATCCATTTTTAACCCTAAGAAGGGTGTTTCGGTGATGACAGCACAGAGGCTCCAGAGATGGTCCCTTTTCCTAGGGGCACATCAATATCAGATTGAATTCAAAGGTACAAAGCAGCATGTTAATGCTGATGGGCTGTCGCGCCTGCCACTACCTACAGCGGAGGAGGCACCGACGGTTGACCCTGTTGAGTTATTTCACTCGACCATCATCGAATGTTTACCAGTCACCAATGCAAGTATTGAAAGAGAAACCAGGAATGACCCGACACTGTCCCGGGTCTACGAATTGACAGTGAAGGGATGGCCAGCACATGGTGATCCACTGTTACCGGCATTCTCAGCAAGACGAGAACAGCTGTCCGTCTGTCAAGGAACATTGATGTATGGAACAAGGGTGATTATTCCTCCTAAGTTAAGAGAGAGAGTTCTAAAGGAACTGCATGAAGGTCATCTGGGGGGAGTCAAGATGAAAAGCCTTGCTAGGGCTTATGTGTGGTGGCCGGGTATCGACCAACAGATAGAGGATCTGACGAAAAGCTGCTCAGGGTGCCAAAAAGTTCAAAATGCACCTCCGATTGCACCGCTGCATCCATGGGAAGGGCCTTCAACCCCATGGCAACGTGTACATATTGACTTTGCTGGTCCATTCATGGACTCCATGTTTTTAATTGCGGTGGACGCACATTCTAAATGGCCAGAAGTGATTAAGATGACTACCACTACCTCGGAAAAGACGATCGCGGTGCTAAGAACGATATTTGCAAGAAATGGATTGCCAGAACAAATATGTTCAGACAACGGACCGCAGTTCGTGTCAGAAAAATTCCAGAAATTCATGAAGAAGAATGGGGTGAAACATTATACCTCTGCCCCATATCATCCGGCTACAAACGGGTTGACCGAGAGATTTGTACAAACGTTCAAAAAAAGCAATAAAGGCCATGAGCGAAGATCAGATTCCACTACAACACAAGGTGGACAATTTCCTACTGGCATATCGAAACGCCACTCATGCAGTGACAAACCAAAGTCCTGCCGTGATGTTCTATAACAGGAGGTTGCGGTCCAGGTTGGACTTGTTAAAACCAAATGTGCGGAGGGAAGTCGAAAACAAACAGTTCCAGCATATAAATAACAAGACCACTCGGAGTTTCGAAATAGGACAACCAGTGTTAGCCCGGGACTATAAAAATGAGAAATGGCAATCTGGAACAATTCGGGCCAGACAAGGACCCCTGATGTACACGGTAGATATGGGTAAAAATGTAATACGACGTCATGCTGACCAACTGGTAGAATCGAGAACAAGGGTCGAACCCATGGTTACGGCAGAGACAACCGTGGAAGAAGTTAGTGAACCTGAAGCATCTACCTCAGAAGTGAATGTACCTGATGATGATGTCCAATCCATAAGAGATCAACTAGATGAGTCACCCCAGCAACGAGAATCAGAGACCCCTGAAAGGCGTTATCCAACTCGGATCAGGAGGCCTCCTCAGAGACTGAATCTTTGAACTGTTTTGCATGAAGTTGTATATATATATATATATATGTTATTATGTTATGTTAAATGGGGATATACACTGTTAAGCTAAAAAGGGAGGATTGTGGTGTATGTAACCTGTTCCACCTTAAGAGAACTACCTTAAGAGATGTACTACTTTCTCTTGGCTGCTGTATACTGTAATACCGGTGGTGACCACACCGGTATATAAACGTTGTGTAGTGAGTTGCTGGGCAGTTCAGCCCTGACCTCCGAATAGTAAAGACCTGTTAAAGTTATTCTTGTTGTCTGTGTCCAGTGATTTATAATAAGCATAACTGGGACACACAGACTCAACACCCAGGAGGTGGGTAGCCGACTCGCACCGGGTCCCATCTCCTGGAGGCGGGAAGGGGATTACAGCCACTTAACTGCCTGTTAACAGGTAGTTAACAGGCTGTTGAGAGGATTATCCCCATTTTTCCACCAGAGGTGCAGGCTTCCTGACATCGTGAAACCATGCCAGGGTCATCTAGGCGAGCAGTGGGTCTGCGGGGGTCTGCGGGGTGCAAAAGTACACTGTAGAGGTGAGTGATGGGTGCAAGTGTGGAGAGGTAAGTGTGTGAGGTGAGTGTAAAGTGATAGAAAATGTTTACTTACCTTTGTTTCTTCCTGCAGGCTTCAACAGTTGGGGAACCGGTATCTCACCGGCAGAGATGACAGAATGGCTGCTGCATTCTCCGATGCAACAGCCATCTAATTTCTGCTCAGCAGATAGGTTTGATGAGTCTTGAATACAAGGGCCTAGAAATTGGGTTGGGGCGCCAAAGTGGCGCAAAAGTCGCCTGAGCGCAGGATTTAGTGCAGCGATCGGAGTGATACCGATCGCCAGAAATTCAGTTTCAGTGCCCCTCGAGGGAGACGGGGCGAGGCTCGAGGCGCTCAGCGTCCCTCTTAGGGCGCTGAAACTGATTATCGCAGCGCAACGTGCCGCAGCGCCACATGCTGCGGCACGGCACGCTGCGGTACTGCAGGCCTTCCTCCCACTGTTAAGGGGGAGGTGCCTGCAACAGCGCGATCCCCGCTCACGAGTGCCGGCAAATGAGCCCGGCACCAAGGAGAAGTGCCGGGCTCTCGGGAAACAGCCGGCAATGCCGCGGGGGGGGGGGGTTAGGAGGCCGGGGACGGAGGTGCTGGCAGGCGGCCGCCGAAAAAGCGGTCGCCCCGCAACTCCAGCTTAACTTGCGCCGCTGCCGGCACAGTAAGGCCCCGTGAACCGGGCGCGGGTAGCGAGCGGCGCAACTGCGGCGTTCGCTACCAAATATCGCGAACGGGGCACGAATGGGGCGCTGTGCACACCGCTGACGTCATCGGTGGTGGCGCAGCGCAAATGCCTAACGCCACCATTAGCGCCCCTACTGAATATCGCCGGAGACGCAGCCAGTGGCGCTACAGCCACTGACTGCCTCTTTAGGCGGTAACAGGTGGCGCTACTCACCCAATTTCTCCCCCATGGACTCATCAAACAACAGAGAATGTCAATGTTTGACAGCTTCACAGAGCTGTCAAATGATAATTCATCTGTCAATAATTTTTGACAGGTGAAACGTCATATGCTGACGTTCTCTGTAACCGGCTTCCCCTTAATTGGCCTGCTAAGCCCGCTGGGCAGGCTTAAGAAGGTCAATCAAGGGAAAATAGCGTGGGTTGGCCACAAGTTGATGGAAGCGGGACTGAAACCCAATGAGTAGCAGTCCCGCCTCCAATGCAGCAAAATCACCTCCTGTGATTCTATGATTTCATGTAAGAAATCACACAACACCAGGTTGTAGTCCAACAGATTTATTTGAAATCACAAGCTTTCGGAGCGCTGCTCCTTCCTCAGGTGAAGTGGAGAGATGCATAAAAACACAGCTTATATAGTCAGAGAATAATGTCAGATGTTTACAGGTAATCTTTCTAACTGCCATTTATCACACCTCGGCAGAGAGATAATCACAGCAATCAAAGGTGTAAATGGTGTCCAAACAGGTCAGTCAGGAACACATTACATCAAAGAACAATGAGGTGGGGTCACAAGGGGTCAAATGTTGCAGATGCTGGGGTCTGTATGAAAAACAAAAAAACAGACAAACAACATTTTTTTTGCTGGAAATCACAGCAGGTCCGGCCGCATCTGTGTGGAGAGAACAAGTCAACGACGACTTGAGTCTGGATGACCCTACGTCAGGTGGGGTTACATGTAGCGTGACATCAACCCAAGATCCTGGTTGAGGCCGTCCTCATGGGTGCGGAACTTGGCTATCAGTTTCTGCTCGACGATTTTGTGTTGTTGTGTGTCTCGAAGGCCGCCTTGGAGAATGCTTACCCGAAGATCGGAGGCTGAATGTCCTTGACTGTTGAAGTGTTCCCTGACTGGGAGGGAACACCCCTGCCTGGCGATTGTTGTGCGGTGTCCGTTCATCCGTTGTCGCAGTGTCTGCATGGTCTCGCCGATGTACCATGCTCCGGGGCATCCTTTCCTGCAACGTATGAGGTAGACAATGTTGGCCGAGTCACATGAGTATGTACCATGTACCTGGTGGGTAGTGTCCTCACGTGTGATGATGGTATCTGTGTTGATGATCTGGCATGTCTTGCAGAGGTTGCTGTGGCAGGGTTGTGTGGTGTCGTGGTCGCTGTTCTCCTGAAAGCTGGGTAATTTGCTGCGAACGATGGTCTGTTTGAGGTTAGGCAGCTGTTTGAAGGCAAGTAGTGGAGGCCTGGGGATGGCCTTAGCAAGGTGTTCGTCGTCATCGATGACATGTTGAAGGCTGTGAAGAACGTGGCGTAGTTTCTCTGCTCCGGGGAAGTACTGGACAACGAAGGGTACTCTGTTGGTTGTGTCCCATGTTTGTCTTCTGAGGAGGTCTATGCGATTTTTCGCTGTGGCCCGTCGGAACTGTCGATCGACGAGTCGAGCGTCATATCCCGTTATTACGAGGGCGTCTTTCAGCGTCTGTAGGTGTCCATCGCGTTCCTCCTCGTCTGAGCAGATCCTGTGTATTCACAGGGCTTGTCCATAGGGGATGGCTTCTTTAACGTGGTTAGGGTGGAAGCTGGAGAAGTGGAGCATCGTGAGGTTGTCCGTGGGCTTGCGGTAGAGTGAAGTGCTGAGGTGTCCGTCTTTGATGGAGATTCGTGTGTCCAAGAATGTAATCAATTCTGAGGAGTAGTCCATGGTGAGTTTGATGGTGGGATGGAACTTGTTGATGTTATTGTGTAGTCTTTTCAGTGATTCTTTGCCGTGGGTCCATAGGAAGAAAATGTCGTCGATGTATCTGGTGTATAGCGTTGGTTGGAGATCCTGTGCAGCGAAGAAGTCTTGCTCGAACTTGTGCATGAAGATGTTGGCGTATTGGGGTGCGAATTTGGTCCCCATGGCTGTTCTGTGTGTTTGGGTAAAGAACTGGTTGTCGAAGGTGAAGACATTGTGGTCAAGGATGAAGCGGATGAGTTGTAGGATGGCGTCTGGAGATTGGCTGTTGTTGGTGTTGAGTACTGAGGCTGTCGCAGCGATGCCGTCATCGTGGGGGATACTGGTGTAGAGTGCCGAGACGTCCATCGTGGCGAGGAGTGTTCCTGGTTCAACTGGTCCGTGGGTGCTGAGTTTCTGTTAGAAGTCTGTAGTGTCACGACAGAAGCTGGGGGTTCCCTGTACAATGGGCTTCAGGATGCCCTCGACGTATCCAGAGAGGTTCTCACACAGGGTTCCGTTGCCTGATACTGATTTCAAGCAGTGACCAAGGGCAAGCAGATATTGCCCTAATGGAGCATGTATGCTTTGGATTCAGTGTCCTCACTCTCAATGAATGGCTGAGAATTAATATTTTTTGATACTCAATAGTGGAGGCATGGGACTTATAACTGACATGTGCCCCTTGAGGTCTTACATTTTGGTATAGGTGTTACACTTTGGTAGAAAGATTAAGGGGGTCACATACTGCTTCGATAATAGTCTAAATGGGGTAGAGGAGCAAGGGGATCTAGGGGTACAGATACACAAATTGCTTAAAGTAGTGATGCAGGTTAATAAGGCCATAAAAAAGCCAAACCAAGCACCGGGGTTCATTTCTAGAGGGATAGAATTGAAAAGCAGATAAGTTGTGTTAAACCTGTATCGAACCTTGGTAAGACCACACTTGGAGTACTATGCACAGATCTGGTCTCTATATTATAAAAAAGTTATAGAGGCACTGGAGAAAGTGCAAAAAAGATTCACAAGGATAATACCAGAATTGAGAGGATACACTTATGAGGAAAGGTTGAAAAGTCTCGGGCTCTCTTCTGTAGAAAAGAGAAGGCTGAGGGGTGACCTGACAGATGTCTTTAAGATTATGAAAGTGTTTGATAGGGTAGATGTAGAGAAGATGTTTCCACTTGTGGGGAGTCCAAAAGTAGAGGTCATATATATAAGATAGTCATCAAAAAGTCCAATAGGGAATTCAGGAGAAACATCTTCATCCAGAGAGTGGTTAGAATGTGGAACTCACTACTACAAGGAATAGTTGAGGCGAATAGTATAGATGCGTTTAAGGAGAAGCTAGATAAGTACATGAGTGAGAAAAGAATAGGAGAGGCTGATAGGGTTAGATGAGGAGGGGTTGGAGGAGGCTCCTGTGGAACAGCATTGACCAGTTGGGCCACATGGCTAAGTGAGTGGGCAGAAATCTGGCAGATGGAGTTTAATGTGGGAAAATGTGAAGTTATCCACTTTGGTAGGAAAAATAAAAAAGCAAATAATTATTTAAATGGGGAGAGATTACAAAATGCTGAGGTACAGAGGGATCTGGGGGTCCCTGTACATGAATCACAAAATGTTAGCATGCAGGTACAGCAAGTAATAAGAACATAAGAACATAAGAAATAGGAGCAGGAATAGGCCACTTGGCCCCTTGAGCCTGTTCCACCATTCAATAAGATCATGGCTGATCTTGGGCTCAAAGCCAATTCCCTGTCTGCTCCCCATAACCCTTCACTCCCTTATCTTGCAAAAATCTGTCTATCTCCACCTTAAATATATTTAATGACCCAGCCTCCACAGTTCTCTGTGGCAGAGAACTCCACAGATTTATGACCCTCTGAGTGAAGAAATTCCTCCTCATCTCAGTCTTAAATGGCCGACCCCTTATCCTGCGACTATGCCCCCTAGTTCTAGATACTCCAGCCAGGGGAAACAACCTCTCAGCATTTATCCTGTCAATCCCCTTTAGAATAAATCTCTCCTCATAGAACAACCCTCTCATCCCAGGAATCAATCTAGTGAACCTCCGTTGCATCGCCTCTAAGGCAAGTATATGCTTCCTTAAATAAGGAGACCAAAACTGTGCACAGTGCTCCAGGTGTGGTCTCACCAGAGCCCTGTACAATTGTAGCAAGGCTTCTTTACTCTTGTACTCGAACCCTCTAGCAATAACGGCCAACATGCCATTTGCCTTCCTAATTGCTGGCTGTACTTGCATGCTAACTCTTTGGGGGAGAAATTGAGTTAACTTTGTTACTTTTAGCGCCCCGGAAAAATTAGTGCCCCCGCAGCCAAAATTGAGTGGTAGCGCCCCAAGAGGGAAGCGGGGCGCTACTGGAAGCACCCCGCCTCCCTCTTGGGGCGCTGCAAGAGAATATCACGGCGCTACATGTCGCTGCGCCATGCGCTGCGGCACGCCGCGCCGCGATATTGCTGGCCTTCCTCCCCTTCTTAAAGGGGAGAGGCCTTGCGCAGCACGACCCGGGGCCCAGCTGGGCCACCGGGGATCAGAGTACCGGCAAAAAAGCCCGGCACTCAAGAGAAGTGCCGGGCTCATGGAGCGCAGCCAGCACTCCACGGGGGGCGGGGGGGGGGTGTTGTCGGGGGCGGGTCAGGAGGCCGGGGGTGGGAGCAGAGGCAGGTGCTGGCAGGCGACCAGCAACAAAAATGGCCGTCCAGCACCTCGCCTCGTGCCCCAGCTGCAGGTAGGCCCCCCTGACCCTGTCAGACATAACATCTGGCGGTAGGTCAGGAGGTGCTACCGAAGATCACAGCCGGGGCACAAGCAGGGCGCTGCGCATGGCGATGACGGGATGTGCAAAGCAACCGAATTTTTCCCCCTTTGTGTTTCCTGTACTAGGACACCCAAATCTCTCTGAACACCAATATTTAATAGTTTCTCACCATTTAAAAAATATTCTGTTTTTCTATTCTTCCTACCAAAGTGAATAACCTCACATTTCCCCACATTATACTCCATCTGCCACCTTATTGCCCACTCACTTAACCTGTCTATATCCCTTTGCAGGCTCTTTGTGTCCTCCTCACATCTTATTTTTCCACCTAGCTTTGTATTGTCAGCAAACTTGGATACATTGCACTCGATCCCTTCATCTAAGTCATGAATATAGATTGTAAATAGCTGAGGCCGAAGCCCTGATCCTTGTGGCCCACTAGTTACAGCCTGCCAATCTGAAAATTACCTGTTTATCCCTACTCTGTTTTATATCTGTTAACCAATCCTCTATCCATGCTAATACCTTACCCCAACCCCATGTGCCCTTTTCTTGCTTAACAACCTTTTATGTGGTACCTTATCAATTGCCTTTTGGAAAACCAAATGCTAGTTACATCCTCAAAATACTCTAATAAATTTGTCAAACATGATTTACCTTTCATAAAACCATGTTGATTCTTCCTAATCATATTATGATTTTTTTAAGTTCCCTGATACAATTTCCTTAGTAATAGATTCCAGCATTTTCCTGATGACTGATGTCATGCTAACTAGCTTGTAGTTCCCTGTTTTCTCTCTCCCTCCTTTCTTGAATAGCAGGGTTACTTTTGCTACCTTTCAATCCGCTGGGACCATTCCTAAATCTAGGAAATTTTGAAAGATCACAACCAATGCATCCACTATCTCTGTAGCCAACTTTTTTAGAACCCTAGGATGTAGGCCATCAGGTCCAAGGGATTTGTTGGCTTTTAGTCCCATTAGTTTTTCAAGTAATTTTTCTCTACTGATATTAATTACTTTAAGTTCCTCCCTCTCATTAGCCCCTTGGTTCCTCGCTATTTTTGGTATAATTTTTGTGCCTTCTACTGTGAAGACAGATACAAGGTATTTGTTTAAAGTCTCTGCCATTTCCTTGTTGATCAATTTAATTTCTCCTGTCTCAGCCTCTAAGGGACCAATGCTTACTTTTGCTACTCTCTCTTTTTACATACTTGTAGAAGCTCTTACAATCTGTTTTTAGATTTCTTGCTAATTTACTCTCATATACTATTTTCTCCCTTTTTATCATTTTTTTGGTCATCCATTGCTGGTTTCTAAAGCTCTCCCAATCCTCAGGCTTACTACTATTATTTGCAACATTATAAGCCTCTTCTTTTAATCTAATACTATCCTTAACTTCTTTAGTTAGCTACGAACGCATCACCTTTCACATGGAATTTTTATTTCTCAATTTCTCATTACACAAAACAAGATCTAAAATAGCCTGTTCCCTGGTTGGTTCCATGACGTATTGTTCTAGGAAACTGTCTCAAATACATTCCATGAACTCATCCTCCAGACTACCCATGCCCGTGATCTCTTGCTCCCCGTGATCTCTCCCCTCCCTCCCTGCTCTCCGCCATGCTACGAGCCCACCCACCATTCCACCGACCCCCGATATTCTCGATGAGCACGGACCGTCCCCAGTGGTCCTTGGCTGCTGCCTTGTACCGTAGGTGTAATGTCTGTACCTTTAAGGGGGGGAACTACTTTCTACAGCTCATGTATACTGTAGTACCGACAGTAACCACACCTGTATATAACGCTGAGTAGTAATCTGTTGTTTCAGTTGCAGTTTGAACCACGTTGAGTAAACACCTGTTGTACCATTCTCTGCAGTCCTTTTCTTATTATTACACGGACGTAACAGTGGCGACGAGCAAGTTCGAACCTACCTGCAACTCTGCATCACCTCCCAGGGATTTGCTCCTGGAGAACAGTGGAAGAAGGTCGAGTCCAGAAGCACGGGCGTCGACCACGGGCAACCGCCCAGTCATCCAGTGGAGATTTGAGCATCACAGGGGAGGCTGTCGAGAGCCAGGCTTGGCTTTCCAGTCATGGTGGTCCAGCGAAACGGGCTGGCAACAGGTACTGCGCAGACCCTTCCCGGACAGCGGCGGGCTAGAGCCCGACCGGACGGCACAGAAAAAGGCCGAGCAGCGTCGACGGGGGAGAGAGAGAGGGCAGAGCGCACCGGGCGCAGCCAGTGTTCAGGACCAAGCGGCGTCAACGGGGGAGAGAGACGAGAGAGAGCAGAGCGCAGCCGGTGTTCAAGGGCCGAGCAGCGTCAACGGGGGAGAGAGGCGAGAGAGAGCAGAGCGCAGCTGGTGTTCAAGGGCCAAGCAGCGTCAACGGGGGAGAGAGGCGTGCAGGAAAACGCAAGGTGCTGCCATTGCCACGAGGACCGCAGAGAGTGGCATTGGCAGCAGCGCAGGAGCAGCGCATGAAACCCACAGGGCATCGCCATTTGCCACGAGGACCGCCGAGAGCGGCGTTGGCAGCAGCGCGGGAGACGCCATTTTAAGCTGCAGCGGGGAAGAAAGGAAAGCGCGGGAGACGCCATTTTAAGCCAGTCTAACCACACCCAAAAATGCCGAAGAGTGGCAGTATCACAGTGTTCGACAATGAAGTCGAAGATTGGACGACATATGTCGAACGCATAGAAGTATACTGCAAGGCGAATGAAGTGCCAGATGACAAGAAAGCGCTGGTATTGTTGAATTCAATGGGTGCAAAAACGTATGGCTTACTATGAAACCTAGTAACCCCAGACAAGCCAGTAGAAAAGGATTTTGAAAACATAGTGTCAATCCTACAGGACCACTTAAACCCCACACCGCTGCTGATAGCAGAAAGATTTAAGTTTCACAAAAGGAACCAGCATAAAGATGAAAGTAATGCTGAGTATTTAACGGAACTGCGCAAGCTATCGAAACACTGCCAGTTTGGAACGGGACTAGCAGATACCTTAAGGGACAAGTTTGTGTGTGGGCTTCAAAGTGAAGGAACCCAGAAACGGCTTTTATCTGAAAAGGACCTTATGCTGGAAAAGGCTTTCAGCATTGTGGTATCATATGAAGCAGCAGCACGGGGCACTGCAGAGATACAACAGAGACCGCAAGACTATGGCACAAATGAAATGTCACATGGAACAGGGAAGTGCTATCACTGCGGCAGAACAACACACGACCAGAATGATTGCTGGTTCAAAGACAAAGTGTGCAGACAGTGTGGAAAAGTAGGACACATAGCACGAGTCTGCAGGTCGGGAAAGAAAACCAGTAATAAGAAACCGACCAAAGGGAAGTACAAGAAGGTACATAAGATAACGGAGAATAGTTCAGACGAACAAAAGAGTGATAACGACTCCGAAAGCAGGGAACTGAGTTGTCTGAAACTACATAATGTGATCACAACGGAGGATCACCGAACCATTTGGGTCACTCTCAAGATAGCAGGAGTCCAGGTAAAGATGGAATTGGACACAGGATCAGCTCTAACAGTCATAAACTGATGGGACTATGAGCGGCTATTCTCACACATACCCTTGAGAGACACAAAAATTATTTTGAAGACGTACACGGGGCAAAAAGTCTACCCCAAAGGAAAAATAAGGGTGACCGTTATATATAACGGTAAGGAAACACCAAAACTAGACCTGTATGTATTGCAAGATGGAGGACCACCATTACTGGGACGTGAATGGATCCGGAAAATACAACTGGATTGGCATTCCATACAGGCACTGACTGTGGCTGACAAAAAGGATGACGATGCCACACCTGGGCGACTGTCAAAGATCCTAACTGATGCGAATGAAGTATTCCAGCAAGGACTCGGAACACTAAAAGGCATGACAGCGACGATTAAAATTGAAGAAAACGCAAGCCCAAAATTTTTTAAGGCCAGACCGGTACCTTATGCGATCCGCCCAGCCGTCGAAGCAGAGCTGGAGAGTCTGGAACGTTCAGGTGTACTGTCCAAGGTAGACTGGAGTGAGTGGGCTACACCCATCGTCCCTGTGATGAAAAAGACGTTGAGCAGCATGCCTGGGGAACCAAGGAAGGTTCGCATCTGTGGGGACTTTAAGGTAACGGTGAACCCGATCCTTTACACCGTACAATATCCACTTCCGCGGATTGAAGATATTTTCGCCTCGCTATCTGGAGGGAAATGCTTCACTAAGATTGATCTGGCCCAGGCGTATCTGCAAATGGAGGTAGAAGAAGCATCAAAAAATTACCTCACAATCAACACCCATAAAGGTCTCTACCAATACAACCGGCTGGTATTCGGGGTAGCATCAGCTCCGGCTATTTGGCAGAGGGCAATGGAACAAGTCCTGCAAGGGATCCCAGGGACCCAGTGTTATTTGGACGACATCCTGGTCATGGGCGAAAATGACAGTGATCACCTTGCCAACCTGGAGCAGGTGCTCACTAGATTGCAGGAATATGGGCTCCGAGCTAACCGCCCCAAATGCGAGTTGTTTAGAAAACAGATCTCGTATTGTGGCCACGTTATCGATAAAGAGGGGTTACATAAGTCCCCAGAGAAGATTGAGGCAGTAGTCAAGGCTCCAGCACCGGAAAATGTGTCACAACTGAGGTCGTTCCTCGGGCTGGTAAACAACTACAGGTAGACTATCCTTTATCCGAAAACCTCGGGACCAACCGTGTTTCGGTTTTCGGAGAATTTCGGATTTCGGAACGTGGGTCGGTGGGGGTCCGCGGGGGGGGTCGTCGGGGGTCGGGGTCGATGGGGGGCTCGGCGGGGGTCCGCGGGGGGTCCGCGGGGGGTCGTGCGCACGACTTACGCTGAACGAAAAAACCTTCGGTTTTTAGAGGGTTTCGGTTTTCGGAAGTTCAGATAAAGGGTAGTCTACCTGTACCATAAGTTCTTGCCAAATTTGTCTACAATACTACACCCACTGAACACCCTACTGCAAAGTGGGGTGCCATGGAAGTGGAATGATGAATGTAGATGAGCTTTCCAGAAGAGTAAAACACTAATCACATCGAAAGAAGTATTGCCCCATTACAACCCAGTGTCACCAATTCGGTTGGCTTGTGATGCGTCACCCTACGGCATTAGAGCGGTGCTGTCGCACAAATTCTCGGACGGCTCAGAGAGGCCAATAGCCTTTGCGTCACGATCACTAACCTCAGCCGAGCGTAACTGTTAGATCCGTGTATCTTGATGTTGTGTCCTTCAATAATTAGACAAGAGACTGCAGGGAACGATCAACAGGTGTTTACTGAATGAGAGTTACTCTAGAACTAACTGTACAGATCCCTACTCAGGGTTTATATAGAGGTGTGGTCACTGCCGGTACTACAGTATACAGGAGCTGTAAAAAGTAGTTCTCCCCTTAAAGGTACATACATTACAATTCCTCCCCTTTTAGATTAACAGTACCATAACACTCATTTAACAATTAAATATCAAACTAATTACAATTAACACTTTTAACATGCAACATTAACTGAAAATAGTCTATTTATAAATTCAGCCTTTGGGGAGGCTTCCTGATCCTTTCTGGATAGCGCCTTTCCCGAGTGTCTTGCTCTTGGTGCGGAGGCGATTCTGGCCCCCTGTCGTCGGTTGGTTCATCCGCTTCCGATGCTATTGTTTCTGGGGTAGATGCTACCTGTACGTCGGGTTCATCACCAGGTACGTATGGGCGAGACATGGGGTTGACTCGTTCCTGTGACTCTAGGATCTGGTCAACATGGCGTCTCACAATGTTCTCCCCAACATCCACTGTGTACATTAGTGGCCCCTGCCGTGTGCATATCGTTCCTGGTTGCCATTTCTCTGTTCAGTAGTCGCGGGCCAAGCCTGGTAGCCCTACATTGAAGCTCCTTGTCGGCTTCTCATTGATGTGCTGGAATTGCTTATTCTCAACATCTCTTCGTACATTTGGTCTGAGCAAATCCAGACGAGATCTCCACCTTCGTTTAAAGAACATCATGGCCGGGGCCTGGTTGGTGACTGCATGTGTCGCATTTCTGTAGGCTAACAGGAAACTGCCCACCTTATGCTGCAGTGGAATGTCGTCATCGCACATGGCCTTTACTGCTTTTTTAAAGGTTTGTACGAACCTCTCAGCCAATCCATTTGTGGCTGGATGATATGGGGCGGATGTGTAATGCCTTACCCCATTCCTTTTCATAAATCTTCGAAACTCTTCGGACACAAACTGTGGTCCGTTATCAGAGCAAATCTACTCTGGCAAGCCGTTCCTGGCAAAAATGGTCCGTAGGACTGCAATAGTTTTCTCCGTGGTGGTGGAGGACATTTTGATCACCTCAGGCCATTTCGAGTGCGCATCCACGGCTATTAAAAACATTGAGTCCGTGAATGGACCAGCAAAATCAATATGCACCCGTTGCCATGGAGATGAGGGCCACTCCCATGGGTGTATAGGGGCATGTGGTGGTGCATTTTGGACCTTCTGGCATCCTGAGCAGCTCTTTGTCAGGTCCTCGATTTGCTGATCGATCCCCGGCCACCACACATAAGCCCTAGCAAGGCTTTTCATTTTCACCCCTCCCAGATGACCTTCGTGAAGCTCATTGAGCACTCTCTCCCTTAACTTGGGTGGAATTACCACTCGGGATCCACACATCAAGGTCCCCTGGCATACTGACAGCTGTTCTCTTCTGGCATTGGGACTAGGTGACCAGCTCACCTTAGCTGTGGCTTTATCTGTGCCATTGATAACTTTAGAAATTGACGCTTAATTACATCCAACACATATGCCCTTTATCCCAATATTAGGAGTGTGTGATATTCTTTCTTTACCTTGGTGCTCTTTTTCAAGTCATAAAATGCTTCTTTGCAGGCCCTCACAGCAGTTAATCCTGGTCAGGAATGTCTAACCTGAGGACCTAAGGTCACATGCAGTCCTGAGGTCTGGGCAGTCAGTGGGCAAATAGCCCAACTCCGCGTCAGCAATTGGTTTTTCTTGGACCATGCATATGTTGACAGACCACGAGTTCGAGATTTAGCGCATGCATGTGTTTCAAAGGAGGTATGACGGCGTCATCTCCCACCGCAAAATCCGGTCCATTATTTTTACATTTCCGCTTTGAGCACACTGGTGAAAAATACACCGTACTGTAATTTTCCAATTGGTTTCCGGTTCTTGAAAGATTTACCAAAGGTTATAATCACAGTCCTGTAGCTGGCTAGTGATGGAGAAGGTAACACTTCTGCTGATGAAATGTCACGGAAGTAAATTGGCATGCACTCACCAAGTGATGGAGTGTCTCAAGAGAATATCCTCAATCAGTCCTGGTCGTATTTTCAATGATTTTGAAAATGCAGGTTTAAGCGTGATTTATTTTCAAACACAAGGATTAAACAATAATGCATGAGAATTGTCACAATACCAGGGAATTAATAATGGGTTAGATCAAAGGCTCCCGAACCGGGGAAGTGTGCTGCCTGCCGTGTTAGATCGGTTGCCACATTGGCATCCCGGGCGCACGCTGAAAGCATTAAAAAATGCCAGTAACAGATTTATATAAGGATCCCACGATTGTTGTAGGGCCTTTTGTGAAATTGGTCTGCCCCAGCGCCTGACTCTCCAAGTGAGTCACCCAGCAAATCATGGTGCTAACAGTCAGCAAGGACTCTGCAGGAGCGCTAATTAAAGGGCTCATCCACTCCATCCAGGTTAGTTGCTAGTTTGTCCTCTTAGGCTTCTGGGCCTATTTTGGGGGCTGTTTTCTGCATTCCAGAAGTGAATTCTAAGTTCTGGTAACAATTTTGTGCTGGTGCTGGACTGCTTTTGTCTGCTTTGTGTAAGATTAGGATCACAGGCTCACACAGATTACCCAACAGGGTTTTAGAAGTTGCAAGGCTTTTATTAAAGAGCTACAGTTTTAAAGCATAATCAGATATTACATATGGTTTAAGCCGAGTATAATAGACATACAACCCATGACAGTAGGAGCGATCTATGACTCCCGAATCGGAATGACACGACCGGATGGATGGGGAGGCAGTACGGTGGTCTCGGATTGGGTGGATTCCTGCAGTCTGCTGCAGTGGTCACTTCCGTTGGGTCACCTCTCAAGCTGCTGGAGGTGTTAGGCCATCAGCCACCTCAGAGGCTAAACTTGACCAAAGTGTTAGGCCGTAGCCACCTTGGGGAAGCCTTCGCCCCTAACTGCCTGATTTCCTCTCTCGGTCGTCTATATTTATAGTTATTTCGGTGGGCTGGTAATCACCTGGTGTCAATCATTTGATCCCCATCCTATTGTCCAATTGTGAAGCGGGAAGGCATTCCTCGCCGTCCCTTTCTGCATGGCTGATAAGGCCTCCCTCTTATCTTTCTGAGGAATGTTTTGCCAAGTTTCTTCAAGGGTATTTTATGGCTTCGTGGCTCCTTGTTATCTAGCAGGTGCTATCCTCCCTGTTTCCTTGCATTTTACAATTCCCTTATCACTTCTATTTGTCTTTTGATGCTTGATATTCGACCTTGCTGGCATTTATGCTATCTTTTTCTGCTTGCCTGTTGTCAGTCTCTGTTCTAAGAATTAAAACCCATCTTTGAATCTAACAGCTATTTCTGGAAAGTATTTATTCCCGTCATGGGGCTGCCTTTGGTGCTGGAGGAGGAGGGGGAGCTAAGAAGACTGCAGAGAGCAGGAGCAGCTGGAAGAAGAGTGAGGAGGAGGGCACTGCGCAGGAGGCCATGTCCACAGCGGGTCTTCAGGGAGCACTTCTCACGCCACAATTTCACTGAGGAACAATGCGTGAGGCACCTGTGCTTCACCAAGGGGCTGTAACTGTGCTCTGTCACTTGCTGCAGCCACAACTAGAGCCCCAAACCAAAGCATGGACAACATGGCTTGCGGCTGTCTAGGTCACTGTGGGGTAATTCCAGGTGACATAGCGATGTTTGACGTGCACCGCCGTATCAGGGAGATGACCGATTCTCTCTACACCAGTAGGATCACATACATCACATTCCCCATGGACAGAGAGAGCACTAGGCTTCACCTGCATTGCATGCTTTCCCAGGGTCCAAGGTGCCACAGACTGCACCCACATTGCCCTACATGTACCCCATCAGCAGCCTGCACCTTTCTCAATAGAAAAGGATACCACTCATTGAATGTGCAGCTAATTTGCAACCACTGAGGCAATGCATCCTACAGGTCTGTGCCCAGCTTCCTGGCAGCAGTCATGATTGATTCATCCTGCGCCCATCCCCTGTACCGACTTTATGCCAACCAGGCCATTAGGTCACAGGTTGGTGTCAAGGGATATCCCCTCCAGACATGGCTTTTGACTCCTGTCAGGACCTTGGGCAAGGACGCAGAGCTAGCTTACAACGAGAGCCATGCAGCCACCAATAATATCATTGAGCTGACTGTCGGCATGCTCACCAATGCTTCCGCTGCCTGGACTGTTGGGGAGGAGCTCTGCAGTACATCCCTGACCAGATTGGAGGTTGTGTGCTGCATGTTGCCGAACTTTGTGATATTAAGGGACCAACCCTTACCATCACCTGGACAGCAAGAAGTGGTGGAGGAGGAGGAGGAGGAGGAACAGGAGTAGCATTGATCACCAGTGCCTCTCTTAGAGAGTAACTCATCCAAGATGTGCTTCACGTGAGCCATCCCTCCCTTCCCCAGTACACCAACAGTCCTGCAATCCTTATCACCACTGTCCTCACTACCACCAGCGATTGAGCTCCTTCAGTCCACCCTCATGGGTCTTGCCCTCAACTGATTACAAATATGAACACCAACACCAAATCGAAAAAACTGAAACTTTACTTCAACAACTCGTTCAATTTTGAATAACAGTTAGCTGGAATAATTAACCCCTTGTGTATCCCTGTGCTCCAATGAGTTGTATCCCCAGTCGCTACAGCCTGAGGGGTGGAATGCTTCTGAGCTTCCATGGAGGATATTTCACATGGCTATGGTGGGCGATCTTGAGCAGTTTTGGGTCTTGAGGGGCTCGGCTACAGACTGAAGCATCTCTGCATAGTCTGGGGAAGTCTGGCACAAGGTGGCAGCAACCTAAGCTTCCATGGCAGCAGTGTGAGTTGTCATCAGAGGCTCTATTCCTTCATCTAAGCCATTGATGTATATGGTGAAACGCTGAGGACCCAGTACAGATCCTCGTGGAACACCACTTGTCACATTCCATCAATCAGAGTATATTCCTTTTATCCCTACTTAGTCTCCTACTTCCCAACTAATTACTGATCCATATTACATGGTTACCTCCAATTCCATGTGCTCTCACTTTTGCTAATAATCTCTTGTGCGGAACTTTAACAAATGCCTTATGGAAGTCCATATGGACAATATCCATAGGCACTACCCTATCTACAATACTAGTGACCTTCTAACACAATTGAACAAGATTAGTCAGACATGACCTACCCATTGTTAGATCCGTGGTTCAGTGGATAAATAATCACACGGATGCTGTACATTAACAAATAACAGGTCTTTACTGGAGGAGGGTAATCTCTAGACTGGGGTACAGAGGCATGCGCACAGCTTATATACCAGTGTGGTCACTGCCGGTACTACAGTATACAGGAGCTGTAAAAAGTAGTTCTGACTTAAAGGCACATACACTACAATTCCTCCCTTTTTAGATTAATAATACCCCCTTAATATTCAAATAACAATTACATTTTTACATGTACATTCAATAACAAAAGTCCATTTATAGATTCAGTCTTTGGGGCGGCTTCCTGACCCTTTCGGGATAGCGCCTTTCCAGAGGTTCTTGTTCTTGGTGCAGAGGCGATTCTGACCCCTTTTCATCGGGTAGTTCATCGGGTTCCACTGCTATTGGGTCTGAAGTAGATGCGACCGGTATGTCGGATTCATCCCCAGGTACTCGAGACATGGGGTTGACGCATTCCTGTGATGCTAAGATCTGATCGACGTGGCGTCTCACAATGTTCTCCCCGACATCCACTGTGTACATTAATGGCCCCTGCCTTGTACATATCATTCTGGGTTGCCACTTCTCTGTTCGATAGCCCCGGGCCAAGACTGGTTGACCTACATTGAAGCTCCTTGTCGGCTTCTCGTTGATGTGCTGGAATTGTTTGTCCTCAACATTTCTTCGCACATTTGGTCTGAGCAAGTCCAGACGAGATCTCAACCTTCGCTTAAAGACATCATGGCCGGGGTCTGGTTGGTAACTGCATGTGTCGCATTTCGGTAGGCTAATAAGAAATTGTCCATCTTATGCTGTAGTGGAATTTCCTCGTCGCACATGATCTTTATCGCCTTCTTAAAGGTTTGTACAAACCTCTCAGCCAATCCATTGGTGGCTGGATGATACGGGGCGGATGTGTAATGCTTTACCCCATTCCTTTTCATGAATTTTTGGAACTCGTCGGACACAAACTATGGTCCATTATCAGAGCAGATCTGCTCTGGCAACCCGTTTCTGGCAAATATGGTCTGTAGGACTGCAATCGTTTTCTCTGTAGTGGTTGAAGACATCTTTATCACCTCAGGCCACTTTGAATGAGCATCCACTGCTATTAAGAACATTGAGTCCATGAATGGACCAGCGAAATCAATGTGCACCCGTTGCCATGGAGAGGAGGGCCACTCCCATGGGTGTAGAGGGGCATGTGGTGGTGCATTTTGGACCTTCTGGCATCCTAAGCAGCTCTTTGTTAGGTCTTCGATTTGTTGATCGATTCCCGGCCACCACACATAAGCCCTAGCAAGGCTTTTCATTTTCACTCCCCCCAGATGACCTTCATGAAGGTCATTTAGCACTCTCTCCCATAACTTGGGTGGAATCACCACTCTGGATCCACACATCACTGTCCCCTGGCATACTGACAGCTGTTCTCTTCTGGATGAGAGTGCTGGCAACAGTGAGTCGCCATGTGTTGGCCATCCCCTCACCGTCAATTCATATACCCATGACAGCGTCGGATCATTGCGGGTCTCCTTCTCTATATCCGCGTTTGTTACTGGCAATCGTTCAATTTTCGACGAATAAAATATCTCGATAGGGTCCACTGCTGGTGCTTCCTCCACCGTAGGCAGTGGCAGGTGCGATAGCCCATCAGCGTTCCCATGCTGTTTCGTGCCTTTATATTCTATTTCATATTGATTCGCCCCTAGAAACAAGGACCATCTTTGTAACCGCTGTGCAGTCATTACTGGCACGCCCTTCTTAGGATTAAAGATGGAGACAAGTGGTTGGTGGTCAGGCAGCAAGGTGAACTTCTGCCCATGCAGATAGTGGTTGAATTTTTTTACTCCCCATACTAGGCTGAGGGCCTCCCTGTCAATCTGGGCATAGTTGCGCTCGGCTGAGGTTAGTGACCGAGACGCAAAGGCTACTGGCCTCTCCAACCCGTCTGGGAATTTGTGCGACAGCACCGCTCCAATGCCGTAGGGTGATGCATCACATGCCAAACTAATTGGTAGTGCTGGGTTAAAATGGGCCAACACCTCTTTTGATGTGATCAATGCTTTACAGTTCTGGAAAGCTCGTCTACGTTCGTCATCCCAATTCCATGGTACCCCTGTTTGCAGTAGGGTGTTCAGCGGGTGTAATACTGTAGACAAATTTGGAAAGAACTTGTGGTAATAGTTTACCAGCCCGAGGAACGACCTCAGTTGTGACACATTTTCCGGTGCTGGAGCCTTGACTACTGCCTCAACCTTGTCTGGGGACTTATGTAACCCCTCTTCATCGATGGCGTGGCCGCAATACAAGATCTGTTTCTGGAAAAACTCGCACTTCTGGCGATTAGCTCGTAGCCCATATTCCTTTAATCTGGCGAGCACCTTCTCCAAGTTAGCGAGGTGATCACTGTCATTTTTGCCCGTGACCAAGATGTCGTTCAAATAACACTGGGTCCCTGGAATCCCTTGCAGGACCTGATCCATCGCCCTTTGCCAGATAGCCGGAGCCGAGGCTACTCCAAACACCAGCCGGTTGTATTGATAGAGACCTTTATGGGTGTTGATCGTAAGGTAATTTTTCGAAGCTTCTTCTACCTCCATTTGCAAGTACGCCTGGGCTAGATCAATTTTGTTGAAGCGTTTATCACCAGATAGCGAGGCGAAAATATCCTCAATTCGTGGAAGCGGATATTGCACCGTGTGAAGGACTGGGTTCACTGTCACCTTAAAATCCCCACAGATGCGGACCTTCTTTGGTTCCCCAGGCGTATTACTCAATGACCTCTTCATTACAGGAACAATGGGTGTAGCCCACTCGCTCCAGTCCACTTTGGACAGTACTCCTGAACGTTCCAACCCTTCCAGCTCTGCTTCAACCGCTGGTCTGATCGCATAAGGCACTGGTCTAGCCTTCAGAAACTTTGGGCTTGCATTTTCCTCTATTTTAATTGTTGCTGTTATTCCTTTTAGTGTTCCTAGTCCCTCCTGGAACACTTCTTTTGCGTCAGTTAGCATTTTTGACAGTCGTCCAGGTGTGATGTCGTCATCCTTTTTGGCCTCAACCTTCAGTGCCTGTATGGAATGCCAATCTAATTGTATCTTTCGGATCCATTCACGTCCTAGCAGTGGTGGTCCTCCATTTGGCAATACATATATATCCATTTTAGGTATTTCCTGACCTTAATATGTCACTTTCACCCTTATTTTCCCTTTGGGGTAGACTTTTTGCCCCGTATACGCCTTCAAGACAATCTCTGTAGCTTTCAAGGGTATGTGTGAAAATAGCCGCTTGTAGTCTCTTTGATTTATGACTGTTAGAGCTGACCCTGTGTCCAATTCCATTTCCACTTGGACTCCGTCTATCTTGAGTGTAACCCAGATAGTCTGGTGATCCTCCATTTCGGTTACATTATGTAGTTTCAGACAACCCAGCTCCTTGCTTCCGGAGTCTGTGTCACTTTTTTGTTCGTCTGAACCACTGTCCATCACCTGGTGTACCTTTTTGTACTTCTCCTGTGGAGATTTCTTACTGTTGGTTTTCTTCCCAGACCTGCAGACTCTTGCTATGTGTCCTGCTTTCCCACACTGTCTGCACACTTGGTCCTTGAACCAACAATCTTTCTAGTCGTGTGTTGTTCTGCCGCAGCGATAGCACTTCCCTGTTCCATAGGTCATTTCGTTGGTGCCATATTCTTGCGGTCTCCGTTGTATCTCTGCAGCGCCCCTTGCGGCTGCTTCGTGTGATACTGCCATACTGAAAGCTTTGTCCAGTGTAAGGTCCTTTTCTGATAGAAGCCGTTTCTGGGTTCCTTCACTTTGTAGCCCACACACAAACTTGTCCCTTAACGTGTCTGCTAGTCCCGCTCCAAACTGGCAGTATTTCGATAGCTTGCGCAGTTCTGTTAGGTACTCAGCATTGCTTTCGTCTTTGTGTTGGTTCCTTTTATGGAACTTAAATCGTTCTGCTATCAGCAGCGGTGTGGGGTTTAAGTGGTCCTGTAGGATTTCTACTATGCTTTCAAAATTCTTGTTTACCAGCTTCTCTGGGGTTATTAAATTTCGCAGTAACCCATAAGTTTTTGCACCCATGGAATTTAACAGAACCACTGCTTTGTTAGCATCTGGCACTTCATTCGCCCTGCAGTACACCTGAATACGTTCACATATGTCGCCCAATCTTCGACTTCATTGTCGAACGTAGAGATACTGCCACTCTTCGGCATCCTTGGTTGTGCGTTAACTATCACAAATGGCGCCTCCCGCGCTTCCCCTTCTTCGCCACTGTCACAAAATGGCGTCTCCCGCGCTCTTCCTTCTTCTCCGCGGCTCAATGGCGCCTCCCGTGCTCTCCCTGCTTCTCCGCGGCTCAATGGCGTCTCCCCTTGCTTCGCCCCGCGGACCCTGATCAGCCCGTGATCCCTGGCTGTGCTCTGCGCGTTCTTCTCTTGATATTTGTCGACGCCGCTCAGTCTAGAACCTGGCTGTTTCTTACCCTCTCTCTCTTCCGTTTGCAGTATTTTTCCTCGACACCGCTCGGTGATCAACCCTCGGCTGCGACCTGCTCTCTTCACCCTCTTTTTTACCCCGTCGACGCTGCTCGGCTCTCCCTCTCTGCCGTCGGTCGGCTCCAGCTGCTGCTGCTCGGGAAGGGTCTGCTCTGGACCTGTCGTCGGTCTCTTACTGCTCGTTGTGGCTGGGGAACCAAGCCCGGCTCTCCACAGCCTCCCCAGCGAAGTTGGATCTCTGCCTGACTGCAGGGCGGTTGCTCGCGGTCGACGCCCGTGTTCCTGGACTCGACTATTTTTTTTATTTTTTAAGTTGCAGGTAGATTCCAATCGACACTCGTCGCCACTGTTAGATCCGTGGTTCAGTGGATAAATAATCACACGGATGTTGTACATTAACAAATAACAGGTCTTTACTGGAGGACACACGAATCTCCATCAAAGACAGACAGCTCAGCACTTCACTCTACCGCAAGCCCACGGACAACCTCACGATGCTTCACTTCTCCAGCTTCCACCCTAACCACATTAAAGAAGCCATCCCCTATGGACAAGCCCTGCGAATACACAGGATCTGCTCAGACGAGGAGGAACGCGATGGACACCTACAGACACTGAAAGACGCCCTTGTAAGAACGGGATATGACATTCGACTCGTCGATCGACAGTTCCGACGGGCCACAGCGAAAAATCGCACCGACCTCCTCAGAAGACCAACACGGGACACAACCAACAGAGTACCCTTCGTCATCCAGTACTTCCCCGGAGCGGAGTAACTACGCCATGTTCTTCGCAGCCTTCAACATGTCATCGATGACGACGAACACCTCGCTAAGGCCATCCCCACGCCTCCACTACTCGCTTTCAAACAGCCGCCTAACCTCAAACAGACCATCGTTCGCAGCAAATTACCCAGCTTTCAGGAGAACAGCGACCACAACACCACACAACCCTGCCACAGCAACCTCTGCAAGACATGCCAGATCATCAACACAGATACCATCATCACATGTGAGGACACCACCCACCAGGTACATGGTACATACTCATGTGACTTGGCCAACGTTGTCTACCTCATACGTTGCAGGAAAGGATGCCCCGGAGCATGGTACATCGGCGAGACCATGCAGACACTGCGACAACGGATGAACGGACACCGCGCAACAATCACCAGGCAGGAGTGTTCCCTCCCAGTCGGGGAACACTTCAGCAGTCAAGGACATTCAGCCTCCGATCTTCGGGTAAGCATTCTCCAAGGCGGCCTTCGAGACACACGACAACGCAAAATCGTCGAGCAGAAACTGATAGCCAAGTTCCGCACCCATGAGGACGGCCTCAACCGAGATCTTGGGTTCATGTCACCCTACCTGATGCAGGGTCCTCCAGACTCGAGTCGACATTGGCTTGTTCTCTCTACACAGATGCGGCCGGACCTGCTGTGATTTCCAGCAAAAAAAAAAAATGTTTTTTGTCTGTTTTTTTGTTTTTCATACAGACCCCAGCATCTGCAATATTTGACCCCTTGTGACCCCACCTCATTGTTCTTTGATGTAATGTTTTCCTGACTGACCTGTTTGGACACCATTCACACCTTTGATTGCTGTGATTATCTCTGTGCCGAGGTGTGATAAATGGCAGTTGGCAAGATTACCTGTAAACATCTGACATTATTCTCTGACTATATAAGCTGTGTCTTTATGCATTTCTCCACCTCACTTGATGAAGGAGCAGCGCTCCGAAAGCTTGTGATTTCAAATAAAGCTGTTGGACTATAACCTGGTGTTGTGTGACTTCTTACATTTACTGGAGGAGGGTAATCTCTAGACTGGGGTACAGAGGCATGCACACAGCTTATATACCGGTGTGGTCACTGCCGGTACTACAGTATACAGGAGCTGTAAAAAGTAGTTCTGACTTAAAGGCACATACACTACACCCATCACAAATCCAGTCTGACTCTCTTTGATCAGTTCATGTTTGTCCAGGTGCTCAGTCAATCTGGCCCTGATATTTATGAGGAGGCGGGGAGGGTGTGGGGGAGCGCGAGGAAAACCCAGCATGGCCGAGGACGCGGAGGTCCTGCTGAATTTAATGGCAGGACCTCATTATAATTTTTTTCTTCCATTTTCTGTCCGGCAGCCAACCAAATTGATAGACTGGCTAGCTGCTGGGCGGGAAAGCCTGCAGCAGAAGGACGCAGCCGGGGACCCTTGGGGACGGTTCCTGGCAATCAGGAGAACGAAGGCCGGAGACTGGGGCTTGGAAAGGGGAGAAGGCTGGAGATCAGGGCTTGGAGGAGGAGAGAGAGAGCCCATTGTGGAAGGGGGAGATGGTCGGAGATTGGGACTTGGGGGTGGGGGGGGTGGGTGGGAGGAGAGCTCGGCTGCGATTGGCAGAGATGAGACTGAAGGCTTCCTTGAGATGCCAGGGGGAGCACTTCTGCTTCTTCTGGCCCACAAAGAGTGTCGTAAAAGGCACTTACCTTCTGGAGCCGGCAGCTCCCACCTCCATTTTGCTACTGGGTTTCCCGAGCCTGGGAGATGTGCGTGGCATCTGTTAAATTTAAGTCAGGATCCCAATTGCACTGTGGGAGCCTAGTTTAAACATGTTAATCAAGTGTCTCGCCTCTCGAAACCCGCTGCCGTGAAAATGGCAACGGACGCGTCGGGTTGGGGACGTGTGCCCTGTTTAAAAACTTTTAACACCCTCCCCCTCCCCTCTAGTAGACCACTCTGTAACCAGCTGAGCTATCTGGCCCCCATTCCTGCAAGATGTGGGAGTTTTGAGCACCAAGTGTTGACTTGGGCAAACAAATCTACGGGAAGTGTCATCAACTCATATTACCCGTGCTCAGAATCTCAGAAGCTGAGAAGGAGATGAAGACAGTTCGAGTGCGGATGTGTGCCAGAAAACTGGAGAGCAGCCATAGTCATTCCCAAAATTTAAAAAGGGAGACAGAGCTAATCCAAGGTAATTACAAGAAAGTTAACTTAACATCTGTGGTAGGGAAAATTTTAGAGTCTTTAATTAAGGAAAACAGATTATCTGGTCAGTATCACATTTCTGTTTGTGGGAGCTTGCTGTGCACAAATTGGCTGCCATGTTTCCTACATTACAACAGTTGCTACACTTCAAAAGTACTTCATTGGTTGTAAAGCACTTTGGGATGCCCTGAGGTCCTGAAAGGCGCTATATAAATGTAAGTTAATTTCTTTCTTTCAGTAGTAATCAGCACCCTAACTGTGAAGATTTTTCCTCATCTAGATTCAACTGGTAGGGAACAAAGACATTTTAATAACATTTGCAAGCATGACTGTATAACTGAGCTTGTGACACAGTATCGTTTGTCTCAATGAAAAAGTGGTTTTGATACAAATGAAGCATTTTGCCTGTGATGAATCATTTTATTGGCCTTATTCATTCTGCCACAATACACAGGGAGCTAAAAAACAAATTCACTGTCAGAAAATAGTCCAGCTTGTCTTTATGCACAATTGCCCCACAACTGACATTAAGTCTGCTACAGCTCTCCAAGGAAGCGGCAAGCCATTCAGTTCAAATACAAGTATTCCATGAGTTTTGTTGTATATATGTTTGATTGGCAAATCTATTTGCATTTAAGAGATGCATACTTACATTTACTTTGTCCTGGTCAGATTTTGAAAGTATATCCCAGCCTGTTTTGTTCCAATTGAATCATCTGTCTGAAGCCATCAATGTTGCAAATAGGCCAGAGCGACTCTTTGGAGAAACCAATATTCAGGGACCTTGAGCAAGGTCCACTTCACATTAAGGGATAGTGCAGCAGACACAACTACTACTTTTTATCTTCCAAGGAGGGGATGTTAAGCCTGTAATTACAAGGACACCAGGGAGAACTCCCCTGCTCCCGAGAGGACGAATTTAGAATTCTCATCCTTGTGTTCAAATCCCTCCATGGCCTCGCCCCCTCCCTATTGCTGTAATCTCTTCCAGCCCTACACTCTTTGAGATCTCTGCTCTCCTCCAATTCTGGCCTCTTGTGCATCCCCAATTTCCTTCGCTGCACCATTGGTGGCCGTGCCTTCAGCTGCCGAGGCCCTAAGCTCTGGAATTTGCTCCTTAAACCTCTCCACCTTTCTCCCTCTTGTTCCTCCTTTAAGATGCTCCTTAAAACCTATGTCTTTCACCAAGCTTTTGGTCATCTGTCCTAATATCTTCCTATGTGGCTTGGTGTAAAGTTTTGTCTGATAATGCTCTTCAAAGCACCTTGGGTCATTTTACTACATTAAAGGTGTGATATAAATGCAATTTGTTGTTGTTGTAAGGCCTTCCCACATGAATCAATGAAGCGGTGTGTCAAGATTCCACTGGCATATCTGATATTAATCCTGATTCTAGTGTGAGCTTTGTTGCACCTGTGATCAATGGTTGGCGTATAGGAGTCATGAACTATGGCTCCGTAGGGTAGCCCTGGTCCACTTAATGAATAACCCTTTCAAATATGGAGGACTAGAATGATATCTTAATGTGTCAGCATCACGAAAGCTTCCGGAAAGCAGATGGCGCCCAGCTATAACTTGATGTTTCATCACTCCTGAAATTTACTTCACCTCTATCTCAATTTCCCTACCCACCTCCGTCACCCAGCAGACGGAGGGCAATTTCAGCATCAGCCTGGACTGGAACAGGAGCCCCGAAATCTCTGCGACGTGTTGCGTAATTGATGCTGGCATAATGCTTAACCCGAACAGCAATTCCTGGGCTATGGTGTGAAGGAGGGCAGATGAGTGTGATCTATCAAGAAGGGACAGACAGGCTGGGCTTATGCCCATTTGCTTTTCCAAGAAACTCTTTTCCTTCTCATGTGATGAGATGGTAACATCTTGTTCCAGTGAGGGTGTCACTGACATTTACTCAGTGTGAAGGAATCAATCGCAGATTTTGCCAATATTATGGTCATGTGTATTTAACAAAAGAAAAGAATGGTTACACAATGGAAACTCAAACAACCCATAAATAAGTAATTTATTCAAACAAACAAAAATGTGTTGAAAGTGAGGGTATTCTCCCAATTTTAGACTTACATTAAGTACTAAATCTATACGAACTAGGACAGTCTTTAACCCAATCTCAGACTTAAAATGAGACTGAAACTTCACATAAATAACCAAGTCAAATCTGACCAATTGGCAGCAATCAGATTTTTTTTAAATCTCAGTGTTAAAGGACATGTACAATTTACTCAGTGCACACATGGTCTTTGCTTTCCATTGTATACAGCACTGTGACAGTGCATATGATTAATAGTTTTTCCACTGTGCCTGGAAGAGCATTTGATTACACTCTTCAAGTGGACCTGTGGCTCTTCTCCAGCAATTTAGTAGCTGATGTGGTAATAAGTGTGTGATGCCTCATTGCTTCTTTGTAGACATTTGAATCAGGGCCATCATAAACAATATAAGCAGTGGCTGTAAAATACTAGTTGAAAAATACTTAGGCACTGTATCGGAATCAGTATTGGGGTGGTGAGAAGTCCCATCATCGACATTCTGGAAATAGCAGTATGTTGTTCAGGCAGCAGTATTTATAGTGTTATCCATGGCTCAGTCGGTAACATGCTCACTTCTGAAGCAGAAGGTTGTGAATTCGTCCCATTCCAGAGATCTGAGCACAACAATCTAGGGTGGTATTCCAGCGTAGTACTGAGGGAGTGCTGCACTGTTGAAGGTGCTGTCTTTCAGATGAGATGTTAAACTGAGGCCCTGTCTATTCTCTCAGGTGGATGTAAAAGATCCTATGGTACTATTTCGAAGAAGAGTTGGGGAGTTATCCATGGTGTCCTGGCCAATATTGACATCACAAAAACTGATTTTTTGGTCATTATCTGTTTGCTGTTTGTGGGAGCTTGCTGTGCACAAATTGGCTGCCGCGTTTCCTACATTACAACAGTGACTACACTTCAAAAAGTACTTCATTGGCTGTAAAGTGCTTTGGGACATTGTGAAAGGTGCTTATATATATTTTTTTGCCTTTCTTCTCTAGACAACATTAAATCCAAAATCTAATGTAGCTTAAATCAAAATAAATAAGTGTATATACCATGTGTGATACTGCACCATATCAGGACATGGGAATTCCTTCCCCAGTTTGAAAGACCCATACGTCAGCAGGCTGAAATAATTATTTTTCACAGACCTCTAACACTGTCAGTGTGATGCTCTATTAATTCTGTGGGCTAGCTTTTAAATATTCTCTGCAATTGACCGCCTAGTGTGAACCATTAAGTGATAATTAACGGGAGTTCATTATTGTTTTCAGTTCACTGCCATTAGTTATTGCAATCCCGGGTTGTGAATTTATCTGAAACTGCCACATAATAAATCTACAGTATTTGCGTTCCCATCGTTACATTTTTTTGGACTCTGTTTACGCTACAAAGTAAGCAATGTGGCAGGGAGTTCTCTTGTACGAGGCTGTGGTTAAGGAAAGCCAGATAAGGGATTATACTGTTGGTGGAGGCTGAGTGAAGGAGTCTGCGTTCAGTAACAACTGCAGGAGACATCTTCATTAATTAGAAGCTGGGCAAGACCGTCTGTGCTGATTAGAATCTGTGTGGGACGGTTTGCTCAATAGAAGCAGTAGGGGCCATTTTTACCCACCTGGCCTGGAGGGAATGGGGTAGCCCTACAGTTAAAAGTGCTTCCAAAAATTTACTGCTCCGTTCCCGTCCACCGCGACCAATTCAACTTCTATTTTGTCAGGCATCCGAGGCAGCCACCTGATTCAGGCTCGCGCCTCGAGTATACGTGCGAATCTGAGTCCTAGGATGTCATTAGGACCCTGATGCCATTTTAATCGGTGACTGAGCGGAGTGCCCGCCATGGCCTGCCTAACTCAGTAAAACCTGTCAGGGAAGAAGCGGAGCTCCTAAAAGGGACGTTTTCACTCCTTCCCACCCACGAGACTCTGCTAAACCCCCACCCCCCGAGACTTATCTGAGTGCCAGCGGGCAGCATGATCTCCGTCTGCTGGCCAGCTGCCACTTGACGTTTGTTTCGGATGGGCAGTTGGCCGGCGGGATGTAAATGAGGCTCGGAAGTTAAAATAACCCGAGCCTCAGCTTGATGCTGTTGGGGGGTGGAGGTGGTGGGAGCTTGACACTCACCCTGCCCTCAACCCGACCAAAGCCCGCCGTCAGTTAAAATCCCCCTCAGCAGTATGAGGCATTCTGTGCTCAGTAGAAATTAGATGAATCATAGAATCATAGAATGGTTACAGCACTGAAGGAGGCCATTCAGCCCATCGAGCCAGTGCCGGCTCTCTGCAAGAGCACTTCAGCTAGTCACACTCCCCCGCCCTTTCTCCGTAGCCCTGAAAATGTTTTTCCTTCAGGTACTTATCCACTTCCCTTTTGAAAGCTGTGATTGAGTCTGCCTCCACCATCCTTTCAGGTAGTGCATTCCAGATCCTAACCACTCGCTGTGTAAAAACATTTTTCCTCATGTTGCCCTTGGATTCTTTTGCCAATCACCTTAAATCTGTGTCCTCTGGTTCTCGACCCTTCCGCCAATGGGAACAGTTTCTTTCTATCTACTCTGTCTAGACCCCTCATGATTTTGAACACCTCCATCAAATCTCCTCTCAACCATTTCTGCTTTAAAGAGAAAAACTCCAGCTTCTCTAATCTATCCACATAACTGAAGTCCCTCACCCCTTGAATCATTCTCGTAAATCTTCTCTGCACCCTCTCTAAGGCGCTCACATTCTTCCAAAAGTGTGGTGCCCAGAATTGGACACAATGCTCCAGTTGAGGCCGAACCAGTGTTTTATAAAGGTCCATCATAACTTCCTTGCTTTTGTACTCTATGGGCTGGATTTTCATTGAGGAGGCGGGGTAGGAGGCGGGACTACAACTTTCGGGGTTGTAGTCCCGCCTCCATTGAGTTGTAGCCAACCCACGTGATTTTGACTTGATTGACCTTGTTGAGCTCACCCAGCGGGCTCAGCAGGCCGATTAAGGGCCACCCGGCAACAGGTGACATCACAGATTGATCTTTCATCTGTCAAGACCTTTTGACAGATGAAATATCAGTGTTTGACAGGTGTTAACACTGACAATTTATACTCTAAGTTAATTCCTTCCTCTCAGGATTATTTAGAAATCTCTCTGGAACAGAAAGCTGAATGCTGCAATTTTTTGACAGATCGTGGCCATTCTGCTTTCTGTGCCGGTGAGATGAGGGACTCCCGAGACCTGAAGGAAAGAAGGCTGTAAAGGTAAGTAAAACTTCTTTACACACTTTAGACACACCAAACACACTTACCTCTGCACTCATGCACCCATCACTCACCTGAACACTGGACATCTCGACCCCTCCAAGCCCTTCAGCCCGACGGCCCGCCTCGCTAACTTGGCGTGGTTTGGAGCCGTCGGGAATCACACACTTCAAGAATGAAAATAGGGATTAGGCTAAAAACTGCCTGTTAACTACCTGTTAACAGGCAGCTAATTGGCACTAATCCCCTTCCCGCCTCGGGGAGGCGGGTCCCAGTGCGGGTCGGGTACCCGCCTCCTTTGAAACTGGCATGGAGGTGGGTTGGGGGTGGGATGGGTTCGTGCTCTCCGATTTTGGGATTTTATCCCCCCACACGCCTCCAATCCTGCCTCCATGGCCCAATGAAAATCTTGCCCCATGCCTCTATTTATGAATCCCAGGATCCCGTATGCTTTTTTAACTGCTTTCTCAACCTGCCCTGCCACCCTCAACGATTTGTGCACATATACCCCCAGGTCTCTCTGTTCATGCGCCCCCTTTAGAATTGTACCCTTTAGTTTATATTGTCTCTCCTCATTCTCCCTACCAAAATGTATCACTTTGCACTTTGCTGCGTTAAATTTCATCTGCCACGTGTCTGCCCATTCCACCAGCCTGTCTATGTTTTCTTGACATCTATCACTATCCTCCTCACTGTTCACTATACTTCCAAGTTTTGTGTTATCTGCAAATTTTGACATTGTGCTCCGTACACCCAAGTCCAAGTCATTAATATATATCAAGACAGCCGTTCACCACTACTCTCTGTTTCCTGCCACTTAGCCAATTTCATATCCATGCTGTCACTGTCCTTTTTATTCCATGGGCTTCAACTTTGCTGGCAAGCCTATTATGTAGCACTTTATCAAATGCCTTTTGGAAGTCCATGTACACCATGTCAACCGCATTGCCCTCATCAACCCTCTCTGTTACCTCATCAAAAAACTCAATCAAGTTAGTTAATATGATTTGCCTTTAACAAATCCGTGCTGGCTCTCCTTAATTAATTCACACTTGTACAAGTGATTGTTAACTTTGTCCCTGATTATCATTTCTAAAAGCTTCCCCACTACTGAGGTTAAACTGACTGACCTGGAGTTGCTGGGTTTATCCGTACACCCTTGTTTGAGCAAGGGTGTAACATTTGCAGTTCTCCAGTCCTCTGACGCCACCCACATATCTAAGGAGGATTGGAAGATTATTGCCAGTACCTCCGCGATTTCCACCTTTACTTCCCTCAGCATCCTAAGATGCATCCCATCCGGTACTGGTGACTTATCTACTTTAAGTACAGACAGCCTTTCTAGTATCTCCGACTTATCAACTTTTATCCCATCCAGTATCTCAAATATCTCCTCTTTCACTATAACTTTGGCAGCATCTTCTTCCTTGGTGAAGACAGATGCAAAGTACTCATTTAATACCTCATGCCTCCATGCGTAGGTCTCCTTTTTTGGTCCCTAATCAGCCTCATCCCTCCTCTTACTAACCGTTTACTATTTATATGCCACTAGAAGACTTTTGAATTCCCTTTTATGTTAACTGCCAATCTATTCTCATGCCCTCTCTTTGCCCCTCTTATTTTCTTTTTCACTTCCCCTCTGAACTTTCTATATTCAGCCTGATTCTCACTTGTACTCTCAACCTGACATGTGTCATACACGCTCTTTTTCTGCTTTATCTTACTCTCTATCTCTTTCGTCATCCAGGGAGCTCTGGCTTTGATTGCCAGACCTTTCCCCCTCGTGGGAATGTACCTCGACTGTACCCGAACCATCTCCTCTTTAAAGGCAGCCCATTGTTCAATTACAGTTTTGCCTGCCAATCTTTGATTCCAATTTACCTGTGCCAGATCTGTAATCTCAACCCACTGAAATGTGCCTTCCCCCAGTCTGCACTCACTAGAAGCTGGGTGGAAGAAGGAGTGTGCTAGAAATAGAGGCTGGGTAGCCTGTTCAAATTATACATGCTTGGCTGCAAATTTATTTTAACAGCAGAGCAGGACAGGTAAATAAGGTGGTTACTAAGGCATACAGGATACTTTCCTTTATTAGCTGAGGCATAGAATACAAGAGCAGGGAGGTTATGCTTGAACTTTATAAAACATTAGTTAGGCCACAGCTAGAATACTGCATTCAGTTCTGGTCACCACATTACAGGAAAGATGTGATTGCACTAGACAGGGTACAGAGGAGATTTATGAGGATGTTGCCGGGGTTGGGGAATTTTAGCTATGAGGAAAGATTGGATAGGCTGGGGCTGTTTTCTTTGGAACAGAGGAGGCTGAGAGGAGACTTGATTGAGGTGTATAAAATTATGAGGGGCCTAGATAGGGTAGATAGAAAGTGCCTATTTCCCTTAGCAGAGTGGTCAATAGCCAGGGGCACAGAGTTAAAGTAATTGGTAGAAAGATTAGAGGGGAGTTGAGGAGAATTTTTTTCAGCCAGTGGGTGGTGGGGGTCTGGAACTCACTGCCTCAAAGGATGGTAGAGGCAGAAACCCTCAATGGATTAAAAAGTACTTGGTTATGCTCTTGAAGTGCTGTAACCTGTAAGGCTATGGACTAAGAGCTGGAAAGTGGGATTGGGCTGGATAACGCTTTTTTGAGTGGCGCAGACACGATGGGCCGAATGGCCTCCTTCTGTGCTGTAAATTTCTATGATTCTATATGGTCATTTGAATCAGTGAAGCAGACAACGTCCCACAGTGCCTACCAATTGTGGAAGGCTTCAACTGAACTCATGGGCATTTTGTGGTTGTTCTCCATGGTCACTTGGGCGCATATAAGAGACAGGCAAGCAGTCAGAGCAATCTCCAGTGACCGTACACATCCTGGGACTGTGCACGATGGATTTCACCAGGTCCAGGAGCACCTTAGTAAGTGTCAATGGGGGAGAAATTCAGTATCGCCCCGTTTGGGGCGCAATTATCGGCCGGGCGCAAAATTTAGCGCCTGCCGCTAATTATCGCCTCCGACTCCAAACTTGGCTTTTATCGCCCCTGGAGGTGATTGGAGCGCTAAATCAGGCGCTTCACTCCTGTCTTAAGGCGCTAATGCCGAGGAGCGAGGCGCTACCTCAGAGCGCTGGTGAAGCTCATGTGATGTCAGTCAGCAATGGAACACAGACACACTGGCGCCGGCCAGTTCTTAAAGGGGAGGGTCGATCTTGCTCTCCATCCACACCCTGCTCATTGCAGCCTTGAATCTCGGCCTGGAGAAACCTGTACATCAAATCTGCTGGAAAGAACAATGGAGAGGCCCAGGGAAAGAGCTCAGAGTGCAGACTCCATAGTCTCTTCTAAATCAATGCAAGGAAGGTCAAATCAAAATGAACCTTCAAAGTGCTGCTCAGTACCCAAAGCTCCTCAACACAGCATTGAATATCTCCAGAAGTCTCTCTCTCTCACTCAGAATGGGCGGTGCAAAAGTGTCGCTGACAAAAAAAGGCAGGAAGTGGTCACCTTTAAATAGCGCTCCCCCAGTCCCTTCCCAACTGCAAAACGCTCCCCTCAACCTGCCATTGCTCGCAGCAGGCGGTAAGGCAGGGGGCGCCACTCAATATCCAGTCCGGGGCACTACTGGGGCGTTGTGCACGCGACTGATGTCACGATCTGCCGGCGCAGGAGATCGTGGCGGTAGTGTTTAGCGCCGCCACAAAATGTCTGGTCAATTTCGCGAGCGGCGCAAACATCGCCGTGCCCGGGTGCTAGTTGCTTTGCGCCCCATTAGCACCCTCTTAGGGCGCTAACGGGAGGCGCAAACCAACCGAATTTTTCCCCCAATATCTCATATCACTTTAAGCATTTAAGAGTCTTGGGCCTAGAAATGCAGTTAGGGGCGCCCAGCTCGCCTGGGCGCCGGAATTACCGCCGCGCGCGGAGCCACTTGCGCCAGCGGGATATTCAGTTTCAGCGCCCCAAGTGGAAGCCGGCCGCTAAACAAGGGTTTCGGCGCCCCGCTTGGGGCGCTGAAACTGAATATCGGCGTGCAAAGTGCCACAGCGCCACCCGCTGCGGCACGGCAGCCTGCGGTACTGCAGGCCTTCCTCTCACTCTTAAGGGGGAGGTGCCTGCAACAGCGCGATCCCCGCTCGCGAGTGCCGGCAAATGAGCCCGGCACCAAGGAGAAGTGCCGGGCTCTCTGGAAACAGCCGGCAATGCCGCGGGGGGGGGGTGGGGGATGTAGGAGGCCGGGGACGGAGGTGCTGGCAGGCGGCCGCCGAAAAAGCGGCCGGCCGCACCTCCACCTTAACTCGCCCCACTACCGGCACAGGTAGGCCCCGTGTACCGGTCGCTGTTTGCGGCCGGTGCGGGGGAGGCGGCAGCGACCAAATATGGCCAGCGGGGCGATAGCGGGGCGCTGCGCACACCGATGACGTCATCAGTGGCGGCGCAGCATTAGCGCCCCGCTAAATATCGCGGTAGGTTTGCACAGTGGCGCAAAAGCCCTCTTTGGGCGCAAACTGGTGGCGCAGGCCACTGAATTTCTAGGCCTTGGTTAGAAACATCCCCCCATTAATTAGATAACTGCTTGAAGGCTAACTGCCACAACCAGAGCAGGAAAGATGACATTTTGTTAGCAGAAACTCAGTGGCTGAATATAATTTTATTTTTAAACCTTAATGAAATTATTCCATTTCATTCAACCTTGGATTGCAAAAAATCCTTAAACAAGTTCAAATAGCCGTGAAATTCCTCGAGTCCAATGGTGCCCTCCTGCGTTGACCCTGCCGCAATTTGCGAGTTCAGCGGGAGGGCACCTCATTAGCATGGAACAGATGAGTGCAAGTGCCACTACAGACGCATCTCTGGCACCTGCCTGCCCCAGGCCTACAGAAAACCCAAATAACGTGATCCCCATAAAAAGGTTTCAAAATGGTACAAATATGTTTACTGCTTTCGCAAAGAAGTTTGATAATGGGGTTGAACAGCCTGCAGGCAGACTTTTTTTTTTAAAGCTGCATTGAGATGAAAAACGTTGAACAATGTACAAAGGTTATCTCTGTTAGGCTGCGAAAAGTCAAAAGGGGATGAAAACAGTTTCAAATTGACGAGTGACTATTTCCTTTCAAAGCACATAGTCGGACTGAGAAAAGGCAATTGGACTGTTTCCAGTGTTGCTTTATTAAAAATTCAAAAATGAAGAGCTTTATAACAAGAACAGATGTTTCAAGTATCACAATACAGTAAGGAAATGCCACTGCCCATGTGCTGAAGATTAATTCTATGGATGTTTGGTATTAAAATAAATTATATTTCAAGGGAATTGTCTGTAGAGTTCTGCCAGACGCTGTTTATTAGTGAAAATCATGCCCATGACATCAACCAGGGAACAGGGACAGAGCGAGCTTTGGACAGAGAATGGAGACAGTGTGGGGAGCAATAATATAAAAGGACTTGGGGACTGAGAATGGAGAGATAACTTAGGAAGCGGGAATAGAGAGAAATCTTGAGTAGTGAGACACTTGAATTTAGGCTTCATTAGCAGAACCCCAGTTTCCAGAGATTTTTTTAGCCCACATGTTTACATTTCAAACTCATGCAATCACCAGAATCTTAGGTTATTTAAGATCAATCTCCTTTACTGCTCAGATGAAGCTATCATCAGCAGTGGGCTTGAGTTCTGTGATCCAGCAGAGTTGGGTTGACTGTAGGGTTTGGCCTTAGCCTTGTCAAAGGGACAGAGGAGTGAGGAGAAATTGGTAGGTGAGTCGATCTGGATAACTTTTATTTAAAGAAAAGTAAAATACTGCAGATGCTGGAAATCCGAAATTAAAACAGAAAATGCTGGAAACATTCAGCAGGTGAGGCAGGATCTGTGGAGAAAGAAACAGAGTTAATGGCCAGAACTTTGAGCTGTGAGGTGAGTCGGGTGCAGGGGGGGCGTGCGTAACAGGTCAGTCTCACGAAACTCTCGGTAACACTCTGTCCACCGTGTCTTTAACTCTCTGGGTAACGCTCTGTCCACCGTGTCTTTAACTCTCTCGGTAACGCTCTGTCCACCGTGTCTTTAACTCTCTCGGTAACGCTCTGTCCACCGTGTCTTTAACTCTCTGGGTAACGCTCTGTCCACCGTGTCTTTAACTCTCTCGGTAACGCTCTGTCCACCGTGTCTTTAACTCTCTGGGTAACGCTCTGTCCACCGTGTCTTTAACTCTCTCTGGGTAACGCTCTGTCCACCGTGTCTTTAACTCTCTCGGTAACGCTCTGTCCACCTTGTCTTTAACTCTCTCGGTAACGCTCTGTCCACCGTGTCTTTAACTCTCTCTGGGTAACGCTCTGTCCACCGTGTCTTTAACTCTCTGGGTAACGCTCTGTCCACCGTGTCTTTAACTCTCTCTGGGTAACGCTCTGTCCACCGTGTCTTTAACTCTCTGGGTAACGCTCTGTCCACCGTGTCTTTAACTCTCTGGGTAACGCTCTGTCCACCGTGTCTTTAACTCTCTCGGTAACGCTCTGTCCACCGTGTCTTTAACTCTGTGGGTAACGCTCTGTCCACCGTGTCTTTAACTCTCTGGGTAACGCTCTGTCCACCGTGTCTTTAACTCTCTGGGTAACGCTCTGTCCACCGTGTCTTTAACTCTCTGGGTAACGCTCTGTCCACCATGTCTTTAACTCTCTCTGGGTAACGCTCTGTCCACCGTGTCTTTAACTCTCTGGGTAACGCTCTGTCCACCTTGTCTTTAACTCTCTGGGTAACGCTCTGTCCACCGTGTCTTTAACTCTCTCGGTAACGCTCTGTCCACCGTGTCTTTAACTCTCTCGGTAACGCTCTGTCCACCGTGTCTTTAACTCTCTGGGTAACGCTCTGTCCACCGTGTCTTTAACTCTCTCGGTAACGCTCTGTCCACCGTGTCTTTAACTCTCTCGGTAAGGCTCTGTCCACCGTGTCTTTAACTCTCTCGGTAACGCTCTGTCCACCGTGTCTTTAACTCTCTGGGTAACGCTCTGTCCACCGTGTCTTTAACTCTCTCGGTAACGCTCTGTCCACCGTGTCTTTAACTCTCTCGGTAACGCTCTGTCCACCGTGTCTTTAACTCTCTCTGGGTAACGCTCTGTCCACCGTGTCTTTAACTCTCACTGGGTAACGCTCTGTCCACCGTGTCTTTAACTCTCTGGGTAACGCTCTGTCCACCGTGTCTTTAACTCTCTGGGTAACGCTCTGTCCACCGTGTCTTTAACTCTCTGGGTAACGCTCTGTCCACCGTGTCTTTAACTCTCTGGGTAACGCTCTGTCCACCGTGTCTTTAACTCTCTGGGTAACGCTCTGTCCACCGTGTCTTTAACTCTCTGGGTAACGCTCTGTCCACCGTGTCTTTAACTCTCTGGGTAACGCTCTGTCCACCGTGTCTTTAACTCTCTGGGTAACGCTCTGTCCACCGTGTCTTTAACTCTCTGGGTAACGCTCTGTCCACCGTGTCTTTAACTCTCTGGGTAACGCTCTGTCCACCGTGTCTTTAACTCTCTCGGTAACGCTCTGTCCACCGTGTCTTTAACTCTCTGGGTAACGCTCTGTCCACCGTGTCTTTAACTCTCTGCGTAACGCTCTGTCCACCGTGTCTTTAACTCTCTCGGTAACGCTCTGTCCACCGTGTCTTTAACTCTCTCTGGGTAAAGCTCTGTCCACCGTGTCTTTAACTCTCTGGGTAGCGCTCTGTCCACCGTGTCTTTAACTCTCTCTGGGTAACGCTCTGTCCACCGTGTCTTTAACTCTCTGGGTAACGCTCTGTCCACCGTGTCTTTAACTCTCTCGGTAACGCTCTGTCCACCGTGTCTTTAACTCTCTCTGGGTAACGCTCTGTCCACCGTGTCTTTAACTCTCTCTGGGTAACGCTCTGTCCACCGTGTCTTTAACTCTCTCTGGGTAACGCTCTGTCCACCGTGTCTTTAACTCTCTCGGTAACGCTCTGTCCACCGTGTCTTTAACTCTCTCGGTAATGCTCTGTCCACCGTGTCTTTAACTCTCTGGGTAACGCTCTGTCCACCGTGTCTTTAACTCTCTGGGTAACGCTCTGTCCACCGTGTCTTTAACTCTCTGGGTAACGCTCTGTCCACCGTGTCTTTAACTCTCTCGGTAACGCTCTGTGCACCGTGTCTTTAACTCTCTCTGGGTAATGCTCTGTCCACCGTGTCTTTAACTCTCTCTGGGTAACGCTCTGTCCACCATGTCTTTAACTCTCTGGGTAACGCTCTGTCCACCGTGTCTTTAACTCTCTGGGTAACGCTCTGTCCACCGTGTCTTTAACTCTCTCTGGGTAACGCTCTGTCCACCGTGTCTTTAACTCTCTCGGTAACGCTCTGTGCACCGTGTCTTTAACTCTCTCGGTAACGCCCTGTCCACCGTGTCTTTAACTCTCTGGGTAACGCTCTGTCCACCGTGTCTTTAACTCTCTCTGGGTAACGCTCTGTCCACCGTGTCTTTAACTCTCTCGCTAACGCTCTGTGCACCGTGTCTTTAACTCTCTCTGGGTAACGCTCTGTCCACCGTGTCTTTAACTCTCTCTGGGTAACGCTCTGTCCACCGTGTCTTTAACTCTCTCTGGGTAACGCTCTGTCCACCGTGTCTTTAACTCTCTGGGTAACGCTCTGTCCACCGTGTCTTTAACTCTCTGGGTAACGCTCTGTCCACCTTGTCTTTAACTCTCTCTGGGTAACGCTCTGTCCACCGTGTCTTTAACTCTCTGGGTAACGCTCTGTCCACCGTGTCTTTAACTCTCTCTGGGTAACGCTCTGTCCACCGTGTCTTTAACTCTCTGGGTAACGCTCTGTCCACCGTGTCTTTAACTCTCTCTGGGTAACGCTCTGTCCACCGTGTCTTTAACTCTCTGGGTAACACTCTGTCCACCGTGTCTTTAACTCTCTCTGGGTAACACTCTGTCCACCGTGTCTTTAACTCTCTCTGGGTAACGCTCTGTCCACCGTGTCTTTAACTCTCTGGGTAACGCTCTGTCCACCTTGTCTTTAACTCTCTCTGGGTAACGCTCTGTCCACCGCGTCTTTAACTCTCTCGGTAACGCTCTGTCCACCGTGTCTTTAACTCTCTGGGTAACGCTCTGTCCACCGTGTCTTTAACTCTCTGGGTAACGCTCTGTCCACCGTGTCTTTAACTCTCTGGGTAACGCTCTGTCCACCGTGTCTTTAACTCTCTGGGTAACGCTCTGTCCACCGTGTCTTTAACTCTCTCTCGGTAACGCTCTGTCCACCGTGTCTTTAACTCTCTCTGGGTAACGCTCTGCCCTCCGTGTCTTTAACTCTCTGGGTAACGTTCTGTCCACCGTGTCTTTAACTCTCTGGGTAACGCTCTGTCCACCGTTGTAGGATTCGCAAAATCCAGAAAATACAGTCTAGATTGGTAAAACCCCTGAAGTGGCCACATTGTGAGAACACAAGATGGAGTTGGCAGTTCTCATGGCTCAGTTCAAAAGGACACACCAGCAGTATCTTCCAGCAGCCTGAGTCATCACCGATTAGAAGATTCCAGAACTTACTGCTATTGATATGATAATATGGTTACAGCAGTAACGAAGTCAAAACAAAAGTATTTGCACCTGGAGGTGCGCTAATTGCTAGCAAAATGCAAACCCATCTCTGAAATCGCTGAGCACAGAAAAAAAACCATTATCTGTACCAAACTCAGAGGGACACAGGACAGATCCCATCAGTTTCATTTACAAGACATTAAAATAAAGTACTTGCTTTTGTCAAAGCAGCCTGTCCATTACCTTGACAAAAGAAAACCCCTGATACAGTTTTTGACTAATGTAGTGGCGCTTCTTAGTTTCCAAACAGGCAGGCCACGGAGCTGTGGGGCTTTTAACAACGAGTAGACGCGTGTCGAAATAAAACGTTCCCAAACGTAGCTTTGTCTTTTAAACTGTTTACTATAACACTTAACAAACGGAATTACAAAGCAAACACGTATAAACGAACACGGTCAAAAACTGTACTGCTCCAAACCTCACAGCTTCTGCCTCTTTCACCACGTGCAGTTTAAACTGTAAAATGGCTGCACCCATGTGTGGCTTAGGGACTGTTCCATTGTGGCAAGAATGAAGGGGGTGTCGGACTATACCACTGGAGCAAGAAAATAGGGGGTTTCTTAATACAATAAGTCGTTCAGGTAAATTAACTGTATTATGCCATTTAGCCACTATTTTAAAGTATTTTCTTAAGCTTTTATGGCTCTTACATTCCGGCCCCTAACTCAAACATTAAGAGTCATAAACTAATGAGTTCAACATATTTACAATACAAGTGTCCACTTTTTTCTTTCGTTCAGGAGCTTTTCACGCTGCTTCTTGTAGCAGGCAGAGCTTTGTGATCGGTCTCTCCAGGGTACTGGTCTTGGTTTGCAAACAGACGCGACGAATGACGCCTCTGGAGTCTGGCATGGTCTTAATTATTTTTCCCATCAACCAAGAATTTCTAGGGGCTGAATCATCCACAATTAAGACAATGTCTCCGACGATGAAGTTCCTCTTTATTTTGGATCATTTTTGACGCTCCTGTAGCAGAGGTAAGTATTCTCTTGTCCATCTGGTCCAGAAGAGGTCTGACATATACTGAACTTGCCTCCACTTCCGACGGGCATACAGATCTTCCTTTTTGAAGACTCCCGGGGGCATGGCTGGCTGTGTTTTCAACAACAACAGGTGGTTCGGAGTCAGGGCTTCGAGGTCATTGGGATCATCTGATGTCTTAGTTATCGGTCGGTCATTAATGATGGCTTAACAGTATAACTGGTTGAGGGAAAATCAACAGCAAGACATTCATTCATTCAGTGAGATTCAGCCAGATCCATCACAGATTCACACAGACACGAGGTCAAGGACAGAGGGAGGAGGACCCACAAGATTGTGCAGGAGAGAGATTCAGCCAGACTCAGACAGATCCACAAGATTCACCAGAAGCAGTGAAGTCCAAGTCCCGATACCATCAGGAGTTCGAAGACCGTGCGGAAGAGGAGACGGCTCGAGGAGTTCGGAGGACTTCCAAGTTTGTGCAGGAGAGCGGGTCCAGGAGCCGGTCCCATAAGGAAGATTGGAGATCCCAGACGTAACAAGGAGTACCAAGGTCCAGGAGGGTTTTAGAATTCTGGTGAGCATAAAGGCCCAACTCTACCTAACTGACATAGTTGAGGTATATTTTAGCAACGGGAGGGTTTGTAACATTAAGGGTTTTGTAATTAAGGAGTGTGTTAGGGGGGCACGGTGGCATAGTGGTTAGCACTGTTGCCTCACAGCGCCAGGGACCCGGGTTCAAAATCTGGCCTCGGGCGACTGTCTGTGTGGAGTTTGCACATTCTCCCTGTGTCTGCGTGGGTTTCCTCCGGGTGCTCCGGTTTCCTCCCACAGTCCAAAGATGTGCAGGTTAGGTTGATTTGACTATGATAAATTGACCCTTAGTGTTAGGGGATTAAATACATGGGGTTACGGGGATAGGGTGGGATATGTGTCGGTGCAGGCTCGATGGGCCAAAATGGCCTCTATCTGCACTGTAGATTCTGTGATTCTGTGATTTATCCCTCAATGTGTCCGTGCGCTTCTCCCACCATCGTTTTAGTATACCACTGATTAAGAATTGTTGTATGATTTAAGATAGTCAAAGTTATTCCGTGTGTGTTAAATTTTAGTTCCCATTGGGAGACGTGCTAATGATTTTTGTCTAAATTGATTCTTGCATTCTCTGTGTTTATTCTCCTTGAAAATAAAGATATTTCTGATTTAAAACTCACCTTGTCTCACCTGATCCATTTGTCTTCCGAGTCACAAGTTGGGCCACACATCAAGGTTGTCTGGCAATAAGCCCAGTGTCTAGAACCGGTGAGGGGGGAGCGCTTCGGAACTGCTCACGAGCAGTGTGAAATCAAAACCGATCTAGCACACCATAAGCTCGTTAAAACCACCCCTTACAGAATGGCGACCCAGATGGGACACTGGCTACAGAAACCTTGTGTGGTGGACAAAGACTCGGGTGAGACAGATGTGATGGAAGATAAGTTAGCTTCCTACGTGTGTGGGAAAGTCAATGTAGCGAAAAAATGGGTGTATGACATGTTAGGAGCCGAGCGTCCCCTAAAGGCAGCCGCTCAGTGGACGGCTAGTAAAAAGCACCGCAAGGGCATTAAGAAAGCGGTATGGCTCATGTGTTATAAAAAGCAGGTTCTGGTACTGGACCACGCGGTGGCCAGTAAAGAATCTAAGATTAGGCATTTGTCCCAAGAGCTGCAGGAAAAGGTTGCAGCAGAAGGGAAAGTGCTAGTGGCCCTGGAGGCAATAAGCCAAGAGAGGGCAGCGATGGTCCGGGATCATCGGGGGAAAGTAGTGCACATGGAAAGCCAGGCCGCTGAAATACAGCGTGAGCACCAAGCCAGGGTAGAAAGGCTAAAGGGCAAGATAGCTGAGTTAGAGGGGAGTGCTAGTTTTAGGGTAGAACATGTTGAGTACCAAGCAAGAGAATCTAGGGAAAGAGAAAGGAAGTTAAAGGCGGAAATTAGCAGTCTCACGGGGGAACTTAAGGCACAGGAGGAGAAAGTAGCCGAGGTAAAAGCAACTTATAAGATGGCTTGCGCTCAGGGGTTTGAGGAGGCAGACCACGGCCCCTGTAGGCAGGAAATAGAAAGCCTGAATCTGGCATTGGCCAGGGCAAAGGGGATGATATGCCTCATTAGCCCCAAGGTCGGCCAGGCTGAGTTCAACGGTAACCCAAGCAGGGAAGTCCCACAGGCAGCCCCCAGAACAAAACGGGTTAGGGAACCAGAGTTTTCACAGCCGCCACCCCTAGCCCCTAGTTTTCCAGAGGTCTGGGATCAGGAGGGGGTGGAGGATGAAGAACCCAAGGTAGACCAGGGTAGCCCGAGAGAGAATCAAGGACCGGGACCGGTGTACCCCGTGACACAACGGAGGTACGGACCACCCGGTGACGACGGGGAACCTGGGGACATCCAGAACCAATTCCTGGTGCCACACGGTACGCAACAATTGCGTTCCATGGTGAGCTACATCTCCAAGCTCACCATGAAGGGGGACCCTTCTCTGCACTTTAGGGAGATAGAGCAGGTGGCCTGTGTGAATGACTGCGACGAGGCAGAAAAGGCCAAAATGATGCTGTTCTCCCTGGGTAGCGATCTCCTCCAGACGCTACCCGATGAGTGTAAGAGGGGTCAGGAGAATTATGGCAAGCTCAAGGAAGAGATCCTGGAGGCCATGGGGATGAACGAGGGGAGTCCGTTCTCCCGGGTAGAGAAAACAGTCCAGCTCCCCGGGGAATTCCCGCAGGCGTTCGCGGACAGGCTGTGGCCAGTCTATCAGGATGCGTGCCCGGGAATGTCGGCGCGAGCGCGCCTGAACGGGGAACAGTTAGTTCACAGGCTAAGGTGCCTTATGAACAACTCCCTGCCCCGCGTTCGAATGCAGGCAATGGCCTGGTTCGACCCCCGAAACCCTCTGACCACAGAGGCGATGGTAATCCGCCAACTCACTGTCACCTTTAGAAGCGGGAGGGATAGTGAGACACCCCAGCAAAAAGGGGAGGTTTGTGAGGTCAGGCCTGGTGACCAGCCCCGTAAAGATTGGCGCCAGGAAGGGAGCCGTCCCAACCAAAGCAGGCAAACGTGCTACGGTTGCGGGAAGGAGGGGCATTGGCGCAGGGACTGTAAGAATCCCTGGAAGGACACAAGGGAAAAGGTTCCCACAGCCCCAGTCCAAAAGGCAGAGACAGAAATTGCTCCCGCTGGGATCGAGTCTTTTTTAGAGGCCATGCGGTCTCTTCTGACTGGCCAGGGAAGTACAGCTGCTGTAGTTCCCTCCCCCACCTCTGCCCCCCCACAATGACTAGAGCCAGTGCAGCCTGTCGACCTGTGTCCCCCAGAAAGACATGCACAGGAAAAGACCTCCAGTAAAATGGAGGAATACCTGCGGTGCCAGGTTGCGGAGGCTAGGTTAGTTGAGCAGGCTTTAAGGGAGGAGAACGCTAGGTTAACAGCGAGGGCTGGCAGTTTAGAGGGTCAGCTAAAGGTTTTTAAAATGGTTCATGAAGATTTTCAGCCACCAGCAGCGGGTGGTGAGGGGATACCTGCCCCCAGTACAGGAGTGGGTAGGGAAGAGGAGATAAAACTAGATTACTGGCTAGCTGCCAGGTATATTAAACAGTGCAAGCTGTTTAAGCCGGAGGCAGGGAAACCGACAGCAGGGGCTGAAAAGGCCAGTAAAGAGTTAAACGCTGTAGGGGCGCTGCAGCCACAGGTCACACAGGCTGGACGTGCAGCCTATGTGAGGGGAGGAGTGGTCTCATCTAAACGGGAGACTCCCCCATTGTTCTGGGACCCAGGAGGGGAGGAGCCGGAGGTCTTAGGTCCTGTCCCCGATCACCCAGAAGGGGAGGAGCCGGAGGTCCCAGGTCCTGTCCCCGATCACCCAGAAGGGGAGGAGCCGGAGGTCCCAGGTCCTGTCCCTGGTCATAATGAAGCCGAGTCGGAGGACGAAGGTCCCGTCCCTGACTGCGGCGAAGGGGAGGAGCCGGAGGTTTTAGGTCTTGCCCCTCAGTGTAGCATTAGAGAGGTGGCGTCTGGGGGCGGGGACTCTCAACCTGGAGTCCCAGGTAGCAAAGAGGTGCCTGCCGCTGACCCAGAGCCTAGGGAGGCGGAGCCTGCGGGAGGAAGCCCACAGCCGGCAGTTGTGGGGAAGCCACGAACTGCAGCCAGGGCCAAAACTCCAGCCAAGGGTCCGACCCATGAGGAAACCTCATATGTGGTGACCGTCAGACGGTCAGATAGAAAACCGCAACCGAAGAAGGTCTGGTCGCCGGTTTTCACAAAAGGAAACCCCCGTAAGAAAGCTGCGGGAAGTTTAAACAGTCCACAGCCAGCAGCCACGGGCTGCCTGGGACTAGCAGCTGAGACTGATGTGGGAACGCCGCAGGGGGAGGCCTGCGACAGTCCCCGCAGATTATAAGCTGGCCGTCCGGAGACGGGCGGCAGATGTACATGGATATATATAGTTTTGGAGAATAAGGTTTAGTTATTGTTACCGTGTTTTTTATTCCATTGGATTGTTTTATACATTGGATGGTTTTGTATTATTGAAATAAGATTATGTTACGACTCTAGGCGAGTCTGTACATTGTTTGAATGTTTTCTCCGAAGGAGATGTGTACCCAACTTCATTGTCGGAATGAGGAAAGTGCGTGGGCGAGGTACACTGCATAGTAAGGTAAACTACGGGGAAGGTCAGTTGGGGAGGGAACGGATTTGTGCTCACCCAAAGACACATGATACAAAGATGATTTGAGATGTTCATTGTATCACAGGGGGGATTGTAGGATTCGCAAAATCCAGAAAATACAGTCTAGATTTGGTAAAACCCCTGAAATGGCCACATTGTGAGAACACAAGATGGAGTTGGCAGTTCTCATGGCTCAGTTCAAAAGGACACACCAGCAGTATCTTCCAGCAGCCTGAGTCATCACCGATTAGAAGATTCCAGAACTTACTGCTATTGATATGATAATATGGTTACAGCAGTAACGAAGTCAAAACAAAAGTATTTGCACCTGGAGGTGCGCTAATTGCTAGCAAAATGCAAACCCATCTCTGAAATCGCTGAGCACAGAAAAAAAACCATTATCTGTACCAAACTCAGAGGGACACAGGACAGATCCCATCAGTTTCATTTACAAGACATTAAAATAAAGTACTTGCTTTTGTCAAAGCAGCCTGCCCATTACCTTGACAAAAGAAAACCCCTGATTTGGCGCCGAGATAAGGACAAGGAAACAGTATAACTGGTTGAGGGAAAATCAACAGCAAGACATTCATTCATTCAGTGAGATTCAGCCAGATCCATCACAGATTCACACAGACACGAGGTCAAGGACAGAGGGAGGAGGACCCACAAGATTGTGCAGGAGAGAGATTCAGCCAGACTCAGACAGATCCACAAGATTCACCAGAAGCAGTGAAGTCCAAGTCCCGATACCATCAGGAGTTCGAAGACCGTGCGGAAGAGGAGACGGCTCGAGGAGTTCGGAGGACTTCCAAGTTTGTGCAGGAGAGCGGGTCCAGGAGCCGGTCCCATAAGGAAGATTGGAGATCCCAGACGTAACAAGGAGTACCAAGGTCCAGGAGGGTTTTAGAATTCTGGTGAGCATAAAGGCCCAACTCTACCTAACTGACATAGTTGAGGTATATTTTAGCAACGGGAGGGTTTGTAACATTAAGGGTTTTGTAATTAAGGAGTGTGATTTATCCCTCGATGTGTCCATGCGCTTTTCCCACCACCATTTTAGTATACCACTGATTAAGAATTGTTGTATGATTTAAGATAGTCAAAGTTATTCCTTGTGTGTTAAATTTTAGTTCCCATTGGGAGACGTGCTAATGATTTTTGTCTAAATTGATTCTTGCATTCTCTGTGTTTATTCTCCTTGAAAATAAAGATATTTCTGATTTAAAACTCACCTTGTCTCACCTGATCCATTTGTCTTCCGAGTCACAAGTTGGGCCACACATCAAGGTTGTCTGGCAATAAGCCCAGTGTCTAGAACCGGTGAGGGGGGAGCGCTTCGGAACCGCTCACGAGCAGTGCGAAATCAAAACCGATCTAGCACACCACAAGCTGGTTAAAACAACCCCTTATACCGTGTCTTTAACTCTCTCGGTAACGCTCTGTCCACCGTGTCTTTAACTCTCTCTGGGTAACGCTCTGCCCACCGTGTCTTTAACTCTCTCTGGGTAACGCTCTGTCCACCGTGTCTTTAACTCTCTCTGGGTAACGCTCTGTCCACCGTGTCTTTAACTCTCTCTGGGTAACGCTCTGTCCACCGTGTCTTTAACTCTCTCTGGGTAACACTCTGCCCACCGTGTCTTTAACTCTCTCTGGGTAACGCTCTGTCCACCGTGTCTTTAACTCTCTCTGGGTAACGCTCTGTCCACCGTGTCTTTAACTCTCGGTAACGCTCTGTCCACCGTGTCTTTAACTCTCTCGGTAACGCTCTGTCCACCGTGTCTTTAACTCTCGGTAACACTCTGTCCACCATGTCTTTAACTCTCTCGGTAACGCTCTGTCCACCATGTCTTTAACTCTCTGGGTAATGCTCTGTCCACCGTGTCTTTAACTCTCTGGGTAACGCTCTGTCCACCTTGTCTTTAACTCTCTGGGTAACGCTCTGTCCACCGTGTCTTTAACTCTCTGGGTAACGCTCTGTCCACCGTGTCTTTAACTCTCTCTGGGTAACGCTCTGTCCACCGTGTCTTTAACTCTCGGTAACACTCTCTCCACCGTGTCTTTAACTCTCTCGGTAACGCTCTGTCCACCGTGTCTTTAACTCTCTGGGTAACGCTCTGTCCACCGTGTCTTTAACTCTCTGGGTAACGCTCTGTCCACCATGTCTTTAACTCTCTGGGTAACGCTCTGTCCACCATGTCTTTAACTCTCTCTGGGTAACGCTCTGTCCACCGTGTCTTTAACTCTCTCGGTAACGCTCTGTCCACCGTGTCTTTAACTCTCTGGGTAACGCTCTGTCCGCCATGTCTTTAACTCTCTGGGTAACGCTCTGTCCACCGTGTCTTTAACTCTCTCTGGGTAACGCTCTGTCCACCATGTCTTTAACTCTCTGGGTAACGCTCTGTCCACCGTGTCTTTAACTCTCTCTGGGTAACGCTCTGTCCACCGTGTCTTTAACTCTCTGGGTAACGCTCTGTCCACCGTGTCTTTAACTCTCTCTGGGTAACGCTCTGTCCACCGTGTCTTTAACTCTCTCGGTAACGCTCTGTCCACCGTGTCTTTAACTGTCTCGGTAACGCTCTGTCCACCGTGTCTTTAACTGTCTCGGTAACGCTCTGTCCACCGTGTCTTTAACTCTCTGGGTAACGCTCTGTCCACCTTGTCTTTAACTCTCTGGGTAATGCTCTGTCCACCGTGTCTTTAACTCTCTGGGTAACGCTCTGTCCACCTTTTCTTTAACTCTCTCGGTAACGCTCTGTCCACCGTGTCTTTAACTCTCTGGGTAACGCTCTGTCCACCGTGTCTTTAACTCTCTCTGGGTAACGCTCTGTCCACCGTGTCTTTAACTCGCTGGGTAACGCTCTGTCCACCGTGTCTTTAACTCTCTCGGTAACGCTCTGTCCACCGTGTCTTTAACTCTCTGGGTAACGCTCTGTCCACCTTGTCTTTACCTCTCTCGGTAACGCTCTGTCCACCGTGTCTTTAACTCTCTGGGTAACGCTCTGTGCACCGTGTCCTTAACTCTCTCTGGGTAACGCTCTGTCCACCGTGTCTTTAACTCTCTGGGTAACGCTCTGTCCACCGTGTCTTTAACTCTCTGGGTAACGCTCTGTCCACCGTGTCTTTAACTCTCTGGGTAACGCTCTGTCCACCGTGTCTTTAACTCTCTGGGTAACGCTCTGTCCACCTTGTCTTTAACTCTCTGGGTAACGCTCTGTCCGCCTTGTCTTTAACTCTCTCTGGGTAACGCTCTGTCCACCGTGTCTTTAACTCTCTGGGTAACGCTCTGTCCACCGTGTCTTTAACTCTCTGGGTAACGCTCTGTCCACCGTGTCTTTAACTCTCTCTGGGTAACGCTCTGTCCACCTTGTCTTTAAATCTCTCGGTAACGCTCTGTCCACCGTGTCTTTAACTCTCTCTGGGTAACGCTCTGCCCTCCATGTCTTTAACTCTCTCTGGGTAACGCTCTGTCCACCGTGCCTTTAACTCTCTCTGGGTAACGCTCTGCCCTCCGTGTCTTTAACTCTCTCTGGGTAACGCTCTGTCCACCGTGTCTTTAACTCTCTCTGGGTAACGCTCTGTCCACCGTGTCTTTAACTCTCTGGGTAACGCTCTGTCCACCGTGTCTTTAACTCTCTGGGTAATGCTCTGTCCACCTTGTCTTTAACTCTCTGGGTAACGCTCTGTCCACCTTGTCTTTAACTCTCTCTGGGTAACGCTCTGTCCACCGTGTCTTTAACTCTCTGGGTAACGCTCTGTCCACCGTGTCTTTAACTCTCTGGGTAACGCTCTGTCCACCGTGTCTTTAACTCTCTCTGGGTAACGCTCTGTCCACCTTGTCTTTAAATCTCTCGGTAACGCTCTGTCCACCGTGTCTTTAACTCTCTCTGGGTAACGCTCTGCCCTCCATGTCTTTAACTCTCTCTGGGTAACGCTCTGTCCACCGTGTCTTTAACTCTCTCTGGGTAACGCTCTGCCCTCCATGTCTTTAACTCTCTCTGGGTAACGCTCTGTCCACCGTGTCTTTAACTCTCTCTGGGTAACGCTCTGCCCTCCGTGTCTTTAACTCTCTCTGGGTAACGCGCTGTCCACCGTGTCTTTAACTCTCTCTGGGTAACGCTCTGTCCACCGTGTCTTTAACTCTCTCTGGGTAACGCTCTGTCCACCGTGTCTTTAACTCGCTGGGTAACGCTCTGTCCACCGTGTCTTTAACTCTCTCGGTAACGCTCTGTCCACCGTGTCTTTAACTCTCTGGGTAACGCTCTGTCCACCATGTCTTTAACTCTCTGGGTAACGCTCTGTCCACCGTGTCTTTAACTCTCTCTGGGTAACGCTCTGTCCACCATGTCTTTAACTCTCTGGGTAACGCTCTGTCCACCGTGTCTTTAACTCTCTCTGGGTAACGCTCTGTCCACCGTGTCTTTAACTCTCTCGGTAACGCTCTGTCCACCGTGTCTTTAACTCTCTGGGTAACGCTCTGTCCACCGTGTCTTTAACTCTCTCTGGGTAACGCTCTGTCCACCGTGTCTTTAACTCTCTCGGTAACGCTCTGTCCACCGTGTCTTTAACTGTCTCGGTAACGCTCTGTCCACCGTGTCTTTAACTGTCTCGGTAACGCTCTGTCCACCGTGTCTTTAACTCTCTGGGTAACGCTCTGTCCACCTTGTCTTTAACTCTCTGGGTAACGCTCTGTCCACCGTGTCTTTAACTCTCTGGGTAACGCTCTGTCCACCGTGTCTTTAACTCTCTGGGTAACGCTCTGTCCACCATGTCTTTAACTCTCTGGGTAACGCTCTGTCCACCGTGTCTTTAACTCTCTCTGGGTAACGCTCTGTCCACCTTGTCTTTAACTCTCTGGGTAACGCTCTGTCCACCGTGTCTTTAACTCTCTCTGGGTAACGCTCTGTCCACCGTGTCTTTAACTCGCTGGGTAACGCTCTGTCCACCGTGTCTTTAACTCGCTGGGTAACGCTCTGTCCACCGTGTCTTTAACTCTCTCGGTAACGCTCTGTCCACCGTGTCTTTAACTCTCTGGGTAACGCTCTGTCCACCTTGTCTTTACCTCTCTCGGTAACGCTCTGTCCACCGTGTCTTTAACTCTCTGGGTAACGCTCTGTGCACCGTGTCTTTAACTCTCTCTGGGTAACGCTCTGTCCACCGTGTCTTTAACTCTCTGGGTAACGCTCTGTCCACCGTGTCTTTAACTCTCTGGGTAACGCTCTGTCCACCGTGTCTTTAACTCTCTGGGTAACGCTCTGTCCACCGTGTCTTTAACTCTCTGGGTAACGCTCTGTCCACCTTGTCTTTAACTCTCTGGGTAACGCTCTGTCCACCTTGTCTTTAACTCTCTCTGGGTAACGCTCTGTCCACCGTGTCTTTAACTCTCTGGGTAACGCTCTGTCCACCGTGTCTTTAACTCTCTCTGGGTAACGCTCTGTCCACCTTGTCTTTAACTCTCTGGGTAACGCTCTGTCCACCGTGTCTTTAACTCTCTCTGGGTAACGCTCTGTCCACCTTGTCTTTAACTCTCTCTGGGTAACGCTCTGCCCTCCATGTCTTTAACTCTCTCTGGGTAACGCTCTGTCCACCGTGTCTTTAACTCTCTCTGGGTAACGCTCTGCCCTCCGTGTCTTTAACTCTCTCTGGGTAACGCTCTGTCCACCGTGTCTTTAACTCTCTCTCGGTAACGCTCTGTCCACCATGTCTTTAACTCTCTCTGGGTAACGCTCTGTCCACCGTGTCTTTAACTCTCTCTGGGTAACGCTCTGTCCACCGTGTCTTTAACTCGCTGGGTAACGCTCTGTCCACCGTGTCTTTAACTCTCTCGGTAACGCTCTGTCCACCGTGTCTTTAACTCTCTCTGGGTAACGCTCTGTCCACCGTGTCTTTAACTCTCTCGGTAACGCTCTGTCCACCGTGTCTTTAACTCTCTGGGTAACGCTCTGTCCACCATGTCTTTAACTCTCTGGGTAACGCTCTGTCCACCGTGTCTTTAACTCTCTCTGGGTAACGCTCTGTCCACCGTGTCTTTAACTCTCTCGGTAACGCTCTGTCCACCGTGTCTGTAACTCTCTGGGTAACGCTCTGTCCACCGTGTCTTTAACTCTCTCTGGGTAACGCTCTGTCCACCGTGTCTTTAACTCTCTCGGTAACGCTCTGTCCACCGTGTCTTTAACTGTCTCGGTAACGCTCTGTCCACCGTGTCTTTAACTGTCTCGGTAACGCTCTGTCCACCGTGTCTTTAACTCTCTGGGTAACGCTCTGTCCACCTTGTCTTTAACTCTCTGGGTAACGCTCTGTCCACCGTGTCTTTAACTCTCTGGGTAACGCTCTGTCCACCGTGTCTTTAACTCTCTGGGTAACGCTCTGTCCACCATGTCTTTAACTCTCTGGGTAACGCTCTGTCCACCGTGTCTTTAACTCTCTCTGGGTAACGCTCTGTCCACCGTGTCTTTAACTCGCTGGGTAACGCTCTGTCCACCGTGTCTTTAACTCTCTCGGTAACGCTCTGTCCACCGTGTCTTTAACTCTCTGGGTAACGCTCTGTCCACCTTGTCTTTACCTCTCTCGGTAACGCTCTGTCCACCGTGTCTTTAACTCTCTGGGTAACGCTCTGTGCACCGTGTCTTTAACTCTCTCTGGGTAACGCTCTGTCCACCGTGTCTTTAACTCTCTGGGTAACGCTCTGTCCACCGTGTCTTTAACTCTCTGGGTAACGCTCTGTCCACCGTGTCTTTAACTCTCTGGGTAACGCTCTGTCCACCGTGTCTTTAACTCTCTGGGTAACGCTCTGTCCACCGTGTCTTTAACTCTCTGGGTAACGCTCTGTCTACCGTGTCTTTAACTCTCTCTGGGTAACGCTCTGTCCACCTTGTCTTTAACTCTCTGGGCAACGCTCTGTCCACCGTGTCTTTAAATCTCTCGGTAACGCTCTGTCCACCGTGTCTTTAACTCTCTCTGGGTAACGCTCTGCCCTCCATGTCTTTAACTCTCTCTGGGTAACGCTCTGTCCACCGTGTCTTTAACTCTCTCTGGGTAACGCTCTGCCCTCCGTGTCTTTAACTCTCTCTGGGTAACGCTCTGTCCACCGTGTCTTTAACTCTCTCTCGGTAACGCTCTGTCCACCATGTCTTTAACTCTCTCTGGGTAACGCTCTGTCCACCGTGTCTTTAACTCTCTCTGGGTAACGCTCTGTCCACCGTGCCTTTAACTCTCTGGGTAATGCTCTGTCCACCTTGTATTTAACGCTCTCTGGGTAACGCTCTGCCCACCGTGTCTTTAACTCTCTCTGGGTAACGCTCGGTCCACCGTGTCTTTAACTCTCTCTGGGTAACGCTCTGTCCACCGTGTCTTTAACTCTCTCTGGGTAATGCTCTGTCCACCGTGTCTTTAACGCTCTCTGGGTAATGCTCTGTCCACCGTGTCTTTAACTCTCTCTGGGTAGCGCTCTGTCCACCGTGTCTTTAACTCTCTCGGTAAGGCTCTGTCCACCTTGTCTTTAACTCTCGGTAGCGCTCTGTGACCCTTGTCTTTAACTCTCTCGGTAGTGCTCTGTGACCCTTGTCTTTAACTCTCGGTAACGCTCTGTCCACCTTGCCTTTAACTCTCTTGGTAGTGCTCTGTCCCTTTGTCTTTAACTGAATTAGATCAATTGAGTTAGGCATGAGGGTTCCCCGGCCAATTAAATGGAGCGGGTCTGAGGCTTGAGGGAACATGGAGTCCCGACCGCAGAAGGCAGCACCCAGATTCTCCTCCTCCTACCTGGAAATCCTGCTTCAAGGGGATTCGAGCATGCAGGGACATCCTGTTCCCTGGTAACGGCCGCAAGAGACCATCCACTGGGACCAAGAGGGCATGGTTGGAGACCGCCCAGGAGGTCAGCAGCAGGGATGTAGTCAGCCACTCCTGGATACAGTGCCGCAAAAGATTTAATGATTTCATGCAATGCCACATTCAACTGCATCCTGATGTGCGTGTCACCCCTAACCCCAACAGTCTGCCTTCCTAAGCCTACTGCTGCACCTCAATCCTCACACCAACCTACCTTGCAAGGTGCACCCATCCCTCACTCTCTATGCACCTGCTCACATCCCCATCTGACTAACCACCACTGACACTCACCTCCATCCTGATGCAATCATCGGAAGTATCGCCACAGAAGGAAGCCATTTGGCAACGTCATAGTCACCCTCATAGTCACCCTCTACAGATGTAGCCCATCCATCCCTTACACTCATTCCATCACTCTCACTCAAAATTCTCTTCTTTCCCTCCTTTCAGGAGAAGTAAACACAGAACATCCGGGCGAGGCAAAGAACCAGAGGTGGCCCTCCAACTTACAGCACATTGACTCCAGCAGAGGAGGTGCTACAAATAAGTCAAGTTGCAGAGCTGCTGGCAGTGGGAGATGGAGAGAGGGGTCCTCCCAGCAACCTGGTGACAGAATTAAATATCATACAGCAACATGGCATACAACAGTCACTCATGGTGATTTGATGTCAGCAGCCAGAGAAATGTCATCATGTACTTAATGGTAACGTTACACATTCTTAACATAAGACTTGTAATTCATCTCTTTACTCTCCCACAGGTGCATTGAGTGCCCCCGCCCCCACCATTGTCCAGCCGGAGGAGGAAGACGACTCCTCAAAGGAAGCTCCAGTCTTTGAGGGTGCACCGTGAGCAGACCCATGCGCACCCAGCACCAGCACAGATATGTGCACGTCGGTGGGTCCTGCGAGAAATAGAGTAGTTTAGGCACCTGACACATCACAAGTGAGCAAGAGTAGATGGTGGAGACAGGGACAGCAGTGGATTGTCCTCGCCGGAGGGTACAGGACACTCCAAGCTCTGCTGAGCTAGATGCAGATGCAGAACCTCAGGGGCCGCCGACAAAGAGGGTGATCTTGGAGAAGCAGCAACAAAGGCGCGAGGCTCTGGCAGCTTTTCTAGCCACAATGTGCAGGATTGTCCAGAGAATGGAGGAGTCTATCTCCAACATGAGCACCACCATATCGCAGGTGATGGTGATGATGTGCTGTAAGGATTTCCAACTGCATGGAGCAGCTCATGCGCCAGTCGAACAAAAGCATGTTTGCTGTGAACAACAAATTGCAGACTCTCATTGACCTCACCTCCAGGAGGGAATACCAACATAGGGTGTACAGCGTCAAGTGAAGCAAATCTGGCCATGGAGAAGCCATCCGTGGCCTTCTGGGCAGCAATGTGGTCGGGTGCTGATGCCCTGTGTCCTGTGCAGCATCAGTTGATTGTGGAGAAGGTTGGTGTTGTTGTTGGTGCTGCTGGTATGCCTGGTGCTGCTGGTGTTGGGGCTGATCGTGGTGGAATCCTGAGGACCAAGGTGAGAGAGTATAAAGGGCACCAATGCTGATGGAATAGATAGCAGGTGAAGTAGAGATGACAGAAGCGATCTGTCAATGGTGGGAGAGGTGATGAGGTCAGACTGGATGGAGACTTGTGTAAAGAATTGCAGCATGGTGACTCTATTGTGGAAATGCAGTGAGGAAGTGTTTGTGGCATAGGGAAGATATTCCTGTAAGGTGGGAGCTTTTACTGTACATATGAAGCTGGAAACTCATCAGCTGATTCAATGGCCACTGACCTCCCGCCTCAGCTTCACAGACGAGGTCTAGGCACAGCGGGAAACCAGTGGGTGCCCTGTCAAATCCAAAAAGCTGGGAGAAAAGCATGGATAAGTGGCTGTAAACAGGTCACTAATGATTTTAATAGCCTCCCCCGCCGCTGCCTGTCGGGTCTGCTCAGCGCTGGCAGACCCAACATCGGGAAAGTCCAATGTTTAGACAGTGGGTTCCCAACCCGCTGTCAATCATTTAAAATTTAACAGCTGACCCGCCACCCATTCCGTCCACTGAACGCAAGCAAAATTCCAAACTTTACTTCTCCATCTCACTCCCACTATGATCTCTCTGTTCAGTCCGTAAGTGTGACCCCGAGCTTCCAGTCACCTGTCACTTTAATTCACTGCACCACTCCTACTCTGACCTCTCTGTCTTCGGCCTCTTACACTGTTCCAATGAAGCTCAACGTAAGCTCGAGGAACAGCACCTCATCTTTTGATTAGCCATTTTACAGACTTCTGGACTGAAAATCGAGTTCAACAATTTGAGACCATAACTTCTGTCCCTATTTTTTCACATGGCAGCTGTTGATGATTTTGCCATTCCCATTTTCACCTCTTGTAGACTCATCTTTCATAGAGCCATAGGGCTCGAATTTCCCAGGGCTGTGGAGGCGGGAATGGAGAGGTGTGGGGTGTTAAAATTGCAAAAAGTGGCGGGTGGGCCCAACCCCACCTCCATCCCGCCTCCAAGCAATTTTCAAGAAATCGTGGTTACTGCTCCCGTCTCCGTCCCACCTCCAAGAGGCGGGATAGGCCCTTAAGGCCCTTAATAAGCACTAAATTGCCTCTATTATCCCATTTTGAAAGGTCTTTGTGATTTTAACCCTTTTCCCACGTGAAGCACGCCTGCTCTGAAATACGATGGTGAAACCTGACGGGAGCACAATTGGATTGCTGACTATTAGCTGCAGCTCCACCATTAAATAGGATATTTGATCAGCCATCATTTGCAGGTGGCAGGACTTTGTTGTCTTAGGTCTGGGGGAAATTTTAGAAGGCATAACCACAGCTGTGGAAGTTTGGAGTCTGACACCCATCTCCAGTGTGACCTCCAGGGAAACCACTCTTGCCACCTTGACTGAGCGCTTCCTCAACTGAGGCATATACCAGAAGAATGGGAGCCATTTATTTCCTTCCCTTCTGGACATCAGATGTGGACGAAGGCCAGCTGCAGCACCAGCAGAACCATGAACAACAGCAGCACCAACATCAGCAGCAACAACAGGAGCACCAAGCTGCTGCTCACCTGAAGCTGCACAGGCCAGAAGGGGCCAGCGCATAGAAGCCCGTCGGCGCAGGAGATAACCCCCAAACAGGGTCTACAGACACCGGGTCAGCTACCTCAACGTGTCTGAGCAGCAGTGCCAAAGGCGGCTCTGACTTTCGCGAGAGGTAGTGGGTGACATCTGCACAATGCTGCAACAAGACCTGGAGCCCAGAGGACCAGGTGGACACTCCTTACCAGTGGCCATCAAAGTCAATACCGCACTCAACTTTTTTGCCTCCGGCTCATTCCAGGGATCAGCAGCAGACATCAGCGGCATCTCCCAGGCGGCCTCACACACTTGCATCATGCAGGTAGCCAATGCCCTCTTTGCCAGCGCGCACAATCACATCCATTTCACCAAGGATCAAGCAAGTGTCATGGCGCGTGCGGTTGGATTAGCTAATCTGGCAGGCTTTCCAAGGGTGCAGGGCATCGTTGCCTGCACACATGTGGCCCTTAAGGCACCCCATCGCAATCCATGTATTTTTGTCAACCGCAAGGGCTTCCACTCCCTCAATGTTCAGCTGGTGTGTGACCACAAGAAGGAAATTTTGCATGTTTGTGCCAAGTACCCTGGCAGTTGCCATGACTCCTTCATACTGCGCCAGTCTAGTGTGCCTCTGCTATTCAGTCCGCGAGACCAACTTAACGGATGGCTACTTGGAGACAAGGGCTATCCCCTGAAGACGTGGCTGATGACGCCAATGAGGAGCCCATCCAACAAAGCTGAGGAGAGCTACAACTCCAGCCACATGTCCACCAGAGCCATAATCGATCAAACCATCAGTTTGCTGAAGATGTGCTTCAGATGCCTGGATAGATCAGGTGGAGCCCTGCAATACTCAGCAACCAGGGTCTCCAGAATCGTCATAGTTTGCTGTGCACTTCACAACATGGCACAGTGTCGTGGCTTGCAGATTCCTGAGGACCAAGTGGATCCTCACATATCCTCCTCAGATGAGGAGGAGGAGGAGAAGGAGGAGGAGCAGGTGGAGGAGGTGGTGGAGGAGGCGGAGGAGGAGGAGTGAAAACGAACATCTTGCAGAGGCCCATCAACCAGCGGCAGCAGTACATGAGAACATTGCTGCCTGGAATGCAATGAACGCACTCATCTTGGCCAGATTTGCTTAGCCTAGCCAATCAAGCACTTTTGCCTCGCAGCTTCTTACCAGAGCTTCGACAATGGCCAAGAACCAGCAGGTTCCTAACAATTTGACCACCATACTGACAATTGCAAGTAATTCTAAGGCCTCAATGTGGAAGTCCCATTAGCAAAATGACACACGCCACAACTGCAGCAGTAGCCATCAGATTTTTTATTTACAGTAACCATCTGATGGTTTTTTAACATTAAACATCAAATTTCACCCAAGTGACTACCCTTGTGATTATTTGTGCAGTATCTTTCTCTTATGCGTGCTCCTACGTGGTGCTTCCCCTGTGGCTTCAGCAGATGTGGAGGCCCCTTGCTCAGTTTCTTGCTGCTCCTGTCTCGACACCTTTGACGGGTGTCCTCTGGGTTTGCAAACCTGTGAGGGCTTGGCAACAGTCTGCTGCTCCTACGGCTGTGCAGGCGTTGAGACGCCGATCTCAGTTGGGTGGGGACTCTGGTGGGGCTCTGACCGAGGACTTGTCAGTGGCATGGAAGTGTGAGCACTTGGAGAGGAGCCCCCACTTCCTTGTTCTCTGCCACCATCATCCCTCTCATGGGTCAGTTCCACCTCAGCGCTTGCAAGTGGCTTGAGAGCACCTTGCTGCACATCAGGGTGGCCATGGGGTCCCGTAGCTGCACTGGCAGTCCTACTCAGAAGGACTTCCATGAAGGTCTGGTTTCTCTGTTCAATAGCTGACCATCGCTCCTCCAGGGATGTCAGTCTATTCTGAACACTGTTATAAATCTCATCATTCATCAAGAAACTACTCGTGAAATAACACTGGACAGCCAACTGGTGGCACTGTCCAAGGAGTATAAATACTCGGGCGTCGGCCCCAGCTTTTCAGGGACATTTTGTAAGACAAGGAACTAGTGAAGTACAACTAGCCCTCCATGTTCTGAAACAAGTTGATTAAAGCCTTGCTTTATGCTCAAACCAAGTGCGTAGTGAGTTTTATTACGTCAAACACTCACCATGTTTTCTGCACTCTGGCGACTTATCACCTCCATGGAGGTTGCCATCCTTTCCATGATGATGCGTTCATGCGCCAATGACTCCACAAAGGCTCTGCTCATATTCGCAATGGGCTCCTCCATTCGCTCCACACTCGCAGCGACCCTAGAGACAAAACCTGCCAGAGACTCCTGCATCTGTTCCTGGAGTTCCAGCACCGCTGATCTTGTGGATGGACCCAGAGGGAAAGGGTCAACATGCACCTGAGCCGAGCTGGGAGAGCCCTGCGCCCTCCGACTAGGACTCTCCACTGCTGTCCCTGTCTGCACAATCTGCTGATGCTCACTTGTGAGCTGTGATACACCAGGTGACAACACTACTTTTATCTCGCGATGTTCCCTCCGAGGTGTGAGTGTCTGCGCTGGTGCTGGGTGCACTGAATTCTGCTGACGCTGCACCCTCAGAGGTTGCAGCTTCCTTTGAGGAGTCTGGATGCTCAGGTTCTTCCTCCTGGCTAGTGGGGACGGGTGCTTGCGATGATCCTGTGAGGGAGTAAAGGAAAGAGTCAGAGATGTGATGCCAAGGTTACATGCACATTGCATCTTGCAGATGATCATAAGTCCATCTGTTAGAACTTCAGAATCATTATCAGCGACTCATGCAATGTCAATGAGAGAGATGGAAAACTATTCTGTCACCAGCTTGCTGTGATGCACCCCTCTGTCCGTCCCCCACTTGCGCATCGTCCTCCACTCCCACGATCTCCAGGACCGCATCCTCCCAGGGGGTGAGCTGGGCTACTGAGGGTGGCCTTCCTCCTGTCCTCGTCTTTCCTTCTTATTGTGAGCTCTCTTTTCCTGCAATGAGGGAGACAAGGGGAGTTTGAGTGAGAATGAAGGAGTGAGTGTAGAGAATCCATAGCATAAATGCTTAGAAGGAGACAAAGATGGAATGAGGTGGCAAGACCAAGGGCCCTCCCTGTGTGTTGTAAGTTGTTTTCATAGCATCACAGTGATAGGGAGTGTGAGGGCTGCATAGTCGAATAGTTAGGTGAATGTGACCATAGGGAGAGAGGGAATGGGTAAGGGTGCATGGATGTCAGTGTCAAGTGGGGTGTGGAGGAAGAGATTGCTAAAGCTGAGTGCTGGTGAGGAGAGGCAATGGGGATCAGATTGAGGGTGATGGGAAAGTCATACTCACTTTTCCAGTGCGCAGAAGGTCATGAAACCTCTTCCTGCATTGAAGCCAGGTTCTGCGGGTTATCGACAAAGGGTTGACCTCCTGGGCCACCTGGATCCACACAGCCTTGGTCTGCTGGGGAGGCTTCTTCCTCCCTGAAGAAGGGAAGAGCACCTCTTTATTGGCTCTTGCTCCCTCCACTAAAGCTTACAGGGCAACGTCATCAAACCTTGGAGCAGACCTAGGGCCAAAAGTTTGGCAGTCTGCAGAAGAAGCAAGGCTTGTTGCAGACCTTAAATGCAGCAGCAATGATGACATCATCGGAGGCAACTTTCAGACTGGAAAAACTCATTGGGCCATGGGTTCCCACATGCTGGAACTCAATTGCCCACTTAAGTAAAAATCGCATCATTCTCCCACATCGATTTAGAATCGGGTGGCTAACACAAAAAGCGGATTACACAAACCCAGCCTGCCCCAGTGACAAAATCCAGCTCATAGAGTCATAGAGCTCGATTTTCCAAGCCCCGAGGAGGCAGGCATGGAGGCGGGACAGCACGTAAAATCGGAGAAATTGGAGGCAAACCCGCCCCCATCCTTCCTCCGTGCCCGTTTGCCAGGAGGCGGGAAGATGTGCAGCTTTGGGTCCTGTCTCCTGGAGGCAGGAAAGGCTTTTAATCCTTTTAACTGCCTATTACCAGGTAGTTAACAGGCAGAAAAAGGGATTAGTGCCATTTTACCTGCACAGGTGAAGGCTTCCTGACCTTGGAGAACCCCGCCGGGTTGGAGGAGACGTGGAGGAGGTCTGCGGCGGTCGGAAGCACATGAAAGTAAGGTGTAAAGGTGAGTGATGGGTGCAAGTGTGGAGTGGTAAGTATGCAAGCTGAGTGATAAGTTTAAAAAAGTATTCACTTACCTTTTTTTACTTCTGTAGCCTTTAGCTGTGCTGGATCGGGTGAGCGGACATCCACCTTGTCAATTTCAGGTCATTCCTGATGGACCCTCCGATCCATTAGGCATCTGAAATTTACTTTTACAATTTTTTTTCAGTCCTCACCACAAAAACGAATCAAACTCAAGAGAATGACAGTGTTTGACAGCTTCACAGAGCTGTCAAACGCTGTCATTTCTTCTTTCAAGAAATCTTGACAGATAGCACGTCAGACGTTGACGTGATCTGTCAGTGACTTCTTTCGTAATTGGCCTGCTGAGCCCGCTGGGTGGGCTTAACAAGCTCAATCAGGGGAAAATCCCTCTGAATGGTCAGGTGAGGATGGAGGCGGGACATTGACACAATAAGCAGCAGTCCCACCTCCAAGTCGCCTTCATTGACAAAATCCAGCCCATAGAGTTATACAGCACAGAAAGAGGCCCTTCGGCCCATCGCGCCCGCGCCGGCCATCAAGCCCTGTCTATTCTAATCCCGTTTTCCAGCACTTGGTCCGTAGCCTTGTATGCTATGGCGTTTCAAGTGCTCATCTAATTGCTTCTTGAATGTTGTGAGGGTTCCTGCCTCTACCACCCTTTCAGGCAGTGAGTTCCAGATTCCAACCACCCTCTGGGTGAAAAAGTTTTTCCTCAAATCCCCTCTAAACCTCCTGCCCCTTACCTTGAAACTATGCCCCCTGGTTATTGACCCCTCTACTAAGGGGAAAAATTCCTTTCTATCTACCCTATCTATGCCCCTCATAATTTTGTACATCTCAATCAGGTCCCCCCTCAGCCTTCTCTGCTCTAAGGAAAACAACCCCAGCCTGTCCAGTCACTCTTCATAGCTGAAGCGCTCCAGCCCAGGTAACATCCTGGTGAATCTCCTCTGCACCCTCTCCAATGCAATCTCATCCCTCCTATAGTGTGGCGACCAGAACTGCACACAGTATTCCAGCTGTGGCCTAACTAGCATTTTGTACAGCTCCATCATAACCTCCCTGCTCTTATATTCTATGCCTCAGCTAATGGAGGCAAGTATCCCATATGCCTTTTTAACCATCTTATCTACCTGTCCTGTTGCCTTCAGGGATCTATGTATATGCACACCAAGGTCCCTCTGATCCTCTGTCCTTCCTAGGGTCCTACCATTCATTGTGTATTCCCTTGCCTTGTTAGTCCTCCCAAAATGCATCACCTGACACTTTTCAGGGTTAAATTCCATTTGCCACTGTTCTGCCCCTCTAATTAACCCTGTTCCTGGGACTAGGGACAGGGTCACTGGCCAAGGCTTGGAAGCTAAGCAAGAGCCAGGCCTGGTTAGTATCTGGAGGGGTGACCATCAGGGAAGACCAGGTGCAGAAGGTCATGGAAATGAGCCCCAAGGAGGGGCGGTTGGTGAGAAGGTCATGGAAGGAGCCCCCGGAGGGGCGGCTGGTGAGCAGGCCTGGGTGTTGGGCTGTAGATTGTCAGACAGGAGGAACAGTGGAAATGGAATGGCGGCGCACACAGACGCAGCGGCTTTGCTTCTCCCAGGACGGTGCTATTTACATTTAATGTTATTTGTACTGGACTTATGGGAGCTTGCAAGATCACATTTCGTTGTTCATGTACTTGTGCAATGACAATAAAGTTGAATTATTATTATTATTATATCGTCCTGTAGCCTGAGGCTTCCTCTCCTCGTTATTTACCACGCCACCAATTTTCGTGTCATCTGCGAACTTACTGATCATATCTCCTACATTCATATCTAAATCATTAATGTACACTACAAACAGCAAAGGACCTGTTGTATGAACGCATTCAAGCATAGAAACAGGCAGACAGGCTTATAACTGCGATGTTCACTTTATTGTGTAAAATGGCTGACTGCTGTTTTCCCGGGTAATTCCCATAATGCAATGCACATTACATTACTGTATTTACTGGTGTCAAACTCGCACATTACATTACCGTATTGACTGGTGTCAAACTCGCAATCAATACACGACATCCCCCTTTTCCTTGGAAACAAACTTGCAGTTTACAAACAGTTGCTTACAATAACACTGCATAACTTATTTGGTTTATAAACTTCTTACAAACTTGTGTCTTACCACACAACTAAATAATTCCCAGGTTTAAACATTTAACATCACCCATGCAGTTCTCGCACAGTTTATGTTGTGACATAATCAGATAGTCTTTGGGGTTTTCTTTTAACCCTTTGAGGTCTGGCTGTATTGGGTATGTCTGGCATGTTGGTGTCAGTGGGTATTGCCTGTGTCACAGTGGCATGTGTGTCAGGGTCTACTATACTGTCCTCAGTCCCTTGTGTTTCCTCCTGCTCATGGAGTGTCTCCGTTGGTCTATTGGTTCTGCATTTCTTCACAAACATAGTGTTTCTCGAGTAGCGTGCTCCGTCTGGAGATTCTACTACTACTTAACTCCCTGTTTTACTCAAAACTTTGTGGGGTGTGGCATTAAACGGAGTGGTGAACTTGTCCACTTTGTCCTGCCGTACCAGCACCGTGTCGCCAACTTCCACCTCTGAGTATTGTGTTCTCCGCTGTTTATCTGCGTACATTTTGAACTTGCCTTTTTGTTCTGCGTCCCAGTCACGTACTTCCATGTCTGTGCGCGACTCTGTGATGTCTGGCAGCTTTCCTCTCATTTTCTGTTTGAAGAACAGCTCTGCCGGGCTGTTTCCTGTCATGGCATGGTCAATGCTCCTGTACACAGTCACATATTTTCTAAGTTCACATTTCCAATCTAGTCCTTCTGACTGAGCAATTCTGATTCTCTTCATCAGCGATGCATTCTGGCGCTCAACTTCTCCGTTAGCCTGAGCCCATTTTGCTGTCGTTTTCAGGTGTTTGATCCTGTTGTTTTCACAGTATTCTTTGAATAATTCAGATCTGAATTGGGGACTATTATCAGATTTGCAGGTGATTGGCAAACCATGACGGCTGAAGATTGACTCTAAACTATCAATAACCTTCTCTGTTGTTGTGGAGGTCATGATGTCGTATTCATAGTAACGACTATAATAATCAACTACCACAAGAATGGAGTGGTTGGGTGGCAAGGGTCCCAGTAAGTCTATAGCTACATCCTGCCAGGGGCCCTCCGGTAATGGTGTTGGTCTCAACGGTTCAGGTGGGTCGGGTCTGGCTACTATCTGACAGCCGTGGCACGCTTTACAGTGTTTTTCAGCTGCCTTGTCCTTGCCAGGCCACCAAACCTTGGTTCTGAGATGTTGCTTTGTTCCAACTATTCCCAAGTGTCCTTCATGTGCTAACACCAGGGCTCGTGCATGTAACACTGTGGGTAGCATGATGCGTGTTCCCCAAAGAACTAGGTACCCCACTATGCACAGCTCGTTTGCAATTGCTGCATAAGCTTTACAGTTCTCAAAATGTCCGTTTGTGATTGCCTTCCGTACCTCAATCAGCTCTGAATCGGTAGCAGAGGCTTCCTCCACCTCTCTAGTAGTGAGTGCTTTTGGTGTCGCACTCACAGCTACAAATCTCACGTATTCATCTGAGCCATGAGAATATCTCTCCTGTTTCGCTGTTTCCCCCAGCAATCGTGACAGTGGGTCTGCAATGTTTTGCTTGCCTGGAATGTGTATCACCTTAAAATCATACGGCTGTAATCTAAGTACCCATCTCTCTATATGGGCACAGGGTTTAGAGTGTGGGCCGTATATCACTTGTAATGGCTTATGGTCAGTTACCAAGTTAAATTTTCGGCCATACACATATGGATGCAGCCTCTCACAAGCCCATACAAGAGCTAAGGCCTCTCTCTCTGTTTGAGAGTATTTCCTCTCACAGTCTGTTAAACTACGACTTACATAGCATATTGGCACCTCTTGTCCCTGTTGGTCCTGAACTAGTACTGTGCCTAAACCTACAGGACTGGCATCTGCTATCACCTTGGTTGGTGCGTCCTTATCAAAATATGCTAAAGTGCCGGCTCTGGCCAACTCTTCCTTGAGTGCACTGAATGACTGTCACTGTTGTGATCCAAATTTAAATGCTGTGTCTTTTCTTGTCAGGTGCCGCAGTGGCTCTGATAGCGTTGCAAACTGCGGGATGAATCTGCTACTGTACCCAACGAATCCCAAGAAACTCCTCACCCCTGTAGCATTCTCTGGTTCCCAAGCTTCTGCCACCGCTCGCACTCTCTCTGCTGTTGGTCCGATGCCCTTTTCAGACAACAGGATTCCCATGAAAATCAATCGGTCCATGTTGAATTGGCACTTCTCTGAGTTTAGTGTCAGTCCATTTTCCATTAGTCTGGTCATGACAGCGTGCAGGCGTCTGTCGTGCGTTTCCTGGTCGTGTGCATGCACGATAATGTCGTCTGAGATGTTTTCAACACCCTCTATTCCAGCTAAGGCATTAGCTATCTTGTGCTGATATTGCTCACTAGCTGAAGATACGCCGAATATCAGCCTCTTGTACCTGTAGACTGTTATGTACTGCAAACGTTGTGATTTCTCGTGGCTCAGGGGTCAGTTCTAGCTGGTGATAACCCCATTTCAAGTCTAGCTTACTAAACACCGTCGAGCCGTTCATACCTTGGAGTATCTCATCAACGGTGGGGATTGGATATCGTTCCCTCACTACTGCCTGGTTTGCTCGTCTCATGTCTAGGCATAACCTTACATCCTTATCCGCTTTTGGTACAATAACCACAGGATTTACCCATGGGGTGGGACCAGTTACAGGTTCGATAATGTCCATGTCCCTCAATTGTTTTATTTTGGCCTCTACTGCCCCCCTTAAGTTGAATGGTATACGCCTGAGTGGCTGGGCCACAGGCTTCACTTGTGGGTCGATATACAAACTGATATGTTTTGTGCTCAGCCTTCCTACTCCCTGGAACTCGCTGTTCTAGTAGTTGTCTTATATCTACCACAGCTGAGACATCTGCACCTATTTTTAAAACTCCCAGTTTCATGGCTGTCTCCCTTCCTAGCAACGGCTCTCCATGGCCTTTAACCACAATGAACTCCGCCTGCTCAGTTCTCTTACCTATTGTAATCCCACATGTGAATACACCTTTAACTGACAGTGGTCGGCTAGAAGCATAAGAGAATAACTTTCTCTCTGTCTTAGGGACACGTGACTGACACTTAATGTGTTCTGACTTTAATCCTTCCCATGTATTCTCATCTATCACATTACTAGTTGCACCCGAATCAATTAACATTCTCAGGTTTACTCCCCCGACACAAAAGGTAAGTCTCTCTGTCACGTTATTTCCAGTAACAGCAAATGCAAAGTCATTTTGTTCCTCTACATTGTTCACACTGTGTTTCTTTGTACCCTTTGTGCGGCATACTTTGGAGAAATGATCCTTTCCCTTGCACTTATGACACGTTTGTCCGCGTGCTGGGCATTTCGGATCCCTGCCCATGTGGTCAGTGTGTCCACATCTGTAACATTTCCTTTCGTTCCTATCGCCATTTCCCTTTGGTTTCTCTGTCGAGCTTTTTGCATAATACCCTCTTTTCTGTGTAACACGACGAACAGTATCTGTCTCCGCCTTCTCTGTACATGACATGGCTGACATCTGCTCCTCGACGTTTTCATATTGTGTGGCCAATTGTAACGTGCAGGCGAGCGTTAGACCTTGCCCTTCCTCTAGCAATTTCCTCCGCACATAGGCTGACGTGCACCTACTCAGGATAGCGTCTCTTATTTGATTATCTGCATCCCCCCCAAAAGCACAGTCTTTAGCAGCCTGCCGCAAGCGAGTAGCAAATTGTTGCACAGTCTCACCTGTCTTCTGGGATAACTTATGAAAAGTCTGTCTAGCAAATGCTGCGTTGACCTGAGGCACGACGTAGTGATTCAAAGCACTAACCGCCGCCGTGTAGTCTGCTGGCTCTCCTATGTCCGGTAGAGTCGAAAAGATATCCTGGACATCGGGTCCTGCTAGGTGTAGAAGTAGAGCTCTTCTCCTCTTCTTTGTGGCACCTGTAGAGGTATCGTCGATAATGAGTCCTTTGCCGTCGGCATAAAGCTCAAAAGATGTTAACCACCTCGTCCATCTTGGACCCAACGTGGCTGGCTCGGCGAAGCATGCAAAATTTTGAATGCCGGTCTTCTCCATCCTAGCTAACTAAAACTTGGGCAACTACCTATCTAAAATGACTCCGTTCGTTATCCTCGTCGCCAATGTTGTATGAACGCATTCAAGCATAGAACCAGGCAGACAGGCTTATAACTGCAATGTTCACTTTATTGTGTAAAATGGCTGACTGCCATTTTCCCGGGTAATTCCCATAATGCAATGCACATTACATTACCGTATTTACTGGTGTCAAACTTGCACATTACATTACCGTATTGACTGGTGTCAAACTCGCAATCAATACACGACAGGGCCCAACACCGATCCCTGTGGTACACCACTGGACACAGGCTTCCAATCACAAAAACAACCTTCGACCATCACCCTCTGCCTCCTGCCACTAAGCCAATTTTGGATCCAGTGTGCCAAATTGCCCTGGATCCCATGGGCTCTTACCTTCTTGACCAGTCTCCCATGCAGGACTTTGTCAAAAGCCTTACTGAAGTCCATGTAGACTACATCAACTGCACTACCCTCATCCACACACCTAGTCACCCCCTCGAAAACTGCAATCAAATTGGTCAGGCATGATCTCCCCCTGACAAAGCCATGCTGACTATCCCTGATTAATCCCTGCCTCTCCAAGTGGAGACTAATTCTGTTCCTCAGAATTTTTTCCAATAATTTCCCTACCACTGATGTTAGGCTCACTGGCCTGTAATTCCCTGGTTTTTCCCTACTACCCTTCTTGAACAATGGTACTACGTTAGCTGTTCTCCAGTCCTCTGGCACCTCCCCTGTGGCCAGAGAGGTTCTGAAAATTTGTGTCAGAGCCCCTGCAATCTCCTCCCTTGCCTCACACAGCAGCCTGGGATACATTCCGTCAGGGCCTGAGGATTTATCTACTTTTAAGCCTGCTAAAACCGCTAGTACCTCCTCCCTTCAATGCTAATTTGTTCAAGTATTCGTTTCTTTACTTGTCCCATTAACATCTTCTTTTTGCATTGTACAATCATCCCTTTTGTCATTTAATCTCTCCTGCCTTCCACCCTATCACAGACCTTCCCTTTTGTTCTTTCCTCCCCTCCACACTTTCCCTGCCCCTGCACTTTCTTAAAATCTGTTACATCTCTAACTTTTTCCAGTTCTGACAAAGAGTCATCGACCTGAAACGTTAACTCCATTTCTCTCTCCACAGATGCTGCCTGACCTGCTGAGTATTTCCAGCATTTTCTGTTTTTATTTCATGATCTCTCTGTCTTTGGCCTCCTACACTGTTCAAATGAAGCTCAACACAAGCATGAGGAACAGCACCTCCTCTTTCTTCTAGGCACTTTACAACCTTCCGGACTTAACATTGAGCTTAACAACTGTAGACCTTAACCACCGCTACCATTTTCTCTCAGGCAGAAGGCACTGGTAATGAAGGATGACTGCACCAGATTCATTGAGACTGGAGGAGGTGTGGGCTGGTGCTTGGGGTGGGATCCCCTATTGGTACACGAACGGCGGGGTGCCATCAAGGGAGGTCAAGGGAGGGTAATATTGGGCGGGGTGTGGAACCGGCGTTCCATCGGATCCCGTGGGTTTCCAGCCCAACGAGTTTGGTTAAAATTACCCCCGTTAACACTGTTTCTCTTTCTACGGATGCGGCCTGACCCGTCGAGTTTTTCCGGCATTTTCTGTTTTCATACTTCTCATAGAAGCATGTTAGAACAAACAGAGTTCTGAGGCTGGCCCACTTTCTTGGTCAGGAATGATCCGTTGTGTGAGTACCTAAAACAAATTGCAAAACAAAAATGTTTTTGTGCAAAATGAAAACTCGCCAGTTGGAGATGAAGTCACTCCTCCTGGAGTACTGAGCCTCGGTGACCTCCCTGATGCAGCAGTGCACAGCACACAGCATATTGAGTGATGTTGCGGACGTCACCTGTTGCAGCCCAGAACGACCCTGCAGCATATAAATTCAGGGCCGATTTGACCTTGGCAGCCACAGGCAGTGCTGTCCATGCCCTAGTGTGGGGCTCCAGTTCGTGCTGACACAGCTCTGTGACCACAACTGTGCAGAATTGTAATGACAGAAAACCTCCTGCACCTCCAAGAAAAAAAAGTTTTAAAAGTACTGCAATAGCAGCTAAAATAGCCAAGACGAGCCCAACCGGCAGCCTAGCAGCCTGAAATAACTAACCAGAGATTTACGTTAATGGCGGGTGAGGATCTCTTTAAATAGCGCTTGTGAAGGCTGCTTCCTGACTGTTCTCGCCATCTTTTACTAAGTGGGCTTAAGAACTGACGAATCAGGCACTGGCACAAACTAATTTCAGAAATGGTTCCTAAATCAGTCTAAGGACCCTCATTGTAATTGGCTCCATGCTGAATTTAGGAGGCGCCCGGGGTGACTAAGAGGCACACCCACGAATATGGCGACTGATGCACTTCCTGTGCATTTCAGGCTTGCGCGATCGGCAGCAAAAGTTGACACTTCCTGGGCGAAGCAAGGTTCAATTCCCCCCCATTGTCTCGCCAGTTTTCCCTCTTTCCCTGTCGATATCCAGCTCATCTTCACTTCATGTCTCCACACAGAGCTCAGGATCTCAATGTGTGTGTGTGTGTGTGTGTAAGGGTGTGGGTGGCAATGGGAGATGTTCAAGGACTCTATTGGTGCTCCAGCACATCACCTCATTAACTGTTTCCTTTTAAAAAAGGGGGGGAAGAACCAAACAACATGCTAACCATATCCTCAAACTGACTAAATAGGATTTAGTTGATCCCTCCACCAAGTTCTTGTATGTATCAAACTATAGCCATATTTAATAGGAAATCTGTCCACAATTTAACAGCGAGGGAAGGCAAGAATAACAAAGGCAAATTGTCATGTGGTGGAAATATTTTAATTTACAATCCAAATTTCTACAGCTGTGCTCAGTCCAGCACATTGTGCAGAGGACTCCATTGACAGCCTCATTTTTTGAAATAGATTTCCTTTTAAAAGTGGAATTTTTTGTAGTTTCAAGAACAGCAGACTATGCAGATGACAGTATCATAAATAAATAAACCAGTTAAATATTTCCAGCAGGAAAGCACGTAGTCAGTTTTCATGGAAGAAGTATTGGGTGAAATAATAATGAAAAGTCCAACACAAAATATGGAACCCAATGACGCACGACAAAATAATTAAATGTGAAAAATAACCACTGAAAATCTTGTTGTGTAAACTCATGTCTTGAGATGATGAGTGTTTGCATGCAAATATAGGATAACAAGGAGATACCGACATTTACTTTGAATATATATTGGGCATGTTGCTTGCATTCGTTTGTTTAGTGAGCAATAAATGTCACAGTGACTTGAAACGTGTTGTTTAAGACACTATAAAATGCCATGTGAATGACTGCTTGGCAGCTTCACCCAGCACAGCCTAATGACGTCAAGTAGTTGGGGAAAGTGCTGCAGTTCGCTGATTAGGCTGTTGAACTCCAGCACAGGAACTAATACAATATAATGTTACATAAACTCAAAGCTTTAACTTTCAAGTTCTTGGTGACTGGATTTCCCTCCCTCCTACAGAATAAATTATCAGGGAAGACCTTCGAAGCAGTCAGTATAAATGGGTTTAAGAGGCAATTAGGCACGCTTCTGGAGAGAGAAGGGATTGAGGGAAATGGTAAGGAGGTGTGTGTGAGATGGGCTTTGGTGGCCTTCTCTAATGTCTTATGTTTGTTATTATTCCCTGTGCTGGAGCCCACTTGTGCTTAAAGACCGCACCAATTTGTGGCCAAATACTAACAGCTAAATTTCTCCTGTGGTAGAAAAAAGGTTTTTAATTCGATGTTAATTTTCATTCAGTGTAGTAGGGGACATGGAACACCCTCAATCTGTTATTTTTTGGGCTACTCTCACATAGAAAAGAATAGGGTCAAAGAATGTAAAATTCATACAAAAATAATACTGTAAAAGTTCTGCTGAATGCATAAAATTATAATTTCCTTTCTAAAAGATTTCAATATCTTTGCTTGATTCTTGTCTGATGGGGGCAGAAGTCATGTAAAAGATTTGTGTTTTTTGCTGGAATGTCTTCCCATTGATAGCCGAAGCGAGAGAACTCTGATTAATAAACTCTGATTATCTGTTTCTTCGCCAATTAATAAGGAGAAAACCAGAAGGAGGCAATCTTGTATGTTGGCCAGCATGCTTCCTCTGTATAACCGTATCACCACTTTCCTTGTGCCATCACTGTGCACAGGTGAGGAGTTTTCCATTGGGAGCAGTGAGGCTTCTTGGACTAATTCCAAATATAAATATTACTTGTGCCACCCAAATAATATTTGCATTATTATGTTGCATGGGCACAATGAAACAGTTAAATGGTTAAATGGCCTACTCCTGCTCCTAATTCTTATGTTCTTATGCATCTACTCATTCCTGGGATTTGATGCCAATTCTAAGCCGAATGAGCCGGATCCTGAAGAATTTTACAGAAAACAGATCTCAATTATTTACTGCTCCACCATACACTGTTGTAAGAGATTTATATTCAACAATCAGATTCTGTGTTACCTGTATGAGGACTTAAAAGGGGTTTTGCAATGTCATGTTCACACCAATTACATCTTGTCATTGCCAGCGAAGGTGGCCATGGCTCTTGCTTTCTAAGCTACTGGCACCAGCTGTTGGCATCATTTGTTAGCAACATAAGACCATTATTTCCCTGGTCACTGCTGATTTGTCCGGGAGGAATTCTGTCATTCTTCTGTTGTATACCAAACGGGGCTTCTTCTAAATTGTTTCTTTCTGTAAAATCCTGGGTGTCACAAATGTATACATGTATCACTTGCCATGAGGTGGCTTATAATGTCATTACAAATGTGTGCAGCAATTGTCCCCCATATCCACATTGTAGTAAAATTGCAGCCTAGAAATTGGATCGAATTGTGCCCATTTTACAGGCGTAAGACAGGGACCTAAGGATCCAACATAGCCGGCGGCGTGTGCACCAGCAGTGGGCTACTTGACATATTGGTGAAGGCTCCTCCATAGGCGTCCAGGAAACACACCTGAGGCAGGAATTAGACAAATAAGGAGGCCTGATGCTTGTTTGAGGCCACCTTTGCAAAATTAGTTTGTGCATGACCGCAGCATATGTCTTAACTCCTATCTTCTGTTTTCTATTTTGTAGCCATCTTTCAACCCATCTGCTACCTGGCTCCTGACTTATTTGTCATGAGTCTCTCATGTAGCATCTTACTGAAGGCCTTCTGAAAGTCCATATATACCATATTAACTGCCCTTGTCTACTCTTTCCGTTACTTCTTCAAATAATTCAATAAGTTTGGTTAAGCATGACCTTCCTTTTAGAAATCCATGCTGACTATTATTTTATTATATTCTTTATCTCTAGATGTTTTGTTACCTCATCTTTTAGCAAAGATTCTAGTATCATTCCTACCAATGATGTTAAACTGACTGGTCTACATTTGCTTGGATTAGTTCTATCTTCTTTTTTGAAGATAGGAATTATATTTGCTGTTTGCCAGTCTTCTGGCACTATTCCTGTTTCAATTGAATTTTTATAGCTGGATACTTGACCTCTGCTGTTTCCTCCCTAATTTCTTCGAGTATCCATGGGAACAATCCATCTGGTCGCAGGGTCTTTTCCTCTTTAAGTTTGGCTAGTTTGTTTACCCCTCAGAATACAGGGGCCTGGGCCGATGGAACTTACGTCCACCTCCAATATGGCCCTGATGTCACAAGGCCAAATAAAGGCCAACAGGAATGAATCCCCATGTCACGATTATCCTTGCAATAATGTCAGTGGAGCGACGCCGAGGACTTTTGGTCCCAATTTTTTTCTGCCAATAAGATAAACAAAAAATTTGTTTTTTCACAAAAGTTCCTAGTGATTATTAGGGGAAATAAACAAGAGTTGACAGTTCTGACAATGCCAAGACTGTGACGAGAGGCTTTACACTTTGTAAGAAACAAGATACTTTACTCTGTACTCTCTACAGCTTATTTCACATTGTAAAAAAATGCCTAGTTCTGTCATGACATGTAAACATATTGGCCCAGAAATTCCATTCGCAAGGAGGGCTGCGATCCGGAAAAATCTGTGCTTGGACCGGAGGGCTCCCGGGACGCACAGAGTTCCGTTGCTGTGCCTCATCAAACTGCCGGTGTGCAGGGCACGCGTATCCCAGAGGCGCAGGTAGTTCGCAGCGTCCCTGGGATCACGTAGGCCATGGGGAGCCAATCAGAGCAGGGAATCTCCATTCATAGATTTGACAGGAAGACCTGTCAAATCTATGAATAGAGATCAGCCCCAAAACATGAGTAAAACTTCAAATAAATTGTTTTTAAAAATCACATTTTTAAAATGACTATAAATTAACTATTTTAAACAAAAATTTACATTTTTGAAAAAAATAATTAAAGTTTTTAACGGGGCTACAAATAAACTTACCTTTCTTTAAAGTATTTAAAAATGATAAATCAATGGAAAAAAAAATTATTTTACTTTCTTCACCTCTTACCTTGTTACAAGCAGGCCTTGCTTTTCCGGGCGCAGCTGTTTCAGACTTACCTGGACTGAAGCAACTGCTGAAAAAAACGAAAGTTGCAGCCGTACGCGCTGCCTATCCGGCGCAAGCGTTTGACCTGTGAAGCCCTTTCTTCACAGAACGGAAGTTCCGGTTTCCAGCGCATGCGCAGTGCCTGCCTAAAACCGGCACTTCCGTTGGCCCTACAGGTGAGTACACAGCGCGTACACACCCATAGGGAACGGAATTTATGGGCCACAATATGTTTCCTCCTACTGACAGGATAAAATAAAACATTTGGTTGAGGGCTACAATTGATGTGTATACATACATTTTGAGGTCAAAAATAGGGGTTAAATGTTTCTCTGTAGATTGGCAGGTGCTTGTAAGTGCTTGACCTCTTTCCAAGTCATAAAAACCATCAGGAAATGACTGGCTTTCTTTCTAGTTTATAATACCTTTTCTGAAGATTACTTTGTATCTATTTGTAGCAATGTGTAACAGTTTGTACTGTGATATCTGAAGTGCAACATGATATGTGACATTTTTATATGCGTGCATGTGTGTGTACATCGCCCAGCTCCAGGAATATCCCAGAGCGGATCATTGTGCTAATTTAATGCAACTCCATGGAGGTGCAGAGCTCATGTGTATTAAAAAGATTAGTAAAAGCAAATGCATTTATTGATCGTCAATCATCTCCATGGTTTCCTCACAGGCTACTTACTCCTGTTTTATTGCTTTTCAGACACATTGACAATTATGTTGATGCTCAGCTATGTACTGTACATAATCTGTCGGATGCAAAATATTTATTCTCTTCCCCTGTTAAACTTTGGGGATTCTTTTTGAATAATGAACTGAAGAAACACATTTTAACCTGCATTGTTTTTAGAAGTAACAGAGAAAAAGAGACATTGCAGAGAGATTGGGAGGAACTTTTAACTGTGGCTAGGGGCGTAAAACAGGCAGTAGAGGATCGGCCACTCGTCATGCACCCCGCCGGTTTTCCTTTCCAATACCGTCAATTTTACGTTGCAAGTTCTGTCCTTGTGTGCAGCTAAAGATGCTGGAAGAGACCTTTGTCTTGGGCATGGAGAGGATGCGATATCGGTGATGCAGCCCTTGGCAACCGGCCAACACGGCTGTCAGTTGGGAGGCCAAAACCACGTTCAGGCTCGGGCATCATTAGCATTTAGCCCAACGGACGCCCACTGCATCTCGCCGGGTTCCGACGGTGGAAATTCTGCCAATTATTCCATGCAGCTTCTGTTAACCTAGGGAAGGGAAAGTGGGAAAGGGGGAAAAGGGAAGGATTTGGGTTAGGGCGGAGTATTTCTGTGAAGTGGGGAGTGATTAGACAGAAGTGGTGCTTTTGTGAACTAGGTGGTTAAAGGGGACGAGTGTCTCTATGAACAGCGGACAGGTTAGTTACGAAGTGAAGGGTTTCGTGGGAGACAGGCCCTTTGTGAACTAGGGGAGGGAGAGGGCATCTCTGTCAGGTGGAAGAGTAACTGTTCAGGTAGCTTTTAGCAAAGTAATGATCTGGTTGATCTGTTGAATATAGATAACTCAAATCATTTTTCCTGTATTTTCTTTAGATGCAGAATCTGTCAACCACAATGCATCATTTTAAATGTAAAATGTCCAAATGATTCACAAAAGCAAACACATAGACAAGATACTGTACAGAATAGTCATTTGCATTTCATACAACTGCCTTGATTGTTTAGAAGAGCCGGCAGCTCTTTCAGCTTCTCTTGGCAAATTCTTGAACAAACTTAGTGGCCTGGAGTTTCCGTTCAGTTGCGCTGGTTTTTTTCAATGAAATTCGCCTGAAATTGGCCAAACCAGCGCAAAAGTACCGCAGGGATCAGTGCTTGGGCCCCAGATATTCACAATACATATCAATGATTTGGATGAGGGAACCAAATGTAATATTTCCAAGTTTGCTGATGACACGAAACTAGGCGGGAGTGTGAGTTGTGAGGAGGATGCAAAGAGGCTTCAAGGCAATTTAGACAAGTTGAGTGAGTGGGCAAATACATGGCAGATGCAGTATAACGTGGATAAATGTGAAGTTATCCACTTCGGTAGGAAAAACAGAAAGGCAGAGTATTTAAATGGTGATAGATTGGGAAATGTTGATGTACAAAGGGACCTGGGTGTCCTTGTACACCAGTCACTGAAAGCAAACATGCAGGTGCAGCAAGCAGTTAGGAAGGCAAATGGTATGTTGGCCTTCTTTGTAAGAGGATTTGTGTACAGGAGCAAGGATGTCTTACTGCAGCTATACAGGGCCTTGGTGAGACCACACCTGGAGTACTGTGTGCAGTTTTGGTCTCCTTACCTAAGAAAGGATATACTTGCCATAGAGGGAGTGCAGCAAAGGTTCACCAGACTGATTCCTGGGATGGCAGGACTGTCATATGTGTTGTGTCTGTACCTTTCTACCTAGACACAATTAGGACTCAGAACTCAGAGATTCAAACATGAAGTGCTTTATTCAAAAAAAAGGTTCTGGAGAGTACCGAACAAAAAGAACTAAAACTTAACCAAGAGAACAACCCCAACCATTTATCTGCTGTGACAGCGCCACCGCAGGTGGGAGGAGAACACACAATAAATAACATATTCCTCCCCTCTTAAATGAAAGGTCCACATTATTCCTCAACAGGTAAGTTACTTTCAATGCACTCAACTAACCAAGGGTAGAGGTAGACTGCCTCAAACCCTGACTTTACCCTGGGGTTTATTCTGCCCCAGTCTTGTGGGTAAGTCACTAAGCCTACAGATCCAAGCGTCTTGGAGGCCGCCGCTCTCTGACAGGATACCGGCGGTCATCGCTGGCTTCCACAGCAGTAGGCATTGACACAAGCCTAGATAGAGAAGGTGCCTGTGTCAGTCGAAAGTCAGGAGTTTGCACAGGTGGAACAGTCTCTTTGACTTCCTGTGTTGGAGAAGAGCAGTGTGGCAAAGGATGCTGGTTTGCAGTAGCATCCGGAAACAGTTCAGGCCAACCAGCCGTTGGAGCCTCTGTGGCTGTCTCTGCTCCTAGCAACAGTTGATCTGTGTGTCTTCTCCAGATGACGTCCTCAGCAGTCTCAACCGTGTAAGACACAGGGCCCGTCTGTGTGATCACCGTAGCAGGAACCCATTTCGGTCCAGTGTTGTAGTTTCGAGCTAGGACGTGCTCTCCAGGATGAAACCGTCTCTCCTTGGCTCTTTTCTCTCTCTTTTCAACTTGAGCTTGTTGTTGACGATGGACAACCTGCTCTGCCCTTGGAGGTTTGAGTAAGTCAAAACTTGTCCGCAACTGCCTCTTCATCATGAGCGAAGCGGGGGAAGTTTTGGTTGTGGCATGCGGCTCATTCCTGTAGGACAACAGGAAGCTGTTCAGACGTTGGTGGATTGAGCCCTGACCTTGTGATGCCTTCAAGGCGTGCTTCAAAGTTTGCACGAACCTTTCTGCCAGGCCATTAGTAGAGGGATGATAGGGTGCAGACCTGATGTGTTGGACACCATTCACATGCAGGAAGGTTGCAAACTCCTGTGATACAAATTGTGGACCGTTGTCACTTACGAGTTGTTCCAGTGAGCCATAACGGCTGAACATCTCACCATGTTTCTCAATTGTTTTCTCTGCCGTGGTAGACCTCATCACAGCGACCTCCGGCCACTTGCTATGAGCGTCCACAACCACCATAAACATCTTCTCTTCGAAAGGACTGGCGAAGTCCACATGTACTCGCTGCCACACTTCTTCAGGCCAATCCCAGGGATGTAGGGTTGCCAGCTGTGGAACATTCCGGACCCATTGACATGGGGAACATGTTTTGGCTTTCTCCTCAATATTTCCATCGAGACCTGGCCACCAGAAGTAGCTTCTTGCCATTTCCTTCATCTGAACCATCCCACTGTGGCCTGTATGAAGTTGTTGCAGTATAAGTTCCCTCAGAGGTGGCGGAATGATGACCCGGTGTCCCCAAAGAAGACAACCTGCCTGGACGGAGAGTTCATTTCTTTTTGAACTGCAGTGACAGGTGCTCCCTCCACTTGTCTAAAGTAGAAGATGTCTATCTGACGAGGCTCTGGGGGAGTAACAGGCAAGGGCAGCCTCGAGAGACCGTCTGCGTTGCCGTGCAAGTCTGATTTGCGATATTTGATGTCGTATGTGTGTCCTGACAACAGTAAAGCCCACCTTTGCATCCTGCTTGCATGGGGCCCGAAGATTGAAGTCAATGGACGGTGGTCCGTCAGGAGTGTGAACCTTCTCCCAAACACGTACTGATGAAATTTTCGAATTCCAAAAACGATTCCCAAGGCCTCGGGCTCAATCTGCGCATAGTTACTCTCGGCCTTGTTCAAGGTGCGTGATGCAAAGGCGATAGGTTTCTCTTCCCCAGAAGGCATGATGTGGGATATGACTGTTCCCACACCATATGGTGATGCATTACATGCTAGCTGCACGGGTAGCTTTGGGTCGAAGTGTGTCAGGACCTCCGACTTCAGCAATGCTTTCTTTGCTTGGGTGAAAGCTTCGTTGCACAGTTCAGTCCATTTCCATGTTTTGCCTTGACATAGCAACTGATGTAACGGCTTCAGCAATGTTACTAAATCTGGAATAAACTTCCCATAGTAGTTAAGTAGCCCCAGAAATGAATGTAACTGGCTCACATTCTGGGGTGCTGGGACCTCCACGATCGCCTTGACCTTTGACGGCGCCTTATGCAGGCCAGTAGCATCAATCACATGCCCCAGGTACTCAACTGAAGACTGAAAGAATTCACATTTGTCCTTACGAACTCTGAGTCCGTACTCTTTCAGTCGCTGTAGTGTCGCATCCAAGTTCAGAAGATGATCCTCCTCATTTGTCCCAGTGACAAGGATGTCATCCAGGTAGCACTGGACTCCTGGCAGTCCACTCAAAATCTGATCCATTGCCCTTTGGAATAGAGCAGGGGCCGACGTAATTCCAAACGTAAGGCGGCAGTACCGGTATAGCCCCTTGTGTGTCACAATTGTCAGCAGCTCCTTTGATTTGTCATCGACATGCATTTGTAGATAAGCCTGGCATAAGTCTATTTTGCTGAACTTCTGCCCTCCGGCCAGGCCCGTAAACAGATCACCAATGAGGGGAAGAGGGTACTGCTCTGCAGACAGCACCGGGTTAATAGTCACTTTAAAATCCCCGCAGATTCGAACAGATCCATCCTTTTTCAGGACAGGAACAATGGATGTGGCCCATTTGCTCACGCTCACAGGCTCCAGGACTCCATTCTTGATTAAGGCCTCCAAGTTAGCCTCAACTTTTGGCCTAATTGCATAGGGTACAGGTCGGGCTTTGTGAAACTTTGGCTTGCTGTCAGGTTTAATGTCCAGTCTCACGCTGATCTTTTTCATGCTCCCAAGTTCACCACTGAAGAGTTCTGCATGTTTGTTTAAAACTGCAGTCAGGCCTGACTCCCCTTTTGACATCATGCGGACTGCAGGCCAGTCCAGCGTGATTTTCTCTAGCCACGCACGTCCCAGTAGAGATGGGTAATTTCCCTTTACCACATATAGTGGCAGTTTCGCAGTCTGTCCATTCAATTTAACTGTCACCTCAATGGCGCCTCTCATGGCCACAGGTTCGCCGGTATATGTCTTTAGCACAATGTTTGTTGGCTGAAGGGTAAGATGCTTTAGCATTTTGTTGTAGACAGTGTCTGAAACAAGGGACACAGCCGTGCCTGTGTCCACCTCCATCCGCACTGATTGTCCCCCCACCAGTGGTGGCACCCAGTAGCCATTTGGACCACCTGCAACCGTCAGTATGTGCACCTCTTCCTCCTCAGAGGTGTCGCTCCCCTCTGTTTTGCTTGTTCCATCATACTGCACTGGATGAACACTCTTTTTCTTCTCTTGTCCAAATACAGACGTTTTGCTTTCATGCTTCCCAGCTCTGTCTGTTCTTTCTTTACCTCTACAGGCACGTTCAATGTGACCTTTTTTGCCACAATTTCGGCATTCCAGCTCCGTACACCAGCAGTCATTAGCGTGATGGCCCGTTTTCCCACAACGGTAACATGTGCCGTTCCGCGCCCTTTTAGGCTCAGACGACACCTTGTGAACTCTCCCTGTTGAACTCAACTGGTGAGCCTCCTTTTCCGCCATCTCCATGGAGACACTAACTTCAATTACCTTTTCAAGAGTAAGGTTGTCCTCAGTAAGAAGGCGCTTCTGTGTGGCTGCACTTAGCAGACCACACACAAGTCTGTCTCGAATGGTGTCATTCAGCACCTCCTTGAACTCGCAGTGTTCTGACAACCTTTTTAAAGCAGCAATAAACATTGTCACAGATTCCCCCTCCTCTTGATTCCGTTTGTGAAATCTAAATCTCTCAGTAATAACCAGAGGTTTTGGTGAAAAATGTGTTCCAAGAATTTCCACTAGTTGTTTATATGTTTTAGTTCCTGGCTTATCTGGCTGTACAAGGCTGCGAAGTAAATTGAATGTCTTTGCCCCCATTATACTCAAAAAGGTAGGCACGACCTTTTCGTTTGCCATCGCATTCGCCAAAACAAAATAGTCAAAACGTTCCGTATAAGCGCTCCATTGCTCCACATTTTCATCAAAATCACCGATGTTTCCTAATATAGTAGCCATCTCACATTTCACATTTTAATTTCTGTTTACTCACTGCACCCGTAACATTAATGTGATGCTGCAATCTCTGTTCCGAGTGTTTTGTAGTCGAAAACAAGAAAGTTCCCACAACGCAGATTCATCCAATCCTCGTCGCCACTTTGTTGTGTCTGTACCTTTCTACCTAGACACAATTAGGACTCAGAACTCAGAGATTTAAACATGAAGTGCTTTATTCAAAAAAAAGGTTCTGGAGAGTACCGAACAAAGAGAACTAAAACTTAACCAAGAGAACAACCCCAACCATTTATCTGCTGTGACAGCGCCACCGCAGGTGGGAGGAGAACACACAATACATAACAGTATGAGGAGAGATTAGGTCGAATAGGCCTGTACTCACTAGAGTTTAGAAGAATGAGAGGGGATCGCGGACCGTGGAGCCGGCGACAGTGAGGAGGAGGCCGCGACGACCGGAGCATTTACATCCTGACGATGTGTTCGGCGAGTCGGGCGGAGGCAGTGCAGTGCAACGAGCAGCAGCAGCAGCCACGATGACCCGCTACAGCACGTTGGCCGGCAGCTCCTTGGTGGGAAGCTCGCAGTCCGACTGGGAGGAGGGGAGCCAGGCATGGTGGCCAGAGGTCGGATCGTGAGCGGGAGAAGCAGGCCACCACACGTGGAGCCGGCAACAGTGAGGAGGAGGCCGCGGTGATGAGGAGGACGGAGCGGCTGAGGGACATCGTGCTTCCACTGCCACTGGATGCCATTGAATTGACTTTCTGAACACGGCACTGTAAGAATAGCTGACGTGTCCCTACGGGGAGTAAGCATTCCATTGTACTAGTTACATATTATTTACATATGGCAAATAAAATTGAATTGAATTGAAATGTATAAAATTCTGACAGGGCTAGACAGACTGGATGCAGGTGGATATTTCCCCTGGCTGGGGGCTCCAGTATGAGGAGTCACAGTCTCAGGATACGGGGTAGGACATTTAGGACTGAGATGAGGAGAAATTTCTTCACTCAGAGGGTGGTGAACCTGTGGAATTCTCTACCACAGAAGGCTGTGGAGGCCAAGTCACTGAATATATTTAAGAAGTTGCTAGATAGATTTCTAGACACAAAAGGCGTCAAGGGGTATGGGGAGAGAGCGGTAATATGGTATTGAGATAGAGGATTAGCCATGATCATACCAAATGGCGGAGCAGGCTCGAAAGGCCGAATGGCCTATTCCTGCTCCTATTTTTCTATGTTTCTATGTTTCTAAGAGCGAGGAATTTCAAGCGCAAATTATGTTCAGTGCAAATCGAGTTTCCGCAATCGGTTAGGCTGGTTTAAAAAACATTGCGCTAGAAGCCGGCCCCAAAACTGACCATGTTCCCAGATCGAATTAATCACAATGGCAAGTTTCCACTAATTGCGCCCGTTTGTGGGCTTTCTAGAAAGCTCTTAAAATGAACTTGTTTTTTTAGGTGCCTTTTAACAGCTTTTAAATATATAATATTTAATTTACTCAGAAACTGACTACTGTACACCAATGAAACGAGTAAATGGTTGTGTATAATTTATTAAAGTCATTTACAATTATTTAATATCGGGTTACTCACAGCTGGTGGACAAGACACTTGATTAAAAATGCTTATTTTTTATAGTAAACCCATTTTCAGCTGTATTAACAAAGTTGCACCAGGTTATCACTCTTAAATATATCAGGGAATATTTTTTAATGTAATTTTTAAAAATTACATTCTAAAACGCTGCCCAATTGCATTGCTTCATGGCAGATTTTACATTCGGTGATATGCAAAAAATGCACTTCTGAAAACGAGTGCAATTTGTGCCCGGATCGGCGATTGCGCCCAAAGCGGAAACTCTTGGCCCTACTCTATAATGGTGGACAATTACCTTTGAGAACTGATGCCACCTGCTCTCCCTGCTATGTGACCATAGTTTGATGTACTTACTCATTATGAAACAATAAAGTGCTCTTGTTTGTAATAATGACAAGAGCAACTGCATTGAGATCATCACCCAGGCAACCAGTGATATGAAACATTCTGCACCTGTTCACAGGATGGATGGATGGATGTAGGTTGTGCAGCAGTGCCATGGAGTCATTGATCTCCGTGTGTATCGCACATCTTACTGTCATCGGTGCCTGGATTAAACTGGAAGCAGAGCCAAGTTACTGACACACGTTGCCTTCAACTCAGTAGATGATGCATCAACATCCAGTCATATTGATACTACTTCTTTCAAAAGGAGTCCTGTTCCTTTTTATGGGCTATAGAGACTGTACTCAATATCTGCGAGAAACAAAAAGGCAGTTTTTAGCCTGAACTTTAAAATGGGTAAAAATAGATCATATCCATATAACGCATGGGAAAAGAAAAAGATACATATGCGAGAAGAGCTGAGACAAAGCACTATAGTCCTCTGGCTCCAAGGTCATTGTGGATTATCTGTTTATCACTCCTTTCTTCCTTTCAGAGTGACAGAAACATTACAGGTTGTTATCAAGCTGCAAAAAGGTCTGGGGCCTGAAGATCTGCTTCCCTTGAGCAAGTGATTACCACAAGAGCTGCAAGTTAGGCTGGGCCGCCGATACAGCAAGTCCTTACATTGGGGATTCTACAGGGTCTTGCAAGGGGTGGGACCTCCACTGACGCTAATAGGGGATGGGTTGGGGAAGGGATATGAGGAGTTCCTGGGTCCCCAAAATTGGTGGTTGGTACGCTCAGTGAAAGCAGACATAGCTGCCTGCTGATTGTGGGGGCCACTTGGGAATCCAGGTCTGGGAACTAGAAATCCCGCCCCCCTTCCCCCCCCCCCCCCACCCCGACCCCGAGGAACCAGCACAGTACACTGAAGCATTTAGTCTCCTTCACTGGCCGGGTGCCCCACTGGAGGGATTTAATTAGGGACCTCTCTCCTGACCCTGCAAACTTTGACAGGGTTAGCATCAGAGTGATATTGGCTGAAAGATAAATATTGGCCAGGACACCAGGAAAAACTACCCCACACAAAATTGTGCCGTGGGATCATTTATGTCCACCTGAGGAAGCAGATTTAATATCTCATCCAAAAGACATTGCAGCACTCCCTCAGTACTGCACTGGAGTGTCAGCCTGGATTTTGTGCTCAAGTCTCTGGAGTTGAACTCTGAACCCACAACCTTCTGAGTTAAGAGGCGAGAGTGCTACCCACTGAGCCACAGCTGAGATGGGAGCCTGTGGAGGTGGTAGATGATAAAGGCCTTGAAAGAGAGATAGAAGAGGTGTGTAAGGTTCAGTGTCTAAATGTGGAAAAGGTGCCAGAGGAGTATTAAGATAGGCTTGAAATTAGTGCCACACTGTCTCTCTGGCAGTTTAGGCAGGGGACGATATGGGACGTATCCCTGGGTGGAGCTGCCTAAGTGTTATTATGCAAGAGATTATTTGAAACCTATGGGCAACTGTTGTTGCGGTTATGAAGCTATGAGACATGTTCATTTAACTTAAGCAGTCGTGGCAATGGCATTATTTCAGGAGATGGCACAGAGAGAGAGGTGCTGTAAATTGTGAACAAGGGCAAAATGTGGAAGCACTGTGCCCTATTAAAATTACAAACACTTTCAAAAAAATTCAGTTTTGGAAAAAAAATAATTGATTTGAATCTGGGATGTTTAATAGATTTTTTGTGAAAGATGAAGAGACTACTGAAGGGAGACCTGTTCCCTTGATTGACTGTGAACATTTTATGTACAAACGTCAAGAAATTGGATGCATTCTGGCATAAATAGGGTGCTTTTTTTCCCGTAAGAATGAAAAGATAAGCTGGTGTGAAAACCTGGTCCGAGGAGTTTGTCAGCCAAATGAAGTCTCCTGGTGCTCCCTCTGTTTGAATGTGAAATATGCTTCTTTTAGCAGAATCACTAGAGGTTGAATCTGCTGTCTACTTTCACCTTGTCAAGGTTTTTGGACACCTTAAGCATTATGACTGGAATATATAGCAGAAAGTATCACTCAGTGCAATTGTGGGATATCTTAAGCTCACTTCAGTTACATACTGACAATATTTGCATGCATTATGCTACAAGTGCTGAAGCTGTGCATTGAAAGTACATTAAGCACAATGGGGAAGAAATGCTTTGGTCACTATGGGCTAAAAATTCAGGGTTTTAGCGACACCCGTTACCGCCAGATTCGGGGAAAAAAATGGCCACCGCTGCACTATCGCCCGCTGCTGGTGGGTCCCGTAGCGGGCGCCATTTTCGGCAGCTCAGCAGCGCTGCCGTTGCCTGCGCTAACTGAAAGTACTGTAATGAGTCGGAGCATGACGTCAATGGGCGCGCAATGCCGAGTTGACACTCGATCATCCATTTTGGATTTTGCCGCTCCTATTGCTGCCCTCTCTATGGCACGCCAGTGCATGCAGCCCCTAAAAGGGTTTCAGCAGCATTAATGGCCATGAGGAGTCCAGTAGGACTTTGCAGATTGTATATGAGGATGGAGGCTGACAAGTGGAAAACACCTCAGGTGGATGCCGGAATTTCAAACGCCTCCTTTGTCAAGGTTCTCCTTTTATACTTTCATTTTCTGCCCATCAGTGGGACATGGCGGGGAGGGGGGAGGGGGTGGTGTTGCATTTTCTGGCAGCTTTCCGGGAGGCCTACAGTGTTTGTGGATCAGTAAATCAATGGGTGAAACCTTGTGGAACAAGCTTTTAGTCCAGAACTGAACACTGGCACAAAACTGCAAATCCCTCGGCGGATTCCCAGCAAATAAAAAAACAAATCCCTAAAGAGCATCAGATTGGCTAGAATCCATTGCAACGTTTGAAGGTCATCTCCGATAAGATCTCTTTTACCTTTATGGTAGCGTCACCGGAACGCCACCCCCAGCAAACCTGGACTCAACTGCTTAAGATTTTAAGGAATTATAATTAATTTATTGAAAATTCCATAACCAATTATTTATCAAATAATTATTTTGTGTCGAGTATGCAAGGCCCACTAAAAGCTGCCATGATTACTACACATTTAAACACTTTCAAGAGTAACCATTGGGGAAAGATTGCTGTTCCAGGGAATGCAGATGCATTCATTTCATGAACTATTAAAACATCAACAAACATCGGATGGCAGGTAATATTGTTGTAGCGAGTACGGCAACTGTTCCGTACATGGCCTACAGGTTCGCTCCTTTTTCCCCCATTCTCCTTCACTGCAAGCGGGAGACAGATGCGACCTTCGGCCTCTTGCTGAGCTTAGCGCTGGAAAGAGCCCAGTACACCACAAAATCAACACTTTGCTGATGTTAATTAGCAGGCAACACCAAAACACTGGTGCTGCCTGAGCTCTCGGCGGCTGACTGTTAGCCTTGGCCAGCGCCGCTACCCACAGGTTTCCAGCATACTCAAATCTTTAGCCTTATATGTGGCAACACTGTCCATGCATACAAAAATAACAACTTTAATCTATGGAAAATCATGGGAAGCATGCTCATGATACCTATCTCTGCTTGCTTTGGGTCAGCGGCTTTGCTACAGGTATGGCATTGCTAGTGGCAGGCAAAGTTACCACTGCCCTCAACTGTTATGCCTCCGAGTCATTTCAGATCAGCACTGCAATATCAGCCAACATAGAAAGCAGATGACTGATGCACTAGTTCAGCACGGCCAACATTTTACCTCCTTTCCATAGAATTATAGAATGGTTACAAGACGGAAGAAGGCCTTCGGCCTGTCGAGCCCACGCGGGCTCTCTGCAAGAGCACTTCAGCTAGTCCTACTCCCCCGCCCTTTCCCCGTAGCCCTGCAAATTGTTTTCCTTCAGGTACTTATCCAACTCCCTTTTGAAAGCCGTGATTCAGTCTGCCTCCATCACCCTTTCAGGCAGTGCATTCCAGATCCTAACCACTCGTTGTGTAAAAAATGTTTTCCTCATGCCGCCTTTGGTTCTTCTGCCAATCACCTTAAATCTGTGTCCTCTGGTTCTCAACCCTTCCATCAACGGGAACAGTTTCTCTCTATCTACTCTGTCCAGACCCCTCATCATTTTGAACACCTCTATCAAATCTCCTTTCAATCTTCTCTGCTCTAAAGAGAACAACCCCAGCTTCTCCAGTCTATCCATGTAACTGGAGTCCCTCATCCTTGGAATCATTCTCATGAATCTTTTCTGCACCCTCCCTAAGGCCTTCACATCCTTCCTAAAGTGCGGTGCCTAGAATTGGACACAATACTCCAATTGAGGCCGAACCAGTGTTTTATAATGGTTCATCATAACTTCCTTGCTTTTGTACTCTATGGGCTGGATTTTATCAATGGAGGCGTGTAGGAGGCGGGACTACAACTTTTGGGGTTGTAGACCCGCCTCCATTGAGTTGTGGCCAACCCACTCGATTTTCACTTGATTGACCTTGTTGAGCCCACCCAGCGGGCTCAGCAGGCCAATTAAGGGCCACCCGGCAACAGGTGATGTCACAGATTGACATTTCATCTGTCAAGAGCTTTTGACAGATGAAATATCAGCGTTTGACAGCTCTTTGAAGCTGTCAAACACGGACAATCTGTACTCTAAGTTAATTCCTTCCTCTCAGGCTGATTTAGAGATCTCTCCAGAACAGAAAGCAGAGGCTGCAGATTTTGACAGCTCGCGGCCATTCTGCTTTCTGTGCCGGTGAGATGAGGGACTCCTGAGCCCTGAAGGAAGGAAGGCTGCATTAGTAAGAAAAGGTAAGTAAAACTTCTTTAAACACTTTACACACACCAAACACACTTACCTCTGCACTCATACACCTATCACTCAGCTGAACACCGGACATCTCGAACCCTCCAAGTCCTTCAGCCCGACGGTCCGCCTCGCTAACTTGGCGTGGTTTGGAGCTGTCAGGAAGCCCACACTTCAGGGATAAAAATAGGGATTAGGCTAAAAACTGCCTGTTAACTACCTGTTAACAGGCAGTTAATTGTCACTAATCCCCTTCCCGCTCCCAGCACAGGTCGGGTACCCGCCTCTTGTGAAACAGGCATGGAGGCGGGTTGGGGGTGGGATGGGTTCATGCCCCCCGATTTCGCGATTTTAACCCCCCACATGCCTCCAATCCCGCCTCAACGGCCCGATGAAATTTGAGCCCTATACCTCGATTCATGAAGCCCAGGATCCCGTAAGCTTTTTTTTAACTGCTTTCTCTAACTGTCCTGCCACCTTCAATGATTTGTGCACATATACCTCTCTGTCTCTCTGTTCATGCACCCCCTTTAGGATTGTACCCTTTAGTTTATATTTCTTTTCCTCATTCTTTCTACCAAAATGCATCACTTTGCACTTTTCTGCATTAAATTTCATCTGCCACGTGTCCGCCCATTCCACCAGCCTGTCTATGTCCTCTTGAAGTCTATCACTATCCTCCTCACTGTTCACTATACTTCCACGTTTTGTGTCATCTGCAAATTTTGAAATTGTGCCCTATACACCCATGTCCAAGTCATTAATATATATCAAGAAAAGCAGTGGTCCTAGAACCGACCCCTGGGGAACCCCACTGTATACCTTCCTCCAGTCTGAAAAACAACCGTTAGCGCTACTCTCTGTTTCCTCTCACTTAGCCAATTTCATATCCACGCTGCCACTGTCCCTTTTATTCCATGGGCTTCAACTTTGCTGGCAGCCTATTATGTGGCACTTTGTTGAATGCCTTTTGGAAATCCATTTACACCACGTCAACCACATTACCCTCATCAACCCTCTCTGTTACCTGATCAAAAAACTCGATCAAGTTGGTTAAACACGATTTTCCTTTAACAAATCCATGCTGGCTTTCCTTAATTAATCCATACTTGTCCAAGTGACTGTTAATTTTGTCCCTGATTATTGTTTCTAAAAGCTTTCCCACTACCGAGGTTAAACTGACTGGCCTGTAGTTGCTAGGTTTATCCTTACACCCCTTTTTGAACAAGGGTGTAGCATTTGCAATTCTCCATCACCCCATTTCTAAGGAGGATTGGAAGATTATGGTCAGTACCTCCGCGATTTCTTCCTTCACTTCCCTCAGCGTCTCAGGATGCATTCCTGGTGACTTATCTACTTTAAGTATAGCCAGCCTTTCTAGTACCTCCTCTTTATTAATTTGTACCCCATCCAGTATCTCCTCTACCTCCTCCTTCACTATGTCTATGGCAACATCTTCTTCCTTGGTGAAGACAGATGCAAAGTACCGATTGAGTGGCATGACGCAGTTAATCAACGTCACCATATTGCTGCATTTCCCAAAATTTGGACGCTTATTAATGCCATCCGGGCAGCAAATTCCTGCTCCCCTTCTGACACCACCATTTACTCCTCCTCACCCAAGCACTGTGACCCACTTGGTTGTTCCTCCACAAACTTATTAATTGCATCCTCCGGAATGTATGTAGCTGCGTTAGTGCTTGCAAATGAGAAAGAGATGGAGGATGCTGCCTTGCTCCGGCCACTAGCAGTGCTGACAAGCTACTCTTCCAAGCCTACAATAACAAAAAGGGGCAAATGTTAATATAGTGGCTCACCCAACAAACATTCAAACAAAACGTGCAGTGACAAACATTGTGGGGCATCGGGTACTGGTACCTAGGAAATCAAGCAGGAGAGCCTGAGGGCTACAACACGCTCTAGATGCTCACTGCTTTCCAATATGGGTTACAAGCGCAAAGGAGACTGGGTGCCAGCGACAAGTTATGTGCACATTAGGCCCCAATGCTGTATTTAATTGAGGTTCCAGTTGCTAATATGACCAGAGTGCCTGATCCCCAGATTATTGGGCCTTGTGCGGGATGTTGCCTGTGTGGGAGTGAGTGACAATGGGACAGAGCATAAGAGGTGGATGGTACTAGTCCCGAGCTTGGAGAGGCCTGCTGCTTTACCTTTCCATATTCTCTCCATGCTCTGGTAAGCCTGGATGTCCAGCGTGGCCTCCTCCAAAAAGTCAGGGGCCTGTAATTTGTGAGCGTTGTACCTCTTGCAACAGATTCTGTTTTCTGCCCCTACATTGGGTTTCTTTTCACTTCATTTTGCCCAGCATGTCCTTCTCTCCAACCAGCCTTGGCAAAGGCTGACAAATGCTTAAGGGCCAATTTGACTAAATAGAGCCCCTGGTGGGAAGAATTGTCCAATGAGATATAATGGACTGAGAATTCTAGCAAATGCATTTGCGATTTCCCTAAATGTGTTCCAGCATGTATGGCTTCCCCAGTGGGAGCACACATTTGTAAAATCAGCACTTTAAACTCCATCTCGAGTCTTTATAAAGGCAGAAATAATATTTGCACTCACCTTTAAATAGCCACATTCCTTTAAATTTGAACTGCTGGCCAGATTTTCTGCATTTGCCATCAGCCTAACTCCCAGTGCAAATCCAAAGCTGTGCTGGGATCGCATACCTATAACTCAAATGAGTTGACCACGGAAAGTTACAGGCTGCTAGCTCAGCGCACTTTCAGCATGCGCTGTGCAAGCAGCTAGCCATTCCCAGCTCCACTTCGCTGGGATCATCGAGTCGGCCCTTTTATGCTCACCTCCACTAGTTGGCTGTTCAAGGTTTCTAACTGAAATGGGACAGACAGCCTCAGCTTAGATCTCGGCAGATGTGCCCACACAACAAAATTACCCTCAGGATCTGAATTTACACTCGCATTAAAAATAAATAAAATATTAGAAAAATAAGCACTTGACTGCATGTAACCTGAAGTTGTCAGTGATATATAAAGTGTAGAGTGTATTGGACACTGTAAACTGCCTCTGTGCATTGAACCGCACAGTGCCTTGAAATTTTAGACCAACAATGGAAAAGGGAAATGTAAGAAAGTGCACAGATGGGTGTGCGCAAGTTATCATTCAGCATCTAAAAACCAACAACGTATCTGCCAATTCACTAATTGCATAAATAATTAAAACCGGATTTTAAGATTGGGCTATAAGGAGCACTTTCTGCAATATTCGGTCATTCTGAGTTTGTACAGTATATAAGTCCTGTCCTGTACTTGGGAAGCAGCACAAAGCTCTCAGTTTCAAGCTTTATAAATAGAGAAGCGCAAATACAAGCAACACTTTAGGGCTGATTTTAATTCGGGGCAGGAATCGGGGGTGCGGAGGCCAAAGAGGGCAGCGAACCGTCTTACCCCCTAGAGCGTGAGGCCTGGGAGAATTTAACTCCCTGGCTTTATTAGCATTTCCTGACATTGAGTCCCACCTGAAGTTGTCAGAAATTACCTCACCAAGGGCTAGCATGAGTCAAAATCGGTGGTGGTGAAGGGATAATTACTAGTCCTAGCCCCTTTAGGGCTACCCCGGATCAGGTGTATTCCCCAGACATTCTCTTTCAACTAAAGTTTGAGGTAGCCAAATCCTAAAGACGCTTAATTGGGTCTAAAGGTCTGGACCATCTCTCCCTAAAGGAAAGGAACAACCTGAAGATGTTACCGTCCTCCAGATAGCACTTTTAATAAGTTTAGCTAGACTGTAACGTTCCGGATATTATGAGGGTCCGGAAAACTCCCCCAGAATTCTGCAACTCCTCACCAAAGAGCATACAGAGATTGAGTTCATGAGTTTGATACAGAAGTATTATGTGAGACAATTCTAAAAATATATAGATTTATTAAAGAACCGACATGTAATTACAGTAGGTGTTTCAATAGAAACATTAACAGTTCCAAAAAGAATAAGCTTTACAATTCTTATTAGAGATCTTAACTTCTCTACAGTTTTACAGTTCTTAGTCTTATTCCAGGATATCCACCAAAATCAAATACAGTACAATAACTTGATCCCCAAGGTACAAAGAGTTGTAGACTTACAGAGCCTGCCTCTGAAGCCAAGAATCTCTTTGCCCCTTTACAGCGAATCTATCATTCCATTTGAAAGTTCAATATTTATATCCTTTCTCAGTGGTATTTCCTTTGAAGTTTTCTGCTGATATAAGCTAATTATCTCTAGTCATTTTTCTGCTGATCCCTGCTATTCTTACAGTTAGATCAACTGGTAGCATTAAGAATTATGTCTCTACCTCAGGTGTTCAAAGCTCATTATAAAAAATGGTGTAACAGCGGGTGCATCTATTTGATGTCATTTTTACCACGGTCTTCTGTTTGTGTCTTTTTACGACATGTAAATTAAAACACCTCAACCAGGGTGGTCTATACAATTCTTAAGTCACCTCAGCTGATTGCAACTCAGAATCATGTCTCCTGTGTTTCATTTGATGTCATTTTTACGAAGGCATATGTTTTTTAATTTTGTGTTTCTTTCCAAAGTGTAATTTAGAACACCTTAACAGGGTGTACCATTGTGTTCTTTCCAAAGCTGCAGACTTCAGGAGCCTTTAACCTCCTGTTTCAATAAGGTTATTGATTCAGTGTCAACAACTTATCTTATCTCAATAGCCTGTATGCTGTTAACAATACAGCTTTTCATAACCAGGTTTCTAGATTTCCAGACCTAGTTTGTCATGTTTTAATAAGGCCAGATTTTTTTCATAGAATGGTGTATTTTTCTGAATAGGTATATTGCTTATTCCTTCAGAGTGGGGGTGTCCCCATCTTCTCTAAACTTCTCTAAAGTGTGTGCTAACATGTCAGTACCACATCTGAAGCAGTTATAAATGAATATGTTAACAAAGAATTGCTATAAGGAAATATTTATAATTTTTTTCTATAAGTAATTTGCCTGATGTAAAAAAGTAGCAACATTGGGCTGGATTTTGCCAATGGGGGTGTGTTGGGGGTGAGACTGCTGGTTGTCGGGTTTCAGTCCTGCCCCCAATGACGTCCGGCCAACCCACTCTATTTTCCCTTGATTGACCTTGTTAAGCCTGCCCTGTGGGCTTAGCTGACCAATTAAAGGAAAGCCGGTGACAGAGGACGCCAGCGTATGACGTTTCATCTGTCAAAAATACTGACAATATCTGTTCTTTGGTGAGCCCTTGCACTGAAGGCTCACCAAAACCTATTTTGGATTGAGGTTGCAGCAGCCATTCTGTCATCTCTGCCATTGAGATGAGGAACCTCCGGATCCCCAAGGGTTGAAGCCTGCAGGAAGAAGCAAAGGTAAGTAAACTTTTTCTATCACTTTACACTCACCTCTCATACTTACCTCTCCACACCTGCACCCATCACTCACCTCCAAAGTGGACTTTTCGATCCCTCTCACCCCCGCAGACCCACTGCTCGCCTCACTGACCCTGGCGGGGTTTCCTGACATCAGGAAGCCCGCACTTGCAGGGGTAAAATGGAGATAAGCTTCAAAACTGCTTGTTAACTACCTGTTAACAGGCAGTTAATTGGCTGTAATCCCCTTCCTGCCTCAAGGAGATGGGTCCTTGCACGAGTCGGGGACCCACTTCCCGGGAAGATGGCACGGAGGAGAGTTGGGAGCGGGTTCCGTGCCCGCTCCCAGTTTCTGCCATTTTCCCAGCAGTCCTGCTTCCATACCCACCTCCCCAGGGCTGGGAAAATTACCCCCTCCAACTTGCCAAATATAGGCAATCTGAAGAACATGTCTAATTGAGCGGGTAGGTGCCACATTTTTGATGGGGGGGGCAAGTCGGGGAATCTGCATTCTATTTCTTCCATATAGCATCAGCCGTAGCTCAGTGGGTAGCACACTCGCCTCGGAGTCATGAAGGTTGTGGGTTCAAGTCCCACTCTCAGAGACTTGAGCACAAAAATCTAGGCTGACACTCCAGTGCAGTGCTGAGGAAGTGCTGCACTGTCGGAGGTGCTGTCTTTCAGATGAGATATTAAATCAAGGCCCAGTCTGCCCTCTCAGGTGCATGTAAAAGATCCCATGGCACTATTTCGAAGAAGAGCAGGGGACCCCGGTGTCCTGGCCAATATTTATCCCTCAATCAACATAACAAAAACAGATTATCTGGTCATTATCACATTGCTGTTTGTGGGAGCTTGCTGTGCGAAAATTGGCTGCTGCATTTCCTACATTACAACAGTGACTCCACGCCAAAAGCACTTCATTGGCTGTAAAGCGCTTTGGGATGTCCGGTGGTCATGAAAGGCGCTATAGAAATGCAAGTCTTTTCTTTCTTTTTCATTAAATTCTAAGAGTTAGTATCTGCATTCCATTTATCAACTTATTTTTAAAGGATTTTTTTCACATAATATTTGTGAGTTGCGCCCATGTTCCCATGAACTTGAAACTGTTTATGCTTCAATATTACAAGAGTCACTCTGTTGCCTATTTATTTACATGGGCACCAGAGTGCATTATTTCTGAGCTACAGCTGGAGACTGGCTGGTGCATTGGGTTAGCACACTGTCCACCCACCTGTGTGGCGGGGTTAAAAACCATCCTAGATTGATGGGAGATTAGAGACATAGGTTAGAATAGATATTACAAGATGGGAGCAGGGTGGGGGGGGGGTAAAGACAGATGAGAGATGATACAAAAGCAAAATACTGCAGATGCTGGAAATCTGAAATAAAAACAGAAAATGCTGGAAATACTCAGCAGGTCAGGCAGCATCAATGGAGAAAGAAGCAGAGTTAACGTTTCAGGGTGATGACCCTTCGTCAGAACTGGAAAAAGTTGGAGATGAAACAGGTTATTAAGCAAGTGTAGGGGCAGGGAAAGTCTACAGGGCAGCAGTGATACCTGCCCTGCTGTATGCCTCAGAGACATGGACCATGTACAGCAGGCACCTCAAAGCACTGGAGAGGTAGCACCAATGCTGCCTCCGCAAGATCCTGCAAATCCATTGGCAGGATAGACACACCAACGTCAGTGTTCTTGCTCAGGCCAACATCCCCAGCATTGAAGCTCTGACCACGCTCAATCAGCTCCGATGGACGGGTCACATTGTCCGCATGCCGGATACGAGACTCCCAAAACAAGCGCTCTACTCGGAGCTCCGGCATGGCAAGAGAGCCCCAGGTGGGCAGAGGAAATGCTTCAAGGACACCCTCAAAGCCTCCTTGAAAAATTGTAACATCCCCACCGACACCTGGGAATCCCTGGCCCAAGACCGCACAAAGTGGAGGAGAAGCATCCGGGAAGGCGCCGAACACCTCGAGTCTCTTCGCCGGGAGCAAGCGGAAGCCAAGCGCAGGCAGCGCAAGGAGCGCACGTCAACCCAAGCACCCCACCCACCCGCCCCTTCAACCACCATCTGCCTCACCTGTGACAGAGACTGTCGGTCCCGCATTGGACTCATCAGTCACCTGCGAACTCATTTTTAATGTGGAAGCAAGTCATCCTCGGTTCCGAGGGACTGCCTAAGAAGAAGAAGAAGTAGGGGCAGGGAAAGTGGGAAGGGGAGGAAAGAACAAAAGGGAAGGTCTGTGATAGGATGGAAGGCAGGAGAGATTAAGAGACAAAAGGAATGATGGTGCAAGGCAAAAGGAGATGGTAATGGGACAAGTTAAGAAACAAAAGATGGCTCTAGATGATGTGTAAATGGCAATGGCAGAATGATTGACAACTGCCATGTGAGAGAGAAAAAAATGAAAAAAAAGATAGGGGCAGAGGTTATGGTCTGAAATTGTTGAACTCGATGTTGAGTCCAGAAGGCTGTAAAGTGCCTAATCGAAAGATGAGGTGCTGTTCCTCGAGCTTACGTTGAGCTTCATTGGAACAGTGTAAGAGGCCGAGGATGGAGAGGTCAGAGTGGGAGTGGAGCGGAGAATTAAAGTGACAGGTGACCAGAAGCTCGGGGACACCCTTATGGACTGAATGGAGGTGTTCCACAAAGCCCTTTTGTCTTTTAATCTCTCCTGCCTTCCAACCTATCACAGACCGTCCCTTTTGTTCTTTCCTCCCCTCCCCCCTTTCCCTGCCCCTACACTTGCTTAAAAACCTGTTCCACCTCCAACTTTTTCCAGTTCTGACGAAGGGTCATCGACCTGAAACGTTAACTCTGTTTCTCTCTCCACAGATGCTGCCTGACCTGCTGAGTATTTCCAGCATTTTCTGTTTTTATATGAGAGATGATAATCTGGTTGCATTAAATGGCTGGGAGTGGATAGTTAGGGGATGTTTGTGAGGATCAATTAGGAGATATAAAATGTTAGTCAGAGCGTGATAGAAGGCTTAGGGTGGAGGTAAGAATGGTTAGCTAAGATAGTGTATGTTCATAGCAAAAGTAAACCATTGCTCTCATCCACAGCTATGCCTTTACAGTTAGAGTTAACTTACTCGCATTAAAACATTTCAGACCAGAGTCCTACCTGGAATAATATAGGCCAAAGTCCTCTCCTGAGAGAAACAGAATCCCCTTATGCTTTACCTGGGGAAGTCCAGGTCTGCAAACTCCACTCGGTGGAGTCCAGGGCATAGTGTCCACCGGAAGGAGATCAGGCCATGATGCCCCATCAGAAGAAATCCAGGCCATGGTGTCCCACAAGAAGGAGTCCAAGACACAGTGAAGCGATAATGAACATAGGAACATAGGAACAGGAGTAGGCCATTTAGCCCCTCAAGCCTGTTCCGCCATTCAATGAGATCATGGCTGATCTGCGACCTAACACCTTTGCCCCATATCCCTTAATACCATTGGTTAACAAAAATCTATCAACCTCCGATTTAAAATTAACAATTGATCTAGCATCAATTGCCATTTTCAAAGGAAAGTTCCAAGCTTCTACCACCCTTTGTGTGTAGAAGTGTTTCCTAATTTCACTCCTGTAAGGTCTGGCTCTAATTTTTAGACTATGCCCCCTAGTCCTAGACTCCCCAACCAGCAGAAATAGTTTCTCTCTATCTACCTTATCTGTTCCCCTTAATATCTTGAAAACTTTGATCAAATCACCCCTTAACCTTCTAAATTCCAGGAATGCAACCCTAGTTTGTGTAATCTCACCTCATAATTTAACCCTTGGAGTCCAGGTATCATTCCAGTAAATCTACGCTGCACTCCCTCCAAGGCCAATATATCCTTCCTAAGGTGTGGTGCTCAGAACTGCTCACAGTACTCCAGGTGTGGTCTATCCAGGGCTTTGTTCAGGTGTAGCATAACTTCTGCCCCCTTGTATTCTAGTCCTCTAGATATAAAGGCCAGCATTCCATTAGCCTTATTAAAAAAATATTCTCTGTACCTGTTTATGACATTTTAATGAAGTATGTACCTGAACCTCCAAGTCTCTTTGGACCTCCACTGTTTTTAGCTTTTCACCATTTAGAAAGTACCCTGTTCTATCCTTTTTAGGTCCAAAGTGGATGACTTCACATTTGCCTACATTGAAATCCATTTACCACAGTTTTGCCCATTTACTTAATCTGTTAATATCTCTTTGTAATTTTATGCTTTCATCTAATCTGCTGATAATGCCGCTTATCTTTGTGTCATCGGCAAACTTGGATGTGTTTGATCAGGTACCTGCCAAGACTCGGTTTCACAGCCACATCATTTTCCTCAGCAACTGTCTCCGGTTCCGACTTATTCCACGTGGATTCCAACTAAACTTCCACCCTTCGTGTTTCGGATCCACCCAGGATTACAAATATCTCCAAGATATTCATCGTTTCTTGAACTACTGCTCTTGCCGCATCTTGAGATCCACGCTCAACGCCATGTGGCGCCACATGAACAATCTCGACCTCTCTCTTCAGCAACACCGGTGCACTCTATCTCAAAGCTGTCCGGGTCCACAGTTCCATTTCATCCTTCGACTCATCCGACGCTTCAACAAAAAACTTTTTTTCTTCCTTTCCGATGTCAAGGATCGCAAGCTTCATCAACTCTTGAACACCAACGCCCCTCCGGAACCTTCTTCCCCTTCACTTTCCTCTGTCTCCCCTTCTCCCAATCTCACCCCCTGCCGCATTTTCACTATCTCCTCTGACCTTCCCCTCTCTGACTCCGAACGATCAGTCCTCAGCAAAGGCCTGAGCTTCATTCCCTTACGCCCCCACCTCAATGAATTTCGAGCTCGGCACGATGCTGAGCTCTTTTTCCGTTGCCTTTGTCTCCGTGCCCACTTCTTTGGCCAGGAGTCTTCCCCCCCGCATGGCTGTCCCTTTCTCCCACTTTCAGGATTCTCGTTCTACCTGGACCCCTTCCTCTGGCCTCTTACCCTCTCTAGATCTTTTCATTGCTAACTGCCGCCGTGACATCAGCCATCTCCATTTCCCTGCTCCCCTCACTCACTCCAACCTACCTCCCTCTGAACTTGCAGCACTCCATTCTCTCAGATCCAACCCCGACATTGTCATTAAACCTGCTGACAAGGGTGGTGCTGTTGTTGTTTGGTGAACCGACCTCTACCTAGCGGAAGCTGAACACCAACTCTCCAACACCTCCTCCTACCTCCACCTGGACCATGACCCCACTACCGAACATCAAACCACCATTTGCAAGACTGTCACTGACCTCATCTCCTCTGGTGATCTTCCCCCCACGGCCACCAACCTTATAGTTCCCCAACCCCGCACAGCCCGCTTCTACCTCCTTCCCAAGATCCACAAACAGGACTGCCCTGGTAGACCCATCGTTTCAGCCTGTTCTTGCCCCACGGAACTTATCTCTTCCTATCTCGACTCTATCTTTTCTCCCCTTGTCCAGTCTCTTACCACCTACATCCGCGACTCTTCTGACGCCCTCCGCCACTTTAACAGTTTCCAGTTTCCTGGCCTCAACTGCCTCCTTTTCACCATGGACATACAATCCCTCTACACCTCCATCCCCCACCAGGATGGCCTGAGGGCACTCCACTTCTTCCTTGAACAGAGGCCCAACCAGCCCCCATGCACCACCACCCTCCTCCGCCTGGCTGAACTTGTTCTCACATTGAACAACTTCTCCTTTGACCCCACTCATTTCCTCCAAATTAAAGGTGTTGCTATGGGTGCCCACATGGGTCCTAGCTATGCCTGCCTTTTCGTGGGATATGTGGAGCACTCTTTGTTCCAGTCCTACTCGCGTCCCCTCCCTCACCTCTTTTTCCAGTACATTAATGACTGTATCGGTGCCGTTTCCTGCTCTCGCCCTGAACTAGACAATTTCATTCACTTTGCCTCCAATTTCCACCCTGCCCTCACCTTCACATGGTCCATCACCGACTCTTCCCTTCCCTTCCTGACTTCTCCGTCTCCATCTCTGGGGATAGGTTATTGAACAACATTCACTACAAGCCCACTGACTCCCACAGCTACCTGGACTACACTTCCTCCCACCCCACCTCCTGTAAGGACTCTATTCCATTCTCCCAGTTTCTTCATCTCCACCACATCTGCTCCAACGATGCCACCTTCCACACCAGTGCTTCCGACATGTCTTCCTTTTTCCTCAACCGAGGATTCCCCTCTACCGTGGTTGACACGGCCCTCGACCGTGTCCGTTCTATCTCCCGCACTTCTGCCCTCACCCCTGCCCCTCCCTCTGAGAACCACGATAGGGTTCCCCCTGTCCTCACTTTTCACCCCACCAGCCTGCACATTCAACGGATCATCCTTTGTGTAGGGGTTCACAAAAATCCCCTCAGTCCCCGAAGATCGGGAAATATTAATCTACACCTGGGTTGGACAATGTTTTAAACATACCCAGAATCACAGGGGGGCTGCGTTGAGTTGGGCAGCACGTGGACAACACCGGAATTGAGGAGTTTCCCTTCCCTTCAGATACAATCGATGTCTGTTTACAGGAAACTGCTACCTTGTTGACATCAGGGATTAAATCACTTGAGGCTGCAGTTTCGAGTGACCACAATGAATGGGTTTCTGTTTACATAGTAATACAGCCCCATTCAAAACTCATCAGGGTGAATGGAGATGGTTCGAAGGCTCAGCCCAGACTTTTGAAAAGGACACTCAAACTGAGGAAGGGAACAGTTAAACTGAATAGGTTTGAATCACCCATTCCAGACAATGGGAGCAGTTTGGCCACTGGGAAATAGCCCGTTTGAATCAGCCAATCATGGCCTTTCTCTTGTGTATTCGAACTTTTCGGCGCGAATTTGCACACAGACCTTTTCGGCACCAAAACAGCAGGAGCTCCCAGGATATAAAGATAGCTTCTCAGAAGCATATCTCTCTCTTATTTTCCTTGGACTGCAGGTGAGCTCTTCTCTCTCTTTGGACCACAGGTGAGCAGGTTTCTGACTCCTCAGCAAGGCAATCTAGTAAGGAGTTAGAGGGGTGGTAATTTAAGGGAAATTGCTAAGATTGTAAGACTTACATTGTAGCCATTTATCCCTCATTTTTGCCATCTGCCTTCCCCTGTTAAGCAATTTTACATTGATCGTGTGGTGTAGTTTCTTTATTGCTTTGGTCGTGTGGTGTAGTTTTCTTTAGTTAATAAAGTTTGATTTTCTCACATCCAGACCATTTTGTCTGTTTTAATATATCATTAATTATAAGTTCCTCCAGTCAGAACTGGAAGGGTGGGTTTAGCGATTCAACACCGCTGTTTGGGATTGGTCAGAGTGCAGCAGCAAAAAGCTGCTTGACAAGGTAAATTACCGTAAACCAGGTAAAGGAAGGTAAATTACCGTAAACCAGGTAAAATATGCCCCCCTACAAATTGGGGACCGCGGCAGGACTGGAGGCAGTTTTTGATATGATAAGTGGTCTGGATCTGGAGAAAGCATCAGCTCTTGCTTTTCTTGCTTTCAGTCTGTGGGTAGCCCTGCAGAAGTTAGCGGCAGCATGTAAGCTGACCTATTATGGTATAGGTGGCTGGGTTAAGAAGGGTGAGATGAGGGCGCGGGAGGAGGTTACAGAGGCCAAGAATCGGGAGTCTGAGTTTGAAAAATGCCAGGCGGAGGTAGAACGCCTCGTAAGAGAGGTGAATGAGGCCAGAGATTGTGGGATGAGGGTGCAGGAAGAAAATGCACGCCTCACACTAGAGGTCACAAAATGCCAGGCAGAGATAGAGTGCAGGAAGTCACAGAGGCTAGGGACAGTGAGATGAGGCTACAGGAGGAAAGCGCACACCTCAGCCAAGAAGCTAGCGAGGGCAAAAGCCATGCGAGGCACAAGATAGAGTTCCTAAAGTGCCAGTTTACAGAAGCAAGGAGTAACGAGATGAGACTGCAGGAAGAGAATGCCCGCCTCACCTCAGAAGTAACAGAGCAGGAGGGGAAGGTTAGGGAGGTAAAGGCAGCTTATAAGCTGGCCTGTGACCAAAGGTTTGAGGAAGCAAATCATGGCCCCTGTAGGGCAGAGATAGAAAGCCTTAACATGGCTTTAAAAGGAGCAAAGGGGATGATTTGTCTGATCAGCCCGAAGGCAGGTCAGCTGGATTTTACTGGCAACCTAAGCAAAACAGCCCCACAGGCAACACCCAGGGAAAAGCTGGCTAGGGAATTAGAGATCCCAAGACAGCAGCCCACAGCTCCGAGTTTTGAGGAGCTCTGGCAGCCAGAAGGGGTGGTAGGAGAACACCAGCAGGTCCCGCTAGGCAGGCGGGGACCAGGACCAGTGTACCCCCTCTGATAACGGAGGCACGGTCCGCCCGTGAACGATAAAGCCAGGGCCCCCGCAGCCCCAGCTCAGAAGGCAGAGACAGAAACTCCTCCCGATACAGTCGAGTCCATCTTGGAGGCGATAAAATCTTTCCTCAGGGCCAATCAGGGAAAGGTAGCAGCCATCAGTGGTGCTGCAGCCCCCTCGCCCACCTCTGCTTCCCCACTATGACTGGAGCCCGCGCAGCCTGTCCGTCTGTGTAATCTCCGGTACGATGAATGGAAGAGACCGCTCATACAGATGGATGTAGAGAAGGTTACAGGGACTTATCTATTGGATACGGGGGCATCATGCACCGTGATCCATACGGATAATCCCACCACCTCACCTCTATCTGACGGGGTTCCATACATACTATCGGGATTCACCGGTCAGAAGCAGGCGGGAGTATACTCCAGACCCCTCTCAGTCCGTCTGGACATGCTCAAAACTAAGTGGACGTGCATCCTGGCAAGGTGGGAGGCGGAGGGAGGAAAGGGGATCCTAGGAGCCGACTTCATGGTGAGCCATGGGATCCTCGTGGATCTCCGTAACCGTTGCCTTTGGGGGGCTAGCACAGACAGGGAAGAAGGTGTAGTGGTCATCCCGGGCAAGGAGGGTAGTGGACCTTGTGTACTGTGAAGCCCAAAGAAGGTTACGACCTCGGGCTCATGGTAAATGGGGTCCCGGAGGCACTGCAGGCAGTCGTGCAGGCAAACCTCACAGCGTTTGCCACCCATAAACACGACTGCGGGAGGATCACAGGGTTTGAGGTTAAAATAGACGGGGACCCCTTGGCCCGACCACAGAAGCAGCACAATTTCCCCAAGGAGGTAGAACCCGACATGGAGACAGCCATCACCTCCTTAGTTAAACAGGGAGTGTTGAGGCCCATAGCCACTCATGTTAATTCTCCGCTTTGGCCGGTTAGGAAACCGGACAATTCATGGAGAGCCACGGTGGACTATCGGGTGCTTAACAGCAATATCCCTGCGTGTGCCCCCACAGTAGAAGCAGTGGCTAATCTTATTAGCAGTATTCCAGCATCCGCGAACACATTCACGGTGCTGGACATTTCGAATGGGTTCTGGTCCATCTCTTTAAAACGGGAGGACCAATATAAGTTTGCCTTCACCTTTAAGGGACAGCAGTATACCTGGACCTGTCTGCCACAGGGTTTCCACAACAGCCCTAGCATCTTCCACCAATGCATGAAGGATAGTTTAAAGGAGTTCAGTCAGCCCACTCAGTTACTGCAGTATGTGGATGACCTGCTCTTATTTACCGACTCGGTCGGGGAGCATGGACCACTACTGGCTGAGCTGCTGGAACTGTTGCAGAGAAAGGGGTTTAAAGTCATCTCCAAGAAGGTGCAGATCGGTCAGCAAGAGGTTAAATTCCTGGGTCTGACTGTCCGCACAGGAGAAAGGGCCATAGATAAGGCAAGGAGGGAAGCGGTCCAGGAGTTACCGATTCCCAATTCAGTAAGAGGGGTGAGGTCATTCCTGGGATTGATGGGGTACTGCAGGGATTTTATAGAGGACTATGCAGCCACAGCGGCCCCTCTGCTCCGTCTCCTACACAAGGGGGTGGAGTGGTCCTGGGATGGGGGATGCCAGGCGGCATTTGTTAAGTTAAAGGGAGACCTGCAGACCGCACCAGCCCTAGGAGCGATAGATGGGAAAAGGGAGTTCTTCTTGGAGGTAGCAGCCAGCGGGGATAGTCTGAGTGCTGTGCTGCTCCAAGAGCGGCATGGTAGGCTGAGACCCGTGGTCTACTCCTCCAGAGTCCTCACGGATGTGGAGAGGAGCTACTCCAACTGTGAACGGCACCTTTTGGCCACACATTGGGCTGTGAAAAGATCTTTAATTTTCACAGGCACCTCTCCCATCACCCTCCTCATGCACCACACACCCACTCAGATGCTTTTGGATGGGAGGATTAAAGATGGGACAGTCAGCAGCATCCGCATTGCACGCTGGACCCTTCTCCTCTCACAGATGGATCTGAAGGTAAAGGGCCTTTGCGAGCCAAAGCTTGCAGCCAATATGGTATATCCTGGAACAGCCATCGGTGTTCCATAGAAGGGGTATGGGAGGTGAACATAGGTTTACGGGCCGGGATACATCCCTCAGGCCATGAGATCTATGTAGACGGTTCCAGCATGGTATCCGCTGGGGTACGACTCACGGGTTGTGGGATCTTTGACCCAACGGCAGACATTGCCTTGGCAATCAAGCTTCCTAACACCATGAGTGCCCAGCAGGCTGAACTGTCCGCAATGATGTACGTGGTTACACACCCCGACATCTTCCCTACCCCGTATACGATTTGCTCTGACAGTATGTTCACTTGCAACTCGTGTACGGAGTGCCTGGCCATCTGGTCCCGTCGTGGGTATACCTCCGCCGACAGGAAGCCCTTAACAGTAAAGCCCCTGCTGGAGAAAATCCTGGCAGCTATGGGGGAGGAAGGTGCAGTTTTCATCCATAAGGTGAAAGCCCATTCCTCCACAGAACCCTGCAGCCAGGGCAACCAGCAAGCTGACATGCTGGTCAAGGAGGGTGCACACACAGGCACTTTCTGGGACCCGTATGAGTCCGGGCCCGTGGCGGCAGTTAGAGGCAGGGATGGGACTCAAGGGAGCTCAGGGGTAGTGTTAGCCCCAGACCTTAAGACGGTCCAAGCCCAGGACCCTGTCCTCAAAACTGTTATCAGCGCAGTGATGGAGGGCAGGAAGTTAGAAGGCCCTTACGGCGCAGCCCCCTTCTCCATAAGGGAGGGCATGCTGTTCAGAGAGGAACAGTGGGTAGTGCCCCAGCAACACCAGAGGGAGTTCCTTCAACTGGCCCATGAGGGCCGGGAGCGGGACACCCCGGGCCTGAGACCACCTGGCAATGGGTGGAACAGGCGGGATGGTGGCCAGGACTCCGGGATGATGTCCGCGAGTTCTGTGCTAGCTGTCTTGTGTGTACAGCAAATAATCCTGATCCCCACAAAAGGAAGGTGCCCATGGGACACATTAGGAGGGTGGAGGGACCATGGCAGTCGATCCAGATCGACTATATAGGGCCCTTGCCCACCACCCAGGGAGGCTATAAATACTGCCTCATCCTGGTGGATGTGTTTTCCAAGCGGGTGGAAGCCTTCCCCTGCAGGACGACCACAGCAATGGGGACTGCAAAGATCTTGGTGAAGGAGGTGTTCTCGCGGTGGGGACTGCCCCAGTTCGTGGAGTCCGACCAGGGAAGCCACTTCACTGGCCAAGTCATGCAGAACACCCTCAGGCTGCTTGGTATTCAGGGGAAATGGCATGTCGCTTACAATCCCCAGTCCTCAGGGATTGTGGAGCGCATGAACCGGACCCTTAAGGAAAGGCTGAGGAAAGAGACAGTGGGGTCGCCCCAAAAATGGGCAGAGACCCTACCTCTGATCCTCATGGGGATCCGAGCCAGCCAGTCCAAAAGTACAGGGCATTCACCACATGAGCTCATGACTGGCAGAGTTATGAGGACCCCCACTCATGTCCTTGCCCCAGTCCTCACTGAAGGACAACTGCAGGAAATAAACCAGGATAAATTCACCCGAACCCTCCCAGAACACCTCAAACAAATTTATGGGCAGGCAGCAGACAGCATGGGGAAGCAGCATCGGAATAACCGGCTGCTGCTCGAGCCTAGCAAGAGCCACCAGTGGGAGATAGGAGACCTAGTGATGGTAAGAAACTATGCCCGGGTGGGAAGTTTAGAGCCACTCTACATGAGACCCTATAGTATAGTTGATAGGGCCAGCCCCATGGTCTATGCAGTAAAACTACCCTGGTGCACAAAGTGGTTCCACGCCAACCAATGTAAATTGTATAAATCTGACCAGACAAGTTCAAGTTCATAGGCTGTAAAGACAGGCACTGTGGCTTGTCTCAAGGGAAAGGTTGTCCGGCCCACCAATTGGGACACTTCCCCGCCCCAGTGGGACCTAAGTTTTGGCCAAAGTTTAAATTTGAACCAGTTATTTGGCTCAGAAACAGAGAAACAGCAGCCTGAGAGTAGAAATCTGCAGGCTGCTGCCAGTTCTTTCACAGAAAAGACTGCCCGCGCATGCGCAGTCGCTGGTCTGGAGACAGGAATTCCCCAGTCTTTTTAATGGCCTGTTCGTGCAGGCGCAGTTCCCCAGCCCGTGACCCAAGTGGCTCTTCTTCAGTTTTCCCGTGCAGGTGCAGTCGCGAGCCTGAGGGGAGAGGTTTCCCAACACCGGGTTCGCGCAGGCGTAGTCGCAGACTTGGAACCCCCAGCGGCTCCTGTTCACTGTGAGGCCATGCGCGCAGGCGCAGTCGGCCGTTTAAAGGTCCCTGCTTCTCAGTCTATACGCGCAGGTGCAGTAGCCTGCTTGGAAGACCCAGTGGTTCTTCCTACCCTTTTCAAAGAAATCGAACGCGCAGGCGTGGTTGCCTGTGATAGTGTAGCGGTTCCCCAGCCCTGTGAAGAGATTGTGCGCGCAGGCGCAGTTGCCTGCGGGACCACAGCGGGTCCTCTTCGGTTTCCCTGTGCAGGCGCAGTCGCCTGTTTGAAGACAGAGGCTTCACAGCCTCTGCCGTGGGACTCCGGGGAGGAGGTTTGCGCAACGCAGTCGCCTGTTTAAAGGGACAAGCTTCCCAGCCCGCTTCCAGAGTGGTTCCCCCTATGGTGTGGGACTCTGGGGAGGAAGGAATAGCAATTCCTCTTGCAGGGGAGCCGGTACCAGGTTTTGGACCTGGAGAGGAAGATTTTCAGCCATCAGCAACAGGTGGTGAGGGGATACCTGCCCCCAGTACAGGAGTGGGTAGGGAAAAGGAGACAAACCCAGAGTACCGGCAGGCTGCCAGGTATATTATACAGTTTGGGCTGATTGCACCAGGGGGAGAAGGTTCCCAGCCAGCTAGGGCTGTGACCCAGGCTCAGGGTCCGTCAGCCAAAGTTTCCCCCACAGAGACGCCCCTCAGAAGGTCTCTTCGGGTGCCCCAGCCCAAGAAAGCATGGTCACCCACTTTACAGTGGAGTAGGGCGGTCTCCCAAACCAGGGAGAAGCCAAAGGGCAGAGGTCCCCAATCAGCAGCCATAAGCTGCCAGGGACCGGAAGCTGGAATCAGTCCAGCTTCGCTGCAGGCAGCAGTAATCTGCGACAGTGACACCAGAGATTAGCCTGGACGTCCGGAGACGGGCGGCATTTGTATTATAGCTTTGTGTTAAGTAACCAATGTATATAGCTGGTTTTTAAGGTGTTTGAATTTTAAGTTTAGAATGTAACTAGAAGTTAAAAGTTTAAATTTATAAGTGTGCCAAATGTTTGTATTTTGGTCCAAGGTCGAGGGACCCGATCATGTCTCCACCTAAGGCAGCAGGTCAGTGACAGACCTGGCTGCATGTCCTTTTAAGTTCTTTTGCAGGAGAGTGGACAAAGGAGCAGCCCTGTTCGCCCAGCCCGAGCTGGGCATCGAATGAAGATATGGATACAGAATGTTGGGGATCACCTCGCCACTGGACAAATCCAGGAGGAGACCCCGCAGCGACCTTCAGGAGAAACCGCACAGGGTCCGGAGGAACTTGCCTACTCATCCTATGCGGAAGAGATGGCCCCAGTTGGGTGGGGCACAGCCCCCAACCCAGCACTATCCTGACCGAAGTTCACTTGCGGGAGACCTCACTATTGAGGAGTCATGGTGGGGAAGCACGGGCGTCTTGTCAGATAGGGACGCGTTCCCCGGGAGTGGGTGGTGATGGCCCGGGAAAGATTGTAAAGGGGAAGGGGAGACCCAAGAGTCGCGTGGGTGCGTTCGGGGAAGGGAGGAACTCACCCGGGGGGCCCACGGGCAAAGTTGGAGTGTAAGTGTGGCTGGGGAGGATGAGTGGGTGGCCAGATCGGGGATCCAAGTTTGAGTGTGGGGCCAGTGAGAGCTGCCACACAGGCACCCATCATTTTCTCCAGCCAGTCGAGGGAAGACGGGAGGGGGAGGGACTGGGAGTCGCAATTCCATACTCTCTGGTCTTGGTCTGTGAAACATGAGGTGTACCCTGCCTCCACAAAGGGACAAGGGAACGGCTCGGGGCTGGCGGATCAGACTGTTCTGTAAAATCCATTCTGCATGTTTTAAAAGTTTAAGACCATTAAAGTGGGGTGGAAGGAACATTTACTGCCCAGGTGGGAGGAGCAATACCCACTCGAATTTCGCGATCCATCATTGGCACGTGATGGCCGGGGTTTATTTCAGCATTTTGTTTCAAATGTTTCAGCATTTTGTTTCAATTGTTTAATGGAGATTTTTGTATCTTGTTTTACAGTTCCAAGTGGTGCAGAGGCGTAGGACCCTCTCCGTGCTTGGAATCATTTTGATTACATTGTATAACCAAGATTGCAACATTTTGTAATATGTTATAATGTAACAAGTGGTGCAGGGGTATGAGACCCCTTGTTTTTCTCGGATTTAAGGGGAATAGATGGGTCAGGGGATCAGTGACAGGTAGCTATAGGTAAATACAGGAGATGGTTGTTTGTCGGGGGTCAGAAAATTTTGCTCACTTTCTTCAAGTGGATACTACAAGCAAGTTGGAAGTATCCAAAGGGTGGAATGTAGGGGTTCGCAAAAATCCCCTCAGTCCCCGAAGATCGGGAAATATTAATCTACATCATGGAAATTGCCTCTGGGTTGGACAATGTTTTAAACATACCCAGAATCGCAGGGGGGCTGCGTTGAGTTGGGCAGCACGTGGACAACAATGGAATCGAGGAACTTTGTGGAAATATTCGCACACTTTAAGACAGCACATTTTATTTTAAAAATGTACTCTTGAGTTTTGAACTGTGAAAATTGCAAAGGGATAAAAATGGCCATCAGAAAGCATGGCCAAGGACAAAGGCGTGTATGTCTGTAAAAAGGGGAGGCAATGGCAGTCAAATTCTATCAATCAAAAAAAGTGAGTTTCCCTTCCCTTCAGATACAATCGATGTTTGTTTACAGGAAACTGCTACCTTGTTGACATAAGGGATTAAACCACTTGAGGCTGCAGTTTCGAGTGACCACAATGAATGGGTTTCTGTTTACACAGTAATAGAGCCCCATTCAAAACCCATCAGGGTGAATGGAGATGGTTCGAAGGCTCAGCCCAGACTTTTGAAAAGGACACTCAAACTGAGGAAGGGAACAGTTTAAACTGAATGGGTTTGAATCACCCATTCCAGACAATGGGAGCAGTTTGGCCACTGGGAAATAGCCCGTTTGAATCAGCCAATCATGGCCTTTCTCTTGTGTATTCGAACTTTTCGGCGCGAATTTGCACACAGACCTTTTCAGCGCCAAAACAGCAGGAGCTCCCAGGATATAAAGATAGCTTCTCAGAAGCATATCTCTCTCTTATTTTCCTTGGACTGCAGGTGAGCTCTTCTCTCTCTTTGGACCACAGGTGAGCAGGTTTCTGACTCCTCAACAAGGCAATCTAGTAAGAAGTTAGAGGGGTGGTAATTTAAGGGAAATTGCTAAGATTGTAAGACTTACATTGTAGCCATTTATCCCTCATTTTTGCCATCTGCCTTCCCCTGTTAAGCAATTTTACATTGATCGTGTGGTGTGGTTTCTTTATTGCTTTGGTCGTGTGGAGTAGTTTTCTTTAGTTAATAAAGTTTGATTTTCTCACATCCAGACCATTTTGTCCATTTTAATATATCATTAATTATAAGTTCCTCCAGTCAGAACTGGAAGGGTGGGTTTAGCGATTCGAAACCGCTGTTTGGGATTGGTCAGACTGCAGCAGCAAAAAGCTGCTTGACCAGGTAAATGACCGTAAACCAGGTAAAAGATGCATCCTACACTCTGCCATTTCCGCCACCTCCAGCGTGATCACACCACCAAACGCATCTTCCCCTCCCCTCCCCTTTCAGCATTCCATAGGGACTGCTCCCTCTGAGACACCATAGTCCACTCCTCTATCACCCCCAGCACCCCTTCCCCTTCACCCGGCACCTTCCCGTGCAAGCGCAGGAGATGCAACACCTGCCCTTATACCTCCCCCCTTCCCACTGTCCAAGGCCCGAAACACCCCTTCCAGGTGGAACAGCGATTTACTTGTACTTCTTGCAATCTAGTACACTCTATTCGCTACTCACGATGTGGTCTCCTCTACATTGGGGAGAACAAATGCAGATTGGGCGATCGCTTAGCGGAACACCTCCATTCAGTCTGTAAGGGTGACCCTGAGCTTCCGGTCGCCTGTCATTTCAATTCACTGCTCCATTCCCACTCTGACCTCACCGTCCTTGGCCTCTTGCATTGTTCCATGGAAGCTCAGCATAAGCTCAAGGAACAGCACCTCGTCTTCCGATTAGGCACTTTACAGCCTTCCGGACTCAATATCGAGTTCAACAATTTCACATCATAACCTCGGCCCCTATTATATTTTAATATATTTTTTATCCACACTTTTGGTTTGTGCCTTTTCCTTTTTTTTCTCTCCCACATGGCAGCTGTCTTTCATTCTGCCAGCGCATTTCACACTTCATCTAGAGCCATCCTTTGTTTCTTTACCTGTCCTATTATCATCTTGTCTCGCCTTGAATATCTCTTAATGTCTCTTCACATCCCACAGACCTTCCCTTTTATTCTTTCATCCCCTCCCCCATTTCCCAGCCCCCAAACCCGCTTTTCAATCTGTTCCATTTCCTGCTTTTTTCTCAGTTCTGAAGAAGGGTTTTGACCTGAAACGTTAACTCTGTTTCTCTCTCCACGGATGTTGCCTGGCCTGCTGAGTTTTTCCAGCGTTTTCTGTTGTTATTTTGGATTTCCAGCATCCGCAGTATTTTGCTATCGTATTGGATGTGTGGCCAGTGCAGCCTGTGCTGTTCTCCTAACCAAGCTGTTCCAGTACAGCTATGGCACTTACATCTATCCGGCAATATGAACAATTGCCCAGGTATTTCCAATCTGCAGAAAAAAGGATAACTCTAACCCAACCAATTATCACCATATCAGCCTCCTCCCGATCATCAGTACAGTGATGGAAGGCGTCTTTTACACTGCCATCAAGCACACCTACTTACCAATAACTTGGTCACCACTGCTTAGTTTGGGTTCCACCAGAACCACCCAGTTCCAGACCCATATCCAGCAAGAGCTGAATTCCAGAGGAAAGATTACAATAGGCTTTCTCAACATTAAGGCGACATTCAACTGAGTATGGCATCAGGGAGCCCGAGCAACACCAAGGCCAATGGAGGTCAAAGGGACAACCTTCCAGTGGCTGGAATCATACCTGACACAAAGGAAGATGGTTGTGGTTGCTGGAGGCCAATCATTACAGCCCCCGGACATCATTGCTGGAGTTCCTCGGGAACCATTCTCAGTCCAGCCATCTTCATCTCTTCATCAATGACCTTCCCTCCTTCTTAAGTTCAGGGGTGGGTTTGTTCACTGATGATTCAAAGGACTGGATTTTGTCAATGGAGGCGACTTGGAGGCGGGACAGCTGCTTGTCGTGTCAATGTCCCGCCTCCATCCTCGCCTGACCATTCAGGGGGATTTTCCCCTGATTGAGCTTGTTAAGCCCGCCCGGTGGGCTCAGCAAGCCAATTAGGGAAGAAGTCACTGACAGATCACGTCAACGTCAGACGTGCTATCTGTCAAGACTTCTTGAAAGAAGAAATGACAGTGTTTGACAGCTCTGTGAAGCTGTTAAACACTGACTTTCTCTTGAGTTTGATTCATTTTTGTGGTGAGGACTGAAAAAACATTGTAAAAAAGTACATTTCAGATGTCTGATGGATCGGAGGGTCCATCAGCCATTCCCTGAAATTGACAAGGTGGATGTCCGCTCTCCCGATCCAGCACGGCTAAAGGCTACAGAAGTAAAAAAAGGTAATTGATCACTTTTTTAAACTTATCACTCACCTTGCATATTTACCACTCCACACTTGCACCCATCACTCACCTCTACACCTTACTTTCATGTGCTTCCGACCGCCGCAGACCTCCTTCACATCTCCTCCAACCCGGCGGGGTTCTCCGAGGTCGGGAAGCCTTCACCTGTGAAGGTAAAATGGCACTAATCCCTTTTTCTGCCTGTTAACTACCTGTTAACAGGCAGTTAAAAGGATTAAAAGCCTTTCCCGCCTCCAGGAGACGGGACCCAAAGCTACACATCTTCCCGCCTCCTGGCAAAAGGGCACGGAGGCGGGATAGGGGCGGGTTTGCCCCCACTTTCTCCGATTTTACGTGCTGTCCTGCCTCCATGCCCGCCTCCTCGGGGCTTGGAAAATCGAGCCCATAGTGTTCAGCTCCATCCAGAATGCCTCCAAAAATGAAGTGGATCATGCCAGTCTACAGAAAAACTTGGATAACATCCAGACTTGGGCTGACAAGTGGCGGGTAATGTTCATGCTACATAAGTGCCAGGTAATGACCAGGAGAAAGCCTAGTTATCTCCCCCTGACCTTTTACAACACAACTATCATCGAGTCCCCCATCATCCTGGGAGTCGTTATTGACCAGAAGCTGAACTGGACCAACCATATCAACAACATAGCTACAAGAGCAGGACAGAGGCTGGGTACCTCTGACCAGTGGCTCACCTCCTGAACCCTCAAAGCCTCTCCACCATCTACTAGGCTCAAGTCAGGAGTGTGATAGAATACTGACCACTATCCTGGATGGGTGCAGCTGCAACAACACTCAAGAAACTCAACACTGGCCTGTACAGAGCAGTTCACTTGATCGGTGCCCTTGACACTGGACTCCATATCTACCTCCTCTATCACTTGTAACAACTCACCAAGGTTAATTCAACAGCACCTCCATATCCTGTGATCTTTACCACTAAGAAGAACAAGATCAATAAATCGTGGGAACACAATCACCTCAAAGGTCCCCTCCCAGTCACACACCATCCTCACTTGAACATATTTTACCTTTCCCTTATTGCCGCTGGGTCAATACACTGGAATTCCTTAGCAAACAGCATCGTGTTAGGGAGCATCCGCACCACAATCTTGCAGCAGTGCAAGGAGAAGGCCCACCACCACCACCGTCTCGGGGCAATAAGTTCAGCCTCTTGCTCACATCATAAGAACTAAGATGATAGCAGTGCAGTGTTGAGGGAGTGCTGCATTGTTGTAGGTGCTGCCTTTCTGGTTTTAGACATTAAATTGAGTGCCTGTCAGCCCCATGCTGCTGGAAACTCTGGAGCCTTCTGCTATCATGGGAGGGGCATCCTGGTTTTTTCCTCCTTTCTCCCTTCCTCCACCCCACTGAAATAATTTACTGGCCCCCTTTGTAAGAGGGGGAGGTGGGGCAATATTAAAAGATTAAAAAAAACACAGACTTTTTCTTCGGGAGTCTAGGCTGATTCCTTAACCTGGGCCCCGACCCCCCAACCGCGCCCCCCTCCCCACCACCACCCCACCACACACCAGTGGGTGGTATGCCTCATCTCATTGGTGTGCCAGCCTCCAACTTTACACCGAGTCCCATTGAGGCTGGGGAAGTGGGAATGCCCAGAATAAGGAGTCGCTGCATTCAGACCACCCCAACCCCGCACCTTTTATACCATTGGACTTTAAAGGGGTTGGCCGGGAGTTCTGCCCCTCACAACGACACGCAGGCATTCCGAGCATCAGCGGGGACCCCAGTACATCCAGGTCATGGCCTGTTCCTGGGTCTTTCTGCTGCATTCGCACCAGAGAAATCTCTCTAATAATTGTGCTTTTTAAAGAAAAATAAATGCGATTGTTATTTTTTTGATAGGAACAGTTTTCTGAATGTGTACCTGATGGGCAAGACTGAGTTTGTTACATTTGACAATTATTACCAAAGATGAAGGGAATAAATTTCTTACCTTTCTTCAATAATAAATTTATGTCAAAAAAAAACTTATTTATAAATAATTTTCTTTTACATTCTTGTGTTAAAGAATATTTTTCTTGCAGCTGTCTTCTCAACTGAAGCGGATTCTTTTCACTCACCCCTACCTCTTTGTGGCAAAGAAACTTGATTTTACAAGGTGACAGGTGCCCACATTGTCCCATCAGGAGCTTCTGGGGAGGAGGACCTTGACACACGCTCACATCACCTTGCTCTGTAACAACGCCTTGAGACAATAGTGCCCACTCACCCTGTCGGAAAAGGGATTATAGATGATGGCATCATAATTAGCCACGATCTGGTTCCTACACCCCTTGGTTTCCTGCCTCCTCTATCCATCTGTTATTGGTGCCCTCTGACAGGTTGAGAGTAATATCAAGCAGCGTTGTCATGTGGAGCAAGATGCAACATACAGAACAACATTCAGACCTTAAGGTGTGCCCCCACTGAAATCTACAATTTAAAATCCCATTTTTCAAAGTCATTCTATTATTGTTCTTTTAGTTAATATGAGCCTCATTATATGGGCAGTTGGGACTAAATCATGAACTTGGACCTTTGCCTTTGTTACCTGTGAAAGCGATGGCCCTCATTAAAAGCAACATGAACGGAGGACAAAAACTGTGAGAGATCCACAGGTTAATACTTTACTTAATAACAACAACTTGTATTTATATAGTGCCTTTAACGTAGTTAAAAGTCGCAAGGCACTGCACAGGTGCCATTCAGAAGTTAGTTGTCCTTGAAGAAAGTTCCTCTCGAGCCTTGAATAGGAAAGGACAAACGAGTCATGGGTGCTGCCCAGGTAGCTGGCATACATATCTTTAATAACCTTCCTTGGCATCACGCACTTGCACTTTCACAGAATGCCCACACTAAGCTGCACTTTCACAGAATGGGAATATTTACTGCAGGCGTGAGCAATCTCTACAGCTGCACAGATGCATATGTGGGCAGATGATCGAGCTCCAGACAATAACATGAATGCTGATGCTGCCCACCTCTACCTTTCAAACACTTCTCTCAACCCCTCCACTGCCCCCATGCTGTCAGTCTCTTGTCCGACATCAAGCACTGGATGAGTCACAACTTCCTCCAACTCAACGTCGAAAGACCAAAGCCATTATCTTCGGCCCTGGCAACAAGCACTGCTTGCTTGCCACTGACTTCTTCTCGGCTGAACCAGACTGTCCATAATCTTGCCATCCTGCTTAATCCTGAGCTGAGATTTAACCCTCACAGTCTATCAATCACCAAGACTGCTTCTGTAACATCACCCACCCCTACCTCTACTGTAGCCTGTCCACTGCTTAAATCCCTATACATACTCACGATTGCGTGGCCACGCACAACTCCAACTCCATCATCAAGTTTGCTGATGACACTACAGTTGTGGGCCTGATCACAGATGGCGACGAGACAGGCTACAAGGGGGAGGTAAGTGTTGTGTATGTACCTTTAAGAGAATAACTGGTCTCAGACTGCAGTACCGGCAGTGACCACCCCTGTATAAAAGGCGCTAGAGAGCCTCTGTTGTTTAGTTTCGTTATTGCCTTTCACCAGTAAAGATCTGTTTGTTTTCACTCCTGCTAGTTCGTGTCTCAATCATTCACGGACTTAACACTGGCGACGAGTAAGAAACGAACTTACCTGCAACTCAGCAGCAGCTCCGACGACGTTGTTGAAGGTCGGAGCCAGAAGAAAAAAAAATTAGAAAAAAAATAGAGGCCATTGAAACTCGAGAAACGGGCGTCGACCGTCAATCATCGATTTAAAAACTTGCAGGAGAGACTGTCCAGAGCCAGGCTGGGTTCCTCGGTCCGTGGTTTCCCAGCTAATCGGGCTGGTGGCAGGTAGTGCTCTGATCCTTCCTGGGCTGCGGCGGGCTGAAGCTCGATCGGGTGGCTTTTCAACGGGGCCGGGCAGCGAGTCGGGAAGCAAAGAGAGAGAGAGAGGGTGGAGCATACAGGGCGCGGCCGGTGCTTCGAAGCTGGGCAGTGTTCGGACCTCAGAAGAGGGAGGGAAGTGTCCCAGAGGGTCCGCTCCACGATGGGAAAATAATAAAAGAAAAAGAATACGCGCAAGAAACCGTGGAAAGCAGCGCTAACAACAGCGGGGAAGAAGGCAAAGCGCGGGAGGCGCCATTTTGTTAAATCGGGGAAGAAGGCAAAGCACGGGAGGCGCCATTTTAGATTTGCAAGATGCCGAAGACTGGCTGTATCACTGCTTTTGATAATACATTAGAGGACTGGACCACGTATGTGGAAAGAGTCGAGGTATATTTCGAGGCAAACGATATAGCGGAGGGGAAAAAGGCATCGATATTGTTAAACTTAATGGGCGCTAGAACGTACGGCCTATTGCGGGACCTGATTACTCCAGCCAAACCGAAGGCGAAGAGTTTTAACGAAATTGTTGCTGTCCTACAGGAACACTTAAACCCTGCACCGCTGTTGATAGCAGAAAGATTTAAATTCCACAGGAGAACTCAGCACAAAGATGAGAGCAATGCTGAGTATCTTACGGAACTACGCAAGCTATCAAAGCACTGCCAGTTCGGAGCAGGACTGGCAGATACCCTACGGGACAAATTTGTCTGTGGACTCCTGAGTGAAGGAACACAGAAGAAGTTACTCTCAGAAAAAGAGCTGATGCTAGATAAGGCTTTCAGCGTGGCAGTATCGTATGAAGCAGCAGCCAGGGGAGCTGCAGAAATTCAACAAAAACCACAGGAATACGGCACCCACGAAATGACTCGGGGATTTGCAAAATGTTATCGCTGCGGCAGAACTAACCATGGCCAGAAGGACTGCTGGTCCAAAGACAAAATATGCAGACAATGCGGGAAGGTTGGACACATTGCACGAGTTTGAAGGTCTGGGAAGAAGACCAGCGACAACAAAAAAGCTACTAAGGAACCGTACAAGAAAGTACAAAAGATGACGGACAGTAGTTCCAAAGACCAGATGAGCGATAGTGAATCCGGAAACAGGAGACTAAGCTGTCTCAAACTTCACAATGTAATCACAAAAGAGGATCACCGAACCATTTGTGTCACTCTCACGATAGCAGGGTCCCAAGTTAAAATGGAATTGGATACAGGATCAGCGCTAACCGTCATGAATCGACGAGACTACGAGCGGCTATTTTCACACATACCCTTGAGAGAGACATCCATCATCTTGACGACGTATACGGGGCAAAAAGTATACCCCAGAGGAAAAATAAGGGTGCCTGTCGAATACAATGGCAAGAAAATACAGAAATTGTATCTCTACATACTGCCAAATGGTGGACCACTGTTATTGGGACGGGAATGGATCAGGAAGATAAACTTAGATTGGCATTCCATTCATGCAATGACGGTGGACGGTAAAAAAGATGAAGACGTCACTCCTGGGCGATTGTCAACAATCTTAGCTAACGCCAAAGAGGTATTTCAACAAGAACTGGGCACGCTTAAAGGCATAACCACCTCGATAAAAATAGAAGAGAATGCAGTTCCCAAGTTTTTCAAAGCGAGACCGGTACCATATGCAATTCGCCCAGCCGTCGAGGCAGAGCTGGAGAATCTGGAGAAGGCGGGCGTGTTGTCTAAGGTCGACTGGAGCGAGTGGGCGACACCCATCGTTCCTGTCATGAAGAAAACGTTAAGCAATAAGTCCGGAGAGCCAAGGAAGATTCGCATCTGTGGGGATTTCAAGGTGACGGTGAACCCTGTCCTTTGCACAGTACAATATCCTCTTCCAAGGATAGAAGACATCTTCGCCTCACTGTCTGGAGGGAAGTGTTTTACAAAAATTGACCTAGCACAAGCATATTTGCAGATGGAGGTTGAAGAGTCCTCTAGGAAGTATCTTACGATAAACACTCACAAAGGTCTTTACCAGTATCATCGATTGGTATTCGGAGTAGCATCGGCTCCGGCGATGTGGCAAAGAGCGATGGAACAAGTCCTGCAAGGGATTCCGGGGACTCAGTGTTACTTGGACGACACCCTTGTAACAGGTGAAGATGACAGTGAACACCTTAACAACCTAGAACAGGTGCTCACTAGACTACGGGAACATGGGCTGCGAGCCAACCGCCCCAAGTGCGAATTTTTTAAGAAACAGATATCGTATTGTGGCCACGTGATTGATGAAGAGGGGTTACATAAGTCCCCTGACAAAATTGAAGCAGTTGTTAAGGCCCCAGCGCCTGAAAATGTGTCGCAACTGAGGTCATTCCTCGGGTTGGTGAATTACTATCATAAGTTTTTGCCGAATTTGTCGACAATTCTGCACCCGCTGAACGCCCTGCTACGAACGGGAGTAGCGTGGAAATGGAGCGATGATTGTAAGCGTGCTTTTCAGAAGAGTAAGGACTTAATCACTTCAAAGGAAGTGTTGGCTCAATACAATCCAGCACTGCCACTCAGGCTGGCGTGTGATGCGTCTCCCTACGGCATTGGGTCGGTACTGTCACATAAATTCCTTGATGGTTTGGAGAGGCCGATAGCTTTTGCGTCACGCTCGTTAACTTCTGCTGAGCGTAACTATGCCCAGATTGACAGAGAGGCCCTCAGCCTAGTGTGGGGGGTGAAGAAGTTCAATCACTATCTGCACGGTCAAAAATTTACTCTACTAACCGATCATCAACCTCTTGTCTCCATTTTCAACCCTCAGAAGGGCGTACCGATAATGACAGCACAACGGCTGCACAGATGGTCCCTTTTCCTTGGGGCACACCAATATGACATCGAGTACAAAGGAACTAAACAGCATGGAAATGCTGATGGATTGTCACGTCTACCGTTGCCGATGGTGGAAGAAGAAGACCTTGCAGTGGATCCAATGGAGTTATTCCACTCAACCATAGTCGAATGTCTCCCTGTGATGAATGCAAACATAGAAAAGGAAACGCGGAATGACCCGACACTATCACGGGTCTATGATTTAACGGTGAAGGGATGGCCAGCACATGGCGAACCACTGCTGCCAGCATTCTCGCTGAGAAGAGAACAGCTGTCAGTGTGCAGAGGAACCTTGCTGTGTGGATCCAGAGTAGTAATTCCACCTAAGTTGACGGATAGAGTGCTCAATGAGCTTCATGAGGGTCATCTGGGTGGGGTAAAAATGAAGAGCTTAGCCAGAGCATTTGTGTGGTGGCCGGGAATCAATAGAGAAATCGAAGAGATGACCAAGAGCTGTGCAGGATGCCAGAAGGTCCAAAATGCCCCACCACAAGCTCCACTGCATCCATGGGAGTGGCCCTCATCTCCTTGGCAAAGGGTGCACATTGATTTTGCTGGTCCCTTCATGGACTCGATGTTTTTAATTGCGGTGGATGCACATTCAAAGTGGCCAGAGGTAATAAAAATGTCCTCAACCACCACGGAAAAAACTATCACAGTTTTACGAACCATATTCGCCAGGAATGGGCTGCCTGAACAGATTTGCTCTGACAATGGACCACAGTTTGTGTCTGAAGAGTTCCGGAGGTTCTTAAAGAACAATGGTGTTAAGCATTACACATCTGCCCCATATCATCCAGCCACTAATGGATTGGCCGAGAGGTTTGTCCAAACATTCAAGAAGGCTATCAAGGCAATGTGTAATGAAGATATACCGCTACAACACAAGGTGGACAACTTCTTGTTTGCCTACCGGAATGCGACACATGCGGTTACCAACCAAACTCCAGCCATGATGTTCTTCAATCGAAGACTACGATGCCGCTTGGATTTGGTTAAGCCAAACGTCCGAAGAGATGTGCAGAACAGGCAGTTTCAGAATATGAATGAAAGGCCGACCAGGAGTTTTAAGATAGGTCAACCAGTTTTGGCCCGGGACTACCGCACTGAGAAATGGCAACCAGGAACGATTTGTACACGACAAGGACCTCTCATGTATACCGTGGACGTTGGGGAGAACATTGTAAGATGCCATGCTGACCAGATTCTAGAGTCACTGGAAAACGTCAACTCCACACCACGATCTGATACACCTGGTAATGAAATCGACGTTCCAATTGCAGCTACCGCAGAACCGGTAATATTGGAAGCAGATGAACCAAACAACGACATTGATTCCAACTCAACATTGCCAGAAGAACCTGATACCCCAAAGAGGCGCTATCCAGACAGAATCAGGAAGCCTCCTCAAAGACTGAACTTATAATTGCTTAAACTTAACCAATGTATCTAGCAACAGTAATTGTGATTGTAATTCGTTATCATTTAGTTGTTAAATGAATGTTATGTACTGTTTATCTAAAAGGGGAGGAATTGTTGTGTATGTACCTTTAAGAGAATAACTGGTCTCAGACTGCAGTACCGGCAGTGACCACCCCTGTATAAAAGGCGCTAGAGAGCCTCTGTTGTTTAGTTTCGTTATTGCCTTTCACCAGTAAAGATCTGTTTGTTTTCACTCCTGCTAGTTCGTGTCTCAATCATTCACGGACTTAACAGTAAGAGCCCTAGTAGAATGGTGCAAGTACAACAACCTCTCCCTCAACATCAGCAAAACAAAGGAGATGATCATGGACTACAGGAAGCGGCAGGGGGAGGGACACACCCCAATCTACATCGAAGGGGCTAAGGTGGAGAGGGTCAGCAGCTTCAAATTCCTGGGTGTATTCATTGCGGAGGACTTAACGTGGTCCCATCACATCGACGTCGTAACCAAGAAGGCATGCCAACGTCTGTTCTTCCTCAGGAGACTGAAGAAATTTGGAATGGCCCCCCAGATTCTCACCAACTTCTACCAGTGCACCATCGAGAGTATCCTGTCTGGCTGCATCACTACCTGGTATGGCAACTGCACCGCCATAGACCGCAAGTCTCTACAGATAGTGGTGAAAGCTGCACAACATACTATAGGAATTAAACTACCTGCTGTGCAGGATATCTACCCCGAGAGGTGCCGGGGGAAGGCCCTGAGAATCGTCAAAGACGCAAGCCACCCCAGCCACAACCTCTTCGCCCTGCTCCCATCCGGTAAGAGATACCGAAGCATACGGTCTCGTACCAGCAGGTTTTGAAACAGCTTCTACCCCCAGGCCATAAGACTCATGAATGAATAATTTATTATTATTTATTACTGTTGTTTTATTTATTATTACTGTATTTCTATTAGTATTTTTATCATTGCTATGCCATATTTATTCCAATGTTGGGAGGACTCGTAAAAATCAACATTTCATTGTGCAGTACACACGTCTGCTGCATATACCTATCTATATATATAAATCGGTCGATCTGTCTGTCTGTCTGTCATTCTGTCTGTCATCGCCTGTGCGTCTGTCGGGCTATGCGCTCGAAAGTTACAGGGCGTACCTACGCGCGCGTTACCTCCAAAGAAAGCTTACGTTTCCGAGACGGTTTTAAGCGTATTTACGTTTCGGCCGGGCTAAAATTGCGCCCGCGGTATCCCAAAAACCTTCAACATTCCGCTCATTAGCATCTCATTATCCGCTCATTAGCGACAGAGTGACCTCGAGGTCGACCAATCGTACGGCGGCTTGCTGCCGCGTGCGGCCAGGCCCTCCTACGGTCGAGTGACGGGACGATTGACCAATCCTACGCTTTGGTGACCTGACGGTCGACCAATCGGTGCGTGTGTGGGCGGGCCTTATCGTTCTGAACCGAGGTGAGTCGCCGCCATCTTGCTTCCATTCTTTTTCCTGCTTTCTGCATCTTTCTTTTCAAATATACATTTCCAGCAAAATAAAATTCAATTTATTAAATTCTTTTAAAATAAATCACTCATTTGTAAATATTTTATCTCACCTGAACATTCTTTTTCCTACCTTTGCCCGTTTTTTTCTTAGGCCTGAAAGCCTGGGCCTTTCTTGCCCAGCCAGGCCCGAGCTAGGTAACTGGGCTGCTGCTAAGCTCCTCACCACCCCCCCCCGCCCCGTGTCACGTTACCCGGGGCAATGGCGTCAGCCACGAGGGTCAGGGTGCGCGCGCAGCAGGTGCAGGTGAGACTCTGTTCCGCGCTCGGCTCGGGCGGGGGGGCGGGGCTCTCGAGAGTGCGGATCGGGTTACCCCGGCAATGGGAGTGCGGGCCGGCTGGGGCTTGGAGAGCGCGGCTCTCGGCCGGGGGGGGGCGGGGCTTGGAGAGCGCGGCTCTCGGCCGGGGGGGGCGGGGCTTGGAGAGCGCGGCTCTCGGCCGGGGGGGGCGGGGCTTGGAGAGCGCGGCTCTCGGCCGGGGGGGGCGGGGCTTGGAGAGCGCGGCTCTCGGCCGGGGGGGCGGGGCTTGGAGAGCGCGGCTCTCGGCCGGGGGGGCGGGGCTTGGAGAGCGCGGCTCTCGGCCGGGGGGGCGGGGCTTGGAGAGCGCGGCTCTCGGCCGGGGGGGGGGCGGGGCTTGGAGAGCGCAGCTCTCGGCCGGGGGGGTGGGGCGGGGCTCGGAGAGCACGGCTCTCGGCCGGGGGGGGGCGGGGCTCGGAGAGCTGGGCTCTCGGCAGTGCGGGGCGGCACGGCAGGGTTACCCCGGCAACCGGGCGTGGCCGTGCCTGTCTCTCAGCCTCAAGCCCTCCCTTCCTCCCTCCCCCCCCGCCCTCCCTCCCCCCCTCCCTTCCCCCCCGCCCCCCCTTCCCCCCCGCCCCCCTTCCCCCTTCCCTTCCCCCCCGCCCTCCCTTCCCCCCGCCCCCCCTTCCCCCCCCGCCCTCCCTTCCCCCCTCCCTTCCCCCCCGCCCTCCCTTCCCCCCACCCGCGCTCTCTCTACCCCCCAGTCGCTCTCTCTACCCCCCCAGTCGCTCTCTCTCTTCCCCCCCAGTCGCGCTCTCTCTCTCTCTCTCTCTCTCTCCCCCCCCGCAGTCGCTCTCTCTCTCTCTCTTCCAACAACAACATGCCCTCGAAAAAGCCTCGGCACCGCCGGGCACTTCAGCTAGTATATATATATAAAAGGATATGTCTATCTGTCTGTCTCTCTGTCTGTCTCTCTGGCCGGCTATACAATCAAAAGCTATAGAGCGTACCTACACATATGTTATATCAAAAGAAAGCTCATCATTAGGGGATTCTTGTAGGCGTATTTACTTTTTGATCGGACAAAAATTGTGCTGACGGTATCCAAAAAACTTTCAAAATTCCTCTCATTATCCGCTCATTTGCATCGATTGGGGCGGGTTCACAGTTGAGTGACGTGACCATTGACCAATCCTACAGTTCAGTGACCTGACGGTTGACCAATCGGTGCGTGTGTGGGCGGGCCTTATCATTCTGAACCGAGGTGAGTCGCCGCCATCTTGATTCCAACCTTTTCATTTCTTTTTCCCACTTTCTGCGTGTTTCTTTTCAAATCTACATTTCCAGCAAAAAAAAAGTTGCTTTTAAAACACAAATTGTTTTTAAAAAATGTTAATTAATTTGTAAATCTTTTCTCTAACATCTAGAATTTTCCTAGCTTTCACCGTTTTTTCCAGGCCTGTAAGCCTGGGCCTCTGTTGCCCAGCCACGCCCAAGCTAGGCACCACCCGTCGCGCTCAACAAGCGGCTCGTGATCACCGCCATCTTTGTGAAGGCTGGAGGGGGCGGGCCTGAGCCGAGCATCGCCACTGCCGCCATCTTTGTAAAGGCGGGTGGGGCAGGAGTCAGCGCGCGCGACTTGAGTCCAGCCGGGCCTCACGCAGTAGGTTGCGCGGCAGCGTCTCTCTCTCTGCTCTTGAAACCGGCTCGGGTGGGGGGCGGGGCTCGGGAGATCGGGGTTCGGCAGATCGGCGGGGGGGGTGGGGGTGGCGGGGCTCGTGAGATCGGGCCTCGGGAGATCGGGGGGGGCGAGCCTCGGGAGATGGGGGGGCGGGGTTCGTGAGATCGGAGATCGGGCCTCGGGAGATCGGGGGGCGGGGCTCGGGAGATCGGGCCTCGTGAGATCAGGTCTCGGGAGGGTGGGGGGCGGGGCTCGGGACATCAGGGGCGGGGCTCGGGACATTAGGAGATCGGGGGCGGGAGATCGGGGGGCGGGACATCGGGAGATTGGGGTCGGGACATCAGGAGATTGGGGGGCGGGACATTGGGAGATCAGGGGCGGGACATCGGGAGATCGGGGGCGGGACATCGGGAGATCGGGGGTGGGGCTCGGGGACTCCCTCCCTCTCCCCCTCCTTCCCCCTTCCCCCCTCCTTCCCCCTTCCCCCCCATCGCCGGCAGAGGGGAGAGGGTCTGCTGGCTCCCCCCTCCCTTTCTCCCCCCCTCCTTCCCCCACCTCCCCCCCTCCCCTCCCCCCTCTCCCTGCTCTCCCCCTCCCCTCCCCTTCCTCTCCCTCCCCTCCCGCCTCCTCCCCCCTCCTCCCCCCCTCCCCCTCCCCCTCCTCCCCCCTCCCCTTCCTCCCCCCACTCCTCCCCCCTCCCCCTCCCCCCTTCCCCTCCCTTCCCCTTCCCCCCTTCCACCCCCCTTCGCCCCAGTGGCGCTCTCTCTTCCCCCCAGTCGCTCTCTCTCTCTCTCTCTTCCAACAACAACATGCCCTCAAAAATCCCTCGGCACCGCCGGGCACTTCAGCAAGTGACAAATAAAATTGAATTGAATTGATACCTCTGTAACAATCCTATTTGATTATTCCATTGCTTTCCCTGCTAGACACCCATTCTCCACTATCCATAAACTCCAACTTGCCGTAGCCTCTACTGCAACAGGCAACATCTTAATTTAAACATTAATTTAAATGTAATTTCCTGCCATTCAGTCATGCAGGTCACAGATGCAAATGGCACCCATCGAGTGGTAGTTGATTTAAAGAGCACAGTATCTTTATTTTCTTCCTGCTGGCACTTAGGTTCTCATGAGCCTTCATGCCAACTGTGCTAATTTATATTTTTGGCCACAGTATCATTGCCCACATTAATAAATTTCCAAGTAGGAGTCACCTATCTGATATGTTCAGAAGAAGAAGAGGAAGACCAATGAAGGAGCCCATTCAGGTCAGGGTATAGGGTTGCCAACTCTGGTTGGAGGTATTTCTGGAGGTTTGATCATGTGGCATCTGTAAGGGGGGTGGTGTGGCGTGTGCAGCCAGTCAGCTTCGCCTCTGACTGTCCTTTGAGTGGTTCGAATCACCCCCACACCCCTGGGTTCCAGACACCGGACTTAGGTGCAGGCGGCGATATAGAAAATCGAGTAGACAAGTGGTTTGGTGTAAGAAAACCAGAATTTTATTAAAAGCAGAATAAAACAATCTTATGAAAATTACTGGTATGAAAATTACAGACATAAACAATTACACTCATATGGGAATGGGGAACACACGGCACATAGAGGGAAAACAATTATATTAACAATCCCATTATCCTTAATCCCACCCCCTAAACCTAACTAGGTTAAGCTATGAGGGGCCAGGAATTCATGCTCACCAATCCAGAACCTGTTGCTTTAACGGTTGTGAGTTTTGGGGTCTGTTCTTGCTGTCCTTTGGGGTATCCCATTGCCACGTGGTCTCAGGGCGCGACGCTGAAGTTGTTGATGCGAAGCACCCTCCCTTTACCTCAGCTACCGTCGTCGTCAGGCCGCGATGAGTTCTCTTCTTCTTCTCCCTCGGGCGGTCGTCAGCGGTAACGTCACGGTCGGGGGTCAGTTGGCGGGTTTTACCGTTTAAAAGATTTTACTATCCAAGCTTCAAACGCCAGTTTATTCGTCACAACAGGGTTTTACTGTCCATGCATGCAACGTCAACTTATTCACCAAACGCCAGCTTATAACTAAGCGTTTGGTTTTTCCCAATGCGTCTTTTACTGCCCTTCTCTGCTTTTATCGGTTTACCTTCTTCTTCGTCTCGTCTCGTCTCATCTGCCCGTTTGTGGCCTGTGTGTCCTGTGTGGTTTTGAACTCGGGTCTCGTTCTCCTCCCGCGTTTGGCCCCGGTGTAATGGGCGCCCTTGGTTGTTGAGTGGTGTGGGGAGCGAGAAGAGAGCCCGCCACGAGGCCAGGGCACGAGAACGAGCAGCAGCAGGCCAAAAGCCAAACGATGAGAAGCCAGAGCAAGAGCTAAGAGAGCGATTACCACTGATGGGCCTACAATTATACCCGTTCTTCAACTCCTTATCTGCGCGCCAAATCAGGTCAGTCCTTTGTTTTACTTTTGGCGGGCTCGTTTAAACTGATTACAGCCATCTATTTTAACGACTTGTGGAGTGGTTGTCTCCGGGTCTAATGGCCCCAATGTTCTGGTTGTTTGTCATGGATGAAACTTAATTGTCCCCATCCTGACTTGATGGCTACTGTGAGCTGTTACCGATTAAATACCTAATGGCCACGATTTTAGGCCCATTCTAGCTTGATTTGTTACAAGTCGAATGAATGCATATTCTGTGTTTACTTTGGCTGTCTGTCTCCACGGAGTCCTTCTTACAGATTCCTGCATTTTAAGTTTCGTCTCCGGGCCTGCCTGTCTGCAGAGCCCTGTTTTAAAAATCCTGTCGGTTTGGTCACGAGGCTGCAGAAGCCATTTTGGGTACCCTGGCCTAGAAATTCAGTATCGCCACGTTTGGGGTGCTACAGCCGGGCATTCACTAAATTTAGCGCCCGGCGCAACTTAGCGCCACCTTCACCGAAATTGAGTTGCATCACCCCAAGAGGTTGCTGCTGCGCTAAAGTAGGTGATGAACGACTATCATAAGGCGCTAAGCCGGCGAACCGAGGCACTAACACCCAGGGCGGGCGCAGCACAGGTGTGGCGAGTTGTTGATTGAAGACAGACACGCTGGCGCCGGTCAGCTCTTAAAGGGGGAGGGTCAATTTGTTTGGCTGGCACGCCCTGCAGACTGCAGCCCTGAAGCATAATTGCGGGGAGTGCGGGAATTTTGAGAACCCTAGACTTACGCTCCCCCCTGTTGATACTAAACTTGCTTTAAATATCATCCTGATAAGGTGAGCAAAATTTCCGACCCTCCATAGCCAACCTTCCCCTCTAATTACCTATCTAAGATACCCACGACACATGCATTTCCCATTCTGTAAAAATGTAGTGTACATAAGCATACATAGAATAATTACGGTTGTTTACACACATCCAAGCACGGAGGGGGTCCGACACCCCTGCACCACTTGGTACACATACATCTTTATTAACAACACGTTTGAGAATCTTGATTAAAAACAATAAAAGAACATAAAAAAGAACAATCTTTAATCAACGATACAAACAGCAAATTCAAACAGGTGTATCTCCCTTCACCTTAATGCATTAAGGTTCCTTCCAGATCCTTTGGTTTCGGAATTCTAGTATCTGACCCTTTCCCTTGCACTGAGTGCATACTAGGTACAATACTATCCCCAACTAGCAAGCCACGAGAATATGGGAAGCCAGTCTGATCCACGAAGGGACCTCTATATTATTGAAAATGCCCCACCAGGGTGGGATCACAATGTTCAATATCTTAGTCCCTATCTCTACTGTTTTCTGCACCAGAGTGTAAAAATGTTGTGAAACTATAACTGCTTTGAGTATTTTGGTAAGGTGTTCTGGGAGAGGGGGAATTTCGTAGCCGAAATGCGCTACATACTTTTGCAAGTTGGTAAAATTCTCTTTTACAGTGAGGTGAACAGTGGAGGGTTCAGGAATGGGGACAATTCATTCCTGGGCCACTTGAACTTCTGCCTCGGGTTTAAAGCAGAAACTGCTGTCACTAACCGGACACCAGCTATGCTGTCCATGCTGGTAGTGGGACGCTCCTGTGGTGACACAACATGTCCCACCTCCTATATATGCTACCTGCGCGGGAACATGGCCTTGCGCCATTTCCTCCATGGCACAATTTATAGGTATCGCGCCAGCAGCTCTGAACCCACACTGCGGTTTCGAATAGGCATTCAAGTGCTGGGGACACAGGATTATGTGTGCTCCCCGGCTCCAGCACCCCGAGAGGTTCAGTACCTGTCATAGCATGCTCCCACTTTATGACGTAAGGTGGGACTGCTGTGAAACGAATGTGTGCACCCCCCCTGAATGACTTCAATGTTCTCTACCCTGTATACCGGTGTGGGTCGGGCTGTCCTACCCATGACCGGCATCCTTACTACTATACCCATGATGGTAGGCCTCAGAAGCTAGCCGGAGTTGGCACGGGCTTAATGCATTCTGAAATGGATGGAGGGCTGCGAGGTGCTTGTTGTTGATCCAGGAGGGGACCAAACCCTGTTTCAAATCCTCCAGATTACTGCGGCCCTCGCCCAGCAACCACGCCCCGTACAGCACGCACACCTCGTTCTGCGCAGCCTGGTCCGAAGCATTTCTGTCCTCTCTTATGAGGGCATTCACGGTCTTTGCGTGCTTCTCCAGCTCGGCTATAATCTCTTTTAAATGGGCCGTCATGGCCTGGTCCTCATGTAACTCCGAGCCCACTACTTTGTTCTCATCCATTAGGATTTTCTTCAACTGTGTTTTTAAACCATTTATCTGGGTCTGTAATTCTATGTCATCCAAACTGTTGATGACAGAGGACCCAGTGTTAAACACAGTAAAAACATCATTCCATGCTCCCCTTCTTTGTCTCCCTGCATTACCCAAAAACTCATGGGGTGTGGTGTACAGTTCAGTTTTGTCGACATTGGCGAAATCGACCTCATAAAATTTTCTGAACATCTCCTTTAATAGGGCCTGGTATAGCTGCTCTGTTTCTTTGGGGCACCACTCCGGTAAGTGTACCTCGGTGAGATTTAAAATCACGGAGGCTACCGCGTAGTGTACCCCCTGGTATAGTACCTGATCCGTAGGCACTAGTACCAGCCCATTCCCTGGTCCCTTGGTGGTGGCGGGGCACCCTTCCCTGTGTGTCCTCGCTGCCTGGGTCATGGGCAGGGGCTTACGGGGGCGGGTTACAAGCTCAGTGGCATTGACTGGGATCGGGGAGTATGGGACTGCACACGCCTTCAGGCTGGTATCCCACTCATTCCCCTCCCCGGCGTCTTGCCACTGCCGGTGGAAAATGATGGATATGCCTGCGGGGCAGACCCTCTCTGACCCCCACATACAGATATAAATCCCTTGATCCGGTTCCAACCACTTGTCCCAGCACACACTTAATCCTCCATGAGTCCCTGTAATCGTCCGGTGGGTATTGTTCCCCAACCATTCCCACTCGACTGCGGGGTTTCTCATATCTTTGCTCAGTTTTCTGAGCCACCACCACCTATCCAAAGGAATGTATCCCTTGCATGTTAAACATACACGTTTCCCTACGGTGACGCTAACCCTTGTGTTACTGACCTGTACCCTGGGGCACAGGAGGGAGGCCTCCCCGTATGTGAACCCGTTCTGGCTGGAGTACTGAGACGAATTGGACCCCAGCCACCTTGGCCACCTTCCCTCGTGGACGTAGACGGCGGATTGGGAGCAGTTTAGGAGTCAACAAAGGAGGACAAAGGGATTAATTAAGAAAGGGAAAATAGAATATGAGAGTAAGCTATCAGGGAACATAAAAACTGACTGTAAAAGCTTTTATAGATATGTGAAGAGAAAAAGATTGGTGAAGTCAAGCGTAGGTCCCTTACAGTCAGAATCAGGGGAATTTATAATGGGAAACAAGGAAATGGTAGACCAACTAAATACATACTTTGGTTCTGTCTTCACAAAGGAGGACACAAATAACCTCCCAGAGATGTCGGGGAACATAGGGTCTGATGAAAGGGAGGAACTGAAAGAAATCAGTATTTGCAGGGAAATGGTGTTAGGAAAATTGATGGGACTGAAGGCCGATAAATCCCCAGGGCCTGATGGTCTGCATCCCAGGGTACTTAAGGAATTGGCCCTAGAGATAGTAGATGCATTGCTGGTCATCTTCCAGAACTCGATAGACTCTGGAACAGTACCCATGGATTGGAGGGTAGCTAATGTTACCCCACTATTCAAAAAAGGTGGTAGAGAAAAAGCAGGGAATTATAGACCGCTAAGCCAGACATCGGTAGTGGGGAAAATGCTGGAGTCTATTATAAAAGATATAATAGCAGAGCACTTGGAAAGCAGTGACAGGATCGGACAAAGTCAACATGGATTTACAAAAGGTAAATTATGTTTGACTAATCTACTGGAATTTTTTGAGGATGTAACTGGTAAAATAGATAAGGGAGAACCAGTGGATGTGGTGTATTTGGACTTTCAGAAGGCTTTCGATAAGGTCCCACATAAGAGATTAGCGTGCAAAATTAAGGCACCTGGGATTGGGGGCAAGGTATTGACTTGGATAGAGAACTGGTTGGCGGACAGAAAGCAAAGAGTTGGAATAAACGGGTCATTTTCCGAGTGGCAGGCAGTGACTAGTGGGGTACCGCAAGGATCGGTCCTAGGACCCCAGCTGTTCACAATATATATTAATGATCTGGACGAGGGAATTGGATGTAATATCTCCAAATTTGCAGACGACACAAAGCTGGGTGGGAGGGTAAGCTGTGAGGAGGATGTCGTGAAACTCCAGTATGATTTGGACAGGTTGGGTGATTGGGCAGAAATATGGCAAATACACTATAATGTGGATAAATGTGAGGTTATCCACTTTGGTGGCAAAAACAGGAAGGCAGATTATTATTTGAATGGCAATAGATTGGGAGAAGGGGAAGTGCAAAGAGACCTGGGTGTTATTGTGCACCAGTCACTGAAGGTAAGCATGCAGGTGCAGCAGGCGGTTAAGAAGGCAAATGGTATGTTGGCCTTCGTAGCAAGAGGGTTCGAGTACAGGAACAAGGATGTCTTGCTGCAGTTGTACAGGGCCTTGGTGAGACCGCACCTTGAGTATTGTGTGCAGTTTTGGTCACCTTACCTGAGGAAGGACGTTCTTGCCATGGAGGGAGTGCAGCGAAGATTCACCAGGCTGATACCTGGGATGGCAGGAATGACGTATGAGGAGAGATTGTGTCGATTGGGCTTATACTCACTGGAGTTTAGAAGATTGAGATGGGATCTCATCGAAACCTATAAAATTCTGTCAGGCCTGGACAGACTAGATGCTGGAAGGATGTTCCCGATGGCCGGGGAGTCCAGAACCAGGGGTCATAGTCTAAGGATAAGGGGTAAGCCATTTAGGACTGAAATGAGGAGGAACTTCTTCACCCAGAGAGTGGTGAACCTGTGGAATTCTCTGCCACAGAGGGCGGTAGAGGCCAGTTCATTAAATATATTCAAGAAAGAGTTGGATATATTTCTTGAGGCTAAAGGGATCAAGGGATATGGGGAGAAGGCAGGGACAGGGTACTGAATTTGGATGATCAGCCATGATCTCATTGAATGGCGGAGCAGGCTCGAAGGGCCGAATGGCCTACTCCTGCTCCTATCTTCTATGTTTCTATGTTTCTATGTTTCCTCCACATCCCGTTCGCCACTTCCATCGGTTACTATAGGTGCTCTCTCTCCTGAGCACCCATAGATGTGGGATTCCTCCACGTCACCTCTCTTTCCAATGCTCAGTCCTATTAGGGCAAATAGGATTACACCCCCCTTCATCCTGAAAGTCCTTCTGCAACAGATACAAAAACATACAGCCAGGTCCCCAAGAGATTCTCTGGCTTGGGTGAAGCATAGTTGGGTCTCGCAACCTCGACTCAAATACACACACTCTTAGCAGATCACTACTTAATTAAAACTACCCATCACCTTAATTAATGCCTAAGCTAAACACCCAAACTTAAGCTAAATACCTAAACTTAAATTACCTAAACTTAAATTACCTAAACTATATACATCCGCCGCCCGTTTCCGGGCGGCCAGCCTAATCCCTGTTCAGACTGCGGCACATCGCTCCCTTCGGCATGGCCGCACTGTCCTGCACTTCCGGTCCCTCGCAGCCTGCGGCTGCTGGCTGGGGGCCTCTGTCTTTGGACTTACCCCTGACTCGGGAGGCTGCCCCTTTAAAATGGGGAGCCGGTGACCAGGGTTTCCTTGGCTTTGGCGTCCGTGGGGACCTTCTAGGGATTTTGGCGGGTGGGGTTTCCTTGGCTGGTGGGCCTTTAACCCGAACCGCCGTCCCCTCCGGTGCGGTCTGTGGGCTTACCACTGCCACTGGCCGGGGATCTTCTTCCTCAGGCTTTACCTCTCCCGAACCTGGGCTAGGGGCAGGTGTGGTAAACCACGTTCACTATCGTATCACTGTTAGTAGTTAGCACTGTTCACCACTGTTCGTTATAACTGTATCACTGACCACTATTGTATCACGGTACGAGGTCGCCTCTTGCCACACTGCTATACCTGGGATGACCACCGCCGACTCCGCCTTGGCTCCACCCACCAGGCCAGGTATAAAGGTGAGCGACTGACTGGTATTCCTCCTGCTTGGATCGGATCACCCACGAGAGTGGGCTCTGTTATTTAGTCAATAAAAACCTTTAGTCACCTTCGTAACTCTTCGCCTTTTATTGGAGGAATTGATAGGTATATCAATTTTATTGACTAAATTTAATGATGTCCGACAACGAGTCACAACCGGCGGAGGAGCCACCAGCGCAGCTCCCAGGAGCACAGCCACACCAGCCAGCTTGGCTGCGAGCCCTCAGACCGCCGTACCTGGACCTGAACCCACGAGCAGCAAACTCAGCCGCAGACTTTAAACACTGGCTGGTCTGCTTCGAATCATACCTGAGAGAATCCAGCGTCCCTCAGGCATCCAAACTAAGTGTCCTGCAGGCGCAACTGAGCCCGAGAGTATACACTCTCATCGAGGACATGACTACCTACGAGACCGCCATCAACCTGCTGAAACAGAAGTACCGGACCCCGGTAAACTACATGTACGCTAGGCACCTCCTAAGATCACGGCCGCAACAGCCAGGAGAATCAGTAGCCGAATTCTCACAGGCGCTATATGCACTCGCCAGGAACTGTGACTTTAAATCGGTGTCGGCAGCCGAAAATACTGAAGATAATATCCGCGACGCATTCCTGAAAGGCCTACGGTCCGAGTACTCACGGCAAAGACTGCTGGAAGCTAAAGACCTCAGCATGGAAAAAGCTGAAGCCCTCGCTATCTCCCTGGAAGTGGCCCACCAAGATCAGGAAGCATTCACCAGGTACTGCTCGCGACCCTGGGACTCGGGCCCGACCCCTACCACAGCACCCTTCCCAGCGCCGCCCCCGGGACCTACCTCTGCGTCGGCGTCCCGGACCCGACCGGCCCCGCCACCCCCGGCACCGGCCCCGACATCGGGCATCCGCGATCGGGCCGCCGGCTGTTTTTTTTGTGGCCAGGAGAAGCACCCGAGGTCGCGCTGCCCAGCCAAGAACTCCATATGTAGAACCTGCCTGAAGAAAGGCCACTTCTCCAAGGCCTGCAGGAGCGGATCCTCAGAGGCCAGCAGTGCCGCATGCGAACTATGGGGGCGGCCATCTTCGTTTAGGGCAACTGAGGCCAGCATCCCCACACATGAGTCATGGGGGCGGCCATCTTTGTTTAGGGCAACTGAGGCCAGCATCCCCACACATGAGTCATGGGGGCGGCCATCTTTGATTAAGGCAACCGACCACAATAGTGCCTCCTGTGAGCTACGGGGGCAGCCATCTTCTCCGTCATTTTGCCCTACCTCGTGGGAGACGCCATTTTACTCACCACGCCCGACCGCCTCGCCCGCAGATGACAACGACTCGCTCAGCTACACACTAGCTTCCGTCACCCTGGACCAAGCCCGCCCGCACCATCTGTCCAAGTCAATGATGGACATCAAAGTGAACGGCCACGCCACGACCTGCCTGTTCGACAGCGGAAGCACGGAGAGCTTCATCCACCCAGACGCGGTGAGCCACTACTCCCTCTCTGTCCTACCAACGCGCAGCCGAATCTCGATGGCATCGAGGTCCCACGCCACGGACATCAGCGGCTACTGTGTCGTGACCCTGTCGGTTAAGGGCACGGAGTATAAAAACTTTAAACTCCTCGTCCTCCCCCATCTCTGCGCTGCCGTCCTACTAGGGCTGGACTTCCAATCCCACCTCCAAAGCGTAACCCTAGCATACGGTGGACCCCTCCCCCCACTCACAGTCAACAACCAGCAAACGTTAAACCGCCCACCGCGTAACACCTGCAGCCTCTCCACCCTCAAGGTCCCGCCACCCTCTCTGTTTGCTAACCTTACCCCTGACTGCAAACCCGTCGCTACCAAGAGCAGGCGGTATAGCGCCGGGGACAGAGCCTTCATTAGCTCTGAGGTGCGGCGCCTCCTGAAAGAGGGCATTATCGAGGGGAGCAGCAGCCCCTGGCGTGCCCAGGTCGTAGTCGTAAAGACCGGCGATAAAAACCGCCTGGTCATCGACTACAGCCAGACCATAAACAGATATACCCAGCTGGACGCATACCCCCTCCCCCGCATATCTGACATGGTCAATCAGATTGCACAGTATAAAGTATTCTCGACCATCGACCTGAAGTCGGCCTACCACCAACTCCCTATCCACCCTGAGGACCGCCAGTATACCGCCTTCGAGGCGAATGGGCGCCTATACCACTTCCTTAGGGTCCCCTTCGGTGTCACTAATGGGGTCTCGGTCTTCCAAAGGGAGATGGACCAGATGGTTGACCAGAACGAACTGCAGGCTACATTCCCCTACCTAGATAACGTCACTATCTGCGGCCGCGACCGGCAGGAACATGACGCGAATCTGGAGAAATTCCTCCGTACGGCCCAACGGCTGAACCTCACCTACAATAAGGAGAAATGCGTGTTTAACACCACACGCCTTGCCATCCTCGGCTGCGTAGTGGAGAACGGAATCATCGGCCCCGACCCAGAAAGAATGCGCCCCCTCATGGAGCTACCCCTCCCCCACTGCCCTAAAGCACTTAGGAGAACCCTGGGGCTTTTCGCCTACTATGCCCAATGGGTACCCAATTACGCGGACAAAGCCAGACCCCTCCTGAAAGCCACTTCCTTCCCCCTCACGGAGGAGGCGTGCGTGGCCTTCTCCCTCATTAAGGGAGACATAGCCAAGGCCACGATGCACGCAGTGGACGAGTCCATCCCCTTCCAGGTGGAGAGCGACGCATCCGACTTCGCCTTAGCCGCCACCCTAAACCAGGAGGGGAGGCCAGTGGCCTTCTTCTCAAGGACCCTACAGGGCCCCGAGATCCGACATTCGTCGGTCGAGAAAGAGGCCCAGGCGATCGTGGAGGCAGTACGGCGCTGGAGGCACTACCTGGCAGGCAAACGATTTACCCTCCTCACCGACCAGCGTTCGGTGGCTTTCATGTTTAATAACAAGCTGAAGGGCAAAATCAAGAATGACAAGATTTTGAGATGGAGAATCGAGCTCTCCACCTACGATTATGAGATCTTGTACCGGCCAGGCAAGCTGAACGAATCTCCTGATGCCCTTTCACGAATGACATGCGCCAGCGCGCATATCGATAGGCTTCAGACCCTCCACGACCAGCTCTGCCACCCCGGAGTCACCAGACTCTACCATTTCATTAAGGCCCGCAACCTGACCTACTCCATCGAGGAGGTCAGGACCATGACCAGGAACTGCCAGACCTGTGCGGAGTGCAAACCGCACTTCTATAGGCCGGACCGAGCAAGCCTGATCAAGGCCACCCGCCCCTTCGAGCGCCTGAGCATCGACTTTAAGGGGCCCCTCCCGTCCTCTGACCGTAATGTGTACTTCCTCAACATCGTTGATGAGTACTCCCGTTTCCCCTTTGCCTTCCCCTGCCCCGACATGACCAGTAGCACGGTCATCAAGTGCCTGAATGCCCTCTTCGCCTTGTTCGGGTTCCCGAACTATATACACAGCGACCGGGGCTCCTCCTTCATGAGCGAGGAACTCCGGCAATTCCTCCTAGAGAGAGGTATTGCAGCAAGCAGGACCACCAGCTACAACCCCAGAGGTAACGGTCAGGTGGAAAGAGAGAACGCGACGGTATGGAAGGCCGTCCTCTTAGCCTTAAAGTCTAAGGGCCTCCCAACCTCCCGCTGGCAAGAAGTCCTCCCGACAGCGCTGCACTCCATCCGGTCATTACTTTGCACGGCCACTAACACCACCCCCCATGAACGAATGTTCGTTTTCCCCAGGAAGTCGACTACGGGAACCACTCTACCAACCTGGCTGACCGCCCCGGGGCCGGTCTGGCTGCGGAAACACGTGAGGGCCCATAAAACGGACCCCCTGGTCGAGAGGGTGAACCTCCTGCACGCCAACCCCCAGTACGCCTACGTGGCGTACCCAGACGGGCGGGAGGACACTGTCTCCCTACGAGACCTCGCACCCTCAGCCGATCTGGAAACACCGCCACCACCCCCTCCAACCCCAGCCCAGGTAGACGGCATGCCGGAACCCCACGAGCCCTCGCCGACCACGCAAACACCAGCATCAACACCGGATAAGGCACCAGCACCGGATAAGGCAACACCACCGCTGCGGCGATCGGAGAGGCTTACGAAGCCTCCGGACAGACTGACCTACCAGAATTGGTAGTACACTTCACCCCGCCGGACTTAATTCTAAACAAGGGGTGAATGTGGTAAACCACGTTCACTATCGTATCACTGTTAGTAGTTAGCACTGTTCACCACTGTTCGTTATAACTGTATCACTGACCACTATTGTATCACGGTACGAGGTCGCCTCTTGCCACACTGCTATACCTGGGATGACCACCGCCGACTCCGCCTTGGCTCCACCCACCAGGCCAGGTATAAAGGTGAGCGACTGACTGGTATTCCTCCTGCTTGGATCGGATCACCCACGAGAGTGGGCTCTGTTATTTAGTCAATAAAAACCTTTAGTCACCTTCGTAACTCTTCGCCTTTTATTGGAGGAATTGATAGGTATATCAGCAGGTAACTCTTCGCAGCCTGTTGCTGCAGGCTGAGAGTCTCCGCCCCCAGGTCCCAAACCTGGGTCCGGGGCGGGGTCTTTGCCCTCGGGTCCCTCCTCCTCTAAACCTGGGTCGGGGGCGGGGTCTTCGCCCTCGGGTCCCTCCTCATCTGGAGCCCAGAAGAGTGAGGGAGTGTCCCAATCGGTGGGCGGGATGACCCCTCCCCTTAAGCAAGCCACAGCGCCTGCCTGCGCAGTCTGTGAACTTGTCCCTGCTGCAGGCTGATGATTTCTATCCTCAGACCCTACCCCAACTGGCTGTTTTCTCCTTTCGGGTTTAAACAGTTTACACTGATTGTAAGAGCCATGAAAGTTTAAGAAAGAAAATACTTCAAAATATTGGTTAAATAGTATAATACAGTTAATTTACCTGACTGACTTATTGTATTGAGAAACCCCCTATTTTATTGCTCCAGTAGTATAGTCCGAGATACCCCCTTCATTCTTGCCACAATGGTACAGTCCTAAAGATTGTCACATGGTATGCAGCCATTTTACAGTTTAAACTCCACGTGGCTGGAGGAGGCAGAAGCTTGTGAGGGCTGGAGCAATACAGTTTTTGACCGTATTCGTTTATACGTGTTTGCTTTGTAATTCTGTTTGTAAGGTGTTATAGTAAACAGTTTAAAAGACAAAGCTACGTTTGGGAACGTTTTATTTCGACACGCGTCTACTCGTTGTTAAAAGCCCCAAAGCTCAGTGGCTGCCTGTTTGGAAATTAAGAAGCGCCACTACACTGATTAATGTGAAACCATTTGGTACACCGAGGCATCTTAACAGCGTATACCATGGGACTGGCTTTGTCTACAACGCTGTAGGGCCCCATGTATAATGGTTCCAGACTCCCTACTTGGGCATAGTTCCTCACCATGACCTGATTCCCTACCTCCCACTCGTGGTGTTTTCGGGGTTCTAACAGCAATTGGTTACTCCGATGCTGCTTTCCCATGTTCCCAGCCACCTGCTCGTGGACCTGTTTAAGGTGCTCGAAGAGGTTTCGGGCGAACCTATCCCAGTTTACCTCTCTGAGCTGACCTTCTGTGAGCATCGGGGCTAGTACATGGGTGGGGGTCCGCATAACCCTGCCAGTCATCAGCTTGTACGGGGAGTAACCCGTGCTTTTTGACTGGCTGGCCCGGATCCCCATCAGAACCAACGGTAGGACCTCGGCCCATTTACGGGGCGAGTCCACCGTCTCCTTCCTCAACCTTTCTTTTAGGGTCCTATTCATCCTCTCCACAATCCCTGATGACTGTGGGTTGTGGGCCACGTGCCACTTCCCCTCGATGCCTAGCAGCATAAGAGTATTCTGCATCACCTGTCCGGTGAAGTGACTCCCTTGGTCGGACTCCACATACTGTGGTAGCCCCCACCACGAGAACACCTCCTGGACCAGGATCCTGGCAGTACCCAGAGCTGTGGCTGTTCTGCAGGGGAAGGCCTCTACCCATTTGGTGAACACATCTACCAGGACTAGGCAGTACTTATAGCCTCCCTGGGCGGTGGGTAGGGGCCCGATGTAGTCGACCTGTATCGACTGCCATGGTCCCGCTACCCTCCTGATGTGTCCCATAGGTACCTTCCTTTTGTGGGGGTCAGGGTTATTAGCAGCGCACACCAGACAGCTGGCGCAGAACTCGCGGACATCTTCCCTGAGTCCTGGCCACCATCCCGCCTGTTCCACCCGTTGCCAGGTGGTCACAGGCCCGGGATGCCCTGCTCCTGGACCCTCATGGGCCAGTTGAAGGAATTACCTCCAATGTTGCTGCGGCGCAACCCACTGCTCCCCCCGGAACAGCACGCCCTCTTTGACGGAGAGGGATGCTGTGCCGTAAGGACCCTCTACCCTTTTTCCCTCAGTCACTGCACTGAGGACTGCTTTGAGGAAGGGGTCTTGGGCTTGGACCGTCTTAAGGTCAGGGGCTAAAGCTACCCCTGCACTCCCTTGGGTCCCGTCCCTACCTCTGACTGCTGCCATGGGTCTGGACCCATATGGGTCCCAGAAAGTGCCTGCACGGGCACCCTCCTTGGTGAGCATGTCAGCCTGCTGGTTGCCTTGGCCGCAGGTTTCTGTGGAGGAATGGGCCTTCACCTTGTGAATGAAAAGCTCCCCTTCCTCCCCCACTGCTGCCAGGATCTTCTCCAGCAGGGGTTTTACTGTGAGGGGTCTCCCGTCGGCGGAGGTGTATCCGCGGCGGGACCAGATGGCCAGGTACTCCATACACGAATTGCACGTAAACATGCTGTCCAAGCAAATCGTGTATGGGGTAGGGAAGATTTTGGGGTGTGTACACTACTGCGGACAGTTCAGCCTGCTGGGCGCTCATGGTGCTGGGGAGCTTAATTGCCAGGGCAATGTTTGCTGCTGGGTCATAAACTCCACACCCTGTGAGACGCTTGTCAGCAGGTACCATGCTGGAACCGTCTACATAGATCTCGCGGCCCATGGGATGTATCCCGGTAAGTAAACCTATGTTCACTTCCCAAACCCCTTCTATGGAACACCGGTGGGCTGTTCCAGGATATACCAGGTTGGCTGCGAGCTTTGGCTCGCAGAGGCCCTTCACCTTTTGGTCCATCTGTGAGAGGAGCAGGGTCCAGCGAGCAATGCGGGCACTGCTCACTGTTCCATCCTTGATCCTCCCATCCAGAAGCATCTGGGTGGGTGTGTGATGAGTGTGGAGGGTGGTGGGAGAGGTCCCTGTGAAGATCAGTGATCTCTTCACAGCCCAATGTGTGGCCAAGAGGTGCCGCTCACAGTTGGAGTAGCTCCTCTCCACATCCGTGAGTATCCTGGAGGAATAGACCACCGGCCTCAGCCTACCGTGCCGCTCTTGGAGCAGCACAGCACTCAGGCTATCCCCGCTGGCTGCTACCTCCAGGAAAAACTCTTTCCCCCCATCTATGGCCCCTAGAGCTGGTGCAGTCTGCAAGTCCTTCTTGAGCCTGACATATGCTGACTGGCAACTTTCATCCCAAACCCACTCCACTCCCTTGTGTAGGAGTCAGAGCAGAGGCGCTGCTGTGGCTGTGTAGTCTTCAATAAAATCCCTGCAGTACCCGGTTAGCCCTAGAAACGACCTCACACCCATGACCGTGTTGGGGACTGGTAACTCTTGTACCGCTTCTCTCCTAGCCTTATCTATGGCCCTTTCTCCAGCACGTACGGTCAGGCCTAGGAATTTCACCTCCTGCTGGCCGAGCTGCGCTTTCTTGGGGTTTACTTTAAAACCCTTCTGCCCGAGCAGCTCCAGCAGTTTGGCCAGTAGTGGGCCATGCTCCTCTCTCGAATCGGTGAAGAGAAGTAGGCCATCCACATATTGTACCAACTGTCTGGGCTGACTGAAATCCTTTAAACTGTTGGCCATGCACTGATGGAAAATGCTGGGGCTGTTATGAAAGCCCTGAGGCAAGCACTTCCACGTGTACTGTTGCCCTTTAAAAGTAAAGGCAAACTTATACTGATCCTCTCTCCTTAAAGGGATGGACCAAAACCCGTTGGAAATATCCAGCACCGTGAGAGTGGTCGCAGATGCTGGGATACTTCCTATCAGGTCGGCAACTGCTGCTACCGTGGGTGCACAGGCTGGGATGTTACTGTTGAGCACTCGATAGTCCACTGTGGCCCTCCAGGAATTGTCCGGCTTTCTAACCGGCCACAGTGGAGAGTTTACGTGGGTGGCTATCGGTCTCAGAACCCCCTGCTGTACTAAGGAGGACATGGCTGCTTCCAAGTCTGGCTCCGCTTCCCTGGGGAAGTTATACTGTTTCTGTGGTCGGGCCATGGGGTCCCCGTCTACGCTGACCTCAAACCCGTTGACCCTCCCGCAGTCGTGTTTGTGTGTGGCAAATGTGGCTAGCTGGGCTTGCAAAAATGCCTGGAACTCCTTTGGGGTGTTACTGACCATAAGCTCGAGGTTATAACCCTCTTTGGGCTTCATGGTGCATAGGGTCCCCTTCCCTTCTTTCCCTGGGATTATTACTACCTTGCCGTCCTTTCCTGTACTTGCCCCCCATAGGCAATGATTTCTTAAATCGACCAGGATCCCGTGGCCTACAATAAAGTCAGCTCCCAGGTCCCCTCTTTCACCCTCCACTTCCCATTTCATCAGGACACAGGTCCACTTAGAGCGGAGCGGTCCTAAACAAATGGCGAGCGGGATGGAAAACGAGCCGGCCTGTTCTTTGCCTGTGAACCCCGACAGCCTGTATGGGACCCCATTAGATAGAGGTGAGGTGGTGGGGTTAGCTGAATGGACCGCGGTGCATGATGCCCCCGTGTCCAACAGATAGGTCCTCTTCACCTTTTCCACCTCCATCTCCATGAGGGGTCTTTTCTGTAATGTATATACCTTTAAGGGGGGAACTACTTTTTACAGCTCATGTAAACTGTAGTACCGGCAGTGACCACACCTGTATATAGCATTGAGTAGTAATCTGTACAGGCAGTTCCACTGTGAGCCACGTTGAGTAAACACCTGTTGTACCGTTTCTCCTGCAGTCTGTGTCTTATTATACCCAGACACAACATTGGCGACGAGGCAAGTTCGAACCTACCTGCAACTCTGCATCACTTCCCGGGGATTCGTTCCTGGAGATCAGTGGATTGGAGGTCAAGGCCAGAGGCTTGGGCGTCGACCATGGGCAACCGCCCAGTCATCCAGCAGAGACTCGAAAATTGCAGGGGAGGCTGTCGAGAGCCAGGCTTGGCTTTCCAGTCAAGGTGGTACAGCGAAACGGGCTGGCAACAGGTAATGTGCAGACCCTTCCCGGACAGTGGCGGGCTAGAGCCCGACCGAGCGGCACAGCAAAGGGCCGAGCAGTGTCGACGGGGGAGAGAGAGAGAGGGCAGAGCGCACAGGGCGCAGCCGGTGTTCAGGGGCCGAGCAGCGTCGGAGAGAGGGAGAGAGAGACGCACAGAAAACCTACAGGGCGCCGCCATTGCCACGAGAACCGCCGGGAGCGGCGTTGGCAGCAGCGGGGGAGGAAGGAAAGCGCAGGAGACGCCATTTTAAGCCATTGGGAGACGCCATTTTAAACCACTCCCAAAATGCCAAAGAGTGGCAGTATCACCGCATTTGACAATGAGGTCAAAGATTGGACTACCTATGTCGAACGAATCGAGGTGTACTGCAAGGCAAATGAGGTGTCAGATGACAAGAAAGCATCGGTATTGTTAAATTTAATGGGTGCAAAGACGTATGGTTTACTACGAAATCTAGTAACCCCAACGAAGCCAATAGAAAAGAGTTTTGAAGACATAGTAACGATACTACAGGGACATTTAAACCCCACACCGCTGCTGATAGCAGAAAGATTCCAGTTTCACAAATGGAACCAACATAAGGATGAAAGCAATGCTGATTATTTAACAGAACTGCGCAAACTATCGAAACACTGCCAGTTTGGAGTGGGACTGGCAGATACCTTAAGGGACAAGTTTGTGTGTGGCTTCAAAGTGAAGGAACCCAGAAACGGCTTTTATCTGAAAAGGACCTTACGCTGAAAAAGGCTTTCAGCATTGCGGTATCATATGAAGCAGCAGCATGGGGCGCTGCAGAGATACAACAGAGACCGCAAGAATATGGCACAAACGAAATGTCATATGGAACAGAGAAATGCTATCACTGCGGCAGAACAACACACGACCAGAATGATTGCTGGTTCAAAGACAAAGTGTGCAGACAGTGTGGAAAAGTAGGACATATAGCACGAGTCTGCAGGTTGGGAAAGAAAACCAGCAATAAGAAACCTACCAAAGGGAAGTACAAGAAGGTACATAAGATGACGGAGAATAGTTCAGACGAACAAAAGAGTGATAACGACTCCGAAAGCAGGGAACTGAGTTGTCTGAAACTACATAATGTGATCACAACAGAGGATCACCGAACCATTTGGGTCACTCTCAAGATAGCAGGAGTCCAGGTAAATATGGAATTGGACACAGGATCAGCCCTAACAGTCATAAACCGACGGGACTACGAGCGGCTATTCTCACACATACCCTTGAGAGACACAAAAATTATTTTGAAGATGTACACGGGGCAAAAAGTCTACCCCAAAGGAAAAATAAAGGTGACCGTTATATATAACGGTAAGGAAACACCAAAACTAGACCTGTATGTATTGCAAGATGGAGGACCACCATTACTGGGATGTGAATGGATCCGGAAAATACAACTGGATTGGCATTCCATACAGACACTGACTGTGGCTGACAAAAAGGATGACGACGTCACACCTGAGCGACTGTCAAAGATCCTAACTGACGCGAAAGAAGTGTTCCAGCAAGGACTCGGAACACTAAAAGGCATGACAGCAACGATTAAAATTGAAGAAAACGCAAGCCCAAAATTTTTTAAGGCCAGACCGGTACCTTATGCAATCCACCCAGCCGTCGAAGCAGAGCTGGAGAGTCTGGAACGTTCAGGTGTACTGTCCAAGGTAGACTGGAGTGAGTGGGCTACACCCATCGTCCCTGTGATGAAAAAGTCGTTGAGCAGCACGCCTGGGGAACCAAGGAAGGTTCGCATCTGTGGGGACTTTAAGGTAACAGAGAACCCAGTCCTTCACACCGTACAATATCCACTTCCGCAGATGGAAGATATTTTCGCCTCGCTATCTGGAGGGAAAGGCTTCACTAAGATTGATCTGGCCCAGGCGTATCTGCAAATGGAGGTAGAAGAAGCATCAAAAAAATACCTCACAATCAACACCCATACAACACCCATAAAGGTCTCTACCAATACAACCGGCTGGTATTCGGGGTAGTATCAGCTCCGGCTATTTGGCAGAGGGCAATGGAACAAGTCCTGCAAGGGATCCCAGGGACCCAGTGTTATTTGGACGACATCCTGGTCACGGGCGAAAATGACAGTGATCACCTTGCCAACCTGGAGCAGGTGCTCACTAGATTGCAGGAATATGGGCTCCGAGCTAACCGCCCCAAATGCGAGTTTTTTAGAAAACAGATCTCGTATTGTGGCCACGTTATCGATAAAGAGGGGTTACATAAGTCCCCAGAGAAGATTGAGGCAGTAGTCAAGGCTCCAGCACCGGAAAATGTGTCACAACTGAGGTCGTTCCTCGGGCTGGTAAACTACTACCATAAGTTCTTGCCAAATTTGTCTACAATACTACACCCACTGAACACCCTACTGCAAACTGGGGTGCCATGGAATGGAGTGACGAATGTAGACAAGCTTTCCAGAAGAACAAAACACTAATCACATCGAAAGAGGTATTGGCCCATTACAACCCAGCATTACCAATTCGGTTGGCATGTGATGCGTCACCCTACGGCATTGGAGCGGTGCTGTCGCACAAATTCTCGGACGGCTCAGAGAGGCCAATAGCCTTTGCGTCACGATCACTAACCTCAGCCGAGCGTAACTACGCCCAGATTGACAGGGAGGCCCTCAGCCTAGTGTGGGGAGTGAAAAAGTTCAACCACTATCTGCACGCTCAGAAATTCACCTTGCTGACTGATCACCAGCCTCTTGTCTCCATTTTTAATCTGAAGAAGGGCGTTCTGGTGATGACTGCGCAACGACTACAAAGATGGTCACTTTTTCTAGGGGTGCACCACTATGAGATTGAATATAAGGGCACGAAACAGCATGGAAATGCTGATGGGCTATCACGCCTGCCACTGCCTACTGCGGAGGAAGCACCAGCAGTGGATCCTGTCGAAATATTCCATTCGACTATAGTTGAATACCTACCGGTAACTAACACTTGTATCGAAAAGGAAACCCGAAATGACCCGACACTGTCTCGGGTATATGATTTGACGGTGAAGGGATGGCCAGCACATGGCGACTCACTGTTGCCAGCATTCTCGACAAGGAGAGAACAGCTGTCAGTGTGCCGGGGGACCTTGATGTGTGGATCCCGAGTGGTAATTCCACCCAAGTTAAGGGATAGAGTGCTCAATGAGCTTCATGAGGGTCATCTGGGAGGGGTAAAAATGAAAAGCCTAGCCAGGGCTTATGTGTGGTGGCCAGGAATCGATAAACAAATCGAGGACCTGACCAAGAGCTGCTCAGGATGCCAGGAAGTCCAAAATGCACTGTTGAGTCTGTGTTTACAAGTGCACTTATATGATGAATAACAGTACACAGACAACAGAAGTAAGTAAACAGGTCTTTAGTGATTGAGGGTCAAGGCTGGAACTGAGGTACACTTGCTCCGCAGGGTTTATATACCGGTGTGGTCACCACCGGTACTACAATGTACAGGAGCCATTAAAAAGTAGTCCATCACTTTAAGGTATCCTCTTAAGGTAGTACAGGTTACATACACTACATGCACCACCACAGGCCCCTCTACACCCATGGGAGTGGCCCTCATCTCCATGGCAACGGGTGCATATTGATTTTGCTGGTCCATTCATGGACTCAATGTTTTTAATAGCCGTGGATGCGCACTCGAAATGGCCTGAGGTCATCAAAATGTCCTCCACCACCATGGAGAAAACTATTGCAGTCCTACCGACCATTTTTGCCAGGAATGGCTTGCCAGAACAGATTTGCTCCGACAACGGACCACAGTTTGTGTCCAAAGAGTTCCGGAGGTTCTTGAAAAAGAATGGGGTAAGGCATTACACATCCGCCCCGTATCATCCAGCCACAAATGGATTGGCTGAGAGGTTCATACAAACCTTTAAGAAGGCAATAAAGGCTATGTACAATGACAACATTCCGCTGCAGCACAAGGTGGACAATTTCCTGTTCACCTACCGGAATGTGACACGTGCAGTCACCAACCAGGCCCCAGCCATGATGTTCTTTAACCGAAGGTTAAGATCTCGCCTGGATTTGCTCAGACCAAACGTACGAAGAGATGTTGAGAGTAAGCAATTCCAGCACATCCATGAGAAGCCAACAAGGAGCTTCAATGTAGGGCAACCAGTCTTGGCCCGCGACTACCGAACAGAAAAATGGCAGCCAGGAACGATATGCACACGGCAGGGCCCACTAATGTACACAGTGGACGTTGGGGAGAGCATCGTGAGACGCCATGCTGACCAGATCCTAGAGTCACAGGAACAAGTCAACCCCATGCCTCGCCCATACGTACCTGGTGAGGAACCCGATGTACAGGTTGCATCTACCCCAGAAACAGTAGCATCGGAAGCTGATGAACCAACCGACGACAGGGGGCCAGAATCGCCTCCGCACCAAGAGCAAGACACTCGGGAAAGGCACTATCCAGAAAGGATCAGGAGGCCTCCCCAAAGACTGAATATATAAATAGACTATTTTCAGCTAATGTTGCATGTTAAAAGTGTTAATTGTAATTAGTTTAATATTTAATTGTTAAATGAGTGTTATGGTACTGTTAATCTAAAAGGGGAGGAATTGTAATGTATATACCTTTAAGGGGGGAACTACTTTTTACAGCTCATGTATACTGTAGTACCGGCAGTGACCACACCTGTATATAGCACTGAGTAGTAATCTGTACAGGCAGTTCCACTGTGAGCCACGTTGAGTAAACACCTGTTGCACCGTTTCTCCTGCAGTCTGTGTCTTATTATACCCAGACACAACATTTTCCATTCATCGTATCGAAGGGAACACAGGTAAACAGGTTGCGCTGGCTCTAGTCACGGCTGTGGGTTGGATGGGGCTGATGGGGTCAGCGCACCTGTAGTGGCTGCTACCCTCCCTTGGCCAGTCAATATGGATTTCATGATGTCCAACACTAACTCCACCGCGGCGGGAGGGATCCCTGCCTCTGGGGCTGCGGAATTCTTTCCCTTGTTTTCTTTCCAAGGGTTTTTGCACTCCTTCCGCCAATGACCGTCCTTCCCACACCCGTAACAATTCCTCTTTGTGTTGGGGGGGTTATTTCCTTCCTGATGCCACTCTTTCCTACCCGGTCCGGGTTGTACCTCATGCACCTTCCCCTTAGGTGGGTGTGCATCGGTTCCCCGACCGTTCTTATAGGCTAGGGTCAACTGTCTGATCACCGTAAGTTCGGTGGTCTGGGGATTCTTAGGGTCGAACCAGACTTCCGCCTTGGCCCGTACCTGTGGCAAGCTGTTTGCCACCAGGCAACAGAGCCAGTGGGCCAGTGGATCCCCTTTCAGGAACATCCGGTTAGGTGACCCCAGACAGGCACTCCGGTACACCGGCCATAACCTGTCCGCGAAGGCTTGCGGGATTTCCCCTGCAAGCTGCACCGTCTTCTCCACACGGGAGAAAGGACTTCCCTCATTCATCTCCATGGCCTCCAGAACTTCATCCCTGAGCTGCTCATACCTGCACTGCCCCTTCTTACACTCGTCAGAGAGGGATTGGAGGAGCCTACTCTCCAGGGAGAATAGCAGCATTTTGGCCTGCTCAGCGCTATCGCAGTCGTTGACGCTGGCTGCCTGCTCTACTTCCCTGAAGTGGATCGAGGGGTCCCCTTTTTCGGAGAGCTTTGGGATATGGCTCACCATAGCCCTAAGCTGTTGGGTGCTATAGGGTAATACGAACTGGTTTTGGAGGGGTCCCTCATCGTTGCCATTGACGGGTGGGCCGAACCTCCGATGCCGGGCTGGGCACATTGGTCCCGGCTCCGGCCTCTCTGGCGGGGGTTGCTCCACCTCCGCTCCCACCTCTGAATCCACCCCCCCCTTGCTGCCAGACCTCGCTGAAACCTGGTGCTACGGATGGTGGTCGTGAGACCTCCTGTTCCTCAACCGGGTCGCCCCTGGGCACTACCAGTGATGTTTGAACTGTCCTCCCCTCGTTTCCCATAAAATCCGCCTGGCCTGCCTTCGGGCTTATGAGGCACACCATGCCTTTCGCCTTACTCAGGGCCAGGCTCAGATTTTCTATCTGCTCCTTGCAGGGGCCATGATCTGCATCTTCAAACCCCTGTTCACTCGCTAGCTTGTAAGCTGCCTTTACCTCTTTTACTTTCTCCTCCTGCTCTCTAACTTGCCTTGCTAGGCGGACGTTCTTTTCCCACAACCTTAACTCATTACCCTTGGCTTTGGTGACTTGGCACTGTAGGTATTCCAACTGGGCCTTATGTTCACCCATTAAATCCAACCTCTCCTGATTCAGGGCCTGCAATGCTACCAGTAACTTCTCCCCTGCTGGAGCCTTATCCTGGATCTCCAGGGTTGACTCCTTTAACTTGGCTGCCTGTGCTGCAATGACCCTGTCCAAAAGCTGGACCTGCTTTTTGAAGCACATCAGCCAGACTGCCTTCTCTAAGGACTTCTTGTGTTCCCTCCCCTCTGTCCACTTAGCTGCTGCATCTACCGGATGCCCAGCCCCTAACAGAGTGGTGATCCACTTCTTTGTAATATTCACCTTGCTAAATTCATAATCAGAAATCCTTTCCTCCATCATGGTTTGCTCATCCGAACCATTGTCTACTGTATCGCACCCCTGTTGCTGGAGTTCTACTGCGGTCGCCATTTCTCTAAGGGGGGTGGTGTGGTGTGTGCGCCCAGTCAGCTTTGCCTCTGACTGTCCTTTGAGCAGTTCGAATTGCTCCCACACCCCTGGGTTCTAGATACCAGACTTAGGTACAGGCGGCGATACAGAAAATCGAGTAGACAAGTGGTTTTTGTAAGAAAACCAGAATTTTATTGAAAGCAGAATAAAACAATCTTATGAAAATTACTGGTATGAAAATTACAGGCATAAACAATTACACTTATATGGGAATGGGGAACACACGGCACATCGAGTGAAAATAATTACATTAACAATCCCCTTATCCTTAATCCCACCCCCTAAACCTAACTAGGTTAAGCTATGAGGGGCCAGGAATTCAAGCTCACCAATCCAGAACCTGTTGCTTTAATGGTTGTGAGTTTTGGGGTCCGTTCTTGCTGTCCTTTGGGGTATCCCATCGCCATGTGGTCTCAGGGCGCGATGCTGAAGTTGTTGATGCGAAGCACCCTCCCTTTACCTCAGCTACCATCGTCGTCGGGCCGCGATGAGTTCTCTTCTTCTTCTCCCTCGGGCGGTCATCAGCGGTAACGTCACGGTCGGGGGTCGGTTGGCGGTTTTTACCGTTTAAAAGATTTTACTATCCAAGCTTCGAACGCCAGTTTATTCATCACAACGGGGTTTTACTGTCCATGCGTGCAACGCCAACTTATTCACCAAACGCCAGCTTATAACTTGGCGTTTGGTTTTTCCCAATGCGTCTTTCGCTGCCCTTCTCTGCTTTTATCGGTTTACCTTCTTCTTCGTCTCGTCTCGTCTCGTCTGCCCGTTTGTGGCCTGTGTGTCCTGTGTGGTTTTGAACTCGGGTCTCGTTCTCCTCCCGCGTTTGGCCCCGGTGTAATGGGCGTCCTTGGTTGTTGAGCGGTGCGGGGAGCGAGAAGAGAGCCCGCCACGAGGCCAGGGCATGAGAACGAGCGGCAGCAGGTCAAAAGCCAAACGATGAGAAGCCAGAGCAAGAGCTAAGAGAGCGATTACCACTGATGGGCCTACAATTATACCCGTTCTTCAACTCCTTATCTGCGCGCCAAATCAGGTCAGTCCTTTGTTTTACTTTTGGCGGGCTTGTTTAAACTGATTACAGCCATCTATTTTAATGACTTGTGGAGTGGTTGTCTCCGGGTCTAATGGCCCCAATGTCCTGGTTGTTTGTCATGGATGAAACTTAATTGTCCCCATCCTGACTTGATGGCTATTGTGAGCTGTTACCGATTAAATACCTAATGGCCACGATTTTAGGCCCATTCTAGCTTGATTTGTTACAAGTCGAATGAATGCATATTCTGTGTTTACTTTGGCTGTCTGTCACCACAGAGTCCTCCTGCATTTTAAGTTTCGTCTCCAGGCCTGCCTGTCTGCAGAGCCCTGTTTTAAAAATCCTGTCGGTTTGGTCACGAGGCTGCAGAAGCCATTTTGGGTACCCTGTTTTTCATAACTTGTCCAAACAGGGTCCCTTGATCCATAATTTCGGGGAGTGCGGGAATTTTGCGAACCCTAGACTTACACATCTGACCATGTTACATGTGCTCATGTGAGATGTCTGATCATGCGACGACTGCAAATGTTATTGCATTTACCTTACAAAGGTTGGGTCCCCTGTCGTTGACTGTCTTTGCTCATGGTATTGTGTGAGCAGCTGTTGTGCAAGAAGTTCCGAGAGCCAGGAGGCCACCCAGCGAAGAAGGAAAACCAAGGCGGGGAAGAGGGGAAGCCAGTGGTGGGGGAGGGATCCGCAGGGGGAATCAGCAGCCCTACAATCCCACTGCCCCTGCTGATCGTTCCATTCCTGTAACTCCGGCTTCTTGTTCACTCCCGCGCCTTTCACTTTGCCATTATGGCCATGTCTTCAGCCACCAAGGCCCCACACTTTGGAATTCCCTTCCTAAACTCTTCTGCCTTTCCATCTGTCTCTCCCCCTTTATGCTGCTCTGACCAAGGTTTTGATCACCATTCTAATCTCTGCTTCTTTGGCTCAGCATTCATTTTTCTTTATAACTGTGTGACGTGCCTTGCAATGTTTTTCTACATTAAAGGAGATATATCAATGCAAATCATTTTTATTTTTATTGTGCCTGGCAAAAACCATAAGAAACTTTCTTCGCAGAGTCTGAGTCATCAGACCCTCTCAGAAAATTTACTCTGAATAAAAATGTTATCATTCAATAAACCAATTGGAAAGAGACAATAAAAAATCATTATTTTATTACCAACCAATAGTTGATGCTAGTGTTGAAATTCATTTTTACAGGATTTTTTTCAATAAGTTTCCCTGCTTGTGCACTTACTTGGCAGTGCAGAACTTCTCTTTAAGCCCCAATTTTAACCTAACCGGCCGGGCAGGAGTGAGGCGTGTTGAAGTCGAACACCCGTTTTACATCCCTCTCCCGAAGTCAATGGAGCGTGAAATCGGGCGTGCGACCTGAACCCACATCGGGTGGTTTGGTTACAATGGATGCTGTCGAGTCTAAAAGCTAGAACTTACTGTGGCGGTATTAGCTAGACGGGTCTGACAATGCAGCCTCAGGACCACTACGCATTGCCTGCTAGCTGTGCCTGTCGGGCAAACAGCTGACCTCACAAGCAGTTAAATAAATTCTTGGGTGGGTTCTGTGCTCCCACACTCCCAGAGTGGCGTAGCGCTCGCAGGAAAGTGAAGTGTGGGAAATGACGGGCACACAGCCCATGGTTTACCTTCCATTAATTTTAATTGTTGATTTGATTTGCTGTGATCCTCAGCCTGTGAGTGCTGCTCTCTACTGGAAGCACAGGAGTGGGGAATTGTCCCTTCAATGGCGCTCCCAATATCTAGCACCTGATGTACTGGAAATGAATTATGGAGCGGGTGGGATTATGAAAAAAGTTAAAGGGATGCAGTGCCTTAAAGGTTGCATGGGAAGGGAATCTTTAAATACCTCATTCATCTTTTTAAAAAAATTTAGTGTCCTAAACTAGGGTCTTAAATCTAAACAACGCACACTGCGGAGGTAGGAGGGGCGAATTGGCTAAGGTAGATTGGGAAATTACATAAAAGGTATGATGGTAGACAAGCAATGGCTAGCATTTAAAGAATTAATACATAATTTACAACAAATATACAATCCTTTAAGGCACAAAAACCCCACAGGAAAAGTGGTACAACCGTGGCTAACAAGAGAAATTAAAAATAGTATTAGATCAAACTATTAGAATAGTATTAGATATAATGTTGTCAAAAAAAGTAGTAAGCCTGAGGATTGGGAGGATTTTAGAATTTAGCAAAGGAGGGCCAAGAAATTGATAAAGAAAGGGAAAATAGAATATGAGAGTAAACTAGTGAGCAACATAAAAACAGACTGTAAAAGCTTCTATAGGTATGTAAAAAGGAAAAGATTAACGAAAATAAATGTGGGTCCCTTATAGGCTGAGACAGGAGAAATTACAATGGGGAATAAGGAAATGGCAGAGAAATTAAACAAATACTTTGGCCGCGATTTTGCTGGTGCTCAGAGGGCGGGTTCGGAGGCAGTCAGCTGTTAAATTCAAAATAATTGACGGCGGGTTGGTAACCCGCCACGATCCCACCTCTGTGTGAGTTTCCAAAGTGTCGGGTCTGCCATTTCAGACCAAACCCGACACCAAGTGGTGGGTGAGGGATTTAAGATACTTAACTCCTTCTTAAGTGCTTGTTACCTGCTATTTTGACAGCCTTTTCCTATTTTCACACATTTTCAATGGGTTTCACGATGTTTGGAGATCATGTCAGGTAAGTATGTTGGGAGTAACAATGAGCTGAGTAGTTCACAGGTGCAACTGCAGTATAAAAGCTGAACTCTCACATCTGTTCACTTTCAAATGTCAGAGGTTGCTGATTTCAGGATTTAGAAGACACAGTGGCCTAGAAATTGAGTTTTGGCGCAGCCAGGGCTTTAGCGCCGGAAGTTAGTGCCGGAGCTAAGTCGCGCTGATCAGGCCCAAAATTCAATAGTTCTGCGCCCAAACGGCTGCCGGCGCTGCTGAGAGCTGTTTGCGCCTGAAAACTGGCGCTACGCGCTGAATTTCGGCGCTATTCCGGCGCTGCGGCGCCCGCTGCGGTGCGGCAGGTTCGGGAAGTGCAGGCCTCCTCCTTCCCTTAAGGAGGAGCTGGCTGCACCCGGCCGCGGCCCGCGAAAATCTTTTTAAAAATGAGCCCAGCACCTCGGACAAGTGCCGGGCTTGCTTCTGTTCCGGGGGGGGGGGTGGGGGGAAGTCCGGGGAGGGAGCTGCGGCCAGGCGGCCGGCGGGAAAGCGGCCGGCCGCCGCGGGGCCTTTAATGCGCCGGCGCAAAGTCATGTAAGACTCTGTTGCCAGAGTCTTAGTTGCGGCTGCCACGGGCGAGGCGGCCGCAACTGAATTTCGGCGCTGGGGCCCGTCGGCATGGCAACCGGGACGCTGCGCACACCGATGACGTCATCGGTGCCGGCGCAGCGCTACCGGTGCAACGCCGCTTTAGGGCCCCAGGGAATTTTTGAACTGGCCATAACTCTGGCGCTAGTCCCTCTAGCGCCTCAAAAGCGGCGCTAAGGCAACTCAATTTCTAGGCCAATCTGTCTTGAGGGTGTAAGTGTGTGGTGTTAACTCTTTATGCACTGTCACCTCCTTGGAATAACCTCTCTCCCCATTGACTGAATGCTTATAACATCTCATCCTCAACTGCCATATATACACCAGAATGGGAATGCTTTATACTCTCTCATCCTGGTCCTCAGAACCTGAAGAGGATCAGCCGCAGCACCAGCATAACTAGGCACACCAGCAGCACCAACAAAAAGAGCGCCAACCTTCTCCTCGACCACCTGATGATGTGCAGGGTAAAGGCCATGAGGGCAGGGTTGCACTGCACCGCAGGAGATACCCCCAACACAGGGTTTACAGGCAGGGGATGAGCTTCCTCAACATGACTGAGCAGCAGTGCCAAAGGAGGCTGAGACTTTCGCGAGAGGTAGTCGCAATGCTCGATCAAGACCTGCTGCTCCGAGGAACATGTGGACACCCCTTACCAGTGGCTGTCAAAGTCACCACTGCCCTCAACTTCTTTGCATCTGGCTCCTTCCAGGAATCAGCAGCAGGCATTAGCGGCATCTCCCAGTCGGCCGCCCACAGATGCATCACGCAGGTTACCAATGTCCTTTTTAGCAAGTCTGGCAATTACATCCACTTTTCCACTGATGAGGCAGGTGGTACTGCGCAGGTGTTAGGCTTTGTCATTCTAGCTGGCTTCCTACGGGTGCAGGGCGTCATCGACTGCACACGTGTGGCCATCAGGGCATCCCATCAGAACCCAGCAGTATTTGTCAACCGCAAGGGCTTCCACTCCCTTAACGTCCAGCTGGTGTGCAACCATAGGAAGAACATCATGCATGTGTGCGCCAAATTCCCTGGCAGCTGCCATGACTCTTACATCCTGCACCAGTTCACTGTCCCTCAGCTCTTTGCTCCACCAAACACACTTTCCAGCTGGCTCCTTGGAGACAAGGGCTATCCCCTGAAGACGTGCCTAATGACAACATTTAGGAGGACATCAAACGAGTCTGAGGAGCGTTAAAATCAAAGCCACATTTCCACCAGAAGTCTCAAAGAGCAAACAATAGGGTTGCTCAAAAAGCGCTTCTGATGCCTGGACAGATCTGGTGGAGCCCTACAGTATGCACCAGCCAGGGACTCGAGAATCATCGATGTCTTCTGTGCCCTGCACAACATCGCAATGCAGCAAGGATTAGCGCTGGATGAGGAATAAGGCACAGAGCGCACAGCCTCTTCAGAGGAGGAGGAGGAGGAACAGAATGAAGTCCCAAGTGAGGAATACCTGGAGGAGGTGGCTGACCCATTGCAACCAGCACACGAGCACATTACTGTCCGTGATGCCAGGGGTGGCCTGATCATTGCCAGATTCACCTACATTTATGCAGCACAGACATGTGGCTGCCACATGCACATAAAGGTTGCCATGACCACACTTCAACACCATAAAACATCTCTACAATGATCTGTGCATTCTTTGCACTGTCACCGCCATTGCTGGACATAAAAGGCATCCTCACCCTTCACTGTGCCACTTCAAATTGTGACCATACATATGGCAACGAATTCAAACATTCACAGAACTTTAAGTTATTACAACAGAATAAAAGAACAGAAACTCAACATTGATTTCTAGCAGAACACCCAAGTGAGTACCCTTGTAACTATTTCTGTGGTAGCTTTCTCTTACGCATGCTTCTACGTGGTGCTACCCCTGTGACATCAGTGGATGTAGAGGCAGCCTGCTCACTTCCCTGCTTAGACGCCTTTGGCGGTCATCCTCTGGGTTTTGGAGCCTCTGATTGGCCCCGCCAAAGTCTGCTCCTCCTGCGACTGTGCAGGGGCAGACTCGGCCATCACTGTCCGGGTAGGCATCTGAGGCTCTGACCGAGGGGTTGGCAAGGGGGTGGAAGTCAGAGCGCTTGGAGAGGAGCCCCCAGTTGCATGCCCACTCCCATCATCATCACTCTCATGGGCCACCCGCACTTCCCTGCTAGCAAGTAGCTGGAGAGCACATTGCTGCACTTCAGTGGGGCCATGAGGACCCATGTCTATATTCATATTCCTCATAACGGGGACGTCCATGAACATCTGGTTCATCTCCGCGATAGATGCCCATCTATCCTCCATAGCTGACCATCTAGAAGTGTTACCATGTTGTTCTGAGTCTAGCGATTTATGTTCTCCATGGAGGTTGCCATCCTTTCCATGGCGGTACCTACATTTGCCATTGCGTGCGATAAGGCATTGCTCATATTTGAGATGGACTCCTCCATTCTCTGCACACTCGCAGTCCGCATGGTTGCAAACCCAGTCAGAGCCCCCTGCACTTGTTCCTGCAGCTCCCGGATCACCCTCTTTCTGGATGGCCCCCGAGGCTCTGCGTCTACATGCAGCTGAGCAGAGCTGGGAGCGTTCTTCGGCCTCCGATGAGGAGTCTCCACTGCTGTCTCTGTCTCCACCATCTGCTCTTGCTCACTAGTGAGTTGTGAGACACCAGGTGACAACACTACTCTATCTCGCAAATGACCCACCGCCGTGTGCGTCACCATGCTGGTGCTAGGTGTGCTCATTTCTGCTGACGCTGCTCCCTCAGAGGCTGGAGGATCCTCTGAGGAGCCCTCCTGCTCTTCCTCCTGGACAGTAGGGAGGGGAATGGTCCTGTGGGAGAGGAAAGACATGAATTAGACATGTGATATGTAGATTGCAAACACACCCCATTATGCACATGATGAGCATTCAATTTCTATTGACAGCAGATCCCACATGATTCACTCATGAATGTCAAGTAAGATGGATGGAAAATTATTCTGTCACTGGGCTGTTCTACTGAGCCCCTCTCTCCATCACCCACTTCGAGCTCATCACCGGTTCCTGCAATGTCGCAAGCTGCCTCCTCAGCGTGGGTGAGCTGAGCCAACGATGGTGGTCCTCCTCCTGTTCTCTCCCTCTCCCTCTTATTGTGGGCGCTCTTTTCCTGCAATGAGGGAAAGAAGTGGAATTTCAGTGAGAGTGATGGTATAATTGTAAAGAATGGACAGGATAGATGTTTGAGGGAAACTATGATGGAGTGGGTTCCCATTACCAAGTTTGCTCCTTTTCAGTTGTCAGTTGTTGTCAGTGCATAACCTTGAGGGTGGGTGCGAGGGCTGCGTAGTAAGATGGGGAAGTGATTCTGTACATAGGGAGAGAGGGATGGGTAATGGTGCAAGGGATGTTGGGGTGAGTTAGGATGTGCAGGACTGGGTTGGCAATGCAGAGTGATGGGGATGTGATGACAGGCACAGCAGAATTAAGGTGAGCTTTTATACTCACTTTTCCAGAATGCAGGAGATCATTGAACCTCTTCCTACATTAGACCCAGGTGTGACTGAACACACACCTTGCAGTTACCTCCTCAGCTATTTGCAGCCAGGCTCTCTTTGTCTGCTGAGGAGGTTTCCTTCTTCCATCCCCCGGGAATAGTACCTCCTTGCGTCCTCTGACTTCCTCCACAAGAACATGGAGTGAGTCATCGCTGAAGCGGGGACCAGTCTTTGGTCTCTCTGCAGACATCGTGGAGAGCACCAGCACATAGAGCATCAAAAACAAAGTGAGAGCTAATGGGGACACGGCCCCCTTAAATAAATCGGCTGCAAACTCATCATCAGAGCAGCTCAGCAGACCCGCACCTTATGATCAGGCCGGGTAACGCGCACGGTGGGCTTAACGAGCCCAATCAATCGAAAATTGTTTCAGCAGGCCGGCTGGAGCTGGGAGCGGGTCCAGAACCCGTTGACTGCCAGACCCGCCGCCAACCCACCTCCACTCGGAAAATCCAACCCTTTGTGTCTGTCTTCACGGAAGAAGATGCAAAAAACCTCCCAGAAATAGTAGAGAACCAAGGGCCTAGTAAGAATGAGAAGCTGAAAGAAATTAGTATTAATAAAAAAATAGTACTGGAGAAATTAATGGGACTGAAAGCCAATAAATCCCCTGAACCTGATGGCCTACATCCTAGGGTTTTGAAAAAGGTGGCTATAGAGATAGTGAATGCATTGCTTGTCATCTTCCAAAATTCCATTGATTCTAGAATAGTTCCCGCAGATTGGAAGGTAGCAAATGTAACCCCACTATTTAAGAAAGGAGGCAGAGAGAAAACGGGGTACAGACCAGTTAGCCTGACATCAGTAGTACGGAAAATGCTAGAATCTATTATTAAGGCCGTGGTAACAGGGCACTTCGAAAATAATAATAGTATTGGGCAGAGTCAACACAGATTTATGAAAGGGAAATCATGTTTGACGAATCTGTTAGAGATTTTTGAAGTTGTAACTAGCAGAATAGATAAGGGGAAACCAGTGGATATGGTGTATTTGGATTTTTAGAAGGCATTCGATAAGGTGCCACACAAGAGGTTATTGAACAAAATTAGGGCTTATGGGATTGGGGGTAATATATTAGCATGGATTGAGGATTGGTTAATGGACAGAAAACAGAGAGTAGGAATAAACGAGTCATTTTTGGGTAGGCAGGCTGTAACTACTGGGGAACCGCAAGGATCAGTGCTTGGGCCTCAGCTATTCACAATCTATATCAATGATTTGGATGAGGGGACAAAATGTAATATATCACAGAATCACAGAATCACAGAAACCCCACAGTGCAGATAGAGGCCATTTCGGCCCATCGAGCCTGCACCGACACATATCCCACCCGATCCCCGTAACCCCTACACCAACACATATCCCACCCTATCCCCGTAACCCCACGTATTTAATCCCCCTAACACTAAGGGTCAATTTTATCATAGCCAATCATCCTAACCCGCACATCTTTGGTTGCTGATCCAAGTTTGCTGATGATACAAAGCTGGGTGAGAATGTAAGTTGTGAGGAGGATGCAAAGCGGCTTCAAGGGGATATAGACAGGCTAAGTGAGTGAGCAAGAACATGGCAAATGCAATATAATGTGGAGAAACGTGAAGTTATCCACTTTGGTAGGAAAAATAGAAAATCAGTGTATTTTTTAAATGGTGAGAGATTGGGAAATGTTGGTGTTCAGAGGGACCTGGGTGTCATTGTACACATAGAAACATAGAAGATAGGAGCAGGAGTAGGCCATTCGGCCCCTCGAGCCTGCTCCGCCATTCAATGAGATCCTGGCTGATCATCCAAATTCAGTACCCTGTCCCTATTTTCTCCCCATATCCCTTGATCCGTTTAGCCTTAAGAAATATATCCAACTCCTTTTTGAATATATTTAATGAATTAGCCTCTACTGCCTTCTGTGGTAGAGAATTCCACAGGTTCACCACTCTCTGGGTGAAGAAATTCCTCCTCATCTCTGTCCTAAATGGCTTACCCCTTATCTTTAGACTGTGACCCCTGGTTCTGGACTCCTCGACCATCGGGAACATCCTTCCTGCATCTAGTCTGTCCAGTCCTGTCAGAATTTTATAAGTTTCAATAAGATCGCCTCTCATTCTTCTAAACTCCAACGAGTATAAGCCCAATCGACCCAATCTCTCCTCATACGTCATTCCTACCATCCCAGGTATTAGCCTGGTGAATCTTCGCTGCACTCCCTCCATGGCAAGAACATCCTTCCTCAGATAAGGTGACCAAAACTGCACACAATACTCAAGATGTGGTCTCACCAAGGCCCTGTACAACTGCAGCAAGACAGCCTTGTCCTTGTACTCAAACCCTCTCATTATGAAGGCCAACATGCCATTTGCCTTCTTAACCGCCTGCTGCACCTGCATGCTTACTTTCAGCGACTGGTGCACAAGGACACTCAGGTCTCGTTGCACTTCCCCTTCTCCCAATCTATTGCCATTCAGATAATAATCTGCCTTCCTGTTTTTGACACCAAAATGGATAACCTCGCATTTATCCACGTTATATTGCATCTGCCATGCTTCTGCCCAATCACCCAACCTGTCCAAATCATACTGGAGTTTCTCGGCATCCTCCTCACAGCACACACGCCCACCCAGCTTTGTGTTGTCTGCAAACTTGGAGATATTACATCTAGTTCCCTCGTCTAGATCATTAATATATATTGTGAATAGCTGGGGTCCAAGGACCGATCCCTGCAGTACCCCACTAGTCACTGCCTGCCACTCGGAAAAAGACCCGTTTATTCCAACTCTTTGCTTTCTGTCTGCCAACCAGTTCTCTATCCAAGTCAATACCTTGCCCCCAATCCCATGTGCCTTAACTTTACATGCTAATCTTTTATGTGGGACCTTATCGAAAGCCTTTTGAAAGTCCAAATACATCGCATCCACTGGTTCTCCCATATCTATTTTACCAGTTGCATCCTCAAAAAATTCCAGTAGATTAGTCAAGCATGATTTACCTTTTGTAAATCCATGTTGACTTTGTCCAATCCTGTCACTGTGATCCAAGTGCTCTGCTATTACATCTTTTATAATGGACTCTAGCATTTTCCCCACTACCGATGTCAGGCTTGTAATTCCCCGTTTTCTCTCTACCACCTTTTTTGAATAGTGGGGTAACATTAGCTACCCTCCAATCTATGGGTACTGTTTCAGATTCTATCGAATGTTGGAAGATGATCAGCAATGCATCTACTATTTCTAGGGCCACTTCCTTAAGTACCCTAGGATGTAGATTATCAGGCCATGGGGATTTATCGGCCTTCAATCCCATCAATTTCCCTAACACCATTTCCCTACAAATACTGATTTCTTTCAGTTCCTCCCTTCCATCAGACCCTATGTTCCCCGACATCTCTGGGAGGTTATTTGTGTCCTCCTTTGTGAAGACAGAACCAAAATATGTATTTAATTAGTCTGCCATTTCTTTGTTCCCCATTATAAATTCCCCTGATTCTGACTGCAAGGGACCTACGCTTGACTTCACCAATCTTTTTCTCTTCACATATCTATAAAAGCTTTTACAGTCAGCTTTTATGTTCCCTGCAAGCTTACTCTCATACTCTATATTCCCCTTCTTAATTAATCCCTTTGTCCTCCTTTGTTGAATCCTAAACTGCTCCCAATCCTCAGGTTTACTGCTTTTTCTGGCCAATTTATATGTCCTCTCCTTGGATCTTATGCTACCCCTAATTTCCCTTGTTAGCCACGGTTGAGTCACTTTTTTATTTTATTTTTATGCCAAACTGGGATGAACAAATTCTGTAGTTCATCCATGCGGTCTTTGAATGCTTGCCATTGCCTATCCACCGTCAACCCTTTGAGTGACATTCCCCAATCAATCCTACCCAACTCGCACCTTATACCATCGTAGTTTCCTTTATTTAAATTCAGGACCCTAGTCTCTGAGTCAACTACTTCACTCTCCATCTTAATGAAGAATTCTAGCATATTATGATCGCTCCGACCCAAGGGGCCTCACACAACAAGATTGCTAATTAATCCTTTCTCATTACATAATACCCAGTCTAAGATGGCCTGATCTCTAGTTGGTTCCTCGACATATTGGTCCAGGAAACCATCCCGTATACACTCCAGGAATTCCTCCTCCATAGTATTGTTACTAATTTGGTTAGCCCAATCTATATGTAGATTAAAGACACCCATGATAACTGCTGTGCCCTTATTGCACGCTTCTCTAATTTCCCTTTTAATGCCATCCCCAACCTCTGCATTACTGTTTGGAGGTCTATATACCACTCCCACTAACGTTTTCTGCCCCTTGGTATTTCTCAGTTCTACCCATACAGATTCCACATCATCAGAGCTAATATCCTTCCTTACAATTGTGTTAATCCCCTCTTCAACCAGCAATGCTACCCCACCTCCTTTTCCTTTTTGCCTATCTTTCCTGAATATTGAATAACCCTGGATGTTGAGTTCCCAGCCTTGGCCACCCTGGAGCCATGTTTCCGTAATCCCAATCAAATCATATTCGTTTACCTCTATTTGTGCAGCTAATTCATCCACCTTATTAAAACACAAAGCCTTCAGGCTTGTTTTTTTAATGCTCTTAGACCTTTTAGAATTATTATTTACTTATCTACTATTATTTACACAAATCACTGAAAGTTAACATGCAGGTACCGCAAGCAATTAAGAAAGCAAATGGTATGTTGGCCTTTATTACAAGAGGATTTGAGTATAAGAGTAAAGACGTCTTACTGCAATTATATAGGGCCCTGGTGAGATCACACCTGGAGTATTATGTACAGTTTTGGTCTCCTTACCTAAAGAAGGATATACTTGCCATAGAGGGAGTGCAATGAAGGTTCACCAGGCTGATTCCTGGGATGGGGACATTGTCCTATGAGGAGAGACTGAGTAGACTAGACCTATATTCTCTAGAGTTTAGAAGAATGAGAGGTGATCTCATTGAAACATACAAAATTCTTACAGGGCTTGACAGGGTAGATGCAGGGAGGATGTTTTCCCTGGCTGGGGAGTCTAGAACCAGGGGTCACAGTCTCAGAATATGGGGTCGGCCATTTAGGACTGAGATGAAGAGAAATTTCTTCACTCAGAGGGTGGTGAATCTTTGGAATTCTCTACCCCAGAGGGCTGTGGAGGTTCTGTCGTTGAGTATATTCAAGACAGAGATTGATAGATTTTTGGATATTAAGGGAATCAAGGGATATGGGGATAATGCAGGAAAGTGGAGTTGAGGTAGAAGATCAGCCATGATCTTATTGAATGGCGGAGCAGGCTCGAGAGTCCGAATGGCCGACTCCTGCTCCTATTTCTTATGTACTTATGTTCACCCAACCAGTGTCTGCACTGCGGGAAAGAGTGCTGCAGATTATTGGGCGCCAGGTGGTCGGCGTGTGGCCACCAGCGCCGTTGACCCCCTTGGGGACAACAATGGTATGTTCATTCCTACTCCTTCTTCTCACATCAAACTTCCCCCTCACCCCACAAGCCTTTCGCACTTTCCAGCTAATCATTCTGTATGCATGTATTTCTCCCTTCCTGCCCCCCTCCTCTCCCCTTAACCCGACTTTTGTGCCTTTATGCTTTCAGATAACAAGCAAGCACCTGAGTTGCCTGTCCCTGAGGGCACCGTAGAGAGCGAGGTGGAGGATGCAGAGGACGAAGAACACACCGCGTCAATGCATGTTTCACCCACAGGCACCAGCTCAGATCCTTTAGCGGCTAGTATAGTAGCGGGATTCAATTCAATTCAATTCAATTCAATTTTATTTGTCATATATGCAGCAGACGTGTGTACTGCACAATGAAATGTTGATTTTTACGAGTCCTCCCAACATTGGAATAAATATGGCATAACAATGATAAAATACTAATAGAAATACAGTAATAATAAATAAAACAACAGTAATAAATAATAATAAATTATACATTCATGAGTCTTATGGCCTGGGGATAGAAGCTGTTTCGAAACCTGCTGGTATGAGACCGTATGCTTCGGTATCGTTTACCGGACGGGAGCAGGGCGAACAGGTTGTGGCTGGGGTGGCTCGCGTCTTTAATGATTCTCAGGGCCTTCCCCCGGCTCCTCTCGGGGTAGATATCCTGGATAGCAGGTAGTTTAATTCCTATAGTATGTTGTGCAGCTTTCACCACCATCTGTAGAGCCTTGCGGTCTGTGGCGGTGCAGTTGCCATACCAGGTAGTGATGCAGCCAGACAGGATACTCTCGATGGTGCACCGGTAGAAGTTGGTGAGAATCTGGGGGGCCATTCCAAATTTCTTCAGTCTCCTGAGGAAGAACAGACGTTGGCATGCCTTCTTCGTTACAATGTCGATGTGATGTGACCACGTTAAGTCCTCCATAATGAATACACCCAGGAATTTGAAGCTGCTGACCCTCTCCACCTCAGCTCCTTCAATGTAGATTGGGGTGTGTCCCTCCCCTGCCGCTTCCTGTAGTCTACGATCATCTCCTTTGTTTTGCTGATGTTGAGGGAGTGGGGTTGTTGTACTTGCACCATTCTGCTAGAGCTCTTACCTCCTCCCTGTAGCCTGTCTCGTCGCCACCTGTGATCAGGCCTACAACGGTAGTGTCATCAGCAAACTTGATGATGGAGTTGGAGTTATGCATGGCCACGCAATCTGGCTATGGATCTGCACAGAGTGATGCACCGGGGATGAACGGGCTGCAGCAAGGCCAGGGGGAAAGGGTAGTTCGGGGGTCAGCTCCCCAGAGGGCGAGTTCACGCGCGAGTTCTGCTGCACAGGGCTCAGATGAGGACCTCGATGGGGGAGCCTTTAGAAGAAGGGTGATGGGCATGCACACCGAGATGATAGGTGCAATGGCAAGGGTACCCAAGAGCATTTCGGCAATGGTAAGGAGTGTGGAGGAGTCCGCATCCAACATTGAACAGAGCTCTGCGTACACCATGGAGCCCATCATTTGCAGTCTGCAAAGGATGGTAGACTCCCAGAGAGACCTGATGCCACATGTGATGGGTGATCTGGCAGCATCCATTGCAGCACAGGTGGAAGCGACACAACGTCTTAATGTTGTAATGTAGTCTATGCTTGGTGGCATTCAATCTCAGACTGCTCTCATGCAGTCTCAGCTTGGTGCCATGCAAACTCTGACTGCTGTCATCATGGCTGGGTCTACCACCATCGAGCAGGATTTTTTAGAAATCAGAAAAGGATGTCTAAAAAATAATAAAGAGGGAGAAGATAGATTATGAGAGTAAACAGCAAAAAATATAAAAACATAAAAACAGACAGTAAGAGCTTCTACAGGTATATAAAAAGGAAGAGAGTAGCTCAAGTAAATGTTGGTCCCTTAGAGGATGAGGCTGGGGAATTAATAATGGGAAACAGGGAAATGGCAGAGACTTTGAACAAATATTTTGTATCGGTCTTCACGGTAGAAGACACTAAAAGCATCCCAGTAATAATAGATAATCAAGGGGTTATACCGAAGGGAGGAACTTAAAACAATCTTAAAGAAAAAGTACTAGGCAAACTAATGGGACTAAAGGCTGACAAGTCCCCTGGACCTGATAGCTTGCACCCTAGGGTCTTAAAAGAAGTGGCTGCAAAGATAGTGGATACATTGGTTGTAATCTACCAAAATTCCCTGTATTCTGGAGAGGACCCAGCGGATTGGAAAATCGCAAATGTAACGCCCCTATTCAAGAAAGGAGGGAGACAGTAAGAAGGAAACTATAGGCCAGTTAGCCTAACATCTGTCATTGGGAAAATGCTGGAATCCATTATTAAGAAAGTAGTAGCAGGACATTTAGAAAATCATAATACAATCAAACAGAGTCAACATGGTTTTATGAAAGGGAAATCGTGTTTGACAAATTTGCTGGAGTTCTTTGAGGATGTAACAAGCAGGGTGGATAAAGGGGAACCAGTTGATGCAGTGTATTTGGATTTCCAGAAGGCATTTGATAAGGTGCCACATAAAAGGTTACTGCACAATATAAGAGCTCACGGGATTGGGGGTAATATATTAGCATGGATAGAGGATTGGCTAACTAACAGAAAACAGAGAGTTAGGATAAATGGGTCATTTTCAGGTTGGCAAACTGTAACTAGTGGGGTGCCGCAGGGATCAGTGCTGGGGCCTCAACTATTTACAATCTACATTAATGACTTGGATGAAGGGACCTAGTGTACTGTTGCCAAATTTGCTGATGATACAAAGATAGGTGGGAAAGCAAGTTGTGAGGAGGACACAAAGGGCTCTATTTTGTCATTGGGGCAGGCTGGGGGCATGTCAGCCGCTTTTCGTGTTATCCACCCGACTCCACTTTGATGTGGGGGAAAAACGCAATTTTCACCGAATTGGCCAATTGTTTCCCAGCGTGTGGGAAGCCCTGGCCCAATTAGTCTTTCCATCCTGAAAGTCACCTCCGATGATGTCATCAATGCTGCTGGATTTAAGGCCTGCAAGCAGCCTTGCTTCTTCTGGAGACTACAAACTTCATGCCCATTGCTGTAAGCCCTTATTTCAGCCACGATGTCCAGCAGCAGGCCAAAGTCTGCTCCATGCTTTGATGAAGCCGCCCTGCAAGCTCTGGTGGAGGGAGCCAGAACCAATAAGGAGGTGCTCTTCCCTTCCTCGGGGAGGAAAAAGCCTCCTCAGCAGACTAAAGCTGTGTGGATGCAAGTGGCCCAGGCGGTTAATTCAATGTCTATGTGCAGCAGAACCTGGCTGCAGTGCAGGAAGAGGTTTCATGACCTTCTGCGCACTGGAAAAGTGAGTATGATTTTCCCAACACCCTCAATCTGATCCCCATCTCCTCTCCTCACCAGCAGTCAGCTTTGACAACCTCTTCCTCCACATCCCACTTGACACTGACATCCCTGCACCCTTACCCATTCCCTCTCTCTCTATGGTCACTTTCACCTAACTATTCGACTATGCAGCCCTCACACTCCCTATCGCTGTGATGCTATGAAAACAGCTTACAACACACAGGGAGGGCCCTTGGTCTTGCCACCTCACTCCATCTTTGTCTCCTTCTAACCATCAATGATATGGATTCTCTACACTCACTCCTTCATTCTGCTCCGAGTGCAGGAGAGGCAGACCTGCGAGAGGAGAGAGTGAAGTAAAAAGTAATTGAAGTGTGACATCACCAGAAAGCAGGTAAGTGATTGGTTGGTGAGTATTTCTCTCTTTCTCGCTTTTTTCCAAACTTAAATTTTGTGGTTTATAGTTTCTAAGGTCTCTGTTGTGTAGCGGGTACTGCTGGTAAACAAGGGCCCTTGAGTATATCATTTAATTATAATGTTATTGGTGGTATTGATTTGATTTAATTTAATTTGAATTAATTAAAGGGTAAGTCATGGCAGTATAGCTCGGCGCCGTGGTATGCTCCTCCTGCACTATGTAGGAAATCAGGGACACTTACTGTGTCCCTGACGACCATGTGTGCAGGAAGTGTGTCCAGCTGCAGCTACAGGCAGACCGCATTGCGGCACTGGAGCTGCGAATGGATACATACTGGAGCATTCGCGATGCTGAGGACATCGTGGAAAGCATGTTTAATGAGTTGGTCACACCGCAGGTAAAGGCTGCACAGGCAGGAAGGGAATGGGTGACCGCCAGGCAGAGTAGTAGGTGCAGGCAGGTAGTGCAGGGGTCCCCTGTGACCATCCCCCTCTCAAACAGATATACCGCTTTGGATATTGTTGGGGAGGATGGCTTATCGGGGGAAGGCAGCAGCAGCCAACTTCCTGGCACCATGGGTGGTTCTGCTGCACAGGATGGGAGGAAAAATACAGGTAGAGCTATAGTAAGAGGGGATTCTATTATAAGGGGAATGGATAGGCGTTTCTGCAGCCGCAAACAAGACTCCAGGATGGTATGTTGCCTCCCTGGTGCAAGGGTCAAGGATGTCTCAGAGCGGCTGCAGAGCATTTTGGAAGGGGAGGGTGAACAGCCAGTTGTCGTGGTGCATATAGGTACCAACAATATAGGTAAAAAACGGGATGAGGTCCTAAAAGCTGAATATAGGGAGTTAGGAGGTAAATTAAAAAATAGGACCTCAAAGGTAGTAATCTCAGGATTGCTACCAGTGCCACGTGCTAGTCAGAGTAGAAATAGAAGGATATTTCAGATGAATACATGGCTAGAGGAATGGTGCAAGGGGGAGCGATTCAAATTCCTGGGACATTGGAACCGGTTCTGGGGAGGTGGGACCAGTACAAACTGGACGGTTTGCACCTGGGCAGGCTCAGGACTGATGTCCTGGGGGAGTGTTTGCTCGTGCTCTGGGGGAGGGTTTAAACTAAAAAGGATAAGAAGGATAGAAGCAAAAGACAGGAAAAGCAAAGGTGGCAGTCAGAGAAATCAAGGGTTTAAATCAAACATGGCCACAGTAAATAATAATTCTAAAAGGCCTTTGTGTCTTAATGTGAGGAGCATTCATAATAAGGTGGATGAATTAGCTGTGCAAATAGAAGTAAATGAATATGATATGATTGGGATTACGGAAACATGACTCCAGGGTGACCAAGGCTGGGAACTCAACATCCAGGGGTATTCAATATTCAGGAAAGACAGGCAAAAAGGAGAAGGAGGTGGGGTAGCATTGCTGGTTAAAGAGGGGATTAACACAATTGTAAGGAAGGATATTATGTCCTTATGTCCTTATGTCTGATGACGTGGAATCTGTATGGGTAGAACTGAGAAATACCAAGGGGCAGAAAACATTAGTGGGAGTTGATAACAGAGCCCCTAACAGTAAAGCTGAAGTTGGGGATGGCATTAAACAGGAAATTAGAGATGCATGCAATAAGAGCACATCAGTTATCATGGGTGACTTTAATCTACATATAGATTGGGCTAACCAAATTAGTAACAATACTGTGGAGGAGGAATTCCTGGAGTGCATACGGGATGGTTTCCTGGACCAATATGTCGAGGAACCAACTAGAGACAAGGCCATCTTAGACTGGGTATTATGTAATGAGAAAGGATTAATTAGCAATCTTGTGTGAGGCCCCTTGGGTCGGAGCGATCATAATATGCTAGAATTCTTCATTAAGATGGAGCGTGAAGTTGTTGACTCAGAGACTAGGGTCCTGAATTTAAATAAAGGAAACTACGATGGTATGAGGCGCGAGTTGGATAGGATTGATTGGGGAATGTTACCCAAAGGGTTGACGGTGGATAGGCAATGGCAAACTTTCAAAGACCGCATGGATTTGTTTATTTTTACAGAATTTGTTCATCATTGTTTGGCATAAAAATAAAACAAAAAAGGTGACTCAACCGTGGCTAACAAGGGAAATTAGGGATAGCATAAGATCCAAGGAGAGGACATATAAATTGGCCAGAAAAAGCAGTAAACCTGAGGATTGGGAGCAGTTTAGGATTCAGCAAAGGAGGACAAAGGGATTAATTAAGAGGGGGAAAATAGAGTATGAGAGTAAGCTTTCAGGGAACATAAAAACTGACTGTAAAAGCTTTTATAGATATGTGAAGAGAAAAGGATTGGTGAAGTCAAGCGTAGGTCCCTTGCAGTCAGAATCAGGGGAATTTATAATGGGGAACAAAGAAATGGGTGACCAATTCAATACACACTTTGGTTCTGTCTTCACAAAGGAGGACACAAATAACCTTCCAGAGATGTCGGGGAACATAGGGTCTAATGAGAGGGAGGAACTGAATGAAATCAGTATTGGTAGGGAAATGATGTTAGGGAAATTGACGGGATTGAAGGGCGATAAATCCCCATGGCCTGATAATCTAAATCTTAGGGTACTTAAGGAAGTGGCCCTAGAAATAGTAGATGCATTGCTGGTCATCTTCCAAAATTCTATAGACTCTGGAACAGTTCCCATGGATTGGAGGGTAGCTAATGTTACCCCACTGTTCAAAAAAGGTGGTAGAGAGAAAATGGGGAATTATAGTCTGGAAAGCCTGACATCGGTAGTGGGGAAAATGCTAGAGTCCATTATAAAAGATGTAATAGCAGAGCACTTGGAAAACAGTGACAGGATCGGACAAAGTCAACATGGATTTACAAAAGGTAAATCGTGCTTGACTAATCTACTGGAATTTTTTGAGGATGAAACTGGTAGAATTGATAAGGGAGAACCAGTGGATGTGGTGTATTTGGACTTTCAGAAGGCTTTCAATAAGGTCCCGCATAAGAGATTAGCGTGTAAATTTAAGGCACATGTGATTGGGGGTAAGGTACTGACTTGGATAGAGAACTGGTTGGCAGACAGGAAGCAAAGACCTGGAATAAATGGGTCTTTTTCCGAGTGGAAGGCAGTGACTAGTGGGGTACCGCAGGGATCGGTCCCAGGACCCAGCTATTCACAATATACATTAATGATCTAGATGAGGGAACTAGATGTAATATCTCCAAGTTTGCAGATGACACAAAGCTGGGTGGGTGTGTGTGCTGTGAGGAGGATGCCGAGAAACTCCAGTATGATTTGGATAGGTTGGGTGATTGGGCAGATGCATGGCAGATGCAGTATAATGTGGATAAATGCGAGGTTATCCACTTTGGTGGCAAAAACAGGAAGGCAGATTATTATCTGAATGGCAATAGATTGGGAGAAGGAGAAGTGCAACGAGACCTGGGTGTCCTTGTGCACCAGTCGCTGAAGGTAAGCATGCAGGTGCAGCAGGCGGTTATGAAAGCAAATGGTATGTTGGCCTTCGTAGCGAGAGGGTTTGAGTACAGGAACAAGGATGTCTTGCTGCAGTTGTACAGGGCCTTGGTGAGACCACACCTTGAGTATTGTGTGCCGTTTTGTTCACCTTATCTGAGGAAGGATGTTCTTGCCATGGAAGGAGTTCAGCGAAGATTCACCAGATTGATACCTGGGATGGCAGGAATGACGTATGAGGAGAGATTGGGTCGATTGGGCTTATACTCGCTGGAGTTTAGAAGAATGAGAGGGGATCTCATTGAAACTTATAAAATTCTGACAGGACTAGACAGACTAGATGCAGGAAGGATGTTATCACTGTAATGATATCAGCAAATAGTGATGATATTTGTCTGTGTTTGATTACTTATGCCTTACAGCATATTTGTCTGTGTTTTTGATTACTTGTGCCTGACCAGCAGAGGTCATGTGAGAGACAAGCAGTCCAGAGGAGCTTTACTTTCAGTTTCATTCTAGATGCATCACAGCATAGTGTGTTCTGTAAAAAGCTGTAGAAAGTCTTGAACAAGACTTTAGATTAAACAACATTCTCTTTCAGAAATGAGTCTTTATTGAACCCAAAAAGAAATCAAAACATGGTGTCAGAAGTGGCTGAAAGAGAAAAAATCTGAAGTTAGCAACTCGATGGGACAGTGAAAGCAGTTGTGGCAAGTAAGCGAAATCAGCTCTCCACAGATTAGCAAGCCAGAAGAGAACATCGTTGCTTACCATTAGAGAATAGCTAACGAAGTGAAAAAATGGAAGGTTTACTCCCACCGGCGACGCTTCAATTAACAGGTAATGTGGCTGAAAATTGGAGAAGGTTCAAACAACGTTTAGAGTTGTATTTAGCGGCAATCGGAGCTGACAAGAAAAGTAATAAACAGAAATCGTCACTGTTCTTGCATGTCGTGGGTGATGAAGCGCTGGAGGTGTATAATAACTTCACATTCGCTGTTGATGGAGACAAAATGAAGCTAGATAAAATAATGGAACAGTTTGAGGCCTACTGCATACCTAAACGCAACGTGACCTTTGAGAGGCACAAATTTTTCACATGTGCACAGAAAATCGGCGAGACTATTGATCAGTATGTGACTGAACTGAGAAACCGGAGCAAATCGTGTGAATTTGGGGGACTCACAGACTCGCTGATAAAAGACAGACTGGTGTGTGGTATTCCAGATAATGATCTAAGGGAAAGGCTGCTAAGAGAGCAAGATCTAGACCTGGGAAAAGCCATAGCACTGTGTAGGGTTACAGAGACTGTGAAGTTGCAGGCAAAGGAGCTGTTCAGTGACAGTAGCTGCAACGTGGATGCAGTGAGAAAGCACGGATACAAACCGTTTACCAAAGAGAGCGCCAATGTGAAAAAAGAGACGTGGCCAGCAAACGAAAATGAAAGGGACAATCGGAAGTCATGTAGTCGGTGCGGTACACAGCATCCACCAAGAAAGTGTCCAGCATATGGTAAAACTTGCTATAGTTGCAACAAGAACAACCATTATGCCCGTTGCTGCAAGAACCAAGTGCAACAAAGCAAGGTCCATGCAGTAGATGAAAGCGACATAGAGGAATTCTATGTAGATGTTGTGTCTGAAAACAAAAGAGAAGAAAGAGACTGGATATTGACACTAAAAGTGAATGACATACACATTCCATTTAAATTGGATACTGGCGCACAAGTTAATGTGATATCAGAGACCGATTTTAAGAGAATTAGACCCAGACCAAAGTTACATGGAATACAAGTGAAAGTGACCGGATACTCAGGTACTGATATACCAGTGAAAGGAAAATGCATTGTCAAAGTAACACACAAGGACAGAGAGCACACGCTAGCATTAATCGTGGTGCCAAAGGATGTGCAAGCCATACTAGGTTTAAAAGCCTGTGAGAGACTGAACCTGGTAAAGAGAGTCCTCGTTGTGGAAAGTGAAAGAGAGACAGTCTATGATGAACTGAATGTTGCGTACACACCGGGTAAGCTGATGTATACAGCAGACACGTTGTCCAGAGCTGTTGACCCAAGTGAGCCCGCAAACACCACAATGGATGAAAAAGTGAATGCCTACGTGGACATGATCACAAGTGCACTGCCCATAGCAGATGCAAAAATGGAGCTCATAAAGACTGAGACAAACAAAGATGAAACAATGAGACGACTGAGACAAAGCATCTTGGATGGATGGCCCAACATGAAGCGAGACTGCTCACCTGATATAGCAGAGTACTGGAACTGCAGGGCGGAACTACCAGTGGTCGAAGACATCATCTACAAAGGAAGTAAAATAGTTATCCCAAAGAGTCTGAGAAGAGAGATGCTAAAAAAGATCCATGGAGGACATCTGGGAATCGAAAAGTGTAAGAAAAGAGCACGAGAGGTGATGTACTGGCCACGAATCAACCAAGATGTGACAAATGAGGTGTCAAACTGCACAATATGCCTGAAATATCGAGCAAGCAATCCGGTAGAACCACTAAAGCCACACCCAGCACCAGACAGACCTTACCAGAAGGTAGGCGTTGACCTATTCGTATGTCAAGGGAAGGACTATCTTGTCGTCACAGACTATTACTCCCTGTATCCAGAGGTTTGTAGACTGTACACCACCACTGCAGAAGCTGTGATAAGAAGTATGAAAGCCATATTCTCCAGACATGGCGTGGCAAGCGAGGTCTTCACAGACAACGGACCCCAGTTTAACAATGCAAATTTCCGACACTTTGCCAAAGAGTGGGACTTTGTCCACACAACGTTAAGTCCTCACTATCCACAGTCCAATGGATTAGTGGAAAAATCGGTCCAGACAGTGAAAAGACTGATGTACAAGGCAAAAGACAGTGGAACTGACTTCTACCAAAGCATGCTTGTATACCGCACAATGCCGCTCGAGTGTGGTATGTCACCAGCCCAACTCCTGATGGGACGTCGGCTAAGGTCAAACCTACCCATCCCGGAGAACCTCCTGAAAACAAAAGAGGGGGAGAAAGTGAGGAAGTTCAAAGAGCAACAGAAAGAAAAGCAAAAGTACTACTATGACAGAGGAACACAAAACCTACCTGAACTCCACACTGGTGACCAAGTAAGGTTGAAAGACAAAACAAACACATGGACTCAGAAGGGAACTGTCCTGAGTGAAGTTCAACCAAGATCATACACCATTCAGACAGATGAGGGTGCTGTTCTGAGAAGAAATCGTCGAGATCTTCTCATGGGACCAGCCACAGCAGGTCAAGAGACTGATACTGGTGAACAACCTGATCACACAGCTGAGAACCAATCATCTGAGGCAACAACTCAGATTCAAGGACAATCAATCAGAAAATCCTCAAGGCACGTGAAGCCTCCTGAGAGACTCATTGAGCAAATTTAAGGACTATTGTTAAAGAAGGAAGTAATGTTATCTTATTCTTTCTTCAAGTTCTAGTGTATTGACATATTTCATGTGAACACACAAAGCAAGGGTAAAAAACCTTGATCATGATAATGGTAATGTAAGTTCATTAAATGTTGTTAGTTAAAAGTAAAATACTTTTGTTTTAAGAAAGGGAGATGTAATGATATCAGCAAATGGTGATGATATTTGTCTGTGTCTGATTACTTATGCCTTACAGCATATTTGTCTGTGTTTTTGATTACTTGTGCCTGACCAGCAGAGGTCATGTGAGAGACAAGCAGTCCAGAGGAGCTTTACTTTCAGTTTCATTCTAGATGCATCACAGCATAGTGTGTTCTGTAAAAAGCTGTAGAAAGTCTTGAACAAGACTTTAGATTAAACAACATTCTCTTTCAGAAATGAGTCTTTATTGAACCCAAAAAGAAATCAAAACAATCACCTGGTGTATCACAGCTCACAATTGAGCATCAGCAGATGGTGGAGACAGGGACAGCAGTGGAGAGTCCTAGTCGGAGGGCACAGGACTCTGCCAGCTCGGCTCAGCTGCATCTCGACCCTGTGTCTACGGGTCCATCCAGAGGAAGAGTGGTGCTGGAACTCCAGGAACAGGTGCAGGAGTCTCTGGCAGGTTTTGTCTCTAGGGTAGCTGCGAGTGTGGAGCGAATGGAGGAGTCCCTCGCTAACATCAGCAGAGCCTTTGTGGAGACGTTGGCGCATGAAGGCAGCATCATGGAAAGGATGGCAACCTCCATGGAAAGGCTGTCTACGGCCATGGAGGCAGTAAGTCGCCGGAGTGAGGAAAACATGGTGAGTATTCAGAATAGACTGACATCTCTGGAGGAGCAATGGTCAGCTATTGAACAGAGAAACCAGAGCTTCATGGAAGTCCTTCTGAGTAGGACTGCCAGTGCAGATACGGGTACCCATGGCCCCCCTGATGTGCAGCAAGGTGCTTTCAAGCCACTTGCAAGCGCTGAGGGGGACCTGACCCATGAGAGGGAAGTTGGCGGCAGACATCAAAGAAGTGGAGGCTCCTCTCCAAGCGCTCACACTTCCATGCCAATGCAAAGCCCTCGGTCAGAGCCCCACCAGAGTCCCCACCCAACTGAAATCTGCGTCTGAACCCCTGCACAGCCGCAGGAGCAGCAGACTGTTGACGAGCCCTCACAGACTCGCAACCCCAGAGGACGCTCGCCAAAGGTGTCGAGACAGGAGCAGCAACAAAGTGAGCAAGGGGCCTCTACATCTGCTGAAGCCACAGGAGAAGCACCACATAGGAGCACACGTAAAAGAAAGATAATACACAAGTAGTCACAAGGGTAGTCACTTGGGTGTAATTTTATGTTTATTTTTAACATGCCGCAAGTTGCATATTGTCATAAAAAATACTGATGGGAAACTTGCAGTTGTGGCGTCTGTCATTTCGCTAATGGGGCTTCCACATTGAGGGCTTAGGGTGACTTGCAATTGTCAGTATGGTGGTCAGAGTGATAAGAATCGCAGGCTCTTGGACATTGTCGCTGGTCTGATAAGAAGCTGCGAGGCAAAAGTGTTTGATTGTGCAGGCTAAGCAAATCTTGCATCCCGGGCAGCAATGTGGTCGCGTGCTGGTGCCTCTGCTGTGCAGCTTCAGGTGGGTGATCAGCAGCTTGGCACTCCTGTTGATGCTGTTGGCGGTGCTGTTGTTCATGTTTCTACTGCTGCCACGGCTGGTCTTTGTCCGAATCTGACGTCCAGGAGGAAAGGAATTAAATGGTCGCCATGCTTCTGGTATATGCCTCAGCTCAGGAAGCGCTCAGTCAAGGTGGGGAGAGGGGTTTCCCAGGAGGTCACACTGGAGATGGGTGTCAGGCTCCAAACTTCCACAACAATGAGTAGGCCTGTTAAAAGATCCCCCAGACCTGAGACTACAAAGTTCTGCCACCTGCAAATGAAGATTGCTGAAAACACCTTTTTAATGGTGAAGCTGCAGCTGTTAGTAAGCAATCCACTTGTGCTGCCACCACGTTTCACTGGCGTGTTTCAGAGGAGGCGTGCAGAATGTGGGAAGACTGTTAAAATCAGAAAGGCCTCTCAAAATGGGATTATCGAGGCACTTAACTGGTTGTTAAGGGCCTTAAGGGCCTATCCCGTCTCTTGGAGGCGGGATGGAGACGGTGTCAGAAAACTCGCTTGTGGGAAATTTGCTCGGAGGCGGGATGGAGGCGGGATCAGGCCCGCCCGGCAGTTTTTGTGATTTTAACACTTCACACGCCTCCATTCCCACCTCCTCAGGCCTAGTAAAATCGAGCCCAAAGAGTCTGCAAAGGGATATAGTGTTGAGATACCGCGGCTAACGTGGGAGTCGAGACCAGAGTTGTTGGAACACAACTGCTTTAATTTACATCATGGCAAAACAAGTGCTTAAAAAGCCCGCGCAACCACTTAAATACTCCCCAGACAGGAAGTGCTCCCGGCAGCCTGTCCCTGCGGGAAACAAGCTGCCGGAGGAAAGGGCCCACGGCTGGGGGCGGCTGCTGCCGGCAGTGCACCTGCGTAAACTGTCCGTGCCGCCGTGAGCGGATTATGTCCAATGGTGGCATGTCGCCACAGAGCTCCCCCCAGAATCCGCTTAGGAGGAGTGGGCAAATCGTGACGGTGGTCTAATGGTTCTGCCGGAGCGGCTCTGAGTGGCCGCCGGTCTAATTGGTGGAGCCGGGCGGTTCGCTGCCGGCTGTGCTGGCTTGCTGGCGGGACAGCCTCTAGTTGGAGGTCGGGCCACGGGGACCTGTTCCCCTGGTTCTGTGTATACTGGTTTGAGTCGGTCGATGGAGACCGTTTCGACCCTGTCACCGAGTCGCAGCTTGAAGAACTTGTCCCCGGTTTGTAGTACCTCGTACGGTCCGTCGTACGGGGGTCACAGGGGTCCGCGGTGTGCGTCGTGTCGCACGAAGACGAAGCGTGCCTGCTGTAAGTTTGGCGGGACGTGAGGTGCGAGTTCGCCATGTCAGTTGACCGGAAGTGGGGCGAACTGTTGAGCAGAAGAAAAAGAGTTGAGCCGCTGCTGTTCGGCCGACCAAGGCGTGGTAGCCTCCGGAAGGAATTCGCCTGGTACGCGCAGCAGTTGTCCGTAGACTAACTCCGCTGCTGAGGACTGGAGGTCTTCCTTGACCGCGGTGCGTAGGCCTAGTAGCACCCACGGTAGGCGGTCAGTCCAGGTACTGTCCTGCAGGCTAGCGCGGACTGAGGCCTTGAGTGACCTGTGGAAGCGTTCACACAGCCCATTGGCCTGTGGGTGGTACGCCGTGGTTCGGTGGAGCGTCACCCCGAGGTTGCGTGCTGTGGCCGTCCAGAGTTCGGAGGTGAACTGGGCGCCTCTGTCGGAGGTTATGTTGGACCACATGGTCGGAGGCGTCGGTGGTGAGCGCGACCCGGGCATCAGCCCTCGGGTGCGCGAGCAGGGTGGCGTCGGTGAGCGCGTTTTTGGTGGCGTCGAAGGCGGCTGATGTGTCAGCGGTCCAGGCTACGGCCATCTTGCCGGATTTACCTCGGAGGGAATCGTATAGGGGCTTCATGAGGGCTGCAGCCCTGGGGATGAACCTGTTGTAAAAGTTCACCATCCCGAGGAACTCCTGGAGGCCCTTGATGCTTTTAGGGCAGGGGAATTGCTGGACGGCCTGCACCTTGTTGGGCAGGGGGACGGCCCCAACAGGGGTGATGTGGTGGCCGAGAAAATCGATCTCGGCTAGGCCGAATTGGCACTTCGTCGGGCTGAGGATAAGCCCATGTTGGGCTAAGCGCCCAAACAGGATGCGAAGGTGTTCGAGGTGTTCCTGTTTGGAGGAGCTGGCCACGAGAATGTCGTCTAAATAGACGAATAGAAAGTTCAGGTCCCGGAGGACTGAGTCCATAAGGCGCTGAAAAGCCTGGGCTGCATTCTTGAGGCCGAAGGGCATCCTCAGGAACTCGAACAGGCCGAATGGGGTGATGACGGCCGTTTTGGGGATGTCCGCGGAGTGTACGGGGACTTGGTGGTAACCGCGCACCAGGTCGACCTTGGAGAAGATGGTTCGTCCGGCCAATCGAGCCGAGAAGTCCTGGATGTGCGGCACCGGGTATCGGTCGGGGGTGGTGGCATCGTTGAGGCGGCGGTAGTCCCCACAGGGCGCCAGCCTCCGCCGGGCTTGGGGGCGATGTGGAGGGGTGAGGCCCAAGGGCTGCTGGAGCGGCGGATGATGCCGAGTTGCTCCATGGTGGTGAACTCGGCCCACGCGATTTCCAGCTGGGCCGGGTCGAGTCTGCGGGTGTGGGCAGCGACCGGGGGGCCGGTGGTGGGGATATAGTGCTCCACACCGTGTTTGGCGACTTTGGCCGAAAAGGTCGAGTTAGTGAGGGCGGGAAACTCGGCTAGTAGTGCCGAGTAGTCGTCCGTGGCTCTGGCGAGGCAGTAGGTCGTCAGGCCGGCCGAACGGGCCGGGGTGACTGCGCCAGGGATGGGGCCATAGTGTTGATGTCGACGAGGCGGTGCCTCGGAATGTCGACAAGGAGGCCGTGGGCGCGTAGGAAGTCAGCGCCAATGAGTGGGCAGAGGACCTTGGCTGTGAGGAACTCCCAGCGGTAGCGGCGGCCTGCGAGGTCGAGCATGACCATGCGGGTGCCGTATGTGCGGATGTCAGAGCCATTGGCTGCAGCCAGCGTAACACCCCGTGCACCACGTTGGATTTCGAGGGCGGAGGCGGGGGTGATGCTGTGCTGGGCTCCTGTGTCGCACAGGAATCGGCGGTTGGTGCTGTCGTCGGTGACGTACAGTAGGGGCCCCTTTTGCCCCGCGGCCATCGTGGGGGCCGGTGCGGGGAGAGGTTTGAAAGTGCACGGTGTCGTGCAGCGTTGGGCCCTCGTGCCAAAACGGGTGTGGTAGTAGCAGTGACCCGGAGTGGAAGGGCGGTCGGGCCTAGTGAGCCGGGGGGACCGCGTGGTCGTTGCCGTGAGGTCGGGCGCGACGTCGCGGGCGGTCTGGGCGGAGAGCAGCCGGTCGGCCTTTTCGGCTATCTCGTTCAGGTCCATGGAGCCAGACTCCATAATGAGCGGGCGGATGCTGGCGGGGAGCTGCCGAATGAAAAGCGTGCGAAAGAGGGCGCCGGGTTTTTTGTCGTCCGAGAGGGACAGCATGTGGGAAAGCAGGTCTGATGGTGAAGCATCACCAAGGCCTGGGAAGTCGAGGAGTTGGCAGTTGCGCTGGTAGGAGGATGCCTGAAATTTTTTAAGGAGCGCGGCCTTCAGATGTTCGTACTTGCCTTCCTCTGGTGGATCCTGCAGCGCTGCCCAAACCTTAGGGACTGTGGCGCAGGTGAGAGAGGCAACGAGGTAGTCGTACTTCGTGGCGTCGACTGTGATGCTTCTCAGCCGGAATCTGGACTCGGCTTGAACGAACCAGGCCTCGGCCAGGTTCTCCCAAAAGTCCGGTAGTTTAACCGTGACTGCGTAGGTATCCGCCATGCTAGCTTAGGATTCGTCCTGAGCGTTGGGGTCACCAGTGTTGAGATACCGCGGCAAACGTGGGAGTCGAGACCAGAGTTGATGGAACACAACTGCTTTAATTTACATCATGGCAAAACGAGTGCTTAAAAAGCCCGCGCAACCACTTAAATACTCCCCAGACAGGAAGTGCTCCCGGCAGCCTGTCCCTGTGGGAAACAAGCTGACGGAGGAAAGGGCCCACGGCTGGGGGCGGCTGCTGCCGGCAGTGCGCCTGCGTAAACTGTCCGTGCCGCCGTGAGCGGATTATGTCCAATGGTGGCATGTCGCCACAATAGATAGGTTAAGTGAATGGGCAACAATTTAGCAGATGGAGTATAATGTGGGAAAATGTGGGATTGTCCACTTTGGTAGGAAAAATAAAAAAGCAAATTATTATTTAAATGGAGAGAGACTACAAAATGCTGAGGTACAGAGGGATCTGGGTGTCCTCGTACATGAAACACAAAAAGTTAGCATGCAGGTACAGCAAGTAATTAGGAAGGCAAATGGACTGTTTGCCCTTATTGCAAGGGGGATGGAGTATAAAAGTGGGGAAGTCTTGCTACAACTGTAGCGGGTACTGGTGAGACCACATCTGGAGTCCCGCGTGCAGTTTTGGTCTCCTTATTTTAGGAGGGATATACTTGCATTTGTAAGGGGTCGTTTTAACGAGCTTGTGGTGTGCGAGATCGGTTTTTGATTTCACACTGCTCGTGAGCGGTTCCGAAGCGCTCCCCCCTCACCGGTTCTAGACACTGGGCTTATTGCCAGATCACCTTGATGTGTTGGCCCAACTTGTGACTCGGAAGACAAATGGATCAGGTGAGACAAGGTAAGTTTTAAATCAAAGGTATCTTTATTTTTAAGGAGAATAAAACATAGAGAATGAAGAAACAATGCAGACAAAAATCATGAACACGCCTCTCAATGGGAACTCAAATTAAACACACAAGAGTTACCTTGACTATCATAATACATCAATTCTAGATCAGCAATATAATAAAACGGGGGTGGAGAAAGCGCCCGGCACAACGAAGGATGAATAACACTCCCGAATTACAAAGTCCTTAATATTAAAAACCCTCCCGTCTCTACAGTATACCTCAACTAGATCAGCTAGGTGGAGTTGGGCCTCTATGCTCACCAGGGTTTTTAAAACTGTCCTTGACCTTGGTGCTCCTGTATCGTCCGGGATCTCCAATCTTCCTTATGGGACCGGCTCCTGAACCTGCTCTCCTGCTCGAACTTGTAGGCCCTCCGTGCTCCTCGAACCTCACCAGGGTTTTAAAACTGTCCTTGACCTTGGTGCTCCTGTATCGTCCGGGATCTCCAATCTTCCTTATGGGACCGGCTCCTGAACCTGCTCTCCTGCTCGAACTTGTAGGCCCTCTGTGCTCCTCGAACCTCACCAGGGTTTTAAAACTGTCCTTGACCTTGGTGCTCCTGTATCGTCCGGGATCTCCAATCTTCCTTATAGGACCGGCTCCTGAACCTGCTCTCCTGCTCGAACTTGTAGGCCCTCTGTGCTCCTCGAACCTCACCAGGGTTTTTAAAACTGTCCTTGACCTTGGTGCTCCTGTATGAAACTGTGTTTTTAATGTCTCTTTTCCCCCAACAGTTATACTGTTTTCTTGCCCTTATCTTGGCGCCAAATCAGGGGTTTTCTTTTGTTAAAGTAATGGGCAGGCTGCTTTGACAAAAGCGGGTACTTTATTTTAATGTCTTGTAAATGAAACTAATGGGATCTGTCCTGTGTCCCTCTGAGCTTGGTACAGATAATAGGTTTTGTCTGTGCTCTGTGATTTCAGAGATGGGTTTGCGTTTTGCTAGCAATTAACACACCTTGAGGTGTAAATACTTTTGTTTTGACTTCGTTACTACTGTAACCATTTTATCATATCAATTGCAGTCAGTTCTGGAATCTTCTAATCGGTGGCGACTCAGGTTTCTTTAAGATACTGTAGTGGTATGTCCTTCTGAAATGAGTCATGTGATCTGCCAACTCCATCTTGTGTTCATAAAATGTGGCCATTTCAGGGGTTTTACAATGTAGACTGTATTTTCCTGGATTTTTGCGAATCCTACAATTGGAGGTCATTCAGAGAAGGTTCACGAGGTTGATTCCTGAGTTGAAGGGGTTGTCTTATGAAGAAAGGTTGAGCAGGTTGGGCCTATAATTGGAGTTTAGAAGAATGAGAGGTGATCTTATTGAAACCTGTAAGATTCTGAGGGGGCTTGACAGGGTAGATGCAGAAAGGATGTTTCCCCTCGTGGGGGAATCTAGAACTAGGGGGCATAGTTTCAAAATAAGGGGTCGCCCATTTAAAATGGAGATGAGGAGGAATTTCTTCTCTCAGAGGGTTGTGAATCTTTGGAATTCTCTACCCTGGAGAGCTGTGGAGGCGGATTCATTGAATATATTCAAGGCGGAGATAGACAGATATTTGAGCTACAGGGGAGTCAAGGGTTATGGGAAATGGGTGGGAAAATGGAGTTGAGGCCAAGACCAGATTAGCCATGATCTTATTGAATGGCAGAGAAGGCTCGAGGGGCCAAATGGCCTACTCCTGCTCCTATTTCTTATGTTCTTATGTTCTTATATTTCACAGTGTCGCAGCAGGCCAGCAATCCGTGCTGCAACAGATTGCTAGGGATGATGAGGTGCTGCCCCGGGGGAGTGGCATCTCTCAGGATGACAGCATTCCTGCTCCCACCACTACCACTTTGCCATTGCCCTTGTTGCTGCCTGTCATCCAGCCTGCCCAGACTGCTGCCACCCATGCTGAGGTGGTGCAGTCTACAGCCGGGCATCCCAGGCCCAGAGCTGGTCGAGGGCATCCTGCAAGGCCATCTGAAGTCTCCCGCACGGACACTCAGCACACTTCCACCAGCCCTGCTGCAGCCACTGGGCCAACACTTCGTAGGAGCACTAGATTAGGCAAAGGCACAGTAACGAGGGGCACTAAGGGATTGCACAAGGGTGAATAGGTAATATTGTTGTTGTAAATATGTGTTCACTGATGATTGATACATTTATTAATTCAGTTTTAATTCTTTTGTGGTGGGTCCCATTTCAGCTTTGCGCTGTGATATGGCCTGCGACAGGGATGGAATGATGGGGATGTGGTGAACAATGGGGATCTGGGGTTTCATTTATTGGAACCGCAGTCTGATGAGGCAGTCATGGACCACCCTTCCGCAAGGCCAATTGAGTGCCTGCCTCGTCCCTCGCTCCTGTTCCTCCTCCTCCTCCTCCTCCTGAGGTGGTCCCACAATCTCTGATGGCAATGGCTGGGCCTTCATGATGGCCAAGTTGTGGAGCATGCAGCAGACCACGACTAAATGGGACGCCCGCTCAGCCGAGTGCTGGAAGGCTCCTCCCGAGCGGCCAAGGCAGCGGAACCATTGCTTGAGCACTCCGATGGTCTGCTCGATTATGTTCCTGGTGGTGGCATGGCTCTCATTATGAGTGCTGAGCAGGAGAGTTGGGGTTGCGCAGGGGAGTCATGAGCCAGGTGGAGAGCGGATAGCCCTTGTCTCCGACCAGCCAGCCGCGAGCTTCATGTGGTAGCTGGAAGAGTGCTGGCACACCAGTCTGGCGCAGGATGAAGGCATTGTGGTTGTTCACATTGAGGATTCGCTGTCCGAGGTCGCACAACAACTGCACATTGAGTGGTAGCCTTTGTGGTTACGGAAGATCTCAGGATTGTTATGCGGTGCCTGCAAAGCCACATGGGTGCAGTCACTGGCACCCTGCACCATGGTGAAGCCTGCTGTCCTGGCAAAGCCACATGCACACTTGTCCTGCCTCTCTCTTGTGATGGGAAAGGAAATGTAGTCCCTTCTCCTACTGTAGAGAGCCTCTGTGACCTCCCAGAATGCAGCGATGGATGGTGAACTGCGAGATGTTAGCTATATATCCTGTAGCAGACTGGAGGGAACCGCTGGTGAAGAAATTGAGGGTGACGGTGACCTTGACTGCCACTGAGAGAGCCGTGGTCGCCCTGATCTGAGGCTCAATGTCTGGTTACAGGAGGTGACAGAGTTCTGTGACCACCTCTTGGCTGATGTGGAGCCTTCTACTACACTGCTCCTCGCTTAATTGTGTTGTTGGAATACCCTCGGAGGGTAAGGCCTCCCGTTGAGAGCCCTGATGACCCTCCTCCTCCCTCTGGCCACATGTTCCAGTCTTTCTCGCTGCCTCTGCTCCAGCCGCGACTCATTACCCATGATCCCTTTAAATATCGTCCCTGGAGCTGGCGTCTGCCTGCTTCACGCCTCCTTTCCCTGTCACTGTTGGGGTGAGGTGCTAAGGCAGGGGCGAAAATGAATTTGGCAGGTCGGGCACCCAGTGAGCATTACACACTCACTGACATCACGATCTGCCTGCCGCTAAAGTCCCCAGCGGTAAATGTTAGTGGCGGCACTAAGTGGGGACCAGATTTGGCATGCAGCACTAGATTCACCTCACCACAGTGCTACTGACTCAGAACCCCGTTAGCGCCCCCGCCAGATGTTAACTGGAGGTGCTAAGGTACCGAATTTCTCCCCCACAGAATCATAGAATGGTTACAGCAAAGAAGGAGGCTATTCGGCTCGTCGAGCCCGTGCCGGCTCTCTGCAAGAGCACTTCAGTAAGTCCCACACCCCGGCCCTGCAAAGTTCTTTCCTTCAGGTACTTATCCAATTCCCTGTTGAAAGTCACAATTTAATCCGCCTCCACCACCCTTTCAGGCAGTGAATTCCAGATCCTAAGCACTCGCTGCGTAAAAAAGTTTTTCCTCATGTCGCCTTTGGTTCTTCTGCCAATTACCTTAAATCTGTGTCCGCTGGTTCTCGAACCTTCCGCCAATGGGAACAGTTTCTCTCTATCTACTCTGTCTAGACCCCTCATGATTTTTAACACTTCTATCAAATCTCCTCTCAACCTTCTCTGCTCTAAGGAGAACAGCCCCAGCTTCTCCAGTCTATCCACGTAACTGAAGTCCCTGGAACCATTCTTTTCTGCACCCTCTCTAGGTTCTTCACATCCTTGCTAAAGTGCGGTGCCCAGAATTGGACACAATACTCCAGCTGAGGTCGAACCAGTGTTTTATACAGGTTCATCATAACTTTTGTAATCTATGCCTCTATTTATGAATCCCAGGATCCCTTATGCTTTTTTAACCACTTTCTTAACCTGCCCTGCCACCTTCAACGATTTGTGCACATATACTCCCGGGTCTCTCTGTTCACGCACCCCCTTTAGTTTATATTGCCTTTCCTCATTCTTCCTACCAAAATGTATCAATTCACACTTTTCTGCATTAAATTTCATCTGCCACGTGTCTGCCCATTCCACCAGCCTGTTTATGTCCTCTTGGACTCTATCACTATCCTCCTCATTGTTCACTATACTTCCAAGTTTTGTGTCATCTGCAAATTTTGAAATTGTGCCCTGTAGACCCAAGTCTATTTCATTAATATATATCAAGAAAAGCAGTGGTCCTAGTGTCAACTCCTGGGGAACACTACTGTGTACCTTCGTCCAGTCTGAAAAACAACTGTTTACCGCTACTCGCTGTTTCCTGTCACTTAGCCAATTTCATATCCACGCTGCCACTGTCCCTTTTATTCCGTGGGCTTCAACTTTGCTGGCAAGCCTATTATGTGGCACTTTATCAAATGCCTTTTGGAAGTCCCTGTACACCACATCAACCACTTTGCCCTTATCAACCCTCTCTGTTACCTCATCAAATAACTCAATCAAGTTAGTTAAACAATCGGGCTCGATTTTGCCAGGCCCGAGGAGGCGGGATTGGAGGCGTGTGAGGTGGTAAAATCGCAAAAAATGGCGGGCGGACCCAATCCCGCCTCCATCCCGCCTCCAAGCAATTTTCCCACATGCCTGTTTTCTGACCCCGTTTCCATCCCGCCTCCAGGATAGGCCCTTAACAACCAGTTAAGTGCCTCTATAATCCCATTTTGAGAGGCCTTTCTGATTTTAACACTTTTCCCACGTGCCGCACATCTCCTCTGGAACACGCCAGTGAATCCTGGCAGCATCACAAGTGGATTGCTTACTAACAGCTGCAGCTCCACCATTAAAAAGGAGTTCTCAGCAATCTTCATTTGCAGGTGGCAGAACGTTGTGTCAGGTCTGGGGAAACTTTTAGCAGGCACACTCATTGTTGTGGAAGTTTGGAGCCTGACACCCATCTCCAGTTTGACCTCCTGGGAAACCCCTCTCCCCACCTTGAATGAGTGCTTCCTCAACTGAGGTATATACCAGAAGAATGGGAACCATTAATTTCCTTTCCTCCTGGACATCAGATTCGGATGAAGACCAGCCGCGGCAGCAGCAGAACCCTGAACAACAGCAGCACCAACTGCAGGAGCTCCAAGCTGCTGCTCACCCACCTGAAGCTGCACAGGCCAGAAGGCGCCAGCGCATGGAAGCACGTCGGCATAGGAGATACCCCCAAAACAGGGTCCACCGACAGAGGATCAGCTACCTCAACGTGACTGAGCAGCAGCGCCAAATGAGGCTCCGACTTTCGCGAGAGGTAGTGGGTGACATCTGCACAATGCTGCAGCAAGAGCTGGAGCCCAGAGGAGCAGGTGGACACCCCTTACCAGTGGCCGTCAAAGTCACCACAGCACCCAACATTTTTGCTTCAGGCTCATTCCGGGGATCAGCAGCAGACATCAGCGGCATCTCCCAGGCGGCCGCACACACTTGCATCATGCAGGTAACCGATGCCCTCTTTGCCATCGCGCACAATCACATCCATTTCACCAAGGATCAAACAAGTGTCACGGCATGTGCAGTTCGGTTTGACAATCTGGCAGGCTTTCCAAGGGTGCAGGGTGTTGTTGACTGCACACATGTGGCCCTTAAGGCACCCCATCACAATCCAGGTATTTTTATCAACCGCAAGGGCTTCCACTCCCTCAACGTGCAGCTGGTGTGTGACCACAAGAAGGAAATTTTGCATGTTTGTGCCAAGTACCCTGGCAGTTGCCATGACTCATTCATCCTGCACCAGTTTAGTGTGCCTCCACTCTTCAGTCCGCCAGACCAAATTTTCGGATGGCTACTTGGAGACAAGGGCTATCGCCTGAAGACGTGGCTAACGACGCCGTTGAGGAGCCCATCCAACGAAGCTGAGGAGAGCTACAACTCCAGCCACATTTCCACCAGATCCATAATCGAGCAAACCATCGGCTTGCTGAAGATGCGCTTCAGATGCCTTGATAGATCAGGTGGAGCCCTGCAGTACTCAGCAGCCAGGGTCTCCAGAATGGTCGTGGTCAACAACATGGCACAGCATCGTGGCTTACAGATGCCTGAGGAACAAGTGGCTCATCACATAGCCTCCTCAAATGAGGAGGAGGAGGAGAGCGACAATAAACAGCACATTGCTGCCCAGGATGCAAGGGACGCACTCATCTTGGCCAGATTTGCTTAGCCTAACCAATCAAGCACTTTTGCCTCGCAGCTTCTTACCAGAGCATCGACAATGGCCAAGAACCTGCGGATTCCTATAACTCTGACCACCATACTGACAATTGCAAGTCACCCTAAGCCCTCAATGTGGAAGTCCCATTTGCGAAATGATACACGTCACAACTTCAACAGTTTGCCAGCAGAATTTTTTACCACAACAAGCAACTGATGGCATGACAAAAATAAACACAACATTACACCCAAGTGACTACCCTTGTGACTACTTGTGCATTATCTTCCTCTTACGCGTGCTCCTACATGGTGCTTCCCCTGTGGCTTCAGCAGATGTGGAGGCCCCTTGCTCACTTTCTTGCTGCTCTTGCCTTGACACCTTTGGCGGGTGTCCTCTGGGGTTGCGAGCCTGGGAGGGCTTGGCAACAGTCTGCTGCTCCTGCAGCTGTGCAGGGGTTGAGACGCCGATCTCAGTTGGGTGGGGACTCTGGTGGGGCTCTGACCGAGGGCTCTGCAGTGGCATGGCTTGGAGAGGAGCCCCCACTTCCTTGTTGTCTGCCACCAACTTCCCTCTCATGGGTCAGCCCCACTTCAGAGCTAGCAAGTGGCTGGACCGCACCTTTCTGCACTTCAGGAGGGCCATGAGGACCCGTTTCTGCGCTGGAAGTCCTACTCCCGAGGACTTGCATGAATGTCTGGCTTGTATGCTCAATAGCTGACCATCGCTCCTCAAGAGATGTCAGTCTATTGTGAACAATGATCATGTTTTCACGACCCTGGCGACTAAGCTCCTCCATGGCCGTAGCCATCCACTCCTCTACAGTAGCCATCCTTTCCACGGAGGTTGCCATCCTTTCCGTGGTGATGCCTTCATGCGCCAATGCCTCCACAAAGGCTCTGCTCATGTTAGCAATGGACTCCTCCATTCGCTCCACACTCGCTGTGATCCTGGAGACAAAACCTGCCAGAGACTCCTGCACCTGTTCCTGGAGTTCCAGCACCGCTCTCCTTCTGGATGGGCCCGGAGACATAGGGTCGACATGCAGCTGAGCTGAGCTGGCAGAGTCCTGCGCCCTCCGACGAGGACTCTCCACTGCTGTCCCTGTCTCCACCATCTGCTAATGCTCACTTGTGAGCTGTGATACACCAGGTGACAACACTATACTATCTTGCGAAGTTCCCACCAAAGTGTGAGTGTCTGTGCTGGTGCTGGGTGCGCTGAATTCTGCTGACGCTACGCCTTCAAAGGTTGCAGCTTCATCTGAGGAGTCTTGAAGCTCAGGCTGTTCCTCCTGGACAGTGGGGACAGGGGCTGTCGATGGTCCTGTCGGGGAGTAAAGAAAAGAGTTGGAGATGTGAGGTAAAGTTTGCATGCACATTGAATTGTGCAGATGATCATAAGTCAATCAGTTAGAGCATCAGAATCATTATCAGTTACTCATGCAACTGGACCCTGGACTTCCTAACAAACAGACCCCAGTCTATCAAATTACGTAACCACACCTCCCCCCCCCCAACCCTGAACACGGGGGCCCCACAAGGATGTGTGCTGAGCCCCCTCCTCTACTCCCTCTTCACCCACGACTGTGTGGCTGTTCATGGTTCCAACACCATCATCAAGTTTGCGGATGATACCACGGTGGTAGGCCAGATCACCAACAACGATGAGTCAGCCTACAGGGAGGAGGTCCAGCATCTCGTGAAGTGGTGCGCCGATAACAACCTGGCCCTTAACATCAAGAAAACCAAGGAAATCATTGTGGACTTCAGGAAGTCTAAAGGCGGAAGTCACACCCCCATCCACATCCATGGGGCTGTGGTGGAAAGGGTGGACAGCTTTAAGTTCCTCGGAGCCCACATCACGGAAGACCTCTCCTGGTCCCTCAATACCTCCTCTCTGGTGAAGAAGGCCCAGCAGCGCCTATATTTCCTAAGGAGGCTGAAGGGATGTAACCTGTCACCCCTGATCCTCTCTAACTTTTACCGCTGCACAATAGAGAGCATTCTGACAAACTGTATCACAGTATGGTATGACAGCTGTAGCTCCTATGACCGGAAAGCCCTGCAGCGGGTAGTCAAAACTGCCCAACGCATTACCGGCACTCGGCTACCGACCATAGAGCACATATACCAGAAACGCTGTTTACGGAGGTCACTGACCATCATCAAAGACCCTACCCACCCCAGCCACAGTCTGTTCACCCCCCTGCCATCTGGGAGACGCTACAGATGCATTCGCACCCGAACGACCAGATTTAGGAACAGCTTCTTTCCCAGGGCTGTCATCCTACTGAACTCCACAAATAAACTCTAAAGCCTGCACATCTGCCAATGCACTTTATTATGTTTATGTTAATGTATTACAAGCCAAATGAATGTTGAATGTTTAAATGTCTTAATCTAAATGTACACTCTCGGGAGCCGCAAGCCTACATTTCGTTGTACTGCACTTGTGCACTATCAATGACAATAAAGTTGATTATGATTATGATTATGATTATTCTGTCACCAGCTTGTTGTGATGCACCCGTCTGTCTGTCCCCGACTTGCAAATCTTCCTCAACACCGGCAATTTCCAGCGCCACCTCCTCCGAGGTGGTGAGCTGGGCTACTGAGGGTGGCCCTCCTCCTGTCCTCGCTCTTTCCCTCTTATTGTGGGCTCTCTTATCCTGCAATGAGGAACACAAGTTGTTAAGTCTGTGTGTTATATTGAGAATTACTACACAGACCACAAGAGTAAACTTTAACAGGTCTTTACTAGTCGAAGGTCAGGGCGGAACTGCCCAATAAATCATTACACAGCACTTATATACCGGTGTGGTCACCACCGGTATTACAGTATACAGCAGCCAAGATAAAGTAGTGCAACTCTTAAAATAGTTCTCTCAAAGGTGGAACGGTTCTCTTAAAGGTGGAACGGTTACATACACTACAATCCTCCCTTTTTAGCTTAACTGTATACATTCCCCATTAGACATAACATCATAACATATATACACAACTTCATGTAAAAACAGTTCACAGATTCAGTCTCTGAGGCGGCGCCTCCTGCGCCTCCTGACTCGGTCCGGATAACGCTTCGGTGGTGTAGTAGTTTTCGGTGGTGTAGTAGGTTCTTGTTGCTGGGGTGACTCATCTAATAGTCCTTCACTGGACTTAACAGCTTGAATTTTCGTAACTTCAGAACCAGCATTGTTGACTTCTAAAGGCTCGAGTACCTTGGGAAGTTTTTCTGCTTCCAGACTGATTTGGCTCAGTTCGGAGGGACCACGTGCGTGACCTGGTAGGGGTGATAATGGTTCAGATGAGTCATCATCTTCATCATCATGGGACAGCTCACATGAATATACTAGATTGCTGTCCTCCTCAGTATCTACGTCCTCCAAATGTTTTATTATTTCTATTTTTGGAGCTTCAACTGTGAGTGTGGCTGTGGTCTGTGCATTACTTGATTTGCAGCTATATTCACCAGAGTCTTTGGGTGTGAGGTTTGTAATGGTAAGTTCTATCACATTCTTATTTTGTTCAAATTTGTATTGGTCAGAAGATTCGATTAAGCTCTGGTCTTTGTACCATCTGACCATCTTGGGAGTAGGTGTAAACTCACAGCTCAAAGTAGCAGAATGCTTCTCTCCCACTGTAATGTTCTGTAGTTCTTTGACTACCTTTGACGGAGGCTCTTTAATCGTCAGCCTCGCCTCAGATTTTGATTTCCCTGCAATAAACTGCAGCAAGCCGGTCATCTTACAAGTTGTTTTTTTCAGAGTGAGACGATGAATAGTGCCACGATGCTCAATGTCCACATCTTCAGAAGCATGAAGAATTTCACCATTTAGTATCCATTTTGGAGGCTTCACGTCAGCAACTGAAAGCTCACACTCAAGAATGGCGTCACTTGGCTCTGTCACTTCCACATCACATATGGGTTTAATGATGGCAATTGATTGCTCTTCTACATATAACTTTGCTGTGCTTTGGTCATCTATGGCATCGCACATGTAGTTGCCTTCATCTTCAAAAGCGACATTATTAATAACGAGCTTCCTGTACACATCTTCACTCACAATCTCATATTTATTACTGGGATGAATCTCTTTGTCTTTGTAATACCACTTGACAGCAGCATTTGGCCTGGAAACCTTGCATTCGAAAATGACACGATGTTTCTCCATGCCAATCTTCTCTCTTAAGGGTTTCACAATTTTAACTGGCAATTCTTTAATTCGAAGCAAAGCTCTGGAAGTAGCGCTTTCAGCAACAACCTTGATCTCTGCAGCATCTTCAGTTTTTGTCTCTGCCACCAATTCCCTGAGTGGCTTATTACTGCTGACACTGCTCACAAAAGGGTACTCTTTCTTCTTAGCTTTCCACTGATCAATGAATTTGACATATTCCCTTTCTTGCTCAGCTTTGATTCGTTTGGCCTCATCGCGCAGACGGTTTGTGTGTTCCTGCTCCATTTTCTCAATCAGCTGCTTCTGCTGTCTTCCCAGATTCTCCAACTCTGTGTCAAAGAACTTTTTCTTTGCATTCATCTCTTGCTCAAAACGGCGAATCATTTGTTCTAATTGCTGTTGTAGTTTGAGATTGAGTTGAGTTCGAGCCCGGTGTTCCTCAGAAATGTGCATGTCTGTAGACTGGACAGACTCAGAATTCTCTGTCAAACTATGTTGTTGTTGTTCAGTGGAATTCTGTTCTGATACTTTGTTCACTTCTGAAGCATTTATGCACTCCTTCGTTTTTCCATCATTAGTCTGCAAGTCCATTTTAGACTTGTCTTTGGCACATGGGCTGGTCTTACCATCATCAGTACCAGAGTCTGAGCTGATTGTCTTCACCGAGTTCTCACTCTCTGCTTTGTCACGGTCACTGCTGCATATGCCCTCATCCAGTACTCTGGACAATCGTTCAGGTTTGACATCTTTTCTTTTCCCGGAATCTACCGTCATTGCTTTTAGGGGGTGCCAGTCCATATTTATTTTCCTGATCCACTCCCGTCCCAGAAGTGGTGGACCTCCCTCAGGTAGTACATATATGTCCATTCCTTGGTGTTCTTTGCCCTTGTGTCTCACCTTGACTTTTATCTTTCCGATGGGGTATACTCCTTGCCCCGTGTATGTCTGCAATACTATCTCCGTATCCCGTAGGGGAATATGTGTGAATAACTTTTTGTAATCTTGCTTATTCATGACCGTCAACGCCGATCCGGTGTCCAATTCCATCTTCACGTGGACTCCTGCTATCTGCAGTGTGGCCCAGATAGTTTGTCGGTCAGCTTCCTTACTCACATTGTGAATTCTCAGACTACCCAGTTCCTTGTTGTTGGAGTCTGAATCCGAATTCTGTTCATCCGAACTCTTCTCAGCCACCTTATGTACCTTTCTGTACTTTTCCTGCGGAGACTTTTTGTTGCTGGTCTTCTTTCCTGACCGGCATACTTTAGCTATGTGACCAAGCTTGCCACATTTTCTACATTCCTGGTCTTTAAACCAGCATTGGTTCTGATCGTGTGTTGTCTTTCCACAACGATAACATTTCGTTGTACCCGAAGCCATTTGATCTACGCTGAGTACCGCTGCCTTCAGCTGCATTTCCGCAGTGCCTCTCGCTGCGGCTTTGTGCGATGCTGCAATAGTGACAGCCTTATCAAGTGTAAGATCATTCTCTTCAAGCAGCCGCTTTTGGGTTCCTTCTTTTGACAATCCGCACACGAATTTGTCTCTCAGTGCCTTTGTCAGACTTTCCCCAAACTGACAGTATTTCACTAGCTTACGCAGTTCAATTAAGCACTCCGCGTTGCTTTCCTCTTTCAGTTGCGTTCTCGCATAAAATTTAAATCGTTCCGCTAACATCAGCGGTGTGGGGTTCAAATGATCCTTCAGGACAGCAACAATATTAGCGAAAGTCTGATCCACTGGTTTAGCTGGTGATAGAAGATGCTTCAATAGCCCGTATGTCTTTGCACCCATTGAGTTTAGTAAGGTTAGTGCTTTATCTTCATTTGATATTTTATTTGCCTTACAATATATCTCTATGCGTTCTACATACGTGGCCCAATCTTCAACATCGGGATCGAAATCGTTGATGTTACCACGCTTAGGCATCCTCGCAATCTTCTTGAGAAACAAAAAGAAATTTTTCTTTAACTTTTTTTTTCAAAATGGCGGTTTCCCACGCTTGTCTTCTTCCCCGCCTTTTTTAAAATGGCGGTTTCCCGCGCTTGCCTTTCACCCCTGCTGGCTGTCTCTTGTCACTCCCGCTCGCTCGCACGGTCTCCCTCGCTCGCTCGGTCTCATTCTCCCTCGCTCGCTCGGTCTCGTTCTCCCTCGCTCGCTCGTTCTCCCTCGCTCGCTCGGTCTCCCTCGCTCGGTCTCGGTCTCCCTCGCTCGCTCGGTCTCGTTCTCCCTCGCTCGCTCGGTCTCCCTCGCTCGGTCTCGGTCTCCCTCGCTCGGTCTCCCTCTCCCTCGCTCGGTCTCCCTCGCTCGCTCGGTCTCTTCTCTCTCCCGCTCGCTCGGTCTCGCTCGCTCGCTCGGGCTCTGTCTCTCCCGCTGGCTGTAATGGCGATTGCCATATTGCTGCATTCGCCCTCCCCAGCGGTTTTCAATTCGTGGCTCCCAGCCCCTCTTGCAGTCCGGTCCTTCCCCCCCCCGGCTGCGGCTGAGTTCCCCGCGGGTTTTTAAAAAAAAATTTCTCCCGCGCCTCACGCTGTCCCTGTCGCTGCGCCTCGTGGCCTCGGTAGCTGCCCGGCCTTTTTCACCGGTCGCGGTCGAGCTCTCTCTCGACGCTGTTGTGTCTCCCAGCCCGCTTGCAGCCCGGTCTCTCACTCCGGCTGCGTTTGCATTCGCTGCGGTCTCTCACACCGGCTGCGTTTGCATTCACCGCGGCTTCCGTGCCTTACGCTGCCCCAGTCTCAGCGCCTCTGGCCCCGACTTCTGTCCGGCTCTTTTCCCCGGCCGTGGTCGAGTTCTCCGCCCTTATATCCTCCGTTTTTTTATTTTCTCCCCTACTCACAGTCAACGTGGCCGACTTGCTGCTCGTCGCTGATCTGCTTACCCACCACCGTGATAGAAGGGATGATCACTGCCTGTTGCTGATGGAAGGCTTCGTGTCAGAAGTCTTCCTTTGCTCTGCAGACCCGAGTCTTTTCTCAGCAGAATGATGAGGGCGGATGCCTCTTCTCGATGCCCGTTAAACTGCCTTGGATGTATCTCTGCCGCAGGGTAAGATCGTACTCATCGCCACTGTTAAGTCTGTGTGTTATATTGAGAATTACTACACAGACCACAAGAGTAAACTTTAACAGGTCTTTACTAGTCGAAGGTCAGGGCGGAACTGCCCAATAAATCATTACACAGCACTTATATACCGGTGTGATCACCACCGGTATTACAGTATACAGCAGCCAAGATAAAGTAGTGCAACTCTTAAAATAGTTCTCTTAAAGGTGGAACGGTTCTCTTAAAGGTGGAACGGTTACATACACTACACAAGTGGAGTTTGAGTGGGAATGAAGGAGTGAGTGCAGAGAATCCATAGCATAGATGCTTAGAAGGACACAAAGATGGAGTGAGGTGGCAAGACCAAGGGCCTCCCTGTGTGTTGTAAGTTGTTTTCATAGCATCACAGTGATAGGGAGTGTGAGGGCTGCATAGTCGAATAGTTAAGTGAATGTGAACATACAGAGAGAGGGAATGGATAAGGGTGCAGGGATGTTAGTGTCAAGTGGGATGTGGAGGAAGAGGTTGGCAAAGCTGAGTGCTGGTGAGGAGAGGCGATGGGGATCAGATTGAGGGTGATGGGAAAGTCATACTCACTTTTCCTGTGTGCAGAAGGTCATGAAACCTCTTCCTGCACTGCAGCCAGGCTCTGTGGCACATAGACAGAGTTGACCTCCTGGGCCACTTGCATCCACACAGCTTTAGTCTGCTGGGGAGGCTTTTTCCTCCCTGAAGAAGGGAAGAGCACCTCCTTATTGGATCTTGCTTCCTGCACCAGTGTTTGGAGGGTGGCGTCATCGAACCTTGGAGCACACTTTGGCCTACTGGTGGACATAGTTGCTGAATGAAGCGATCACAATAATGGGCATAAGGTTTCCAGTCTCCAGAAGAAGCAAGGCTGCTTGCAGGCCATAAATCCAGCAGCATTGATGACGTCATCGGAGGTGACTTTCTGTATGAAAAAACTTATTGGGTCAGGGGTTTCCACACGCTGGAAATCAAGTGCCCAATTAGGGGAAAATCGCACTTTTTACCCACTTCACATCGGAGTCGGGTTCCTGACATGAAAAAAACCTGACACGCCCCAGCCCACCCCAATGGCAAAATCCAGCCCGATTTGCCTTTAACACATCCATGCTTGCTTTCCTTAATTAATCCATACTTGTCCAAGTGTCTGCTAATTTAGTCCCAGATTATCGTTTCTGAAAGCTTCCCCACTACCGAGGTTAAACTGACTGGCCTGCAGTTGCCTGGTTTATCTTTACACCCTTTTTTGAACAAGGGTGTAACATTTGTAATTCTCCAGTTCTCTGGCACCAGCCCCATATCCAAGGAGGATTGGAAGATTATGGCCAGTACCTCCACAATTTCCACCTTTACTTCCCTCAGCACCCTAGGATGCATCCCACCCGGTACTGGTGACTTATCTACTTTCAGTACAGCCAACCTTTCTAGTACCTCCTTCTTATCAATTTGTATCTCATCCAGTACAGGTGCACGATCCCTTATCCGAAACCCTTGGGGCCAGCTGTGTTTCGGAATTCCGAATTTTTCGGATTTCAGAACGGATAATGCTTTTTTGCTGGCCGCCTGCCTGCACCTCCTCGCGCCGCCGTCCCCGGCCTCCTGAGCCCCCCCCCCCCGGGCAGTGCCGGCTGTGTCCCAAGAGCCCGGCATTTCTCCTCGGTGCCGGGCTCTTTTGCCGGCACTCGTGATCTCCGATCGCACTGGTGCAGGCCCCTCCCGTGCAAGCTGCTCAAGCTTTTACACTGGAAATACAGAGAGACGCTCCACGAAAAAAATTTCGGTTTTCGGAGCTTTTCAGTTTTCGGAAGTGCGGATAAGGGGTCGTGCACCTGTATCTCAACTACCTTCTCTTTTACTATGACTTTGGCAGCATCTTCTTCCATGGTAAAGAGAGATGCAAAGTATTCATTTAGTACCTCAGCCATGCCCTCTGCCTCCATGTGTAGGTCTCCATTTTGGTCCTGAATCGGCCCCACCTTGTGACGGAATAAGTCATATTCAGAAAAATACACCATTCTATGAAATATTCTGGCCTTCGTAACATGACAAACTGGGCTTGAAAATCTAAAAACCTAACAATGGAGAAGCTGTAAACAGCATACAAGCTATTGAGATAAGATAAGTTGTTGACACTGAATCAATAGCCTTATTGAAACAGGAGGTTGGAGGTTCCTGAAAGTCTGAAGCCTTGGACAGAACACAATGGTATACCCTGTTAAGGTGTTATAATTACACTTCAGAAAGAAACACATAAAAATTAAGAAACATACATATGCCTTCGTGGGAATGGCATCAAGTGGGGGAGGCACCAGCCGTCTCATTATTTTTGTGTTGAACTTGGAACACCGAGGAGACACGAGTCTGTGTTGCAACCAGTTAAGATAACTAAGAAGACAATGGTGCACCCGGTTGAGGTGTTTTTAATTTACACATCGTAAAAAGACACAAATAGAAGACTTTGGTAAGAATGACATCAAATAGATGCACCTGCTCCACACCGTTTTTTATGATAAGTTTTGAACACCTAAGGGTAGAGACATAGGCCTAGAAATTCAGTTCGGATGCTATTGCGGCGCTAAAGTCGGGCGCTCGGCAAATTTATCGGCCGCCGGAGAGTGCAGGCGAGCTCGCCGAAATTCAGTAGATTTGGCCAACTTTTTGGCCGAGCGCTGCAATAGGCGTTGGAACCCTGTGTTCAGGCACTAATCCGGCGATGCGGCCTGATAACGCCGATTCCGGGCGCAGCGCAGGTGCGATCATGTGGTGAGTGTCAGCAGACACCCTGACGCCGGCCAGCTCTTAAAGGGGGAAGGGTCAACTTTGACTGCAGCCACGCCCTGCATGCTGTAGCCCTGCAACTAGGCCTCAGGACTGGTTGTGTACCAAATCAACGCCTGGAGGTAATGGAGAGGGCCCGTGAAAGAGCCCAGCGGTTCTCTGAGCATGCGCTGGGTGTGCTCCTTCATGGGGTACGCAAGAGAAGACGGGTCGTGTGCCCGGCTAGTGGCAGGAAGGCTCCCAGGAGCCAGTTCAGGGAGGCGTGGACCAAAATTGCCCGGAGGGTCTCCTCCAACTCCGATGTTCCCAGGAGTGCGGGCCAGTGCCGCAAGAAATACAATGACCTATGTCGGCTGGTCAAGGTGAGTACCCTTTCCAGTGTCCCCCTCATCCTTGCATGTGCACCTCCCATTAGGGCCAAAGGGACATCAAAGGTCTAATGCCCAGCCCTCCTGCCGCTGCAATGGCACTTGCATGTTAATCAATAGCTCTTTCTGCACTTATCACACTGTCCAAGCTATTCCACCATGGGAGGCCTCACACACAGCAACAGGGCACCACACTGTCCAAGCTATTCCACCATGGGAGGCCTCACACACAGCAACAGGGTACCACACTGTCCAAGCTATTCCACCATGGGAGGACTCACACACAACAACGGGGCACCCCACTGTACTTAGACGCCCTCCTTTCTCTTGCAGGCCAAGCTGGCGAGGAACGCCAGGAGCCTGCGTGTCACTGGTGGAGGCCCTCGCGATTACCAGGAGCTAACGGTTCTGGAAGAGAGGGTGGCCCGACTCCTGCGTCACCCGGTGACTGGGCCTGTGGCGCTCGGCGACGCCGACCCTATACTGGAACCCACTGGTAAGGACAGGACCGGGTGCACCTCTCTCCTTGCCCTCGCGCATCAGATCTACATCCTTCCCCACTGGCCGAAAAATGCGCATAATGCACCAGTGCGGCCTCCCTCGCTGTCGGCCTGTCCTCACTCTAAAGCTACACTTGTGCCTTCCTGCTTTCAGCTGGTGAGGAGGAGGTGCTCCCTGAAGCCCAGACAGCCAGGCCCTCGGAGGAGGAGGACGTCGAGGAGCAGCAGGAAGGCGCCACCTCGGGGGAACCCTCCTCCGCTCCAGGAGATGGCAATGAAGGGGAGACGTCTGGCGTGCCGGAGAGCCAGGGGGAGGCGGGGGAGGGGAGCCCCGAACCTGGTCCCAGTGGCATGGACGCACGCGGCAAGGCTCCGGCGGCACGCCAGCCTTCTGCCCAGAGGGGGGAGGCGGTGGAGGGGAGGGCAGAACCTGCTCCCAGTGGCGTGGCCGCACGCGGCAAGGCTCCGGCGGCACGCCAGCCTTCTGGCCAGAGGGTGGAGGCGCCCTCCAGTCCGGACTCGGACGTCGCCCAGGAGGTGCGCCTCCTGGACGAGATGTCGGTGGCATCGGAGCGGCGGCACGTCGAATTCATGGAGGTGGTGGCACAGATGCCTCACGCCATCGAAAGCCTCGCACAAAGTGTGGTGGCTTTCGACCAATCCCAGGCCAGGGGGCTGGAGCAAATCGCAGCAGCGCACGCCAGGGGGGTGGAGCTCCTTGTGGCAGCGCATGAGAGGGGGGTGCAACAACTCGAGGCAGCGCAGCACGCCAGTCGCCAGCTGAGAGGTGCTGGGCAGACAATGGCACTGCAGATGCGGGCACATGCCGGCGCAGTTGGGGCACTGACTTCTGCCACCCTCGCACTGGCGCGGAGGCGTCGCCAGGCCAGCTGCCGCCCTGCTGCCGCACACCGGTCTGGCGACCAACAGTTTGGCGCGCTTGCTTCCCGGCCAGGCCGCCCGAGTGCACGTGTGTCTGGCGAGCAGCGCGCGCCTGGCATCACCCACCTTGTCCCCATTGGTGCAGGCGAGCCTGCCACTCCCCCAGCCAGGGTGCAAGGAGCTGCTGCAGGCAGTGAAGAGGGCCACCCACAGCTGCAGCAGCCACCAGCCGGCCCCTCCCGGGCCCGCCCTCGTGTAGGCCGACCCCCAAGGGCATCTGGCGAGACGCCTTGTCGCCCTGAAGATCCTTCCCCCAGCCTCGCCACAGCCTCACGGCCCAGCTTGAGGCGCAGCAGCAGGATGGGCCGGGGCAAAAGACAGCTGTCGACGGACTCGCCCTCTCGCCACACCGAATAGAGTGTGGTGAGCGAGGGTTTGGGTGATGCGGGGGCTTCTGTTCTGGGGGGCATTATGTTGTTTGGTTTTATGGGGGTGTTTGTGTTGTGGGGGGGGCTTGTTTCTGTTAGGCCAGTGAGGAAGGCCATTTGGATGGTGATGTTTTGTTAGTCCTCCCCAGGTTTTGGGAGTGACAGAAGTTTGTGACTGTTTTTTGGGGGTCTTCACTGTTTTGCTCTTCCATGTGGGAAGGGCCCTGAGTTTTTGAAATAAAGATGTTTATTTATTCACCATGTGCAGGTGTCATGTTTCAAGTGGTTGTTGGGTTAACCGGCTGAGGGCTTGCGGAGCGGCTGCCTTCAGCTGCGTTCAGTGGCCCAGGCCATTCCCTGACAGGGGGCCTAGAAGTGTCGAGCAATAAGCCCCCGGCGGACGGCCCTTGGACCTTGTCGCTCCATCCTGGCCTGGTGCTCCTCCTCCTCAGGGTCCTCCTGCTCGTCCTCCTGAGGTGGTGGGGCAATGTCAGGTGGCAGTGCCTGAGTCCTGCGGATAGCCAGGTTGTGGAGCATGCAGCACACCACGACGAACTGGGAGACTCTATCCGGCGAATACTGAAGAGACCCGCCCAAACGATCCAGGCAACGGAACCGTTGCTTGAGGACGCCTATCGTTTGCTCTATTAGGTTCCTTGTGGCTTGATGGCTTTCGTTGTATGCCAGCTCCGCTGGGGTCCTGGGCGCGCGGAGCGGGGTCATGAGCCATGTGCACAAAGGGTAGCCCTTGTCCCCGATAAGCCATCCCCTTGGTGGAGGCTGTGCCTGGAACATGTCAGCCACAGTAGTCTGGCGCAGGATAAAGGCATCGTGGCTGCTTCCTGGGAAGCGGGCATTGACAGCTAGGATGCGCTGCCTGTGGTCACACACCAGCTGCACATTTAGGGAATGGTAGCCCCTCCGGTTGCGGTATTGCTCGGCATTGTGGATAGGTGCCCGCATAGCCACATGCGTGCAGTCAATGGCGCCCTGCACCATGGGGAAGGCCGCGATCCTGGCAAATCCGACTGCACGCTGCTCCTGCTTGTGTTGGGTCATGGGGAAGGAGATGAATTGGTGCCTCCTCGCGAAAAGTGCTTCGGTGACCTGTCGGATGCAGCGATGCGCGGCGAACTGGGAGATGTTCGCAATGTCCCCAGCAGCGGCTTGGAAGGAGCCGCTTGCATAAAAGCTGAGAGCCACCGTGACCTTCACTTCCACCAAGAGAGACGTCCTGGACATGAGCTGTGGCTGCAAATCTACGTGAAGCAGCTGGCAGATCTCTCCAACCACCTCCCTTCTGAAGCGCAGCCTCTTAACACAATGCGCCGCAGTCACGGTGAGATATGAGACCTGCTCCCGGTATTGCCTGACTGGGTAAGGCCTATGTTGGCGACGCCTAATGGCCCCTCTGCGTCTAGGCATGCCTGGCCCTCTCTCAAAGCGTCTGCGAGCCCTTCGCACAAAATGTAGCAACTGAGGGTTGGCCCCCCATGCAGCCCCCATTACAAAGTTCCAAACAGCAAAATCACAAGGATGCAAATGTCAAAGCACTGGCTAGAAGCCAAAAATACCTCTCCTATGGTGTCCGAAATCAGTAATCTCTGTGCCTTGCTCTCTGTGCAGAAATCCAAAGCAGTCAAGTCATTGCAGCGAAATGGCTGGCTTTTATGGGTGAGTGGATGTGCCCTTTAATTAGCGCTCCTCGAATCCCACAGGGCCTCTGTTGAGTTCCATTTCACAGTTCTTAGCAGCGCCACGCCCACATCGGCCGGGCGCCACTGAATTTCCGGTTTGGGGCGCACAAACGGCGTTGCACGACGGAATGACGTCATAAGATGCGCGCGCAGCTGAGCGGGCGCTAACAATTTGCGCCGGCGCTAAAGCCCAGCTGAATTTCGGCATAGGCGCAGATCCGGCGGTGCCCGGGCGCTAAGTGGATAGCGCCGGAAATCTGGCGCTAACGGCTGGCGCAAACAGCTGAATTTCTAGGCCATAATTCTTAATGCTACAAGCTGATCTAACTGTAAGAATAGCAGGGGCCAGCAGAAAAATGACTAGAGATAATTAGCTTACATCAGCAGTAAACTTCAAAGGAAATACCACTGAGAAAGGGTATAAAAATTGAACTTTCAAATGGGAAGATATATTTGCTTGAAGGGGCAAAGTGATTCTCGGCTTCAGAGGCAAGCTCTGTAAGTCTACAACTCTTTGAGTCTCGGGGATCAATGGTATTGTATTTGATTTTGGTGGATATCCTGGAATAAGACTAAGAAATGTAAAAATGTAACGAAGTTAAGATTTGAGAATAAGGATCTCTGATAATAAGAATTGTAAGCTTTTTGTATTTGGAACTGTTAATGTTGCGTTTGAAACACCAACTGTTAATTACATGTCGGTTCTTTAATAAATCTATATATTTTTAGAATTGTCTCACATAATACTTCTGTATCAAACTCACAAATTCAATCTCCTTGGTGAGGAGTTGCAGAATTCTGGGGGAGTTTTCCGGACCCTCATAATATCCAGAACATTACAGCCTAGCTAAACTTATTAAAAGTGTTATCTGGAGGACGGTAACATCTTCAGGTTGTTCCTTTCCTTTAGGGAGAGATAGTCTGGACCTTTAGACCCAATTAAGCGTCTTTAGGATTCGGCTACCTCTAACTTTAGTTGAAAGTGAACATCTGGGGAATATGCCTGACCCGGGGTAGCCCTACAGGGGCTAGGACTAGTAATTATCCCTTCAACCTCTCCTCTTACTACCCGTTTACTATTTGTATGCCTCTAGAAGACTTTTGGATTCCCTTTTATTTTAGCTGCCAATCTATTTTCATACTCTCTCTTTGCCCCTCTTATTTCCTTTTTCACTTCCCCTCAGAACTTTCTATATTCAGCCTAGTTCTCAAATGTGTTCTCAACCTGACATCTGTCATACACCCCCTTTTTCTGCTTCATCTTACTCTCTATCTCTTTCGTCATCCAGGGAGCTCTGGCTTTGGTTGCCCTACCTTTCCCCCTATTGGGAATGTACCTCGACTGTACCCGAACCATCTCCTCTTTAAAGGCAGCCCATTGTTCGATTACAGTTTTGCCTGCCAATCTTTGATTCCAATTTACCCGGGCCAGATCCATTCTCAACCCACTGAAGTTGGCTTTCCTCCAATTAAGTATTTTTACTCTCGATTGCTCCCTGTCAGAGGGTCGTGAATCTTTAGAATTCTCTTCCCCAGAGAGCTGTGGAGGCTGAGTCATTAAATATATTTAAGGTGGAGATAGACAGATTTTTGAAGGGTAAGTGAGTCAGAGATTATGGGAGCGGGCAGGGAAGTGGAGTTGAGGCCAAGATCAGATCAGCCATGATCTTATTGAATGACGGAGCAGGCTCAAGGGGACAAATGACCTACTCCTGCTCCTACGTCTTATGTTCTTATATGTTCTTATGTCCTTTTCCATAGCTAGTCTAAACCTTATGATACTGTGATCACTGCTCCCTAAATGTTCCCCTACTGAAACTTGCTCTACTTGACCCACCTCATTCCCAGAACCAGATCCAGCAATGTCTCCTTCCTTGTTGGGCCAGAAACGTACTGATCAAGAAAGTTCTCCTGAACACACTTCAGAAATTCTTCCCTCCTCTCTGCCCTTTACACTATTACTATCCCAGACTATATTAGGATAGTTGAAGTCCCCCATTATCACTACTCTATAGTTCTTGCACCTCTCTGTAATTTCCCTGCAAATTTGCTCCTCTATATCCTTCCCACTAGTTGGCGGCCTATAGAATACACCTAGTAGTGTAATGGCACTTCTATTATTTCTCAATTCTAATCAAATAGATACTGTCCTGGACCCCTCCAGGACATCCTTTCTCTCCAGAACTGTAACATACTCCTCAATCAATACTGCCACCCCACCTCTTTTCTTTCCTTCCCTATCTTTCCTGAACACCTTATATAACTATCGAATCCCTTACCACTATTGCCTTCCCAATCTTCCTCCTCCCCCACTGTACAGCTGAGCCACCCGTGGTGCTGTGGGCTTGACTCTGGCTGCACTCCCCAGAGGAACCATCACCCTCAACAGTAGTCAGAACAGAATACTGGTTGGCGAGCGCGATGCATTCCGGGGACTCCTGCACTAACTGCCTGGTCCTCCTTGTCTGTCTGGCGGTCACCAATTCCCTCTCTGCCTGCACACTCTTACGCTGCGGGGTGAGCACCTCCTGAAACGGGCTATCCACGAAGCTCTCAGCCTCACGGATGCACCGCAGTGACGCCAGCCGCTGCTCAAGCTCCGAAACCCGGAGCTTGAGCTCCTCCAGCCGATGACACTTCCTACACATGTGGTTGTCCAGGACACGGGAAGCATCCTGGACTTCCCACATGGCACAGGATGTGCATCCCACAGGACTGAGGTGCCCTGCCATGCCTCTATTTATTCGACTATTAACTAACTTACAGAAATAAACTTAAGACTAAGGGGGAGAGTTTCAGTTGGTTAGTGCCTCCCATTTGCACCTGCTGGGGGTGCTAATAGGGCACTGATGAAGTAGCGTTGCGGTGTGGCAACTCCAGCGCCACATGCCAAATCCGGCCCCCCCATAGCACCACCGCTAACAGTTACCGCCGGGGACTTCAACGCCAGGCAGATTGTGGCATCAGTGAGCGTGTAATGCTCACTGGGCGCCCAATCTGCCAAATTCATTTTTGCCCCCTGCCTTGGCGCCTCGCCCCCACAGCAACAAAGAGAGTAGGCATCAAACAGGTGGGTGTTGTGTATGTACCTTTAAGAGAGAACTGCTTTTATACTGTAGTACCGGCAGTGACCACACCTGTATATAAAGCCGTAGCAGGCTTCTGTACCCAGCATACCCTCTGTTCAGTAAACACCTGTTATTACCGTTCTCCTGCAGTCCGTGTGTTATTGATACGCGGACACTACAGTGGCGAAGAGCAGGTTCAAACTCACCTGCAGTACTGCATCACCTCATGGGGATCCATCCCTGAAAAGAAGCTTCTTGGAGGTCGAAGCCAGAGCAACGGGCGTCGACCGTGGGCAACCGCCCAGTGATCCATCGGAGTTCAGAGAATCGCAGGGGAAGCTGTGGAGAGCTGGGCTTGGTTCTCCAGTCAAGGTGTCCCAGCAAATCGGGCTGGTAGCAGGTAGTGCGCTGACCCTTCCCGGACTGCGGCGGGCTAGAGCTCGATCGAGCGGCTCTGCAAGGGGGCCGAGCAGCGTCGTCGGGAAGAAAAAGAGAGAGAGAGGGTGGAGCGCACAGGGCGCGGCCGGTGCTCAAGAGTCGGGCAGCGTTAAAGAAAAAAAAAGGGGAAGGAAAAGAGACACGCAGTGGACAGCGTCGAAGAAGAATAAAACTAAGAAAATTAATTAACAAAAGAGAGACGCGCAGAAAGCCGCAGGACGCCGCCATTACTAGTTAGAATGCTAGGAACAGCATTGGCAGCAGGGGGAAGAAGGAAAAGCGCGGGAGGCGCCATTTTAATCCATTGTGGAAGAAGGAAAAGCGCGGGAGGCGCCATTTTAAACCACCAAAGATGCCGAAGAGTGGCAGCATCATTGCTTTCGATAACGAAATAGAAGACTGGACCACGTATGTGGAAAGAATTGAAGTGTACTGCAAGGCAAATGAGGTGGCCGATGAAAAGAAGGCGTCGGTATTATTGAATTTGATGGGCGCGAGAACGTACGGCCTATTGCGGAATTTAATTACCCCAGCTAAACCAATGGAGAAAAGCTTTGAAGAGATTGTCAATATCTTACAGGAGCATCTAAACCCTACACCGCTGCTGATAGCAGAAAGATTTAAGTTCCATAAAAGAAACCAGCACAAAGACGAGAGTAATGCTGACTATCTTATGGAACTACGGAAGTTATCGAAACACTGCCAGTTCGGAGCAGGACTGGCAGATACCTTAAGGGATAAGTTTGTCTGCAGGCTCCAGAGTGAAGGAACCCAGAAACGACTACTTTCGGAAAAGGACCTTACGCTAGAAAAGGCTTTCAGCGTTGCAGTATCCTACGAAGCAGCAGCACGGGGAGCTGCGGAAATACAACAGAAACCGCAAGAATATAGCACCAATGAAATGGCATATGGAGCAGAAAAGTGCTATCGCTGCGGCAGAACAACCCATGACCAGAAGGATTGCTGGGTTAAGGACAAAGTATGCAGGCAATGTGGAAAAGTGGGACACATGGCACGAGTCTGCAGGTCGGGAAAGAAAACCAACACTAAAAGAACTACTAAGGAAAAGTACAAGAAAGTACAAAAGATGACGGACAGTAGTTCAGAAGATCAGAAGAGTGATAATGACTCCGGGAGCAGGAGACTAAGTTGTCTAAAGTTACATAACGTGATCGCAAAGGAGGATCACCGAGGGTATGAGACGGGAATTGGGTAAGATTGATTGGGTGGTGTTTCTGGGGGGATTGACAGTGGATAGACAATGGCAAGCATTCAAAGATAGAATGGAAGAATTCCAGAACATGTTTATACCGGTTTGGCATAAAAATAAACCTAAAAAGGTGACTCAACCGTGGATAACGAGGGAAATTAGGGACAGCATAAAATCAAAAAAAAGCACCAGACCGGAAGATTGGGGGCAGTACAGGATACAGCAAAAGAGGACAAAGGGATTAATCAGGAAGGGGAAAATAGAATACGAAAGTAAACTTGCAGCAAACATAAAGACAGACTGCAAAAGCTTTTATCGGTATATCAGGAGGAAAAGACTGGTAAAATCCCAAGTCGGTCCCTTGCAGTCCGATTCGGGAGAATATATAATGGAGAATAAGGAAATGGCAGACCAATTAAACTCATACTTTGGTTCTGTATTCACAAAGGAGGACACAAATAACCTCCCAGGAATATCGGCAAACATAGGGACTAATGAGAGGGAGGAGCTGACAGAAATTAGTATCTCTAGGGATATGGTGTTGGGTAAGTTGAGGGGACTGAAGGCCGACAAATCCCCGGGGACTGATAAACTACATCCTAGGGTACTTAAGGAGGTGGCCCTGGAGATAGCAGATGCTCTAAGGATCATCTTCCGGAACTCCATTGACTCGGGAACAGTACCCGTGGATTGGAGGGTAGCTAATGTTACCCCAATATTTAAAAAGGGGGGTAGAGAGAAAGCAGGGAATTATAGACCAGTAAGCCTTACATCGGTTGTGGGCAAAATGCTAGAGTCCATTATTAAGGATAAAATAGCGGAGCACTTGACAAATGGGGAAAGGATCGGACAGAGTCAACATGGATTTACAAAGGGTAAATCGTGTTTGACTAATCTGCTGGAATTTTTTGAGGAAGTAACTGGTAAAATAGATGGGGGAGAGCCAGTGGATGTGGTGTACCTTGACTTCCAGAAAGCCTTCGATAAGGTTCCACACAAAAGATTATCATGCAAAATTAAGGCTCATGGGATTGGGGGCAAAGTATTAACGTGGATAGAGAACTGGCTGGCGGATAGAAAACAGAGAGTTGGAATAAACGGCTCGTTTTCGGAGTGGCAGGCAGTGACCAGCGGGGTGCCGCAAGGATCTGTCCTGGGACCCCAGCTGTTCACAATATATATAAATGATCTGGATCAGGGAATTGGATGCAATATTTCCAAATTCGCTGACGACACTAAACTAGGAGGAGGGGTGGGCTCTGATGAGGATGTCAGGAGGCTACAGTGCGATTTGGACAGGTTGGGGGAATGGGCGGATACGTGGCAGATGCACTATAATGTGGATAAATGCGAGGTTACCCACTTTGGGGGTAAAAACAGGAGGGTAGATTATTATCTAAATGGCAATAGATTGGGAGATGGGGAAGTGCAGAGGGACCTGGGTGTTCTTGTGCACCAGTCACTGAAGGAGAGCATGCAGGTGCAACAGGCGATTAAGAAGGCAAATGGCATGTTGGCCTTCATATCAAGGGGGTTCGAGTATAGGAATAGGGATACCTTACTACAGCTGTACAAGGTGCTGGTGAGACCGCATCTGGAGTATTGTGTACAGTTTTGGTCGCCCCATCTGCGGAAGGATGTTCTTGCCATGGAAAGAGTGCAACGGCGATTCACCAGGCTGATACCTGGAATGGCGGGAATGACCTACGAAGAGAGATTAAATAGTTTGGGCTTGTACTCACTGGAGTTTAGAAGATTGAGAGGGGATCTCATCGAAACATATAAAATTATGGCAGGCCTGGACAGGCTGAATTCAGAGAGAATGTTTCCAATGGCCGGGGAGCACAGAACCAGGGGCCACAGTCTAAAAATAGCGGGCAAATCATTTAAAACAGAGATGAGGAAGAATTTCTTCACTCAAAGAGTGGTGAGCCTGTGGAATTCCCTGCCACAGAGGGCTGTGAAGGCTAATTCAATAAATATTTTCAAGAGAGAATTGGATATATTTCTGAAGGCTAAGGGGATTAAGGGTTACGGAGAAAAGGCGGGGACGGGGTACTGAACTGGTAAGATCAGCTATGATCTCAGACGAAGATCAGCCATGATCTCATTGAATGGCGGAGCAGGCTCGAAGGGCCGAATGGCCTACTCCTGTTCCTATCTCTATGTTTCTATGAACCATTTGGGTCACCCTCATGATAGCAGGGTCCCAAGTAAAGATGGAATTGGACACAGGATCAGCCCCAACAGTCATGAATCGACGAGACTATGAGCGGCTATTCTCACACATACCCTTGAAGGACACGTCCATTGTCTTGAAGACATATACGGGGCAAAAAGTCTACCCCAGAGGAAAAATAAGGGTGCCCGTTAAATACAACAGCAAGGAAACACAGGAACTGTATCTATATATACTACAAGATGGAGGACCACCATTATTGGGACGTGAATGGATCCGAAAAATACAATTGGATTGGCATTCCATTCAGGCGCTAACTGTGGCTGACAAAAAGGATGATGATGTCACACCTGGACGACTGTCAAAAATTCTAACTGACGCGAAAGAGGTGTTCCAGCAAGGACTTGGGACTCTAAAAGGCGTAACGGCAATGATAAAAATTGAAGATAACGCAAACCTGTTAGATCCGTGGTTCAGTGGATAAATAATTACATGAATGCTGTACATAAACAAATAACAGGTCTTTACTGGAGGAGGGTAATCTCTAGACTGAGGTACAGAGGCATGCGCACAGCTTATATACCGGTGTGGTCACTGCCGGTACTGCAGTATACAGGAGCTGTAAAAAGTAGCTCTGACTTAAAGCACATACACTACAATTCCTCCCTTTTTAGATTAATAATACCCCCTTAATATTCAAATAACAATTACATTTTTACATGTACATTTGTAGTGTATGTGCCTTTAAGAGCCCCATGTGTACTGTAATGCCGGTAATGGCCACTCGGGCTATATAAGCCTGTATATTGTGTTGTATCCGTTAGTTCCCCTCCAGACTTTGTTTAGTAAACACCTATGGAACCAACTCCTGTCTTCAGTGTCTCTATCAACACACAGACACAACAGTGGCGACAAAGTGGAAACGGACTTACCTGCAATTCGGCAGCATCTCAAGGACATCGACTCCTCTGGCGTCCAGCAGAATCAAGAAAGTGAAAGAAGCTGTGGTTTCACCAGCTGGCCAAGCTGGTGGCAGGTACTGTGCTAATCCTTCCTGGGCGTCAGGCTGGGGCTCCAGTGGCTGGCTCTACAGCTGGGCCAAGCAGCGAAAGCGGAGGCAAGCAGTAACAGACGGGGAGGGAGCACTCGGGAGACGGCCGGCGCTGCAAGCAGGTCGGCGTCCAGACCTAGAGAGAAAGTCCAGCGGGAATGAGTCTCCAACTGTAAATAAATAAATAAATAAAAAGAACGGAAACCGCGGGAAACAGCGTTATCATCGGCAGCAGCGGCGGGAAAGCGCGGGAAGTGCCATATCTTTTCTGCAGAAAAGAAAGAAAAGCGCGGGAAGCGCCATATCTTTTCTAAGATGCCTAACTCTGGCAATATTGATGCTTTTGATAACGAGATAGAGGATTGGACCACATATGTGGAAAGAGTGGAGGTATATTGCACCGCAAATGGAATAGATGAAAAAAAAGCTTCAGTACTGCTAAATCTAATGGGCGCAAAGACATACGGGCTGTTATGAAATTTAATCACTCCAGCCAAACCAAAGGACAAGAATTTTAAAGAAATTGTTGATACCCTACAGGAGCACTTAAACCCAACACTGCTGCTGATAGCGGAACGATTCAAATTCTTCAAGAGAAATCAACACAAGAATGAAAGTAACGCTGATTACCTCACCGAATTAAGAAAGCTATCAAAACACTGCCAATTCGGGGCAGGACTAGCAGATTATCTTCGAGACAAATTCGTCTGCGGTCTCTTAAGTGAAGGAACACAGAAAAGGCTGCTTTCTGAAAAAGATTTAACACTGGACAAGGCTTTCAGTATGGCTGTATCATACGAAGCCGCCGCAAGCGGAGCGGCAGAGATACAACAAAAGATACAGGACTTCAGCACCCATGAAATGACACAGGGTTTCGAAAGATGTTATCGCTGCGGCAGATCCACCCATGACCAGAGGGACTGCTGGTTCAAGGACAAAGCATGCAGGCAATGCGGAAAGATTGGACACATTGCACGGGTATGCCGATCTGGACAAAATAAATCCACAGACAGGAAAATAAAAAATCAATAAAGAAAAGTACAGAAAGGTACAAATGATGACGGACAATAGCTCCGAAGACCAGAAGAGCGATAGCGACTCCGAAAACAAGAGACTAAGCTGTCTCAAATTACATAATGTAATTGCCAAAGATGATTACCAGACTATTTGGGTTACCCTCACGATAGCAGGGTCCCCAGTTAAAATGGAGCTAGATACAGGATCAGCTCTGACCGTCATAAATCGGCGGGATTACGAGCGGCTATTTCCGCATATACCTTTAAAAGACACATCCATTATCTTGAAAACATATACGGGGCAGAAAGTATACCCCAAAGGAAAAATAAGGCTGCCTGTTGTATACAACGGCAACGAAATACAAAAGTTGTATTTATACATTCTACAAGATGGTGGCCCACCGCTGTTGGGACGTGAATGGATCAGGAAAATACGTTTAGACTGGCACTCCATTCAGGCACTGACAGTGACCAGTAAGAAAAAAAACGATGATGACGTCATACCTGAACGATTAAAAGACATCTTGGCCAACGCCAAAGAAGTGTTTCAAGAGAAACTAGGAACCTTGAAAGGCATCACCGCCTCAATAAAAGTGGAAGATGCAGCAATTCCCAAATTTTTTAAAGCAAGACCGGTGCCATACGCAATTCGTCCAGCAGTCGAGGCAGAGCTGGAGAATTTGGAAAATGCAGGCGTATTATCCAAAATAGATTGGAGCGAGTGGGCAACACCCATCGTTCCAGTCATGAAGAAAGCATTGAATAATAATAAATCTGAAGAACAGAGAAAAATTCGCATCTGTGGAGACTTCAAGGTGACGGTAAACCCGGTCCTTCACACGGTACGGTATCCTCTTCCGAGGATAGAAGATATTTTCGCCTCACTATCCGGAGGGAAACGTCTCACCAAAATTGACTTGGCACAGGCATATCTACAGATGGAGGTTGAAGAGGCCTCTAAAAAATATCTCACGATAAATACACACAAAGGTCTGCACCAGTACAATCGACTGGTTTTCGGAGTAGCATCCGCTCCAGCTATCTGGCAAAGAGCTATGGAGCAAGTCCTCCAAGGGATTCCGGGGACTCAATGCTACCTAGACGACATCCTTGTAACAGGAGAAAACGACAACGAGCACCTTGCCAATTTGGAGCAGGTGCTCACTAGGCTGAGAGAACGGGGCCTACGAGCAAATCGCCCCAAGTGCGAATTTTTCCAAAATCAAATATCATATTGTGGCCACATAATCAATAAGGAAGGGTTGCATAAGTCACCTGAAAAAATTGAAGCGGTCATAAAAGCCCCAGCACCTGAAAATGTTTCACAATTAAGGTCATTCCTGGGATTAATAAATTACTATCATAAATTTTTACCGAACTTATCAACTCTTCTACACCCTCTTAATGAACTGCTACAAACAGGAGTAATTTGGAAATGGAGTGAAGATTGTAAACGTGCCTTCCATAAATGCAAAGACTTAATCACGTCTAAAGAAGTTTTGGCTCATTACAACCCATCACTGCCAATCAGACTGGCGTGCGATGCATCCCCTTACGGCATAGGAGCAGTATTATCGCATAAATTCCCTGATGGCTCGGAACGGCCGATAGCTTTTGCGTCACGCTCATTGAACTCAGCTGAGCGTAACTATGCCCAAATTGACAGGGAAGCACTCAGCCTGGTATGGGGAGTGAAGAAATTCAACCATTACCTACATGGACAAAAATTTACCTTGCTGACTGACCATCAACCCCTCATCTCCATATTCAACCCTAAAAAGGGTGTTCCCTTTATGACAGCACAAAGGCTACAGAGGTGGTCCCTTTTTCTAGGGGCACACCAATACAACATAGAATACAAAGGATCAAAACAGCATGGGAATGCTGACGGTTTATCGCGCCTTCCGTTGCCAATGGTAGAAGAGGCACCTACAGTAGACCCAGTGGAGATGTTCCACTCAACCATAGTGGAATGTCTACCAGTAACAAATTCTGCCATTGAAAAGGAAACGAGAAATGACCTGACTCTCTCACGAGTCTACGACTTAACGGTGAAGGGATGGCCAGCACATGGCGAACCACTGTTGCCAGCATTCTCGCAAAGAAGAGAACAGCTGTCAGTATGCCGAGGAACCTTGATGTGTGGATTCAGAGTGGTGATTCCACCCAAACTCCAGGATAAAGTGCTAAAGGAGCTTCACGAGGGGCATCTGGGTGGAGTGAAAATGAAGAACCTAGCCAGAGCGTTTGTATGGTGGCCAGGTATCGATGGAGACATCGAAGAAATGACCAAGAGCTGCCGAGGATGCCAGAAGGTCCAAAACGCTCCACCCCAAGCCCCTCTACATCCATGGGAGTGGCCCTCATCTCCCTGGCAAAGGGTACACATCGACTTTGCTGGTCCATTTATGGACTCAATGTTCTTAATTGCGGTTGATGCACACTCCAAGTGGCCGGAGGTAATAAAGATGTCCTCCACCACCACGGAAAAAACCATCACAGTATTAAGGACCATATTTGCCAGGAATGGGCTGCCTGAACAGATCTGTTCTGATAATGGACCGCAATTTGTGTCCGAAGAATTTGGGAAGTTCTTAAAAAACAATGGGGTTAAGCACTACACGTCCGCCCCATACCATCCCGCCACCAATGGATTGGCTGAAAGGTTTGTCCAGACCTTCAAGAAGGCCATAAAGGCCATGGGTAATGAAGACATAAAACTTCAGCACAAGGTGGATAACTTCTTGTTCGCATACAGGAATGCAACACATATGGTTACAAACCAAACTCCCGCCATGATGTTCTTCAATAGAAGCCTAAGATGCCGGCTGGATTTGATCAAGCTCAACATCAGAAGGGACGTGGAGAACCGGCAATTTCAAGGCATGAATGAAAGGCCAACGAGAACCTTCCAGATAGGTCAACAAGTTTTGGCCCGGGACTACCGTACCGAGAAATGGCAGCCTGGAACTATCTGCACACGACTAGGACCGCTGATGTATACCGTGGACATCGGAGAAAGCATAATAAGGCGCCATGCTGACCAAATCATAGAGTCATCTGAAAAGGGACAACATACACCACAACTCTATACGCCTAACGATGAAGTAGAGATACCCATATCTACCTCCGATCCGGTGATACTGGAACCCGATGAACCCGACACTGGCATTCAAGCCGAATCAGCCTTGCCAAAAGAACCTACTACACCACCAGAAACTACTACACCACCGAGGCGTTATCCGGACCGAGTCAGGAAGCCTCCAGAGAGACTGACTTATAATTAATTAACTGCAGCAATGTGTATATTATTTTTCTTGTAACATATAATTAATAATTACTTAAAATATTATGTACTGGTTAGCTAAAAGGGGAGGAATTATAGTGTATGTGCCTTTAAGAGCCCCATGTGTACTGTAATGCCGGTAATGGCCACTCGGGCTATATAAGCCTGTATATTGTGTTGTATCCGTTAGTTCCCCTCCAGACTTTGTTTAGTAAACACCTATGAAACCAATTCCTGTCTTCAGTGTCTCTATCAACACACAGACACAACAACATTCAATCACAAAAGTCCATTTATAGATTCAGTCTTTGGGGCGGCTTCCTCACCCTTTCGGGATAGCGCCTTTCCGGAGGTTCTTGTTCTTGGTGCAGAGGCGATTCTGACCCCCTTTCATCGGGTAGTTCATCGGGTTCCACTGTTACTGGGTCTGAAGTAGATACTACCGGTATGTCGGGTTCATCCCCAGGTACTCGAGACATGGGGTTGACGCATTCCTGTGATGCTAAGATCTGATCGACGTGGCGTCTCACAATGTTCTCCCCGACATCCACTGTGTACATTAATAGCCCCTGCCTTGTACATATCGTTCCGGGTTGCCATTTCTCTGTTCGATAGTCCCGGGCCAAGACTGGTTGCCCTACATTGAAGCTCCTTGTCGGCTTCTCGTTGATGTGCTGGAATTGTTTGTCCTCAGCATTTCTTCGCACATTTGGTCTGAGCAAGTCCAGACGAGATCTCAACCTTCGGTTAAAGAACATCATGGCCGGGGTCTGGTTGGTAACTGCATGTGTCGCGTTTCAGTAGGCTAATAAGAAATTGTCCCTCTTATGCTGTAGTGGAATTTCCTCGTCGCACATGGCCTTTATCGCCTTCTTAAAAGTTTGTACGAACCTCTCAGCCAATCCATTGGTGGCTGGATGATACGGGTCGGATGTGTAATGCCTTACCCCATTCCTTTTCATGAATTTTTGGAACTCATCGGACACAAACTGTGGTCCATTATCAGAGCAGATCTGCTCTGGCAACCCGTTTCTGGCAAATATGGTCCGTAGGACTGCAATCGTTTTCTCTGTAGTGGTTGAAGACATCTTTATCACCTCAGGCCACTTTGAATGAGCATCCACTGCTATTAAGAACATTGAGTCCATGAATGGACCAGCGAAATCAATGTGCACCCGTTGCCATGGAGAGGAGGGCCACTCCCATGGGTGTAGAGGGGCATGTGGTGGTGCATTTTGGACCTTCTGGCATCCTAAGCAGCTCTTAGTTAGGTCTTCGATTTGTTGATCGATTCCCGGCCACCACACATAAGCCCTAGCTAGGCTTTTCATTTTCACTCCCCCCAGATGACCTTCATGTAGCTCATTTAGCACCTCTCCCTTAACTTGGGTGGAATCACCACTCTGGATCCACACATCACTGTCCCCTGGCATACTGACAGCTGTTCTCTTCTGGATGAGAATGCTGGCAACAATGAGTCGCCATGTGCTGGCCATCCCCTCACCGTCAATTCATATACCCGTGACAGCGTCGGATCATTGAGGGTCTCCTTCTCTATATCCGCGTTTGTTACTGGCAATCGTTCAATTATCGACGAATAAAATATCTCGATAGGGTCCACTGCTGGTGCTTCCTCCACAGTAGGCAGTGGCAGGCGCGATAGCCCATCAGCGTTCCCATGCTGTTTCGTGCCTTTATATTCGATTTCATATTGATTCACCCCTGGAAACAGGGACCATCTTTGTAACCGCTGTGCAGTCATTACTGGCACGCCCTTCTTAGGATTAAAGATGGAGACAAGTGGTTGGTGGTCAGTCAGCAAGGTAAACTTCTGTCCATGCAGATAGTGGTTGAATTTTTTTACTCCCCATACTGGGCTGAGGGCCTCCCTGTCAATCTGGGCGTAGTTGCGCTCGGCTGAGGTTAGTGACCGAGACGCAAAGGCTACTGGCCTCTCCAACCCGTCTGGGAATTTGTGCGACAGCACCGCTCCAATGCCGTAGGGTGATGCATCACATGCCAAACTAATTGGTAGTGCTGGGTTGAAATGGGCCAACACCTCTTTTGATGTGATCAATTCTTTACACTTCTGGAAAACTCATCTACGTTCGTCATCCCACTTCCATGGTACCCCTGTTTGCAGTAGGGTGTTCAGCGGGTGTAATACCGCAGACAAATTTGGTAAGAACTTGTGGTAATAGTTTACCAGCCTGAGGAACGACCTCAGATGTGACACATTTTCCGGTGCTGGAGCCTTGACTACTGCCTCAATCTTGTCAGGGGACTTATGTAACCCCTCTTCATCGATGACGTGGCCACAATACGAGATCTGCTTCTGGAAAAACTCGCACTTGTGGCGGTTAGCTCTTAGCCCATATTCCTTTAATCTGGCGAGCACCTTCTCCAAGTTAGCGAGGTAATCACCGTCATTTTCGCCCGTGACCAAGATGTCGTCCAAATAACACTGGGTCCCTGGAATCCCTTGCAGGACCTGATCCATCGCCCTTTGCCAGACAGCCGGAGCCGAGGCTACTCCAAACACCAGCCGGTTGTATTGATAGAGACCTTTATGGGTGTTGATCGTAAGGTAATGTTTTGAAGCTTCTTCTACCTCCATTTGCAAGTACGCCTGGGCTAGATCAATTTTTTGTGAAGCATTTACCACCAGATAGCGAGGCGAAAATATCCTCAATTCGTGGAAGTGGATATTGCACCGTGTGAAGGACTGGGTTCACTGTCACCTTAAAATCCCCACAGATGCGGACCTTCTTTGGTTCCCCAGGCGTATTACTCAACAACCTCTTCATTACAGGAACGATGGGTGTAGCCCACTCGCTCCAGTCCACTTTGGACAGTACTCCTGAACGTTCCAACCCTTCCAGCTCTGCTTCAACCGCTGGTCTGATCGCATAAGGCACTGGTCTGGCCTTCAGAAACTTTGGGCTTGCATTTTCCTCTATTTTAATTGTTGCTGTTATTCCTTTTAGTGTTCCTAATCCCTCCTGGAACACTTCTTTTGCATCAGTTAACATTTTTGACAGTCGTCCAGGTGTGACGTCATCATCCTTTTTGGCCTCCACCTTCAGTGCCTGTATGGAATGCCAATCTAAATGTATCTTCTGGATCCATTCACGTCGTAGCAGTGGTGGTCCTCCATTTGGCAATACATATATATCCATCTTAGGTATTTCCTGACCTTTACATGTCACTTTCACCCTTATTTTTCCTTTGGGGTAGACTTTTTGCCCCGTATACGTCTTCAAGACAATCTCTGTAGCTTTCAAGGGTATGTGTGAAAATCGCCGCCTGTAGTCTCTTTGATTTATGACTGTTAGAGCTGACCCTGTGTCCAATTCCATTTCCACTTGGACTCCGTCTATCTTGAGTGTAACCCAGATAGTCTGGTGATCCTCCATTTCGGTTACATTATGTAGTTTCAGACAACCCAGCTCTTTGCTTCTGGAGTCTGTGTCACTTTTCTGTTCGTCTGAACCACTGTCCATCACCTGGTGTACCTTTTTGTACTTCTCCTGTGGAGATTTCTTACTGTTGATTTTCTTCCCAGACCTGCAGACTCTTGCTATGTGTCCTGCTTTCCCACACTATCTGCACACTTGGTCCTTGAACCAACAATCTTTCTGGTCATGTGTTGTTCTGCCACAGCGATAGCACTTCCCTGTTCCATAGGTCATTTCATTGTTGCCATATTCTTGCGGTCTCCATTGTATCTCTGCAGCGCCCCTTGCGGCTGCTTCGTGTGATACTGCCATACTGAAAGCTTTGTCCAGCGTAAGGTCCTTTTCTGATAGAAGCCGTTTCTGGGTTCCTTCACTTTGTAGCCCACACACAAACTTGTCCCTTAACGTGTCTGCTAGTCCCGCTCCAAACTGGCAGTATTTCGATAGCTTGCGCAGTTCCATTAGGTACTCAGCATTGCTTTCGTCTTTGTGTTGGTTCCTTTTATGGAACTTAAATCATTCTGCTATCAGCAGCGGTGTGGGGTTTAAGTGGTCCTGTAGGATTTCTACTATGCTTTCAAAATTCTTGTTTACCGGCTTCTCTGGGGTTATTAGATTTCACAGTAACCCATAAGTTTTTGCACCCATGGAATTTAACAGAACCAGTGCTTTATTAGTATCTGGCACTTCATTTGCCCTGCAGTACACCTCAATACGTTCCACATATGTCGCCCAATCTTCGACTTCATTGTCGAACGTAGAGATACTGCCACTCTTCGGCATCCTTGGTTGTGCGTTAACTATCATCACTGGCGCCTCCTGCGCTTCCCCTTCTTCTCCGCTGGCACAAAATGGCGTCTCCCGCGCTTTCCTTCCTTCCCGCGCTCGCCCGTCTTCTCCGCTGCGGCTTCGCAAAATGGCATCTCCCGCACTCTTCCTTCTTCTCCGTGGCTCACTGGCGCCTCCCGCGCTCTCCCTGCTTCTCCGCAGCTCAATGGCATCTCCCGCGCTCTCCCTGCTTCTCCGCGGCTCAATGGCGTCTCCCCTTGCTTCGCCCCGCGGACCCTGATCAGCCCGTGATCCCTGGCTGTGCTCTGCGCGTTCTTCTCTTGATATTTGTCGACGCCGCTCAGTCTAGAACCCAGCTGTTTCTTACCCTCTCTCTCTCCGGTTTGCAGTATTTTTCCTCGACGGCGCTCGGTGATCAACCCCCGGCTGTGCCCTGCTCTCTTCCTCTGCCGTCGGTCGGCTCCAGCCGCCGCTGCTCGGGAAGGGTCTGCTCTGGACCTGTCGTCGGTCTCTTATTGCTCGTTGTGGCTGGGGAACCAAGCCCGGCTCTCCACAGCCTCCCCAGTGAAGTTGGATCTCTGCCTGACTGCTGGGCGGTTGCTCGCGGTCGACGCCCGTGTTCCTGGACTCGACTATTTTTTTTATTTTTTATGTTGCAGGTAGATTCGCATCAACACTCGTCGCCACTGTTAGATCCGTGGTTCAGTGGATAAATAATTACACGGATGCTGTACATAAACAAATAACAGGTCTTTACTGGAGGAGGGTAATCTCTAGACTGGGGTACAGAGGCATGCGCACAGCTTATATACCGGTGTGGTCACTGCCGGTACTACAGTATACAGGAGCTGTAAAAAGTAGTTCTGACTTAAAGCACATACACTACAAAACCCAACATTTTTTAAGGCCAGACCGGTACCGTATGCGATCCGCCCAGCCGTCGAAGCAGAGCTGGAGAGTCTGGAGCATTCGGGTGTGCTGTCCAAGGTGGACTGGAGCGAGTGGGCCACACCCATCGTTCCTGTAATGAAGAAATCATTGAGCAGCACGCCTGGGGAACCGAAGAAGGTTCGCATCAGTGGGGACTTTAAGGTAACTGTGAACCCAGTCCTGCACACAGTACAATATCCACTTCCGCGGATAGAAGATATTTTCGCCTCACTATCTGGACGGAAACGCTTTACGAAGATTGATCTGGCCCAAGCGTATCTACAAATGGAGGTAGAAGAAGCATCTAGAAAATACCTCACGATAAACACTCACAAAGGTCTTTACCAGTACAACCGACTGGTATTTGGGGTAGCATCAGCTCCGGCTATTTGGCAGAGGGCGATGGAACAAGTCCTGCAAGGGATCCCGGGGACCCAGTGTTATTTGGACGACATCCTGGTTACGGGCGGAAATGACAGTGAACACCTTGCCAACCTGGAGCAGGTGTTCACTAGATTACAAGAATATGGGCTACGAGCCAACCGCCCCAAATGCGAGTTTTTCAGGAAACAAATATTGTGGCCACGTGATTGATGAAGAGGGGTTACATAAGTCCCCAGACAGGATTGAGGCACTAGTCAAGGCTCCAGCACCGGAAAATGTGTCGCAACTGAGGTCGTTCCTCGGGTTGGTGAACTACTACCATAAGTTCTTGCCAAATTTGTCTACAATTCTGCACCCACTGAACGCCCTGCTGCAAACTGGAGTAGCATGGAAATGGAGTGATGAGTGTAAGCGTGCCTTTCAGAAAGGTAAATGCCTAATCACTTCAAAAGAAGTATTGGCCCACTACAATCCAACACTACCAATTCGGTTGGCATGTGATGCGTCTCCCTACGGCATTGGAGCAGTGCTGTCGCACAAATTCCTTGACGGTTCAGAGAGGCCAATAGCCTTTGCGTCACGCTCGTTAACCTCAGCCGAGTGTAACTATGCCCAGATTGACAGGGAGGCCCTCAGCCTGGTGTGGGGGGTGAAGAAGTTCAATCACTATCTGCACGGGCAGAAATTCACCTTACTGACTGATCACCAGCCTCTTGTCTCCATTTTTAACCCAAAGAAGGGCGTTCCGGTGATGACGGCGCAACGGCTGCAAAGATGGTCCCTTTTTCTAGGGGCACATCAATACGACATAGAGTATAAGGGCACGAAACAGCATGGAAACGCTGATGGGCTGTCGCGCCTGCCGCTGCCTATGGTGGAGGAAGCACCTGCAGTGGACCCTGTTGAGATATTCCATTCGACCATAGTCGAATGTCTACCTGTTACAAACTCAAGTATAGAGAAGGAAACCCGAAATGACCCGACACTCTCTCGGGTCTATGATTTGACGGTGAAGGGATGGCCAGCACATGGCGACTCACTGTTGCCAGCATTCTCGCCAAGGAGAGAACAGCTGTCAGTGTGCCGGGGGACCTTGATGTGTGGATCCCGAGTGGTAATTCCACCCAAGTTGAGAGAAAGAGTGCTCAATGAGCTTCGTGAGGGTCATCTGGGAGGGGTAAAAATGAAGAGCCTAGCCAGGGCGTTTGTGTGGTGGCCGGGAATCGATAAAGAAATCGAGGAAATGACCAAGAGATGCACAGGATGCCAGAAAGTCCAAAACGCTCCACCACAGGCCCCGCTACACCCATGGGAGTGGCCCTCATCTCCATGGCAATGGGTACACATTGATTTTGCTGGTCCATTTATGCACTCAATGTTTTTAATCGTTGTGGATGCACATTCGAAATGGCCAGAGGTCATCAAAATGTCCTCCACCACCACGGAGAAAACTATTGCAGTCCTACGGACCATCTTCACCAGGAATGGCTTGCCAGAACAGATTTGCTCCGACAATGGACCACAGTTTGTGTCCGAGGATTTCCAGAGGTTTTTGAGGAATAATGGGGTAAAGCATTACACATCCGCCCCATATCATCCAGCCACAAATGGATTGGCTGAGAGGCCCGAGACCACAGCTGGTGCAGACGGGAGAGCAGGAGGCCAGTAACTGGTGAGTTTAAAAGCTCACCTTTCGCGGGCTTTTTCTTTCACAGCTGGTGCAGACGGGAGAGCAGGAGGCCAGTAATTCTTATATAGGTGGAGCTGTTGCTAAACCCGAAACACTACAGTGTAGTGTCTCCCACCCTTCCACCTCCTCTAACCTTTTAGGGGTTAGGGGAAGCTGAAAAGGTAGGTTCAATTTATTTTATTTCAGGAGCCTAACCTAGGTGGAGAAGTTTCCAGGACAGGAGGGGGCAGTGAAAATACAACACCAGAAAACAGGTAGGTGACTGGTTGGTGAGTACTTTCACAAACTTATTCTAAGTAGAATTCAATAGTTAAGCTAAATCATAGTAAATAAAAGGGTATTGTAAGGGTTAAGTCATGGAAGGGCAGCTCGGACCCGTGTCATGCTTCTCCTGTGCCATGTGGGAAATCAGGGACACTGTCCCTGACAACTATGTGTGCAGGAAGTGTGTCCAGCTGCAGCTCCTAGCAGACCGCATGGCGGCGCTGGAGCTGCGAATGGACTCACTCTGGAGCATACGCGATGCTGAGGATGTTGTGGATAGCACATTCAGTGAGTTGGTCACACCGCAGGTAAAGGCTAGCTCAGACAGTAAATGGGTGACCAAAAGGCAGGGTAAAGGCAGGAAGGTAGTGCAGGAGTCACCTGCGGTCATCTCCCTCCAAAACAGGTTTACCGTTTTGGGTACTGTTGGGGGAGATGACTTATCAGGGGAAGGCACCAGCAGCCAGGTTCAGGGCACCATGACTGGCTCTGCTGCACAGAAGGGTGGGAAAAAGAGGGATAGGGCTATAGTGATAGGGGATTCAATTGTAAGGGGGATAGATAGGAGTTTCTGTGGCCGAGACCGAGACTCCAAGATGGTATGTTGCCTCCCTGGTGCAAGGGTCAAGGATGTCTCGGAGCGGGTGCAGAGCATTCTGAAGGGGGAGGGGGATCAGCCAGTTGTCGTGGTACATGTAGGTACCAACGATGTAGGTAAAAAGAGGGAGGAGGTCCTACAAGCTGAATTTAGGGAGTTAGGAGCTAAATTGAAAAGTAGGACCTCAAAGGTAGTAATCTCTGGATTGCTACCAGTGCCACGAGCTAATAAGTTTAGAGAGAGTAAGATAGATAAGCTAAATACGTGGCTTGAGCAGTGGTGCAAGGGAGAGGGATTTAAATTCTTGAGGCATTGGAACCAGTTCTTGGGGAGGAGTGACCTGTACCAAGGGGACGGTCTACACCTGAGCTGTGAGGGAGCCGATGTCCTCGGGGTAATATTTTCTAGGGCGGTTCGGGAGGATTTAAACTAATTTGGCAGGGGGATGGGAACCTAGATAGTGGAAAAGAGGGAAGTCATATGAAGTCAGAAATAGATGGTAGAAAGGTGAGAAGCAATAAGCAAAGGAGAGAAACACAAAGGGCCAAACTAATTCATAATGAGAGTGTGAAAAAAGCAAGCCTGAAGGCTTTGTATCTTAATGCTAGAAGCATTAGGAACAAGGTGGATGAATTAGTTGTGGAAATAGAGGTAAACAAGTATGATTTGATTGGGATTACAGAAACGTGGCTGCAGGGTGGGCAAGGCTGGGAACTTAACATCCAGGGATATACAATATTTAGGAAGGATCGGCAAAAAGGTAGGGGAGGTGGGGTAGCATTGCTGGTAAAGGAGGGGATTAATGCAATGGAAAGGAAGGATATTAACTCGGATGAAACGGAATCTGTATGGGTAGAAATGAGAAATAGCAAGGGGAGGAAAACGTTAGTGGGTGTGATATATAGGCCTCCAAATAGTAATATGGAGGTGAGGGAAGGCATAAAAAGGGAAATTAGAGAAGCGTGCGATAAGAGCACAGCTGTCATCATGGGTGACTTTAATTTACATATTGATTGGACTACCCAAATTAGTAAAAATTCTGAGGAGGAGGAATTCCTGGAATGTTTTCGGGACGGTTATCTGGACCAATATGTCGAGGAGCCGACTCGAGATCAGGCCATTTTAGACTGGGTATTGTGTAATGAGAAGGGACTTATCAGCAATCTTCTTGTACGAGGCCCCTTGGGTCAGAGCGATCATAATATGATCGAGCTCTCAGTCGAGATGGAGAGTGAGGAAATTGAATCAGAGACTAAGGTCCAGAACTTAAATAAAGGGAATTACGAGGGTATGAGACGGGAATTGGGTAAGATTGATTGGGTGGTGTTTCTGGGGGGATTGACAGTGGATAGACAATGGCAAGCATTCAAAGATAGAATGGAAGAATTCCAGAACATGTTTATACCGGTTTGGCATAAAAATAAACCTAAAAAGGTGGCTCAACCGTGGATAACGAGGGAAATTAGGGACAGCATAAAATCAAAAAAAAGGGCATATCAACTGGCAAAAAAAAGCACCAGACCGGAAGATTGGGGGCAGTACAGGATACAGCAAAAGAGGACAAAGGGATTAATCAGGAAGGGGAAAATAGAATACGAAAGTAAACTTGCAGCAAACATAAAGACAGACTGCAAAAGCTTTTATCGGTATATCAGGAGGAAAAGACTGGTAAAATCCCAAGTTGGTCCCTTGCAGTCCGATTCGGGAGAATATATAATGGAGAATAAGGAAATGGCAGACCAATTAAACTCATACTTTGGTTCTGTATTCACAAAGGAGGACACAAATAACCTCCCAGGAATATCGGCAAACATAGGGACTAATGAGAGGGAGGAGCTGACAGAAATTAGTATCTCTAGGGATATGGTGTTGGGTAAGTTGAGGGGACTGAAGGCCGACAAATCCCCGGGGACTGATAAACTACATCCTAGGGTACTTAAGGAGGTGGCCCTGGAGATAGCAGATGCTCTAAGGATCATCTTCCGGAACTCCATTGACTCGGGAACAGTACCCGTGGATTGGAGGGTAGCTAATGTTACCCCAATATTTAAAAAGGGGGGTAGAGAGAAAGCAGGGAATTATAGACCAGTAAGCCTTACATCGGTTGTGGGCAAAATGCTAGAGTCCATTATTAAGGATAAAATAGCGGAGCACTTGACAAATGGGGAAAGGATCGGACAGAGTCAACATGGATTTACAAAGGGTAAATCGTGTTTGACTAATCTGCTGGAATTTTTTGAGGAAGTAACTGGTAAAATAGATGGGGGAGAGCCAGTGGATGTGGTGTACCTTGACTTCCAGAAAGCCTTCGATAAGGTTCCACACAAAAGATTATCATGCAAAATTAAGGCTCATGGGATTGGGGGCAAAGTATTAACGTGGATAGAGAACTGGCTGGCGGATAGAAAACAGAGAGTTGGAATAAACGGCTCGTTTTCGGAGTGGCAGGCAGTGACCAGCGGGGTGCCGCAAGGATCTGTCCTGGGACCCCAGCTGTTCACAATATATATAAATGATCTGGATCAGGGAATTGGATGCAATATTTCCAAATTCGCTGACGACACTAAACTAGGAGGAGGGGTGGGCTCTGATGAGGATGTCAGGAGGCTACAGTGCGATTTGGACAGGTTGGGAGAATGGGCGGATACGTGGCAGATGCACTATAATGTGGATAAATGCGAGGTTTTCCACTTTGGGGGTAAAAACAGGAGGGTAGATTATCTAAATGGCAATAGATTGGGAGATGGGGAAGTGCAGAGGGACCTGGGTGTTCTTGTGCACCAGTCACTGAAGGAGAGCATGCAGGTGCAACAGGCGATTAAGAAGGCAAATGGTATGTTGGCCTTCATATCAAGGGGGTTCGAGTATAGGAATAGGGATACCTTACTACAGCTGTACAAGGTGCTGGTGAGACCGCAACTGGAGTATTGTGTACAGTTTTGGTCGCCCCATCTGCGGAAGGATGTTCTTGCCATGGAAAGAGTGCAGCGGCGATTCACCAGGCTGATACCTGGAATGGCGGGAATGACCTACGAGGAGAGATTGAATAGTTTGGGCTTGTACTCACTGGAGTTTAGAAGATTGAGAGGGGATCTCATCGAAACATATAAAATTATGGCAGGCCTGGACAGGCTGAATTCAGAGAGAATGTTTCCAATGGCAGGGGAGCACAGAACCAGGGGCCACAGTCTAAAAATAGCGGGCAAATCATTTAAAACAGAGATGAGGAAGAATTTCTTCACTCAAAGAGTGGTGAGCCTGTGGAATTCCCTGCCACAGAGGGCTGTGAAGGCTAATTCAATAAATATTTTCAAGAGAGAATTGGATATATTTCTGAAGGCTAAGGGGATTAAGGGTTACGGAGAAAAGGCGGGGACGGGGTACTGAACTGGTAAGATCAGCTAAGATCTCAGAGGAAGATCAGCCATGATCTCATTGAATGGCGGAGCAGGCTCGAAGGGCCGAATGGCCTACTCCTGTTCCTATCTCTATGTTTCTATGTTTCTATGTTTGTTCAAACCTTTAAAAAAGCAATAAAGGCGATGTATAACGACAACATACCACTGCAACACAAGGTGGATAATTTCTTGCTTGCTTACCGGAATGCGACACATGCAGTCACCAACCAAGCTCCAGCCATGATGTTCTTTAACCGAAGGTTAAGATGTCACCTGGATTTGCTCAAACCAAACATAAGACGAGATGTTGAGAATAAGCAATTCCAGCACATCAATGAAAAGCCAACCAGGAGCTTCAAGATAGGGCAACCAGTCTTGGCCCGCGACTACCGAACAGAAAAATGGCAGCCAGGAACGATATGCACACGGCAGGGACCACTAATGTACACAGTGGACGTTGGAGAGAGCATCGTGAGACGCCATGCTGACCAGATTCTAGAGTCACAGGAACAAGTCAAACCCATACCACGAGCATGCGCACCTGGTGATGAACCCGAAGTACAGATTGTGTCTACCTCAGAATCAGTGGTATTGGAAGCTGACGAACCAACCAATGACAATGAGCCAGAATCGACTCCGCCGCATGAACAGGATACTCGAGAAAGGCGCTATCCAGACAGGATCAGGAAGCCTCCTCAAAGACTGAATTTATAAATGATTACTTTCAGCTGATGTATATAGTACCAAGAAAATTGTAATTGTAATTAGTTATTATTTAATTGTTAAATGAATGTTATGTACTGTTTATCTAAAAGGGGAGGAATTGTTGTGTATGTACCTTTAAGAGAGAACTGCTTTTATACTGTAGTACCGGCAGTGACCACACCTGTATATAAAGCCGTAGCAGGCTTCTGTACTTTCAGTTCCAGCATAACCTTTGTTCAGTAAACACCTGTTATTACCGTTCTCCTGCAGTCCGTGTGTTATTGATACGCGGACACTACAGTGGGCACCGGCTCCAGGGACAATATTTAAAGTGATCATGAGTAATGAGTCGCAGGTGTCAGGTTAGTGGAGTTTCGGTGCTTCCTTGTCAGTTTGCGATTGTGCAATAGTTTAATTCAGTAATTTAAAGGTTCTTTAGTATCAGGAGTGTTGTAGCTACTAAAAATTAGTTACATTTATTCTGATAACATATCAAAGTGCTACACTTAGTTATATTAATGGGGGCTACGGAGGAGCAGAGGCAGCGAGAAAGATTGGAACATGTGGCCAGAGAGATGAGAAGGGCCATCAGGGCTCTCAACAGGAGGTCTTACCCTCCGAGGGTATTCCGACAGCACTTCTCCTACCTTCAATGAAGCAAGGAGCAGTGTATTAGAGGGCTCTGCATCACCAAGGTGGTGGTCACAGAACTCTGTCACCTCCTCCAAAGAGACCTCCAGCCTCACACCAGAATGACTTAAACCCCAAATCCCTTTTGCACACCACATGCCCATCATGCCATCCCTCTGTCATGCCGTATCACAGCGTCCTCCTGGGTGCAAAGTTGAAATGAGAAAGACCACAAAATATCACAAACTCCATGAATAAATTAGTGCATAAACATATCACACATATCGCAATCATTCCAACAACTAATGACCCTTGCACTGCCATAGTTGAATAGCTGTCATTGTGTGCAAGGCGTGAGATGTGGGTGTGAGTGTTGGTAGGCAGAGATTGTTGGTGGATGAGCGCTGGGGGTGTGGTGCTTTGGGCAGTGTGTGAAGCTTGTGGTCCAGATGGTGGTATGTAACATTTGGTGAAGCATTCAATCACCCTGACCACCCGACTAAGGTGGATCTGCCATGAGCACACCTGCTGCAGTCCTCCAGCTCCTCCTCCCTGTTGTGCTTCTCCTTGCTGAGGCAGCTGCACAGCCAGCAATGCTGAGAATGAGACACTGCAGCATCAAGAACCTCCCCTTTAAGTACTGGGAAAAGCCTGTGGTGATGATGACTTGAGATTAGACTGCACCCAATATTGGTCAGCGCTTTGAGTTTAACGCCACTGAGCTATGCCATTGGCACTTGATTTAGTGCTCTAATCCTTTCTTTCAGCAATGAGAGCTAATTTTGCGTGCAATCTGAATCGTTAGTGCCTGGCGCTAAATCTCAAACTTTTCTAAAGTTAGCGCCCTTTCCTGGGCTATAATGAATTTCTCCCCCAAGGAGTCTTAAAAGTTGGGCCTACCTTTATCTCTGGCCGCTTCTCCCGCTCTTTTAGTTAAAGTTTTAATTTACATGATTATTTATAGTTATATTAATTAGTTTATGAAGTTAAGTTAGAGAGAATAAAACGCTAATACTCACCCACCAATCACCTACCTGCAGTCATGTGACGTCACTCCTTAATTTTGCTGTTCCTTTGGATTTTGCTGGATTTGTATCCACCTCCTCCTCTGCTGCCGACTCCTCGCAGGGCCGTGCTGCCCTCAGCCTCCCGCTGTGTTTAGGCCTCCGCTGCTGCTAACCCCTCGCAGGTCCGCACTGTCCTCGGGTCCTGCTCTCTTTATTTTCTGCTGCCTCCTCCGCTGCTGCTGCTGCTGACTCCTCGCAGGTCTCTGCTAGAATCTATTATTAAGGACATGGTAACACGGCACTTGGAAAATCACAATATGATTAGGCAGAATTTACACGGTTTTATAAAAGGTTAGAGGGGTTGTATGGTCTACTCCTGCTCCTATTTCTTATGTTTCTTATGTAAGGTGGCAAAAAGGCCGAACGCTGTGCGTAGTATCTGTAAGATCAGCGAACAGATGGGGGAGAAGATGGCACACTATAAGGAAACTAGCATGGTAAGCTTACTCAACAATGCCCTGCATCAGGTTAATGCCACAGAATTACATGCCACAATATTTTGTCTTTGAACTCACCCCACATGGTCCTTCGCCCATGCCAGGCCCTCACTAAACCTCTCAGTGCATTTTATGAATATGCTTAACTCAGCAGCGCACACATCCAAGTGCAAGTTACATTTGAAAGCCTTGCCACATCACATCTTCCAAGGGCTTAATACATATTGTAGCACAAATACAGTCACTTACTGATAGTCAAGATGGACTTTTGGTTGGGCAGCCTACCGTGACCACTTGTACTTTAAGAATGCAGCAGCATGGTGACTTTGGGCAGCTGTGCCATGCTACTTAGCGGGAAAGGAGATGAATGTGCAGGGCATGCTGACTGATGCATCAGTCACCTGTTTGATTTCTCAGCAGCATGTTAGCTGATGTTCCAGTGCTAACAGGCAATGAGCCACAAGAATAACAGTTTGATGGCAGTGTTGGCCCTATGCCCAAAGGTACGCTTGCTGCAGATGGCAAAGCTCTGCAACGGGCACCCTGCTGAGCCACAGGGAGTTGAGGCAGTTGTCCTCAACCTTTGACAGGTAAATGGGCCATGGTCTGCATCAATGCTCTGCAGCGTCATGATCTCTGGCATCTCTTTGGCATCCTTCCATCACCTTGTACCACTTAAACTATCAAATATTATATCTAAGGCACATTAAAGCCAAACTTACCTGATTCATAGAATTATAGAGCCATACAACACAGAAAGAGGCCATTCGATCTATCGTGCCTGTGCCAGCTCTCTGAAAGAGCTATCCAATTAGTCCCACTCCCTGTCCCTTCCCCTTATCCTTTTTAGGTAGATATCCAATTCCCTTTTGGAAGTTACTACTGAATGTGCTCCCACCACCCTTTCAGGCAATGCATTCCAGACCATAACAACTCGCTGAGCAAAACAGTTCTCTATCTCTGCCCTGGCTTTTTTGCCAAATATCTCAAATCTGTGACCTATTGTAGCTGCCCCTTCTGCCAGTGGAAACATAGAATTACATAGAATATACAGCACAGAACCTGGCCATTCGGCCCAACCAGTCTATACCGGTCTTTATGCTCCATTTGAGCCTCCTCCTCATTCCTCATGAACTCTATCAGCATAACCCTCTATTCCCTTCTCCCTCATATGCTTATCTAACTGCCCCTTAAATGCATCTGTACTATTCGCTTCAACCACTCCCTGTGGTAGCAAGTTCCACATTCTCACCACTCTTTCGGCACTCCTTCTGAATTCCCTATTGGATTTCTTGGTGACTATCTTATATCGATGGCCTCTAGTTTTGCTCTTCCCCACAAGTGGAAACATTCTCTCTGTATCCACTCTATCAAAACCTTTCATAATTTTAAAGACCTCTGTTAGGTCACCCTTCAGTCTTCTCTTTTCAGGAGAAAAGAGACCCAGCCTGTTCATCCTTTCCTGTTAGGTATAACCTCGCATTTCTGTTATCATCCTTGCAAATCTGTTTTGCACCCTCTCCAATGCCTCTTTTTTATAATATGGCAACAAGAACTGTACATAGCACTCCAAGTGTGGTCTAACCAAGGTTCAATACAAATTTAGCATAACTTCTACACTTTTCAATTCTATCCCTCTAGAAATAAACCCTAATGTTTGGTTTGCTTTTTTATGGTCTTATTAACCTGCGTCGCTACTTTTAGTGATTTGAGTATTTGTACTCCCTTTGATCCTCTACCCCATTTAGATTCATATTTTCCAAGTAATAAGTGACCTCCTTATTTTTCTTACCAGAATGTAATACCTAACACTTATCTGTGTTGAAATTCATTTGCCAATTATATGCCCATTCTGCAAGTTTATTAATGTCTTCTTGTAATTTGTTGCAGTCCTCCTCAGTATTGACTATCCCTCCAATTTGGTGTCGTCCACAAATTTAGAAATTGTGTTTTTGATTCCAAAGTCTAAATTGTGAACAACCATGTGAACAAGCTTGTGAACAAGCATTGATCCTTGTGGGACCTCACTTTCTACCTTCTGGCACTTTGAATAGCCACCCCTTACCCTACTCTGTGCTTTCTATCTTGCAGCCAGCTAGCTATCCATTCTGCTACTTTTGGCCTGACTCTGCATGCGCTGACCTTATTCATTAGTCTATTATGTGGCACCTTATCGAAGGCCTTTTGGAAATCTAGATAAATTACATCTACTGCATTACCCTTGCCTACTCTCTCTGTTACCTCTTCAAAGAATTCAATAAAGTTGCTTAAGCAAAATTTTCCCTTTTGAATCCATGTTATTCATTATTATATTTTTGGGTCTAGAAATTCATTTGGCTGCGCCAGGCGTTAGCGCCTTAGGAGGAGCAGATCTCGAGCGCTAGGCGCTTAGCGCCCGGGCGTAGCGCGATCTGCGCCTCGCCCCAACTTCAGTAGACATTTAGCGCCGGCGCAAAGTTTTTGCGCGCGCTCAGCTGCGCGCACAGATCATGACGTCATTTCGTCGTGCAACGCCCTTTGTGCGCCCGGAACCGGAACTTCACTCGCGCCGCCCCATTGTGCGCCGGGCGGCCCTAACGACTGTGAAGTGGAACGGTACACAGCCGAGGCGGGCCGCGGGGAGCGCAAATTAAAGGGCACTTACCCTGCACTATAAAGGGCAGCCATTTTGCAGCATTCACTCTTGTGCAACGGATTTTTGGAGAGAGACCAAGGAAGAGAGCTTACTGCTTTGGCCCAACACTAGGACAGGTCTTTTTGGCTTCAGGCTAGAGCTTTGCAATTATCTTTGCCTTCATTGAGATCTCAGTGTTTGCCAGCATATTATGGGGGCTGCATTGGGTGCCAACGCTGAGTTTCAGCCTTATGTCGGAAGGGCTTACAGACGCCGTGAGAGAGTGGCAGCCCTGGCTAGACGCAGAGGGGGCAACAGGCATCGCCAAGTGAGGCCTTACCCACCCAGGGTATACCGCCAGCAGTTCTCCTATCTCAACATGTCTGCCGCGCAGTGTGTTAGGAGGCTGCGATTCAGAAGGGAGGTGGTTGCAGACATCTGCCAGCTGCTTCACAGAGATCTGCGTCCACAGCTGATGCGCAGGACGTCTCTGTCGGTGGCAGTGAAGGTGACGGTGGCTCTCAACTTCTATGCCACCGGCTCCTTCCAATTCGCTGCTGGGGACATCGCTAACATCTCCCAGTTTGCCGTGCATTGCTGCATCCGCCAGGTGACCAATGCCCTTTTCAGAAGGAGACGTCAATTCATCTCCTTCCCCATGACCCTGGACAAGCAGCAGCAGCGTGCAGTGGGATTTGCAAGAATAGCGGGCTTCCCCATGGTGCAGGGCGCCATTGACTGCACGCATGTGGCTTTGCGGGCACCTCTGGAGCATGCCAAGGATTACCGCAACCGGAAGGGCTACCATTCCCTCAACGTACAGCTGGTGTGTGACCACAGGCAGCGCATCCTAGCTGTCAATGCCCGCTTTCCAGGCAGCAGCCACGATGCCTTTATCCTGCGACAGACAACTGTGGCTGACATGTTCCAGGCACAGCCTCACCCAAGAGGATGGCTTATCGGGGACAAAGGCTATCCTTTGTGTACCTGGCTCATGACCCCGCTCCGCGCGCCCACGACCCCTGCTGAAGAGGCATACAACGAGAGCCATCAAGCGACCAGGAACCTCATCGAACAAACAATCGGCGTCCTGAAGCAACGGTTCCGCTGTCTGGATCGCTCCGGGGGAGCCCTCCAGTATTCGCAGGAGCGAGTCTCCCAATTCGTCGTCGTTTGCTGCATGCTGCACAACCTGGCTATCCGCAGGACTCAGGCACTGCCACCTCACGTTGGACCACCACCTCAGGAGGAGGAGCAGGAGGAGTATGAGGAGGAGGAGGACGAGGAGTACCAGCCCAGGAGGGAGGCAGAAGGTCCAAGGGCCGCCCGTCGGCGGCTTATTGAACGTCACTTCTAGGCCCCCTGTCAGGGAATGGCTTGTGCCAATGAAAGAACATGATTGCAGCCACTGCGCAAGCCCTCAGCCGGTTAAGGCAACAAACACTTCAAAGATCAAACATGGACAATGTGAATAAATAAAATGGTTTATTGTACAAACTCAGGGCCCTTCCCACATGAAAACCAAGAACACACGAAACCCCCAAAAAACACTCACACACATGAGTCACTCCCACAACCTGGGGAGGATTAACCAACGATGTAAATAAAAATGGCCTCATCCTCGGCCTTCAAAAAACAACCATTCCACAAAACACCACATTTGGACACACCCTCTACTTTGTGTCCCACGAGGGCAATGCCCTCTGCAAACTTTGCCGGCCCCTGGACGCCCTGCTGCTCCTCCTCAAAGTGAGGCCAGTGGCTGCTGCAAGGCTGGGGGAAGGCTCCTGAGGGGCACATGTCGTGACGGCAGATGCCCTTGGGGGTCGGCCTAGACGAGGTCTGGCCCTCGAGGGGCCGGCTGGTGAATGCTGCAGCTGTCGCTGGCCAGCATCAGTCACTGCAGCAGCTCGTCGCAGCTCCACTGGGGGACTGGCAGTGGCGGCTGGAGGAATGGGGGCAAGCTGGCGGATGGCAGGCGCTCGCTGGTCGCCTGAGACACTGGCACTCGCCCGGGCCAGCACTGCAGCATGCGCAGCAATCTGCCGAGGGACAGACCGCTGTGCTGCTGCAGCGCGCCGGGTGCCCTGGCGATGCCGGGCTGACACAGCGAGTGTGGCAGCAGTGAGTGCCCGTGTTGCCCTGTTCTGAGACTGCATCAGAGCAGCCAGTGACTGCACGGCACCACTGATCACCTGGCCAGTCGCTGCCAGAGAGGCCCCGAATTCGGTGACACTCCGAGACAGGGACTGGATGGCCTCAGGCATCCGTCCCACTGCCCCCATGAGCTCCGTGTGCCGGCGCTCCGAGTCCGCGGACATGTCCTCGAGGCGGCGCATCTCCTCGGCGTTGACCGTCTCTGGACTGGAGGCCGGACTCTCCCTCTGGGGAGAAGGCCGCCGAACTGGCCGACCCTTCCTGCGTTGCTGGACGCCGCTGGGCCCAGCAATTGGACTCCCCTCCGACCCTTCCCCCCTCTGGGGAGAAGGCCGCTGAGCTTCCACCCCCCTCCCGCGTTTCTGCAGGCCGCTGGTCCCAGGAGCTACATTCCCCTCCGACACTTCCGCCACGTTCCCCTCCAGGGAAGACGTCTCCCCTACAGTGACATGGCTTGCCGCGGCTGAGGGTTCCCCTGATGGGCCGCCTTCCTCTTGCTCCTCCTCCTCCTCCTCTTCTGAGGGGCTGTCACTGGCAACTTCAGGGACCTCCTCCTCACCATCTGAAAGCAGGAAGGCACAAGAGTAGCTTTAGAGTGAGGAGAGGGCATCAGCGAGGGATGCATGAGTGGTGGCATTCAGCGCATTGGTCGGACAGTGGCAAAGGATGTAGATCTGATGCGCAAGTGGGACGAGAGAGGTCCAAAAAATGATGTCCTTACCATTGGTGCCCAGAACAGGGTCGGCATCTCCAGATGCAACGGGGCCAATCACCCGGGCACCCAAGATGCGCTCCACGTGCTGTTGCAGCTCGGTGAGCGGCTGGATCTGGGGTCCGCCTCCCCCGGTCACAGTCCGGCTCCTCTTATTATTGGCCAGCTTGGCCTGCAAGAGAAAGGACGGCCTCTAAGTACAGTGTGTAGCCCTGATCTTGTGTGCACTGCCTCCCATGGTCGAATAGCCTGGCCAGTCTGTAGCCCTGATCTTGTGTGCACTGCCTCCCATGGTCGAATAGCCTGGCCAGTGTGTTAAGTGTACAATGTGCAATTGATGTTCATGACTGACCCATAGCTGCTGCATGAGGGCTGGCCATTAGGGCTTTCAGGTCCCTTTGCCCATAATGTGAGGTGCACATGCAAGGATGAGGAGGACACTGGAAAGGGTACTCACCCTGACAATCCTGGTGAGGTCATTTAGTTTCTTGTGGCATTGTACCGCGCTCCTGGGGACCTCACTGTTCGATGTCACCCTGGTGGCGACATGCCTCCAGGCTCTCCGGTAGACGCCGGCCGGCGGCTTCCTCCCATTGTCTGGGAACAAAATATGGCGTCTCTTCTCCACAGCGCTAACCAGCACCCTCAGATCAAGCTCTGAGAAGCGCTGCGCTCGTTCACGGGCCTTCTGCATACTTTGAGGCGCTATATGTGTCCAGCAGCAGTGTTCAGGCCTAGCTGGAGGGCTCCAGTGTGCAGGGCGTGGCAGCAGACCAAGTCGACCCTTCCCCCTTAAGAGCTGGCCGGCGCCAGGGTGTCTGCTGTCAATCAAGAAATGGCCGCACCTGCGCTGCGCCCGGCCTCGGCGGTATCGCTCAGCACCTCCGGCTTAGCGCCTAAAGAGAGCCGTGCATCGCCAGTTTTAGCGCTCGAGCAAACTCTTAAGGCGAAGCTAATGAATATCGGCGAAGTGGCCTCGAATTTGCGCCGGGCGCAAACTTTAGCGGCCGCCCGGCTTTACCGCCCCAAAAGTGGCTATAATGAATTTCTAGGCCTTGGTTTCTAGATGTTTTTCTATTTTCTCCTTTAGTAGGGATTCCATTGTTTTTCCTATAACTGATGTTAAGCTATATAGTTCCCTGGACATGTTACTCCTCCCTTTTTAAATATAGGTATAATGTTAGCTATCCATCAGTGCACTGGCACTACACCTTTTTCTAACAAATTATTAATTATGTGTAATAGTGCCTCTGCTATCTCTTCTCTAGATTATTTTAAAATGCACGGATGCAATCCGTCTGGATCAGGGGTTTTATCCACTTTGAGTTTGATTAGTTTATTTAATATTTCTCTTTTTATTTTAAATGTGGTTATATCATTTCTAATTTCATCTTGCGATGTCACGTCCACCTGATCTGTCTCCCTGGTAAATACTAAAGCAAAGTAAAGGGAATTAAGGGTTATGGGGAGCGGGCAGGAATTTGGATATGAGTCTAGGTTCGGATCGGACATGGCCCTGTGGGTAGCGGAGCGGGCCCAGGGGCCGTGTAGCCTGATCCTGCTCCTATTTCATGTGTCTAATTCTGTTAGATTCAGGAGATGGTTCTGTGATAGTAGATTTGAGGTTAGAATCAGATCAGCCATGATCTTATTGAATGGCGGAGCAGGCTCGAGGGGCCGATTGGCCTACTCCTGCTCCTATTTCTTATGTTCTTATGTTCTTATTTAATATTTCTGTCATTTTGCTATCCCTGCCGGTGATTTTATCCTGTCCATCCCTTAGTGGCCCTATTCTCATCCCCACTTTCCTTTTTTTATTTATGTGCCTGTAGAATATTTTACAATTTCATATTATGTTCCTTGATAATTTAATCTCATAACTCTCTCCTAATCTCTTCATATTCTCCCTTGTAATGCTCTCCCCTGCTGTCCACGTACTTAGTGTATGACTCTTTCCTTATCCTCAATTTTTCCCTTATGTCTTTATTCATCCATGGTGTCTCATTAGTGCTTAACTTGTTTTTTTTTTTAGCAGAATATATTTTCCTGGACTCTGTTGATCACTGTTTTAAATGTTTCCCATTGCTGCTCTACATCATTGTTTGCCAATATTATAGTCCTTTTTTATTTTCCCATGTTCTATTCTTCGCCCTTCAAAATCAGCTTTTCTCCAATCTATTACATAGGATTACATAGCATTACATAGGATATACAGCACAGAAACAGACCATTCGGCCCAACCAGTCCATGCCTGCATTCCTGCTCCACACGAGCCTCCTCCCGTCTTTCCTCATCTAAATCTATCAGCATAACCCTCTACTCCTGGCTTATTTTCTTTTAAATCAACTAGAAATGCTACAAATGAACTACAAATCCAGTTTAATAACAGGTTTGCAGGGCCTTCCTGTTCTCCTTACATAAGGTTTTTTGTGTTGAACCAGTTTTCATAAGAACATAAGAAATAAGAGCAGGAGTAGACCATACGGCCCCTCGGGCCTGCTCCGCCATTCCGCCATGGCTGATCATCGACCTCAACTCAACTTTCCCGCCCAATTTCCATATCCCTTGATTCCCCTAGAGTCCAAAAATCTATCGATCTCAGTCTTGAATATACTCAAAGACTCAGCATTCATAGTCCACTGGGGCAGAGAATTCCAAAGATTTACAACCCTCTGAGTGAAGAAATTCCTCCTCATCTCAGTCTTAAATGGCCGACCCCTTATCCTGAGACTATGCCCCCTAGTTCTAGACACACCAGCCAGGGGAAACAACCTCTCAGCATCGACCCTGTCAATCCCCTTCAGAATCTTGTATTGTTTCAATGAGATCACCACTCATTCTTTGAAACTCCAGAGAGTATAGGCCCATTCTACACAATCTCTCATCATAGGACAGCCCTCTCATCCCAGGAATCAATCTAGTGAACCTGTGTTGCACCGCCTCCAAGGCAAGTATATCCTTCCTTAGATAAGGAGACCAAAACTGTGCACAGTACTCCAGGTGTGGTCTCACCAAGGCCCTGTACAATTGTAGCAAGACTTCCTTACTCTTATACTCCAACCCCTTGCAATAAAGGCCAACATGCCATTTGCCTTCCTTATTGCTTGCAGTACCTGCATGCTGGCTTTCTGTGTTTCTTGCACGAGGACACCCAAATCTCTCTGAACACCAACATTTGAAAGTTTCTCACCATTTAAAAAATATTCTGTTTTTCTATTCTTCCTGCCAAAGTGAATAACCTCACATTTCCCCACATTATACTCCATCTGCCACCTTACTGCCCACTCACTTAGTCTATCTATATCCCTTTGCAGACTCTTTGGGCTGGATTTTCCAAGTCCTCGAGGAGGCGGGCATGGAGGCGGGACAGCAGGTAAACTCGGAGAACGTGGGGGCGGATGGCAAACCCGCCTCTATCCCGCCTCTGTGCCCTTTTGCCAGGAGGCGGGAAGATGTACAGCTTCGGGTCCCGTCTCCTGGAGGCGGGAAAGGCATTTAATCCTTTTAATAGGCAGAACAAAAGATTAGTGCCATTTTACCTTCACAGGTGAAGGCATCCCGACCTCGGAGAACCTCGCCGGGTTGGAGGAGACGTGTTGGAGGTCTGCGGTGGTCGGAGGGGCCTGGAAGTAAGGTGTAGAGGTGAGTGATGGGTACAAGTGTGGAGTGGTAAGTATGCAAGGTGAGTGATAAGTTTAAAAAATTGTGCACTTACCTTGTTTTCTTCCTACAGCCTTTAGCCGTACTGGATCGGGAGAGCCGACATCCTGCTTGTCAATTTCACAGAATGGCTGTTGGAACCTTCGTTCCTACAGACATGCGAAATTAACAAATTTGAAAGGTTTGATGAGTCCTTAACACAAGGACTCATCAAATTAAAGAGAATGTTAGTGTTTGACAGCTTCACAGAGCTGTCAAACGCTGTCATTTCTTCTTTCAAGAAGTCTTGACAGATAGCACGTCTGACATTGACGTGATCTGTCAGTGACTTCCTGCCTAATTGGCCTGCTGAGCCCGCAGGGCGGGCTTAACAAGCTCAATCAGGAGAAAATCCCTCTGGTTGGTCAGGCGAGGATGGAGGCGGGACATTGACATGACAAGCAGCTGTCCCGCCTCCAACTCACCTCCATTCACAAAATCCAGCCCTTTGTGTTCTCCTCACAGCTTACTGTCCCACCTAACTTTGTATCATCAGCAAACTTGGACACATTACACTCGGTCCCTTCATCTAGGTCATTAATATAGATTGTAAATAGCTGAGGCCCCAACACTGATCCTTGTGGCACCCCACTAGGCCTGCCAACCTGAAAAGATCTGTTTATCCCTACTCTGTTTTCTGTCCGTTAACCAATCCTCTATCCATGCTACGATATTACCCCCAACCCCATGAGCCCTAATCTTGTGTAATAACCTTTTATGTGGCACCTTATCAAATGCCTTTTGGTAATCCAAATATACTACATGCACTGGTTCCCCTTTATCTACCCTGCTAGTTACATCCTCAAAAAACTCTAATAAATTTGTCAAACACGATTTCCCTTTCATAAAACCATGCTGACTGCCTAATTATGTTATGATTTTCTAAGTGACTTGATACCACTTCCTTAACAATGGATTCAGGCATTTTCCCGACGACTGATGTCAGGCTAACTGGGCTGTAGTTCCCTGTTTTCTCTCTCCCTCCTTTCTTGAATAGCGGTGTTACATTTGCGACCTTCCAATCTTTTTTTTTATTCATTGATGGGATGTGGGCGTCGCTGGCTAGGCCTGCATTTAGTGCCCATCCCTAATTGCCCTTGAGAAGCTGGTGGTGAGCCACCTTCTTGAACCGCTGCAGTCCATATGGTGTAGGTACACCCACAATGCTGTTAGGAAGGGAGTTCCAGGATTTTGGCCCCGCGACAGTGAAGGAACGGCTGAGACCAATCTGCTGGGACCATTCTAGAATCTAGGGAATTTTGGAAGGTCAAAACCAATGCATCCACTATCTCTTCAGCCACCTCTTTTAGAACCCAATGATATGGGCCGTCAGGTCCAGGGGATTTGTCGGCTTTTAGTCCCATTCGTTTCTCTAGTACTTTTTCTCTACTTATATTAATTACATTAAATTCCTCCCCCTGATTAGGCCCTTGGTTCCCCACCATTTTTGGTATGTTTTTTGTGTCTTCTACTGTGAAGACAGATACAAAATATTTGTTTATTGTTTCTGCCATTTCCTTATTCCTCGTAATAATTTCTCCTGTCTCAGCCTCTAAGGGACTAATGTTTACTTTTGCTACTCTTTTGCTTTTTACATACTTGTAGCAACTCTTACAATCTGCTTTTATATTTCTTGCTAGTTTTCACTCATTCTATTTTTTCCCTTTTTATCAATTTTTTGGTCAACCTTTGCAGGTTTCTGAAACTCTCCCAATCCTCAGGCTTTGGCGGAGCCACCAAGAGACTCGGGGCAATTAGCAACAATCCCTTTAACTACAGTGTAGTGCAGCTGCAGACTGCACCTTTAAACTGTCTGTTAACTATACTGTATGTACTTTCTTGCACTCTGCGTGATGACGTCATGACGCCGATCACGTGACCGCCAGTGGCGCGGAGAACGTGATGACATCATGACGTCAGCTTCCATAAACCTTGCAGCAGTTGTTGAGGTGCTGGCAAGCTGAATAGACCTGTGTACATGTAGTTTTACCAGTTAACTTGTTTGTTTATTAAACTTTGTTATTTTGTTTCACTGAGTTGAACTCCATTATTCAGATAGGAACCTCCGTTCCTATATTGGTGACCCCGATCTCGTCGGACAACTTTCGTTGAGATATTTATAATGAACACAAACGCCGTCGCCCTTAAATTGCCACAGTTCTGGGAACAGCAACCAGCAGCATGGTTTTTCCAGGCAGAAGCCCAGTTCGCACTCCGGGAGATTACAGCGGATTCGACCCGTTATTATTACGTGGTCTCTGCTCTCGACAGCACCACGGCCTCGCGGGTCATCAGCCTCCTTGGCAATCCACCGGCAGAGGGCAAGTATGAAGCTCTAAAAACTCATTTGCTACAGGTGTTTGGTCTAAATAAGTCGGAGCGCGCATGCAGGCTTATTTCCATGCCTGGCCTCGGGGACTCAAAACCATCGGAACTGATGAGCCAGATGCTCACGCTTTTGGGTTCGGAGCCCCAATGTTTTTTGTTCCAAGAACTCTTCCTCTGCCAGCTACCTGAACCAGTTCAGGCAGCCTTGGCCAGTTCTGCAATTACGGACTGTGCCGAGCTCGCTGCAGAGGCAGACAAGATTTTTACGGTCACACAGCAGTGTTGTGCAGCCATGAGGCGCCTTTCCCCCACGCAAGTGAAGCCCAGCCCTCCTCCAGCAGGCTGGTGTACATACCACGCCCGTTTTGGCGCCAAGGCTCAACGCTGCCGTTCTCCCTGTAGTTTCGCCAAAAAAAAATCTCCAACAGGCCCACGAGCTTCGATAAGGACGACAGGGTCTGAAAAACACCCCCAGTTCACCATGGCAGTCGGTTCAGCGGGAAAACTCCTTTATATTACGGATTCCATGACAGGGCGACGATTCCTGTGTGACACTGGTTCACAGTGCAGTATTTTGCCAGCTTCAAAGCTGGATCTGCAATCTGGCGGTCACGGTCCTTCTCTCGAGGCAGCCAATGGTGCGGCTATTCGCACATTCGGCAAACGGACAGTCAATTTAACCCTCGGCGGTCAGTGTTTGTGTGGGAGTTTATAACGGCTAAAGTATCACAGGCCATCCTAGGGGCTGATTTTTTCTGTGCCAACGGCTTTCTGGTCGACGTCCAACACTGCCGACTCATTAATGCGTCCACTTTCCACGTGGTGCCTTGCCACCGCAGCACCGCCGTCTCCTGGTCGGTCGCCTGTGCGGTTCCATCGCAGGACGGGTTTACGCGCCTACTCGGCGAGTTCCCAGAGCTCACCAGGCCTACATTTTCGGCAGCAGTCGCGAGGCACGGTGTGGCGCATCACATCACCACAACGGGATCGCCTGTTTATGCTCAGGCACGAAGATTGGAACCCGGAAAGCTTGCAGCTGCAAAGGCGGAGTTTCAGACCATGGAGCGCCTTGGGATTGTCCGACGTTCCGACAGTCCTTGGTCCTCCCCACTACACATTGTCCCTAAACCAGGCGGCGGATGGAGGCCTTGTGGGGATTACAGACGCCTTAACGAAGCCACTCCGCCGGATAGGTATCCAACACCGCATATACAAGATTTTTCGGCTCATCTGGCTGGCAACTCAGTATTTTCCAAAGTAGATCTCGTCCGTGGATATCACCAAGTTCCTGTGTATCCTCAGGATATCCCCAAAACGGCGGACATCACACTGTTTGGCCTTTTTGAGTTCCTCCAAATGCCGTTCGGATTGAAAAACGCGGCTCAGGCCTTTCAGCGACTCATGGACTCTGTGTTACGGGATCTTCCCTTCATTTTCGTTTACTTGGATGACATTCTCATCGCTAGTAAGGATACAAATGAGCACATGGTCCATTTACGTACACTCTTTGCCCGTCTCAGCCAACATGGCCTCATCATAAACCTAGCCAAATGCCAGTTTGGGTTAACCAGCATTGACTTTCTGGGGCATAGGATTACCTCAGAAGGCGCCATCCCACTGGCCACCAAGGTAGAGGCAGTTATGGCATTCCCGCGGCCCCCCACAGTCAAATCTCTTCAGGAGTTCCTGGGGATGGTAAATTTTTATCATTGTTTTGTCCCCAAGGCAGCCCAGTTGATGCAGCCACTGTACGAAGCACTCAAAGGGAAGTCGGGCAAGGACGTTATCACTTGGACACCGCAGATGGACCAGGCGTTCCTTGACACCAAGGCGGCGTTGGCAGATGCAACCATGCTGGCGCAACCATGCTGGCACACCCACTCCCGGGTGCGACCGTCGCCCTCACTACCGATGCCTCCGACTATGCCATCGGGGCGGTTCAGGAACAATGGGTCGACGGGACTTGGCAGCTGTTGGCCTTTTTCAGCCGCCAACTGCGCAAGAACAAGCGAAAATATAGCACTTTTGACAGGGAGTTACTGGCCCTGTTTTTGGCCATCCGGCATTTTCGTTTTCTCTTGGAAGGGCACCCGTTCACTGCGTCCGTGGACCATAAGCCGCTCACGTTCGCAATGGCTAAAACGTCGGAGCTGTGGTCAGCTCGGCAACAGCGCCACCTTACATTTATATCCGAATTTACGACGGATTTATGACATGTATCCGGCAAAGATAATCTCGTGGCCGATTGCCTTTCACGTGCCCCAGTCCAGGCAGTTCACCTGGGAATCGATTTTGTCGGGTTGGCGGAAGAACAACTGGCAGATCCCGAAGTACAGGCGTACCGGACTACGCCTTCTAGTTTGCAGGTAGCCGTTGTTATGTTCCAAGCAGCAGGAACCATGCTCTTGTGCGACACTTCCATGGGAGTGCCCCGGCCCATTGTGCCGGTCGAATGGCATAAGAAGATTTTTCAGGCTATACACGGTTTATCACACCCGGGGATGTGAGCTTCACAACGGCTGATGTCCCGCAAATTTGTTTGGAAAGGGATGCATTCGGACGTTCGGGGCTGGACAAACAATTGCGTGGACTGTCAAAAATCAAAGTCCATCGTCATGTTAAGACTCCAGTGGCCATCTTCCCGGTGCCAGAACGCCGGTTCGATCACATACACGTGGACTTAGTGGGTCCTCTCCCCGCTTCGCGGGGTTTTACGCATCTCCTGACGGTAGTGGACCGCACCACCAGGTGACCAGAGGCGATTCCCTTGGTCGCTACCACTGCAGCGGACATCTCCAGGGCATTCATTTCGTCGTGGGTGGCTCGGTTTGGGGTACCATCTGACATCTCCTCCGACCGAGGTCACCAATTCACGTCAGAATTGTGGAACGCAGTTGCACAGGGTTTGGGTACCAAGCTGCACCGTACCACCGCTTACCATCCACAGGCGAATGGTCTGTGCGAGAGGTTTCATCGGTCTCGCAAGACGTCCCTCCGTGCCAGCTTGCGTGGTCCCAATTGGGTGGACAGACTCCCTTGGGTGATGCTAGGCCTCCACACAGCCCCTAAAGACAACCTCCAGTCTTCATCGGCTGAGTTAGCCTACGGTCAAGCACTTTGAGTGCCAGGGGACTACCTCCCTTCACATACAGAACCGTGGTCACCGGCTCAGCAGTTCCTTCAGCATCATGAGGCGGCAAAGAATTTCCTGCCTATTCCAACCTCGCATCACAGCCTACAGAGGCCTCATGTTCCGGCAGAACTCATGAGCTCCGATTACGTTTTTATTCGGCAGGACGCTCATAGAGATACACTCAGACCACCTTATGCTGGACCGTTTCGTGTCATCTCATCGGGAGAAAAAATTTTCACGGTCGAAGTGGGAGGCAAGTCCGATACCATCTCTATCGACCGACTTAAACCAGCCCATCTAGATCGGGGTGAACCAGTTGTTGTCGCCCAGCCACCTCGCCATGGATGACCACCGTTGACTGCCAGATCAGTTATGCAACAGCCCGCTATTGAACCGCCTGCTCCTGCCTCATCCTCACCCACACCTTCTGCTACTGTTTCCTCCACCCCTGATGCGCCGCTTCAGACACAGCCAAGCACCAGCTCGTCTTCCAATGTTCCACTGCTGCAGCCTGAGTTTCGTAGTCGGTCGGGCAGGATCATCAAACCTCCTGTTCGTTTGACACTGTCTGTTAAAGAGAATTCTGGGGGGGGCCTGTGGCGGAGCCACCAAGAGACTCGGGGCAATTAGCAACAATCCCTTTAACTACAGTGTAGTGCAGCTGCGGACTGCACCTTTAAACTGTCTGTTAACTATACTGTATGTACTTTCTTGTACTCTGCGTGATGATGTCATGATGCCGATTACGTGACCGCCAGTGGCACGGAGAACGTGATGACATCATGACGTCAGCTTCCATAAACCTTGCAGCAGTTGTTGAGGTGCTGGCAAGCTGAATAGACCTGTGTACATCTTCTCCTATAGTTTTACCAGTTAACTTGTTTGTTTATTAAACTTTGGCCTAGAAATTGAGTGCCCTTAGCGCCGATTTTGCGGCGCTAGAGGGCCTAGCGCTGCATTTGGCGCCGGCGCCGAAATTGCCTGGGGCCCTTACGCCGCGGTAGACCGGTAGCGCTGCGCCGGCACCGATGACGTCATCGGTGTGCGCAGCGTCCCGGTTGCCATGCCGACGGGCCCCAGCGCCGAAATTCAGTTGCGGCCGCCTCGCCCGCGGCAACCGAGTCTTCCCCGAGTTAGCGCCGGCGCATTAAGGTCGCGCGACGGCCGGCCGCTTTCCCGTCGGCTGCCTGCCCGCACCTCCCTCCCCGGACTCCTCCACCCCCCCCCCCCCCGCGGAACAGATGCGTCTGGCCTGCAAGCCCGGCACTTGTCCGAGGTGCCGGGCTCATTTTTTCAATATTTGAACGGACAGCGGGCGGGTGCAGGCAGCTCCTCCTTAACTGAAGGAGGAGGCCTGCACTTCCCCAGCCTGCCGCACCGCATCGGGTGCCGCAGCGCCGGATTAGCGCCGCAATTCGGCACTCAGCGCCCATTGGGAGGCGCTCACGCCCGCCAGTAGCGCCGGCAGCCGTCTGGGTGCGGCGCTACTGAATTTTTGGCGCGCGCAAGGGAATTAGCGCCGGCGCTAAATTTCCGGCGCTAAAGCCCTGGCGTGGCGTCAACTCAATTTCTAGGCTTTTGTTATTTTGTTTCACTGAGTTGAACTCCATTATTCGGATAGGAACCTCCGTTCCTATAGGCTTACTATTATTCTTTGCAACATTATAAGCTTCTTCTTTCAATCTAATGCTATCCTTACATCTTTAGTTAGCCACGGTTGGATCACTTTTCCTGTGGAGTTTTTGTTTCTCAATGGAATGTATTTTGTTGAGAATTATGAAATATTTCTTTAAATGCTAGCCACTGCTTATCTACCGCCATACCTTTTAAACTATTTTTCCAATCTACCTTAGCCAATTTGCCCCTCATACTTATGTACAGGAAACTTTCGTTTAACCGGAGGTTAAAAGTCCGGAAAGCTCTATCTATCGACAAAATTCAGGAGCCGTTTTCTATAAGTTTTTTTACTTCTCGTTGCTTTTTTTTCCCCAGTCAGGCTCTGCAAGGTCTGTAGCTAAGCAACAGCTTCAGCTAGAGACGCTTGCAGCTGCAGCCGACTGTTTTGAAGCTGTTGCTAAGCAACAGGGTTTGTTGATTCACACGGAGCTGAAAAGCTCTGTATGTTTTAACATTGCCACTGGTTTATACGGCAGTTTTGATCTAACGGCACCAGCTCGGTCCCGTCAGTGCCGGATACCAGAAAGTTTCCTGTAATTGGCTTTATTTAAGTTTAAGACTCTAGTTTTGGACTTAAGTCAAGTCACTCTCAAAATTAATGTGAAATTCTATCATATTATGATTACCCTGCCCCAGTGGATCCTTTACTATGAGATTGCTAATTAACCCTGTCTCATTACACAATACAAGATCTAAAATAGCCTGTTCCCTGGTTGGTTCCATGACATATTGTTCTAGGAAACTGTCCCGAATGCATTCTGTAGGGGGTGGTGTGTGGGGTCAGCTTCACCTCTGGCTTATGAGCGGTTCGACTCGCTCCCACTCCCTTGGTTCTAGATCTTGGACTTATTTGGGGGTTGTGATAAAAGTGCAGCAGACAACTGATTTTAGTGCAAGAACTTTGAATTTTATTCAAGAGAGAAAATGTAACACAACAATCTTAACACTCTAATAAAATGGGGAACACTTCAATACACACGAGGGAAATTACAGTAGAAAAATACCTCACCCCTCCCAATCCCACTTCACTAGCTAAGTTGGGCTCTAGAGGACCAGGGATAATGCTCACCAAACGGATCCTTGACAGTTGAGCTGGTTCGTGGTTTCGGGGTTTGCTGGATGTGTTGGTTGGTGCCTGCCGTACCCGGTTGGTTGTTTCGTAAGGCCCCTGTTGCCGCGAGGTGTCTGATGGTCACTGAAACTGTTGCTCTGGTTTCTTCTTGTGTGTTGACCTGCTTCCAGAACTGTGAACTTCTTCGAACTCGATGAACTCCTGAGAACTGCCGAGAACTGTAGAGCTTGTAGAGAGCTTGTTGTAACTGTGTAACTGCTGAACTGACTGCTGAACGAATCTTTCGAACTTCTTGACTTCCCACCTTGCTGCACTGTGTACTGTTCGAACTGTTCTCTTGAGAAAACAGGCCTTCAGTTATACTAATTGGGGCCTCCAAATCTGCGCATCAAATCAGTCTAGGTTTATTGTTAGATTTTGGCGGGCTCGTTAATATTAAGTTGTTTAAAATGGTTTCAAGATGGTTTCCTGAGCTGTTGAAGTAGTTTAAAAATGTGAGAAGTAGTTCTCACATGTTGAGCTCTTATTTAATTGTAGTGAAATGTCCTCAGTGCTTTGAGTTTCCTGTGTGGCCTGAGATTCTTTGTAGGTTGGCGAAGCGATTTGTATTATGCATGATTTAGATGGGTTCTGTGAGGCTGTTCTTCCGTGGGTCTATTGTTAGCATGTAAGTTTCTTGATAGGGGCTGAGTGACATTTATAGTTCCCCCAGACAGTTTGACTACCTTGAATACTCAAACTGGCTACTGTATAGGTAGATCCCAAATTCTGTAACAGCCTTTTCCCAAACATACCTGAACATGTCCTTTTATAATGCCAAGTCTGTTTCTGACCTTGAATCTCCTTGTTAGGCCCAACATGCCCTTTTATCACTCCTGAAGTTTTTAGCAAGGGTCCAAAGTCATTTTTTTAATAATAAGGTTTTCTTTCATTTTGGGGGATCTGTTAATTTTGAGAATCCTACAATTCCATGAACTCATCCTCCAGACTACCTTTGCCAATTTGATTTACCCAGTCTATATGAAGATTAAAATCCCCCAAGATTATTGCATTACCCTTGTTGCAAGCTCCTACTATTTCTTGATTAATATTCTGTCCAACGGTATAGCTACTGTTAGGGGGCTATATACTACTCCTACCAGTGTTTTCAGCCCCTTGTTATTCCTTATCTCCACCCATATTGATTCCACTTCCTGATCTTATGAGCCAAGATCCTTTCTTGCTACTGTCCTTATGTCATCCTTTATTATCAGGGCTACTCGCCCTCCTTTTCATTGCTGCCTGTCTTTTCGAAACGTCAAGTACCCTGGAACATTTAGGGGAAAAATTTGGTTGCTTTGTGCCTCCTAAGAGGGCGCTAACGGGGCGCAAAGCAACTGGCGCCCGGGTGCGGCGCCACCAACGTCTCCCGTGAAATTCAGCGAGAGATTAGTGGCAGTGGTAACCGTTAGCACCCTGCGGCGCTGCACCGCCGGCGATGACGTCATCGCTGTGCGCAGCGTCCCGCTTGTGCCCCGGCCGCGAGCTTCGGTAGCGCCCCCTGTCTTACTGCCGGACGCTATGTCCAACGGGGTCAGGGGGGCCTACCTGCGGCCAGGGTGGCGCTATTTGAAAGCGAGGTGCCGGGCGGCCATTTTTGTTGCTGGCCGCCTGCCAGTACCTGCCCCTGTTATCATCCCCAGCCTTCTCTTCAACACCCTGCGGAGTGCCGGCTGCACTCTCTGAGCCCGGCACTTCTCTTGAGTGCCGGGCTGTTTTGCCGGCACTCCAATCCCTGGTGGCCCAGCTGGACCCTGGGTCGCGCTGCGCAAGGCCCCTCCCCTTTAAGAAGGGGAGGAAGGTCTGCAGTACTCATGCGCTGCCGCATGTAGTGCCACGCTATTCTCTTGCAGCACCCCAAGAGGGAGGCGGGGCGCTTCGAGTAGCACCCCGTTTCCCTCTTGGCGCACTACCAATGAATTTCGGCCATGGGGGGTGCTAATTTGCACCCCAGTGAAGTTAATGCCCCAAAGGGGGCACGACTCAATTTTTCCCCCTTATTTCCCAACCTTGCCCACCTTGCAACCATGTCTCTGTAATGGCTATTAGATCAAACCCATTTATCTCTACTTCTGCCACTAGTTTGTCTATCTTGTTACGAATGCTTTGTGCATTCAGATAAAGAGCCTTTTATTACATTTTTTACCATTATTCCCTGCTTTGACCTTATTCTCTGCAGCACTGCTACCATTAAACTCTCTGTTCCTTCCTGTCACACTCTGCTTATTTTTACCCAAATCGCTACACTGCTCTATTGCCTTGACCTTTCTCTTTAGATTTCTAAATTTCCCCTCACCTGACCCCTTCCCCCCCCTTTTCTTTAGTTTAAAACCCTATCTACAGCCCTAGTTATTCGATTCTCCAGGACACTGGTCCCAGCCTGATTTAAGTGGAGCCCGTGCCGACGGAACAGCTCCCTCTTTTGTGAGTACTGGTGCCAATGCCCCATGAATTGAAACCCCTTTTTCTCACACCACTCTTTGAACCACACAATTGAATGGGTAAAAGTGATTAAAATAAGTGATTGATGTGAGGTATCCACCAGCCCCTAAAATAAAGTATATAAATGGGCAGCCAAGAGGGAAAGGCAGGCAGAGAGAAGGAGAGCTTCCCCGGGGAGGTAGAGAGGGGGAGGGCTTCCTCTGAGGTGGATTCATACTGGCTTCAGCCTAACACCTCCACCAGCCTTGGGAGACGACCAAAGAGGAAGAGAGCACTGCCACAGGCTGCAAAGATCCGAGACCACCGTTCTGCCTCTACCTCCGTCCATCCATCCATTCTGGGGCCAGTAAACTGTTCTCATTTGTTATGGGTTGTATGTCTACTATTGCATGCTGTACTTAACTTAAACTGCCGCTCCTTAATAAAGTGACCTATGACTTCTAAGTTCCTTTGGATAATCTGTGTCTGACCTGTGATCCAAAATCTTATAATATCTTTCTCATTTATTATTTTAAAGCATATTATATTATGGTCACTATTGCCTAGATGTTCCCCTACTTTTACTTCACTTATGCCCCCGCCACACAGTACTGCCCCCGATTATCAAAATCCATGACAAGGTCTTGGATAACGTGGATCACTTTCCATACCTCGGGAGCCTACTGCCAACAAGGGCAGACGTCAATGACGAAGTCCAACACCGCCTTCAGTGTGCCAGTGCAGGCTTCAGTCACCTGAGGAAGAGAGTGTTTGAAGACCAGGGCCTCAAACCCGGCACTAAGCTCATGGTCTACAGAGCAGCAGTTATACCCGCCCTGCTGTATGCCTCAGAGACATGGACCATGTACAGCAGGCACCTCAAAGCACTGGAGAGGTACCACCAATGCTGCCTCCACAAGATCCTGCAAATTAATTGGCAGGATAGGTGCACCAACATCAGTGTTCTCGCTCAGGCCAACATCCCCAGCATCGAAGCTTTGACCACGCTCAATCAGCTCCGATGGACAGGTCGCATACCCGATACGAGACTCCCAAAACAAGCGCTCTAATTGGAGCTCCAACATGGCAAGAGAGCCCCAGGTGGGCAGAAGAAACACTTCAACTACACCCTCAAAGCCTCCTTGAAAAAGTGCAACATCCCCACCGACACCTGGGAATCCCTGGCCCAAGACCGTACAAATTGGAGGAGAAGCATCCGGGAAGGCGCCGAATACTTCGAGTCTCTTCGTCGGGGGCAAGCGGAAGCCAAGCGCAAACAGCGGAAGGAGCGCACGTCAACCCAAGCACCCCACCCACCTGCCCCTTCAACCACCGTCTGCCCCACCTGTGACAGAGGCTGTAGGTCCCGCATTGGACTCATCAGTCACCTGAGAACTCATTTCTAATGTAGAAGCAAGTCATCCTCGGTTCCGAGGGACTACCTAAGAAGACTTTTACTTCACTTATTCGTTCTGGTTCATTCCCCATTACTAGATCCAGCAGCGAATCCTCCCTTGTTGGGTTTCTTACATACTGGGTTAAAAAGAAGTCCTATACAGAATGTAGGAACTCACTTCCCTTATACCCTTCTTCTACCTCTTCTGGCCAATTAATTTTGAGCTAGTTGAAATCCCACATGCTTATTATTCTATTTTTTTTACTAATTTCCCTAATTTGTTTGCATATTTCTTCCTCCACCTCCCTTCCACTATTAGCTGCTCTGTAGACTACCCTTATTATTGTGATTGATCCTTTATTATCTTTTATCTCTATCCACATGGATTATAATTCTGTCTTACTGATGGCTGTGATACTTTTTTCTACTGCCATTATGTTATTTCTAATAAGTACAGTTACTCCACCTCCCTTTCTCCCTCTCTATCTTTATCATGTTACACCTTGCAATGTTTAATTCCCAGTCCTGATTTTTCTGTACTAAGGGGGAAATTTTGCCAGCCCTGGGGAGGCAGATTTGGAGGTGGGACTGCCGGGAAAATGGCAGAAACTGGGGGCCGGTAATCATCCCACTCCCAACCCGCCTCCATGCCATCTTCCCAGGAGGTGGGTACCCGACCCGCGCCGGGTCCCGTCTCCTCAAGGCGGGAAGGGGATTGCAACCACTTAACTGCCTATTAATAGGTAGTTAACAGGCAGTTAAGAGGATTATCCTCATTTTTCCAACAGAAGTGCGGGCTTCCCAACGTTGGGAAACCCCGCCAGGGTTAGCGAGTTGAACAGTGGGTCTGCGGGGGTGAGAGGGGTCAAAAAGTGCACTGTGGAGGTGAGTGATGGGTGCAAGTGTGGAGAGGTAAGTATGTGAGGTGAGTGAAAAGTATTAGAAAAAGTTTACTTACCTTTGTTTCTTCCTGCAGGCGTCAATCATTGGGGATCAAAATTTTTTGACAGATGACACATCATACACTGATATTCTCTGTCACCAGCTTTCCTTAATTGGCCTGCTAAGCCTGCTGGGCGGGCTTAACAAGGTCAATCAAGGGAAAATAGCGTGGGTTGGCTGGACGTCGATGGAGGCGGGACTAAATCCTGACAAGCAGCAGTCCCGCCTCCATCATGTCCCCATTGGCAAAATCACCCCCCATGTCTCAGTAATCCTTACTATATATGGTTCCTCGCAATGTATTAGTGCCTCCAGTTCCCCTGTTTATTACAGACACTGTGTGCATTGCTGTACAGACAGTTTAACTCATTTTTAATAGCAGTTCCTCTCACTTTATTTTTAACCATCTTTTTACTCTTCTGTTCTATAACTATTTATTACCTGGCCATTTATGTCCTCCCTTAGTTTAGTCTGCTCTATGCTCTCCTTTCCTGTTTCGTTTATATTTAGACAGTTTAAGGAATAAAAAAATGGGCAAATTGTTTTCTGAAAAATGTAAATACCAAAAATAGGTAAAAAATCTGTATCAAAGCAGTATTGCATTAAAAATATACATGTAAACAATTTAAAAACATTTCAAAGCATTTGCCCCTTTAAGATAGCCCATAGAACATCCATCGCCCCCATTCCAGATGGGAACATTATGCTTTATGCTACGATATTTTCATTTAAATAGTTTTGCAAGAAACCCAAGGCCTTAATGAAGCTTACTCATGACTTGAGCACAAGCTCTCAGCACCAGAGGCAATTCCCCACCGTATTGCACTGCTCGTTATACAAAGTAAGCATAGCAGGCCTCGGGCCCCTGCCCCACATAATGCAGTGCTACTCCAGCCTAGGAGTGCATTTTCAGTCCCAGTATGTTTTTGCGGAACTAACAAGGCAGACTGGCAAACTCTCGTTAAAATGTGATTGGATCATGCAAGTTTCATGAGTTAGCCATTCCCCCGACACAAAGGGACTCAAAGATGTGAATTTTTAAATCCCATTCACCTACCTAAAGTCATAAATAATGAAACAAAAATCTCTCAAATCATTTCATTGTCGACAGTTGATTGGACATGCAAATATAAACAATCCAAATAAGTTTGCACATATAAAAGTATAAATCCTGGCTTTTATTTAATGAGTCCAATCTGACAAACGGAATCATCTAAATTTGCAGCACAGTGTCATGATTAACTACCTTCAGTTGTACTTTGCACCTCACTGTAGGGTTTATTCAGTTATATTTAACAAACATTTAAATACTAAATATGAGTCACCTGGGAGATTGTAATACCAGCTAATCTGGGTTTATAAAGTAAATATTGTTCAATCTAAGAACCTCTTGTACTCAGCAGCCAAGATTTGCTTCCACCTAGATCACTGCAACAAAAATGTGTTTGCGTGACATTTAATTCCAAAACAAATATATCTGCCTATTTTGTCCCCATTCACCAAGGCGTGTCTCCCTTCTGTTGGAGGTACAGAAGGCTTTGAAATGCACGACACAAATGCTGTTAACTCAACTGTATTCCTTTCAAGGTGTCAGCACTGTTACTACCACACTCTGACCACAGATGAATGATGTATTAGTGGTGTATATTGAAAAATGTATCGTTGGTTATGCAAACACAATTTTAAAAGAATTATGTGGATCCGACTCAATGGCCCATTTGTCCACAATTCTCCTTTCTCGATTTTTAAAATTTGACTTAAGGCTACATTTGGAATGTTCCGCGCAATTTTAGTCATTCTGACTCCAAAAGGACAATGATTAATTGGAGAAAAGTGACCTGGCTGACTGCAACTTGGGCTACAGGTTATGAAGAGAGATCAAGGATACGCAACGTATCCGCTTGGCTCAGCTTCGAGGCAGCAGGGTGTGGCTTCAAACTCCACTTCCTACACTTTTTCAAATCTGCCCCAGGAGCTACGCTAATAAGCTGACTGCAGAAAATTGGATGCAAACAACCCACTTCCATTTATGCCTGTCTAAAACCTGCTAACATACATTCAGGTCACGCCAATAGCAGAAACCCAAGGCTTTAGGTTGGCTTATGGAAACTATCAAAAGTTGTTTGCATGAGAAAGGATATGTTGGAGAAAGTCTGAACTGTAACAGTAATGTATATAGATATATATGAGTTTGCTGCTAAAAATCGCTTACCCATATTCGTGACCATCTCAATTTCCATCATCTCAATCACAAGACTAAGCTATCTCTGATCACTTCCTTGTATCCATCACCACTTACAGCTCCTTCCCACATCACTTCCTTCTGTGTCTGCCCCTGGAAAAAATCTCTCCCTCAAGTCTCTTAAAATGACACTTTCAAACTCCCAAATGTCTAGCCTAATAGATCACTTTTGATGCCCTTGTCCCAGTAAAACCCTTCCTCTCTCCCACCCTTGTCACTGCACCCTGTTACTGCCCCCATCTTTGCTCCCTCAAGCCCAAGTGGCATAGACTTGACCAAATCTGTGCACAACTGGCTTAGTCATTCATTGCCAAATCTGGCTGGACCATATCAAGCGCTGTCGGGGTCTTCTCTCCTCTGCCAAAACTGCTCACTACTCCAGGATCATCCTGGCTTCTTTTCGCCGCTACCAATCATGTTCTTAAACTCGTCTTCAGCCATGATCTTATTGAATGGCGGAGCAGGCTCGAAGGGCCAAATGGCCTACTCCTGCTCCTATTTCTTATGTTCTTATATTCAATCTTTTTGAAGGGGGACTGAAACACTTAGTGGAGTCAAGGCCAGATATAAATTATTAAACTGCCTTATTTTACAAACAGCAAGGGAATGTACAGATTAACAGATGTCACCTCTGAAAGACGAGTTAAGGGGAACTCCCAATGTAGGGTGCCCCACCCTTGTCCCCACCCCCTGTGATGCGGGTCCCCTTGTAAGGGAAGGGTCAAAGATCTGCCCCTTACAAGACTCCACAGATCCTGGCAGCACGAGGGGACCCAGCTTGTTTTCTGCACGCAACCTCTATCACCTAGAAGGGACAAGGGCAGCAGTCACATTGGAACACCACCAGCTCCAAGCTCCCCTTCAAGTCACACACCAGCCTGACTTGGAAATATATCGCCGCCCCTTCAACGTCGCTGGGTCAAAATCCTGGAACTCCCTCCCCAACAGCACTGTGGGAGTACCTTCACCACACGGACTGCAGCGGTTCAAGAAGGCGGCTCACCACCACCTTCTCAGGAGCAATTAGGGATGGGCAATAAATGCTGCCGTTGCCAGCGTTGCCCACATCCAGTGAATGAATAAATAAAAAAAATAATAAATCAGCGTTGCCATTCTGGCCAACTTTCCACTACACTTGACAACTGAATTGCCCCATATTGTCAGCACAGACATCCCTCTTTTTTGGCAATTAGATCAGTGGGGTGGTTTATGATCTGTTATTATTATACATTTTTTACAGATATTGAAATTTATGAATACCAAATTAGTCTTTGCCAGTAGCGCGAATCGGTAGCCCGTTTCACACCACACCCCATTTTCTTTTCCATTCAAGTGCTGATTCACTATGAGCCCATTTCGCGCTTCTGCCAAAGACCCATTTCACCCCCATAGTCATCAATGCGTTGTTTTTAATTTGTGAGTAAATCCATTTCTGCAGACATATGTGGTTACAGTATATATACAGTGGGCTCCTCCTCCATATTTTCTTCAAAGCTGTGTGGTACAGCCTTTATTCAGCCCTGAGGCAGTTGCATCCCCAATGAGAACCACATGTTTGCCTGGAATCATCATGTGGTATGCTCTGAATCTTTTTTTTGCAATCCTCATTTCAATCCTCTGCTGCATCCCAGCATGTTCAAATGATTCACTATAATAGACATCTTCAGAATAAACATCTGATAATGTTTCACTAACCCAAAGAATGGCTGCAGATTCGGACCATGCTCTGGTTCAGTTATTTTCTCGGTAGCTTCCATTCGCTTTTGGTGGTGGACATAGACATTCGTTGTTCATGATAAATGCAAAATATTCTACTCGGGATGCACACTTTGACCTCTTTCATTTGATTGCATCGCCGTCAAGATTTATTTAATTCATTCCTGGGATGTGGGCGTCGCTGCCAAGGCCAGCATTTATTGCCCATCCCTAGTTGCCCCTGAGAAGGTGTGGTGAGCCGACTTCTTGAACCTCTGCAGTCCTTGTGGTGAAGATACTCCCACAGTGCTGTTTGGGAGAGAGTTCCATGATTCTGACTCAGCGACGATGAAGGAACAGCGATATATTTGCAAGCTAGGATGGTATGTGACTTGGAGGGGAACGTGGAGGTGATGGTGTCCCCATGCACCTGCCTCCCTTGTCCTTCTAGGTAGTAGAGGTCGCGGGTTTGGGAGGTGCTGTCAAACAAACCTTGGTGAGCTGCTGCAGTGCATCATGTAGATGGTACACACTGCAGCCATGGTGCACCGGTGGTGGAGGGTGTAAATATTTAAGGTGGTGGATGGGGAGCCAATCAAGCAGGCTGCTTTGTCCTAGAGTTTCTTGAGTGTTGTTGGAGCTGCACTCATCCAGGCAAGTGGAGAGTATTCCATCACACTCCTTACTTGTGCCTTATAGATGGTGGAAAGGCTTTGGGGTGTCAGGAGGTGAGACACTCGCAGCAGATTGTAGCCACAGTATTTATGTGGCTGGTCCAGTTAAGTTTCTGGTCAATGGTGACCCCCAGATGTTGATGGTGGGGGATTCACGATGGTTATGCCGTTGAATGTCAAGGGGCAGTGGTTAGACTCTCTCTTGTTGGAGATCGTCATTGCCTGGCACTTGAGTGGCGCGAATGTTACCTGCCACTTACCAGCCCAAGCCTGACTGTCGTCCAGGTCTTATTGCATGCGGGCATGGACTGCTTCATTATCTGAGGAGTTGTGAATGGCGCTGAACACTGTGCAATCATCAGCGAACATCCCCATTTCTGACCTTATGATGGAGGGAAGGTCACTGATGAAGCAACTGAAGATGGATGGACCTAGGACACCACTCTGAAGAACTCCTGCAGCAATATCCTGGGGCTGAGATGATTGGTCTCCAACAGCCACTACCATCTTCCTTTGTGCTAGGTATGACTCCAGCCAATGGAGAGTTTTCCCTCTGATTCCCATTGACTTCAATTTTACGAGGGCTCCTTGGTGCCACACTCGGTCAAATGCTGCCTTGGTGTCAAGGGCAGTCACTCTCACTTCACCTCTGGAATTCAGCTCCTTAGTCCTTGTTTGGACTAAGGCTGTAATGAGGTCTGGAGCCGAGTGGTCTTGGCGGAACCCAAACTGAGTATCAGTGAGCAGATTATTGATGGGTAAGTGCTGCTTGATAGTACTGTCGATGACACCTTCCATCACTTTGCTGATGATTGAGAGTAGACTGATGGGACGCTAATTAGCTGGATTGGATTTGCCCTGCTTTTTGTGGATAGGACATAGCTGGGCAATTTTCCACACTATCAGGTAGATGCCAGTGTCACAGCTCTAGTGGAACAGCTTGGCTAGAGACACGGCTAGTTCTGGAGCACAAATCTTCAGCCCATAGCCTTTGCTGTATCCAGTGCGCTCAGTCATTTCTTGATCTCACGTGGAGTGAATTGAATTGGCTGTGATGGTGGGGACCTCAGGCGGAGGCCGATTTGAATCATCCACTCACACTTTTGGCTGAAGATGGTTGCAAACACTTCAGCTTTGTCTTTTGCACTCACGTGCTGGGCTCTACCATCATTGAGGATGGGGATGTTCATGGAGTCTCCTCCTCCCATTTGTTGTTTAATTGTCCACCGCCATTCATGACTGGATGTGGCAGGACTGCAGAGCTTTGATCTGATCCATTGATTGTGGGTTTGCTTAGCTCTATCTACAGCATGTGCTTCTGCTGTTTAGCATTTATGTAGTCCTGTGTTGCAGCTTCCCCAGGTTGGCAGCTCATTTTTAGGTATGCCTGATGCTGCTCCTAGCATGCTCTTCTACACTCCTCATTGAACCAGGGTTCCCTGCCTTGATGGCAATGGTAGAGTGAGAGATATGCCGGGCCATGAGGTTACAGATTGTGGTGGACTACAATTCTGCTGCTGATGATGGCCCACAGCGGCTCATGGATGCCCAGTTTTGAGCTGCTAGATCTGTTCTGTATCTATGCCATTTAGCATGGTGGTAGTGCCACACAACACAATGGGGGGTGATCTCAGTGTGAAGATGGGACTTCGTCTCCACAAGGACTGTGCGGTGATCACTTCTACCAATACTGTCGTGCATAGATGTATCTACAACAGGTAGATTGGTGAAGACGAGGTCAAGTAGGTTTTTCCCTCGTGTTGGTTCTCTCACCACCTGTCGCAGGCCCAGACTGGCAGCTATATCCTTCAGGACTTGGCCAGCTCGGTCAGTGGTGGTGCTACGAAGGCACTCGTGATGATGGACATTGAAGTACCCCACCCAGAGTACATTCTGTGCCCTTGCTACCCTCAGTGCTTCTTCCAAGTGGTGTTCAACATGGAGGAGTACTGATTCATCAGCTGAGGGAGGGCGGTAGGTGGTAATCAGCAGGAGGTTTCCTTGCCCATGCTTGACCTGAAGCCATAAGACTTCATGGGGTCCGAAGTCAATGTTGAGGACTCCCAGGGCCACTCCCTCCCGACTGTGTATCACTGTGCCGCCACCTCTGGTGCATCTGTCCTGCTGGTGGGACAGGACATACCCAGGGATGGTGATGGAGGAGTTTGGGACATTGGCTGAAAGCTACGATTCTGTGAGTATGATTTTGTCAGGCTGTTGCTTGGTTAGTCTGTGGGACAGCTCTCCCAATTTTGGCACAAGTCCCCAGATGTTAGTGAGGAGGACTTTGCAGGGTCGAATGGGCTGGGTGGGCCTTTGTCATGTCCGAAGCCGGTGCCGAGGTTAATGCCGGGTGGTCCGTCCGGTTTCATTCTTATTATTGTTTTTTCATAGCGGTTTGTTACAACTGAGTGGCTTTCTAGGCCATTTCAGAGGGCAGTTAAGAGCCAACCACAATGCTTTGGGTCTGGAGTCACATATAGGCCAGACCAGGTAAGGACAGCAGATTTCCTCCCTAAAGGACATTCGCGAACCAGATGGGTTTTTACAACAATCAATATCAAAATTAGGATATTTATTCTATCCACCAATGACTGTGAGATCAAGATGTATCAACTCGTTCTAAAACCTTTCACGTGTTTTTTATGCTTTGTTGGAATACGGCCCATGATCCTGGTGAGCTTTGTTTGGTTGATTTTTTGGAATAAACAACAGTGCGCCTGCGATATCCAGACTCATGTGGTTGGCGGGCAAGCTTCCTGTGGATAGCACGCATTTGTAAAATTCTCCTTTGTAGATCAGTGAAAAAGTTGGCACACTCACTTTCACAACTCGTTTCATTTCCACTAGCTAAATCAATTATCTTCAAATTCTTTTGCAGCTCCGACATAGCACGCCTTGGATAACTTCATTCCCACCTTCATACTAGCACCCATTTTCTTACCATGCAGTTTTTTTTCACTTTTCCCCCGTGTGTTATTTGTGCTTTTCTTGGTACACTTCCCGTTAGACGCCCTATTTCTTTACAATGACGGCATTCTAAGTTTCTGTAAAAACAAGAGTCTACTACGTGGCTATTCCCCATCGCACCAGAAACATTCAGCCTGCGTTTTCGGCACTGCAAGTCTGGCACGGCTTAAACTCCTTTCGTTCTTTATCAGCAGCCTCCACGCTCAGAGCAGTTTCTACTGTTTATTTCAAGGTCAGATTAGCCTCGCTCTAAAGTTTCTATTGAATGGCATTTGAACTAAGGCCACAAACAAAGTTATCCAAATTTGCAGTTATCTGAAGGTTCCCTTAACTTTGTTGATTGTTTCTCCCCGCTCTGTTTTTTTATGGAATTTAAAACCTCCAGCGATGACTAGCGGTTCTGAATCGAGGTACTTTTTCGCAGCTTGTTATCAAGTGTGATGGGTTTCGTGTTGATTCGTTGTTTTTAGATCATCAGATGAGTTTTCACAAGGCTTATTGAGGTTTCTTATCTTTCACTATAGCCGCTTCCATGGACTGGCAACAGCATCTGGGCCTGTTGTTTGCTCTGATTGACATGCATCAAGATCCCATATGGCTTGTTCAATTCCATAATTTATATTTCACCACCAAATATGCAATCTAGCAAGAGTCCTCATGCATACAATCCCTGGATGGTTTACATGTAAATGACTCAAAATTTGAAACTGATACTGTTCAGATAGCTTAATTCACTGAATAGAAATCCTTCTTTGCTGCTGAACTCATTTTTCTTTCGTAGAGCAACATTAACTCAGCTGGAACAAGCTGTACTGCTTGGTTTCTTATCTGACTATAGTTTTGACTGCCACAAGTTGTCAGTAAAGTCGAACATTTTTGAACCACCTTCAAACTCCTTTGCTTTGAAGTAGTGCTCCGGTCTTTCAGTATACTGCGTCCAGATTGTTATATTGTTTAATTCATAGAATCATAGAAATCTACAGCATTTAGCCCATCTTGTCCGTGCCAGCCGACAAAGAGCTATCTGCCCTAATCCCACTTTCCAGCTCTTGGTCCGTGCCAGCCGACAAAGAGCTATCTGCCCTAATCCCACTTTCCAGCTCTTGGTCCGTAGCCTTGCAGGTTACGGCACTTCAAGTGCATATCCAAGTACTTTTTAAATGTGATGAGGATTTCTGCCTCTATATAATTCTATATATTTTTTTCCTGCTGTATCTTCCTTCCATATGATCACAATCCAGTGACCAACGTTCAAACGCAGGTATCAGAAGAGGTCAAAATGAGGTTTGGCTGTGTCATTCCCCCATGATTAAATAGCCAGAACCCACTGTTGGGCTCACATATATAGAATGGCCTTCTGGGCAAGGTACTGGAGGGCTGCAGGCATCTGTGAAATTCCCAATTGACCCCAATATGTATCATTGTTTTGAGGAGGGGAGAGAGGAAAACTGGGGATAAAGCTTATATCCCTTGACTCACTGGGCTGTATACACAAAGGTGTTACAGATGCCTAATTCATTCACTAGGTTATTCGTTTTGGATTAACACACTAACTGTTGAATTTAATTAGCAAATATAGGTCCTGAATTTCCTTGACAGTTGGCTCTTGATGCTTTCCAGTTCCCGAGGCTCCAGAAGATTCATCCAAGCAGCTTCTTTTCCTCGTTTGCATGGAAAACAGGTACGAAAGATGTCTGTTTCTTCAAATGGTTCACACCTCTGTTCAATTACTGTGGAAACTAGATGAAAGCCCAAAATAATAAAAAAAGAAAATGCACGGCACTGCCAAGGCATAAAATGTAGGATAGAAGAAAGGTAAATCCAGAAGCAATAGTTAGGTGATGCCAAACTGAAATTTAAATCTATATATTTTTTGCAAATCTTTGTACATTCTGAGATCAGGAGGTCAGTGTTAAGAATGAAACATTGTAACAGTTATCACAGCAAAAACCCCAAAACCCTGCAGGTGCTAGATTCCTGAAACAAAAACAGAATATTTTATGATAAAAGGTCTACACCTGAAATGTTAGCTCACCTGTTCTCTCCACAGATGCCGGTTGACTTGCTGAGTGTTTCCAACACCTTTCTCAACTTGCGTCAGCATCAACCACTCAGTCCTAGTGTTGCACAGGTCAGATCTGGAGCAAAGCTCGCTGTCGATTGTCCCATTAACACAGGCTATAGATACAAAATAAATAAACTCTGAGGAGTTGATAGCCTTATTCAAAATGATGTCGTTGTGTAATAATTAAGAGAGATGCGTTAGTCCTTACTGTGATTTTTTTTAATCCTGATAATGTCAGTGAGCAGTTATTTGAGTGACAAGGCAGACAATATTCCTATCACTTTTAGCTGTCTTTTAGTAGTTCTGCAAAGATGCTTTGAAGTATTGTGTCACTGTAAGGCACCTTTAAACATTTGCAGTGCAGTGCTAGACATTGATCACTTTGGTCCGAGCATTACATGACACAAAAAGAGCTCTGAATTCCAAAATACATTACCAGCTGATTTAAGCATCTGTATTAAATACTTATTAAATTTACACCATCTCAATGTTGAAATGTAATCTCCCTGTTCCAAATTAACTGTGATTTACCTCCCACTGTTCGAAGCCCTGTGCAAACTCCTCTGGGTAGTACTCTATCTTAGTTCTTCATGAGTAACTAGAACAGATTTGTTTTCAGGGAATCTGCAATGAATGTTGTCCATTCTCATTATTACAAATGCATGGCAGCTGACACAGAGATGTTCTTGTCAAATGTCCATCTTATTGATGTTTCAGCTGCATGTGCTGACAATAATGGAGTTTCAGGACAGACCTAATAAACGTTTATATGGTTGGCTGGATATAATGAGATTTTGACTGAAAAAATCTTTATTCAAGATAAATAAAATATCCCCGACCCCCGCCGATTGCCTATCCTCCTCCCGCGATCCCTGCCCCGGACTGGCCCCTTGCTTCTGAGGCCTACCTGCCCACAGCCAGCCTGCCTCTCAATCCGGCTGGCTGCGGGCAGGAATCCGAGGTCTTGCATTCAAATCAGGCCAGGGCCATTAAAGTCAGCAGGGCCTGCGGGAAACCCGGCCTCCCAGGTTTCCCACCCGCCTCGGAGGCCACCCGCCCCCAACCCGCCTCCCTTGAGAAAATTCTGGCCGATGGGTAAGTTTACATCTTCAGTGCTACCAGTGTGTGAATTACTAGTGAAGCCTAGAATGGCATTGGAAAGTTTAGTGGACAAAAACAATGGTTGGGATTCCTTTGTAACCGAAATGCCACCTGAAAATGCTATGAAGATGAAAAGTTTGGCTTGAGTATCGGCAAGTTATTTGATCATGTATGACTGATCCTGTCTAGGAGAGAACAAGAAATGAGGATAGAATGGGTTGCTAAGGAGCAGATTTCACATGTAACTTTCAGTAAAAGGAGTGACATGTGAGTTTTATGATTATTTGGCTGACAGGTAACATGGTTACAATGGGATGAACTTGAAGATAAACAGAATGTCATGACAAAACTGCAGCTGACTCCTGCCCCCTGCCCTTCCCATCATCAAAGAGAGGTGAGAGGGCAGAGGTTGAAGGCCATTGCCTCTCCATTGTTATGGTAATGTTTCTTCTTTAAGGAAAAGCAAAAATTGAAAATGCCATGAGATGCAGTGAAACCCAAGTTTCAGAAGGCAGACCATAATGGGGGGAGATGACAGGTGCATAATGACGGGTGATGACGGGAGGTTTCCCGGCATATGCCAGGAGCACATATCAGGAAATTGCACATCCTCAGACGGTGATTTCCAATCCATTAAAATTAGGTGCAAACAAAAAATCTCCCCTTACATATCACAAGGCTTTTAGAGGCGGGCAGGGATATAAGGCTGTGAGTAAAGGAACACTTGCAGATGAAGGATGTGGGAGCAAAGGGTCGCATGCAACCTCCTGGGTATTAATACTAATCTCCTGAAACTGTTTAACATAGTGAGAGGGAGATGGTTGTAAGCGGGAGGCATGCTTAGCATCTGTCGAAGGCGTGACTGGGTCCTTCTACCTTGCCCGACCTGATAAGGTCAAACTTCATATGACACCAAGTTGCCACATGTGGAGTTGGCACTGGCCACCTCCTTCCACTGGGCATGAGCAGATCCTTTTGAAGGTTGTCCTGCTCTGTGCCAACCAGGTTGTGTTCTGCGTTACTTGGGCCAGCAGCGCTCGCATTGCTGCCTCTGAAAACAAGGGGCTCTGCATCCTGCAGCAGGCCTGTGTGACGTAGTCCTGAAAACTCCTATTTTCAAATAGAACACGATGCCCTGCCCTCTAAGCTGCTGCAGGTGTTTAAATCTTGCAAAAGGACTCTGATTCTTGCCCCCCAAAGGGCTGAGCTGCCAATCTGAAGTGCTAACAGCACCAAAAGATTCAAATTAGGCTGACCCTGGAAACTTCTGCAGAGTGGGAGGTAGCGCGGTCGAGAGGGCAGAATTCCCACCCACTGCCTTCCAGCACCAACTGCACCAGGGAGGAAAATCTGAGCTTCACTGCCTAGGTCTGCACAGGCAGAATGGTGCACTGTGCAAGATGGTGGAGGGCTGTGGACACTTGTAGAACCATTCGCCAGCAGGAGTCAGCACCTTTAGAAGAAAGGAGAAAGGGGGAGAAAATTAAAAACAACAACGATAAACGTTTCACAGTTAGATTTGGATGCAATTCAGATGCTCTGAATCCTAACTTGGATTTTCTGGGGCTGGTTTTCATAGAATTTATGACATGGAAAGGAGCCCTTCGCGCCAACCAGTCCATGTTGGTGTGTATCCTCCACGCAAGCAGCCGCACTAATCCCGTGTGCACGCCCTGTTCCCATATCCCTTTACGGAGTGACTGCTGCCAACAAACCGGAAGCTACCGGAAGCTGCGCAGAAGCATTCTGCGTGTAAATGTTCACCACAACCGACGGAGGAGCTGATAGCGATAAGCACACTCAGCGAGAATACACTAAAACTCTCACACGCTGACAACACCCTAATATCACCTTCAAGTCACATTTCCTCGTTAACTTGTACTGGAAGTTTTAGCAGTTCATTCTGATGAATTAATCACACCGTTGTCTCTCGCTCCCTCTCCCTCTCTCTCTCGTCTCGCGTTTCTTCTCCACCCTCCCTCTCGTTTTCCTCCCCAGTCTCTTTGTCTAGCGCTCCTCTCTCTATCTCTCCGCACTGCCTCGAATCTCTTTCTCAATGATCCTTTTCCCGCCAATTAAATCCTAACATCCTGCGCCTGCATTCTGTTCACCAGCCGCGTGTTCAAACCACCAGAGACAGAGGAGCTGATAGTGATAAGCACACTCCGCGAGATTACAATAAAACTCTCACAATCTGACAACATTCTGATATTGCCTTCAAGTCACATTACAGACCTCACAATACCTGAGATTTCCACCCCTCACCTTTCTCTCTCACTAACCTGTGGGAAGTCCGGCAGGAACAATCAAAAAACCACTGGAACTGTGCATGCGCAACGACTTCCGGTTTGTTGGTAGCAGTTGCATCCATCCCTTTATCCCCCTTTCCTTCAATCATCTATCTAACCTATTCTTAAATACTACATGGTCTTTGCTTTAATCACTAACTCTAAATAGTGAATTCAACAGTCTCAACTGTGCAAAGAAGTTTCTCTTTTTCTCTGTTCTAAGTCTCTTGCATTTAATCTTGTATCTATGTTGCCTCATTTAGGGCTCTCAACTACTGGAAACAGTCTGCTTCTGTCTATCCTGCCCCATCCTTTCATTATTTTAAACACTTCTATTCTATTGACCAGTAACAAAAAAGCCACAATTTTTCAAGTTGTTCTTCATATTTACATTTCCTCATACTTGGCAGCATCCGAGTGAATTTGTGTTGTATCTTCTCTAAAGTTTCAATATTGTTCCTATAGAGTGGAGCCCAATACTGCACACAGTACACTACTGATATCTTATTAAGATTTTATACAGGCTCATCATTGCTTCTTGGCTTTTCATTCTACACCTTGTGATAAAACATTGAAAATCCAAATCCCTCTGCTCTTCCATAGCGCTGAGCCTACTTCCATTCCGAGTATAATTACTGTTGGGTTTTTTACCAAAATGTATCACCTCATACTGATTGATATTGAATTCCGTCTACAACTTTTTTAGCCCAGTCCACCACCTTATCAATATCCCTTTGCAACTTCCTTTGGTCTTCTAAAGAATTAACTATACCTCCTATTTTGGTATCATCTGCAGATATCACTCCTCCTAGGCCTACATCCAAATCATTACAGGAAACTTTCTGGTATCCGGCACGGACAGGACCGACATGTTGCCGGTTCATCAACAATTCCGGATAACCGAACGCTATAGTAAAAGATACGGAGCTCAGAGCTCCGTATAAAGCAACAAACCCTGTTGCTTAGCTTCAAAACAATCGGCACAAATTGCAAGCATCTCTGTAGCTTAGCAACAGCTTCAGCTACACCCTTGCAAAGCAACAAATAGAGTAAAGAAAGTAACTAAAAGTAAAAAAAGTTACCTGAACCGACTCCTGAATTTTGCCAGTGGATAGAGCGTTCCGGTTAGTTAGGGGCCGGTTAATCGAAAATTTCCTGTAATATACACAGTGAACAGAATTGGCTCCAAAATTGTAGGATTCCTGTTGAAAATTGCCCAGGTATGTCAAAAGGCAGGATAAATCCAATCCGGCCAATTATCGCCCCATCAGTCTACTCTCAATCATCAAAGTGATTGAAGGTGTCGTCGACAGAGCTATCAAGCGGCACTTACTCACCAATAACCTGCTCACCAATGCTCAGTTTGGGTTCCGACAGGACCACTCAGCTCCAGACCTCATTACAGCCTTGGTCCTTTGCTGAGAGTTATGAAATATCTCCTTAAATGTTTGCCATTGCTTTTCTACAGGCTTACCCTGTAATATATTTTCCAAGTCCACTTTAACCAAGTCTGCCTTCATACCTTTGTAATTACCTTTATTTAAGTTCAGGACTCTAGTTTGAGACCTAGCTTTCTCACCCTCAAACTGAATTTGAAATTCTGCCATGCTATGATCACTCTTCCCAAGAGGATCCTTCACTTCGAGATCATTAATTAATTAATCCAGTCTCATTACATATTACCAGATCTAAAATAGTTTGCTCTCTGTTTGGTTCCACAATGTATTGTTCCAAGAAACCATCCCACATACACTCTAAAAACTCTTCCTCAAGTCTACCTTTGCCAATTTGCTTTGTCCAAACAATATGAAGATTAAAATCTCCCATGGTTATAGCTGTACCTTTCTTACAAGCCTCTATTATTTCTTGATTTATACTCTGTCCTACAGTGTGGCTACTGCTTGGGGGCCTGTAGACCACTCCCACCAGTGACTTCTTACCCTTATTATTTCTTATCTCCACCCAAACTGATTCTACGTCTTGGTCTTCTGAGTCAATATCATTTCTCACTACTGTACTGATCTCATTCCTTATTAGCAGAGCTACCCCACCTCATTTTCCTTTCTGTCTATCCTGATGAAATGGCAAATACCCCTGAATATTCAGTTCCCAGCTTTGGTCGCCTTGCAACCACATCTCTGTAATGGCTATCAGATCATACCCATTTATTTCTATTTGTGCTGTCAACTCATCTATCTTGTTATGAATGCTGTGTGCGTTCAGATATAGAGCTTTTAATTTGTCTTTTTACCATTTTTCCCTACTCTGACTCCTCTTTCTGATGCACTCTTATGTGCATACGCTCCGTCCCTTCCTGTCACACTCTGGTTATCATTACCCCTATCACTAGAAAGCACTTTTGCCTTCTCATTTTTCTTTGACTTTTTAATTTTCCGCTCAGCGGATCCCTCCCCTCCACTATTTAGTTTAAAGTCCTATCTACAGCCCTAGTTATTCGATTTGCCAGTACACTGCTTACCAATGAAGACTGTCCCGACGGAACAGCTCCCTCTTACCCCAGTACTGGTGCCAGTGCCCCAAGAATCGAAACCCATTTCTCCCACACCAATCTTTGAGCCACTCGTTCATCTCTCTGATCTTATTTACCATATGCCAATTTGCATGTGGCTCAGGTAGTAATCCAGAGATTATTACCTTTGTGGTTCTGCTTTTTAATTTGGCCCCTAGCTGCTCATACTCCCTCAGCAGAACCTCATTCTTTGTCCTACCTATGTCGTTGGTACCTACATCGACCATGGCAACTGGATCTTTCCCCTCCCACTCTAAGTTCCTCTCCAGCCCAGAGGAGATATCCTTTACCCTGGCACTGGGCAGGCAACACAGCCTTCGGGACTCACGCTCTTGGCTGCAGAGAACAGTGTCTATCCCCCTAACTATACTGTCCCCTACCACTACCACATTTCTTTTTGCTCCCCCATTTGAATAGATCGCTGTACCATGGTGCTGTGGTCAGTTTGCTCATCCTCACTGCAGTCCCTGCTCTTGTCCACACAGAGAGTAAGAACCTCATAACTGTTGGACAAGAGCATGGGCTGAGGTTCCTCCACCACTACCTCCTGGGTCCCCATACCGACTCGCTCATAGTCACACCCACCTGTCCCTGACCACGGACCAAATTTGAATTAATTAATCTAAGGGGTGTGACTGCCTCCTGGAACACAGCGTCCAGGTAACTCTCCCCCTCCCTGATGTGTCGCAGTGTTTGAAGCTCGGACTCCAGCTCATCAACACGGAGCTGAAGTTCCTCGAGCAACCAACATTACTGCAAATGTGGTCACCGTGGACCTCAATGGTGTCCACCAGCTCCCACATGTTGCAGCAGTAATACATCACTTGCCCTGCCATCTCTAATGTATTTAATTAATTAAGTGTTTAAGTTTTGAACGTTTAGTTTTTAATCCTGGCTCTTAATTTAAACCAATGCCCAAGAAAAAGAGAGAAAGACTGACCAACCAATCGCTCCCCTGCTTTCCTGTGACGTCACACATTGAATCTTTCTACTTCTTACCCTCCCAGGTCGGGTGGCGCTGCTCCAGGCTCGCTCTCTTGTAATCCCGTTGGTTGGCTCAGTGGCTCCCTTTTATCTCCGGCCCGATCTCCCGCTCTCGCACTCTCTTTTTGTCTAGATAGGTGGTAATCTCAACCTTAATTAAAGACACTAAGGAGGAAAAATTCAGTTGGTGTGCGCCTCCCGTTAGCATCCTAATAGAGTGCTAATGGGGCGCAAAGCAACTAGCGCCTGGGTGTGGTGATGTTTGCGCCGCTCGCAAAATTGACTAGAGTTTTTGCGGCGGTGCAAAAGTTTACCTCCCCGATCTCCTTTGCCCGCAGATTGTGATGTCAGTCGAGTGTGCAACGTCCTGGTGGCACCCCGTACAGGAAATTGAGTGGCGCTCCCCGCCTTTCCACCTGCCGCAAGCAACGACAGGGAGTCTGGAAAGTTTCCCTGTCGGTGAGGGGCTGGGGGGGGGGGTGGTGCGGGGCGCTACTTAAAGGTGCCCTCTTCCTGCCTTTTTCTGTGGTAGACATTTTTGCACCACTCATTCTGACAGAAAGAGATTCTGAAAGAGAGAGACTTCTGCATAGAGTCAACGCTGTGTGAAGTAGTTTTGGCTACTGAGCATCACTTTGCAGGTACTTTTGGATTTTACCTTCATTACTTCGATTGTCAAGAGACTATGGAGGCTGCACTGATTCAATTACATTCAATTTCAATTCAATTTCAATTTTATTTGCCATATGTAACTAATACAATGGAATGCTTACTCCCCGATTCAGGGCGTCGTCCTGCACCTGCAGAATCGGAGGCAACAGAGACGCAGAGAGAGAGTGGCAATCATGGCCAGACGGAGGAGGGCCAAGAGTCCTCTGCACAGGAGACCTTACCCTCCCAGGGTATTCCAGGAACAATTCTCCTACCTTAATTTGTCTGAGGAGCAGTGTTTGCGCAGGCTGCGCTTCAGCAAGGAGGTGGTCACTGAGCTCTGCCACCTGCTGCAGCCAGGTCTGCAGCCTCAACTGAGGATCAGGACATCTCTGTCAGTGGCAGTGAAGGTCACAGTGGCTCAGGATTTTTCAGCCACTGGCTCCTTTCAAGCAGCTACTGGGGACATCGCCAATATCTCCCAGTTCGCGGTCCATTGCTGTATCCATCAGGTCACAAATGCCCTCTATAAAAGGAGATGCCAGTACATCTCTTTCCCGATGACCCGGGCCAAACAGCATGAACACGCTTTGCGAGGATAGCGGGCTTCCCCATGGTGCAGGGCGCCATTGACTGCACGCATGTGGCATTGCAGGCACCGCATGAGAATGCAGAGGTTTTCTGCAACTGCAAGGGGTTCCACTCCTTAAACGTCCAGTTGGTCTGTGACCACAGACAGCTGATACTCGCTGTCAATGCCCGCTATCATCCTGCGACAGACTGGTGTGCCAGACCTTTTCCAGGCACCGCATCAGCCAAGTGGTTGTCTCCTCGGGGACAAAGGTTATCCACGCTGCACCTGGCTGATGACACTGCTCCGTAACCCCAACACCCCTGCTGAGCTGCGGTACAACGGGAGCCATCTCGCCACCAGGAACATCATTGCGCAGATGATCGGTGTGCTCAAGCAATGGTTCCGCTGTCTGGACCACTCAGGAGGAGCCCTGCAGTACTCGCCTGAGCGAGTCTCCCTCTTCATAGTTGTGTACTGCATTCTTCATAACCTTGCAATCCTCAGGACCCAGCCAATGCCACCAGGCCTTGGTGCACCACCGGAGGAGGAGGAAGAGGAGGAGGATGATCAGCAGCAGCACCAAGGCAGGAGGGAGGCCCACAATGTTGAAACTGCAAGGGCCGTCCATCAACGACTGATAACAAGCCGCTTCTAGGCCCCTACTCAGGAAATGGCTTCTGGCATGGAGAACATGATGGAAAGCAATTCGCAAGCCCAAAGCTGGCCAAGGCAACAATGATTCCAAAGGCCAAACATGTACATTTTGAATACTAAAACTTTTTTATTTTACAAACTCTATAGTGTGTCATTTCTTCATGACAAACTAATAGAAACAAACACAAAAAATCATTAATTAACATAACTGGTTTTCACAACCTGAAGATAATGGCCAAAATACTGAATAAAAGTTTGAACATGGACCTCGGCCTTTAATAAAAAATTTCCCAACATTTCATCACACCTCCTACTTTTTGCACTTCGAGGGTGATCTCCTTCCCTTGCGCACTTCCCCCCTTCCCACCCTACTGCTCCTCCGTAATGGGGCCCCAGTATGAGCAGAAAGCCTGGTGGAAGGCTGCTGATTGTCAGAACCTGAGACTACAGGTGCCCTTGAAGGATGGCCTCGACCAGCTCTGGGCCTGGAGGGCCCGGCTGCAGACTGCACCAACTCTGCATGGGCGGCAGCAGTCTGGGCTACAGGCGATGGCAAGTGCAATGGGGAAGTGACAGTGGTGGCAGCATGAATGCTGTCATCTTGAGAGAGGACAGCAACTCCCTACTCGACTGTCACACTGGCACTCCCATGGGGCAACACCTCAGCATCCAGAGCAACCTGCTGGAGCACAGATTGCTGGCCTGCTGCGACATGGTGAGAGCCCTGGGGAAATGTGTCCGAACCAGCGACAATGGCAGCAGTCAGTGCTTGCGTGGCCTCAATCTGAGACTGCATGAGACCAGTCTGAGATTGGATCATGGCAGCCAGTGACTGAATTGCAGCACTAAGCAGCTGCGTGGCATCTGCCTGTGCTAAAGCGTAGTGCTCCACACTTCTTGCCAGTGCATCAATGCATTTGGGCACCCTTCCCACTGCACCCATGAGCTGAGTGTGCATGTCCACCGCCTGGGTGTTCATTTCAGCGATGAGCTGCTCCTCTTCTGCATCCAGTGCAGCAGGACTCGCTGGCCTACTCTCCCTCCGGGGAGAAGGCCCCCGAGCTTCCCTACCCCCATTGTGTTGCTGCAGCGTGCTGGGTCCCGGAGTTTCACCTTCATCAGACTCTTCCCCCCCGTTCCCCTCCAGGGAAGGCATGTTCCCAGTGTGGGCATGGGCTTCCTTGGGAGAGGGTGGCGCTGATGCTCCAGCTTCCTCTTCCTCCTCGCCTGCGGCTTTGCTCCCACTGGCAGCTTCAGGGCCCGTCTCCTCAGCTGGTGAATCACCATCTGAAAGCAGGGAGGTACAAGAGTGGCTTTAGCGTGAGGACAGTGGGGCAGTAAGGGAGGAAGGAGTGGAGTGATTTAGTAAGTTGGATTGAAAGTGTCAAAGGCTGGTGTTGTGAGGGACAAGTGGAATGAGAGAGGAGAGAAAGCTGATGGCCTTACCATTACTGTCCCGAACGGGGTCGACCTCTGCAGGGGCGACGGGACCGATCACCTGGCTTGCCACAATCCTGTGGACACGCGCCTCAAGATCGCTGAGGGGTTGCAGCTGAGGCCGCCCGCCACCCGTCCATTGCTGCTGTCTCCTGTTATGAGATAGCTTGGCCTGCAAGAAAAAGGACGGCGGCTGAGTAAATATACAACCATGGTCTTGCCTGATGTGCCTCCCATATTTGAATAGCCCTACAATATACAGCCATGGTCTTGCCTGATGTGCCTCCCATAGTTGAATAGCCCTTCATGTATGCAGCCATGGTCTTGCCTGATGTGCCTCACATAGTTGAATAGTCCTTACTGTATGCAAGGTGTGGAATGTGCGTGTGTGTTTCATGACAGGGCCATAGGTGTTGGATGAGTATTGGGCATTGGGGTTTTAAGACCCTCTGGCCATAGAGTGAGGTTGAAATGGAGGGATAGAGAGGTATTGAAAAAAAGCCACTCACCCTGACGACCCGAGTGAGGTCGTTGAACTTTTTGCGACATTGAGTATGGGTCCTGGGAACCATGCTCCTGGAGGAGACGTGCTGAGCCACCTCCCTCCACACTCTTCTGTACTCGCACGGCAAAGGCCTCCTGCCACTCTCAGGGTACAGTATAGATCTTCTGCGCTCCACCGCGCCAACCAGAGCCTCCAAGGCCCACTCGCTGAAGTGCTGAGCTCGTTCTCTCACCCTCTCCATAGTCCTTGGCGGGAAAATGTAGGCACAGGTCTCTCCAGGCCGAGATTCAAGGCTCCAATGAGCAGGGTGTGCCTGGAGAGCAAGATCCCCTTTAAGAACTGGCTGGCGCCAGTGTTTCTGTGTTCCATCGTTAACTGACATCACCTGCACTGCGCCTGTGCTCTGAGTTAGCGCCTCGCTCCTCAGCCTTTGCGCCTTGAGACAGGTGTGCAGCACCTGATTTAGCGCTCCAATAACCTCCAGGGTCGATAAAAGCCAAGTTTGCAGTCGGAGGTGATAATTAGCGCCAGGCGCTAAACTTTGTGCCCGGCCAATAATTGCACCCCAAACGGGACGATACCGAATTTCTCCCCCTAAAACTTTCCGTATCACAGGAACCAGTGCCTACCACACCAGTAAAACTTGGTGGGAATGGTCTCTCAGAAGCGCTGACGCTTTATTTAAACAGGCACTGAGCTTTAGCCTTAGCACTCTGTGTAAGCTTTTTGTGTTTCTCATGGGTGCCATTATTGCTAGTTTCATTTGGGTAGAGGATCACTGGGAGGAAGAGCAGCAGCAGCAGCCTCAGCAACCAGCACTAACAGCAGCTGGGCCTCTCGGAAGAGAGCAGGTGAGGGAGGTGCTTGTAGGAGGCCATGCCCAGCACACAGGGTGTACAGGCCAAGAGTCAGTTTCTTAGATCTATGTGAAGAGCAGTGCATCAGGCGGCTTCACTTCTCCAGACAGGCTGTTGTAGGCCTCTGCAGCTCCTGCAACATGGACCTGCTGCCTGTTTGGACCAGGGGGCCATGCTTTGCCAGAGTCTGTCAAACTCACCACAGCCCTTAACTTCTTCGCCACTGGCTCCTTCCAGTCTGGAACGGGGACATCAGCCGCATCTCCCAGTCTGCAGTACGCAGCTGCATTAAGCAGGTCACCAACGCCTTATTCGCCAGGGCCGAGCAGTACGTCACCTTCCCCACTGACATCAGCAGTCAACAGGAGGGAGCGCGTGATTTGCAGCAATGGCTGGCTGCCCTCATGATGTGATGGAGAGACAGTAAATGCTTAGAGTGGTGGCGGAGGGGGTGAAAGGAGCATTGTCAGGTGCTGTTGAGAGATCTGGAGAGATAAAATGTTGCACTCAACCTTGCTGCTTTTGTGAGGTCATTGAACATCTTTCTATTTTAAACCCAGGTCCCTGGGGTACTGCTGGTAGCACTGACCCTTCAGCCACCTCTTTCAAGCTTGCTTCATTGTGGCCTTGGGGATACTCTTGTAGCTTCTGGGAAACAGTTGCTCCCTCCTTGCCCTCATTTCCTCCACTAGGGCCTCCAGGGAGTCATCCAAAAAGCGGGGCCAGCCTTTCTACTCATCTGTGCTGCCACAATCTTTTCCAACGTTGCTTTAAGAGATACATCCCTGCTTTAAGTAGGCTTTGGGAGGCGCACTGGAAATTGCATCTGTCATCTGGCAGGTTGACGCAATCAGGAGGGCAGCCCATCCGTCAAATGGAAATGAGGCATGGAAGTTAAAATTTCCCGTGCCTCCCATCGACTACGTCATGGGGCTTGCCATCTGCACCGATTCATGCCTCATTAAAATCGGGGCTCTTTCTCTTATATTTGTCTACATTAAATGCATTGCCAAATATCAGCCCACCTTTCCAATCTATCCAAATCCCTTTATATTTGGTTTGCTTCTTCCCTATTATTTGAAATCTTCTACCTCCCCCCCACCCCCAATTCAAAAACTTAGGCAGCTTAATTTCTGTCCTTAGGTCCAAGTCATTTTATACACTATACACAGCAATAGCCCCAGCATTCATCCCTGGGGCACTCTTATCATGTCAGCATAGCTCAGTTCACAATTACCCTTTGCTTTTTATTCATTACGAGCCTTTGCTTTCTCTGATTTAGCCAAGTTTGCCTCCTTTTCCATGCCTTCTTAGCTTTTGAGCTAATTGCTTGTGTTCTTGGCAGCAAAAGCCTTGCTTGAATCTAAATAGATCACATCCACAGCGTTTCAATTGTCAAAAGGTCTAGCATTTCTTCAAAGAATCCCAGTAAGTTATTTGGCACGACCTCCCTCCCTGTTATCATACCACACTGTCTAGGTGTTTTATTATCCTCTCTTTCAGGATACCTTCTAATATTTTACCCACAAAGGTGCTAAGCTTATTGGTCTTTAATTTGTTGGGTCATCCCTAAGCTTTTGATAAAGAATGGTGTTATGTTAGCTATTTTCCAATCCTTGGGCACTATTCCTATTTCTAATGATCATGTAAAGGTACTGGCAAGGACATGACCAATTATACATGTACTCTCCCTTTTATGAAGTCCATGTGGGTTTGGTGTCTTTTCTTCCTTTAACTATCAGTGACTGCTTTGTCTGAAGTTTCTATTTTCTTTAGCACTGAAATGGTTCACAGCCACCATTGAAACTGGATTAAAGCCCAAAGCCACTGCCTGATTTCTTATTGTTTATAGCATACGTCATTTCAATTTTATGCTGGGGCTTGGAGTAGTCGAAAGCACTTAAAACTATCGAATAGCAACTTTGGAGTCTTTGAAAGCTAAAGGAAGATCATAATGGAAAACCTTAGTATGGGATACGTCATGCTGGCAGCAGCTGTGAGAGCAGAACCCAGCTGGTTCTTCGTTTCGCACCCTTGGCACATGATAAAGGATTAATGGTTATAATATCATTGCTGCTGGTTTATTCAGACATCATCTGCAGTTGCTTGTCGGGAGGTTATATGCCCAGTGTGTGTATTATATTAATTTATGCAGGATATCAGCTCAACAGTCATACCACTTTAAATGAACAGACTGACATTGGGTGACACATGATACAGTTGTAGCAAACATTGTATATGGCGTGCATACATTAGTCATTCTCCCAGTTATAAACAATAGACTGGGACTGTTTAACCTTTGGTGAAGTATATGCCCCTTGCAGCTTTGAAAATATACACCATTTCCATTATATATCATCTGCAGGGTTGCCAACTAAATAAGTGGTTGTTCTTCTGTTTGTTAATGAATGTTAGGAAAAAAAATTTAAAAAATTTTTTTTTAGAGTCCTGGTCTAATAGAAGCACATTTTAAATCTAAAATAAATCAAACTGTACAAACTTAAAGCTATCTTGGCTGGTCTGATCTGGGCCAGGTCTGCAAATGTTTATAAAAATGAAAGCAAGGCCTGCGCCAAGTCGTATTGGCCAGCCTCCTCTGTGTCGCAGTGGTGCTGCATCCCTAGTGCTGGGAGTGGGACAATGTTCACAATGAATTTACATTTTGAAGTTGCATTGGCAAAAATTGCCGTTAGGGTAATTTTGTTCCAGGCAAAACTTTTGTATCTTTATTTATTTTGCATTACAATTGATAGAATCCAGTAAACAGGAAACAAGAACTAGGTGGCAGTGGGTTTTTTCTCTGAGCTCTGGGGCCAGGCCCAGCAAGCCCTTCCAATTTTAATTGCTCTTAATCCAAAATTCTTATTGCATCCTTTAATGTGTTTTGGGGTTTTTACTTTACATAATTTGTTGGCGTTCAGCATCTCACATCACTTCCATAGGTGAGCTTTTGCTTCCTGTGGCCTGGAATGTGGCGATGAGCACAGGCTCAGAGGTGATACTGGTCAGTATGATAACAGCATCATAAGCAGTATGATACTTGCACAATATCTAGGTCATTCCTAGCAAGCCCCAGGAATCAAACGAAATGGGAAACCTGCTCCATCGAGTACTGCAGGGCTTCTCGTGAGTGGTCAAGACAGCGGAACCATTGCTTCAGCAGCTCGATGGTCTGCTCGATGATGTTCCTGGTGGCAGCATGGCTCTCACTATATGAGTGCTGGGCACGAATGTTGGAGTTGCGGTGGGAAGTCATGAGACAGTTGCAGAGTGGATAGCCCTTGTCTACGAGCAGCCACCCTTGGGTTTGACATGGTGGCTGGAAGATTGCTGTCACACCAGAGTGATGCACCGGATGAAGGCATCATGACTGCTGCCAGGATAGCGGGCACTGACCATCAGGAAGCGCTGGGTGAAGTCGTGCAACAGCTGCACATTACGTGAGTGGTAACCTTTGCAGTTACAGAAGATCTCAGGATTGTTATGCGGTGCCCACAAAGCCATGTGGGTGCTGTAGGGTTCTCAAAATTCCCACATTCCCCAAAAGTTATGGATAAAGGGACCCTGTATGGACAATTTATTTAAAAGGGTACCCAAAAGAAAATGGCTTCTGAAACCTCGTGACCAAGGCCTGCAGGATTTTAAAAGCAAGGCCCTGCAAAAGGCAGGCCCATTCAAATCCTGAAACGAAACCTAACATGCATGGATCTGTGAAAGACTTCGTCATTTTCTAAAGCCAGACAGCTAGGTAAACACAGAATATGCATTCTTCATCTTGAAAACAGTTTAGCTCAGGATAGGCGTAATCTTGAGGCCATTAACTTTCTGCATAAATAATCAGTAACAGCTCAAGGTAGCTACCAAGCCAGGAAACGGCGATTAAACTTCATAAATGACAAACAGCCAGGATTTTGAAGCCATTAAACAAGGAGACAACCGCCCCAAAAGCCGTTAAAGTGAATGACTGTAATCACTTTAGACGAGCCCGCCAAAATTAAACAAAGAACTGACCTGATTTGACGCGCAGATAGGGGTGAAGAACCGGGTATAATTGTAGGCCCACCGGTAGCCAAGGTCTCTTGCCTCTTGCCTCTTCGCTGACTCTCTTCCGTTTTTCCTCTCCTCCCTCCCCGCACTGCTCATCACCAAGGATGCCCATTACAACACCCGGGGCCAAACGCGGGAGGAGAACGGGACCCGAATTCGAACACGCACAGGACACACGGGGCCGCAAATGGGCAGGCGAGACGAGACGAACGGCAAAAACCGATAAGCAGAGAAGGGCAGTGAAAAGAAGTGTTGGGGACGAGCGGGCACACACCCCGGTCCAGTTATAAGCTGGCGTTTGAAGCATGGGTAGGAAAATCAAGCTAACACTATAGACCGCCAACCGAACCCCAACCGCAACAAAACCGTCGGCAACCAAACCACCACCAGAAGAGCAACCATTTCTGCAAGGTAAAGTACCCAACAAAGACTTTACTCCCTATTCTCTAACAGAGGAAAAGGAGGGTACTTTACACAGACAACTCCACCGCCGTGCCCTGGGACCATGTGATGACAGCAGACCCCAAAGGACAACAAGAGCGAACCCCAAAACCACAACCGGCTTAGTCGACAGGTTTCGAACTGTCAAGGAAACCCCATTGGTGAGCATAAATCCCTGGCCCCTCGTAGCTTAATTTAGTTAGGTATTGGGGGTGGGATAAGGGTAGGGGGATTTTTAATATGTTTGTCCCCTCGATGTGCCGTGTGTTCCCCATTCCCAAATAAGTGTACTTTTATACGCCTGTAATTATTCTAGTAATTCTCTGAGTTGTGATTTTATTGTGCCTTTAATAAAAATTACGGTTTTCTTGTACCAAACCAGTTGTCTACTCTATTTTCTGTATCGCCGCCTGTACCTAGGGGTGTGGGAGCAATTCGAACCACTCAGAGACAGTCAGGGGCAGAGCTGACTGGGCACATGCCACCCCCTACAGTGCAGTCGATGGCGCCTTGCACCATGGGGAAGCCCGCTATCCTGGCAAAGCCACATGCTTGCTCCTCCTGCTTCTCTCTGCTCAGAAATAAGAAAACATAATCCCTTCTCCTGGTGTAGAGAGTCTCAGTGACCTCCCAGATGCAGTGATGGACGGTGAACTGGGAGATGTTAGCTATATCTCCTGCTGCAGACTGGAAGGATCCGCTGGTGAAGAAATTAGGGGCCACAGTGACCTTGAGGGCCACTGGGAGAGCCGTGGTCACCCTGCTCTCAGGTTGCAGGTCTAGTTGCAGGAGGTGACAGAGTTCTGTGACCACTTCCTTGCTGAAGCGGAGTCTCCTAATACATTGCTCCTCGCTTAAGTGGATATAAGAGAAGCGCTCTCTGAAGACCCTAGGAGGGTAAGGCCTCCTGTTGAGAGCCTGCCTACCCCTCCTCCTCCTCCCTCTGCGTGCATCTTCTTGTCTTCTTTGCTGCCTCCGCTCCCTCTCCCTAAGATACTCGAGCATGAGAGGGTCTGCCAGTAGAGCCCCCATGACTGTGAGCAAATGTTGTAAGCAGAAGCCTTAAAATAAGAAGGAAGGCGTTCTTCACTTGCAGCAACTCTCCCTGTTACGTTAGGACCTTGACAGAAGTTTATAAAGCTGCTGGAGTTACAGAAAGTTCCACAGAGTCATTCAAACTGAAGAAACAGTCAGCTGCAAGTTGTTGCTGATGATCCCTTTAAATAACGTTGCTGGAGCCTCCTTCCTGCTTGTCAACATTTGCTCAGCTGGCAGGTAAATGGAACGGTGAAATTGAAAATCGCAGACCGGGCATCGAGTGAGCATTGAACACTCACTGACGTCACGTTATGCATAAGCTACATAACTTTGGCGAGCGCAGTCATCAGCAGCGCTGCCGCCAGCTGAAAATGGCGTCCGCCGTGAGACCCACTGGCAGCGGGCCAAAATGCAGTGGCCACCATTTTTTCCCCAAATCAGGCAGTGATAGCCAGCGCTAAAGCCCCGAATTGCTAGGCCCAAAGTTATGAGGAGAGTCCTGAGATACTGGGACTATTTCCACTGGAGCAGAGGAGGCTAAGAGGAGATTTGATAGAAATTTTTTTTAAATGAAGAATTTTGAGAGAGTTGATAGGGAAAGATTATTTTCTCTGACTGGTGAGTCAGTGAAAACTAAAATTTAAAATTGTCAGTGAGAGTGAGGAGGGAGGCTAGGAGAAATGTCTTTAGGCAGAGAGTTGTTATCCCATGCTTTGATACAGGGAGTTGTTGAAGCAAAGATCATTGCATCTTTTAAGGGAAGAGTAAATATTTGAAGCAAAGGAAGATACAGGGTTGTAAGGAGAGAGCAGGGCAGTGGGATTAATTTCAGATTGCTCCAGCAAAGAGCCAACACAGACATGATGGGCCAAATGGTGCAAATGTCTATGGTTGTATGATTCTATTTACTCACAGATCCATAACAGGAGCCCTTTGTATTTCCATCAGCCTTTTGTTTTGTTTCCCAAACGACTAGAACACCAGACTAATTGTGTTTGACACAGGTGCTCTGAAGTCGCAGTCAGACTGAGGCTTTGTAAAATGGATGAATTCTGCTAACACCACTGCTGGTTTTCTTCAGTAAGTGCCTCCTTAGGGACCAATGAAGTTTGACACAGCTTTCATTTTGCGTGGCACTCAGGGCTCAGGGATCCTATTGTAAGAGTGGTAATGGCCACTCTTCCTGCAGGTGCCAGTTCATACGGTGAAGGACAGCTCCCCGTCACAAAAATGATTCCAAATGCCATTGTTTCCTTGGGAGGTGCTGCCTGATGAATCTCAGGATCAGTAGAGTGTAATTTCTCTCACAAAATATCAGCATGACAGCAGCTGGGGAACAATTGTTTAAAATAGAAGTATTCGTCACATACAGGAGTTTAGGAACGTTGGGAAAGAATCGTACAAACACTTGGATCATGCGCACGCTACGTGTGATATTTAGCTGTAACAAATTTGTCCCCCGTCAGTTATGAATAAAATAAATGTACTTTTTCTCTACAACCACATCTCAGAATTACCTTCTATTTGACATGTATGTGCAGCTCTGTTAATTCGTACGATATGTTCTGTTTGCTTTTTCTGTTGGTCTCTTTAAACAACAGAAACTGTAATAATGAATTGTGCTCAAAGCATTCTATGTATTTAAGATTTACTGTGTACACAGTCATTCTGAAATACCCATTTATTAGTTTTGTAAAACATTTTATTATACTAACTCAAACCTGCTGAAGCTTGTGCTTGTCTGAGGAATAAAAATGTCTTCAAACTTAACCCTTTACAGTTGGAAGCCATTTACCTCGATTTGAAACATTCTCACAAAGCAGTGTGAGGGTAAAGACATTGGGCTAAAAATTCAGGGGTTTAGCCCAATTCAGGGAAAAAATGGCGGCCGCCATATTTTCGCCCGCTGCCAGCGGGTCCCGCGGTGGCCGGCATTTTCGGCAGGTTGGCAGCGCTCACCAAAAGTGCGGTAATGAGTCGGAGCATGACATCAATCGGCGTGCAATGACGAGTTGACACTCGCTCATCCATTTTGGATTTCGCCGCTCCTATTGTCGTCCTCTCTATGGCACACCAGTGCATGCAGCCCCTAAAAGGGTTTCAGCAGCATTAATGGCCATGAGGAGTCCGGCAGGACTTTGCAGATTGTATACGACAATGGAGGCTGACAAGTGGAAAACACCTCAGGTGAATGCCGGAACTTCAAACGCTTCCTTTGTCAAGGTTCTCCTTTTATACTTTCATTTTTTGCCCATCAGTGAGGTGTGGTGGGGAGGGGGTGGGGTTGCATTTTCTGGCTGCTTTCAGGGAGGCCTACAGTGTTTGTGGGTCAGTAAATCAATGGGTGAAACCTTGTGGAACAAGCTTTTAGTTCAGAACTGAACACCGGCACAAAACTGCAAATCCCTCGGCGGATTCCCAGCAAGTAAAAAAAACAAATTCCTAAAGAGCATCAGATTGGTTAGAATCCATTGCAACGTTTGAAGGTCATCTCCGATAAGGTCTCTTTTACCTTTATGGTAGCATCCCCGGAACGCCACCCCCAGCAAACCTGGACTCAACTGCTTAAGATTTTAAGGAATTATAATTAATTTATTGAAAATTCCATAACCAATTATTTGGCCCGCAGGTTCATTCCTTCCTTGGACCTGAAGTTTGTTTTCTCAGCGTGTGGCATAGAGGACCAAGAAAGAGAGAGAAAAAATATATTTGAAACAAGGACAAAATGAAAAAAAGAAAGTTTTATTTTTTTTAAAAAGCATGTACGACCCTTAATGCATTTTCTCCCTTTAAGTTTGTAACTTATTAAAATATCCTGTTTAAAAGCAAGACCCGTATGGGAGATTTAGCTTTATTATAGCAAATGGTGTTGATCGCCACATTCCACACTGCTTGTCCCTGGATTTGGAATCAACAGGAGTGAGTGCTGCATGGCCAAGGCCAGTGCTGCCTGTAGACTAACCACGCGGTTCAAGGGAGCTCACTCTTTGCTTTGAAAGTATGATATTTATAAAGTACGTTTTGGAAATTAATGGACTTCAGCTATCAACTTTAAGACCAGAAACAACCTGTCTACAGTAGTATTACCATTTAGTTAGACCTTCCAGTGGTTATTTTGACAGTAATCCTACTTTTTTAGTATAATTACCGCAAGTTCACATTTTGCACCTTAAATTAAACACAGCCATGAGTGATTAGAGTACAATGGCTTAAACACCAACTAAGCCAATCATTCATTGGCTACAATAAAGTATAAGTCAAATAAAAAATAATGGCCTAGAAATTCAGTGGGCCTTGTGCCCACTTAGCGCCTAAAGAGGTCTTTTGCGCCGGCGGGGTGGTAGCGCTGAAATTGAGTGCAGCGGTATTGGCGGCGGTAGCCGTTAGCGCGGCGCCGGGACCGATGACGTCATCGGTGTGCGCGGTGGCCCGTAACGCCCCGAAACCGCGCCGATCCCCATATTTATTTGCGCCCGCCTCCTCCGAAGCGGGCGCAAACAGCGAACAGAAAACGGGGCCGTCCTGCTGCCATAGTGGGGCGCTTTAAAGCTGAAGGTGCGGCCGGCCGCTTTTTCAGCGGCCGCCTGCCTGCACCTCCTTCCCCGGCCTCCTCCACCCCCCCCCCGCGGCATTGCCGGCTGGTTTCCGTGGAGCCCGGCACTTCTCCGTTGTGCCGGGCTCTTTTGCCGGCACTCGCGATCGGGGCTCCGGCCGTTGCAGGCACCTCCCCCTTAAGAGAAGGGGGAGGCCTGCAGTACCGCAGCCTGCCGCACCGCATCGGGTGGCGCTGCGGCAACTAGCGCGCCGATATTCAGTTGCAGCGCCCCAAACGGAGGCGGGCACACCCTGGTATAGCGCCCGCTTCCGAATTGGGGCGCAGAAGACGAATATACGGCGTGCGCTAATGCCTCCCCGCCCAGCGCTAACTTTTGGGCGCGAGTGAGCTGCCCGCGCCCAAGTGAATTTCTAGGCCAATGTGTAGGATAAATTACAGCAGACCTGCTGTGTAATGATGTCATTGGGCGGCAACCACAATTCCTATTAAAGTAAGGGTGTCTTACCGACAACAGAAGGCTTACTTACAAACCTTTTGAGTAACATAAGAACATAAGAAATAGGAGCAGGAGTAGGCCATTCAGCCCCTCGAGCCTGCTCCGTCATTCAATAAGATCATGGCTGATCTTCTACCTCAACTCCACTTTCCTGCACTATCCCCATATCCCTTGATTTCCTTAATATCCAAAAATCTATCAATCTCTGTCTTAAATATACTCAACGACTAAGCCTCCACCGCCCTCTGGGGTAGAAAATTCCAAAGATTCACCACCCTCTGAGTGAAGAAATTTCTCCTCATCTCAGTCCTAAATGGCTGACCTCTTATTCTGAGACTGTGACCCCTGGTTCTAGACTCCCCAGCCAGGGGAAACATCCTCCCTGCATCTACCCTGTCAAGCCCTGTAAGAATTTTTTATGTTTCAATGAGATCACCTCTCATATTTCTAAACTCTAGAGAAATAGGCCTAGTCTACTCAATCTCTCCTCATAGAACAATCCCTCCATCCCAGGAATCAGTCTGGTGAACCTTCATTGCATTCCTCTATGGCAAGTATATCCTTCCTTAGGTGAGGAGACCAAAACTGTACACAATACTCCAGGTGTGGTCTCACCAGGGCCCTATATAATTGCAGTAAGACGTCTTTACTCTTATACACAAATCCTCTTGTAATAAAGGCCAACATACATTTGTTTTCCTAATTGCTTGTTGTACCTGCATGTTAACTTTCAGTGATTTATGTACAAGGACACCCAAGTCCATCTGAACACGCACATTTCCCAATCTCTTACCATTTAAAAAATACACTGATTTTCTATTTTTCCTACCAAAGTGGATAACTTCACATTTCTCCACATTATATTTCATTTGCCATGTTCTTGCCCACTCACTTAGCCTGTCTATATCCCCTTAAAGCCTCTTTGCATCTTCCTCACAACTTACATTCCCACCTAGCTTTGTATGATCAGCAAATTTGGATATATTACATTTGGTCCCCTCATCCAAATCATTGATGTAGATTGTGAATAGCTGAGGCCCAAGCACTGATCCTTGTGGTACCCCACTGGTTACAGCCTGCCAACCCAAAAATGACCCGTTTATTCCTACTCTCGGTTTTCTGTCCGTTAACCAATCCTCAATCCATGCTAGTATATTACCCCCAATCCCATGAGTCCTAATTTTGTGTAGGAACACAATCCCATTGTCTCTCTCTATCCTTCATCCTATTCTTTCTCCTTTTTCTTCCAATTTACTACTTCCCTTTCTGACAGCTTAAGTTGCCTTCCAGAGCTGGAGGGTGTGAATGAAGGTCCGGAGGCACATGGAACAACAAATCTGTTGAGCGCCACAGCTGAGGGGCGGCTGGTCTGCGAGGGGTCCCCAGCCCATTATGTGATAACCATTGGAAATTATACCATTTTCTATGTTTTCTCTGTTAATAAGCGTGCCCTACCCAATGAATATTGTAGCAGCAAGTGCTATTATGAGAATAATTAGAGAAAACCAATCCAGCAAAGACAACTTTTAATTAATTTTAAGCACCTTCTAGCCTTAGTTTCACATCCCATAGGTTTCAGCCCCAGCTGTTACGAACATTGTGGCCCCGATTTTCTGGCCGCCGTCGGGCGGCTTTTCATGCGGCCGGGGGCCGAAAATCAGCAAAAAAGCGGGTCGGGACCCCCCCCCCCACCTGATTCCCCGCCCCGTCCGACTTTCGGACTGCCGTTTCTGTGCGCCCCGCTTCAGTCCCAGCCGCCGCTGGCGGGACTGGTCGTCGGAGCACTAATAAGCAATTATCTGCTTGTTGAAGTGGATTTTCCCGTGCCGTTGCAACTTTGGGGCTTTCCCCGCCTGAAACCCGCCTGCGGGGAACCCCGCTGCTGAGAGCTGGCGTGAAAACAGCTGGCTTGCTTGCTTGAAGCAGCAGGTCGCTGAGGGCTGTAGAGATTTAAATAGGCAGCATTTGCAGGCTGCAGGACCTTGTTGATCAAGGCATGGGGGAACTTTTTGAAGCCTTAGGAGCAGCTGCAGAAAGTTGGAGCCTCACACACTTCTCCAGTGTGAGCTCCTGGGAAGCCCCTCTCACCACCCTAACTCAGTGCCCCCTCAACGGAGGCATCTGCCAGAAGCATGGGAGGCCTTTGAGACGTTCCCTTCCTGGCATTAGAGGATCTCCAACAGCAGAGGCGGCAGCAGCAGAACCAGGAACAGCAGGATGAGCACCAGGAGCACCAGGCTGCTGCTCACTCACCTGAAGCTGCACAGGCCAGATGGGGCCAGCACTTGGAAGTGGCTTGAGAGCACCTTGCTGCGCTTTAGGGGGCCAGTGGGACCCGTTTCTGCACTGGCAGTCCTACTCAGAAGGACTTCCATGAAGATCTGGTTTCTCTGTTCAACAGATGGCCAACGCTCCTCAAGAGATGTCATTCTCTTATGAGCACTCACCATGTTTTCCGTACCCTGGCGAGTTATCTCCTGCATGGAGGTCGCCCACCTTTCCATGGTGATGCGTTCATGCGCCAATGACTCCACAAAGGCTCTGCTCATGGTCGCTATGGACTCCTCCATTTGCTCCGCACTCGCAGCGACCCTGGAGACAAAACCTGCCAGAGACTCCTGCCTCTGTGCATGGAGATCCATCACCTCTTCTCTTGCGGATGGACCCAGAGGCAGAGGGTCGTCATGCAGCACAGCTGAGCTGAGCTGGCAGAGTCCTGCGCCCTCCGACTAGGACTCTCCACTGCTGCCCTGTCTCCAGAATCTGCTGAGGCTCACTTGTGAGCTGTGAAACACCAGGTGACAACACTACTCTCTGTCCCGAAGGTCCCCCCGAGGTGTGAGTGTCTGCGCTGGTGCTGGGTGTGCTTACTTCTGCTGATGCTGTGCCCTCAGAGGTTGGAGCTTTCTCTGAGGAGTCTGGCTGCACAGCCTCTTCCTCCTCCACAGTGAGGACGGGGGCTCTGGATAGTACTGTGGGGGAGTAAAGGAAGGAGATAGAGATGTAATGCCAAGGTTCTTCTGGTGACTCCCAGCGAGTTGGCATCTGCTGACACCTGCATCCATGCAGCATTGGTCTCAGTGGGAGGCCTCTTCCTCCCTGACCTAGGGAAGAGGACCTCCCTGTGGGCCCTAACCCCATCCAATAATGCCTGCAGTGAAGCCTCGTCGAATTTGAAGGCAGCTCGGCCTCTGCCGCTGGCAGCAGCTGGTGCAGGCTCCTCTGCCATTGTGCAAGAGTGGTTGAGAAGCCTGCAGAGGTGGAGAAGCTTGCTGGACACTTTGAAAGCACCACGAATGATGACATCATAGTGTGGGGATTTCTGACTCGAATTGGACAATTAGCAAGGCTTCCCACATGTTGGGAATTAATTGGCCACTTGAGGGAAAAATGCGTGGAGCTGGCTGACACTTTTTTATGTGTGTCAGAAACCCCACATTCGGGGAAATCCGACCATTCCCCACACAAGCCGAAAATCGGGGCCATGTGTGTGTTTTTTATAGTTGTGCAGATAGCAACAAGGCTGAGAAAAATAGCACAATTTGTTACAACTTTTTAAATCAGTGCCGATAGTTTTGTTGTGCTACCAATCATTTCTGACATACTGGTGAATGAGTTTGAAGTCTTCACCTGTTCATATTAACATTGGTTTTAATGTCCTCAAAGTTCCTTTTGAATACTCCAGGAAGCCTCATGTTTATCAAGACTGGCACCAGGTCTAAGCTGGATGGTTATTCTGTATACTATTATAGAGGAGGATCGAATGGTTTGGATATTGTGTTAGCACAGTGCCTTAATGTGCCATGTGCCCCACGCAAGACTGGGAGATTTGGTTTAAAATGTCAGCTTTTGCTCATATGTATATATATACTTCCCCATGCAGCAGCCAATGAGATGCAGCAAAAATGCATATTTTCCTCCGAGTCTCAAAAGTAGCTCTGTAGGTTCCACAGGTTGGGTGATGTCTCAACTTCCTCATCTGTATGAAAAATACAGGAACCCCTATAAGGATGGGAGTACTGCGAGTGGAAGCAAGTTTCTTAGATGAGGAGATATTGGTGGGCATCCCAATGTAGGCTGCAGCTCAGTTGCTCTCTTCCAGCTGGCTATAGAGCATCATTGGTGGAGTCTGAGAAGAGATTCATGGCTGCCTGACCATCCTGTCAGGCAGACTCAAAGACACAAAGCAGAAAAATATAAGACTGGAAATTACTGTTGGGAATATTAGCGGACAACCATTTAGTGTGTTCATAGGACATTTCTTTATCTGTTATCTTAACAGTGGTTCGAACTCATTTATTTTAAATAGGATAACCTCTTCAGTAAATTAAGGAAAAGAGAACGATCGATGAGAATGTTAAGTTCTACACACATCAATATTATCAAAGGTAATTTCTAACCTACATATAAAAAAAATAAGGGAGAGCTGTAATTCCTCATGGACAATATTGTAACCTGAGTTGGTGGTATGGGCTTCCTGCTCATGGAAAATAGTTGTCTGCTATAACTATTTTCCAGTGTAAGTAAAAATAAATTACACTTTTTTTTAAATGTTATGGTTGGTGGGGTTAGCCTTTTTTATGGAGGAAATAAGATTTTCCAGTCTCAGGACTAAGGTGAAAGAACCAGACCTCTGATCTGAGGAAAGATTGACCCTACCGAATGTTCTGGACTGGTCCCATTTACTATTCAAAGTGAGCTCCCTGCACGGAATGGAACTGTTGCTTGGAGCCCCCGGGTGTGGGGTAGGGGAGAAATCTGGTGCACCATTAGCCTTTAATGGGTTGCAGGCCATATTGAAAGGGATGTGGCATTTAAAAGATAAGTGACTGCACATGGGGATAGCAATAGTTGCTAACCTTTCCCAAGACTATATGCAGCAAAATAAAAGTTGCTAGCAAAAAGATAATGGTGGAAAACAAATGTGGAAGTGGGAAACAGCATCTGTGTATGTGAAGGAGTGGCATAGCACCTAAAACCCTAATTTGATAGTTGGTGAAATGAAGGTGGTGCAAGGAGGTTCTCCTGTTTAGTACCCCAGGGCACTTCCCTCAGAGGACAGTATCTTTGGTGAGGTATAGCTCGTTGCTCCTTGATGAAGTTAAGGTAACTGTAGTTGATGTTAATCACATTGTTTGGAGGAGCAGTGGATGATCCTGGTTGTTCATCTCCTATTACCTCAAATCTCCCATTTCACCATCTCGCTGCTTGTTCTTGTCTTTCTCCAACAAAGTAAGACTTATGGATGCACCTTTTCTGCCATGTGGCTTGAATCACTCAATACAAAGTTTCCTGCTCTATTATTTGCTGACTCTCTGTTACCTCACTGTCACCTTAATGCAGTATGAGCTGGAAAACAAGCAAATGCAAACCTTTAATTGGTGCTTAAGGAGCTCTTAACAAGCCAAAATTCTACTGTAAAGTACTGGAAGAAATTTGGAAGTGTGACTGAAAATGCACTAATACTCTGTTTATGCTACCGCACAAAATTACTATACATTAGCAGAAACTTAACATATGTATTAGCATGACAGATCAATTACACACCCTAAGTACTTCTATAATTCTCCACATGCATTGTCTGATTGCAATGCAAACACATGGCTGGAATCTTGCCCTGCTGAGGACACAAGTCTGACAGTGTCTAATAGGAGAAACTTTTTATTTTAAAGTGGTGCTTCTAAATGTCCTTATCACTGAAAAAGTAATGGCAAATCAGACATTCCACGCTACTAATGCTACCCAAATAGTTAGTAAGCTGCTGTCGCTAGTATAGACACTGGCGCCAAAAAAACATAGGGGGAGAGGTGGATCCCGACATTACACGTGGATTCAGTGTATCCAGCTTCTGGCCTAGTTTCCAGTACAGTCCCACTGATGTTACAGCAGGAATGCACCAGAATGGCTGTGGATTTTAACCCCACTGTCTACAACTTGCTTTTACCAACCGATTGTCATTATTATCATTTACAACAATTCGGAAAAAAATACTGCCAATTGGACAATCTTGGCAAATCCTTAAGTATGTGCTTGTTCAGCATTATTGTATTTATGCTTTAATCGAGGAGCTTAACAACTTCTACGCTCGCTTTGACAGGGACAACAGGGAGCCGGCTACCAAAGCCTTGCCACCCCCGGAAGACCAGGTGCTCACTCTGTTGACCTCCGACGTAAAGGGTGTTCTACGCGGAGTGAACACACGAAAGGCTGCTGGACCTGATAGCATCCCTGGACGGGTACTCAAAGAATGTGCTGATCAGTTGGCTGATGTCTTCACCGCCATCTTCAATCTGTCACTGGCCCAGGCAGTAGTCCCTACATGCTTCAAGACCGCCACCATTATTCCTGTGCCAAAGCAAACGGCTGTGACGTGTCTGAACGACTATCGACCTGTCGCACTCACACCCATCATAATGAAGTGTTGAGAGAGACTGGTCCTGGCTCACATCAAAGCCAGTGTTCCCGCCTCTCTTGACCAACACCAGTTTGCCTATCGTGCAAACAGATTAACGGAGGATGCAATCACAACTGCTCTACATTCTGCATTGAAACACTTAGACGGTAAAGAGACCTACATCAGAATGCTGTTCATAGACTACAGCTCAGCATTCAACACTATCGTCCCCAACAAGCTGGCCACCAAACTCCACACTCTTGGCCTGAACACTTCCCTTTGCAACTGGACCCTGGACTTCCTAACAAACAGACCCCAGTCTGTCAAATTAGGTAACCACACCTCCCCCCCCCCCCCCGAACCCTGAACACGGGGGCCCCACAATGTTGTGTGCTGAGCCCCCTCCTCTACTCCCTCTTCACCCACGACTGTGTGGCTGTTCATGGTTCCAACACCATCATCAAGTTTGCGGATGATACCACGGTGGTAGGCCAGATCACCAACAACGATGAGTCAGCCTACAGGGAGGAGGTCCAGCACCTCGTGAAGTGGTGCGCCGATAACAACCTGGCCCTTAACATCAAGAAAACCAAGGAAATCATTGTGGACTTCAGGAAGTCTAAAGGCAGAAGTCACACCCCCATCCACATCCATGGGGCTGTGGTGGAAAGGGTGGACAGCTTTAAGTTCCTTAGAGTCCACATCACGGAAGACCTCATCTGGTCCCTCAATACCTCCTCTTTGGTGAAGAAGGCCCAGCAGCGCCTATATTTCCTAAGGAGGCTGAAGGGATGTAACCTGTCACCCCAGATCCTCTCTAACTTTTACCGCTGCACAATAGAGAGCATCCTGACGAACTGTATCACAGTGTGGTATGGTAGCTGTAGCTCCTATGACCGGAAAGCCCTGCAGCGGGAAGTCAAAACTGCCCAACGCATTACCGGCACTCGGCTACCGACCATTGAGAACATCTACCAGAAACGCTGTTTACGGAGGTCACTGACCATCATCAAAGACCCTACCCACCCCAGCCACAGTTTGTTTGCCCCCCTGCCATCTGGGAGACGCTACAGATGCATTCGCACCCGAACGACCAGATTTAGGAACAGCTTCTTTCCCAGGGCTGTCATCCTATTGAACTCTGCAAATAAACTCTAAAGCCTGCACATCTGCCAATGCACTTTATTATGGTTATGTTTATGTTACAAGCCAAATGTATGTTAAATGTCTTAATCAAAATGTACACTCTCGGGAGCCGCAAGCTTACATTTCGTTGTACTGCATTTGTGCACTAACAATGACAATAAAGTTGATTATTATTACATAAGAAAATACAAAGCTTGGAGTGGGAAAGGGCCATTTAAGCTATCAAGCGTATTTATGTGCATTGTTTTTTTTAATATAGATTTTGTACTCAGCAGACTTATAAATTGTTATAAAAGTGTTACAGCAATTATAAAAGTTCATTTAATATCACAATGTCCCAAATCATTAACATTTAAAATAATCTGACTTTAAACTATTAGCTACTTTTGGCAATGTGTTTAAAGTCAGATGTCTCTGCCGTACTCTTTTTAAATATGTTAAGAGTAGGTCTTTATTAGAAGTGAGACATTATAAACAAAATGAGTAAGACAGATTGCGAACCCATTTTAAATACATGAAGCTTTACTTATTTTCAGAGAGGAGGAAGCAGAGAAACACAAAGGGCAGGATTTTCATTGGGTCGTGGAGGCGGGATTGGAGGCATGTGGGGGGTTAAAATTGCAAAAACTGGCGTGCGGGCCCAACCCCACCTCCATCCCGCCTCCAAACAATTTTCATTAATTCGTGTCTAATGGTCCCGTCTCCGTCCCGCCTCCAAGAGGAGGGATACGCTGTTAAAGCCCTTAACAAGCGCTAAATTGCCTCTATAATGCCATTTTGAAAGGCCTTTGCGATTTTAACCCTTTTCCCACGTAAAACACGCCTGTTCTGAAACATGATGGTGCAACCTGGCGGGAGCACAATTAGATTGCTGACTATCAGCTGCAGCTCAACCATTAAAGAGGAGATTTGATCAGCCATCATTTGCAGGTGGCAGGACTTTGTTGTCTCAGGTCTGGGGGAACTTTTAGAAGGCATAACCACAGCTGTGGAAGTTTGGAGCCTGACACCCATCTCCAGTGTGACCTCCTGGGAAACCCCTCTCGCTACCCTCACTGAGCGCTTCCTCAACTGAGGCATATACCAGAAGCATGGGAGCCATTTATTTCCTTCCCTTTTGGACATTAGATGAAGACGAACACCAGCCGCGGCACCAGCAGAACCAAGAACAACAGCTGCACCAGCAGCAGCAGCGCCAACACCAGCAGCAACAACAGGTGCGCCAAGCTGCTGCTCACCCACCTGAAGCTACACAGGCCGGAAGGGGCCAGCGCATGGAAGCCCGTCGGCACAGGAGATACCCCCCAAATAGGGTCTACAGACACAGGGTCAGCTACCTCAACATGTCTGAGCAGCAGTGCCAAAGGCGGCTCCGACTTTCGAGAGAGGTAGTGGGTGACATCTGCGCAATGCTGCAAAAACACCTGCATGCCAGAGGACCAGGTGGACAACCCTTACCAGTGGCCGTCAAAGTCACCACTGCACTCAACTTTTTTGCCTCAGGTTCCTTCCAGGGATCAGCAGCAGACATCAGCGGCATCTCCCAGGCGGCTGCACACACTTTCAACACACAGGTAACCGATGCCCTCTTTGCCATCGCGCACAATCACATCCAATTCACCAAGAATCAAGCAAGTGTCACGGCGCGTGTGGTTGAATTAGCTAATCTGGCAGGCTTTCCACGGGTGCAGGGCGTCGTTAACTGTACACATGTGGCCCTTAAGGCACCCCATCGCAAGCCAGGTATTTTTGTCAACCGCAAGGGCTTCCACTCCCTCAACGTTCAGCTGGTGTGTGGCCACAAGAAGGAAATTTTGCATGTTTGTGCCAAGTACCCTGGCAGTTGCCATGACTCCTTCATACTGCGCCAGTCTAGTGTGCCTCCACTATTCAGTCCGCCAGACCAACTTAACGGATGGCTACTTGGAGACAGGGGCTAGCCCCTGAAGACGTGGCTAATGCCGTTGAGGAGACCATCCAATGAAGCTGAGGAGAGCTACAACTCCAGCCACATGTCCACCAGAGCCATAATCGAGCAAATCATCGGTTTGCTGAAGATGCGCTTCAGATGCCTGGATAGATCAGGTGGAGCCCTACAGTACTCAGCAGCCAGGGTCTCCAGAATCGTCGTGGTTTGCTGTGCACTTCACAACATGGCACAGCGTCATGGCTTGCAGATTCCTGAGGACCAAGTGGCTTGTCGCATATCCTCCTCAGATGAGGAAGAGGAGGAGGAACAGGAGGAGAGCGAAAATGAACATCTTGCAGAGGCCCATCAACCAGCGGCAGCAGTACACGAGAACATTGCTGCCACGGATGCAAGGAACACACTCATCTTGGCCAGATTTGCTTAGCCTAGCCAATCAAGCACTTTTGCCTCGCAGCCTCTTACCTGAGCATCAACAATGGCCAAGGACCAGCGGATTCCTAGCAATTTCACCACCATACTGACAATTGCAAGTAATCCTAAGCCCTCAATGTGAAAGTCCCATTCGCAAAATGACACACGCCACAACTACAACAGTAGCCATCAGATTTTTTATTTACATTATTCATCTGATGGCTTTTTCACAGAAAACATCAAATTTCACCCAAGTGACTACCCTTGTGACTATTTGTGCAGTATCTTTCTCTTACGCATGCTCCTATGTGCTGCTTCCCCTGTGGCTTCAGCAGATGTGGAGGCCCCTTGCTCACTTTCCTGCTGCTCCTGTCTCGACACCTTTGGCGGGTGTCCTCTGGGGTTGCGAACCTGTGAGGGCTCGGCAACTGCTGCTCCTGCGGATGTGCAGGGGTTGAGACGCCGATCTCAGATGGGTGTGGACTCTGGTGGGGTTCTGACCGAGGGCTCTGCAGTGGCATGGAAGTGTGAGCGCTTGGAGAGGAGCCCCCACTTCCTTGAGGTCTGCCACCAAATTCCCTCTCATGGGTCAGGTCCCCCTCGGCGCTTGCAAGTGGCTGGAGAACACCTTGCTGCACATCAGGGGGGCCATGGGGACCCGTATCTGCACTGGCAGTCCTACTCAGAATGACTTCCATGAAGGTCTGGTTTCTCTGTTCAATAGATGACCACTGCTCCTCCAGAGATGTCATTCTATTCTGAACACTCACCATGTTTTCTGCACTCTGGCGACTTATCACCTCCATGGAGGTTGCCGTCCTTTGCATGGTGATGCATTCATGCGCCAATGACTCCACAAAGGCTCTGCTCATGTTCGCTATGGACTCTTCCATTTGCTCCACACTTGCAGCGACCCTGGAGACAAAACCTGCCAGAGACTCCTGCATCTGTTCCTGGAGTTCCAGCACTGCTGATCTTATGGATGGACCCAGAGGCAGAGGGTCGATATGCAGCTGAGCCGAGCTGGCAGAGTCCTGCGCCCGCCGACTAGGACTCTCCACTGCTGTCCCTGTCTCCACAGTCTGCTGATATTCACTTGTGAGCTGTGATACACCAGGTGACAACACTACTCTATGTCCCGAAGGTCCCACCGAGGTGGGAGTGTCTGCGCTGGTGCTGGGTGCACTGAATTCTGCTGATGCTGCACCCTCAGAGGTTGCAGCTTCCTCTGAGGAGTCTTGAGGCTCATGCTGTTCCTCCTGGCTAGTGGGGACGGGTGTTTGCGATGGTCCTGTGGGGGAGTAAAGGAAAGAGTCAGAGATGTGATGCCAGGTTACATGCGCATTGCATATTGCAGATGATCATTAGTCCATCTGTTAGAGCTTCCGAATCATTATCAGCGACTCATGCAATGTCAATGAGAGAGATGGAAATCTATTCTGTCACCAGCTTGCTGTGATGCACCCCTCTGTCTGTCCCCCACTTGCACATCTTCCTCCATTCCTACGATCTCCAGGACTGCCTCCTCCCAGGGAGTGAGGTGGGCTACTGAAGGTGGCCCTCCTCCTGTCCTCGCTCTTTCTCGCTTATTGTGAGCTCTCTTTTCCTGCAATGAGGGAGACAAGTGGAGGTTGAGTGAGAATGAAGGAGTGAGTGTAGAGATTCCATAGCATAGATATTTAGAAGGAGACAAAGATGGAGTGAGGTGGCAAGACCAAGGGCCCTCCCTGTGTGTTATCAGTTTTTTTATAGCATCACAGTGATAGGGAGTGTGAGGGCTGCATAGTCAAATAGTTAGGTGAATGTGACCATAGAGAGAGGGAATGGGTAAGGGTGCATGGATGTCAGTGGGATGTAGAGGAACAGATTGCTAAAGCTGAGTGCTGGTGAGGAAAGACAATGGGGGTCAGATTGAGGGTGATGGGAAATTCATACTCACTTTTCCAGTGCGCAGGTCATGAAATCTCTTCCTGCATTGAATCCAGGTTCTGCGGGTTACTGATAATGAGTTGACCTCCTCTGCCAGCTGGACCCACACAGCCTTGGTCTGCTGGGGAGGCTTCTTCCTCCCTGAAGAAGGGAAGAGCACCTCTTTATGAGCTCTTGCTTCATCAACTAAAGTCTGCAAGGCAACGTCATCAAACCTCGGAGCAGCCCTAGCTCTCTCGCTGGCCAATCTTCCTCCAGGCCCCTGTAGCATGAAAAGCCAAAAGGTTGGCAGTCTGCAGAAGAAGCAAGGCTTGTTGCAGACCTTAAATGCAGCAGCAATGATGACGTCATCGGAGGCGACTTTCAGACTGGAAAAACTCATTTGACATGGGTTCCCACACGCTGGAACTCAATTGGCGAAACAAGTTAAAATCGCATCAATCTCCCACATTGATTTAGATTCGGGTGGATAACTCGAAATGCGGATTACACGACCCCAACCCGCCCCTGAATTAAAATCCAGCCCATATTGTTTAACCAAATCCGTGAGACTTGACAGGCCTGCCATTTTTGCACAATTTAAAAATAATTTGGTTTACCTCACCCACATAATGTGCATTTTATTCATGTCAGAACTCCAGGAAGTGCTGGAACAAAGTCTTCTTTCTCTCTCTCTCTTTCTATTCCTTTACTCCCTTCATGTTTTCTCTCTCTCTCAAACCCATTATCTGGCAGTGGTCACTGTTTACTTACTTGAATGCTTGATCTTAACAACTGTAGCATTAATAAAAAACGTCTTGCATTTACATTGCATCTTATTATGGTACAATCTTACCAATTGTACACATAAGAACACTTAAAAAGGGTCCAGAGTGAAAAATCTGCCACTTGGTTGAGCCACCCAGACGTATAAGATTATTCTATCCTGGACTTACCACCACCACTATCATTGCCTGCTAATTTCCCTACTTAAGAAATATTAGACCATAAATTTTCCAACTCTACATCAGCAACAAGACACATATCAGGGTTTTCCCTGTGAGCTGGCAGTATGTGAAGTACCTCGCTGCTGGCATGGGCTTGGAAGATTTATGCTTAAATTCCTTCCTTTACCTCCCTGAAAAAAATCAAGCAGTACTATTGCCCTCAATCCTCTTTACAATAGATATCAATCTAGCTCCCTTTTAAAGGTGCCAATTGAGCCCAAATCAACCACTTCATCTGGGAATCTGTTCCACGTATCGCAACACCCTGGAGGCAAAAAAGATTTTCCAATCTCTAACTTTCTCGAGATTTGTGAATTTTATATTTGCATCCATTGTCAATGTCCAGGTTAAATAGCTTATCAATTGTATCTAGAACGTTCATTATTTCAAAGATATCTATCATGTCTCCCCTCAGCCTTTTCTTGAACAAAAATAAACATACTTGCATGAGTCTTTCTTTACAACTTAGTTCCCCAATCATTCTGGTCTCTCTCCTCTGAACCCTTTCTAAAGTCGACCAACACTGCACACCAGACTCTAGGACTGGCATCATCATGCATTTGTGCTATGTCAATACAATATACAGTTACATCTAATGCAGTCTCCTCCAGATATATCCAATATCTGATTTTCCTTATTGACAATGCTTCACATTAACCAAAGGCTTTCAGAGCATGAACAACGATTCCTCCCAAATCCTTCTCCTTTTTGATCTCTGCCAATGGAAAAGCTGTACCTTGCCAAGTCTGCCATCCACAGCTCCAGGGTGTAAGAACATCAGGCAAGATTCCAGCAACTGTTTGCTCACATTTCAAACTATTGTTTGTGCCCAGATGACCCTTGAACACCAACATGTGGGGGTCGATTTTCATTGACCTGTGGAGTCGGGATTGGAGGCGTGCAGGGGGTTAAAGTCCCGAATTTGGGGGTCCCGACACCATCCCGCCTCCATGTAAGTTTCAAAGGAGGCAGGTACCCGCCCCGCACTGGGACCCACCTACCCAAGACGGGAAGGGATTAGTGCCAATTAACTGCCTGTTAACAGGTAGTTAACAGGCAGTTTTTAGCCTAATCCCTATTTTAAAGCTTGAAGTGTGGGATTCCCGATGGCTCCAAACCACTCCAAGTTAGAGGAGTTGGGCCGTTGGGTTGAAGGACTTGGAGGGGTCAAGATGTCGGTGTTCAGGTGAGTGATGGGTGCATGAGTGCAAAGGTAAGTGTGTTTGGTGCGTCTAAAGTGTGTAAAGAAGTTTAAATTACCTGTACTTACCTTTACAGCCTTCCTTCCTCTAGATTTCGGGAGTCCATCATCTAACCAGCACAGAAAGCGGAATGGCTGCGAACTGTCAAAAGTGACAGCCTGCAGCTTTCTGTGCCAGTGAGATTTCTAACTGAGTCTGTGTAGAAGGACTCAGGTTAGAAGTAAGACTGTCAGTGTTTGACAGCTTCAAACAGCTGTGAAACACTGATATTTCATCTGTCAAAACGTCTTGACAGATGAAATTTCAGTCTGTGACATCACCTGTTGCCAGGTGGCCCTTAATTGGCCCGTTGGGCGGGCTCAACAAGGTCAATCAAGTTAAAATCGCATGGATTGACTGCATCTCGATGCAGGCGGGACTACAACCCCGAAAGTTGTAGTCCCTCCTGAATGAAAATCACCCCTGTGGAGTCTACTGACTCACTGGATGCCTTCTATGACTGGTGGGCACTGCAAGGAATTTTTGTTTCGATTTCACTTAATTTTACCTCCTTGACATAATTTTGTTATTCTAGTTACTTTTGCTTGTTTCATTTTAAAAATCATTTTGAGTGGGTCAACCACTCACTGAAATTTTAGTATGTTGCCCCTTTAAGAAGAAGCACTTGATTGTATCCCAGGGTTTTTAGGCTTGCTAAATCCCACATTTCCACTGGTCTACTTGAAATAGGTCCCTTTGATGTTATTTGTTTGAGTGAGCCAAACCTTCCTGGAATTTTAATTGTGTTGCCCCTTTAAAGGGAGACATTTGTTTAAGTCCAGTAAGGTTGGGCTTAATCAATTGCATAATTCCCACTGGCCTACTTAAAACAGAATCCTTTCATGTTATACATCTGTTCATTATTAGCTGTTCCTATCAGCATTACCCTACATTTATCTGTATTTTAATCCATTTTCTATTTCTGAGCTCAGACACATAATTGGCCTTAGCCTCTAAGGATGATCAATCTTCTTTCTAATCATTACCTGCCTACATTGCATTACATCATCAGAAAGCCTAATAATACCTGTACAGACACCTTGTTCCATATCATTCACAAATACTGTGAGTAATAGCGATCCTATTACAGATTTCTAAAGAAAATTACTAGTTACTTTTTCCCAGGCAGACCAATTTGCATGGATCAACATCCTTTGACTTTTATTCCTAAACTAATTCACAATCCATCTGGACAATTTGTTATGTTTTGTTATCTAGCAAACAGACGACTAGAGAAGGAGCTTTGGGTTCAATTAGCACCATTTAAAAGAAGTTGGATCAATATCTATTCAGAAGCAGGACTGAAGGTTATAGAAATATTAAGAGCTACAATGTACTCACTGATGGTTTCACTTTATTTTTGGTTTCTGGTACCAAACTTATAGCTCTCTGCTATAATGGCTTTGGGTCAAAATGGTCCTCGAGTTTCTCGACAATGTCTTCAAATGACGCATTCTTCATTTTCCCTGGCGTGAGTAGGTTTGTCAACGTTCCGTAGACATCTGGCCTGATCTCCATTAGAAAAATTGCTTTTTTACGTTCATGAATTAATTTATTTTGAGCTTGAACATTCTCATCTGCACCTTCTGTTATATCCGTGTATCTTAATGTTGTGTCCTTCAATAATCAGACAACAGACTGCAGGGAACGATCAACAGGTGTTTACTGAATGAGGGTTCAAACTGCAACTGACTGTTCAGATCACTACTCAGGGTTTATATACAGGTGTGGTCACTGCCAGTACTACAGGATACAGGAGCTGTAAAAGTAGTTCTCCCCCTTAAAGGTACATACATTACAATTCCTCCCCTTTTAGATTAACAGTACCATAACACTCATTTAACAATTAAATATCAAACTAATTACAATTAACACTTTTAACATGCAACATTAACTGAAAATAGTCTATTTATTGTAGTGTATGTACCTTTAAGAGAGAACTACTTTTACAGCTCCTGTATACTGTAGTACCGGCAGTGACCACACCTGTATATAAGCCTTGAGCATGCCTCTGTACCCCCAGTCTTGAGACTACCCTACTCCAGTAAATACCTGTTGATTGTTAAGTTACAGCATCCGTGTAGTTATTGAAAAACATAATACTCCCAGAATCATGGATCTAACAGTGGCGACGAGTGTTGATTCGAATCTACCTGCAACTCTGCATTTCCCTTCGAGGATTCGCTCCAGGAGGGCGGTGGAAGAAAGTCGAGGCCAGAAGCACGGGCGTCGACCATGAGCAACTGCCCAGCCGTCCGGCAGAGAGTGAACATCGCAGGGGAGGCTGTGGAGAGCCGGGCTTGGTTCCCCAGCCACGACGATCAGCAACAGACTGACGACAGGTACAGCGCAGACCGACAGCAGAGAAAAAGCCGAGCAGCGTCGACGGGGTAAGATAGAGGGTGAAGCGCACAGGGCACAGCCGGGGGTTGAAAACCGAGCGGTGTCGAGGAAAAACAAAACGGAGAGAGAGAGGGTAAAGCAGCAGCCGGGTTCAGGGCCCAGCGGCGGAAACTGGAAAGGAGCACAGAAAAAAAAAATGCGCAGAGCACAGCCAGGGCTCAAGGGCTGAACAGTGTCCGCGGGGAGAAGAAGGGAGAGTGCAGGAGGCGCCATTGAGCCGCGGAGAAGAAGGAAGAGCGCGGGAGACGCCATTTTTAGAAGCCGCAGCGGAGAAGAAGGGCGAGCACGGGAAGAAAGGAAAGCGCGGGAGACGCCATTTTGTGGCAGTGGAGAAGAAGGGAAACCACGGGAGACGCCATTTTGGACAGTTAAATCACACCCAGGGATGCTGAAGAGTGGCAGTATCTCTACGTTCGACAATGAAGTCGAAGATTGGGCGACATATGTGGAACGTATTCACAAAAACCCCACAGTGCAGATAGAGGCCATTTCGGCCCATTGAGCCTGCACCGACACATATCCCACCCTATCCCCGTAACCCCACGTATTTAATCCCCCCCTAACACTAAGGGTCAATTTATCACAGCCAATCAACCTAACCCGCACATCTTTGGACTGTGGGAGGAAACCGGAGCACCCGGAGAAAAATCACGCAAACACGGGGAGAATGTGCAAACTCCACACAGACAGTCGCCTGAGGCCGGATTCGAACCTGGGTCCCTGGCGCTGTGAGGCAACAGTGCTAACCACTATGCCACCGTGCTGCAGGGCGAATGAAGTGCCAGATGCTAGGAAAGCACTGGTTTTGTTAAATTCCATGGGTGCAAAAACTTATGGGTTACTGCGAAATCTAATAACCCCAGAGAAGCCCGTGAATAAGAATTTTGAAAGCATAGTAGAAATCCTACAGGACCACTTAAATCCCACACCGCTGCTGATAGCAGAACGATTTAAGTTCCATAAAAGGAACCAACACAAAGACGAAAGCAATGCTGAGTACTTAATGGAACTGTGCAAGCTATCGAAACACTGCCAGTTTGGAGTGGGACTAGCAGATACGTTAAGGGACAAGTTTGTGTGTGGGCTTCAAAGTGAAGGAACCCAGAAACGGCTTCTATCAGAAAAGGATCTTACGCTGGACAAGGCTTTCAGTATGGCAGTATCACACGAAGCAGCCGCAAGGGATGCTGCAGAGATACAACGGAGACCGCAAGAATATGGCACCAATGAAATGTCCTATGGAACAGGGAAGTGCTATTGCTGTGGCAGAACAACACACGACCAGAAGGATTGTTGGTTCAAGGACCAAGTGTGCAGACAGTGTGGAAAAGCAGGACACATAGCAAGAGTCTGCAGGTCTGGGAAGAAAACCAACAGCAAGGAATCTCCACAGGAGAAGTACAAAAAGGTACACAAGGTGATGGACAGTAGTTCAGATGAACAGAAAAGTGACACAGACTCCGGAAGCAAGGAGCTGGGTTGTCTGAAACTACATAAGGTAACCAAAATGGAGGATCACCAGACTATCTGGGTTACACTCAAGATAGACGGAGTCCAAGTGAAAATGGAATTGGACACAGGATCAGCCCTAACAGCCATAAACCAAAGGGACTACAAGTGGCTATTTTCACATATACCCTTGAAAGCTACAGAGATTGTCTTGAAGACGTACACGGGGCAAAAAGTCTACCCCAAAGGAACAATAAGGGTGAAAGTGATATACAAAGGCCAGGAAATACCTAAAATGGACCGATATGTATTGCCAGATGGAGGACCACCACTGCTAGGATGTGAATGGATCCGGAAGATACAATTAGATTGGCATTCCATACAGGCACTGAAGGTTGAGGCCAAAAAGGATGACGACGTCACACCTGGACGACTGTCAAAAATGCTAACTGATGCAAAGGAAGTGTTCCAGGAGGGACTCGGAACACTAAAAGGCATAACAGCAATGATTAAAATAGAGGAAAATGCAAGCCCAAAGTTTCTTAAGGCCAGACCAGTGCCTTATGCGATCAGACCAGCCGTCGAAACAGAGCTGGAAGGGTTGGAATGTTCAGGAGTACTGTCCAAAGTAGACTGGAGCGAGTGGGCTACAACCATCGTTCCTGTAATGAAGAGGTCGTTGAGTAATACGCCTCGGGAACCAAAGAAGGTCCGCATCTGTGGGGATTTTAAGGTGACAGTGAACCCAGTCCTTCACACGGTACAATATCCGCTTCCACGAATTGAGGATATTTTCGCCTCGCTATCTGGAGGTACACGCTTCACCAAAATTGATCTAGCCCAGGCGTACTTGCAAATGGAGGTAGAAGAAGCCTCGAAACAATACCTCACGATCAACACTCATAAAGGTCTCTATCAATACAACCGGCTGGTGTTCGGGGTAGCATCGGCTCCGGCTATTTGGCAAAGGGCGATGGATCAAGTCCTGCAAGGGATTCCAGGGACCCAGTGTTATTTGGACGACATCCTGGTCATGGGCGAAAATGACAGTGATCACCTCGCCAACTTGGAGAAGGTGCTCACCAGATTAAAGGAATATGGGCTACGAGCTAATCGCCACAAGTGCGAGTTTTTCCAGAAGCAGATCTCGTATTGTGGCCACGTCATCGATGAAGAGGGGTTACATAAGTCCCCATAAAAGATTGAGGCAGTAGTCAAGGCTCCAGCACCGGAAAATGTGTCACAACTGAGGTCGTTCCTCGGGCTGGTAAACTACTACCATAAGTTCTTACCAAATTTGTCCACGGTATTACACCCACTGAACACCCTACTGCAAACAGGGGTACCATGGAAGTGGAATGACGAACGTAGACGAGCTTTCCAGAAGTGCAAAGAATTGATTACATCAAAAGAGGTGTTGGCCCATTTCAACCCAGCACTACCAATTCGTTTGGCATGTGATGCATCACCCTATGGTATTGGAGCGGTGCTGTCGCACAAATTCCCAGATGGGTTGGAGAGGCCAGTAGCCTTTGCGTCTCGGTCACTAACCTCAGCCGAGCGCAACTACGCCCAGATTGACAGGGAGGCCCTCAGCCTAGTATGGGGAGTAAAAAAATTCAACCACTATCTGCATGGGCAGAAGTTCACCTTGCTGACTGACCACCAACCACTTGTCTCCATCTTTAATCCTAAGAAGGGCGTTCCAGTGATGACTGCACAACGGTTACAAAGATGGTCCCTGTTTCTAGGGGCGAATCAATATGAAATAGAATATAAAGGCACAAAACAGCATGGAAACGCTGATGGGCTATCACGCCTGCCACTGCCTACTGTGGAGGAAGCACCAGCAGTGGACCCGATCGAGATATTTTATTCGTCAATAATTGAACGATTGCCAGTAACGAACGCGGATATAGAGAAGGAGACCCGCAATGATCCGACGCTGTCTCGGGTATATGATTTGATGGTGAGGGGATGGCCAACACATGGTGACTCACTGTTGCCAGCATTCTCATCCAGAAGAGAACAGCTGTCAGTATGCCGGGGACAGTGATGTGTGGATCCAGTGTGGTGATTCCACCCAAGTTAAGGGAGCGAGTGCTAAATGAGCTTCATGAAGGTCATCTGTGGGGAGTGAAAATGAAAAGCCTTGCTAGGGCTTATGTGTGGTGGCCGGGAATCGATCAACAAATCGAAGACCTAACCAAGAGCTGCTCAGGATGCCAGAAGGTCCAAAATGCACCACCACATGCCCCTTTACACCCATGGGAGTGGCCCTCCTCTCCATGGGAACGGGTGCATATTGATTTCGCTGGTCCATTCATGGACTCAATGTTCTTAATAGCAGTGGATGCTCATCGAAATGGCCTGAGGTGATAAAAATGTCCTCAACCACTACAGAGAAAACGATTGCAGTCCTACGGACCATATTTGCCAGGAACGGCTTGCCAGAGCAGATTTGCTCTGATAATGGACCACAGTTTGTGTCCGAAGAGTTTCGAAAATTTATGAGAAGGAATGGGATAAGGCATTATACACCCGCCCCGTATCATCCAGCCACAAATGGATTGGCTGAGAGGTTCGTACAAACCTTTAAGAAGGCGATAAAGGCCATGTGCGACGATGAAATTCCACAACAGCATAAGGTGGACAATTTCTTATTAGCCCACCGAAACGCGACACATGCATTTACCAACCAGACCCCGGCCATGATGTTCTTTAACCGAAGGTTGAGATCTCGTCTGGACTTGCTCAGACCAAATGTGCGAAGAAATGTTGAGGATAAACAATTTCAGCACATCAACGAGAAGCCGACAAGGAGCTTCAACGTCGGACAACCAGTCTTGGCCCGGGACTATCGAACAGAGAAGTGGCAACCCGGAACGATATGCACAAGGCAGGGGCCATTAATGTACACAGTGGATGTCGGGGAGAACATTGTGAGACGCCACGTCGATCAGATCTTAGCATCACAGGAACGAGTCAACCCCATGTCTCGCATACCTGGGGATGAACCCGACATACCGGTAGCATCTACCTCCGAACCAGTAGCAGTGGAAACCGATGAACTAACCGACGAAAAGGGGCCAGAATCGCCTCCGCACCAAGAACAAGAACCTCAGGAAAGGCGCTTTCCCGAAAGGATCAGGAAGCCGCCCCAAAGACTGAATTTATAAATGGACTATTGTTCTTTAATGTACATGTTAAAGTGTTAATGGTTATTTGAATATTATGGGTACTGCTAATCTAAAAGGGGAGGAATTGTACTGTATGTATGTACCTTTAAGAGAGAACTACTTTTACAGCTCCTGTATACTGTAGTACCGGCAGTGACCACACCTGTATATAAGCCTTGAGCATGCCTCTGTACCCCCAGTCTTGAGACTACCCTACTCCAGTAAATACCTGTTGATTGTTAAGTTACAGCATCCGTGTAGTTATTGAAAAACATCATATTCCCAGAATCACGGATCTAACATTTATAAATTCAGTCTTTGGGGAGGCTTCCTGATTCTTTCTGGATAACGCCTTTCCCGAGTGTCTCGCTCTTGGTGCGGAGGCGATTCTAACATCCTGTCGTCAGTTGATTCGTCAGCTTCCAATGTTATTGTTTCTGAGGTAGATGCAACCTGTACGTCGGGTTCCTCACCAGGTACGTATGGCCGAGACATGGGGTTGACTCATTCCTGTGACTCTAGGATCTGGTCAGCATAGCATCTCACAATGTTCTCCACAACATCCACTATGTACATTAGTGGACCCTGCCGTGTGCATATCGTTCCTGGTTGCCATTTCTCTGTCCGGTAGTCGCGGGCCAAGACTGGTTGCCCTACATTGAAGCTCCTTGTCGGCTTCTCATTGATGTGCTGGAATTGCTTACTCTCAACATCTCTTCGTACATTTGGTCTGAGCAAATCCAGACGAGATCTCAACCTTCGGTTAAAGAACATCACGGCCGGGGCCTGGTTGGTGACTGCATGTGTCGCATTTCTGTAGGCTAACAGGAAATTGTCCACCTTATGCTGCAGTGGAATGTCGTCATCGCACATGGCCTTTACTGCTTTTTTAAAGGTTTGTACGAACCTCTCAGCCAATCCATTTGTGGCTGGATGATACGGGGCGGATGTGTAATGCCTTACCCCATTCCTTTTCATAAATCTTCGAAAATCTTCGGACACAAACTGTGGTCCGTTATCAGAGCAAATCTGCTCTGGCAAGCCACTCCTGGCAAAAATGGTCCGTAGGACTGCAATAGTTTTCTCCGTGGTGGTGGAGGACATTTTGATCACCTCAGGCCATTTCGAGTGCGCATCCACGGCTATTAAAAACATTGAGTCCATGAAAGGACCAGCAAAATCAATATGCACCTGTTGCCATGGAGATGAGGGCCACTCCCATGGGTGTAGAGGGGCATGTGGTGGTGCATTTTGGACCTTCTAGCAACCTGAGCAGCTCTTTGTCAGGTCCTCGATTTGCTGATCGATCCCCGGCCACCACACATAAGCCCTAGCAAGGCTTTTCATTTTCACCCCTCCCAGATGACCTTCGTGAAGCTCATTGAGCACTCTCTCCCTTAACTTGGGTGGAATTACCACTCGGGATCCACATATCAAGGTCCCCTGGCATACTGACAGCTGTTCTCTTCTGGATGAGAATGCTGGCAACAGTGAGTCGCCATGTGCTGGCCATCCCTTCACCATCAAATCATATACCCGAGACAGTGTCGGGTCATTTCGGGTCTCCTTCTCTATACCAGCGTTAGTTACTGGCAAGCATTCAATTATAGTCGAATGAAATATTTCGACAGGATCCACTGCTGGTGCTTCCTCCGCAGTAGGCAGTGGCAGGCGTGATAGCCCATCAGCGTTTCCATGCTGTTTCATGCCCTCATACTCGATTTCATATTGGTGCGCCCCTAGAAACAGGGACCATCTTTGTAGCCATTGTGCAGTCATCACCGGAACGCCCTTCTTTGGATTAAAGATGGAGACAAGTGGTTGGTGGTCAGTCAGCAAGGTGAACTTCTGCCCGTGCAGATAGTGATTGAACTTTTTCACTCCCCACACTAGGCTGAGGGCCTCCCTGTCAATCTGGGCGTAGTTACGCTCGGCTGAAGTTAGTGACCGAGACGCAAAGGCTACTGGCCTCTCCGAGCCGTCCGGGAATTTGTGAGACAGCACCGCTCCAATGCCATAGGGTGATGCATCACACGCCAACCGAATTGGTAGTGCTGGGTTGAAATGAGCCAACACCTCTTTTGATGTGATCAATGCTTTGCTCTTCTGGAAAGCTCATTTACATTCGTCACTCCACTTCCATGGTACCCCTGTTTGCAGTAGGGTGTTCAGTGGGTGTAGTACGGTAGACAAATTCGGCAAGAACTTATGGTAGTAGTTCACCAGCCCGAGGAACGACCTCAGTTGTGACACATCTTCCGGTGCTGAAGCCTTGACTACTGCCTCAATCTTTTCAGGGGACTTATGTAATCGCTCTTTATCAATAACGTGGCCACAATACGAGATCTGCTTCTGGAAAAACTCGCATTTGTGGCGATTAGCTCGGAGCCCATATTCCTTCAATCTAGTGAGCACCTGCTTCAGGTTGGCGAGGTGATCACTGTCATTTTCGCCCATGACCAGGATGTCGTCCAAATAACACTGGGTCCCTGGAATCCCTTGCAGGACTTGTTCCATTGCCCTTTGCCAAATAGCCGGAGCTGATGCTACCCCAAACACCAGCCGGTTGTATTGGTAGAGACCTTTATGAGTGTTGATCATGAGGTACTGTTTCGAGGCTTCTTCTACCTTCATTTGCAGGTGCGCCTGGGCCAGATCAATCTTAGTGAAGCGTTTCCCTCCAGATAGCGAGGCGAAAATATCTTCAATCCGCGGAAGCGGATATTGTACAGTGTGAAGGACTGGGTTCACTGTCGCCTTAAAGTCCCCACAGATGCAAACCTTCTTTGGTTCCCCAGGCGTATTACTCAACGACCTCTTCATTACAGGAACGATGGGTGTAGCCCACTCGCTCCAGTCCACTTTGGACAGTACTCCTCAATGTTCCAAACCTTCCAGCTCTGCTTCGATGGCTGGGCGGATCGCATAAGGTATCGGTCTGGCCTTAAAAAACTTTGGGCTTGCATTTTCCTCTATTTTGATCATCGCTGTTATGCCTTTTAGTGTTCCAAGTCCCTGCTGGAACACTTCTTGTGCGTCAGTTAGCATTTTTGACAGTTGTCCAGGTGTGACGTCGTCATCCTTTTTGGCATCTACAGTCAGTGCTTGTATGGAATGCCAATCTAGCTGTATCTTCCGGATCCATTCACGTCCTAGTAGTGGTGGTCCTCCATCTGGCAATACATATAGGTCCATTTTTGGTGTTTCCTTGCCGTTATATATAACGTTCACCCTTATTTTTCCTTTGGGGTAGACTTTTTGCCCCGTGTATGCCTTCAAGACAATCTTTGTATCTCTCAAGGGTATATGTGAGAATAGCCGCTTGTAGTCCCTTCGGTTTATGACTGTTAGGGCTGATCCTGTGTCCAATTCCATTTTCACTTGGACTCCTGCTACCTTGAGCGTGACCCAGATAGTTTGGTGATCCTCCGTTTTGATCACATTATGTAGTTTCAGACAACCCAGCTCCTTGCTTCCGGAGTCTGTATCACTCTTCTGTTCGTCTGAACTACTCTCCGTCACCTTATGTACCTTCTTGTACTTCTCCTGTGGAGATTTCTCGCTGCTGGTTTTCCTTCCCGACCTGCAGACTCTTGCTATGTGTCCTACTTTTCCACACTGTCTGCACACTTTGTCCTTGAACCAGCAATCATTATGGTCGTGTGTTGTTCTGCCGCAGCGATAGCACTTCACTGTTCCGTATGACATTTCATTTGTGCCATATTCTTGCGGTCTCTGTTGTATCTCTGCAGCACCCCGTGCTGCTGCTTCGTGTGATACTGCAATGCTGAAAGCCTTGTCCAGCGTAAGATCCTTTTCTGATAGAAGCCGTTTCTGGGTTCCTTCACTTTGAAGCCCACACACAAACTTGTCCCTTAAAGTATCTGCTAGTCCCGTTCCAAACTGGCAGTGTTTCGATAGCTTGCGCAGTTCCGTTAAATACTCAGCATTACTTTCATCTTTATGCTGGTTCCTTTTGTGAAACTTAAATCTTTCTGCTATCAGCAGCGGTGTGGGATTTAAGTCGTCCTGTAGGATTGACACGATGTTTTCAAAATCCTTTTCTACTGGCTTCTCTGGGGTTACTAGGTTTCGTAGTAAGCCATACGTTTTTGCACCCATTGAATTCAACAATACCAGCGCTTTCTTGTCATCTGGCACTTCATTCGCCTTGCAGTATACTTCTATGCGTTCGACATATGTCGTCCAATCTTCGACTTCATTGTCGAACGCTGTGATACTGCCACTCTTCGGCATTTTTGGGTGCGGTTAGACTGGCTTAAAATGGCGTCTCCCGCGCTTTCCTTTCTTCCCCGCTGCGGCTTAAAATGGCGTCTCCCGCGATTTCCTTTCTTCCCCGCTGCGGCTTAAAATGGCGTCTCCCGCACTGTTGCCAACGCCGCTCTCGGCGGTCCTCATGGCAAATGGCGACACCCTGTGGGTTTTGCGCGCTGCTCCTGCGCTGCTGCCAATGCCGCTCTCTGCGTTCCTCATGGCAATGGCAGCGCCTCACGTTTTCCTGCGCGCCTCTCTCCCCCGTTGACGCTGCTCGGCCCTTGAACACCAGCTGCACTCTGCTCTCTCTCGCCTCTCTCCCCCGTTGACGCTGCTCGGCCCTTGAACACCGGCTGCGCCCTGTGCGCTCTGCCCTCTCTCTCTCCCCCGTCGACGCTGCTCGGCCTTTTTCTGTGCCGCTCAGTCGGCTCTAGCTGCCGCTGTCCGGGAAGGGTCTGCGCAGTACCTGTTGCCAGCCCGTTTCGCTGGACCACCGTGACTGGAAAGCCAAGCCTGGCTCTCGACAGCCTCCCCTGCGATGCTCAAATCTCCGCTGTATGACTGGGTGGTTGCCCGTGGTCGACGCCCGTGCTTCTGGACTCGACCTCCTTCCACTGTTCTCCAGGAGCAAATCCCTGGGAGGTGATGCAGAGTTGCAGGTAGGTTCGAATCTGCGTCGTCGCCAATGTTATATCCGTGTATCTTAATGTTGTGTCCTTCAATAATCAGACAACAGACTGCAGGGAACGATCAACAGGTGTTTACTGAATGAGGGTTCAAACTGCAACTGACTGTACAGATCACTACTCAGGGTTTATATACAGGTGTGGTCACTGCCGGTACTACAGGATACAGGAGCTGTAAAAAGCAGTTCTCCCCCTTAAAGGTACATACATTACACCTTCGGTCTCAATAATGTTATTGGCTTTAAAAAACATCTCCATCCGCTCAATGTAAGAACTGAATGGCGAGCTCGGTCATACATGCCGAGGCTTCCGATCAATCCCATAGGCGCGGCCATGATTGTCCGGATCCCGTCGAACAGTGACTCAGCACGCTACCTATGTACATGTGAGACTCAACACCATTGTTGCTGTGTATACATACACACGAAGGCAAAGCACAGACGATTCTGCATCAGCATTAACAGTAAAACATCACAAAAAATTCAGTTTAGGTGTCACAAATTCACCTTAAACGTTTCCTCTCGAAGCTTGAACACTATGTCCTTCCATGATCCCTAAAAATAGCTTTGGGATCCCATTCTCATCACCAAAGATGTAATATATGTGGGTAGAACAAATGTAGGACAGAGACATGAGTTGCTAGTCCATGTGCTTGCTTTACCAGGCCAGAGCGAACTGAGCATGCTCATACTAAACCATGTGACAAACCATGTGATAATATATTACACTGCTTTCCCCCTTAAAAAAAATTGTATGTATTCCCCTCTCAAATACAACAAAACTATGGTCCCACCTTTTCCAGCAATACATGTACCACATAACAAAAACTCCTGGCTTATTTTCTTTTAAATCAACTGCAAATGAACGACAAATCCAGTTTAATAACAGGTTTGCGGAGCCTTCCTGATCTCCTTACAGAAGGTTTTGCTGTTCAGCCAGTTTTCGGTCTGTTTTGTTTTGGTTCCGAACTCAAAGAAGTAGGGATCACCGCTCTGTTTCCCCACTTGATACAACCTTGCTCACAAGACAATTCGGTATGATGGATATGGAATGGTTTCAACTCTGTGTCCAGGCACTGATCAGTCCATCCATTCAAGGTGTTTTCATACACTCTTTTCAATACTGAATCCTTTTGAGTCTCATCTGCAATCTCAGTTGCAGTCACGGGAAAGTCTTTGTCAACTGCACCTAGCGTGAAAATAGTGTAATCATATTGTGACAGCAACACTGCCCAACGTTGCATTCTTGATGCGACCATTGCAGGGATGGCAGATTTGGGCCCCAATATTGCTAGGAGCGGTTTGTGATCGGTTATCAGGGTAAACTTTCTGCCGATCAGGAACTATTGGAAGATCTTGATTCCAAACACTATGGCACGTGCTTCTTTTTCAATTTGCACGTAGTTTCTTTCGCTCTTTGTGAGCGTTCGCGATGCAAATGTGATTGGTTTCTCTTGGCCGCCATCCATTACTGCTTGCAATGGAGCTAACACGGTCGCTAACTCAGGTAAGAAACGTGCATAGTACTGGACCAATCCAAGGAAAGATCTTAACTCAGACACGTTCTGTGGCTTTGGAGCATTGATGACAGCATCAATCTTTTCCTTAACTGGTTGCAAGCTATTTGCATCAACTTTCAGACCAAGGTACACAACCTCGGGCTGCACAAAAGCACATTTGCTCCTTTTTAATTTGACATTGTGGGAATTCAACTTTCGAAGCACTAAATCTAACACTTCTAGATTTTCTTCCTCGCTGCTTGTTGTGATCTGCACATCACCTTGATTGCACAAGCAATTTGGAATTCCTTGCAAAATCTTATCCATCGTAGCCTGGAAGATTTTGGGGGAGGACTTTACACCATACAGCAGCTTGTTATATGAGTACTCTCCCTTGTGTGTGTTGATGGTGAGATACTGTTGACTCTCTTTGTCAACATTCAGCTGAACGCAAGCGTGCGACAGGTCAAGCTTGGAGAAAACCTTTGACCCAAAGAGTGCTGCATACAAATCTTGCGATGTAGGTAACGGGTGCTGCTCATCGTCAACTGCTTGGTGGATAGTAACTTTGTAGTCACCGCACAAGCGTACAGTTTTGTCTGCTTTGGACACTACCACAATCGAGGTACCCCATTCACTTTTGTCAGTTTTTACTAGCATTCCGTTCTCTCTGAGTTTCTTAGGCTCTTCCTCCACCTGACTTTTCAACGCATAGGGGACCAGCCTTGCCTTACAATGGACAGGCTTCTCGTTGGACTTGATGTGGATATGCGCATCATACCCAGTGATGCCCTCATAACTGTCTGTGAACATGGTTTCGTACTTGTTCAACATTGTGTCGAGTCGCTTCTTTGAAGCATCTACACTGAAGATGTTTTTCCAGTCTAGTTTTAACTTTCTCAACCAGTCTTTGCCCATGAGGGTTGGCCTGTTGTTGTAACTCGCTACAATAATAGGCAGCTTTACTGTCTGGGCATTGTGCTGAACTGTACATTCTATTTTTCCACATGTCTCTACGATTTCTCCGGAGTAGATTTTTAGCTCTATGGTAGTCTTTGTAAGTGGTACTTGATTAAACTTACTCTCATATGTGTCCTTACTCATGATAGAGCAGTTTGCAGCTGTGTTGATACACATATTTATATATTGGTCATTGATCAAAAGTTTTGCTCGGAAGTCTTTCTCACGATTGCAAGCATTGCAGCTAGAGGCATAGATACTGTAGATGCCTAGTTCTTCAACATCAGGTGTGTTCACTTCAATATTGTGAATTCCTCTTTTTTGTTGTCGCTGCTTTGCATTGCCACTAGAATGGTTCTTACCTCCTGCTTTTGATCTAGCTCTGCACGCTGTTGAAATATGGCCTTGCTTCTGGCATGAAAACACTTTGCATTTCTGTATTGGCAGGACTGTGGTGAGTGATTTCCATTACAGTGATAACAATTCACTGAACTGCTCTCACCAACATGCTTTTAACTTGGTCTCACAACTTTAGATTTGGTGGTGGCTTTGTAGCTGTTTGAGCTTTTTTCAAGGAAGGTCAGCAAACAGTATCAGTGTTCCCTAAAGTAGGGATCAGCAATCATTGTGGAAGTGAAGTCCATAATACAATAATCATATGTAAACTCTGACTGGAGGCGTTTGATGGGCTGATTGGCCTTTCTTGCTCTGAATTTTCTTACATTCTTATCAGTTCCTTAAACCTTAACAGTTCCTATTAATCTCACATGAGGAACTTTGTTGAATGTCAACAACTTGTATTTATATAGCGCCTTTAAAGTAGTAAAACGTCCCAAGGCACTTCACAGGAGTATTAAAAGACAAAAAATTTAACACCGAGCCACATAAGGAGAAATTAGGGCAGGTGACCAAAAGCTTGGTCAAAGAAGTAAGTTTTCAGTAATGTCTTAAAGGAGGAAAGAGAGGTAGCGAGGCGGAGAGGTTTAGGCAGGAATTCCAGAGCTTAGGGCCAAGGCAACAGAAGGCACGGCCACCAATGGTTGAGCGATTATAATCAGGGAGGCTCAAGAGGGCAGAATTAGAGGAGCGCAGATATCTCGGGGGTTTTTGGGGCTGAAGGAGATTACAGAGATATGGAGGGGCAAGGTCATGGAGGGATTTGAAAACAAGGATGAGAATGTTAAAATTGAGGCTGTGGTAAAACCACCAAGGAACTCCTGTACAAGTGAATAACTATCTTTAAAGCAATGTTACAGCACCTAGGTCCGTTTGCTAGAGTAAACAAGCTTTCTGTAAAAACCCTGAAATAACACGATGACGTCATCACGTTGGTCACGTGGTGCCCCGAGTGGCGGGAAACGTGACGATGTCATGACATCAGAGGTGGGCGGTTCTAAGTTGAGTCCTCGTGGAACTAGCTACTGTACGGACCTGTTTGTGATTTCTCCTGCATATTTTGTTTTGTTCATCAGTTTAATTAAATTCGGTTAATTTACTGAACTGACTCGACCTCAGTGATTTAGATAGGAATCCGTAGATTCCTACATTGGTGACCCCGAAACTTCGCGGACGATTTTCACGGAGGCAAGCTCAAGAACAAGATGGATGTAAATGCAGCGAGTTTGAAGCTCCCTCAATTTTGGGAACAACAGGCAGCCTCCTGGTTCGTTCAAGCGGAGGCTCAGTTCCAACTGCGAAACATCGTGCTGGATCGGACCCGTTACCTTTATGTGGTCTCCGCACTGGACAGCTCGACGGCTTCCCACATTATCAGCCTGCTGGAGACCCCACCCATGGAAAACAAGTACGAAACACTCAAGGTGCACCTCATGCAAGTATTTGGTCTCTCAAAGGCAGAACGCGCACGTCGTTTGCTCGCACTCCCCGGGTTAGGCGATGCTAAGCCTTCCGAGTTGATGAGCCACATGCTCACCCTCCTCAGTTCTGAACCGTAGTGTTTTATATTTCGCAAACTGTTTCTGAGTCAGCTCCCTGCGCAGGTGCAAGCGGCCCTGGCCAGGTCGACAACTACGGACGGGGTGGCGCTCGAGGCCGAAGCCGACACCGTTTACGCGGTGATACAACAGCATTGTGCCACCTCGACACGCCCCGCCTCCAAGAACCCCGCCTCGGCACCTCCACTGACCGGCTTTTGCTACTACCACGCCCGTTTCAGTCAGAAAGCCAGATGCTGCCGGCCACCGTGTAAATTCGTGCCATCGGCACCGCGAAAGCAGCAACAGCGATTGCGAGACCGGAAGGGCAGCCCCGAGGTCGGTTTCGCCTCCACAATGACAGTTGGTGGTTCCGGGAAATTGTTGTACATCACTGACTCCATTTCGGGCCGGCGTTTCTTATGTGACACGGGCGCTCAGTGCAGCATATGCCCCGCTTCGGTCATCGATGTCCATTCTGGGCGGCGCGGTCCTCCGCTACAGGCCGCCAATGGCAGCGCCATCCGTATGTACGGGAAACGATGTATCCGTTTGTGTCTCGGCAGCCAACTCTTCCACTGGGAGTTTATCACTGCCACGATACCACTGGCAATCCTCGGTGCCGATTTTTTCTGCGCGCATGACCTACTGGTCGACGTTCGTTATCACCGCCTGATCCATGCCGCCTCACGAGCCCCCATCCCCTGTTTTCGGGGCTACGGCGCGACCCACGCAGTTGCCAGCACCGAGTCGCCGCCCGACGAGTTCGCCTGCCTGCTCAAGGCGTTTCCGGAGCTCACTTGACCCACTTTCTCTGCGGCGACCGCCAAACACGGTGTTGAACACCACATCGCGATGACCGGCCCCCCGGTTTACGCCCAGGCTCGGCGATTAGAGGCCAGTAAACTCGAGGCCGTGAAGGCGGAGTTCGCCACTATGGAGCGGTTGGGCATCGTTCGCCGCTCCGATAGCCCCTGGTCGTCTCCACTACACATTCTGCCAAAGCCCGGTGGTGGGTGGCAGCCCTGTGGTGATTATCGGTGCCTCAACGAGGTCACGACTCCGGACCGGTACCCGATACCGTATATTCAAGACTTTTCCACCCATTTGTCTGGCATGTCGTGGTTCTCCAAGATCGACCTCGTCCATGGGTACCACCAGGTGCCCGTCCACCCTCAGGACGTCCAGAAAACGGCAGTCATTACCCTGTTTGGCCTCTTTGAATTTTTACGGATGCCTTTTGGACTTAAAAATGCGGCACAGGCGTTCCAACGCCTCATGGATTCGGTGCTCCGGGATCTCAAATTCCTCTTTGTATACCTCGATGACATCCTCGTCGCCAGCACGTCAAAGGAGGAGCACCTACGTCACCTGCGCGTCCTTTTCTGCCGTCTCCAGGAGCATTGCCTCATCGTCAATCCAAACAAATGCCAATTTGGACTGAGGCAGATCAATTTTTTGGGCCACCGCATCACCGCGGAAGGGGCACTGCCACTCAGGGCGAAAGTGGCAGCCGTCGCTGCGTTCCCGCGGCCGCAATCCGTCAAGGCGCTCCAAGAATTCCTTGGCATGGTAAACTTCTACCATCGCTTTGTCATCCGGGCCGTCCAGCTCATGCGGCCGCTCTATGAGGCACTCCGAGGCAAACCGGGGAAAGAACCGGTAATCTGGTCGTCGGTAATGGACCGCGCTTTTGGGGACACGAAGGAGGCCCTCACCAATGCGATGATGTTAGCGCACCTACTGCCCGGCGCCACCATCGCGCTCACGACCGATGCGTCGGACTATGCCGTCGGCGCCGTGCAAGAGCAATGGGTCGACGGAGCATGGCAACCGCTGGTGTTTTTTAGCCACCAGTTACGTAGTAACGAACGCAGCTATAGCACATTTGACCGAGAGCTGTTGGCGTTGTTCCTGGCCATCCGCCACTTTCGTTTTTACTGGAAGGGCGCCAATTTGTCGCTTTCGTCGATCACAAACCCCTGATGTTTGCCATGGCCAAGACGACTGAGCCGTGGTTGGCCCGACAGCAGCGGCAACTCACTTTTATCTCTGACTTTACCACCGACATCCGGCATGTGGTCAGCAAGGACAACGTGGTTGCTGACTGCCTCTCGCGTGCGGCCGTCCAGGCCGTCCAACTGGGCCTTGACTATTCACTAATGGCGGTCGACCAAGCGGATGACCCGGAGACGCACGTTTTCCGTTCCGATCCGTCCGGCCTGCGGCCAGTGGACGTACTTTTCCACTCCGACGGCACATCCTTGCTCTGCGATGTCTCCCTGGGAGACCCACGCCCGATCGTTCCGTCATCCTGGCGCAGGAAAGTCTTCGATATCATGCACAACCTCGCCCACCCGGGGGTGCGGACGTCACAGAAGTTGTTAGCATCCAAGTTTGTCTGGAGAGGAATGCGAAAAGATGTGCGCGACTGGGCCAACACCTGTGTCGTGTGCCAGAGAGCGAAGGTGCAGCGCCACGTTAAAGCCCCTGTCGCCGTTTTTGAGGTACCGGAGCGGCGTTTCGATCATATTCATATTGACCTCGTGGGCCCACTACCACCGTCACAAGGGTTCACGCATCTGCTAACGATTGTTGACCGTACCACCAGATGGCTGGAAGCCATTCCATTGACGTCCACCACCTCCGCGGACGTCGCCCGGGCTTTCCTTTCGTCTTGTGTTGCCCGTTTCGGCGTGCCGTCGGACATTTCCTCGGACCGCGGGCCGCAGTTCTCCTCTGCTTTGTGGACTGCCGTGGCTTCAGGATTAGGCACCAAGCTCCATCACACCACAGCTTATCACCCGCAGGCCAACGGGTTATGCGAACGCTTTCATCGTTCTCTGAAGGCATCGCTGTGGGCTACCCTCCAAGGGACCACGTGGATGGACAAGTTGCCGTGGGTAATGCTCGGGTTGCGCACGGCACCTAAGGAAGACCTGCAGGCGTTGGCCGCCGAACTGGTCTATGGCCTACCGCTCAGGGTCCCCGGCAAGTTTCTCCCATCGCCGACGTGCCCCTGGTCTGCCACTGCGCAACGGGAGGCTCACCGAGCCGCGGCGTGCGCTTTCCGGCCCATTCCAACTTCACAGCATGGACTGCCTGCGTTGCATATCCCGCCAACGCTCATGAGGGCTAAATACATTTTTGTCCGGCACGATGCCCACCGTCACCCCCTCATGCCTCCCTATACGGGCCCCTTCCGGGTGCTGAAGGCGGGCGCCAAGAGTTTTCTGGTGGACGTCAGTGGGGCGCCCGACTACATTTCCGTAGACCGCCTCAAGACTGCACACCTGGACCTCGACCAGCCGGTTGAAACGGCGCAACCGCTGCGTCGTGGGCGACCGCCCACGGCTGCTTTGCCTGGCCCATCGGCCCCGCGGCCCAGCTCCTCTGCTGCACCATCCATTCCTCTCCGGGAATATCGGAGTCGTTCCGACAGGATTGTCCGACCTCCTCTGCGATTGACTTTGATGATTAAAGACACTTCTGGGGGGGCGCATGTGGTAAAACCACCAAGGAACTCCTGTACAAGTGAACAACTATCTTTAAAGCAATGTTACAGCACCTAGGTCCGTTTGCTAGAGTAAACAAGCTTTCTGTAAAAACCCTGAAATAACGCGATGACGTCATCACGTTGGTCACGTGGTGCCCCGAGTGGCGGGAAACGTGACGACGTCATGACATCAGAGGTGGGCGGTTCTAAGTTGAGTCCTCGTGGAACTAGCTACTGTATGGACCTGTTTGTGATTTCTCCTGCATATTTTGTTTTGTTCATCAGTTTAATTAAATTCAGTTAATTTACTGAACTGAGTCATAGAGTCATAGAGTTATACAGCACGGATAGAGGCCCTTCGGCCCATCGTGTCCGCGCCGGCCATCAAGCCCTGTCTAATCCAATCCCATATTCCAGCATTTGGTCCATAGCCTTGTATGCTATGGCATTTCAAGTGCTCATCCAAATGCTTCTTAAATGTTGTGAGGGTTCCTGCCTCCACAACCCTTTCAGGCAGTGAGTTCCAGACTCCAACCACCCTCTGGGTGAAAAAGTTCTTTCTCAAATCCCCTCTAAACCTCCCACCCTTTACCTTGAATCTATGCCGCCTTGTTATTGACCCTTCTACTAAGGGAAAAAGCTCCTTAGTATCCATCCTATCTATGCCCCTCATAACTTTGTACACCTCAATCATGTCCCCCCTCAGCCTCCTCTGCTCCAAGGAAAACAAACCCAATCTGCCCAGTCTCTCTTCATAGCTGAAGCGCTCCAGCCCTGGTAACATCCTGGTGAATCTCCTCTGCACCCTCTCCAAAGCGATCACATCCTTCCTGTAGTGTGGCGACCAGAACTGCACACAGTATTCCAGCTGTGGCCTAACCAGTGTTTTATACAGCTCCATCATAACCTCCTTGCTCTTATATTCTATGCCTCGGCTAATGAAGGCAAGTATCCCATATGCCTTTTTTACCACCTTATCCACCTGTTCCGCTGCCTTCAGGGATCTGTGTACTTGCACACCCAGATCCCTCTGACCCTCCGTCCTGCCTAGGGTCTTACCATTCATTGTGTATTCCCTTGCCTTGTTAGTCCCCCCAAAGTGCATCACCTCGCACTTTTCCGGGTTAAATTCCATTTGCCACTGTTCCGCCCATCTGACCAACCCATCTATATCGTCCTGCAGACTGAGACTACCCTCCTCGCTATTTACCACCCTACCAATTTTTGTATCATCCGCGAACTTACTGATCATACCTTTTACATTCATATCCAAGTCATTAATGTAGACCACAAACAGCAAGGGACCCAGCACCGATCCCTGTGGTACCCCACTGGCCACAGGCTTCCAGTCACAAAAACAACCTTCAACCATCACCCTCTGCCTTCTGCCACTAAGCCAGTTTTGTATCCAATGTGCCAAGGCACCCTGGATTCCATGGGCTCTTACCTTCTTGACCAGTCTCCTGTGCGGGACTTTATCGAAGGCCTTACTGAAATCCATGTATACCACATCCACTGCATTACCCTCATCCACACACCTAGTCACCCCCTCAAAAAATTCAATCAAATTAGTCAGACATGATCTTCCCTTGACAAAGCCATGTTGACTATCCCTGATTAATACTTGCCTCTCCAAGTGGAGACTAATTTTGTCCCTCAGAATTTTTTCCAATAATTTACCTACCACTGATGTTAGGCTCACTGGCCTGTAGTTCCCCGGTTTTTCCCTACTCCCCTTCTTGAATAATGGTACTACATTAGCGGTTCTCCAGTCCTCTGGCACATCCCCTGTGGCCAGAGAGGTCCTGAATATATGTGTTAGAGCCCCCGCAATCTCTTCCTTTGCCTCACACAGCAGCCTGGGATACATTTCGTCCGGGCCTGGGGATTTATCCATTTTTAGGCCTGCTAAAACCGCCAATATCTCCTCCCTCTCGATGTTAATATGTTCGAGAATATCACAGTCCCCCCGCCCTATTTCTATGTCTACATCGTCCTTCTCCATAGTGAAAACAGATGCAAAAAATTCATTTAGAACCCCTTCTACATCTTCCGGCTCCACACACAGATTGCCACTTTTGTCCCTAATGGGCCCTATTTTTTCCCTAGTTATCCTCTTACCCTTAATATACTTATAAAACATCTTAGGATTTTCCTTTATTTTGCTTGCCAGTGTTATTTCATGGCCCCTCCTTGATCTCCTAATTTCTTTTTTAAGTATCCCCCTGCACTTTTTGTACTCCCCTAGGGCTTCCTCCGTCTTTAGCCTTTTGTATCTGCCAAAAGCCCTCCTTTTTTTCCTAATCCATTCTCGTATATCCCCTGACATCCAAGGTTCCCTGTGGTTTTTGGAACCACCCTTGACCTTTACGGGAACATGTTGCCATTGTATGATCTCAATCTCCCTTCTGAAAGCCTCCCATTGCTCTGATGCGGATTTTCCTACAAGTAGCTGATCCCAGTCCATTTTGGCCAGATCCTGCCTTATCCTATTAAAATCGGCCTTCCCCCAATTTAGAACCTTTATTTCCGGCCCATCCCTGTCCTTTTCCATGACCACCTTAAATCTCACCATATTATGGTCACTGTCACCAAAGTGCTCACCTACTAGCACTTCTTCCACTTGGCCGGCCACATTCCCTAGAATTAGGTCCAGTACCGCCCCCTCTCTTGTAGGACTTTCTACATGCTGGCTCAAAAAGCTCTCCTGGATGCACTTTAAGAATTCTACACCCTCTGAGCCTTTCACACTCTGACTATCCCAGTTAATATTGGGGAAGTTGAAATCCCCCATTATTATTACCTTATTATTTGCACATTTCTCCGAGATTTGCCTGCATATCTGTTCCTCTATCTCCCCCTGACTGTTTGGAGGCCTATAGTACACTCCCAGCAAAGTGCTTGCCCCCTTTTTGTTTTTAAGCTCCACCCATATGGCCTCATTAGAGGAACCTGCTAATATATCATCCCTCCTTACTGCAGTAATTGACTCCTTAATTAATATTACGACACCCCCTCCTCTTATACCTCCCCCTCTGTCTCGCCTGAAGATTCTGTACCCCGGAATATTGAGCTGCCAGTCTTGCCCCTCCCTCAACCATGTCTCCGTGATATCAACAATATCATACTCCCATGTGTTTATCAACACCTTCAGTTCATCCACCTTATTTGCAAGACTCCTTGCATTAAAATAGATGCCATCCAGCCTTGCCCTTATATATTTGCCCTGTCTACCAAGCTGACTTGTTTTTTTCTCTATAATTGGCAGCACATCACCCCCTATTTCAGCTCCCCTCTGTATCCCATCCCCCTGCCAAGTTAGTTTAAACCCCCCCCAACAGTGCTAGCAAACCTCCCCGCAAGGATATTTGTCCCGCTCTGGTTCAGGTGCAACCCGTCCGACTTGTACAAGTCCCACCTTTCCCAGAAGCAGGTCCAGTGATCCAAGAAACTAAAACCCTCCCTCCTGCACCAACTCTTTAGCCATGCATTCATCTGTTCTATCCTCCTATTCCTATACTCACTAGCACGTGGCACTGGGAGTAATCCAGAGATTACAACCTTTGAGGTCCTGCTCTTTAATCTGCTACCTAGCTCCCTAAATTCTTGATGCAGGACCTCATCCCCCTTCCTACCTATCTCGTTGGTCCCAATGTGGACCACGACCTCTGCCTGCTCACCCTCCCCCTTAAGAATGCCCTGTAGCCGCTCAGTGACATCCATGACCCTGGCCCCAGGGAGGCAACAAACCATCCTGGAGTCACGTTTGCGGCCACAGAAACGCCTATCTGTTCCCCTTACGATAGAATCCCCTACCACTATTGCTCTCCCACTCTTTTTCCTCCCTTTCTGAGCAGCAGAAGCGTCCCTGGTGCCAGGAAGTTGGCTGCTGCTGCTTTCCCCTGGTGAGTCATCCCCCTCAACAGTATTCAACTTGGTATACCTGTTTGAAAGGGGGATGACCGCAGGGGTCCCCTGCACTTCCTGCCTGCCTCTGTTGCTCCGCCTGATGGTCACCCAATTCCTTTCTGCCTGTGCAGCCCTACCCTGCGGCGTGAACAACTCGTTAAACGTGCTATCCACGACCCTCTCAGCTCCAAAACTCATCCACCCGCAGCTCGAGCGCCGCAATGCGGTCTACAAGTAGCTGCAGCTGGATGCATTTCTTGCACACATGGTCGTCAGGGATACTGGCAGCGTCCCTGACTTCCCACATGGAGCAAGTGGAGCAGAACACGGGGCTGAGCTCTCCTGCCATGACTTACTCCTTTAATTAATTAAAAAATTTATTCAGTATCCCAGTTACAGGTATACTCTAGGGCGCTTTATTTACCAACTGTCCCCACTACACCACAGAGACCCTAGAAATTTAACACCACAGAATTCAAGCTTGTATTGAAAAGAGAAATACTCACCAACCAATCACTTACCTGCTTCCTGCTGACGTCACACTTGGATTACTTTTTACCTCTCTCCCGGAACCTGGATTGGTATGCCTCGGGTTGCTCCCTTTTATCCTCCGCTGCCTCGGGCTGCTCCCGCGCAGGCCCGCTGCTTCTCCGGTCTCGGGGCTCTGGGCCTCGCTGCCTCGGGTTGCTCCCTTTTATCCTCCGCCGCCTCGGGCTGCTCCCGCGCAGGTCCGCTGCTTCTCCGGTCTCGGGGCTCTGGGCCTCGCTGCCTCGGGTTGCTCCCTTTTATCCTCCGCCGCCTTGGGCTGCTCCCGCGCAGGTCCGCTGCTTCTCCGGTCTCGGGGCTCTGGGCCTCGCTGCCTCGGGTTGCTCCCTTTTATCCTCCGCCGCCTCGGGCTGCTCCCGCGCAGGTCCGCTGCTTCTCCGGTCTCGGGGCTCTGGGCCTCGCTGCCTCGGGTTGCTCCCTTTTATCCTCCGCCGCCTCGGGCTGCTCCCGCGCAGGTCCGCTGCGATTTAGATAGGAACTCGACCTCAGTGATTTAGATAGGAATCCGTAGATTCCTACAAGGCGTTGTTTAGCCGGGACCCAATGTAGGTCATCGGGCACAGGGGTGATGGGTGAACGGGACTTGGTGCGATTTAGGACACAGGCAGCCAAGTTTTGGATGACCTCAAGTTTACCTTAAGTTTACCTCTAGCTGTCTTTTGAAAACCCAAGTAAGCAATATCGACTGAATCCACCACCTTAGTTACTTCCTCAAAAATTCCAGTAGGTTTGCAAGATATGACCTATTACATCTAATAGGTCATGTCTAATATTACATCTGAGTGTGCCCTATGTCACATGTTAGGATTCTAGCTTTCTCCCAATACTTTAGTGCGGATAACAAAAAGGCAGCTTTCATAACCAGGCTAAGTTTCTTATAGACCAAAACCTGTGTCCTACGTGTGTGAATGGTACAGCGGGCTGCAGGAATAACAATTACCTCCTAGTTATAGTATATTATGCACCAGAGATCACATGCAATGACCATCATATTTTCTTGTCATCTCTGAAAGACATTGCCTTGGGCAGTAACGCACAATGGATGATAGTGAACCGACAGACCCTTTTGCACTCCGTCTGATTTTCTTTCCCAATGGGAAAAAAATGTGGACAGAAAGTAAAGCATGCTGACGATTCATTATCGTCCATGTTGTGTTACCGCCCTAGACAAATTTATACCCCATATACAATCAGATCAAAGTGTTCAGGCAAAAACTGTTAGTCAGATTTACTTACAGGTTGAGTAATTCACCCCAGCAGAAAGACATAGAAAGTTATTGAAAGTACAATACTTAAAACAATATAGGTAGAATCAAGCCACAGGGTTCAAGTACTGTCCTTAGAACATAGTTCTTACATCTCGATAACTAACAACCTTGTTTGAAACAGTCTTTGTAGACGGCCACAATACAAAGTTTTATGTAGATGATGCAAATTTTCAAAGCATGGAGTTGAGGTCTTCAGACAGAACTGAAGCTGTGATTTATGTTGTGAGACTCCTTTTAAGTGAAAGCTATGCCTTTGAAGTTAGTTTTCACACCTTGTGAATGTGACGTTTCAGTATTACTGTCTTTCTGCAAAGGCTTTGCTTTATAACTGAGTTTGTCCATTCCACGGTCTGTTAATTTGCATATATTAACATTTCAAAGAACCCGTCCTAGCTATCAGTAACTTCTTACTTAACACTCTTTAATATTTACATAAATGGATTGGCAAAACTACTTGAACAATCTACAGCACCCGGCCTCACCCTATATGAATCCAAGGTTAAATTCCTCCTCTATGCAGACGACCTGGTTCTGCTGTCACCTACTAAAGAGGGGCTACAGCAAAACCTGGACCTGCTGGAGTCGTACTGCCAGACTTGGGCCCTGACAATAAATCCCCAAAAAACCAAAGTCCTTGTGTTCCAGCAAAGATCCAAACATCAGGGACCCAAAATAAATTTCACAGTAGGAACAACCAAAATTGAACAAACCACTAACTACACATACTTGGGCTTAAAAATCAGTTCTACGGGAAACTTCAAACTGGCTGTGAATGAACTGAAAGAGAAAGCAAGAAGGGCTTTCTATGCCATCAAAAAATCAATCCAAATAGAAATCCCAATTAGCATTTGGCTCAAAATTTTCAAATCAGTAATTGAACCAATTGCACTCTATGGCAGTGAGGTATGGGGACCGCTAACTCAACAAGAATTTGCAAAATGGGACAAACACCCAATTGAGATCCTACATGCAGAATTCTGTAAAAGTATCCTCCGGACTCAAAGGAAAACAGTAAACAATGCATGCAGGGCGGAACTAGGCCAATATCCATTAATAATCACTATCCAAAAAAGAGCCACCAAATTTTGGAATCACCTACAAATGAGCAATCCCCAATGCTATCACTACGACGCCCTGAAATGCCAAGAGCTGACCATAAAGAAGAATACCCTCAGTCAACTAGTCCTGGGACTCAGTGAAGTAACTACTAACAATACTAACAATAACCAGCCCCAGGACAGTGACAGGGTAACACAAAGAATTCGACCCAACACAATCGTCGCTAAGCAAAAGGAAAAATATCTGACATATTGGGCAGAAACAACAAAAACCCAAAGCAAACTCAATTGCTACTTGGCCCTAAACAGACAATACAACATAGCTGATTACCTGACCATGGTAAAGGATAACAAACTGAGAAGAACCTTGACAAGGTACAGACTTAGCGAACATAGCCTAGCGATCGAAAAAGGCAGACACAGGCAGACCAGGCTGCCAAGAGAGGACAGGATATGCTCTCACTGCAGTCAGGGAGTGGTGGAGACAGAGATGCACTTCCTCACAGCTTGTGGAAAATATCAGGGCATCAGGGAGAATTTCTACCAAAAATTCTCAAATATGCCCTGATTTCAGAAATCTGAATGACAACCAAAAACTCCCATTCCTACTGGGAGAGGAGAGAAGCTGTATAACACTGGCGGCGCACTATGTTACAGCTTGCCATGAACAGAGGGACAACCAGTAAACTAAGAAAAAAATATATATAAACAATGCGAATGTATATTTATACACTCAGGGATATACCTGTTTATACACTGTATGAATAGAACTGCGTTTATGTGCTAAACCATAAATGTATTTTGATGCTTTGGCAACATAAGATGTAACTTATCATGCCAATAAAGCGATTTAAATTGTAAAATTGTAAAAAAATTGTACTTAATTAATCTCTGATACAAGCAAAAGAAAATCCACCCAGGACAGACATAGCCCATTGCCATGATCTGAATTTGCAGCCAGTAACAAAATGGTCACATCGCTACGAAACAAAGAGCTTCATCCAGAAATACAGCTGATTGATGCCAATTTTTAAGTCACTTTTAAGCTCCCCATATAAAGTCATATAGAATATAATGCAGTAATCTCCCATTTTGTTACAATCTATGTTCTGTAACTATTTGTTTACAGCATCCCGCAGAATACTCTCTTTTTCCCACTATGGATGTTGAGTTAACTGGCACATAAATACATTACTCTTTTTTCTGAATATTGGAACTGTGGCGGAACCACTGAATGACTCTGGGCAACTGTATATAATTCCCTTTAACGATGTTCTAACACCAGCCTAAGCCTGTACCATTGTGTTAGACATTACTGTGTTTTGTATATAGCGTTTGTATGTATGGGGCGTGGCCCCTTTAAGAGCGCGGGAAAACGCGGGCAAACGCGATGACGTCACGTCGCAAACCACGTGACTGTCCGGGCAGTCCTCGTGGAATCTCCATCTTGTTAAGACCGGTTTTCGTGGTTCTCCTGTATTGATCTCAACAAACTGTTTGAACTCGTTTAGTCTTACATTAAAGACCTGTTTGATTGATCTCCTGAGTCGACCTCAGTTATTGGTTAGGAATTCGTCAATTCCTACATTGGTGACCCCATTTTTTGTGAACATTTTTCGCAAAAAGAACACAGCATGGAGGCCAACGCCGTTTTGCTGAAGCTACCGCAGTTCTGGGAGCAGCAAGCGACCTCGTGGTTCATTCAGGTCGAGGCACAGTTCACCCTGAGGGACATCGTTGCGGATCAGACCAAATATCTCTATGTGGTCTCCATACTTGACAGCTCTACCGCCTCGCGGATCGTCAGCCTCCTCGAGAACCCTCCAACGGAGCGCAAGTATGAAACCCTCAAGGCGCGGTTGCTGCAAGTTTTCGGGCTCACTAAATCGGAGCGCGCCCGTCGATTGCTCGCTATGCCCGGGCTCGGGGATTCCAAGCCTTCGGAGTTGATGAGCCAAATGCTCACACTCCTGGGCTCAGAACCGGAATGCTTCCTATTCCATGAACTATTCCTCAGCCAGCTGCCTGAGCAGGTGCAAGCTGCCCTGGCCAGATCTGAGGTGGAAGACTGCGCGGCACTCGCGGCAGAAGCGGACAAAATTTTCGTGGTAACACAGCATTACTGCACCGCCACAAGACGCCCATCCCCCGCAGATGCCGCCCCAGCTCGTCAGCCTGCTTGGCTGTGTTTCTACCACGCGCAGTTCGGCGCGAAGGTGCAACATTGCCGCCCTCCCTGCAGCTTTCCCCCCCCAAAAAAACTGCGACTACTGAGGAACGGGTCTAACGGGCGCCCCGCAGCCGCCATGGTGATTGGCAATGTGGGCAAGTTGCTTTTCATCACCAATACGCTATCCGGTCGTCGTTTTCTGTGCGACACCGGAGCGCAGTGCAGCATTTTACCCGCATCCGCCCTCGATGTGCAGGCAGAGAATCACGGCCTCGCCCTTGAAGCGGCCAATGGCGGAGCAATTCGGACCTTCGGCAGACAGCGAGTGGAGGTGTGCTTCGGGCGGCAACGTTTTCACTGGGAGTTTGTGATGGCCAAGGTTTCTCAACCCATTCTCGGCATGGATTTCCTGTGCGCCAACAGCCTCTTGGTCGATGTGAAGAACCGGCGGTTGATCAACGCGGTAACTTTCAATTCTATCCCTTGTTACCGCAGTAACACTATGTCGCGCACCGTCACCTGTGCTTTCCCGACTCCTGACGAGTTCGCTCGTCTGCTCGCCGAATTTCCCGACCTGACAAGACCCACGTTCTCCTCCACAGCCACGAAACATGGTGTGGAACACCACATCACCACCAACGGCCCCCCGGTCTACGCGCGGGCCCGGCGCCTGGAACCTGGCAAGCTGATGGTCGCAAAGGCAGAGTTCGCGACCATGGAACGGTTAGGGATTATTCGCCGGTCGAATAGTCCCTGGTCTTCACCCCTCCATATCGTCCCGAAGCCTGGCGGTGGATGGCGACCATGCGGCGACTATCGACACCTAAACGACGCCACCACTCCTGATCAGTACCCGATCCCCCACATCCAGGATTTCTCTGCCCATTTGGCAGGGAGCACCGTCTTCTCGAAAGTCGACCTCGTACGGGGCTACCACCAAGTCCCAGTGCACCCACAGGATGTCCAGAAGACCACAGTCATCACCCCATTCGGCCGCTTCGAGTTTCTGCGAATGCCGTTTGGGTTAAAGAATGCTGCCCAGGCTTTCCAACGCCTGATGGACTCCATGCTGCGGGACCTCAAGTTCCTCTTCGTCTACCTGGACGATATCCTAATTGCCAGTTGATGCGCTATCAATTACTCATAAAAGACTGAGAGTTAGAAGAGTAACTAAAGGCTTTTATTAACAACAGAATGGAGGTCTGCCTCGCGTGGTCGACCGGTCCATGATACTAAGGGCTGGGGAGCAGTCACCTTTATACTAGGACCTGTGGGAGGAGTCAGCCGAGGCATGTCCAGGCATGTACACAGTGGAATACAAACAGGACAAACAGGAATACAAACAGTGGTTTACCACACCAGTCCCACTAAAGAAGAACATATCTGTCACCTACGCACCCTTTTTCGACGCCTCAGCCAACACGGCCTGATTATCAACCCGTCTAAGTGTCAGTTTGGCCTGCGCCAAATTGATTTCCTGGGACATCGCATCACCGCAGAGGGAGCGGTTCCTTTACAAGCGAAGGTAGAGGCGGTGATATCCTTCCCACGCCCGCAAAGCATTAAGGCCCTGCAGGAATTCCTAGGCATGGTAAACTTTTACCACCGTTTCGTGCCTAAGGCAGCACTACTCATGCAGCCCCTGTACGAGGCCCTCAAGGGCAAGACTGGCAAGAACCCGGTAGACTGGATGGACTACATGGCCCAAGCGTTCGACGACACCAAAAGCACCTTAGCCAACGCAACCATGCTGGCGCACCCGCTGCCAGGAGCCACCATCGCCCTCACCACCGACGCGTCAGACTGCGCAATCGGCGCCGTGCAAGAGCAGTGGGTGAACGGGACGTGGCAGCCGTTGGCATTCTTCAGCCGTCAACTACGGCGGAACGAGAGAGCGTATAGCACGTTCGACCGGGAGTTGCTCGCCCTTTTTCTGGCCATCCACCATTTTCGCTTCCTCCTGGAAGGACGTCCTTTCACTGCCTTTGTGGACCATAAGCCACTAACTTTTGCCATGGCCAATACCGCTGAACCGTGGTCATCCCGACAGCAACGTCAACTGACCTACATATCCGAATTCGCCATGGATATACAGCACGTGGCCAGTAAGGACAATCTGGTGGCAGACTGCCTCTCCCGCGCGACCATCAATACGGTTCATTTGGGCATTGATTACACCCTTATGGCAGCGGACCAAGCCTCAGACCCAGAAGTCCAAGCCTGCAGAACGACCGTCACTGGCCTCCGGTTGGCCGACGTCGAGTTCCATTCGGCAGGTACCACGCTGTTGTGTGACGTCTCCATATGGGACCCTCGCCCGGTCGTGCCGGTCATCTGGCGCCGTAAAGTGTTCGACGCCATACATGGGTTGTCACACCCAGGAATGAAGGCCTCTCAGAAGCTGATGTCAGTGAAATTTGTATGGCATGGCATGCACAAGGATGTCCGCGACTGGGCCAACACCTGCGTGGTCTGCCAAAAGGCCAAAGTACAGCGCCACGTCAAAGCTCCGTTGGCCACCTTCACAGTTCTGGAGCGCCGTTTTGACCATGTCAATGTGGACCTGGTAGGACCACTCCCACCTGGTTTTTCACACATCCTGACCATGGTTGACCGCACCACCAGATGGCCGGAGGCGGTTCCCCTGTCATCCACTACTTCGGCGGACGTGGCCAGGGCATTCATTTCCACCTGGGTCGCCCGTTTCGGAGTGCCCACAGATATTTCTTCCGACAGAGGACCGCAGTTTTCCTCCGAACTCTGGAATGCAGTGGCCCAAGGACTCGGTGTCAAATTACATCGCACCACAGCCTACCACCCACAGCCGAATGGCCTCTGTGAACATTTCCACCGATCACTGAAAGCCGCTCTGAGGGCCAGCCTCCAGGACGCTGGATGGGCAGACAAGCTACCGTGGGTCCTATTGGGCCTTTGCCACGGCCCCCAAAGAAGACCTTCACTCTTCATCAGCGGAGCTGGTGTACGGTCAGCCGCTGTGAGTCCCGGGGGATTTCCTGCCAGCCGCTGTGAGTCCCGGGGGATTTTCTGCCAGCTTCGACGAAGCCATGGTCCGCGTCTGACCAGCTTACTAGTCACCAGGAGGCGGCCAGATGCTTCGCACCGGTGCCCACTTCGCACCACGGGCTGCAGAGTTCGCACGTTCCCCCGGAGCTTCACAAGGCTGTGTACGTCTTCATTCGCCACGATGCTCATAGGGATCCACTCAAGGCCCCATATACTGGTCCCTTCCACGTGTTGGAGGCAGGGGACAAAACCTTCACGGTAGATGTCGGTGGTAAACCGGACCACATTTCAGTCGATCGCTTAAAGCCAGCACAACTGGACCTCGACCGCCCCGTCGAGACAGCACAACCGCCGAGACGAGGTCGGCCACCCATCGCCGTTACAGCAGACCAAGTGCAACCGCCCGCCAGACCGCCAGCCGCCCAGCAGCCTCCACCTCAGGAGTACAGGAATCATTCTGACAGGCTCATCAGACCCCCTCACCGTTTGACTTTGTCCATTAAAGTGAATTTGGGGGGGCGCATGTGGCGGAGCCACTGAATGACTCTGGGCAACTGTATATAATTCCCTTTAACGATGTTCTAACACCAGCCTAAGCCTGTACCATTGTGTTAGACATTGTTTTGTATATAGTGTTTGTATGTACGGGGCGTGGCCCCTTTAAGAGCGTGGGAAAACGCGGGCAAACGCGATGACGTCACGTCGCAAACCACGTGACTGTCCGGGCAGTCCTCGTGGAATCTCCATCTTGTTAAGACCTGTTTTCGTGGTTCTCCTGTATCGATGTCAACAAACTGTTTGAACTCGTTTAGTCTTACATTAAACACCTGTTTGATTGATCTCCTGAGTCGACCTCAGTTATTGGTTAGGAATTCGTCAATTCCTATAGAACTACATTTGCCATTTTTCAGTTCCTAGATGCTACTGTGCAATCTTTTTTTTAATTCATTTTTATTTATCCAAAGCAATTCTACCTTGAAACTGAAAAATGAATAGAAGCAGAATGGCAAAAAGGATTTATAGCAGGAGACACAGCAAAGAAATGAGAAGTAAATTTACTAGAATGATGAATAAACAAAATGTGTGTTACGTGGTTGATATAAACCAAACTCATTTTAAAATTGTCTAAAAACTGTAGAGCATAAAAATGCAGTAGTGGGCTTATTGCCAAAACTTGGAAAGTAGTTTTAAATCCCTTGTTATTTATTCTGAGTGAACGTGGGGCAATGCACCTTTAAGTATATATAAATCTGTGGTGTAGCTAAATTGAATTACTGGTGGCGATTTTTGTCTTGCTACCGTCTTGCCTAAAAATTGGGGTAGCGAGTCAAAAATCACATGGAGGATTAACCTGTCAATTTACCCAAACCGATTATTACAGGTGTAATATAAGTGGGTAGAACAAATGAAGGACAGAGACATGAGTTGCTAGTCCATGTGCTTGCTTTACCAGGCCAGAGTGAACTGAACATGCTCATACTAAACCTGTAACAAACCATGTGATAATATATTACACTGCTTTCCCCCTTTAAAAAAATGTATGTATTCCCCTCTCAAATACAACAAAATTATGGTCCCACCTTTTCCAGCATTATATGTACCACATAACAAAAACTCCTGGCTTATTTTCTTTTAAATCAACTACAAATGAACGACAAATCCAGTTTAATAACAGGTTTGCGGAGCCTTCCTGATCTCCTTACAGAAGGTTTTGCTGTTGAACCAGTTTTCGGGCTGTTTTGTTTTGGTTCCGAACTCAAAGAAGTAGGTACCACCACTCTGTTTTCCCACTTGATACAACCTTGCTCACAAGACAATTCGGTATGACGGTTATGGAATGGTTTCAACTCTGTGTCCAGACACTGATCAGTCCATCCATTCAAGGTGTTTTCATACACTCTTTTCCGTACTGAATCCTTTTGAGTCTCATCTACATCTCAGTTGCATTCATGGGCAAGTCTTTGTCAACTGCACCTAGCATGAAAATAGCACCTTCACTCCCAACACACGAGTCCTCATGTGGCAACCTGGACAAGGAATCTGTGATTGTGTTCTGCTTTGAAGTGCGATATTTAATCATATAGTCATATTGTGACAACAACACTGCCCAACGTTGCATTCCTGATGCGGCCATTACAGGGATGGCAGATTTGGGCCCCAATATTACTAGGAGCGGTTTGTGATGAGTTATCAGGGTAAACTTTCTGCCGATCAGGAACTGTTGGAATTTCTTGATTCCAAACACTATGGCACGTGCTTCCTTTTCAATTTGCGCATAGTTTCTTTCACTCTTTGTGAGGGTTTGCAATTAGTTTTGGTGTTGGCTTTGTGACTGTAAACCTCGGCTGCACTAGTCACTTGAGTTGGACGGAGCTCCCTAGCATTCTTAGACGCCATCTCCATAGATAGGGCAATTTTGCATGCTATGTCAAACATTAGGATCGGTGTGTTCAGTAACTTGGACTGTGTGCGCTCATCCACCAGTCCACACACAAACTTAACTCACAACGCATGATCTAAAAATATGCCGAAGTTACAATGCAAAGACAGGTTTTTAAGAGCTACAATGTACTCACTGATGGTTTCACTTTGTTTTTGGTTTCTGGTATCAAGCTTATAGCTCTCTGCTATAATGGCTTTGGGTCGAAATGGTCCTCGAGTTTCTCGACAATGTCTTCAAATGACACATTCTTCGTTTTCCCTGGCGTGAATAGATTTGTCAATGTTCCGTAGACATCTGGCCCGATCTCCATTAGAAAAATTGCTTTTTTATGTTCACAAATTACTTTATTTTGAGCTTGAACATTCCCATCTGCACCTTCGGTCTCAATAATGTTATTGATCTTAAAAAACATCTCCATCCACTCAATGTAAGAACTGAATGGCGAGCTCGGTCATACATGCCGAGGCTTCCGATGAATCCCGTAGGCGCGGCCACGGTTGTCCCGATCCCATCGAACAATGACGCAGCATGCTACCTATGTACATGTGAGACTCAACACCATTGTTGCTGTGTATACATACACACGAAGGCGAAGCACAGATGATTCTGCATCAGCATTAACAGTAAAACATCACTAAAAATTCAGTTTAGGTGTCACAAATTCACCTTAAATGTTTCTACTCGAAGGTTGAACACTGTGTCCTTCCATGATCCCTAAAAATGGCTTTGGGATCCCATTCTCGTCACCAAAGATGTAATATACAGTATGTGGGTAGAACAAATAAAGGACAGAGACATGAGTTGCTAATCCATGTGCTTGCTTTACCAGGCCAGAGCGAACTGAGCATGCTCATACTAAACCATGTGACAAACCATGTGATAATACATTACAAAGGGGATCTTGATTTAAGGGGGCCAGAGCTCCTGCAGTTTCCAGCAGTATTTAAAGGGGTCCTTACCTGCTGTAAGGTGAAGCTGGAAGAAGTTCTGGCATTCATTTTTACTGCAGCTTGCTTGTGTACTTTAAGCCTTAATGGTGCCCAGTATTTGATCTCCTTGCCACTGTAGGCACTGCAAAAATGTTCCCTGCCACTATAAACCACTGCTCCCTTTCACTCCTGGCACTTCCACCCCTGCCCTTTAAGATGCTTCTGCAGGCCTATCAAACTTGCCCTTCCTGCTGGATCTCCGACCCTCCTACTCACCGAGCTGCCTCTAAGGAGCACTACAGCTCACTAATTCACCTGTCCAATATTGTGGCTGTCACTTCCCACACCCGGCCCCATCAACCACACACCTGATCTTAGTTCTGTGCTTAACTGCAGGCAGCCCTCATCTTGCTTAGCTGTCAACCACCAGTAGGGAATTTTGTGTGTTCTTGTACATAGTAACGCTTCCTGATCAAGGCTTGCAAAATTTACTCCTTGTTAGATAGAAGCTGAGTTGTGCATTGTGCAACAGTGAAGTGCAACCTCAGTATTGCTTCAGCTAATAGACCAAATTAAACTGCGTAGCAGCAATGCACAAATGGACTTAATTGTCTTTAATTATGTGAATTATTATTTTTTGGCCTGTGCTTTTCAGTGACCAATCAACAATGGCCCAGAACTTGGTGTCGGGGGCTTGCCGCGCGTGCAAGCCCCCGATCTGCACTCACCCTGCGCGCTGACATCTGAAGCCCGGGCCTGCTTGCATTTCCTGTCACAGGCCCGGTTCAGATGTCAGCGCGCAGTGCTTACCTGATCCAGCGGCGTAGCTAGTGCGATGTGCCGGCTGGGATCAGGTGAGCACTGTACAACCAATCAGGGGAGGGGAAGGTTCATTCATGAGTTTGAGAGTAAGAACTGTCAAACTCATGAAAACTACGGGGGCCCAAAACACTATTTAAACTTTAAATAAAAATTTAAAAAACATCCCAATCATTAAATTAAGTATAAATAAGTTTAAAAAATAATTTAAACAATTTTTTTTTTGAAAAAAATTAATTTTTAATAAAAAGGGTCTAAAACTAAACTTACCTTATTGTAGATTCTTTAAAATAATAAACCTGTGGAAAAAAAATTCTAAATTGCACTAAAACACCACTTACCTGTAAAAATAAATACTTACGTGTGCTTTTTACAAGCGTAAAGACCGGAGGCCTTTACACATGCACAAATCCCCCAAAACAGAGGAAATCCAAGACGCACGCGTTGCCCCCTACAGCGCACGCGCTAGCCCCTTCAACTCTTGGGTTAGAGGAGAGGAAATGCCGGTTTTCAGCGCATGCGCTGTGCATGCTGAAAACCGGCATTTCCTCTGGCCAGACGCGTGAGTACCCCTTCCGTACTCACGCGTTTGGGGAGGAATTACTGTCCCAATGATTAGCACACTACTCTAATCACACCCTCTGACTCTCCCACTCCCTGGTGGTAGGGCCCACACTTTTCTTGACCAAACTACATCTCAGGAAAATATCATCAATGAAACAATCAACAAATGAGCAAATTAAACACCCTGGCTCCGAATTTCCTCACATTGCACTGAACGGGGGAGTAAAATGGCAGTGGGGACTCAGTATAAGGGCGCAAGTTGGGCAGAACCCATTTCCACCAGGTTCTGTCCCAGATTCAGCCCTGTGAAATTTCCGTTTAGGACGGGGGTTGGTTCATGGTGGGATAGTTTCATACATCCCAGTTCAAGTCATCACTGCCCCCGTTGCACTCAATGTATCTTATAAGCAGGTAAATGAGGCACTGTGATTTGCCAGGGTCAGCTGATGCTGGTGGACCTGCTACATTTAAAGGTGCTAACTTTCTGAACAGAATTGGCCCATAGCTCAGGTTTGCCTCCATAGTTTTGAAATGATTTTCTGTCTTGGAGAGCTACTGAGATAGACTTTAAACTGCCGAAATGGGGTGGGTTACCAGCAAACTTAGAACCTCGGCTTGCAGTACAGGATACTATCTAGCAGCATGAGTTTCCTGTGGGAATTCCCTTTGGACACAATGTTGAAGAAGGAGGAGTAGGTAGACCTGAAGACAGCAAATGAGATTGTAAGAGCATTGAAGAAGAATGAGTTCAACCCGTAACTACCCATCCCCACCAACCCCCCCCCCCCCAACCCCCACCAGACCATATGAGTCTATAGGCCCAGGATATTTTATGATGGTATGAGTGACAAGCTGTGTCTTTGCAAACTTAGAAGCTCTGGATGACCTGTGCCAACTTCAACACCCAGACCCACTATCCAGATCATGTGCCCAAACAGTTCTTCCAGTAGCTGTCAAAGTGAGTATAGCTCTATATTTTTATGTCACTGGCTCATTCCAGGCTGCAATGGGGTATTTTTGTAACATTACCTAGGGGACCATCCAGTCCTGCATTCACCAGACCACCGATGCCATCTTTAGGAGAGTTGAGGTATTCATCCATTTTAGTATGATTCCATGCATTCCAAACATTTATTATTTTAAGCTGACTGTCAGTTTTTCAAACCACACATCAATTTGTTGGTATTTCACAGGAAAAGTCAACCTTTTTCACTGGGATTGGCGGTCACCAATATGAACCAATCAGATAAGTTGAAGGTACAATTGGAGGGCACCAGCATGAACCAATCAAATCAGTTGAAGGCACAATTGGCAATCACCAATATGAACCAATCAGATAAGTTGAAGGTACAATTGGAGGGCACCAGCATGAACCAATCAAATCAGTTGAAGGCACAATTGGCAATCACCAATATGAACCAATCAAATCAGTTGAAGGCACAATTGGCGGTCACCAATATGAACTAATCAGATCAGTTGGAGGCACAATTGGCGGTCACCAATATGAGCCAATCAGATCAGTTGAAGGCACGATTGGCGGTCACCAATATGAGCCAATCAGATCAGTTGAAGGCACAATTGGCAGTCACCAATATGAACCAATCAGATCAGTTGAAGGCATAATTGGCAGTCACCAATATGAACCAATCAGATCAGTTGCAGGACAGTAATGGTTGTTTGAACCATTTTTTTCTTCTACTGTTGGATGTGCACAAACTTGGACCAGAAAGCTTTAAGGTAAGTAATTGGTTTCTCAGCATCACAGTTCCAGGTGGTTTTCTTTATTGACTGCCTCAAATGTAGCTCCCAAATTCAAACTTTAAAGCACTATTAATTTCCCTCAGGTCTGGCTGTAGTCTTATCTGAAGGTTTATTATCTTCACGATTAGTTGCAGCTGCCTTTTTGGGGCTAAGAAGGGTGTTCCCTGGTGTGAATGCATTAGCTGGCTTTATTGAGCATTCCTTTCACTACTCTTGTGTAATTGCTGGGATCTGGAAATTAAGTTGGGGTAATTTCCATATTTTGGATTTTACTACTGTGTACTCCTGTGATGTGAACCTTTGTTTTTTGTTTGTGTGAGTCGCAGTGCCCAGTTATTTTCTGTAATTTTGCTGTTTTCAATTTGTTTACACAAATATGGTTGCAAGGTTCCTTTGTTAGTGTGGAGTGACTGGGAAGAGAGGCCACACCACCTATATTAGAACTGTCAACACCCATGAGGAAATATAAGGAGTGGCATTAATCATCAGTAAGAGTATAATAGGTTGCAAACCCAGACAAAAGGCAGTCAATCAGATCCATCTGAGAGCACAAACGTCAGCAGCCCTTGCCTGTTCCTGCAAATCACGTTTTTGTTCACTTTACTTGTAGTATGTAACTTTCATTTTCAGTAGAGGAAAATAAACGTTTTTTACAAGGTCAAAAGAACAATATAAACTCGAAATTACTGGTGGACGAATGCTTAATGTTCAATTGATTTTCCTCTATTTTATTCCATTATGTTCAGATGTTCTGCGACCAGCCCGAAAGCCGCATTGGGAGAAAGTTTTCCGCTAGTTGTTCGTTTAGTTGGCAGAGCACGATGTGGGTGAGAATATTATCTGCGGCTGATTGAAGTGAAATTCAGCGGTGATTATCGCAGCACGAGCGGTCACCTTTGCACTTGTAGAGGTGCCCAATTTTGGCGACCTTGAAATCTTGCAGCAGAATCATGGTCCCAGATTTTATTTCTCGAGGGCAAATGAGTCTTTTGTGGCAAATCCAAGAAACGTGTCGAGAAGAGCACTAGAATTTCTGATGTTTCTGTTGACCTGACAAAGGCATTCAGTGCTGTGAATTGTGATGTGCTGTGGGAGATTCTTCTGGCAGATTTGTGAATATTGCCTGGCAATTACACCATGGTATGATGACCCAACTAATAGAGCAAGGTCACCTATCATCGCTATTTGTAGTCACTGACTGAGTCAAATAACATTGTGTTCTTGCTCCAACCTTGTTCAGGGTGCTGTTTGCTGTGGTATTGCTCAAGGGATTAAAGAACTGTGACAGAGGAATTTATATTCGGCATTGTACAGGCAGTGACATCTTCAACCTTCGATGGCTGCGTGCAAAAATAAAAGTAATGCAGATAACCACGACTTGCTTTTTGTCAATGACTGCCTGCTACTCGCCTACACTAGAGGATATTCAGATGCTATCTGAATGCTTTGCTCAGGCGGGGCAAAGTTTTGGCCTTACCACCAACTTAAAAAAGACAGAAGTCATGGTCCGCCCCCTACCTGATCATCCAGTCACGTCCCCTCCCTGATCATCCAGTCACGCCCCCTACCTGATCATCCAGTCACGCCCCCTACCTGATCATCCAGTCATGTCCCCTACCTGATCATCCAGTCACGCCCCCTACCTGATCATCCAGTCACGTCCCCTACCTGATCATCCAGTCACGCCCCCTACCTGATCATCCAGTCACGCCCCCTACCTGATCATCCAGTCACGCCCCTTACCTGATCATCCTGTCACGTCCCCTACCTGATCATCCAGTCACGTCCCCTACCTGGTCATCCAGTCACGCCCCCTACCTGATCATCCAGTCATGTCCCCTACCTGATCATCCAGTCACGCCCCTACCTGATCATCCAGTCACGTCCCCTACCTGATCATCCAGTCACGCCCCTTACCTGGTCATCCAGTCACGCCCCTTACCTGGTCATCCTGTCACGTCCCCTACCTGATCATCCAGTCATGCCCCCTACCTGGTCATCCAGTCACGTCCCCTACCTGATCATCCAGTCACGCCCCTTACCTGGTCATCCAGTCACGTCCCTTACCTGGTCATCCAGTCACGTCCGCTACCTGGTCATCCAGTCACGTCCCTTACCTGATCATCCAGTCATGTCCCCTACCTGGTCATCCAGTCACGCCCCCTACCTGATCATCCAGTCACGTCCCCTTACCTGGTCATCCAGTCACGTCCCCTACCTGGTCATCCAGTCATGCCCCTTACCTGATCATCCAGTCACGTCCCTTACCTGGTCATCCAGTCACGCCCCCCTACCTGATCATCCAGTCACGCCCCCTACCTGATCATCCAGTCACGCCCCTTACCTGGTCATCCAGTCACGTCCCCTACCTGGTCATCCAGTCACGCCCCCTACCTGATCATCCAGTCACGTCCCCTACCTGATCATCCAGTCACGTCCCCTTACCTGATCATCCAGTCATGCCCCTTACCTGATCATCCAGTCACGCCCCCTACCTGATCATCCAGTCACGTCCCTTACCTGGTCATCCAGTCACGCCCCTTACCTGGTCATCCAGTCACGTCCCCTACCTGGTCATCCAGTCATGCCCCTTACCTGATCTTCCAGTCACGTCCCTTACCTGGTCATCCAGTCACGCCCCCCTACCTGATCATCCAGTCACGCCCCCTACCTGATCATCCAGTCACGCCCCTTACCTGGTCATCCAGTCACGTCCCCTACCTGGTCATCCAGTCACGTCCCCTACCTGATCATCCAGTCACGTCCCCTTACCTGATCATCCAGTCATGCCCCTTACCTGATCATCCAGTCACGCCCCCTACCTGATCATCCAGTCACGTCCCTTACCTGGTCATCCAGTCACGCCCCTTACCTGGTCATCCAGTCACGTCCCCTATCTGGTCATCCAGTCATGTCCCCTACCTGATCATCCAGTCACGTCCCCTTACCTGATCATTCAGTCATGTCCCTTACCTGATCATCCAGTCACGCCCCCTACCTGATCATCCAGTCACGTCCCCTACCTGATCATCCAGTCACGTCCCCTACCTGATCATCCAGTCACGTCCCCTTACCTGATCATCCAGTCATGTCCCTTACCTGATCATCCAGTCACGCCCCCTACCTGATCATCCAGTCACGCCCCCTACCTGATCATCCAGTCACGCCCCCTACCTGGTCATCCAGTCACGTCCCTTTCTTGGTCATCCAGTCACGTCCCCTACCTGATCATCCAGTCATGTCCACTTACCTGATCAACCAGTTATGCCCCCTACCTGGTCATCCTGTCACGTCCCTTACCTGGTCACCCAGTCACACCCCCTACCTGATCACCCAGTCACGCCCCTACCTGGTCATCCAGTCACGCCCCCTACCTGGTCATCCAGTCACGCCCCTACCTGATCACCCAGTCACGCCCCTGTGGTTATGCTCAATAACTTACCACTTAAGATCCCGGACAAATTCTGCCACTGCAGTGGTGTTCTCTCACAGAATGTCACAATCGACGACGTCACTTACCCGCAGATCCCCCTATAAAATGTACCTTCAATGCTCAAAACCCCCCTCAGCACTGCTTCAAACTGTGGTTTTATGTATTTTGAGATTTTTACCTACAATAAAAGTGATGAAACATTGAGTATACCTGCAGCTTCAGTTCTCACTTGCCCAGATAACATTGCAACCATTCATCTGCACATCTTATAAGGCTTATATTGAGGGCTGTTCTTGAGCTGCAGTTTTTCTGGGACTGTCGGCTTTTTAAAAAAAACTGTTGGTCAGGTTTTACTAGTTTCCTAGGTTAGTATGTATGTGACTCTAAGGCAGCAGCATAAAAGGATCATTCAGTTCTGTAATGTTGCTGTGTTTCCTAAAGTTCGAGGGCCATTGATGGGACTGCAGGCTCCTATTTGGAACCTGTTGGTGTCAGCCTTGGCTCAGTGGTAGTAGCACTCTTGCCTCTGAGTCAGAAAGTTGTGTATTCAAGCCCCACCTGGCACAGAATCCAGGCTGACACTTCAGTGCAGTACTGAGGGAGTGCTACAGTGTTGGAGGTGGTGTCTTTTGATGAGATGTTAAGCTGAGACCCCGTCTGCCCTTTCAGGTAGATGTAAAAGTTCCCATGGCACTATTTAAAGAAGAGCAGCAGAGTTCTGGTCACCATTTATTCCTCAACCAATATCACTAAAATACCTTTCACCCCACCAGCCTCCACATTCAACAGATCATCCTCCACCATTTCTGCCACCCCCAACGTGACCCCACCACCAAACGCATCTTCCCCTCCCCTCCCCTCCCTTTTCAGCATTCCGTAGGGACCGCTCCCTCCGAGACACCCTGGTCCACTCCTCTATCATCCCCAGCACCCCTTCCCCTTCGCCCGGCACCTTCCTGTGCAAGCGCAGGAGATGCAACACCTGCCCATATACCTCCACCCTTCCCACTGTCCAGGGCCCCAAACACCCCTTCCAGGTGAAACAGTGATTTACTTGTACTTCTTGCAATTTAGTATACTGTATTTGCTGCTCACGATGTGGTCTCCTCTACATTGGGGAGACCAAATGCAGATTGGGTGACCACTTTGCGGAACACCTCCGTTCAGTCCGTAAGGGTGACCCCGAGCTTCCGGTCGCCTGTCATTTCAATTCACCGCTCCATTCCCACTCAGACCTCACCGTCCGTGGCCTCTTGCATTGTTCCACGGAAGCTCACTGTAAACTCGAGGAACAGCACCTCATCTTCCGATTAGGCACTTTACAGCCTTCCGGACTCAATATCGAGTTCAACAATTTCAGATCATAACCTCGGCCCCTATTATATTTTTATATTTTTTATCCACACTTTTGGTTTGTGACTTTTCCATTTTTTTTCTCTCTCCCACATGGCAGCTGTCTTTCACTCTGCCAGCGCATTTCACACTTCATCTAGAGCCATTGTCTGTTTCTTTACCTGTCCTATTACTATCTCGTCTCACCTTGAATATCTCTTAATGTCTCTTCTTTCATCCCCTCCCCCATTTCCCAGCCCCCAAACGTCCTTTTAATCTTTTCACTTCCTGCCTTTTTTTCTCAGTTCTGTAGAAGGGTTTCGACCCGAAACGTTGACTCTGTTTCTCTCTCCACGGATGTTGCCTGGCCTGCTGAGTTTTTCCAGCGTTTCCTGTTGTTATTTCACTAAAAGAGCTTATCTGGTCAAATATCTCATTGCTGTTTGTGGGACATTGCTTTGTGCAAGTTGGCTGCCATGTTTCATTACATTACAGCAGTGACTACACTTCAAAATATACTTAATTGGTTGTGATGTGCTTTGGGATTTCCTGAGGCCATGAAAGGCACTATGTAAATACAAGTTTGTTCTTTCTTTCTTTATATTGAATTTCCTGAATGGAAAGGGATTCCACTCCCTGAATGTTTAAATTGTTTGTGACCAACAACGAGTTCTCCATGTCAACGTCAAAATTGCCGTGAATTGTCATTACACTATTGCCATGAGGCAGTCCAGCCTTCCAGTTTTATTCAAGGGAGACTTCCAAGTATCGGGATGGATTATGGGCTTCGAATGCTCATGACCCCACTTTGAGTGCCATCCTCACCAAGGGATACAATGAGGCACGTTGATCGACTCGGAACAATAGTAATATAGGAGCAGGAGTAGGCCATTCAGCCCCTTGAGCCAGTTCCGCCATTCAATGAGATCATAGCTGATCTGCGACCTAACTTTGGACCATATCCCTTAATCGAAGTTTTCAAGATATTAAAGGGAACAGATAGGGTAGATAGAGAGAAACTATTTCCGCTGGTTGAGGATTCTAGGACTAGGGGGCATAACCTTTAGTTAACAAAACGTTATCAATCTCAGATTTAAAATTAACAATTGATCTAGCATCAATTGCCATTTGCGGAAGAGAGTTCCAAACTTCTACTACCCTTTGTGTGTAGAAGTGTTTCCTAATTTCACTCCTGAAAGGTCTGACTCTAATTTTTAGACTATGCCCCCTAGTCCTAGAATCCTCAGCCAGTGGAAATAGTTTCTCTCTATCTACCCTATCGGTTCCCTTTAATATCTTGAAAACTTCAATCAGATCGCCCTTTAACCTTCTAAATTCTAGGGAATACAACCCTAACTTGTGTAATCTCTCTTCGTAACTTAACCCTTGAAGTCCAGGTATCATCCTGGTAAACCTACACACCACTCCCTCCAAGGCCATTATATCCTTCCTCGGGTGTGGTGTCCAGAACTGTTCACAGTACTCCAGGTGTGGTCTAACCAGGGTTTTGTACACCTGCAGCATAACTTCTACCCCTTGTATTCTAGTCCTCTAAATATAAAGGCCAGCATTCCATTAGCCTTTTTGATTATTTTCTCTACCTATTCATGACATTTTAATGATCTACTTGGACCCCCAAGTCTCTTTGGACCTCCACTGTTTTTACCTTTTCACCATTTAGAAAGTACCCTGTTCTATCCTTTTTTGGTCCAAAGTGGATGACTTCACATTTGCTTACATTGAAATCCATTTGCCACAGTTTTGCCCATTCACTTAATTTATCAATATCCCTTTGTAATGTTATGCTTTCATCTACACTGCCTACAATGCCGCCTTACCATTGTGTCGTCGGCAAATTTGGATATGTGACTTTCTATGGCATCATCTAAGTCATTAATAAATACTGTGAATAGTTGAAGCACCAACACAGATCCCTGTGGGACACCACTAGTCACATCCTGCCAATTTGAGTAACTACCCATTATCCCTACTCTCTGTCTCCTGACGTTCAGCCAATTTCCTAAACAGGTCAATAATTTCCCCTCAATTCCATAGGCTTCTACCTTAGATGGTCTCTTATGTGGGATGTTATCAAATGCCTTCTGGAAGTCCATATAAATAACATCCATAGACATTCCCTTGTCCACTACTTTAGTCACCTCTTCAAAAAATTCAATCAGGTTTGTCAGGCATGACCTACCTTTCACAAATCCATGCTGGATCTCTCTGATCAACTGAAAATGTTCAAAGTGTTCAGTCACCCTATCCTTAATTATAGACTCTAGCAATTTCCCGGCAACAGATGTTAGGCTAACTGGTCTATAATTTCCTGGTTTCCCTCTCTCGCCATTGTTAAATAGCGGAGTGATGGGCAATTTTCCAGTCTAAAGGAACGGTTCCTGAATCAAGAGAACTTTGGAAGATTATAGTTAGGGCATCTCCAATCTGCTCACCTACTTCCTTTAAAATTCTGGGATGGAAACCATCTGGTCCTGGAGATTTGTCACTCTTTAGTGCCATTATTTTTTTCATTACTGTTATTTTACTTACGTTAATTTTATGGAGTCCCTGTCCCCGATTCAATATTAGTTTCCTTGGGATTTCTGGGATGCTAGCCTCTTCCTCACTGACACAAAGTAATTATTCAACATGTCCGTAATTTTCTTATTATCATTGAAAATATCACCGCTTTCAGTTTTTAAGGGGCCAACATTGTTCCTGACCACCCTCGTTTTCCTAATGTAATTGTAAAAATTCTTCATATTGATTTTGATAGTCCTTGCAAGTTTCTTTTCATACTCCTTTTTTGTAGCTCTTACTATCTGTTTTGTGACCCTTTGTTGTTCTTTGTATCATTCCCATTTGCCAGGATCTGTGCTATTTTTTGCATTTTTGTATGCTTTTTCTTTTAGTTTTATGCTGTTCATTACCTCTCCAGTCATCCATGGCTTTTTCTTTTGGCAAGTAAAGCTCTTGCCCCTCAGGGGTATAAACTGGTTCTGTATCACATTAAATTATTTTTTAAACATCTCCCACTGATCTTCTGTCATTTTACCCATTAACAGATTTGCCCAGTTTACTGTGGACAGTCTCTGTCCCATAGGTGGTCATTAAGAGAACTATTGTGGTTCTGAAGGTTTCAGTGTCTGGAAAGATCAGAAGGAACACTGCAGTTTGCTCTAAAGTGGGTCTCTTGCCTTGTGGCTGCTTGCTGTACCCATAGTACTTTGTTATTTAGAAAGAAATTGAAATGGAAGCCCTAGGAGAGGAATCCCTGTGAAATGGTTGTGAAGATGTATGAGGCAGCTTAATTCATCCAAATCCAAACTAGATAAAAGCAGAATGTTGTTTGTGCCAGTTTTGAGGGCAATAGCAGGCGTAAGCAGTAGGAGGTGTCCCATTGTGATTGGAGAAGAAACTTGTGCAGCAAGTGAAGGGAAGGATTGGTAGTGCTGGGATAAAGTATAATGGGCCGTATTTTCCGATGCCTATGGATGTGTATGTGCTGTGTACACACCCGTAGGGACATCGGAAATGCCGGTTTCAGGCATGCCAAGCACATGCGCTGAAAACCGCCATTTCCGATCTGTCAAGAATGCTCTTGACAGATCCTCTGCCTGCCCTGGAGAAAGGCCTCTGTGGGTGGATAGTACCGCTTTCTGGAGAATCTCCACCCGCAGAAAACCCTTAGAAATCTTATGCCTGCTTTTACCAGCATAAGATTTGAAAAAAGTTTTTTAAAAATAAATTTTTTCACTCATTTATCATTTAAAAAATACTTTAAAAAAGGTAAGTTTATTTTTAGCCCCATAAAATACTTTAATTATTTTTTTCAAAAAATTACATTTTTGTTTAAAATATTTATTGTAATTTCAACTCATTTTAAAAATGTGATTTAAAAAATTTTTTATTTAATGTTTTACAGTGTTTTTGGGGTGATCTCCATTCATATATTTGACAGGTCTATCTGTCAAGTGTATGAAGGGAGATTCCCTTCTCCTATTGGCTCCCCCATGGCCCACGTGATCCCAGGGACACTTGCGAACTGCATGTGCCTCTGGGATACGTAGGCCTTGCGCATTTCAAGTTGGTGAGGCCCAGGAGCGGAAGTGTTTGGACCTCAGGAGCCCTCGGGTAAGTCCGTAGATTTTTTCCAGATTGGAGGCCTCCGCACGCAGGAAGCCTCCGATCGGAAAATACGGGCCATTGTTGTAAGGCTGCATTCGGAGTAAGAGAGATGTCTTGCCTTGGCAGTCCTGGTAAGATGGCATTGCTGGCAGGTCCTGGGAGTGATGCCGCTGGCACTGATCTGCTCAGCCACCTCTCTCCATGCACGCTGACTTATTTGTCGTGCTGCCAGGGAAACAGGACCTCCTGCCCAATTCAGCAAAAAAATAAAGGAACATCCATATTAAAGTTGTTAACTGTCTGGTGTTCGTAGCTCAACAGAAAACCAATAATCTGTCTTTTAAGCATTCATTTTTCCACTTCTGTTCCTTGTGATTTGGAGGAATCAATTATTGATATTAACATTGTCAATAATTTTGTATCTGCAGCAAAAAAAACATCAGCACCCAAGCCTGTTCTATCCCTATGTTGGCCATATCCAGTTTTGGAATGAAGAAAAAGTAGGCACTACTACATTTTTACTTTATTATAGCACATGGTTTCATGTGTCGCAGCTAAAGAAAACTATTACAAGTATTCTAGGATCCTTACACAACTCTATATTAGAAAGAAAGAAAAATACAGTGGAGAAGAGATTTGCACCTCACCACGGGTATGGCAGAATAATGAGGGTATGTTGGTAGCAGGCACAGAATCACACCTAATTGCTTTTACGGTTGGGCAAATAACAAGTCTGACAGCTTATCCCTAGGAAATTGTACACCTGTTTTACATGATAAAAGTATAGACACCTTATTTCACGCAAGAAGCAGATAACAGTAAATAACACTGGCAAGTAATTGGAAGCATGTGGAGTTGAGGGGAAATTGTATATAGCAGCAGAGATTTGCACTTCATTGAAGGCACATCATAGGACGAAAGTGCATCAATACCCTGGAAATTACAGTGGTATCAGGGATCAAGGGATATGGGGAGAAGGCAGGGACAGGGTACTGAGTTTGGATGATCAGCCATGATCTCACTGAATGGCGGAGCAGGCTCGAGGGGCCGAATGGCCTACTCCTGCTCCTATCTTCTATGTTTCTATGTTTGTCATACAAGCTTAATGCACTTGTATCATATTCCTCTCTCTGCTATTTAATGGAGGCATTATCCCATTTGTTTTAAATGGATTAACTTCTCCATTAAAATAATGAAGAGAGGAATTTGCTACAAACACATTGGAGGTGATTTTGACTTTGGGTGATATGTAAAGTGGACAATATTGATTCGGTCGCCCCCTTATACTTCTCTCCCAGTTTTCATTTCCATTGTGTGTTTGTAGGACAACATCACTCACAGTAATTTTCAGGCTTATATGTACAGTTGCGTGCAATAGCCAACTGACTATAACAGCCATAACCAATCAAATTACAATGGCAGGCCAGCACTTCTTAATGAGTTCCTTAAACGCAATACAATGTTCAGTTAGTAATGGAAAGATAATTTAATTCATGACATTTTCTGACTTGTTTTGATTGTAATAGAGTTAAAACAAAATTCCATCAGGATGCTATGAGTATATTCGGCAGCCTGAAGATGCCTCTATATGAGTAAATATAGAGCTGTTCAATTCCCACCTTCCCCTTCCCCTAGTTCATGGCAATGCTGATTTTAAGGGAAAGATTTCTAAGGTACCAATTTATTGGCCAAACATTCATAAGGACATAAGAACATAAGAAGTAGGAGCATGAGTAGGCCATACGGCCCCTCGGGCCTGCTCCGCCATTCAATAGGATCATGGCTGATCTGAATCTAGACTCACGTCCACTTCCCTGCCCTCTCCCCATAACCCCTTATTCCCTTATCAGCTAGGAAACTGTCTATGATAGCAAAATACTGCAGATGTTGGAAATCCGAAATAACAACAGAAAATGCTGGAAAAACTCAGCAGGTCAGGCAACATCCGTGGAGAGAAATTTGAGTTGACGTTTCGGGTTGGACCCTTCTTCAAAACTGGAAAGAAAAGAAACTAGATCGAAGGCAGGTCTGCGATCGGACAAAAGAATAAAAGAAACAAAAGAAGTAAAAGAGATTAGAAGCTAGACGAGATGGTAATAGGCTGGGATTAGGTGTAAAGTGTACTGGCAGGGCGAAAGATAGCTGCCAGGTGTGAGAGAGAAACAAAAGGAAAGGGGGGGGGAAAGGAGTGGAACAATTACAAGAGAAAATGAAATGGGGGCCGAGCTTATGATCTGAAATTGTTGAACTCGATATTGAGTCCGGAAGGCTGCAGACTGCCTAATCGGAAGATGAGGTGCTGTTCCTCGAGCTTACGTTGAGCTTTCGTGGAACAATACAAGAGGCCAAGGACGGTGAGGTCCGAGTGGGAATGGAGCGGTGAATTAAAATGACAGGCGACCGGAAGCTCGGGGTCACCCTTACGGACTGAACGGAGGTGTTCCGCAAAGCGGTCACCCAATCTGCGTTTGGTCTCCCCAATGTAGAGGAGACCGCATCGTGAGCAGCGAATACAGTATACTAGATTGCGAGAAGTACAAGTAAATCGCTGTTTCACCTGGAAGGGGCGTTTGGGGCCCTGGACAGTGGGAAGGGGGGAGGTATAGGGGCAGGTGTTACATCTCCTCCGCTTGCACGGGAAGGTGCCAGGCGAAGAGGAAGGGCTGTTTGGGGTGATAGAGGAGTGGACTAGGGTGTCTCGGAGGGAGCGGTCCCTGCGGAATGCTGAAAGGGGAGGGGAGGGGAAGATACGTTTGGTGGTGGGATCACTTTGGAGGTAGCGGAAATGCCGGAGGATGATCCGTTGAATGTGGAGGCTGGTGGGGTGAAAGGTGAGGACAAGGGGAACCCTATCGTGGTTCCGGGAGGGAGGGGCAGGGGTGAGGGCAGAAGTGCGGGAGATAGAACTGACACAGTCGAGGGCAGTGTCAACCACAGTAGAGGGGAATCCTCAGTTGCGGAAAAAGGAAGACATGTCTGAAGCACTGGTGTGGAAGGTGGCGTCGTCGGAGCAGATACGGCGGAGGCGGAGAAACTGGGAGAATGGAATAGAGTCCTTACAGGAAGCGGGGTGGGAGGAAGTGTAGTCCAGGTAGCTGTGGGAGTCAGTGGGCTTGTAGTAAATATTGGTCGATAACCTATCCCCAGAGATGGAGATGGAGAAGTCGAGGAAGGGAAGGGAAGAGTCCGAGATGGACCATGTGAAGGTGAGGGAAGGGTGGAAATTGGAGGCAAAGTGAATGAAATTGTCAAGTTCGGGGCGAGAGCAGGAAATGGCACCGATACAGTCATCAATGTATCGGAAAAAGAGGTGAGGGAGGGGACCCGAGTAGGACTGGAACAAGGATTGTTCCACATAGCCCACGAAAAGGCAGGCATAGCTAGGACCCATGCGGGTACCCATGGCAACACCTTTGATTTGGAGGAAATGAGTGGAGTTAAAGGAGAAGTTGTTCAATGTGAGAACAAGTTCAGCCAGGCGGAGGAGGGTCGTGGTGGATGGGGACTGGTCGGGCCTCTGTTCAAGGAAGAAGCGGAGCGCCCTCAGGCCATCCGGGTGGGGGATGGAGGTGTAGAGGGATTGTACGTCCATGGTGAAAAGGAAGCGGTTGGGGCCAGGAAACTGGAAACTGTTAAAGTGGCGGAGGGCGTCCGAAGAGTCGCGGATGTAGGTGGGAAGAGACTGGACAAGGGGAGAAAAGATAGAGTCAAGATAGGAAGAGATAAGTTCCGTAGGGCAAGAACAGGCTGAAACGATGGGTCTACCGGGGCAGTCCTGTTTGTGGATCTTGGGAAGGAGGTAGAAGCGGGCTGTGCGGGGTTGGGGAACTATGAGGTTGGTGGCAGCAGGGGGAAGATCTCCAGAGGAGATGAGGTCAGTGACAGTCTTGGAAACGGTGGTTTGATGTTCGGTAGTGGGGTCATGGTCCAGGTGGAGGTAGGAGGAGGTGTCGGAGAGTTGGCGTTCAGCTTCCGCTAGGTAGAGGTCAGTATGCCAAACAACAACAGCACCACCCTTGTCAGCAGGTTTAATGACAATGTCAGGGTTGGATCTAAGAGAATGGAGTGCTGCAAATTCAGAGGGAACCTTCAGAGGGAATCTTCTTCCCCTTCACTTTCCTCTGACCCCCCTTCTCCCAATCCCACCCCCTGCCGTGTTTTCACTATCCCCTCTGACCTTCCACTCTCTGACCCTGAACGATCAGTCCTCAGCAAAGGCCTGAGCATCATCCCCTTACGCCCCCACCTCAATGAATTTCGAGCTCGGCACGCTGTTGAGCTCTTTTTCCGCTGCCTTCGTCTCCGTGCCCACTTCACTGGCCAGGAGTCTTCCCCCCGCACAACTGACCCTTTCTCCCGCTTGCAGAATTCCCGTTCTACCTGGACCCCTCCCCCTGGCCTCTTACCCTCTCTAGATCTTTTCATCGCTAACTGCCGCCGTGACATCGGCCGTCTCCATTTCTCTGCTCCCCTCACTCACTCCAACCTACCTCCCTCTGAACTTGCAGCACTCCATTCTCTTAGATCCAACCCTGACATTGTCATTAAACCTGCTGACAAGGGTGGTGCTGTTGTTGTTTGGCGTACTGACCTCTACCTAGCGGAAGCTGAACGCCAACTCTCCGACACCTCCTCCTACCTCCACCTGGACCATGACCCCACTACCGAACATCAAACCACTGTTTCCAAGACTGTCACTGACCTCATCTCCTCTGGAGATCTTCCCCCTGCTGCCACCAACCTCATAGTTCCCCAACCCCGCACAGCCCGCTTCTACCTCCTTCCCAAGATCCACAAACAGGACTGCCCCGGTAGACCCATCGTTTCAGCCTGTTCTTGCCCTACGGAACTTATCTCTTCCTATCTTGACTCTATCTTTTCTCCCCTTGTCCAGTCTCTTCCCACCTACATCCGCGACTCTTCGGACGCCCTCCGCCACTTTAACAGTTTCCAGTTTCCTGGCCCCAACCGCTTCCTTTTCACCATGGACGTACAATCCCTCTACACCTCCATCCCCCACCCGGATGGCCTGAGGGCGCTTCTTCCTTGAACAGAGGACCAACCAGTCCCCATCCACCACGACCCTCCTCCGCCTGGCTGAACTTGTTCTCACATTGAACAACTTCTCCTTTAACTCCACTCATTTCCTCCAAATCAAAGGTGTTGCCATGGGTACCCGCATGGGTCCTAGCTATGCCTGCCTTTTCGTGGGCTATGTGGAACAATCCTTGTTCCAGTCCTACTCGGGTCCCCTCCCTCACCTCTTTTTCCGATACATTGATGACTGTATCGGTGCCATTTCCTGCTCTCACCCTGAACTTGACAATTTCATTCACTTTGCCTCCAATTTCCACCCTTCCCTCACCTTCACATGGTCCATCTCGGACTCTTCCCTTCCCTTCCTCGACTTCTCTGTCTCCATCTCTGGGGATAGGTTATCGACCAATATTTACTACAAGCCCACTGACTCCCACAGCTACCTGGACTACACTTCCTCCCACCCCGCTTCCTGTAAGGACTCTATTCCATTCTCCCAGTTTCTCCGCCTCCGCCGTATCTGCTCCGACGACGCCACCTTCCACACCAGTGCTTCAGACATGTCTTCCTTTTTCCGCAACCGAGGATTCCCCTCTACTGTGGTTGACACTGCCCTCGACCGTGTCAGTTCTATCTCCCGCACTTCTGCCCTCACCCCTGCCCCTCCCTCCCGGAACCACGATAGGGTTCCCCTTGTCCTCACCTTTCACCCCACCAGCCTCCACATTCAACGGATCATCCTCCGGCATTTCCGCTACCTCCAAAGTGATCCCACCACCAAACGTATCTTCCCCTCCCCTCCCCTTTCAGCATTCCGCAGGGACCGCTCCCTCCGAGACACCCTAGTCCACTCCTCTATCACCCCAAACAGCCCTTCCTCTTCGCCTGGCACCTTCCCGTGCAAGCGGAGGAGATGTAACACCTGCCCCTATACCTCCCCCCTTCCCACTGTCCAGGGCCCCAAACACCCCTTCCAGGTGAAACAGCGATTTACTTGTACTTCTCGCAATCTAGTATACTGTATTCGCTGCTCACGATGCGGTCTCCTCTACATTGGGGAGACCAAACGCAGATTGGGTGACCGCTTTGCGGAACACCTCCGTTCAGTCCGTAAGGGTGACCCCGAGCTTCCGGTCGCCTGTCATTTTAATTCACCGCTCCATTCCCACTCGGACCTCACCGTCCTTGGCCTCTTGTATTGTTCCACGGAAGCTCAACGTAAGCTCGAGGAACAGCACCTCATCTTCCGATTAGGCAGTCTGCAGCCTTCCGGACTCAATATCGAGTTCAACAATTTCAGATCATAAGCTCGGCCCCCATTTCATTTTCTCTTGTAATTGTTCCACTCCTTTCCCCCCCCCCCCCCCTTTCCTTTTGTTTCTCTCTCACACCTGACAGCTATCTTTTGCCCTGCCAGTACACTTTACACCTAATCCCAGCCTATTACCATCTCGTCTAGCTTCTAATCTCTTTTACTTCTTTTGTTTCTTTTATTCTTTTGTCCGATCGCAGCCCTGCCTTCGATCTAGTTTCTTTTCTTTCCAGTTTTGAAGAAGGGTCCAACCCGAAACGTCAACTCAAATTTCTCTCCACGGATGTTGCCTGACCTGCTGAGTTTTTCCAGCATTTTCTGTTGTTATTTAGGAAATTGTCTATCTCCATTTTAAATTTATTTAATGTTGCAGCTTCCACAGCTCTCGGGGGTAGCAAATTCCATAGATTTACTACCCTCTGAGTGAAGAAGTTTCTCCTCATCTCAGTTTTGAAAGGGCAGCTCCTTATTCTTAGATTATGCCCCCTAGTTCTAGTCTCACCCATCAGTGGAAATATCCTCACCGCATCCACCCGATCAAGCCCCCTCACAATCTTATATGTTTCGATAAGATCGCCTCTCATTCTTCTGAACTCCAATGAGTAGAGTCCCAACCTACTCAACCTTTCCTCATACGTCAACCCCCTCATCTCCGGAATCAACCGAGTGAACCTTCTCTGAACCGCCTCAAGAGCAAGTATATCTTTTCTTAAATATGGAAACCAAAACTGCACGCAGTATTCCAGGTGTGGCCTCACCAATACCCTGTATAACTGCAGCAAGACTTCCCTGTTTTTACACTCCATCCCCCTCGCAATAAAAGCCAAGATTCCATTGGCCTTCCTGATCACCTGCTGCACCTGCGTACTAACTTTTTGTGTTTCATGCACCAGGACCCCCAGATCCCTTTGTACTGTAGCACTTTGCAGTTTCTCTCCATTTAGATAATAACTTGCTCTTTGATTTTTTCTGCCAAAGTGCATAACCTCATACTTTCCAACATTATATTGCATCTGCCAAATCTCTGCCCACTCACTTAGCCTGTCTATGTCCTTTTGCAGGTTTTTTATGTCCTCCTCACTCACTGCTTTCCCTCCCATCTTTGTACTGTCGGCAAACTTGGATATGTTGCACTCGGTCCCCTCCTCCAAATCGTTAATATAGATTGTAAAGAGTTGGGGTCCCAGCACTGACCCCTGCGGAACACCACTAGTTACTGATTGCCAGCCCAAGAATGAACCATTTATCCCAACTCTTTGTTTTCTGTTAGATAGCCAATCTTCCACCCACGCCAGAATATTACCCCCAGTCCCGTGATTTCTTATCTTGATCAGCAATCTTTTGTGTGGAACCTTGTCAAATGCCTTTTGGAAGTCCAAATACACTACATCCACTGGTTCCCCTTTATCCACCCTGTATGTTACATCCTCAATAACAGAAAAGGTGGAAATGCATACTTCCATTTGGTGAGGTACACAAGGATATCACAGTGACACTCGAACTCCTATCAGCAAACCTTAAACTTATTGTAATACTCTGTCCACTGATGGAAACATGATTTAAGGAGCAATTTATGATATTTTCCAACTTGAGGCTGTGGAAAGTCAACAGGACCTGCAAGTAAATGAAAATTGTGAAACTAAGTCTATCTGAGGTTTATGTTGGAATCTGTTTCTGTAGAAACTAAAACAGGAATTGCAAGCAGGCAAATCAACCATTTTAATTTCAAATTTCAACGTTTGTTTTTTTATCTTCTGTTGATGCCAACCTGCTTCGCACTGTATTTAGATTTGTACAGCTATGTTCAGCTTTAAGAATGAAGCATGTCTCCAACAGATGTAATTAAATGACTGCAGCATCTTTTTTTTAAATATCCACTTTGAATATAGAAATCTGCACATTTTGTGGTGTAACCAACAAAGCAAATGAAGAATAGAAGCATAATACACAACGTAGGGAGGGGGCATTGGTAAATGACAAAAAACACCAGTCAATAATGGAGGAGCTGATTTATTTTCAGTGGATTATACCAGCATCTGAATAATTTCAACAATCTTGATGTAAGACTACTCCACTGCCTGCTTCCATGGTGAAAACACCTCAAGGACCATTTTTGCCTTTGGGTCGGACAATTCTAAATGGCTTAGAACTGGTTCAAATCCCATCCGAAAGGTCAAATAGGAAATAGCACTCAATACAATGCAAAAGCATATTTAGATAATTATTCACAGCAACAGGTGGAATATTAGATAGGTTTAGGGGAAACACAGGAGAATTGTGCATATCAAATTTAAAGGGATGGAGACAATGTCACAATATGGAGGCAAACGGCCCCGATTTTAACTCCAGGTGGATTCTCCGCTCAGACCTGAGTTAAAATTACACTCGGGTCTCAATGATGACATTGGACCGCAACATGTATATGTAAAGAAGGATCCTGTTGGCTCCAGGCACGTGTCCTTGCTGCCTGCTCAGAAGAGCAGGTTAAAATTGCATATTTTACAATCATGGCGGCTTTCAGACAGGTCAGAGCCAGGGCGATTTTAACTGCCAGGTTTCTGCTGAGTGAGTAGGGTTAAAATCACCCCCGGAAAGTCATTAGAGAACCTCAAAAGGCATCTCAACGTATTATCTGCTTTTGCCTCGACTAAAATGGTAGACCAGCCCAGTACGTCCTGTTTGATCATTGCTGACATTGAGGTGGTTTAAAGAAGGGTTTGGAGAACTTTTGCAAACTCTCCAATCATTAGTTGCATTTAGCCCAAAATCCTTTTATGCTACATTTCTCTATTGCTGCTATGAAAGCAAAGAAAATGAACAGAATAACATGAAATTAATCTATTATGTTACACAAACATATTCAGAATTTAATAGCACGAATGAACCTAAGAAAGTGCAGTTGTCCAACTAATAGTGTCTCAAGGTTACACTTTAGTATTTGGCTTCACTGTGTCAGAATGGTCTCAGGGGAGTTAAAGCTAATTTTAAACATGTGGGGTTGAGTTTACGTTTGTTTATGCTCATAAAATATCTGCACAATCCAGCGCACAAGATCAGGGAATTTAAAACGTAGATGAATTACACCCAAATTCACTTACGCTTGTGTTTTCTATGACCTTTTACGCTAGTTCAATTTGCCCGAATGAGGCCCCGCCCACTAAACTGGCCACACCCCCAGGTTGAAATTGCAAGATTCGGCCGATTGCGCTGGTTCTGAAAGGCTCTTGAAATTGCGCTCATTTTATTAAGTGCACAGGCGCTAGTAGGCACATTTTCAAAATTTTCGGATCAAAAACAACTTAATTTACTAAGAAACTGACTAGTGTACACCAGTGAAACTAATAAATGGTTCAGTATCATTTTTTTAAAGTAATTTTCATTGATTTTAAATCAGGTTACTCACATAACTGGACACCCTTGCTAAAAATGCTTATTTATGGTGATAATCCCATTTTCACCTGTGTTAATAAAACTGCACCAGGTTACCATTTTTAAATACATCAAGGAATACTTTTTAATGGAAAGGGAAACTAAGAAACGATTATGTTTTGTTACGCTGACCGATAGCGTTGGTTCATGGAAGATTTTACGTTTGTGATTAGGCAAATGAATTTTAGCGGAAACTTGAAGCCTAAGCTAACCAGCGCAATTTCAAGCACATTTTGGCCACAATTTCACGATTGTGCTCAAAGCAGAAACTCTACCCCGTACTTGTTTGTTCATTATTTCCTCATTTTAAGTTAATTAGAATCCAGAATATATAAATGACAAATACAGACAGTTTTTAATGTAAAACTTGATTTTTTAATTCCATTTTTTACAAGCAAATTTTAGTCTGACACATTAGACTTCCATATATCATTCTTATTGTGCTTTCCTCCCCTCCTTTTTCCCTTTGGTGGTGACTAACTCTACAGTATGCTTCCATGGATATGGGAATGGCCGTCTAGTACCTTGCCAATTGGCCTTTCTACATGTGTGAGCCTGCGTGGCTATGCTGATTGGCTATATGTTCATGGAGACCATAACAGCCAAGCTTGGTCCTATTCTCACCCATGGCTGCACATGAACTTTCGAGTGGAGATTGTGATGAAATATTCCATTCATCACTCATCAGTATTTCTCTGCCTGTGACTGTGGTTGGTTTCAGTTTCATTTCCATTGTATTGTACTGTGTGTAGGGCTCCGCCCATACCTGGCTCCTATGTAAGCTGGCCCAGCCTGCAGCACATCCAGTACGGCAGACCTCTGGATGGAAGATACATTCTCCTCTGTGTGTTACCTTCTAAGTCAAAAAAAGCCTTGTTTTGTTTCGCTAACATCGAGTCTCAGATTTATTGAGGCACATCAATTTTATTGACTTAATTTTCAACACAATGGATCAACTCTTGAAACCCGAACGTTTGGATTTGGACCAGCATGCTTCGGACGCATCGGCACGCTTCGGACACTGGTTTATGTGTATGGAATTCTTCCTGGACAATTCCGCAGCTGTCAAAGACGCTACGGACGCTGCGAGTATGAAACTCGGAATTCTGCGGAATTGGGTAAGCCACCGGGTTTACCCCCTCATCCAAGACGCCGACACGTACCCGGCCGCCTGCGACATCTTAAAGGCGCATTACCAGCAGCCTACGAATGAGGTGTATGCTAGGCATCTGCTCGCTACTCGCGCACAGCGACCTGGGGAATCGGTGGAGGAGTTCCTAGGCACCCTGAAAACACTTGGCAAAGACTGCAAGTGCCAAGATGTAAAAGCCGCAGTGTACACTGACGAGCTTGTTCGCGATGCCTTTATCACAGGCCTCAGCTCCACTTACATCCGGCAGAGACTGCTGGAAAAAACGGGATTGGACCTGAAACAGGCTGCGGACACAGCATGATCCCTGGATGTGGCCCAGAGAAACTCGAACGCCTACTCTTCAGCCCGCGCCGTCCACGCCGCCACGTGTGCACCAAGGGCGCCGCCATCTTGGAAGGCATCTTCCCCGCCCGGCAGCCCGACACCGTCGGGGCCCCGCTCTCCCCCCAGAAGCCCTACGACAGCCGCGACGCGTCGGGGACCCAACTGCTACTTCTGCGGGCAGCCGAAGCACACCAGAAACCTGTGCCCGGCGAAAGGCACCACCTGCTTTAAGTGTGGTAAGAAGGGGTACTTCGGGAAGGTGTGCAGAGGGAACCCCGCCGGAAAACCCGCCACCGCCGCGTGTGCGCCGTGGGAGTGGCCATCTTGGACGCCATCTTGCCCGACCTCGTGGGGTCCGCCATCTTGTGAGCAGACAGCGTGGACGCCATCTTGTCTCAATCAGGGCCCTACAGTGGCATCGGTCACAGTGGACCAGACCAGGCCGCACCCGCTATCCAAATCTGTAAGGATTTCGGGGGTTTCTTTTAACTGGTTTAAGGTAATCTACCTGGCCAGCAGTCTTTTTGCTGCTGCACTCTAAACCAATTTTAAAACAGTGGTTTCGAATCACTACCCCTCCTTTAGTTCTGAGTGGAGGAACTTATAATTAATGATATTAAAACGGAACACGTGGTTTGGATGAGAGAAAAATATCAATCTTTATTAACTAAAAGAAACTACAATCACAATATCAAACTATCCCACACGAACACAGTAAAATTGTAAAACTATATATCAAGGGGGTACACACGGCAAAAACGAGGGGTACAATGGCTACAATGTATTTAAACAATCTTAGCAATTCCCTTAAATCACCATCCCCCCCTTAACTCCTGCTAGGTTGCCTTGTTGAGAGTCAGAAAATCTCTGCTCACATGGTCCAGCGAAGAAAGAAAGAGAGAGAGAGAGAGAGAGAGAGAGCTCACCTTATCGTCCCAGGAAGTCAAGAGAAAGAGCTGGCTTCAGCATCTATCTTTATACCTGGTGAGCCCCTCATATCCTGCCTTGCAGGCTGTGTGCAAAATTTCCCTGTGATAGGCTAACTCAAAGTGGTTAGATTGAGTTAATGTGATTTTGAGAGCTCCCTTTGCTGAAACAAAAGGGAGATACATCTGCTCCATTGTCCAGTACTGGGTGATTGGAAACCCATTTAAAGTTAACGCTTCCCATTCAAGGTGCAAACGTCTCTTCTGCAGTTTCAGGTGTATCTAAACAAATGCTAATAGCATTCAGTTGCTTTGTAAACAAAGCATTGTCCTTTGCCTTCATTGAACCTTACTTCCACACAGAAAGCTGCATTCCAAACCTCTTTTGTCCTTCAGCCATGTGGTGTGACAGCCATTTTATCCTTGGAAATTTAAAAAGCACATTGCCCAGGGATACTTTAATCAAAAACATGAATCTTCAGAACTGTAAATTATTGCGAATTCTTACAAATCAATGGTGGACATCGAGGTAAACGGGTGCAGGGTTAAATGTTTAATTGACAGTGGAAGCACGGAGAGTTTTATCCACCCTGAACTGGTACAACAACTCTCCCTAAAGGTGGTCCCTACTCGGGGTACCATCTCTATGGCTGATAAAACCCAGACATCGACCATTATGGGTTACTGCACGGTACAATTGTCCGTTAACGGAACTGTATACGATAATTTTAAAGTATTAATCATGAAGAATCTATGTGCGAGCGTGATCTTGGGCCTGGATTTCCAGTGCTACCACCAAAGCATCACGCTGAATTACGGTGGGTCCCAGCCGCCCCTCACAGTGTGCGGTCTGGCTACCCTGAAGGTAAAGCCGCCTTCGCTATTCGCGAACCTTACCCCTAACTGCCGGCCAATAGCGACCAAAAGCAGGAGGTACAGCTGGGAGGACAGGCAGTTTATCGCGACCGAGGTAGACAGGCTCCTGAAAGAGCGCATTATTGAATGCAGCAATAGCCCGTGGCGCGCCCAAGTGGTGGTGGTAAGGGGTAGCGAGAAGAAACGGATGGTGATCGACTATAGCCAAACGATCAACAGGTACACCGAACTAGACGCCTACCCGCTACCCCGCATATCAGAAATGGTGAACCAAATCGCCCAATACCGGGTGTTCTCCACCATCGACCTCAAGTCAGCGTACCACCAGCTCCCTATCAGACCAGAGGACCGCCCGTACACCGCCTTCGAGGCGAACGGACGCCTCTACCAATTCCTCAGAGTCCCCTTTGGGGTGACGAATGGGGTCTCGGTCTTCCAGAGGGAGATGGACCGCATGGTCGATGACCACCACTTGCAGGCAACCTTCCCCTACCTCGACAACGTCACCATCTGCGGTCACAACCAGCAGGATCACGACTCGAACCTCGAGAGGTTCCTGAAAACCGCACAAAAACTCAACCTCACCTACAACGAGGACAAGTGCATTTACAACACCACGCGCCTCTGCATACTAGGCAGCGTGGTGGAGAATGGGGAAATCGGACCAGACCCCGACCGATTGCGCCCCCTACGGGAGCTGCCCCTGCCCAACACTCCCAAAGCCCTGAAAAGGTGCCTGGGGTTATTTTCTTATTATTCCCAATGGGTCCCCAACTACTCCGACAAAGCCCGCCCCCTCTTGAAAGCATCCTCTTTTCCACTCTCTGCTGAGGCCCATGCCGCCTTCAAAAGCATTAAGCAGGATATTGAGCGGGCCACGCTACAGGCAGTGGACGAGAACACTCCCTTTCAAGTGGAAAGTGATGCGTCTGACTTTGCCTTGGCGGCCACCCTCAACCAGGCGGGGCGGCCCGTAGCTTTCTTCTCGAGGACCCTCCAAGGGCCCGAGATCAGACACTCCTCCGTAGAAAAGGAGGCCCAAGCCATCGTGGAGGCAGTGCGCCACTGGCGCCACTACCTAGCCGGCAAACGCTTCACCCTACTTACCGACCAGCGGTCGGTAGCATTTATGTTCAATAATAAACAGAGGGGGAAGATTAAAAATGATAAGATTCTTAGGTGGCGGATCGAGCTCTCCACCTTCGATTATGACATCATTTACCGGCCAGGGGCCCTTAATGAATCCCCCGACGCCCTCTCACGAGGGATGTGTGCCAGCGCCACCGGGGATCGGCTACAGACCCTCCACAATGACCTCTGCCACCCAGGGGTCACGCGGCTGTTCCACTTCATAAAGTCCCGCAACTTACCCTACTCGATTGAGGAAGTTCGGTCCCTGACCAGGAACTGTCGCACTTGCGCTGAGTGCAAGCCTCGGTTCTACCGCCCAGATAGAGCCCACTTAATCAAAGCTACACGGCCCTTTGAGCGGCTCAGCTTAGATTTCAAGGGCCCCCTCCCGTCCGTCGACCGCAATGTTTACTTCCTGAACATTGTGGACGAATACTCTCGTTTCCCATTCGCCTTCCCCTGCCCAGACATGACCAGCGCCACGGTCATTAAATGCCTCAACAGCCTGTTCTGCCTGTTCGGTATGCCGAGCTACATCCATACGGATAGGGGGGCGTCCTTCATGAGTGAAGAGCTACGCCAGTACATGCTGTCCAGGGGGATCGCCACGAGCCGTACCACCAGCTACAACCCCCGGGGTAACGGTCAAGTGGAGCGAGAGAATGGGACAGTATGGAAAGCAGTCACTCTAGCTCTAAGGACCAAAGGCCTCCCTATCTCCCGCTGGCAGGAAGTCCTCCCAGATGTGCTCCATTCGATACGGTCGCTATTGTGTACTGCCACTAATGCCACGCCTCACGAGCGAATGTTTGTCTTTCCCCGGAAATCCACCTCAGGTGTATCCATGCCGTCATGGCTCTCCACCCCAGGTCCGGTATTCGTGCGAAGGCATGTGAGGGGCCACAAGACGGACCCTCTCGTGGAGTCAGTGCACCTACTCCACGCCAACCCCCAATACGCGTATGTCCGGCACGCCGACGGAAGGGAGGACACCGTGTCCATAAAAGACATCGCCCCAGCCGGTAACGACAACAACCACGACAACAGCAGCAACAACGACCACAGCAACTCTTACCCACCCACTACTCTTTCATCACCCCCGGAAGAACATCGACCAACGGTACCCCCACCAACTACCCCTTCAACAACCCTGGCGGCACCCCCGGCAGAGACCCAGGAGGCCACCGGGGACACCCAGCCGACACCCGCGGCACCACAACAGCCACGTCGGTCGCAGAGGACTATCAAACCCCCGAACAGACTAAATCTATAGAAGGGGTGAATGTGATGAAATATTCCATTCATCACTCATCAGTATTTCTCTGCCTGTGACTGTGGTTGGTTTCAGTTTCATTTCCATTGCATTGTACTGTGTGTAGGGCTCCGCCCATACCTGGCTCCTATGTAAGCTGGCCCAGCCTGCAGCACATCCAGTACGGCAGACCTCTGGATGGAAGATACATTCTCCTCTGTGTGTTACCTTCTAAGTCAATAAAAGCCTTGTTTTGTTTCGCTAACATCGAGTCTCTGATTTATTGAGGCACATCAGAGATCACTGGGAAGCAACCAGCAAAGAGAAACTAGACTAATTTTCTCCTCCTGATCCTTGTAATACTGTAGCCAATAATAATGCTCCCATCTTTGTCCCTGATAGGATTAGATAACTGCACAGATCATATTAAACCTGGTTACGATCTGCTTTGACTCACTCAGCATCATACCATACTCACTATAGACCCATCCTTGTGCGTCCACGGCTATTTGTCCCAATGTAGCCAGCTCATCTCCAGCAATGCCTCAGACTCCAAAAATTCCTTTTCCCTATTTACATGTTGCTCCTTGGTGACATTGTCTGTAGCCATGTTATAATTTTTTTTAATGTAGGCTGGCAAGACCCATCCAACCCTCAATTCCATGCACATTTCAGGGTTGTCGATTTTCTGACATAAAGTTATGGATGATTCAATTATTTATCTCCCATTGAAAGTCCTTTGTTGCTGATTCTATTCCTTTTCCTCACTCAGTTGAACCAAACGGTGTGAAACCTCAGTGTCCTGTTTGATCCTGAGCTATTTCTCAAACCGCCAGATCCTATCCATCATCAACACTGCTTATTTCTGCAACATGGGTCGCTACTGCCTTTAGTCAACCCCACTGCCACTGTTCTCTTCAGAATCAACCTCTACAATGCCTTCCACCTCGGCCTACTGAGCTCTAACAGATACAAACTCCCAACTACTCCAAAGCTCCACTGGCCACATCCTGTCCTGTATTAAGTCCTGCTCACCCGTCATCTCTGTCCCCACTGACCTGCCTTGGCTTGTGTCCCCAACACAACAAATTCAAAATCCTCGTTTTCATTTACAAATCCTTCTTCCATGGCCTCATCCCACCACACCTGTGCAACCTCTTCCAGACGTATATCGCAGCTCATGTTCTTCAATTCTGACTTCCTGCACATTCCCCGGCCCCTTCCAAGCAGCTCGCTCCCCCGTTGAGGGCAAATTTCCAGCTATTTCAGCCCCACTGGTTAGAGTTATTTCCATAAATCTCATTGTTTTGCTACTTTTCCTTCTATTTTTTGTAAAAGAAACCTCCTCGAAACTTATCGTTTTGACCATGCTTTCAGTCATCTCTTCTGCTTGGCATTTATCATCTGTGAAGCGCCTTGAGACATTTTTGGTGTTAAAGGCACTATATAAATGCAAGGTGTTGTTGTTGAACAACAAGTGTGCTTTCAGTCTTGGCTTTGTCGTCTTTGCAAGTCAGCCTGGCTTTGATTTAGATAGCTTTGCCACCAGAAAGGTACTTCTGCCTGTGACAGATTCAGTGAACACTGCAGGGCTCGCTGAGTACAAAGAAGTATGTTCGAGGACTGCTGCTGTAACTCAACATATCTCTTGAGCGACGGAGAAGTCAAATGAAATCAGATCACACAGAATAACTGGGCATTTGGATGATGAATCACTTTTTCTTTAATAAATCAAAACAAATCCTATCTGTTCTTCATGTTGCACTTTTTAAAAATGGAAATGAATAACTTGCAATGAATGTCTTCACTATGAGGAAGATGCCGTCGTCATTCACAGAATGTGAAGGTGCCAGTAACTATATCCAGCAGCGTGACTACCACATGCACTCGCACACACAAACATAATGAAAGTAATCAATGTTAGTAATCAAAGCCACATTCAATTAAGACCAAAAAGTAGCTATGATATTATTTATTTTTCTTAATAAAAGTTAACAAAGCCATTGTTAAGCAGGAAACATACAGCTTGAATATGCTTACATTCTTCAGGGCTCTAAGAATGCGACTTTCTCTTTTTTCCAACTTCCATTACACTGCTTTCTTTTGCATGCAATGATTCTTTAACTGACACAGTTATCCTTTGATGATTAAATGAGCAACGTTATGAGGCCTTCAAATAAATAGGTAACTGACCCACCCTCACCTTATGGCCTTGTTTATGACTCCAGTATGCATAAGACCGATGGCACTAGTCAAGGATGTGACATGGCAAAAAGCTGTATTCAGCACATTTCTCCCTATCTCTTCACTGGTGCAAACCTATATATAGAGCAGAACAAAATGCACTCCAGATGGCATTAACCTAGATTTCTGTCTGTGATTTTCTTTTTTTTTTGTTCGGTCAATGAAATCATACCTGTGTACTATTCCTTGGAGAAAATGATCAGAATGCAATTGAAAGAAATTTTAGACAATAATAAAAAACAATTATTAGCACCCGACAAGAAAAACAACATTGAAAAATAGAACCTCCATAAGAACAATAGCTTAGGAAGGGACCATGCTACCTGCTTTATACAGTTATTACAAGTGACTATGCAAACAGTCTCATTTTTTGGGGTGAAGTACAAGACACGGGCAGCCAGTCCGCACTTTAAAACATCTATATATACCCCGTTCATGCCCGAGTCTTGTTTCATAACTAAAGTCATTTTATATAAATATATATCTTTCAAAGAATAGATTTGGATAAAATTGGTTAATTGAACGGTGGAAGTTTATGTTTCCCACAGTGCTTTAGGAATTCAAATAGTTAACACTGGTTGAAAATATATTTTTCAAGTAGATTTTGGGACTACTAAAAAGGCAAATGCCCGTGAACATAAAAGAGACCAGCTGATTTCTAACGGTCGTAGCTTTAGGTTGTATTTTGTTACAAATATGAACAATTGGAGTGCACTGCCTGGTAGGGTGGTGGATACAGATTCAATAGTAGCCTTCAAAAGGGAATTAGATAAATACTTGAAGGAGAAAACATTGCAGGGATATGGGGAAAGAGCGGGAGAGTGGGACTAACTGGATTGCACTTCGAAAGAGCCAGCGCAGACTCGATGGGCCGAATGGCCTCCTTCTGTGCTGTACTATGATTCTATAACTGATCAGAGCTTAAGTTTCCGCTGCCTTATTGAGGAGGATCTTGTAGTGAACTATTCTATATTCAACTTGTTCGATCTGTCTGATTTCGTCCACCTCCGCGATTACAAATGTAAGGCTAAGTTTTAGTAACTGTCCGCAACCCAATTTCTCTGAAATGCCAGGCTGTGCAAATTCTACAGCCTGGTGTGTTATTACAGTCACAGCGTTTAAAGAACTCCCTGCTGGTTGAGACTGAAGGAGGACTGTTAGTCTGCGGCAATGCTGGGAAGCCTACACTTTGCCAAGTCAAGCAAATGGTATGTGTCTAGATGCCAAGGCGTACAAGCCTGTCACTAAGCAATCTGCCAAATCATTGACAAAATAGTCAAATGAATTAAATTGATCTGTAATTAGAAATTTGTAGGAGGTTATGAACATTAGTTCGGTGCTATTTCACTTTTTCATCTTGTTCTATGAAATCACTCCATCAAACGTTCCACAGTATGTTGTGTAAAAAGTTAATCCTTTCTTAATGAATACCTAAATTAGAGAAAGAATTTTCAAACTTTTCCATAGTGCGTGCACCAAAATAAAATGTTCTGAAGCGAGAATGCCTCACTTCTAAGACATGCATCTGCATTGCAAGAAAAAAAAGGATTACAGAAAGTGAAATGTTTCTGACTGTCACCTATTATGTTCTGATGGAAATCACTGTACATGAAAGGCAGCCAAGTGGTTGGACTTAAGTCCGGTGCTGTTGTGATGCTGCAAGGCTCGTTCATGCTGAGAAGCTGAACAAATGTTAAATGAGCTGGATTCATTCTCTGGCTAGCAATATTCTAGTATAACCCCAGTGCAACCCCTCCCCAAAAGTACCAGAACAGTCATGCACTATATCAAGTGGTGCTAAGCATTTAAGTTCTAATTATATTTTACTATCGGATTGTGAATCTAATTAACGGCTTTGATAAATAATGCAGGCTCGTCCGTGCAATTATTTGGTATTTACAGTCCCACTTTGCAGTTCGTTTCCGCAGTGTCTGTGTGTGCGTGCGTGCTGCATATAAACTCCTTCAATGCAAATTCCCAAATGTTGATTTTGCTAAACTTGACTAATTAATATTCTTTATTGTAGCCTTGGGTATTTATTTTAGTCGAGAGGTTAAGTGGGTCGAAAGTTCATGCAGGCGAGGAGTTCTTGAAAATATTACAAAACGTTGGACTTGCAAAGATGCACTTTAAAAAAATTCCATATAAACTGCGAGGCTCGGCATTAGTGTGATGTTGCCGATTCCACCTACATGTCCACCCGTAGTTAGTTGTCGGGCGGGATTTCACAGTCCTTCGACATTGTGACACTCGGAGGGCGGCCTGCGGGCAACATCAATAGAACCACTCTCCACGCAGTCTTACATTCTTTTAAGCAACAATGGGGGATGGGGTGGGGAAGAGTCCTTGATCTTTGTGGATCCAGATGTTTCCAAACCCCGGGGTTTCACAGGAGCAGACAGGCTGACGACCAGCTTGCATTCCAATAATCCTCATTACCCAATGCAACAAACAAAAAAATAAACCGCTGACTTTATTTGTCACTTTACTTTGCTAAGTTGATGGAAGATAGGTAGATTTATTTTTTAAACAATTAAGCTTGCATTAAAATATCACTACGGTAATAAGCGCCTCTTTCATTTTGTAACTAGGATCTGATTTAAGTCTCTGGAACTTCTAATAAAGCACTAAACCAGTTGCTTGCTTTGTGCTACTACACCGCCTGGGGACCGATGATAAAACTCCCGACTTGGTGAAGCCAATGTTCAAAAACTGTTTGGTACAGCATTATTTTATTGCTTATATCGGTTTTTTGTTTTGTTTCATCCAATGAAATGGTAAAATGGTTACTGTAGCAATTAATCCCTTCTCCCGACTATAATACACTGGCGGTCTAATTCCTCAGTAAGTTTGAAGATGTACTCTTATTATTGCAACGAGGCTTGGAGAGAGCTTCAATACCTTCCAAACGCGCCCCCTCTCTCTCTCTCTCTCTTTAGCACCATCACACAGCAGGCCATGAAAGAGGGAGAGAGAAGGATCACACACACACACACACATCGCAGCAGCACATGGAGCGCTTCCCACTGTGAGAGTCAAACCTTTTGTCACTCGGGTTTCCATGGAGAGTGACACAAGCAGCAACTTCAGCCCCCCTGGTCCGAGTGGATGTCCTCATGCATAGCTATTACAAATAATTAATAGTAAAAAAAATCCAATCGGACCGTCTTTAGTCTCAAACAAGTCCATTTCCGCAGCAATGTGATTTACACATCCGAATTAGAGCCAAGGTTTGTCAATCTGGGGTCGGAGTTAATCTCGTATCTGTAATGATAACCTTCCATATGGTCTCGACATGCATCCCTGACGTTATAAAGCCACTTTTTGATGCCTTTTCTGTTGAGGTACAGGACAAACATGAAGATCACCCCGATCAGGGCCAGAACTATCCCCAGGAAGACGTAAGAAGTTTGCAAAACGCTCTCCATGTTTCCTCGGAAGGTGCACTCCAAATCGGAGTATTTGGCCTGCAGGATGGGTTTGTTTTTCATGCTTTCTGGCGAAGCGCAAAGCAGCCTGTCTTTCTGCTCCACTTTCTCGGTGCTTTCCAGCCAGGCCAGGAACTCCTCGATGCCGCAGTCGCAGGCGAAGGGGTTGTCCCGCAGGTTGACGCTGATCTGGGGCTGGCCGCTCAGCTCGCTCAGCGTGCTGTTGCCCAGCGTCTTGAGCGCGTTGGAGCTGAGGTCGAGCGTCTGCAAGTTCAAGTTCTGGAAAGTGTCCCTCAAGTCGACGAGCGAGTTGTTGCCGAGCTCCAGGTGCCGGAGCTTGGGCAGGCGGGAGAAGGTGCGGGCCGGCAGGTAGAAGAGGTCGTTGGCCGAGAGCTGGAGCCGCACCAGGTTGGCGAGGCTGCCGTTCTGCAGCAGCTCGGAGAGCTCCTCCACCGCCGAGCCGTCCAGCAGCGCCCGGCTCAGGTCGAGCTCCCGCAGGCTGTGCGGGCCGGCGCCGAAAGCCGCCGGGTGCAGGGCGGAGATGCGGTTGTCGCTGAGGTCGAGCTGCTGCAGGCTGGGCAGGGCGGCGAAGACCCGCGGCCCCACCGCCTCGATCCTGTTGCCGCTGAGACTCAGGCTGAGCAGCTGCGGCAGCGATCCGCCGAAAGCCCCGCTGGCCAGGCTGGAGATGTTGTTGCCGGTGATGAAGAGGTTCCTGACGCTGGCCGGGATGCCGCTCGGGATGCCGCTCAGCCCCCGGTTGACGCACTTCACCGTCTTGGCCGGCTCCGAGCACTCGCAGGAGCTGGGGCAGCCGGCGGCGCCGAGCGAGCCCCGCAGCGGCAGCAGGAGCAGCGCCAGTCCCAGTCCCAGTCCCAGCCCGGCCAGCGCCCTCGCCCCATCGCCGCAGCGGCAAGTCTGCACCGGCCCGCACCCAGACATCCTATCATCGAGTTTGGATCGGCCTTCCCCCCCACCACCACCACCACCACTTTCAACCTCTCTTTTTAAGACCCTTCCACGGTCACGGTAAGGGAGGAACTTGGGGGGCAGAACAGGGCAGGAGCGGTCTAAATCGTGGTTAGAAACTCCCGCGACTGGGAGTTAAAGCGGATCAAAGCTCCGGGTCCGGACCCCGCCGGAGGAAATCCGAGCAGACAGACAGAGAGGCAGCGTGCGAGGCGCCGCCAAGCCCCGGAGATCCCTTCCCTCTCCCTCTCCCTCTGTGTGACCCTCGTCCTCTTCACCTCGCTCTTCTTCCTCTCACTCAATCCATCGATCCCCCTTTGCAAATAAGTGAACTTTCCGCTTTGTTTCTCTCTCTCTCTCTCTCTCTCTCGGGCTGAGAATTCCCGCCTGCTGGAAGTTTCACTCTCCTGTGCTTGTTGTTTACAGCTCTTCCGGGTGATGATGATGATGATAAGGAGGAGGATGCTGAGAATGGGCTCCGAGGGTCTCAGGTTAGATTTTTCTGCCGTGTGTCCCCCTCTCTCAGTTTGATGATTGACTACAGATCTCGCAGAGAGAAAAAAATGGATAAAAAAAGAGAAACCCAAATCCAATCGTGAGAGCCGGCGTCCCAAACCAGACCGCCCCCTCCTCCTCCTCCTTTACTAGACCCTGGTCTAACTTTACACACTTCCACGTATTTCTCCCCCAATCGCTGCGAGAAAGGAAATGACTCGCTGCGCCACAGAAAGTAATCGCCGTGGGCAGGACTACTCGAACAGGATGTGGGGTGATCACCAACACCAGCGCCTGCTCTGCAGGTTTTGCGGTCGGACGCGAAGGGCACATTTCTTTTGTGTTAATCATATAAGGGTTTAATGAGTTCGGTAAATACTTTATTTAATAACTGGATGGGAGACAATCTGCCCGGCTACAAATGACTCGAACCCGGCGGGTACCTCCCTATTGAAATACCGTAAATGCTGTTTATTAAACATCACAAATCAGGGCGATCGACCTTTTAAAGAAAATCGGACTTGTAAAAAAAATCAACAGCCTGAAAAAAAAGGGGGGCAATACCCGCCCTTGTGTTCACTTGGTATAAGAGTTGGGTTAGCAAATAGTAAATGGGAGCTCTGTACTTAGAAGCTGATGAAACACCTTGTCATCTCAGCGCGCTGTGTTTTAGAAACCAACTGATTAACAGCAACGTTGTTACATAGAATATGCCGCGTTTTGTTTTTAAATTTGTGTAGTATCACATTTTCTCCAAACATTCATTATTGATTAATTGGAATGGGTGCTTGACTCCTGAATTTAAGCGATTATAGACAAGACACAGAGATATATAACTGGCCACGTTATACACTAATCCAGTGGTTTGACCTGTTCTTGTAGCCTTGCGGGACAAGGGCTCTCTCTCGCCTAACCGCCTCCGTTCCACCGATGAGGCAAACGGATCATTCGCTTTCCTCCTCATGAGTTTCGTTCAGATAGATAAACCGCAGTTAGTCGAGCTTGTTTAATTTTCGTTTTCTGAACCCCACAATAGATCACTGCCTTAAATACGTCTAAAAGTTTGTGAACACAATTTGTTTTCTTGCGGTTTCCTGTAACATTTAATGTGCCCCGGTGTAGAACTTCAATTCAATTCAATTCAATTTTATTTGTCATATATGCAACAGACGTGTGTACTGCACAATGAAATGTTGATTTTTACGAGTCCTCCCACTTTAAATACATTTTGGAGCATCGATTCTACAGAGCAGCACCCGAAGGAATATTAGATCAGTGAATAGGTCAGGCATGTTACCAGATTAGTTTTGAGTCGCGAATTGTTTGAAAATGCAGTGCTGTCTGTGCATCAGGAGTGTGTGTTTGGATGGCAGAGGGAGGGTGGAGATGCTGCGAGATTGGAAAAGAAGGGCTCTGCCTTATCCACCCAAATTTGAAAGTCCACATTACTCCATTATCCACCAATCTAATATCCAACTTCATTATTATAATTTGTTCTTTGGGTATGTTTTCTGTCCTCCCCTCAAACTATTTCGTTTTTAATTCGGGTTCCTGGTAAATGTGATGGAGACAATGCTGAATTGATACGATCCTCTGCAAAACGGGGCTCACTTTCTTTACAATATTATTTGGCCTCAATTACACGATTGTACAGACTCGTGCAAAGCTTATACCAAGTGACAGGCTACAACCAGGCGTTAAACGCCGTATCACCCCTCAATTCAACGCCCCCCACCCCCCTGTAATGATAGTTAACTACGCCACACAATTCGCCAAGTCTGCGATCATGCGTGAGTCCGACCAGACCTATGAAGCGTTGCGGTTTGCACCCAGCCGACAATTATCATTCTCAGGCTCAGTTTCATTAATTAAAATACTGTGACTGCGCTCCAGGTATTATAAATTCCTGTGATTGGGAGTTGCCGTTTGGTGCTGGAGGGGAGGGAGTGCGGTGAATAGCACGCTCCTGCAAGATTTAAAGGGATAGATTCATTTTCGCAATGCCCAAGTCCCTAAGCAAATTATATTTGGGGGAAAAAAAGCCATGAGTGAGGTGCCGGCTAGAATGTTTTCCGCTTCTCTGGGACCACATAATAGACTTGTTAGCAAAATGAAAGCCCATGGGATTAAAGGCACAGCGTGGATACGAAATTGGCTAAGGGAGGGAAAGCAGAGAGTAGTGGTGAACTGTTGTTTTTCAGACTGGAGGGAAGTATACAGTGGTGTCCCCCAGGGGTTCGGTGTTGGGACCACTACTCTTCTTGATGTATATTAATGACCCGGAATTTGGATATACAGGGCATAATTTCAACGTTTGCAGATAACAAGAAACTCGAAAATGTAGTAAACAATGAGGAGGATAGGAACAGACTTCAGGAGGACATAGAAAGAAGTGGTGAAATGGGCAGACACACGGCAGATGAAATTTAACACTGAAGTGTGAATTGGTACATTTTGATAGGAAGAATGAGGGGAGGCAATATAAACTAAAGGGTACAAATTTAAAGGGGGTGCAGGAACACAGAGCGCCCTGGGGGTGTACGTACACAAATCTTTGCAGTTGGTAGGACACGTTGAGAAAGCTGATAAAACAACATGTGGAATTTTTGGCTTTATTAATAGAGGCATAGAGTACAAAAGCAAGTAAGTTATATTAAACCTATGTACAAGACTGGTTATACCTCAGCGGCAGTATAGAAAGGATGCCTTAGAGAGGGTGCAGAAGAGATTTACTAGAATGGTACCAGGGATGAGGGACTTCAGTTATGTGGAGAGACTGGAGAAGCTGGGGTTTTTCTCCTTCAAGCAGAGACGATTTAGAGGCGATTTGATAGAGGTGTTCAAAATCATGAATGGTTTTGATAGAGTAAATAAGGAGAAACTGTTTCCAGTTGCAGAAGGGTCGGTAACCAAAGGATACAGATTTAAGGTAATAGGCAAAAGAACTCAAGGTGACATGAGAATTTTTTTTATGCAGTAAGCTTCAGTGAGGATTGCACTGCCTGAAAGAGGGGTGGAAACAGATTCAATAGTAACTTGCAAAAGAGAATTGGATAAATACTTGAAGGGAAAAAAATTATAGGGCTATGGGGAGTGGAGCTAATTTGATAGCTCTTTTAAAGAGGCATGATGATCCAAATGGCTTCCTTCTGTGCGGTATCATTCTATGATTCTATGATTCTCAGAGGCCGCTGTGGAAGTGTTGCTGCAGAACGTCAGACTGAGGAGGGAGGCTCTCTTTGGAACGGAGTAAACGCGGGCCCCCAAGAAGAGATGCTCAGGGGTAGTGAAATAAGGTGATTCAGGACAGTATGTGCCAAATCCCATTACCCCTCACACAGCGATTCAACAGCAAAAAAAGATTAATGACATTACCTGGTCAGGCAAGATAGGCCACATTTTCCAAGAATGCACTGTACTAAATATGTCTGTCACTTGCAATGAACTTCCCCACACACTATATTAAAATGCTTAAGCTGCTTAATGTCAAGGACCACGAGGTAGCATGGCACCCTTTACACTTCCAGCTTTCACCTGCAAGTGTATTTTCACTCACATATAACCATATAAGTTTGCAGCACATAAGGAGACCCATCCGAAAGTAATCCCACTGCGTCTCTCCCCATAGCACTGTATCTTCCTCTGCTTCAGATTTTTGTTCAGTTTTCTCCTAAGCAATGCAATGCTCTTTACTTCAACCACTGTCTGTGGCAAAGCATTCCATGCTTCAACATTGACGTCTGAAAATCCATACGCACTATATCTACTGCACTCCCTTTATCCAACCAGTCACTTCTTCAAAAAACTCTATTAAATTTGTCAAACATAGCTTGTTTTTAACAAGCGGTCTCCTCTACATTGGGGAGACCAAACGCAGATTGGGCAACCGCTTTGCGGAACACCTCCATTCAGTCCGTAAGGGTGACCCTGAGCTTCCGGTTGCCTGTCACTTTAATTCACTGCTTCACTCCCACTCTGACCTCTCTGTCCTCGGCCTCTTACACTGTTCCAATGAAGCTCAATGTAAGCTTGAGGAACAGCACCTCATCTTTCGATTAGGCACTTTACAGCCTGCCGGACTCAACATTGAGTTCAACAATTTCAGATAATTATCCCTGCCCCCATTTTTCATGCTGTATGATTTTTGCCATTCCCATTTGCAACATTTTATCTTTCCTGCCTCTTACAAAAGTACAGGGTGTTCTTTCAATTCGTTCCTCTCCTCCTAAACCCCCCCCCCTGTCTCTGCACCTGCTTAATATCTGTTACATCTCCAGCTTTTTCCAGTTCTGATGAAGGGTCCCAGACCTGAAGCGTTAACTCTTGTTTCTTTCTCCACGGATGGTGCCTGGCCTGCTGAGTGTTTCCAGCATTTTCTGTTGTTATTTCAGATTTCCAGCATCCGCAGTATTTTGCTATTATATTGTTTTTAACAAATCTGTGCTGATTGTCCTCGATCCAAGTCTCTCCACTCCCCCCCCCAACCCCGATTAATCCATGCAGTTCTAACTGCTAACTCATTTTATCTTGATTTACGGATTCTAAGACTTTGTCCACAACTGACGTTAGACTAATTGGTCTATAGTTACCTGGGTTATCCATCCCTCCCTTTTTTTGACAAAGTTGTTACATAAGCTACTCTCTAGTCCAACAGCACAATTTGCATATTTAAGGAGGACTGAAAAGTCTAGAGTGCATACCATCAGGGCCTGGTGATTTAGCCACACTGAATTATACTAATTTTTTCAGAACCAATTCCTTTTCTACAATTATCTTTAACAATTATTCCATATAGTGTCAGCTGTGGTTCAGTGGGTAGCACACTCGCCTCTGAGTCAGAAGGTTGTGGGTTCAAGTTCCACTCCAGGGACTTGAGCACATAAAGCTAGGCTGACACTCTGGTGCAGTGCTGAGGGAATGCTGTACTGTCAGAGGGGCCGTCTTTCGGATGAGTCGTTAAACCGAGGTCCCGTCTGCTCTCTCAGATGGAAGTAAAAGATCCCATGGCACTATTTCGAAGAAGAGCAGGGGAGTTATCCCCGGTGTCCTGGCCAATATTTTCTCCCTCAACCAACATAACAAAAACAGATTATCTGGGCATTTTCACATTGCTGTTTGTGGGAGCTTGCTGTGCGCAAATTGGCTGCTGCGTTTCCCACATTTGAACAGTGACTCCACTTCAAAAGTACTTAATTGGCTGTAAAGCACTTTGAGATGTCTGGTAGTTGTGAAAGGCGCTATATAAATGCAAGTCTTCTTTCTTTCATATCATCCTCTAGTCTACCTTTATTCTCACTTCCACCACCATTTGTGAAAAAAAATGCAAAATATTTATTTAATATCTCCTTCATACCTTCATCCTCCACAGCTAGACTCCCTCTTTCATTCCTGAGGTTTACTACCCTCTAACTATTTTTATATGCTTATAAAAACCCTTGCTATTTGCTTTTATATTATCTGATAGTCCATTTTTTAGATATCCTTTAGCCTTTCTAATCTCCCTTTTTACCTCCCCACAACACTTTCTATACTCCTCACAATTATCTTTAGTGCTGTTAACCTTCATTTTCTCAATTATTTAGGGACATTGGAGTTGACTTCGGGAGAGATATGAAACGGGCTGCTGATTTGCTATCACCAGTTTTACACTATCGCAAAAAGACGAGATCTACCCCAATGCCATTTAAGGAGATGTAATGGCAATGTTGGGTCAAGCACGAATGGAACCTGGAGAGCAATGCCATGAATGTAGACTCGGGAGGATAGGCAGCAGAGAAGAATGGAGTTGCTGACAGTGTTGAAGGTAGCAGAGAGATCAAGGAGGCTGAGAAAGGATATTAAGCTATAATGATAATCATACAAGATGTCATTGGTCACTTTCACCAGGGCAGTCTTAACATTGTGGGCAGCTTAGAAATCATATTTGTGGGATTTGAGAAGGGAGTTCTGGGGAGCTGGGTGGAGTTGTATGACAATGACATGTTCAAGGACCTTGGAGAGAAAGGACAAATTGAAGATAGGCTGGTGGTTTCAGAGAGTGCCATTTTTAGAAGGGGGTGATGGCAGCAATTTTATAACGAATCGTGACAGAACAGAAGAAGGGTTGATAATGTTGGCGATCATGGCACCAAGAAGATAGAAACATAGTAGGAGCAGGAGTAGGCCATTCGGCCCCTCGAGCCTGCTCCGCCATTCATCCAAATTCAGTACCCTGTCCCTGCTTTCTCCCCATACTCCTTGATCCCTTTAGCCTTAAGAAATATATCCAACTCCTTCTTGAATATATTTAATGAATTGGCCTCTACTGCCTTCTGTGGTAGAGAATTCCACAGATTCACCACTCTCTGGGTGAAGAAATTCCTCCTCATTTCTGTCCTAAATGGCTTACCCCTTATCCTTAGACTGTGACCCCTGGTTCTGGACACCCCGACCATCGGGAACATCCTTCCTGCATCTAGTCTGTCCAGTCCTGTCAGAATTTTATACGTTTCAATGAGATCCCCTCTCATTCTTCTAAACTCCAGCGAGTATCTCCTCATACGTCATTCCTGCCATCCCAGGTATCAGCCTGGTGAATCTTCGCTGAACTCCTTCCATGGCAAGAAAATCCTTCCTCAGATAAGGTGACCAAAACTGCACACAATACTCAAGATGTGGTCTCACCAAGGCCCTGTACAACTGCAGCAAGACATCCTTGTTCCTGTACTCAAACCCTCTCACTACGGAGGCCAACATACCATTTGCCTTCTTAACCGCCTGCTGCACCTGCATGCTTACCTTCAGCGGCTGGTGCACAAGGACACCCAGGTCTCGTTGCACTTCCCTTTCTCCCAATCTATTGCCATTCAGATAATAATCTGCCTTACTGTTTTTGACACCAAAGTGGATAACCTCGCATTTATCCACGTTATATTGCATCTGCCATGCTTCTGCCCAATCACCCAACCTGTCCAAATCATCCTGGAGTTTCTCGGCATCCTCCTCACAGCACACATGCCCACCCAGCTTTGTGTCGTCTGCAAAAGATGGAATCAAGTGTGTAATAACAGTGGAATTGATACCCCAGTAAACCTTGTATGGGATATTAATCAAAGGTCACCAAATAAATCCTTAACTTCTTCACCTTAACTCCTCGTCAAAGAACCATCTGAAAATTCTTGTAATAAATGTTATTATTTGGTTTGCTTGAATCATCTTGTATCAACCAGTTCAAATTACATTAACATTTACACTACCATGCTCCTATTGGGATTCAGATAAGCTACTGAATAATTGAGTTAACCTCTTCTTGCTAAAGTCATCAAAAACAAAGTCAGGCCATGAAATCATGAATATTTCTTTATTAAGCCACTTAGGATAAAACAATTAACCGCACCTTAATATTAAACAGCGAGGCTGCTCAAAATACTTAGACATATTATTGACAGAATTAATATCTGGGTTTCAAAGGCATTCCAAATGTTCCACGGGAGCTCAGCAGCAGCTGGGTCTACCTATTGAAAGTTGGTATTATACTCAATTCATAATTGATATAAAGTCAGTAAGGTTGGTTCTGTGTATAGCTAACAAGTTAACAGCCTTGAATAATAGGTGAATCAGATATCTTAAAAGTCTAGTTAGTTTAGCTTATTATTGATAAACTGGAAGCTTGAGCAAAGATTTATGGATCTTGTACAACCTATCCTTCCGAGTCAGTGTAGGAAGGTTGTTGGTCTTGTCTCCTTCAGGACATCAACGTGATGAATCACTATCTGTTGTTGTACTAGTTTGGCTTTCTTATGATATTTGTTCTCCCTTGGTAGCCCTAACCTTGCTTCTATTCTCAGGAATTTAACTCTTACATATACATGATGATGCCTTTCTCTGGCTAATGGAATTCTTAATTTTTTCTGAACTTGTATAATTTCTATCTCTCAGTCAAAAGCCTTCTGTCTGTCTTCTCTGGTCTCGACCTGATTTTTTTGCTCTTTTGTTTCAGAAAATACATCTTTTATATCTTTTGATTCTCAAGTTAAAACCTCTTTTCATTTCAACCAGTCTGTGTGGTACATCTTGTTGCAAGGATTCTCTTATTTAGCGACATCTTGGACAGGCATATTTCAAGCACATATAATGGGAAATTCTTACTAACTTGAGGAAAGCTAGATCTATCCATCAGTTGAAAAAACATTTACTCTGTCTGGCTTTAAATAACGATCCAAGACATTCCAGATAAAGCATTAGATTATTCCCAGGTCCAAAGTGAAAACTTATGTCGCTTTGCTAGGGTGTAAATCATTGGTCAAAACAGCACAAGGTAAGATGGCTCTCCTTGGGTCACCCCAGGCACTTAGTAGCTTGTTCAGTAAACATGGCCTTTCGTTCAACCTTGACAGACCTGAGTGTATCTAACTCTGACCACTGATTGGAACCAGCTGCTAACTGTGAAAGATCTTTTGCTCTCACAGTACACAGTGTTACCCTGAAGTACCGATGGTTCTTACAATGAACTCTTTCTGTTTTTGCAGAGTGATGCAGAATTACTGCAAGGCAAGATTAAGGCCTGCAGCAGGTAAGTGTGGGGATGAAATGGAGATATAGGAGGCCACCACAAGCCCCCTCCCCACCCATGAGGTGACTTTGGCAGAATTCCTACTGCTTCATGGGGATTACTGTAAGCTTCCACATGACGACCCTAGGAAGTGGTGATAACATAGACAAATGGGAGGGAAATCCGCTGGGGACCCGGGATTCCTCCTGCCACTATTTATATAGTGCCTTTCATAATCTCAGGACATTTAAAGCACATCACAACCAATTAAGTATTTTTGAAGTGTAGTTATTGTTGTAATATAGACAAATGTGACAACTAATTTATTCACAGCAAGGTCCTATAAACAACAATGAGATGAATGACCAGATAATGGGCTAGAAATTCAGCTCTGTAGCGCCTGATTTTTCGGCGCTATGGGTAGTGTTTTGTGTCGAAAATGTCGTCCACATCGTTCACGCACTCTTCTGTTGCAGGCCGCACTGGACGCCATTTTGGTGAGGGCGGTAGGGTAGGCGTTAGGCACGTGCGCCTAAGTATGTAGAGTAGGCAGATCATGATGTCAATTAGCGTGTGATGCAGATTTGGTGCTGCCATTTTTGTCCTCAACGCTGGAGCTAACGTCCTGTCTTAACTTTGCACAGCTGAACATACGTTCAGCAGCAGCGACAACCCCCCACCAGCGACATTTAAAGGGGTCAACCACCACTCTCAGGTTACAGGCAGTTGCTGATTCATTTCTACTGGCTCTGTGTAAGTTTGTGGAAGTGTTTGGTGCTTTCCAGAGTTGGTTAAAGTTGGTGAGGTGACAGGGAGTGGTGCTGCAAGTGGAGACGGCCTTGGTTCTGAATTCAAGAGGTTCTGGTCAGACCACTTGCTCCCAGTCATGGGTGCTGTAGTTGCCATCCCCCTTGGCCCCCCATGACAGGGAGATGGAGCAGAGGCAGCAAAGAAGAGGACAAGATGCTCAGAGGGAGGAGGAAGAGGAAGAAGAAGAGGAGGAGGAGGAGGAAGGGAGGAGGGAACTAGCATATCGTCTCCAGCCGGGCTGTCCATGGTGGCCTCAATCGAGTACGGTTCCATTGAACACAACCCCAAATCCCCATTGTTCAACAGTCACACACCTTACCATCCCTCTGTTCCGGACCATCACAGCATCCTCTTGGCTACAATGCTTAATAAAAGCCATCACAAAAGAAACATTCCAAGCCAACTTTATACATCAATCCATCCAATATTACATAACAAAGTCAACTAATCACCCTTGTGCATTCCCTTAGTGCCTGTCTTTCGTGTGCCTTTGCCTGACCTAGTACTCCTGCGAACTGCTACCCCAGCTTCTCCAGTCGATCTATGTAACTGTAATCTCTCAACCCTAGTTTATAATGACTTATGTAGCTGGACCCCTAAATCCCATTGTTCATCCAACCCTCAGTGCTTCCCAATTCAGACTGTATTTCCACCCCTTACATCCAAAATGTACTAGGTCACACCCACTGGAGAGGAGTATGATGGGGCATTTGATAGAGGTCGTTAGATTTTCATGGAAAATTTGGATCCAGAAAAATAGGATTCAAGAGCTAGTGGACACATTTTAAAGTTATGGGTTTCAAAGGAAAATAAGTGATTGAGTAACCATTTCAGTAAGAGGAGGTGAGAAGGTGGAACAGAAAATCATAGCAGCTTTTAAGAGAAACTTGAATCCTGTTATAAAGGAGATACAGAGTTAATAGTCTGGAATCGGGTATGGAACCTGACACGAAGTTCAGTAGAATGGGTTATATGGACCAATAGTCTTTTCCTGTCCGAAATATTACTATGTCCCTATGTTAATATGTAACTTTTTAAAACCTCTGTCATGGGTAATATGCTCAATTAAGCAATAAAATATTTGAAAAAAGATCTAGGGCTGGATTTTGCGGGGGGGCGGTCAGTGGGCGCGATCAGTGGCGGGTTGGGTGGGAAAGTGTTTTTTTGTCCCCAGCGGGTCGGGACCCTGCTGTGAACCCACCGCCACACGCCTTTAGCAAATGTCGGGTCTGTCAGCGCTGAGCAGACCCAGCACGCAGCGGCGGGGGAGGCAATTAAAATCATTAGTGACTTGTTTCCAGCCACTTAACAGTTTTTTCCCCAGCTTTTTGGATTTGACAGGTCGCCCACCGGTTTGCCGCTGTGCCTAGATCTCGTCTATGAAGCTGAGGCAGGAGGTCATTGGCCATTGAATCAGCTGATGAGTTGACAGCTTCAAATGTCAAGTCAAAGCTCCTAGCTGATTGAGAAATGTTCTCTTAACCACTAATTTCTCTAAACTGCATTCCCACTACAGATTCAGGATGCTGCAAGTCTCCATCCAGTCTGACCTCATTACCTTTCCCACCATTAACAGATCGCTTCTGTCATCTCTACTTCACCTGCCATCTATTCCATCAGCATGGGTGCCCTTGAAGCTCTCTCACCTTGGTCCTCAGAATCCCACCATGATCAGCCTCAACACCAGCATCACTAGGCACACCAGCAGCACCAACAACAATACCAACCTTCTCCACAATCAACTGATGCTACACAGGGCATCAGCACCCAACCACATTGCTGCCTGGGAGGCCAGGGATGGCCTCACCACGGCCACATTTACTTCACTTGATGGCTGCCACATGATGCACCAGGTTGGCACCACCCCACACCAACACCATAAAGCATCCCTACAATGCTCAAGCCATTCCTTTCATACTCATGACCATTATGGGGGGTACCGTTATGTCTCACCATTCACTGCAACTCATGAAGCCACTTCTGCACACAAATTTGTCCAAGAATGCAAAGTGTTGAAAATAAAGGTTTCAATGTTTGACACCACATTAACAGAAACTTTACATGAACATTGCATAAAACACCCAAGTGCCTACCCTTGTGTGTTGTTAGTTGGTATGATTGCACTAGGATGAGGGTGAGTGTGAGGGGTGGCTAGTGAGATGGGGATGTGATAATGTAGATAGAGAGGGATGGGTGGAGGTGCAAGGTAAGTTGGTGTGAGTAAAGATGTGTAGGAATAGGGTAGGGAAGGCAGAGTGATGGGGATGTGATGAGAGGCACAGCAGGATGAGGTTGAGTGTGGCTTTGCAGTAATGTTTTGGGATCTATTGAGATCACTGAAAGGTTTGCGGCACTGCACTCAGGTCCTCCTGACCACATCCCTGCTTGTGCCCTCCTCTGCAATGTGCAACCAGGCTGTGTTGATCTCCTGGGGAGGTCTCTTCCATCCATGGGAAGGGAAGAGGACCTCCCTGCGTGCATGGGAGAGCCTGGGTGCAGCCATGCACCTTTGTGCAGTGCTCATCAGTGTTTGCAGCACCTCAATGCTGTAGAACACTGACAGCACAAATGTCAAAAGCAAGTTGGCCATGGTCTCTTTAAGGAAACCGGCTGATGACACGTCATCAAATGACGTCACCAGACCCGCTTCCTCTAATTGGCCGGCAAATGCAGGAGGGAGGGCTTCAGATTCCTGAGGCATTGGGGCCGGTTCTGCGGGAGGTGGGACCTGTACAGGCTGGATGGGTTGCTCCTCAACAGAGCCGGTACCAAAAACCTCGCGGGGAGGTTTGCTAGTGCTGTTGGGGATGGTTTAAACTAAGTTGGCAAGGGTATGGGCACCAGGATGTACTATTAGAAAGGAGAAACAAAGGGCACAAAGGATTGGGAGAGATGGATAGCACTAAAGCAAGAAATAGTAAGGTATTAGGTGGGGTCAGACTAAGAGAGAACACAGGATGGTCTAAGATAGGTTTACAGTGTATGTATGTGAACGCACAAAGCATAGTAAACAAGGTTGGTGTGCTGCAGGCGCAAATAGCCACATGGGAATATGATGTTGTGGTAATAACGGAGACCTGGCTCAAAAAGGGCAGGATTAAATACTCTTGGATATCGGGTGTGAAGGAAAGCTAGGGAAGGAAAGATAGGAGGTGGTGTGGCAGTATTGGTTAAGGAGAATGTTACAGTGCTGGAGAGAGAGGATGTCCTGGAGGGGTCGACAGAATCTATATGGCAAGAGTTAAGAAATAATAGAGGTGCCATTATATTACTAGGTGTATTCTATAGGCCACCAACTAGTGGGAAAAATATGGAGGAGCAAATTTGCAGGGAAATTACAGAGAGATGCAAGAACTATAGAGTAGTGATAATGGGGGACTTCAACTATCCTAATAGAGACTGGGATAGTAATAGTGTAAAGGGCAGGAAGTGGGAAGAATTTCTGAAGTGTGTTCGGGAGAACTTTCTTGATCAGTATGTTTCCGGCCCAATGAGGCAGGAGGCATTACTGGATCTGGTTCTGGGTAATGAAGTAGGTCAAGTGGAGCAAGTGTCAATAGGTGAACATTTAGGGAACAGTGATCATAGTATCATAAAGTTTAGATTAGCTATGGTAAAGGACAGGGAGCAATCTAGAGTAAAAATGCTTAATTGGAGGAAGGCAAATTTCAGTGGGATGAGAACAGATCTGGCCCGGGTAAATTGGAATCAAAGATTGGCAGGCAAAACTGTAGTGGAACAATGGGCTGCCTTTAAAGAGAAAATAGTTTGGGTACAGTCGAGGTACATTACCAATAGGGGGAAAGGTAGGGCAACTAAAGTCAGAAATCCCTGGATGACGAAAGAGATAGAGAGCAAGATGAAGCAGAAAAAGAGTGCGTATGACAGATGTCAGGTCAAGAATACATCTGAGAATTAGGCTAAATATAGAAAGTTCAGAGGAGAAGTGAAAAAGAAAATAAGAGGGGCAAAGAGAGGGCATGAGAATAGAATGGCAGCTAACATAAAAAGGTAACTCAAAAGTCTTCTATAGGTATATAAATAGTTATCAGGGTAAGGGTGGGGGGCAATTCGGGACCAAAAAGAAGACCTACGCATGGAGGCAGAGGGTATGGCTGAGGTACTAAATGAACACTTTGCATCTGTCTTCACCAAGGAAGAGGATGCTGCCATAGACATAGTGAAGGAGGAGGTAGAGGAGATACTGGATGCGATAAGAATTGATAAAGACGAGGTACTAGAAAGGCTGGCTGTACTTAAAGTAGATAAGTCACCAATACCGGATGGGATACACCCTAGGATGCTGAGGGAAGTGAAGGAAGAAATCGTGGAGGTACTGGCCATAATCTTCCAATCCTCCTTAGAAAAGGAGGTGGTGCCAGAGAACTGGAGAATTACAAATGTTACACCCTTGTTCAAAAAAGGATGTAAAGATAAACCCAGCAACTATAGACTGGTCAGTTTAACCTCAGTAGTGGGGAAGCTTTTAGAAACAATAATCAGGGACAAAATTAACAGTCACTTGGACAAGTGTGGATTAATTAAGAAAATCCAGCATGGATTTATTAAAGGCAAATCGTGATTAACCAACTTGATCGAGTTTTTTGATGAGATAACAGTGAGGTTGATGAGGGCTATGCGGTTGGCGTGGTGTACATGGATTTCCAATAGGCGTTCGAGAAAGTACCACATAATGGGCTTGCCAGCAAAGTTGAAGCCCATGGAATAAAAGGGACAGTGGCAGCATGGATACGAAATTGGCTAAGCGACAGGAAACAGAGAGTAGTGGTGAACGGTTGTTTTTCGGACTGGAGGAAGGTGGTGTTCCCCAGGGGTCGGTTCTAGGACCACTGCTTTTCTTGATATATATTAATGACTTGGACATGGGTGTACAAGGCACAATTTCAAAATTTTAGATGATACAAAACATGGAAGTATAGTGAACAGTGAGGAGGATAGTGATAGACTTCAAGAGGACATAGACAAGCAGGTGTCATGGGCAGACACGTGGCAGATGAAATTTAATGCAGAAAAGTGTGGAGTGATACATTTTGGTAGAAAGAATGAGGAGAGGAAATATAAACTAACGGGTACAATCCTAAAGGAGGTGCATGAACAGAGATACCTGGGGGTATATGTGCACAAATTGTTGAAGGTGGCAGGGCAGGTTGAGAGAACAGGTAAAAAAGCTTCCGGGATCCTGGGCTTCATGAATAGAGGTATAGAGTACAAAAGCGTGGAAATTATTATGAACCTGTATAAAACACTAGTTCGGCATCAACTGGAGTATTGTGTCCAATTCTGGGTACCGCACTTTAGGAAGGAAGTTAAGGCCTTAGAGAGGGTGCAGAAAAGATTTACGAGAGTGATTCCAGGGATGAGGGACTTCAGTTACGTGGATAGACTGGGGAAGCTGGAGTTGTTCTGCTTGGAGGAGAGAAGATTGAGAGGAGATTTGATGGAGGTGTTCAAAATCATGAGGGGTCTGGACAGAGTAGATAAAGAGAAACTGTTCCCATTGGCAGAAGGGTCAAGAACCAGAGGACACAGATTTAAGGTGATTGGCAAAAGAACCAAAGATGACATGAGGAAAAACTTTTTTATGCAGCGAGTGGTTAGGATCTGGAATGCACTGCCTGAAAGAGTGGTGGAGGCAGACTCAATCATGGCTTTCAAAAGGGAATTGGATAAGTACCTGAAGGAAAGAAATTTACAGGGCTACGAGGAAAGGGCGGGAGAGTGGGACTAGCTGAAGTGCCCTTGCAGAAAGCCAGCCCGGGCTAGACGGGCCAAATGGCCTTCTCCCGTGCTGTAACCATTCTATGATTCTATAACGCACTGGCTGGGCTTAACAAGCCCAATGACGGTAAATTCTTTTCAGAGGGTGGGATGGAGCCAGCAGCAGGTTCCGACCCGCCACCGACATCGCCCGCCACAGACCCGCCGAGGTTCGTAAAATCCAGCCCCTAGTTGTCACACAGCTAACTGATCCGTGCATTGAATCTGTTTTGCAGCCATATCAGTCGATCTGCTGTATCAAGTAATGTTGTCAGGTTCTTCCTTTACTCGTTTCCCCTTCATAGGCTGTAGTAGAGCCTAGAGATGGTGTCATGCCTAGAGAAGGTGGCATCAGTGGATTTCATACCCTGACTGAGAGTTGGTGACTTGGGAACAGTTGAAGGCAATGATAGGATAACACCGCTCATCTGACATTAATGCACAGAAATACTTATCGCAAAATAGCCGCATTAGTTTGCTTTCCCTAAAATGCTTCAATGGAATTAACGGTATTGCAAAGAGGTGTGAAATGCTGAGACAGCATCTGTTCTATTAGAACAGCTAGGAGCTATTTTTGTCACTGTTGGAGCACTGAAGATGACTGTAAAATGTGTCTCATGCTTTCACTCTGCGCAGATTTCACATTTAAACTGAGCACTCACAGGCAGCAGCCATGGTTTGTGAATGAATTTGCAGCAGTTAAATAGTCAGATGCATTATGTTTAAACTGTCATATTTAATTTCATATTAATTGTGTCTGTAGTATGTCATTTTTGCTTCCCTCTTAGCCTTTATAACCCCAAATGTCTGATTCAAGACATTGTGGTGACTAACCAAACATAAAACTGTCTCTTTAGTTGAAAGATCTATCAACCATGAAATTTTAAAAAAGGGTTTCTAAAACTAACGTCATTTTAACACAACATTTTCCAGGGGGCAACATCCGGAATGAGTTTATGCGATTTTAAAATTTCTGCCTCCATACCCGAGTATCAGTGCTGGTCTAGGTGGCAGAATAGAGGAGGAATTGGAGAGGGATAAAATCAAAAAAGACTGGAAACACTTAGCAGGTCTGTCAATATCTGTTTAGAGAATAACCCAGTTTGTGAGGCAAATGAGTATTTTTGTTCCCCTAGGGAATACAAGGCTGTTTGGATTTAAGGCAGAGGCTTTACTGTGGAGTAGTAATCCTGGGTGATTAGTCAAGCAATCACTAGTTCGCCATCAGCAGACATCCTTGACCCAGAGAGGCTAGAGTGTCAACACCACTGTTCTGTACCTGACCTGAAATGGGAAAATGCCAATTGCTCGGTGGTAAAACATCCCTCATGCTGATTGGCATAAAGTACTCTATATAAAAGGAATAAAAAATATATAAGTGCCCATATGCAGTCCAGTTACAACGATTATGACTTTTTTTTGAAGAGTTCATTACAATTCTTGAGTCCATTCTTCACTCAGAGGGTTGTGAATCGTTGGAATTCTCTGCCTCAAACTGCTGTGGATGTTCAGTTGTTGACTATATTCAAGGCTGATATAGATAGATTTTTGGACTCCGGAGGAATTAAGGGATATGGGGATAGGGCAGGAAAGTGGAGCTGAGATTGAAGATCAGCCATGATCCTATTGAATGGCAGAGCAGGCTCGAGGGGCCATATGGCCTACTCCTGCTCCTAATTCATAAAAACATAAGAACATAAGAAATAGGAGCAGGGGTAAGCCATTTGGCCCTTCGAGCCTGCCCCGCCATTCAATAAGATCGTGGCTGATCTTCTACCTCATCTCCACTTTCCTGCACTATCCCCATATCCCTTGATTCCCTTAATATCCAAAAATCTATCGATCTCTGTCTTAAATATACTCAACGACTGAGCCGCCACAGTCCTCTGGGGTAGAGAATTCCAAAGATTCACCACCCTGAGTGAAGAAATTTCTCATCTCAGTGCTAAATGGCCGACCTCTTATTCTGAGACTGTGACCCCTGGTTCTAGACTCCCCAGCCAGGGGAAACATCCTCCCTGCATCTACCCTGTAGCCCTGTAAGAATTTTGTATGTTTCAATGAGATCACCTCTCATTTTTCTAAACTCTAGAGAATCTAGGCCTAGTATCAGCTGTGGCTCAGTTGGTAGCACACTCACCTCTGAGTTAGAAGATTGGGGTTTAAGTCCCACTCCAGGGACTTGAGCACATAAAGGTAGGCTGACACTCCAGTGCAGTGCTGAGGGAGTGCTGCACTGTTGGAGGTGCTGTCTTTCATTTGAGATGTTAAACTGAGGCCCTGGCTGCTCTCAGGTGGATGTAAAAGATCCACATGGCACTATTTCAAAGAAGAGCAGGGGAGAGTTATCCCTGGAATCCCTCAACATAACAAAAACAGTATCTAGTCATTTTCACATTGCTGTTTGTGGGACCTTGCTCTGTGCAAATTGGCTGCTGTGTTTCCCAAGTACTTCAGTGGCTGTAAAGCGCTTTGAGATGTCTGGTGGTCGTGAAAGGTGCTATATAAATGCAAGTCTTTTTTTCTTTAGTCTACGTAATCTCTCCTACCAGGAACCAGTCTGGTGAACTTTCGTTGCACTCCCTCTATATACTCAAGTATATTCTTATGTAATATATTGCTTGCCCTATGGTGAAGCCCCAAATTAAGACATGGATTATAATAAAAGTGTGTGTGTGTGTCTTGTCGTATTCGTAAAAAATTGAAACAATTTGATTTAATAAGTTCTGCAATACATCTAGAAGAAGCACAAATGCCGTAACTACTATCAAAACAATAAAAGATTGCAAATGAACAAAAACAAAAATCCTGACTGACCACCAGCCAGTCCATCAGTCACTCTCTCCAGCAGCAGGCAGCCTTGACCCAGAGCGAGCGAGCGGGAGTGTCAACCCGCCCGTGCCCAATCAGGGCCGGCAATGCTGAGAGGCGGCGCCAATGGCAGCCTGCGAGGGTGCGGGGTGCGTGTTGCTGTGGACGGTTAGCTCAGTTGGTGCTGGGAGCCGCGACAGAGGAAGGAGCCGGTACCGAGTCTGATCATGGTCCCCGCCGCCGCTTCATACCCGTCCCAATCCGCCGCCGCTGCTGCCCTCTGCACCGCCCGTTTCAACTAGCGAGAGGTAAGGACCGGGACAGAGTGGGGGAGGCAGCGAGTGAGCCGCCCCCAGCGGGCTCCCGTCCACCTCCTCGGGGACAGCCGGCCGCCGCTGACTGACTGACCGACTGACAGGCGGCTGGTTCGCTCACAGCCCCGGAGGCCCGGCCGCAGGGAGGGAGTTTCCTCTATCGCCTTTCTGTTTTTACTTTGCAAGGAGAAGGGATGCGCTTGATTTGTTTTTTTTGTGCCACGTCAGGGCCCCAGGAGGAGGAAACTTCTGACTGTCAGTAAGGGCGAAGCTAAAGGTGACCTGTCAATGAGCCCTCCTGTGAGAGAGAGCGAAGAATGGGACAGGATGGCACTGAGAGTGTGTGTAGACAGATACACACACACATACAATTGGAATCTTTGACAACATAATAGCCCTTTTAATTCTGTAATTATAGCTCAGAAAATGCTTTTGGATATCATCTTGCTTTACTTCTCTCCTGAAGACTTTTCCTGGCAATACTTCTGCAGTAGCTTGGCTAAGTGGCCACATTCATCCACAAGCCCAGACATCGTGTGTTGGCAGGCTATTCGAATATGAAGTTCGATTACAATTAAATCTGATTATGTTCTAACATTTCTACCCCATTCACTTTCAGTTAGGGATCAGCGGATAGTAATCAGAAATGAGAGTTTCTAGATGATTCCTTCAGATGGACTATACTTAAGAAATTGCATAGAGATCAATCCAAGACAGACTATTGGAAAGAACAGGACTAGAAAGTATTCTGCAATTCATCTTTTGGTCCCAATCACCCACTCTTACACAGCTATCCAGTTTGCCCGTAAAATTTTCTACACTCGCTAATGTTACCCCACTATTCAAAAAAGGTGGTAGAGAGAAAACGGGGAATTACAGACCGGTAAGCCTGACATCGGTAGTGGGGAAAATGCTAGCATCCATTATAAAAGATGTAATAGCAGAGCACTTGGAAAACAGTGACGGGATCGGACAAAGCCAACATGGATTTACAAAAGGTAAATCATGCTTGACTAATCTACTGGAATTTTTTGAGGATCTAACTGGTAAAATAGTTAAGGGAGAACCAGTGGATGTGGTGTATTTGGACTTTCAGAAGGCTTTCGATAAGGTCCCGCATAAGAGATTAGCGTGTAAAGTTAAGGCACATGGGATTGGGGGCAAGGTATTGACTTGGATAGAGAACTGGTTGGCAGACAGGAAGCAAAGAGTTGGAATAAACGGGTCTTTTTCCGAGTGGTAGGCAGTGACTAGTGGGGTACCGCAGGTATCGGTATTAGGACCCCAACTATTCACAATATATATTAATGATCTAGACGAGGGAACTAGATGTAATATCTTCAAGTTTGCAGATGATGCAAAGCTGGGTGGGCGTGTGTGCTGTGAGGAGGATGCCGAGAAACTCCAGTATGATTTGGACAGGTTGGGTGATTGGGCAGAAGCATGGCAGATGCAATATAACGTGGATAAATGCGAGGTTATCCACTTTGGCGTCAAAAACAGGAAGGCAGATTATTATCTGAATGGCAATAGATTGGGAGAAGGGGAAGTGCAACGAGACCTGGGTGTCCTTGTGCACCAGTCACTGAAGGTAAGCATGCAGGTGCAGCAGGCGGTTAAGAAGGCAAATGGTATGTTGGCCTTCGTAGCAAGAGGGTTCGAGTACAGGAACAAGGGTGTCTTGCTGCAGTTGTACAGGGCCTTGGTGAGACCACACCTTGAGTATTGTGTGCAGTTTTGGTCACCTTATCTGAGGAAGGATGTTCTTGCCATGGAAGGAGTGCAGCGAAGATTCACCAGGCTGATACCTGGGATGGCAGGAATGACGTATGAGGAGAGATTGGGTCGATTGGGCTTATACTCACTGGAGTTTAGAAGAATGAGAGGGGATCTCATCGAAACTTACAAAATTCTAACAGGACTAGACAGACTAGATGCTGGAAGGATGTTCCTGATGGTCGGGGAGTCCGGAACCAGGGGTCACAGTCTAAGGATAAGGGGTAAGCCATTTAGGACAGAGATGAGGAGGAATTTCTTCACCCAGAGTGGTGAACTTGTGGAATTCTCTACCACAGAAGGCAGTAGAGGCCAATTCATTAAATATATTCAAGAAGGAGTTAGATATATTTCTTAAGGCTAAAGGGATCAAGGGATATGGGGAGAAAGCAGGGACAGGGTACTGAATTTGGATGATCAGCCATGATCTCATTGAATGGCGGAGCAGGCTCGAGGGGCTGAATGGCCTACTCCTGCTCCTATCTTTTATGTTTCCACCATTCCACACATTCACCTTCATCTGCATAAAGTAGTTAAATCTAAGTGTCTGCGCACCTTCCCTTTTCTAAGTTTGAACCTGTGTCCTTTGGTTCCAGAGTTTGGGGCAACCTGGAAAACATTATCATAGTTCAATTTGTCTATACTTGAATAATATCTCCCCTCTGTTCTCTAGAATAAACAATCTAGGACTTTGCAGTCTCTCCTCCATGGGTCAGATGGCTTCAGCTAGGTATTAGTTTGGTTGCCCGACATCCCCAAGTTTTGTGTTTGTTGGGATTCTTATCCTTAAGAATGGCAGTTGTCTCCTCCACTTCTGCCTGCAGTTGTTCCAAAAGGGGTCTGTGTTTTTGAGTACTTTTGTTTATCTGCAATTTGCATACTGCTATTTTTTGTATAGCACTTTTGCATGGTGTTTCTTGTTCTAAACAAGTTACTGCCTCTTAAACATATGTGGGTAGAGTTTCCGCTTTTGGCGTAATTGGCGATTCCGGCGCAAACTGCGTCTGTTTTGCAGTGTTTTTCCCCCATGTTTTTGCTCAAACTCACTTGTATATTGCCGAACGCAAAATCTGCCATGAGCCAGCGCAATCGGGCAGCGTTTTAAATTGTAATTTTTTAATTAAAAAAATGTTGCTTTAAAAAAAATTCCTTTCTATATTTGCGCGGTAACTTGGTAAAGTTTGATTAATACAGCTGAAAATTGGTTTATCACAAAATAAGCATTTTAAATCAGTGTCAATCCACCACCTATGAGTAACCCGATTTTAAATGACTGAAAATTACTTTTTTTAAAAATGTACAAAACTATTTTCTAGTTAGATTGGGGTACAGTAATTAGTTCCTCAGTAAATTTAAAAAAAAATCAAAACCTTTCAAAATGTACCTAGTATCCCTATTACACCGGAGTTATCCGTGGTGTCCTGTCCAATAGTTATCCCTCAACCAACATAACAAAAACAGATTATCTGGTCATTATCACATTACTGTTTGTGGGACCTTGCTGTGCACAAATTGTCTGCCGTGATTCCTACATTACAAGTGACTCCACTTCAAAAGTACTTCATTGGCTGAAAAGCGATTTGAGACGTCCGGTGGTCGTGAAAGGCGCGATATAAATGCAAGTCTGTCTTTCCTTTGCCCCGAAGTTCCAGCTTAATTTCTGGAGCCTCTTCGAAGGCCTGCAAATGAATGCAACTAGCGGAAACTCACTATGGTGATTAATTCACCCTGGGGGTGTGGCCAGTTTTGTGGGCAGGGCCTGCTTCTAGCGTGATGTTTTTAAAGCTATCGCAAATGATTGTGGAAACTCTAGTTGCGCTGATCGTAATTTTTGCTTAAAATTCTTCGATCTTTTGCACTGGTTACGCCGAGAGCGGGAGAATTGTGCTGAAAAAACCAGCGCAATCAAGCAGAAACTCCAGGCCATGAGTTCTTGTAATTTTAAGTTTTTTACATTTAAAGCAGTCATTCATTTTTGCTTGTTGTGAATTCCATATTTTGGCATATGAATTTGTTTTTTTTAAACCAAAAAATGCAACTATTATTAATCTCATGAAGTTGTGGTGCAAAGACTTAATCCATCATCTATCTAATCTTCTGTTGAGAGGAAGTATGACCTTATTGATTACATAAACTTTAGTTTCCTATATGTAAAACTTGAGAGTATTTGGCAATCCACACAGTTGTTTCATAAGAGAATAAAACAGTACTTAAATACATAAGCAACAGCAACTTGGAATTATATAGTGCCATTTATCATAGAAAAACATCTCAAGGTGCTTTAGAGACATGAGCCAAAGAAGGCGAGATTAGGAGGGGGTGAAGGAAATGGGAACTGGAGTTCATCTTGTGGTGGGGGTATGAAGGATGGGAGGCTGGCAAAAAGAGCATTGGAATAAGTAAGTCTGAAAGTGATACAGGCATATATGAGGGTAAAGTGGCAGATGGGCTGAAGTAGGAGCGTGTTGTGGAGCTGGGAGTAGGTGATTGCTGTATAAAGAAAATAAGGGGTTGGAAAGAGAGTTTGAGTTTAAAAATAATATATTTTAGATTTGCATCAGGTATGATTCTAGTCACTACAGGCTTTTCCTCTTGACAAACCATAGTTTGGCTAGGGATTCTTGGTGTCATACTCAGTTGAATGCTGTCTTGATGCCAAGAGCAGCTACTGTCGCCTCTTTGGCATTCAGCTCTTGTGTACATTTCTGGATCAAATGGACACAAGAGCCGAGTGGTTCTGGTGGAACCTGAATTGAGTATCCGCAAGCAGGTTACTGGTGAGTAGTTGTTGCTTGATGACTCCTTCCATCAGCTTTAACTAACAAAAGGGGACAGAATGACCACTGAGTGCCATTTTAGAAGTTCATTATTTATAAACCGCCTACAGACATGGGTATAGAAAATACTTTCATTTGGATTGAGATACCCATTGAATTTTGGAATTTCTACATATATTGGAGCATTGCCCTTTGTTATACCAGGAAAGAGCACTGTTTCTCACTTGGCTTTCTTGCATGAAGTTATATATAATTATTTGCTCATGTTTTCTTGGGCCCTTTCATACAATTTTCAATTTTGTTGCAAACAAATGGTTCAGTGTTACACAATATATAAGTTTATCATTTATGAGCAAATGAGGTTACTGGGTAAATCTGAAATGTAAACTAAATTTTATTATTTGCATCATCAAAGAAATACCCTGCCAATTGGTGACACACTGGATAAACTTATTAGCCAGTGTGACACTGAACCATAAAGATCAGAAGGTCCCCGATTCAATCCCAGATTTATTCTGCATTAGTAGATCTATGCCAGTGTAGTGGTTTGTCGTAGCACTGCACTTGGTTTGGAATGCTCGACTAGGGAGAGGGAGAAATAAGTCAGAAACGTAGTCTTGACTGCTGTCCAATGACTTTTGCTGGAAAGTGTACAAGTATGGGTGTCTGATCAGGACAACAATCCGATTGGTTTGATGAGGTATATCGTCAAATGGCCTACCAGTGCTCACGCATGAAAAGTGGCAACTTGGACGAGCTACCAGAGGGTGACCAGTGGCTGCACCCCAGCATAAACTTATGACTTTAGCAGAGGAGGGGAGAAAATTGGAAGGAAGAAAAAACGATATTAAAAACAAATAACTAATTGTTTTAATGAAGAACAGCAGTCCTTGACACTGGTTTCACTGTTCTAATTAAGGGCCCATTTTCATAATTCTTTATTTAGATTCAATTTACAGTATAAACATAACTAGTTGAGCTGCAGATTACAATTTAAAAATCATCTTTGCCTTGGACACAACTGTTTGGGTTCTTGTGAAACTATTATGGGTGGTATAGAAATAGTCTCCAATTATTAAACCTACATGCATAAGGTACAGAAAATATAATCGTTTTGTTTTTGTTTGTGGTCCAGTGTGTTTTTTAAATATATGGTATTAACTTCTTCTGGTTTTGTAGCCCTAATTCTGAGCTCCAGTCAGTACATTTCAAAGTAGAGAACTGGGGAGTTCCCAGTAGATTGGAGTAATGACCAAACAGACCCAGGCAACTATAAACCCATTAGTCTTAGTTCAATATTGGGTAGAATAATGGAATTGGTCATCAGGAGTAAACTTGAGAGCTATCTGTATGGTAACCTATTAAACAGCATTGTACCATGGATTCAGAAGAGGAAGGTCCTGCTTAACTAAACTCCTTGATTTTTTTTGAGGAAGTGACATCTCAAGTATGACTGGGTGACTATCAAAAAACATTTGAAGGGTCACACGAAAGGATACTACTTCAATTAAAAGCAGTGGGGACCCAAGGAATGGGTAAGAAATTGATTCAAAGGCAGGAAGCAACAGATATCTGTATGCTGGAGTGGGGGTGAGAACTGCTGAGTGGGGTTACTTGGGGATCAGTGTTGGGATCTCTGTTCCTGATTTGTGTGAGTGGTTTGTTTCCAGAAGCTAAATGCAAACTTTTCAAATTCATAAATGATACTAGAATAGGAGGCAGTTGAATCAGAGGAGAGCCCCTTAACTGCAAGTATGAGCTAGATAAAAGATGTAATGCGGAACAGTGGCAGATTATTAAATCTAATATGGTCATTGTAAAGTACTGCACACAGCAAAATAAAAATGAGTGACATTAGTAATTCTTGAATGGTGTTGAAATAGCTGAGGGTGAAGACGATTTAGGGGTTTATTAAGTTTGACCTAATCACTGTGGAGCAGCAATCACTTGGCAAATAGAATACTGAACTATTTAGCCAAAATAATAGAGTATAACTTGTACAGAGTCATGGAAACTATACACCTGGTGTGCTGTTCCCAGTTCTGGTCACTGAGCCTCAAGGCAAACATTCAAGCTCTCGAGGCGGTTTCAAGAAGAACCACAAGACTGATCCCTAATATCAGCAGTGTGCTTTATAAGGAAACTTAGACTTTTCAGTTTTGAAACAAAGTGACTGAAAGGGATTAAGTGTGTGTACATCACAGAAATCACAGAAACCCCACAGTGCAGATAGAGGCCATTTCGGCCCATCGAGCCTGCACCGACACATGTCCCACCCGATCCCCGTAACCCCTACACCAACACATATCCCACCCTATCCCCGTAACCCCACGTATTTAATCCCCCTAACACTAAGGGTCAATTTATCATAGCCAATCAACCTAACCCGCACATCTTTGGACTGTGGGAGGAAACCGGAGCACCCGGAGAAAACCCACGCAAACACGGGGAGAATGTGCAAACTCCACACAGTATATGTGGTAATGGTATTGAAAAGGTAAATCTAGAACAGTAGATTTGTGGCAGTAGGGCAAGGGTATACAGGTCCAGAACTCTGCTGCCTGTATCCTAATCCTCCCTACCTCTGTAACCCCCTCCAGCCCTAAAAGCCTTTGAGATCTCTGTGCTCCTCCAGTTCTGGCCTCTTGTGCATCACTGTTTTCCATCGCTCCACCATTGGCGGCTGTGTGTTCAGCTGCCTAGCTCCTAAGCTCTGGAAATCCCTCCCTAAACACCTCTGCATTTCTATCTCTCCTCCTTGAAACCTACCTCTGACCAAACTTTTGGTCACCTGTCCCAATATCTCTGTGGCTCAGTGTCAAATTTTGTCTGATAATGCTCCTGTATGATGTCTTGGGATGTTTTACTACATTAAAGGTGCTATGTAACTGCTCAAACTAATAAAAGGCAAATTTAGGATGAGGTTAGGAAGCTGTTCTTCATACAGATAGTGATCAACACATCGAATGGACTTCCACATAGAGTAATAGAGATGTGCAAACCTCTGAATCATTTAAGAAACAGTTGGATGTTGTAATGGGGTGGTTGGAGGTGGGAGGGGGCGACTATATATTTTTTCTGGAATTGATGAGGGACTCCTTATCTATTTTATGACCTAAGCCTAGGGAATGAAGAGGTTCCTAGTTCAGCAGGGAGTAAAACAATGTCGAGTTTGAAGTAGCTGGATGGATGAATGTGGTCTGTGTGCCATGTATGTGGATCTTAATGATTGGGTGGTCTGGAGAGTCTGACTAATAGATTCTTATGTTCTTGTATAGGTTCTGGGACATTTTCTTTAACCTGTTTCCATGGTTTGTACAAAATTTTTAAAGGTTTCCCAGGTTTCAGAGGACTAAGGGTAACGCAGTGTGATTTGACAAAGTGAGGAGGGATAAGGAAAAAAAATTGTACTTTGTAATTCAACTCTTAAAATAAACTGACCCATCCAAAAATGTTTTATTTCAAGACGTTCTTTATTTCCTTTTAAATAATCCTCTGTCAATTTAATTGCTGTTGGTGAACATAGATTTTGCACATTATTAATATATATACCAGTATGATGGTAAAGACAGTTGACAAATGAATGTGACATATGGCTGATGGGTTTTATATTCGGTGTCTAAAGGATGAAAACAGATTGAAATACCTTATTTAAATTATTGCTTGAAGATTGTGCAGATGTATCTTTGCACGGACACTTCTGTTACATTGTTGGTTTCCTGGCGTGATTCACATTTTGCATTAAATAGCTTGCGTAGGAACAGATTGCCGTTAAAATATACACGTATCATCATTGTAGAGTGCAATGACGGACGGTGTTGAAAGTGCTATATGGTAGAATGTGTTTTCCAGTGAACAGCAAAAACCAACAGTTTGGTTATTACTAATGTTGCATAGACATGTTAAGCCATAATACTTGAAAATACAATGTTATAAGTTTTAATAGTCTGTCCTAATAAAGTAATGTATGTAGAAGAAGGTTGGGACTGTTTTTCAACTTGGTTCAAAAAATGTATAAGGCTCTTCCCTTCACTAGGGCTGAAGTAAGTGCTACTTGTCAGTTTGAGATATGTGGTGATGGATTTTGTGTTGAGTGTCTAAAAGATGAAAGCAGACTAAAACACATCGTGGATTACAGAACGTGAAAGACCAAGTGATGTCAAACCATGTTTGGTATGAGTGAGTTCTGTCAGTAACATTGCACATGTGTTGTCTGTAATCCTTTGGCCCATCACTGTAATTAATACCGCACAAGCTGTTTATAATGGTTATATGAGGATGGAAATGAGTGATAGTCACAGACGTGGCGTGTAGCTGGAAAATCCTAAAGTAAAATAGTACAAGTTGTCACTAGACTTATGTTAGAAAAAAGGCACTTAAGCAAATGCACTTTATCAATATGCTTCTTGAATTGTACACTCAGAAAGCTGAGGAAAAGCCATTTGGCTCATTAAAAACTCTTCTGTAATACACATTCATTACTCAATTTCCTCCCATCACGATCATTGCTAATTACCAGACTTAAAACCAGTACTTCTGCCTAGTGTTATACAGCTCAAAATGCTCTCTCCAGATACAACCTAAGTTTAGGAAAATAAAATGTATAATTGTACTGCTAAATGCTCGCAGTTTGAGTGGGTGTAGCAAAAAAGTCACACCATTTGTGCTTTACTGAAATTCTAGTAAAACTACTGCATTGTCTTATTTTTAGTTTTAAGCTATTTTAGACTTTTGAGTCTACCAAATTCCTGATTATCCACTTCGGTGAGGAAAAGGACATGTGATTTTCACAACTGGTATGTGATTGTTGTAGCACTCTTGAAAGTGGCATAGGGCATCATTTGTAACTGCTGCTGTACACACACTTAATGTATTTTAATTAAGCAATATAAACTGGAGTCATGGTTACAAGGCACTTAACAGCTTCTAATAAACAAGTTGAGAGCTGAAGTGCTTATTGCTGAAAGCAATGCTTAATTCTCAAGATTCAAGATGATTTTATTGCCATATGTAACTGGTACAATGGAATGCTTACTCCCCACTCACTCCCACAATATAAGTGTAAAAAGCAAAAGTAAAAACAAGTATAAATATAGAAACAATAAGCAAATAAGTATAGCAATGACAGTCCAAGTTGCAGGATATGATGAATAGTACAAAAAGCCTCTATTACCACTGGAAGTAATAATAAGTATATGGTAGTATAAGTATTTTATGTTAAAATGCAGTGTGCAATGTACAAATGAGTTATAAGTTAAGGTTGAAGTACAAGAGTCCTATGTGCACACAGTCCAGTGATCAAGAATGTTCTTGTGCGCTCACGGTTCATGTAATACACAGTTCCAGGGTGGGGGGGAGAATGTGACTGATATGTGGGGCAGTGCGGTTAGCAGTTCAGTAGGCGCACTGTCTGTGGGTAGAAACTGTTCCTGAACCTGCTGGTCCTGGTTCGGATGCTGCGGTACCAACAGCAACTACAACTAAAAAGTGTACTGCTATTTTGTTTTGTGGCATTTTTAAAATATTTTACTTTTGTTTATTGGTATGGACTCAATTTAAGGTGGAGTATTTACTGAGCTACATTCATACAATCATAGGGATTTTGGCACAGAAGGAGGCCATTCAACCCATCGCACCTGCACCACTGCTGGCTCTTTAACTGCTGCTATCTGATCCCATTTCCCTCTGTGTTTCCTGTCTCATTTTATATTCTTCGTTTTCAAATACTTATCCAATTTTGTTTGAAATAATGTTAGACACTCTGCTTTAATATCCACCAGTGGTGGGAGTCATACCTGAGACAAAGGAGGATGGTCATGGTTGTTGGAGGCCAATTATGCAGCTCCAGGCCATCACTGCAGGAGTTCTTCAGGACAATGTCCTTGGCCCAATTATCTTGAGCTGCTTCATAAATGACTTTTCCTCCATCATAAGGTAAGGAATGGGGCTGTTTGCTGATGATTTTGCAATTAACAGCTCCATTCACAACACCTCTGATAATGAAGTACCCTAAACCAACCTACAACAGGACAACATCCAGGCTTGGGCTGACAAATGGTTGACAATGACCAGCTCCAACAAAAGGTCTGACTGCCTCCCCCTAACTTCAATGGCACTAGCATTGCCGAGTCCACCATCAACATTCTGTGGGTCAATACTGAACAGAAGATTAACTCGGATCAGTCTTATCAACAACATGGCCTCTCAAAGCCATCTACAGGGCTGAAGTCAGGAGTGGAAAACTCCCCACTTATCTGGTTGGTGCAGCCACAACAATGTTCAGAGAAGATCGGTTTCTGTTTTGAGTGTTGCTAAAACTGAAGAAAACAGGCAAGGAACTTGAAGTACAGCCAAGTTAAATGATAACCCACAATCATTTACACTGTTCATAGACACCTCTTTTATAGGACTCACTAAAGTCTTGCTTAACTCTTAGATTTAAAAAAAATTAAAAACAAAGAACCTGGTCACACAAATCCATTCACCCTCAATATGGTACCTATGTGAGACTGGATAATAACAACTTGCATTTGTATACCGCCTTTAACATAGGAAAACGTTCACAGGAACGTAATCAGACAAAAATTGACAGAGTCGTGAAGGATATATTAGGATGGGTGACAAAGCTTGGTCAAACTGGTAGGTTTTATGGAGGGTCTTAAAAGGAGGTGAGGTGTTTAGGGAGGGAATTCGAGCTTAAGGCCTAGATGGCTGAACGCACGGATGCCAGTGGTATGGTGGAGGGAGAGAGCGATGCATAAGCGCCTAAAGTTGGTGGAATTCAGAGTGCTTGAAGGGTTGTAGGACCGGAGGAGATTGGAGGTAGGAAGGGGCAAGGCCATGGGGTGATTTGCACACGAAGATGAGAATTTTTAAATTGAGGCATTGGTGGACCTGGAGCCAATATAAGTCACTGAGCACAGGGGACGATGGGTGAGTCGAACATGGTGCGAGTTAGGCTACAGGCAGCAGAGTTTGAATGAGCTCAAGTTTATGGAGGTAAAGGATGGGAGGCTAGCCGGGAGAACATTGGAATAGTGAAGTCTGGAGGTAACAAAAGCATGGATAAGTGTTTCAGCAGCAGATGGGCTGTGACCGCTGTGGAGACGGGCAATGTTACAGAGGTGGAAGTAGACGGTCTTTGTGATGTTGAGGATATGGGGGTCAGCAGCTCAATTCAGGGTCAAATAATATGCTGAGATTACGAACAGTCTGGTTCAACTTGAAACAGTGACCAGGGAGGGGAATGGAATTGGTGGCTAGGGAACTGAGTTGCGGTGAGGGCCTAAGAAAATGGTTTCTGTTTTCCCGATGTTTAATTGGAGGAAATTTCTGCTCATCCAGGACTGGATGTTGGACAAGCAAGCTGATGGCACGGAGGCCGTGGAGGGGGTCAAGAGAGGTGGTGGTGAAGTAGAGCTGGGTGTTGTCAGTGTACATGTTGTACCTGACATTGCGTCTTTGAATGATTTTGTCGAGCGGCAGCATGTAGATGAGCAATAGGAGGGGGTCAAGGAAAGATCCTAGGAGGACTCCAGCCATTGTAGGCGATTCTCTGGCTATGACTGGATAGCTAAGAGTGGAACCAAGTGAGGGCAGTGCCACTCAACTGGACCACGGACAAGGTTGGGGTAGGAACTCCTCAGCATGTCTTCTGGGCCCCAGCCTGGGCTCTTCCTGACGACTGATGCACTGGGTGAAACGAAGCATACTGGCCTCCTGGCTGGTATTTGTGGGGCCTGCTTGTTTATCCAGACTTGGGTCTTGGCCTATATCCCCAAAGACTTTAGGCCTGATTGGCCCCCTTTGCAAGGGGACAATAGGTGTTTTGAAATCAACATGTTTAACAGTGGGTTTCTGTTCTAATGACAACCCAAAGTCTCTGTTGCTGATTTACTAGAGTGGAAAGATCACTGTTTACCTCCTCCAAAAAAAAATATATATTTTTGAAAAATCTCTATTAAATCCACCCACTACCTTTTCTGTTCCAATGATCTTTAGCCCTACCCCATCCAGTTGACAATGGTAGGGGATGACCATGTAATCAACAGGAGGCGGAATCTCCAAGATCATCCCCATCTTAAGTTATGGTTGAGCCCAGCACGTGCGCAAGAGACAAGACAAATGACTGCAAATGATGATCCTATTAGGCCTCCTCCCGAAGCCCCCACTGTCATGGATACCAATGTCCAGCCAATTTATTAGTGGCCTTCTCTCCGTCATAAGGTCAGGAGTGGAGCTGAACACCAGCGATTCCAGAGTGTTCAGCTTCATTCACAACTCCTCCATTAATGAAACAGCCCATGCTAGCCTACAACTGGACCTGGATAACATCCAGACTCTGTGACTGCATTCCCTTTTTAATAACGTACCTAAAGTCTTGTGTGACTCCTTAAATGCCTTCTGAAAATAAACTTATAATGTAGCCTTTGTAAGCTGTAATTCACTACAGTAATATGTTTTAAAATATTACGATTGTTGCAACAGATTAGTACGTTTCCAATTCAAAGAGCTGATGCGACAAATGGTATGTTTTGTCTATGGATTATTTTTTGTCCAGTATTTTTGTTATGGCTCCCTTGGGGTTAAAACTGGATTAATTGAAAGAAAAAAAATAACTCAGGCTGTTTGTTACAAACTTTAATATGTAAATGTATTAAAGTGCAACCCTGTTTACTTGCTTGTTTAATTCATTGATTTTTGAAAGGATGTGACATTTATGTGATAATTGGATTGCTCTACCTGTCATTAGGTGGGCAGTGGCTAATCCTGGTGTTCTGAGTAGGTATGTTTACTTACACTTCTGGTTAGCTATTCATAGGCAGACTATTTACATTTAGGCAACTTCTTGAGTTATCATCTTGAAGACAATTTGTTGGGGAAACTTGGCTGTTATCTATGACATCCTGTGGATGTTTGTTTTCTTGATGCAGTCAGGAGTGATACACACTTCATTTTATTAGTTGCACTTCAAAGGAGTTAAAAAGGAAAGCTTGAACAAGTTTGCCCCAATTCAGGAGACCCTCTGAAGCTATCAAAGAGAGAGAGACTGGTGGCTTTGTGCAAGGTTAATGGTGAACTCCTGCATAAAGTTACAGTCAGGGAGCTTCTCTCTGGTTCAGCTTTCTGCCTTGACAAAGGGTTCACCCAAAACGTTGACTCTATTTTCTCTCCACGGATGTTGCCTGGCCTGCTGAGTTTTTCCAGCATTTTCTGTTGTAATTTCAGTTTTCTGCTAGTTTTAGCACTGGAAATTTGATTGTTTAATATCTTCTATATTCTGGGGAACAGTAGGTTCATTAATCTGTGATCAGTAAGCTCCATAGCTCTGGTGGTACAACTGGACTTGGTGATGTATAAGGTTGTGATGGTTCTTTAAACTGATTAACATGGGAAATTCTATTAAAGTGTCACCTACAGGGATGACAGCAAATAACTATTAACTAGGACTAATGCTTGAGTTCTGAATTTGGTTCACCAACAGTTGCTGAAGATCATGTCTGTGCTTGGTAGTGAGGCTTTGTCAGTTCTTGGCTAGACTAAATTGTAATATGATCATCTTGAATGGCGGCGCAGGCTCGAGAGGCCATATAGCCAACTCCTGCTCCTATTTCTTATGTTCTATGTGGAGGAGAGTTCATCGGGTTGAAATTAAAACTGGTATAGTTGTCTTGTTCTGCTGCACATGCACCTTCTGTCAGTTTGATGTGGAGCAACATTAATGAGAACTATAAGCTAGTTTGCAGCTCAGGCTGTTGATTAGATTACAGAAATTGGTGTGGGAGAAATACAGGACCAAGAGTTATGTTTTTAATAAGGGAAGACATTAAAGCGTGGCTTGATTGTGATATGAGATACAGACAGTCTGCATTTTGTGAGGTGGAATTTAAGTAAAGCAAGGGATTGCTTTCAGTTGTCCCCAGCAAATATCTTGTCTCATCAGCAGTAATATCTTTGAGTTTGATTATGAATTCCATTTAATGGTACCTGTATCAGGCCCCATATTAGCACATGGTTTATGCTGAGACCCAAACCTGTGAATCTATTTTAGCCTTTGCATTTCTCATCTGTTGGTTTGTGATACCTTCCAGTTTATATTGCAGGGGAAATTTTATGATATGCTGAAGTGGTATGATGCTAACCACCCCAACTGCTGCTATCCTCCTGTGCTGTGTTTTTCCCATTAATGTAGGCAGGACACATTTTTCTGCTGTTGGAACAAAGGAGCAAGAAAAGCAATTTGAGTCCATTCCTCCCACCACATGTAACACGGGATATTGTGGACCCTTTGCAACCCATGTAACCTCCTAAGTGGAGATGAATAACAAAATACATTAAAACTTGTGAAATTTGTTAATCTACAAAGCTGATCCTATTAAACGCAACAAAAGAGGAACAAATTTGATAATTAATGTTATGTTTATAGCTGATTTCCACTCCTTACCCCTAGGATACCAAAGGCAATTATAGTACCTCTACTACTAACTCAGCAGAGACTGACTATCAAACTGGGGACCTTCCTTGGTTGGTATGGCTCTACTGCTCATTGGGTAAATTTGTGTTTCTATAACTTTCATTCTTGCTGGTTATTAGATATTTACCTAACATTAAAAAAAAAAGTTGCATTTGCTCCCATTGTTGAGAGGCTATTTGATATATCTACTGTGTGTCTCTGAAAATATGTGGGCTCTCTGGAGGTTTGTTAAATTTCCACTTGTGTTCTCTAGTTCTGTGATCGAAGTTCAAGTAGGCTGCTTACAGTGATATCCATCCCTTTTAATATTTAACAACAACAACTTGTATTTATATAGCGCCTTTAACGTAGTAAAACGTCTCAAGGTGCTTCACAGGAGCGTCCTAAAACAAGATTTGGCACTGAGCCACATGAGAAATTAGGGCAGAACACCAAAAACTTGGTCAAAGAGGTAGGTTTTAAGGAGCGTCTTAAAGGAGGAAAGCGCGAGAGAGATTTAGGGAGGGAATTCCTGAGCTTAGGGCCTAGGCAGCTGAAGGCACAGCCACCAATGGTTGAGCGAGTAAAATTGGGGATGCTCAAGAGGCTAGAATTAGAGCGGCGCAGATATCTCGGAGGTGGGGGGGCTGGAGGAGATTACAGAGATAGGGAAGGTTGGGGCCATGGAGGGATTTGAAAACAAGGATGAGAATTTTAAAATCGAGGCGTTGCTTAACTGGGAACCAATGTAACTCAACAAGCACATGAATGATGGGTGAGCGGAACTTGGTGCGAGTTAGGGCATGGGCAGTCGAGTTTTGGATGACCTCAAGTTTACGTAGTGTAGAATGTGGGAGGCCAGCCAGGAGTGCTTTGGAACAGTCAAGTCTAGAGGTAACAAAGGCATGGATGAGGGTTTCAGCAGCAGATGAGCTGAGGCTGGGGCGGAGACAGGCGATGTTAAGGAGGTAGAAATAGGCGGTGTTAGTTATGGCATGGATATGTGGTTGGAAGCTCATTTCAGGGTCAAATATGACACCAAGGTTGCGAACAGTGATTCAGCTTCAAACAGATGCTAGGGAGAGGGATGGAGTCGGTGACTAAGGAACGGAGTTTGTGGCGGGGGCTGAAGCCGATGGCTTTGGTCTTCACAATATTTCATTGGAGTACATTTCTGCTCATCCAGTATTGGATGTCGGGCAAGTAGTCTGACAATTTAGAGACAGTGGAGGGGATGAGAGAAGTGGTGGTGAGGTAGAGCTAGGTGTCGTCAGCGTAGATGTGGAAACTGATGCTGTGTTTTCGGATGATGTCGCCAAGGGGCAGCTTGTAGATGAGAAATAGAAGGGGGCCAAGGGTAGGTCCTTGGGGACGACGACACCAGAAGTAATGATACGGGAGCGGGAAGAAAAGCCATTGCAGGTGATTCTCTGGCTACGATTAGATAAATAAGAATAGAACCAGGCGAGTGCAGTCCCACCCAGCTGGACAACGATGGAGAGGCGTTGGAGGAGAATGGAGTGGTCAACTGTGTCAAAGGCTTTAAGAGACTTGGATCGCGGCGCCTCTGCCTTTTCTCCAGTGACAATTTTGTTGGTGTGGCCTTTTTCATAATTATGTTGCTCAATCCCTAGTCTATGGCTATTTAGCTAATCTCAGACAAAGAGACAGCGAGGGTGCTACAATTGGTTTTGGTGTCTGAAGGCTATGGAAATTCAGTCAGGGTTTCTTCTCCTGACCGCTGTCCAGTGCACCTTACTGCAGAAGGTGCATGTATTTAGGGACAGGATTAGGCTTGGCTATGATTGGCTCTATGAGAGAGTAGCTTGCCAATACTTGCTGCAGTAAACTCTTTCGTATCCGGCACCTACGGGACTGGGATGATGCTGCTTGATTAAAAATTCCGGATAACGGAGAGGCATACCTACCAAGGTACGAGAGCCCGGTTACACTGCCACAGGTGCAGGAACCCCGGTTACACGGCCGCAGATCCAGGAGTCCCCGTTACACGGCCACAGGTACTGGAGTCCCGGTTACACGGCCACAGGTACCGGAGCCCCGGTTACACGGCCATAGGCACCGGAGCCCCAGTTACACGGCCACTTGTGCAGGAGCCCCGGTTACATGGCCACAGGTACAGGGGACCAGGTTACATGGCCACATGTGCAAGAGCCATGGTTACACGGCCACATGTGCAGGAGTCCCGGTTACACGGCCACAGGTACAGGGGACCCGGTTACACAGCCAGAGGTCCAGGAGCCATGGTTACACTGCAAAAGGTACGAGAACCCCGGTTACACAGCCACAAATATACAGTAAAACTTACCTTTGGGTTCCTGAACCTACTCCTGAATTTTGCCAGTTACAGGAAACTTTGTGACAGCCGGGACCGGCGTTTTGCCGATCTATCAAAACTGCCGGACATACAAAGTTAATGTTGAAGCATACGGAGGTTTTCATCCCCGTATCTGACAACAAACACTGTTGCTTAGCAACAGCTTCTAAAGAGTCGGCTGCAGCTGCAAGCGTCTCTAGCTGAAGCTGTTGCTATAGCTACCGACCTTGCCGTGCCTGACTGGGGGAAAAAAATAGAACGAGAACTAAAAAAAACTTATCAAACGGCTCCTGATTTTTGCCATTAGATCAAGTATTCCGGACATACAACCTCCGGATAAACCAAAGTTTCCTGTATTAGAGAATTCTGGTTAATTAGGTGCTGTTTAAACGAGGGTGTACTGTATCTAGGCTTACACCTGAAGAAAGTCCACTTAGATTAGGGACCAGTGGGCTGCTAGTGTTGGGGAATTGTACTTGAACATGACTCATCTTTACACAGGAGAGGAAGGGGAAAAAAATTGAAGGAATATGTAGATATGTTGGAGAACAGCTCGCCTGTTTCAGACTTTGACGTTTTGCTCTTGACAGCCACATCAAACTGCAGTTTTGCTATTTTGAGAAATCTTTTAGATATTTAGGAGGTCATTCAGAATTGCTGTCATTTTCATAATTTTAGGTAGGAAACAAGCAAAAGAACAGTCTTGTAGGAAAGATGACAACTGTGGACAGCGCCTAAAATAACTAATTTTACTTGCCATTGTCTGACAGAAAGGCTGAAGTGGGGACGTAGAGCTGAATGACGCAAGCTCATTAGGCACATTTGTAGTAAGCAAATGTATCGAACTGAATAAAAGCCACTGCGATCCAAATGAAGCCTGCAACTGAAGTCTTATTTATTTGAAGTCTCCAATACAATGAGATACTGTAAATGATTCAAAGAAATTGATTAGACCTTCAGAGACCAAAGTTACGTCTGTGGCATAATTAGGTGTCCCATCTCCGAACCTCTGATTATTGCTTTATCAAGCGAATCGCTGGCAGATGTGTACAGTGCTATCCTTTTTCATCAGAAACCAGAGTTTAACAATCTAGAGGATGAAGGAAAGCCAGTTGAATCATTTCTTGTTCAAAATTAGCTATTGTTCAAAATGATTAGCAGCAGTACTAATTCAGCCCTTGTAGTTGCTATACAACATTCAACATTCAAATGCACAGAAATGTTTGTTTTTATTTTGATGTTTGACCAAACATGATTATATCTTGAAAGCATCAAATGATACTTCAAAGGGATTTAAAAAGCTTTGTTGTCTGATGGCCTTGAAATCTTTAAGTGAAAATCCTTTCAAACTGGGCTTAGTCCCTATGAACAGCTTTCATGGAAACAAATAATCCTTTAACTTCCTGCCAGAGAGATGCATGTTCAACCTACAGTGAAAGACAAACATTAATTGTTCGAGAAGCCAAAGGATAAAACCTGTAGCCAATTTTGTAAAATAGCTCTGGGGAAATTCCTCTTCGCCCCCCACCCAGTTAATCAAGCAACCTTAAGTACCTTATGAATCTCCCATCTTACCTTCTACCCTGCAACCTACTTTTTATAAATTGAAAAATTCTCTTTCAGGAACATAGCAAGAGGGTTTGAGTACAGGAACAAGGATGTCTTGCTGCAGTTGTACAGGGCCTTGGTGAGACCACACCTTGAGTATTGTGTGCAGTTTTGGTCGCCTTATCTGAGGAAGGATGTTCTTGCCATGGAAGGAGTGCAGTGAAGATTCACCAGGCTGATACCTGGGATGGCAGGAATGACGTACGAGGAGAGATTGGGTCGATTGGACTTGTACTCGCTAGAGTTTAGAAGAATGAGAGGGGATCTCATCGAAACTTATAAAATTCTAACAGGACTAGACAGACTAGATGCTGGAAGGATGTTCCCGATGGTCGGGGAGTCCAGAACCAGGGGTCACAGTCTAAGGATAAGGGGTAAGCCATTTAGGACAGAGATGAGGAATTTCTTCACCCAGAGAGTGGTGAACCTGTGGAATTCTCTGCCAAAGAAGGCAGTAGAGGCCAATTCATTAAATATATTCAAGAAGGAGTTGGATATATTTCTTAAGGCTAAAAGGATCAAGGGATATGGGGAGAAAGCAGGGACCGGGTACTGAATTTGGATGATCAGCCATGATCGCATTGAATGACGGAGCAGGCTCGAGGGGCCGAATGGCCTACTCCTGCTCCTATCTTCTATGTTTCTATGCCCCAGTCTCTTGAAGGTCTGCAGAGAATCCATGCTCGCTGTACACTTGGTAATATGTTCAGGGGTGATGACTCTGAAAATAAGTAACTTCCTGGCATCTAACCCAACTCTTTGCCTATATATTTTATACTCGTGCCTATAGTTAGTTCCCCATCTCTATCTGTTTCAAGTAAGCTATCAAACTGGACAGAATGTATTCACTTCATTACTTTATAAACTTCAGTCATATCTTCTGTAAGCTTGCATTTCTCCAATGAAAATAGCCCCAACTTGTGGACCCCATCTTGATAGCAAAGAGCCTTAAGACCAGGTGTAATTTTTGTTGCCTTCCTCTGAACATTCGGTGGGCCTGCCATGTGTGGGCGTCAAAACTGGACACAGTACTCCAGATGTGGCTTGCATAGCCTAAATAATATAATGTACTGTCCTGGAAATACAACCTAAAACCCTATTTGTTTCCCAATGGTTTTGAGGGCCTTCAATGATTTATGTACTCTAACTTCCAGATCTCTTCATAACCATTCGCAGGTACAGTACTTCTGCATTGCAAACAAATGCATAATACTTAATTTATCCACATTGAAGGTCAAATTCCACACACTGATTTATTCTCTCAGTTTACCTATAACGAAAACGGATGCAGAGTATCCATTTTGCACTTCAGTAATATCTTGGTCCTCAAATCTAACTTGCCCTGCTAAATCTCAAAGGACCTATATCGTCCTCAGTTAGTTTTCAGCTTTTTAATATTGGCATTTGATTGATATTGGCAAGGCCGCGTTTATTCCGAGAAGATAGTGGTGGGCCTTCTTGACCCACTGAAATCCTTAGTGTGCCTACAGTGGTGTTACATTGGAAGTTCAGGATATTGATCCAGCAACGGTGAAGGAATGCCGATTATATGACCAAGTTAGGATAGTGTGAGACTTGGGTGTGATAAGAGTTCCCATGGCATTACGGCTCTTGTCCTTGGTGGTGGAGGTTGCAGGGGAGAGAGGTGCTGTCAGAGTAACCTTGTTGAGTTGCTATAGAGCAGCCTGTAGATCATAAGTACTGCAGCCATAGTGTGTGGTGTTGAAGAGAATGGATATCGAGTCCAGTGGCTTGGTTCTGATTTAAGTGGCATATATCTAGTGGTAGCTTTAGTTATCTTCAACTTTATTTCATACCTATTCCTGCTCACCTGAAATAATTCTCTTTTATACCTCGTGAAGAGGTTAATTTTCCGATGAACTTTACTTTGCTATGCACGTATATTATTGAAGCAACATACCTGGTTTCCCTGTCCCGAAGTATAGATTTAAATAATTACAGTTTTAGTTATCACAGTTACTTCTGTCTAGAACTATTCTTCAATCTATCTTCACTTGTACTTGAAAATTGGGCCCTCCTGAAATCCTAGTCTAACAGTAAGTTAAACAGTAATTTGCATAACCAACTAAAATCTGATGATCTAATGATCACTGTTGCTTGAACATTCCCTAACGTGTAACGGTCCTTTCAGTTCTGCATTACAGTGTCAGTTGAGATTATGGGCTAGATCAGGGGTGTCAAACTCATTTATATGGTGGGCCTGATCTGATATCCTGGCACTTGGTGTAGGTCACAATCAACAAAGGTTATCTGGACACACTATTTCAGCATGCAGTTCTTCAAAAAATTGTCCTTCCAGAGAATGGTTTTGACGACACAGCTATTTCATGTGCAATCCGAAAGCTCGTCTTAACAGCAGCATCACATACGAGCGTTCGTAAACATCGTTAATTTTCAGCACAGTTGTTGAAAAAGCATCTTCATGTGTCTTCGAATGTTGCATTCTTTCACTGCAGCTACCCTGTTGCTTACAAATCAAGTACAGGAAACTTTCTGGTATCCGGCACTGATGGGACCGAGCTGTTGCCGTTCCGTCAAAACTGCCGGAGAAACCAGCGCTAATGTTAAAACATACGGAGCTTCTGAGCTTCGTGTGAAGCAACAAACCCTGTTGCTTAGCAACAGCTTCAAAACAGTCGGCGTAGCTTGCAAGCGTCTCTGTAGCTAAGCAACAGCTTCAGCTAGACCTTGCAGAGCCACGACTGGAGGAAAAAAAGCAACGAGAAGTAAAAAAACTTATCTGAACCGACTCCTGGATTTTGCCGGTGGATAGAGCTTTCCAGACATTTAACCTCCGGTTAAACGAAAGTTTCCTGTACTTGGGCTTTCCATTCACGTCCACAAAGAAGTACAAAATTAATTTCATAATTCATGCGAATATTATGGTAATTTCCCCAATTGGCGCCACATGCATTCTGGGTTAAAAACTGCGCAGTTTAAGAGGAGGCGGACGCAAGTGCCATCTTTTTTATTCTTGTATGGCACTTAATGATATCATGATTACTATTTCCTAAATGTTCTACTTTTCGGTCACCTACTTGCACTGCTTTTTTTACTCATAACCAGGTCAACTATTGATATTTGCAATGAGGAAGAAAGCAACATAAAGAAAACAGTCCTCAGCGCATTGCAAAAAAAACCTCCCCTTTCTCACCACAAACATTTCCTTTATTCAGTCTATTTTTGGATAATTGCAATCATCTTCAATTATAACTATTAATACAGTTCTCTTAATGCTTAATTCCCTGGTCTAGCAAATTAAGGTCCACTCTGTCTCAGTGACAAACTGCTGTTCAGGTCAAATTCATATCCTTACTTTCTCTCAGCGAAAGCTCACTCTGTCGGCAACTTGCTCTGTCAGCCTTTTACAGCCAAGAAACTTACTGAGCGTGATTAAGATTGCCCAGTGATATATATGAAAAAAACCATGGGTCAGGTGGGCAGTTGAAATTGCCTTGGTCACTTACGCACCCCCGAGCCACACAGATCCTGCCTAACGCCAGGTGGGCGTGTAAGCTGGTGGGGTCCTGCCTTAAATATGCAGAGCGGGATCCGATTACATCAGTCGGACCGTGACGGCATTTAATCTCCAGCCTGAGCAGTTTCCTGCAAGTCAGAAGGAACATGAGACCCTGAAAGGTATGATTTTTTAACTTCCCCTTGTGGGGCCCAGAGGAGCTGGAGTGCTCCTCCGGGCCTCACGAGGAAAGTTTAGGCATTTCCCATTCGCTCCTGCGAGCTCCTCCTGGGCTGCACAGTTTTCTGGAGGACAGCAGCCAATACAGGCAGGGTGAACTGGTGGTATGTTAATGAGGCCCAGGAGCTAAAATAGCCCAGGCCAGATTACTGTAGCAGCGGGTGAATTTCCAACTCCTCTCACTCATGTAGCCACCCTATTCCCATATCCCTTTATTTGAAGAAGGGTCCCTTTATTTGAAGAAGGGTCAAACCCGAAACGTCAACTCAAATTTCTCTCCACGGATGTTGCCTGACTTGCTGAGTTTTTCCAGCATTTTCTGTTGTTATTTCCCTTTATCCCTCTTTCCTTCAGTCACCTATCGAACCTATTCATAAATGTTGACATGGTCTCTGCTTCAACCACTAACCCCTGATAATGCATTCCAGACTCTCAATGCTTTGTGTATATTTAAAAAAAAAAATGTTTCTCCTGCTCTCTGTCCTAAGGCCTTGAAAAGTGCTATATAAACGAATGTTCTTTTTATGCAACTTTTCTTTTTTCAGCTTTCTTGCTTTCTCTAGCTGGACAGGTGGGAGTGTCTGAGTCCTTTTCAGTGACCTCTTGCTGTCAGTAAACACTGATCTTTGTAACAAAGTGAGCTTCAGTTAGAGAGCTGCATGCCAGACAGACGTTGTGCCTGACATCATTTCAGATGTTGTTCAGAAAGATGTGGGGCTGATGCACCCCTCTTACTGCAAATGTAAAGAAATAATTGTCTAAAAATGATTTTTTGATGACCTGGACAATTTTCAATACTTATTGAATGATAAGGTGCATGATGTAACCAGTGCAAAGTTATTTTACTGGAATGAGTGAAAATATATCTACATTCTGATTTTTAAACCAGTTTAATTCCTGCTGTGATAGTTTAAAAAAGATTATACATCCTATTTGAATGCACAGTTGATTACATATCACGTGTGTCAGATTCCCTTAAATGGCACACGTACTGCCATAAATTTCAAAACAAATGGAAAATATTACTGACAAGATTTTGTAAATATAAAGTCTCAAATACTAGGCTCAGGAAAAAATTTGGCAGAATTTCCGAATAGTGCAAAACTAATGACAAATTGTAATGCAGTAGAGCAGAAACACTAAATCTAATTTATTATACCTCCAGGTATGACTAAAATGTGGTTCTGTGACACACAATAGTACACAAATATTGACTACAATTGAAGTTTGGTAAACGATTGGCTTGAAGGTTACTGAAATGGCTGAAATTTTTATATTGTAGTCTTGATTAGCTCTACTTGGAGGAGCAGTATTTTACCCTATTCCCTGTATTGCACTCTGTATTTGTCTTATTTATACCCTTAGATTAAATTGACTTTTTGTGCAGGCTTCAATAGAATTGTATTTACAGTTTTTAAAGTTTAAAGTTAATTTCAAAATGTTAAACTAAATTTCAGTTTGAACCCTACTCACCCAGAGAGTTTCACTCTCACCAAATTCTCAACTTTTACTCTTGGTTTATGCTGCACTCTGTTTCTGACCTTGAATGGGCGACTTGGCTAAGGTAGATTGGGAAACTAGATTAAAAGATGTGATGGTACATAAGCAATGGCAAACATTTAAAGAACAATTCATATTTCACAACGAATATACATTCCCTTAAGGAATAAAAGCCCCATGGAATAATTGGTCCAGCTGTGGCTAACAAGAGAAATTAAAGGTAAGTATTAGATTAAAGGAAGATGCTTATAATGTTGCCAAAAAGAGTAAACCTGAGGATTGGGAGGATTTTAGGATTCAGCAAAGGATGACCAAGAAATTGATAGAGAAAAGAGAATATGAGAGTGAACGAGCAAGAAACATAGAAACAGATTGTATAAGCTTCTAGTGGTATGTTAAAAGGAAGAGATTAGTGAAAGTAAACGTTGGTCCCTTACAAACAAAGACAGGAGAAATTATAATGAGTAACAAATGGCAGAGACAGAAATAGTGGGGAACCATGGGTTTAGTGAGAATGAGGAACTTAAAGAAATTAGTATTAGTAAAGAAGTAGTATTGGAGAAATTAATGGGACTAAAAGCTGACAAATCCCTTGGACTGATGGCCTACATCCTAGGGTTTTAAGAGATAGTGGATGCATTGGTTTTGATCTTCCAGAATTCCCTAGATTCTAGAACGGTCCCAGCAGATTGGAAGGTAGCAAATGTAACCCCACTATTCAAGAAAGGAGGGAGAGGAAAAAACAGGGAACTATAGACCAGTTAGCCTGACGTCAGTAGTGGGGAACATGCTAGAATCTATCATTAGGGATGTGGTAACAGGGCACTTAGAAAATCATAATATGATTGGGGCAAATCAACTCAGATTTATGAAAGGGAAATCGTGTTTGACAAATCTATTAGAGTTTTTTGAGGTTGTAACTAGCAGGGTAGTTGTCCACAAAAAGCAGGACAAATCCAATCCAGCCAATCCGCCCCATCAGTCTACTCTCAATCATCAGCAAAGTGATGGAAGGTGTCGTCGACAGTGCCGTCAAGCGGCACTTACTCACCAATAACCTGATCACCAATGCTCAGTTTCGGTTCCGCCAAGATCACTTGGCTCCAGACCTCATTACAGCCTTGGTCCGAACATGGATAAAAGAGCTGATTTCCAGAGGTGAGGTGAGAGTGCCCTTGACATCAAGGCAGCATTTGACCAAGTGTGGCATCAAGGAGCCCTAGTAAAATAGAGGTCAATGGGAATTGGGGAAAAACTACACTGGCCGAAGTCATACCTAGAACAAAGGAAGATGGTTGTGGTTGTTGGAGGCCAATCATCTCAGCCCCAAGACACCACTGTAGGAGTTTCTCACGGCAGTGTACTTGGCCCAACTATCTTCAGCTGCTTCATCAATGACCTTCCCTCCATCATGGGGATGTTCGCTGATGATTGCACAGTATTCAGTTCCATCTACAGATAATGAAGCAGTCCGTGCCAGCATGCGGCAAGACCTGGACGACATTCTGGCTTGTGCTGGTAAGTGGCAAGTAACATTCGTGCCACACAAGTGCCAGGCAATGACTATCTCCAACAAGAGAGAGTCTAACCACAATCCCTTGACATTGAACAACATTACTGGTTGGAATCATACCTAGCACAAAGGAAGATGGTTGTGGTGGTTGAAGGTCAATCATCACAGCCCCAGGACATCACTGCAGGAGTTCCTCCGGGCAGTGTCCTAGGCCCAACCATCTTCAGCTGCTTCATCAATGACCTTCCCTCCAACATAAGGTCAGAAATGGGGATGTTCGTTGATGACTGCACAGTGTTCAGCATCATACGCAACTCCTCAGATAATGAAGCAGTCCATGCCCGCATGCAACAAGACCTGGACGACGTTCAGACTTGGGCTGATAAGTGGCAGATAACATTCGCGCCACAGAAGTGCCAGGCAATGACTATCTCCAAAAAGCGAGTATCGAACCACCTCCCCATGACATTCAACGGCATTACCATCGCCGAATCTCCCATTATCAACATCCTGGGGGTCACCATTGACCAGAAACTTAACTGGACCAGCCACATATGGCAACAAGAGCAGGTCAGAGGCTAGGTATTTTGCAGCGAGTGTCTCACCTCCTGACTCCCCAAAGCTTTTCCACCATCTACAAGGCTCAAATCAGGAGTGTGATGGACTACACTCTACTTGCCTGGATGAGTGCAGCTCCAACAACACTCGAGAAGCTCGACACCATCCAGGACAAAGCAGCCCGCTTGATTGGCACCCCATCCACCACCTTAAACATTCACTCCCTCCACCACCGGCGTACCGTAGCTGCAGTGTGTACCATCTACAAGATGCACTGCAGCAACTCGCCAAGGCTTCTTCGGCAGCACCTCCCAAACCTGCGACCGCTTCCACCTAGAAGGACAAGGGCAGCAGGCGCATGGGAACACCACCACCTCCAAGTTCCCCTCCAAGTCACAAAGCATCCTGACTTAGAAGTATATCGCCGATCCTTCATTGTTGCTGGGTCAAAATCCTGGAACTCCCTACCTAACAGCACTGTGGAAGTACCTTCACCACATGGACTGCAGCGGTTCAAGTAGGTGGCTCACCACCACCTTCTCAAGGGCAATTAGGGATGGACGATAAATGCTGGCCTTGCCAGCAACACCCATATCCCATGAACGAATTAAAAAAAAAAAAAAGGTAGATAAGGGGGAACCAGTGGATGCAGTGTATTTGGATTTTCGAAACTCATTCGATGAAGTGCCACACAAGGGGTTATTCCACAAAATCAGGGCTCATGGAATTGGTAATATATTAGCATGGATTGAGGATTGGTTAACGAACACAAAACAGAGAGTAGGAATAAACGGGTCATTTTCAGGTTGGCAGGCCGTAACTACTAGGGTACTGCAAGGATCGGTGCTTGGGCCTCAGCTATTCACAATCTATATTAATGACATTGATGAGTGTAATGTTTCCAAGTTTACTGACAATACATAGCTAGGTGGGAATGTAAGTTGTGAGGAGGATGCAAATAAGCTGCAAAGGGCTATAGACCAGTTAAGTGATTGGGCAAGAACATGCAGATGGAATATAATGTGGAGAAATGTGAAATTATCCACTTTGGTAGGTAAAATAGAAAAGCAAAATATTTTTTAAATAGCGAGAGATTGGGAAATGTTGGTACAGTAAACTCTTTCGTATCCGGCACCTACGTGACCGGGATGGTGCCGGTTGAGTAAAAATTCCGGATAACGGAGAGGTATACCTATCGAGGCAATTTGTATATCGGCCGACGTCAGACCAGAAGAAGGGACATGGTGTGACAGTGGCCCAAGGTACGAGAGCCCCGTCACATGGCCACAGGTGCAGGAACCCCGGTTACACGGCCACAGGTACAGGAGTCCCTGTTACACGGCCACAGGTACAGGAGTCCCTGTTACACGGCCACAGGTACAGGAGTCCCTGTTAGACGGCCACAGGTACAGGAGTCCCTGTTAGACGGCCACAGGTACAGGAGTCCCTGTTAGACGGCCACAGGTACAGGAGTCCCTGTTAGACGGCCACAGGTACAGGAGTCCCTGTTAGACGGCCACAGGTACAGGAGTCCCTGTTAGACGGCCACAGGTACAGGAGTCCCTGTTAGACGGCCACAGGTACAGGAGTCCCTGTTAGACGGCCACAGGTACAGGAGTCCCTGTTAGACGGCCACAGGTACAGGAGTCCCTGTTAGACGGCCACAGGTACAGGAGTCCCTGTTAGACGGCCACAGGTACAGGAGTCCCTGTTACACGGCCACAGGTACAGGAGTCCCTGTTACACGGCCACAGGTACAGGAGTCCCTGTTACACGGCCACAGGTACAGGAGTCCCTGTTACACGGCCACAGGTACAGGAGTCCCGGTTACACGGCCACAGGTACAGGAGCCGCGGTTACACGGCCACAGGTACAGGAGCCGCGGTTACACGGCCACAGGTACAGGAGCCGCGGTTACACGGCCACAGGTGCAGGAGCCGCGGTTACACGGCCACTTGTGCAGGAGCCTCGGTTACACGGCCACAAGTGCTGGAGCCCTGGTTACACGGCCAAGGTACAGGGAACCTGGTTACATAACCAGAGATGCAGGAGCCATGGTTACACGGCAAAAGGTACGAGAACCCGGGTTACACAGTCACAAATATACAGTAAAACTTACCTTGTGTTCCTCTTCGGCTGGACGGCCAGCTGATACTGTGCGGGGAAGATTGCAGCGCCCACAGTGACGGCGGGAACAAGTGGTAAGTCATTCCCCACCATTTTCGGGACACTACTGCCCCGTTCCTTCTGGGGCGGAAGCCTCAAAACCTACTCCTGAATTTTGCCGGTTCTTAAAGAATTCCGGATGATTAAGTGCCGTTTAAACAAGAGTTTACTGTATTCAGAGGAACCTGGGTGTGTCCTTGTACATGAATCACAGAAAGTTATCATGGGTGACTTTAATCTACATATAGATTGGGCCAACCAAATTAATAACAATACTGTGGAGGAGGAATTCCTGGAGTGTATACGGGATGGTTTCCTAGACCAATATGTCGAGGAACCAACTAGAGATCAGGCCATCTTAGACTGGGTATTATGTAATGAGAAAGGATTAATTAGCAATCTTGTTGTGCGAGGCCCCTTGGGGGCGGAGCGATCATAATATGATAGAATTCATCATTAAGATGGAGAGTGAAGTAGTTGACTCAGAGACTAAGGTCCTGAATTTAAATAAAGGAAACTACAATGGTATGAGGCGCGAGTTGGGTAGGATTGATTGGGGAATGTTACTCAAAGGGTTGACGGTGGATAGGTAATGGCAAACATTCAAAGATCGCATGGATGAACTACAGAATTTGTTCATCCCTGTTTGGCATAAAAATAAAACAAAAAAGGTGACTCAACTGTGGCTAACAAGGGAAATTAGGGATAGCATAAGATCCAAGGAGAGGACATATAAATTGGCCAGAAAAAGCAGTAAACCTGAGGATTGGGAGCAGTTTAGAATTCAGCAAAGGAGGACAATGGGATTAATTAAGAGGGGGAAAATAGAGTATGAGAGTAAGCTTTCAGGGAACATAAAAACTGACTGTAAAAGCTTTTATAGATATGTGAAGAGAAAAAGATTGGTGAAGTCAAGCGTCGGTCCCTTGCAGTCAGAATCAGGGGAATTTATAATGGGGAACAAAGAAATGGCAGACCAATTAAATACATATTTTGGTTCTGTCTTCACAAAGGAGGACACAAATAACCTCCCAGAGATGTCAGGGAACATAGGGTCTAATGAGAGGGAGAAATTGAATGAAATCAGTATTTGTAGGGAAATGGTGTCAGGGAAATTGACGGGATTGAAGGCCGATAAATCATCAGGGCCTGATAATCTACATCCTTGGGTACTTAAGGAAGTGGCCCTAGAAATAGTAGATGCATTGCTGGTCATCTTCCAAAATTCTATAGACTCTGGAACAGTTCCCATGGATTGAAGGGCAGCTAATGTTACCCCACTGTTCAAAAAAGGTGGTAGAGAGAAAATGGGGAATTATAGACCGGTAAGCCTGACATCGGTAGTGGGGAAAATGCTAGAGTCCATTATAAACGATGTAATAGCAGAGCACTTGGAAAACAGTGATGGGATCGGACAAAGTCAACATGGATTTACAAAAGGTAAATTATGCTTGACTAATCTACTGGAATTTTTTGAGGATGTAACTGGTAGAATAGATAAGGGAGAACCAGTGGATGTGGTGTATTTGGACTTTCAGAAGGCTTTGGATAAGGTCCCGCATAAGAGATTAGCGTGTAAAGTTAAAGCACATGGGATTGGGGGCAAGGTACTGACTTGGATAGAGAACTGGTTGGCAGACAGGAAGCAAAGAGTTGGAATAAACGGGTCTTTTTCCGAGTGGCAGGCAGTGACTAGTGGGGTACCACAGGGATCGGTCCTCGGACCCCAGCTATTCACAATATATATTAATGATCTAGATGAGGGAACTAGATGTAATATCTCCAAGTTTGCAGATGACACAAAGCTGGGTGGGCGTGTGTGCTGTGAGGAGGATGCCGAGAAACTCCAGTATGATTTGGACAGGTTGGGTGATTGGGCAGATGCATGGCAAATGCAGTATAATGTGGATAAATGACCTCTTTCGGTGCAAACAGAGTGCGTGAATCAGGATTTTGCCCAACTTTTAAAGTTCATGGACAGGTGTACCATACAGCTGGCTCCCTACTTCCTCTACCAAACGAAAGACCTCAGTTTCTCCAAATCTACTTCTTGGGTGATGACGAAGAGCAAGCCAATCGCCGCAGGGAAACTGCAGTTCTCCCCGCACAACAACACCAAATCAAGATTCAAACTTTGCTTGGGTTACAGGAGATGCTTCATCAGCAAAACCCATATGTAAAGTGTTTGAAAACAGCCATCGAAAAAACTACAAATGAAGACCTCAAAGTTGTCATCAAAGCTGACAAGACTCCTGCAGGTGAACATGAGCGACGCTTCAGTGCTCCGACCACCAATGAAGTTGCCATTGTCATTGTGGGCCAAGAATTTGAACAACGGGACATTGTCTTGCATCTGAGAGGTGGTCCACTCAAAAGAATTTCTGAGCTTCACAGGTCATATGATCCTATGCAATACCCGCTTTTGTTTTGCCATGGGGAAGATGGATACAATGCCTATAACAAGATCCCACATGTTGACCCCAAAACTGGTGTGCCACCTACAGCCCAAAGGCAAAAGATGGTTTCTGCCATGGAATTCTATGCATATAGGCTGATGGAACGACAAACTGGTTCAAGCCACCTGCTTCAGTGTGGAGGACTTCTCCACCAGTTCCTCACTGACATGTATGCAAAAATGGAAGGAGAGTGGCTTAATTGGTTCCGGCATAACCAAAATCAGTTGAGAGTCACAGATTACATACACTTGCGAGATGCTGTGGCCAATGATGGCAACACTGAGGACATTGGTCAAATGGTCATCCTGCCATCCACCTTTGTTGGAGGTCCTAGGTACATGCATGAGCACACGCAAGATGCCATGACCTATGTCAGAAACTATGGAAGACCTGACCTCTTCATCACCATGACTTGCAATCCCCAATGGCAGGAGTTCCCACCCAAAGCTGGTATTGAAAGGCATGACCTCATAGCATAACCTCATAACTTCAACCTCAAAGTTAAAAAACTGATCAAACTCTTGACTGTGGGCAGACTTTTTAGTGCACACCATTGCTACATGTACAGCATTGAGTGGCAGAAGAGAGGACTTCCTCATAGAGTCATAGAGTTTTACAGCACAGAAAGAGGCCCATCGTGTCTGCGCCGCCCATCCATCCCTGTCCAGTCTAATCCCATTTTCCAGCATTTGGTCCATAGCCTTGTATGCAATGGCATTTCAAGTGCTCATCCAAATGCTTCTTGAATGTTGTGAGGGTTCCTGCCTCCACCACCCTTTCAGGCATTGAGTTCCACATTCCAACCACCCTCTGGGTGAAAAAGTTCCTCCTCAAATCCCCTCTAAATCTCCTGCCCCTTACCCTGAATCTATGCCCCCTTGTTATTGACCCCCCCACTAAGGGGAAAAGTTCCTCTTTATCTACCCTATCTATGCCCCTCATTATTTTGTACACCTCAATCAGGTCCCCCCTCAGCCTTCTCTGCTCCAAGGAAAACAAATCCAGCCTGTCCAGCCTCTCTTCATAGCTGAGGCGCTCCATCCCAGGTAACATCCTGGTGAATCTTCTCTGCACCCTCTCCAAAGCAATCACATCCTTCCTATAGTGAGGCGACCAGAACTGCACACAGTACTCCAGCTGTGGCCTCACCAGCGTTTTGTACAGCTCCATCATAACCTCCCTGCTCTTATATTCTATGCCTCGGCTAATGAAGGCAAGTATCCCATATGCCTTTTTAACCACCTTATCTACCTGCTCCGCTGCCTTCAGGGATCTATGTACATGTACACCAAGGTCCCTCTGACCCTCTGTACTTCCTAGGGTCCTACCACTCATTGTGTATTCCCTTGCCTTATTTGTCCGTCCAAAATGCATCACCTCGCACTTTTCAGGGTTAAATTCCATTTGCCACTTTTCCGCCCATCTGACCAACCCGTTTATATCGTCCTGTAGCCGGAGGCTTTCCTCCTCGCAATTTACCACCCCACCAATTTTCGTGTCATCTGCGAACTTACTGATCATACCTTTTACATTCTCATCCAAATCATTTATGTAGATCACAAACAATAAGGGACCCAGCACCGATCCCTGAGGTACCCCACTGGACACAGGCTTCCAGTCACAAAAGCAACCTTCGACCATCACCCTCTGCCTCCTGCCACTCAGCCAGTTTAGGATCCAAGGCACCCTGGATCCCATGGGCTCTTACCTTCTTGACCAGTCTCCTATGCGGGACTTTGTCAAAAGCTTTACTGAAGTCCATGTACACCACATCCACAGCATTTCCCTCATCCACCCCACTAGTCACCCCCTCGAAAAATTCGATCAGATTTGTTAGACATGATTTACCCTTGACAAAGCCATGCTGACTATCCCCGATTAATCCTTGCCTCTCCAAGTGGAGATTAATTTTGTCCCTCAGAATTTTTTCCAATATTTTCCCCACCACAGATGTTAGACTCACTGGCCTGTAATTCCCTGGTTTATCCCTGCTACCTTTCTTGAATAATGGTACTACGTTAGCTGTTCTCCAGTCCTCTGGTACATCCCCTGTGGCCAGAGAGGTTCTGAAAATTAGTGTCAGAGCCCCTGCAATCTCCTCCCTTGCCTCCCACAGCAGCCTGGGATACATCTCGTCCGGGCCTGGGGATTTATCCACTTTTTGGCCCGCTAAAACCGCTAGCACCTCCTCCCTCTCGATGCTAATATGTTCAAGTATGTCACAGTCCCCTTGCCCGATTTCTATGTCTGCATCGTCTTTCTCCATAGTGAACACAGATGCAAAAAATTCATTTAAAACCCTGCCTACATCCTCTGGCTCTACACACAGATTGCCACTTTGGTCCCTAATGGGCCCTACCCTTTCCCTGGTTATCCTCTTGCCCTTAATATACTTATAAAACATCTTAGGATTTTCCTTTATTTTGCTCGCCAGTGTTATTTCATGGCCCCTCCTCGCCCTCCTAATTTCTTTTTTAAGTATGCCCCTGCACTTTTTATACTCCTCTAGGGCTTCTTCTGTCTTTAGTCTTTTGTAACTGCCAAAAGCCCCCCTTTTATTTCTAATGCATTTTTGTACATCCCTTGTCATCCAAGGTTCCCTTTGCTTGTTGGTCCCACCCTTGACCTTTACAGGAACATGTTGGCGTTGTACTCTCTCTATTTCCCTTCTGAAAGTCTCCCACTGTTTTGATGTGGATTTTCCTATAAGCAGCTGCTCCCAGTCCACTTTGGCCAGATCCTGCCTTATCATATTAAAATCGGCCTTCCCCCAATTTAGAACCCTTATTTCCGGGCCGTCTTTGTCTTTTTCCATGACCACCTTAAATCTCACCGAATTATGGTCACTGTCGCCAAAATGCTCTCCTACTGACACTTCCACCACTTGCCCGGCTACATTCCCCAGAATTAGGTCCAGTACCGCCCCCTCTGTTGTAGGACTTTCTACATGTTGGCTCAAAAAGCTCTCCTGGATGCACTTTAAGAATTCTGCACCCTCTAAGCCTTTCACACTCTGACTGTCCCAATTTATATTGGGGAAGTTGAAATCCCCCACTATTATTACCCTATTATTTTCGCACTTCTCGGAGATTTGCCTACATATCTGTTCCTCTATCTCCCCCTGACTGTTTGGGGGCCTATAGTACACTCCCAGCAAAGTGCTTGCCCCCTTTTTGTTTTTAAGTTCTACCCATATGGCCTCATTAGAGGAACCCGCTAATATATCATCCCTCCTTACAGCAGTAATTGACCCCTCCCTTTTTACACCCCCCTCTGTCTCGCCTGAAGATTCTATACCCCGGAATATTGAGCTGCCAGTCCTGACCCTCCCTCAACCATGTCTCCGTGATAGCAACAATATCGTACTCCCATGTGTTCAACAACAACTTCAGTTCATCCACCTTATTTGCAAGACTCCTTGCATTAAAATAAATGCCTTCCAGCCCTGCCATATTCTCTTTTGCCTTCACATATTTGCTCTGCCTTCCCAGCTGACTTGTTTTTCCCTCTGTATTTGGCCGTAAATCACCCCCTACTATAGCTCCACTCTGTACCCCAACCCCCTGCCAAGTTAGTTTAAACCCTCCCCAGCAGTGCTAGCAAACCTCCCCGCAAGGATATTGGTTCCCCCCTGGTTCAGGTGTAAACCGTCCGACTTGTACAAGTCCCACCTTTCCCAGAAGCAGACCCAGTGATCCAGGAAACTAAAGCCCTCCCCCCTGCACCATCCCTTTAGCCACGCATTCATCTGTTCTATCTTCCTATTCCTATACTTACTAGCACGTGGCACCGGGAGTAATCCAGAGATTACAACCTTTGAGGTCCTGCTCCTTAATCCTTCACCTAGCTCCCTAAATTCTTGCTGCAGGACCTCATCCCTCTTTTTACCTATGTCGTTGGTACCAATGTGGACCACGACCACTGGCTGTTCTCCCTCCCCCTCCAGAATGCCCTGCAGCCGCTCAGTGACATCCTTGACCCTGGCACCAGGGAGGCAACAAACCATCCTGGATTTACGTCTACGGCCACAGAAACGCCTATCTGTTCCCCTTACTATAGAATCCCCTACCACTATTGCTCTCCCACTCTTTTTCCCCCCTTCCTGGGCAGCAGGAGCACCCCCAGTGCCAGGAAGTTGGCCGCTGCTGCCTTCCCCTGGTGAGTCATCCCCCTCAACAGTATCCAAAGCGGTATACTTGTTTGAAAGGGGGATGTCCGCAGGGGTTCCCTGCACTACCTGCCTGCCTTTGTTGCTCCGCCTGATGGTCACCCCCTGTGCTGCCCTACCCTGAGGCGTGCACAACTCGCTAAACGTGTTATCCACGAGCCTTTCAGCATCGCGCACGCTCCAAAATTCATCCACCCGCAGCTCGAGCGCCGCAATGCGGTCTACAAGTAGCTGCAGCTGGATGCATTTCCCGCACACATGGTCGTCAGGGACACTGGCAGCATCCCTGACTTCCCACATAGAGCAGGAGGAGCAGAGCACGGGTCTGAACTCTCCTGCCATGACTTACCCCTTTAATTACTTTAAAAAATTTATTCAATACCCCAGTTACAGGTATGCTCTAGGGCGCTTTATTTACCAACTATCCCCACTACACCACAGAAATTTAACACCACAGAATTCAAGCTTGTATTGAAAAAAGAGAAATACTCACCAACCAATCACCTACCTGCTCCCTGGTGACGTCACACACTGCTTACTTTTGACCTCTCTCCCCGCTGCTGAGTTGGTAAGCCTCGCCTCTCTCCGGTTTTTATACCGGTCTCACCACGCTGCTCCCGACTGGTCTCGGGCCTCGCTGGTCGCCGGGTTTTCTCCTGAGCTCCTCCTCGCTGGTCCCGACTGGTCTCGGGCCTCGCCTCTCTCCGGTTTTTATACCGGTCTCACCACGCTGCTCCCGACTGGTCTCGGGCCTCGCTGGTCGCCGGGTTTTCTCCCGAGCTGCTCCCGCTGGTCCCGACTGGTCTCGGGCCTCGCCTCTCTCCGGTTTTTATACCGGTCTCACCACGCTGCTCCCGACTGGTCTCGGGCCTCGCTGGTCGCCGGGTTTTCTCCCGAGCTCCTCCTCGCTGCTCCCGCTGGTCCCATCTTTTACTCTGGCTTCAGGCAAAGATTCACCCCAATCAAGTTGATTCCTTCATCTCTGCAGAGCTACCCGATAAGGACACGGATCCAATCCTCTTTGATGTTGTTGTAAAGAATATGATTCATGGTCCTTGTGGGCGACACAACTCTTCTTCTCCCTGCATGAAAAAGAATACCTGTACAAAAGGGTACCCAAAGCCACTCCGTGAAGAAACTCAGCATGGGGATGATGGCTATCCTTTGTACAGGAAAAGGGGCAAAGAGAGTGGAGGTTTCTGCACTGAAATACGAATGCGGAATCGGCAATCTAGCGACTCTGGTCAACCTGGTCAGTCAAATCAGACAAGACAGCAAAGACAGACATTGGAAGTTGACAACCGTTGGATTGTTCCTTATTGTCCACTCCTATCCAGGCTCTTCAAATGTCGCATCAATGTGGAGTACTGCCACTCAGTTAAGTATCAAATATGTGTGCAAATACATCCATAAGGGCAGTGACCAAGCTGTCTTTGATCTTCAACGGGCTGGAGAGCAGAATAAAAATGATATCACCACACATCTGATGGGCCGTTACATCTGCAGCAATGAGGCAGCCTGGCGAACTTTTGGATTTGACATCCACAAGCGTTACCCCACTGTCACTAAATTGGATGCTCACTTGCAAAATGGAGAAAGGGTTTTATTCCGACCAGGACATGCCAGCCAACGTGCCGAGGAACCTCCAAGGACAAAACTTACAGCATTCTTTGAGTTGTGCCAAACGAATGACTTTGCCAAGACACTTCTGTATCATCAGGTGCCCAAGTACTACACCTGCCAGCCAAACAAGACATGGCGGGCTCGGTGCCCTGGACCCGGTCAGAAGGAAGTTCCTGGTCATACAGGGGTGTACTCATCAGATGCACTTGGCAGAGTCTACACGGTCCATCCAAACAACACCGAGTGCTTTCACCTTCGTCTACTCCTCCATGACGTTGCTGGCCCTACATCTTTTAATGACCTCAAGACTGTCACTGGCCATCTCTGTGACTCCTTTCAAGAAGCTTGCCGCAGGAGAGGACTCATTGAGGATGACATTCATTGGCATGCAACGATGACAGAAGCTGCCCTGTCTTACTCCGCCAGTAGGCTACGAAATCTCTTTGCCATTATAATTGCCCTCTGCAGCCCTTCCAACCCGATGCAGCTAAGAGAAGATCACAAAGACAGCCTCACAGAAGACATCTTACACCAACTCGGGACAGCCAAACCCATCATGGAGCTGAACTTCACTGATGCAATGTTCAATCAGGTATTGATCCTTTTGGAGGACAAGACTTTGGCATTGGCTGGCAAGTCTGTGACTCAGTTGAACCTTCCATCTCCCAATAGGATTGATTCTCCAGGTCTCAGCAGAGAGGTCCTCAGGGAGACCACCTACAATGTTGAGGAACTGACCACCTTTGTCACCGTCACTGAACCGAAATTGGTTCCAGACCAGAAAGGAGACATACAGGTTGGTTGTGGATATGGTGGAAAACAATGCAGATGGAATTATCTTCCTCGATGCACCTGGTGGAACAGGAAAGACATTCCTGATCAATCTTTTACTGGCCATGGTTCGCTCTAAGGGATACATTGCACTGGCTGTTGCCTCATCAGGAATCGCTGCAACTCTTCTCCAAGGAGGTCGCACTGCCCACTCAACCTTTGCTCTCCCTCTGGATTTGACAACACAAGAACACCCAGTGTGTAACATTAGCAAAGGAACTGGTGCTGCTGAGTTGCTTCAAAAGTCTAGACTCATTGTGTGGGATGAGTGTACAATGGCCCACAAGAGGGCACTTGAAGCACTCAACAGAACTCTTCAAGATCTGAGAGGCAACAATAGGCTGATGGGTGGCATCACCCTGTTGCTGGCAGGTGATTTCCGCCAAATCCTGCCAGTTGTCCCCAGAGGAACTCCAGCAGATGAACTCAATGCATGTCTCAAGGCATCCCATCTGTGGCCAAATGTGCAAACAGTCCATTTGACCACAAACATGCGTGTTCTTATGCATGGTGATGAGATGACAGAATCCTTTGCGCAACTTTTGCTACAATTGGGAGAAGGAAAGTTGCCAATTGACAGCAGTGGTCAAATCACAATTCCTCCAGGCTTTGGCAGTCAAGTCACAACAGTTGATGAGTTGATCTCTAAGGTGTATCCAGACCTCCTCAATCACTTCAAAGATCCCAAGTGGCTGTGTGAACGGCCAATACCTGCACCCAGGAATGATACTGTCAACAACATCAACATGCTACTTCTTCAAAAACTCCCTGGCCAAGAGCAAATTTATAAAAGCGTTGATACTGTTTGTGACAGTGCTGATGTGGTACATTACCCCACTGAGTTCCTCAACTCATTGCAGCCTTCAGGAATGCTGTGGTGTATGTGCCTTTAAGAGCAATTATGGTGTATGTGCCTTTAAGAGCCCCAGGTGTGCGTAATGCCGGTAATTGCCACTTGGGCTATATAAGCCTGTGTATTGTGTATATCCTTTAGAAACCCCCCCCCCCAGACTTGCTTAGTAAATACCTATGAACCAACTCCTGTCTTCAGTGTCTTTATCTACACACGGACACTACAAACGCCTCCTCACAAACTGGTACTGAAGGAAGGCACCCCCATCATGCTCCGAAGAAACATATCTCCACCAAAGTTGTGCAATGGAACCAGACTGGCAGTCAAAAAGCTCATGCCAAATCTCATTGAGGCTACCATCATCTCAGGCTGCGCCAGAGGGGAGGATGTTCTCATTCCTCGAATTCCAATGATACCAACTGACTTGCCATTTCAATTCAAAAGGCAACAGTTTCCTGTGACAATTTCTTTTGCAATGTCAATCAACAAGGCACAGGGGCAGACTTTGAAGGTTGCTGGCATCAACTTACTCACGCCCTGTTTTTCACATGGCCAGTTGTACGTGGCATGTTCAAGAGTTGGTGCGTCAAGGAATCTGTTTATTTTAACACCCTCAGGAAAAACAGAAAATGTTGTCTATCAACGGGCTCTCCAATAACGCAGAGTGCTTTCACCTTCGTCTACTGCTCCATGAGGTTGCTGGCCCAACATAATTTAATCACCTCAAAACTCTCACTGGCCATCTCTGTGCCTCCTTTATAAAAGCTTGCCGCAGGAGAGGACTCATTCAGGATGACATTCATTGACATGCAATGATGACAGAAGCTGCTCTGTCTTACTCCCCCAAAAGGCTACGAAATCTTTGTGGCCATCCTTCGCTCTAAGAGATTCATTGCACTGGCTGTTGCCTCATCAGGAATCGCTGCAACTCTTCTCCAAGGAGGTCGCACTGCCCACTCAACCTTTGCTCTCCCTCTGGATCTGACAAGACAACAACACCCAGTGTGTCACATTACCAAAGGAACTGCTGCTGCTGAGCTGCTTCAAAAGTCTAAACTCATTGTGTGGGATGAGTGTACAAAGGCCCACAAGAGGGCACTTGAAGCACTCAACAGCACTCTTCAAGATCTGAGAGGCTGCATACCTACTACAAGATTACACATATAACAGTGTAATGTTGAATACATTTATTGATTACAAAATCACTCTGTACAATACCAACCCTATTGGGTTTGCAAACCTTTACCAGAGGGAGTATTCACTCAGTCTTTGGTTGTAACTCCAGCATATTGTCAAATGTTCTATTCTACATTATTGGAATAAATGTCACTTGATTTCTAAACTGACCTCTAAATGCCTCAGATAGAATCTTTTATTTCCCTATTCAACTCATACACTGAAACTTTGTGAATAATGTAATATCACTCCTGGGTGCTTGGGAAGAGTTCTTTCTTCAATCCCAACAGTTTAAAAAACAGTTTTATAAACATGCCACAGGGTTCTTGAGTTCCCTCGGCACTGCCCGGCACTCCAGCTAATTTTGAATAAAGGTGAAATACCAGTGGGTTGCAGCTTTGAAGGGTAAGAATAAACTGAGAGCAAAGCTTTTGTAATTTGTGATTTGTCAAGTGAGTGCAAGATTAGATTGGCCTTATGTTCTGTGTAGAAAAATGTTAATTCCAATTTTATACCATTTCTGGGAAAGTTCAGTGGTTCCTTAAGAATGGCATAATGCTGAATGAACACAGTAGGATATTGCAGCCTTTTCTGATGTCAATTTACATGTTATTTTTTCAGCAAATTGCAGTAAAATTCCATACACTAGATCACCATTGCACTACCTTTTTCATCCCACATATGCAGTTTTTAAAAAGTTGATTGAGGATATGGGCATCGCTTGCTAGGCCAGCATTTATTGCTCATCCCTAGTCACCCCGAATAAGGTGGTGGTGAGCCACCGCTTTGAACCGCTGAAGGTACTCCCATAATGCTGTTAGGGAGGAAGTTCCAGGATTTTTACCCTGTGTGGCGCGAATGTTACGGTGTGAGACTTGGAGGTGATGTGTTCCCATGGTTAGACTGGCTCTTGTTAGAGATGGTCGTTGCTTCGCATTTATGTGGCATGAATGTTACTTGCCACTTATCACCCCAAGCCTGGATGTTGTCCTAGATGAGTGAGGGAAAAAAGTAAAGTACAGTGGATGCTGGAAATCTGGAATAAAAATAGAAAATACTGGAAACACTCAAGCATGCCATGCAGCATCTGTGGAAAGAGAAAAGGAATGACCATTTCAGGTCGCTGACCTTTCATCAGAAGTGGAAGATGTTGGAGATGGACAGAGTCTGGAAAAGGGCGGCAGGAAAGAAACTAAGGGAGAGGTTTGTGCTAGGATGGAGGGCAGAAGCGATTAAATCACATTCGGCAAAAGGAGGTGATAATGAGGGAAGTAGATTGATCAAGAGGAAGTGTAAGTGATTACAACAGAGGGGGCGGAAAGATTGGAAATCTGCCACGAGGAGATGGCTTCCTCGGCCTGGGAATGTGGCGGAAGAAAGGCCGATAGACCCCAGGCGTGTGGACCACCCCGCCAGCCGCCTTTGATTGGGGATTCCCTTTTGAGTGAGGAAGTTTGATCGAGTTTCATGAATGTTTAAGAGACCTATGGATGGTGGAAGTAATGCAGGAAAAATTGTATTATTATGCTTTCTGGTTATATTGCAACTTGTTAATTTTGACGACCCAATAAAAATTATCCATCCTAACTGTCAGAATTTAAATTGTGAGTTGGTAAGTTAGGGAATTCTCTTGTAAAGCAGTAAAATTGGAACAGTATAACTCTTGGAAATATTTGGTGTGTACTGACCTTTTTTTAAAATTATTTTTGCAGGTGGCACTTACAATTATGGAGGCTTAAACAAGAAAGGAGTTGTAGGGGAGCTTCCCTTCCCCTCTGGTGGTTGGCTTCGAAGGAACGATATTCAGGAGAGTGTGATGGTTATATTTTGACTGGAAGTTTACAACAGTTTTTATTTTCCACAGACGTATTATAACTAAATTTCTATTTTTGTCTATTTAATTGCAACAAAGTGCCATATATATATATATATAATATATGTATATATATAAATAATGTTTTATACATTGAAGCAACAGTTCCTTGGGCTAAACCAATGCTGCTCCCATGTACTGAACTAATGTAACGAAGACTACAGGATTGCTAGAGTGCAGTGTTTTCATAACACAAGCACAAATCTAGCGCTTTGATAGTACAACTGCCAGGCAACTAAGTTCCATAGCCTTCAACAGAAATTGAAGATTTTTTTTTGAAGACCTAGAAAGTGGGAACAGGATGAATTCTGTGACTGCTGACTGCACTCCAAAATGCCGTTCTCTGCAGCATGCCCTTGACATGATTTCAGTGATGACCAAGGGAACTGAAGGTCAGAATAAGGTCTTCCTTTCATCGTATTGCTACAATGCAGCTTCCCTGAAGGATAGTTTTGGCAGAACGGCTCTACACATGGCTGCATCTTGTGGTAAAAAATCTGTTATTGATTGGCTTCTTGAAAGGAAAGGGGCTGATCCTTCCGTGAAGGATAAGGAATCTGGATGGACTGCTCTGCACAGAAGTGTCTTCTATGGGCACATTGATTGTGCTATGTTTCTTCTAAAGGTACTGTGTTCTATTCTGTTTGTGCATTTTTTGATCCAGTTAATTTTGTTGCAAGAGTTGAGGAGTTAGGTCATTGTACTAGATGGTTTCTGGATCTTCTATTTAGTGAAGTTTCTTTACCACTCCTTGTAGTGTTGATTGGAGAGAAGAGAGCTCAAAGGAAATCAAGGAAAGATCAGCCCTCATGTCAATCTGACATTGTGTGGGAAAACATTCCTTCTAAAAATCAGACTTTACATCAGCAACTTGTATTTATATAGAAATAACAACAGAAAATGCTGGAAATACTCAGCAGGCCAGGCAGCATCCGTGGAGAGAGAAACAGAGTTAGCGTTTCAGGTCTGGGACCCTTCATCAGAACTAGGAAAAAGCTGGAAATGTAACATTAAGCAGGTGCAGAGACAAGGGGTGGGGCGGTTAGGAGGGGAGGAAGGAATTGAAAGAACATACTGTGAAAATGTTGCAAATGGGAATGGCAAAAATCATACTGCATGAAAAATGGGGGCAGGGATTATTATCTGAAATTGTTGAACTCAATATTGAGTCCGGAAGGCTGTAAAGTGCCTAATCGAAAGATGAGGTGCTGTTCCTCGAGCTTGCATTGAGCTTCATTGGAACAATGTACTAGGCTGAGGACAGAGAGATCAGAGTGGGAGTGAAGCGGTGAATTAAAGTGACAGGCGACCGGAAGCTCAGGGTCACCCTTACGGACTGAACGGAGGTGTTCCACAAAGCGGTCACCCAATCTGCGTTTGGTCTCCCCAATGTAGAGGAGACCGCATCGTGAGCAGCGAATACAGTATATTAAATTGCAAGAAGTACAAGTAAATCGCTGTTTCACCTGGAAGGGGTAGTTGGGGCCCTGGACAGTGGGAAGGGAGGAGGTAAAAGTGCATGTGTTGTACAGGAAACTTTGTGATATCCGGCAGCGACGGGACCGGCGTGTTGCCGATCTATCAAAACTGCCGGACATACAAAGTTAATGTTGAAGCATACGGAGGTTGAAGCATACGGAGGTTGAAGCATACGGAGGTTGAAGCATACGGAGGTTTTCATCCCCGTATCTGACAACAAACACTGTTGCTTAGCAACAGCTTCTAAAGAGTCGGCTGCAGCTGCAAGCGTCTCTAGCTGAAGCTGTTGCTACAGACCTTGCAGTGCCTGACTGGGGGGAAAAAAAGGAATGAGAACTAAAAAAAACTTATAGAAAACGGCTTCTGATTTTTGCCGTTAGATCGAGTATTCCGGACATACAACCTCCGGATAAACCAAAGTTTCCTGTATTTATATAGTGCCTTTAACGCAGTAAAATGTCCCAAGGGGCTTCACAGGAGCAATATCAAATAAAATTTGACATCAAGCCACATGAGATATTATGGCAGATGGTCAAAGAGGTAGATTTTAAGGAGTGTCGTAAAGGAGGAAAGAGAGGCAGAGACGTTTAGGGAGGGAATTCCAGAGCTTAGGGCCTTGGCAGTTGAAGGCACGGTCACCAATGGTGGAGCGATTTAAAATTGTGGCTGCTCAAAAGGCCAGAATTTGAGGAGCACAGATATCTTGGAAGGTTTTGGGGCTGGAGAAGATTAGAGATGGGGAGGGGCGAGGTCATGGCATGATTCGAAAACAAGATGAGAATTTTAAAATCGAGACATTGCTTAACCGGGAGCCAATGTATTTCAGCGAGCACAGGGGTGAACGGGACGGTGTGAATTAGGGCACGGGCAGCAGAGTTTTGGATGACAAGTTCACGGAAGGTAGAAAGAGGGAGGCCGGCTAGGAGTGTGTTGGAATAGTCGAGTCTAGAGGTAATAAAGGCATGAATGAGGGTTTCAGTAACAGATGAGCTCAGGCAGGGGCGGCGTCGGACGATGTTACGGAGGTGGAAATAGATGTTAGCGATGACATGGATATGTGGTCGGAAGCTCAGGGTTAAATATGACACCAAAGTTGCGAGCAGTCTGGTTCAACCTCGAACAGTTACAAGGGAGAGGGATGGAGTCGGTGACTAGGGAACGGAGTTTGTGGCGGGGACCGAAGACAATGGCTTTGGTCTTCCCAATATTTAGTTGGAGGAAATATCTGCTCATTCAGTACTGGATGTCGGACATTAAGTCTGACAATTTAGAGATAGTGGAACGGTCAAGAGACGTGGTGGTGAGGCAGAGCTTGGGTGTCGTCAGCGTATGTGTGGAAACTGACGCTATGTTTTCGAATGATATCGCTGAGGGGCAGCATATACTATCATGCGAGAACCCGCAACCTGTATTAAATTGGAGGTGAATCATAGGCTGTCATCGTTATCAACGATGGACAATCCATCATCATCTATTTCCAGAAGGCACAAAAGAGACTTGATTTTGTAACAGTATTAAAGGAGTACAGCAGAAGAGTATTACATAGAAGATAGAAGCAGGAGTAGGCCATTCGGCCCCTTGAGCCTGTTCCGCCATTTAATGAGATCATGGCTGATCATCCAAATTCAGTACCCTGTCGCTGCTTTCTCCCCATATCCCTTGATACCTTTAGCCTTAAGAAATATATCTAACTCCTTCTTGAATATAATTAATGAATTGGTCTCAACTGCCTTCTGTGGTAGAGAATTCCACAGGTTCACCACTCTCTGGGTGAAGAAATTCCTCCTCATCTCTGTCCTAAATGGCTCACCCCTTATCCTTAGACTGTGACCCCTGGTTCTGGACTCCCCCATCATCGGGAACAGCCTTCCTGCATCTAGTATGTCTAGTCCTGTTAGAATTTTATAAGTTTCAATGAGATCCCCTCTCATTCTTTTAAACTCGAGCGAATATAAGCCTAATCGACCCAATCTCTCCTCGTACGTCATTCCTGCCATCCCAGGTATCAGCCTGGTGAATCTTCGCTGCACTCCCTCCATGGCAAGAACATCCTTCCTCAGATAAGGCAACCAAAGCTGCACACAATACTCCAGGTGTGGTCTCACCAAGGCCCTGTACAACTGCAGCACAACATCCTTGCTCCTGTACTCGAATCCTCTCGCTATTAAGGCCAACATACCATTTGCCTTCTTAACCACCTGCTGCACCTGCATGCTTACCTTCAGCGACTGGTGCACAAGGACACCCAGGTATCGTTGCACTTCCCCTTTATTATGTCCGTGTATAATTGAGACACGGACTGCAGGAGTTGATTATAACAAGTCTTTACTGAATGGAGACAACCTGGAAACTGAAACTACAGAAGCCTGCTAGGGCCTTTTATACAGGGGTGGTCACTGCCGGTACTGCAGTCTGAGACCAGTTATTCCCTTAAAGGTACATACACAACAATTCCTCCCCTTTTAGATAAACAGTACATAACATTCATTTAACAACTAAATAATAACTAATTACAATTACGGTTGCTAGATACATTGGTTGAAGTTAAGCCATTATAAGTTCAGTCTTTGAGGAGGCTTCCTGATTCTGTCTGGATAACGCCTCTTTGGGATATCAGGCTCTTCTGGCAAGGTTGAGTCGGGATCAATGTTGTTGTTTGTTTCGTCTGCTTCCAATATCACCGATTCTGCGGTAGATGCAATTGGTACTTCGGTTTCATCGTCAGGTGTATCAGATCGTGGTGTGGAGTTGACGTTTTCCAGTGACTAGACTCTGGGCAGCATGGCATCTTACAATGCTCTCCCCAACGTCCATGGTATACATTAGAGGTCCTTGCCGTGTACAGATCGTTCCTGGCTGCCATTTCTCAGTGCGGTAGTCCCGGGCCAAAACTGGTTGACCTATCTTAAAACTCCTGGTTGGCCTTTCATTCATATTCTGAAACTGCCTGTTCTCCACATCTCTTCTGACGCTTGGCTTAACCAAATCCAAGCGGCATCGTAGTCTTCGATTGAAGAACATCATGGCTGGAGTTTGGTTGGTAACCGCATGTGTCGCATTCCGGTAGGCAAACAAGTTATCCACCTTGTGTTGTAGGGGCATATCTTCATTACACATTGCCTTGATAGCCTTCTTGAATGTTTGAACAAACCTCTCGGCCAATCCATTAGTGGCTGGGTGATATGGGGCGGATGTGTAATGCTTAACACCATTGTTCTTTAAGAACCTCCGGAACTCTTCAGACACAAACTGTGGTCCATTGTCAGAGCAAATCTGTTCAGGCAGCCCATTCCTGGCGAATATGGTTCGTAAGACTGTGATAGTTTTTTCTGTGGTGGTTGAGGACATTTTTATTACCTCTGGCCACTTTGAATGTGCATCCACTGCAATTAAAAACATCGAGTCCATAAAGGGACCAGCAAAATCAATGTGCACCCTTTGCCATGGAGATGAGGGCCACTCCCATGGATGTAGAGGGGCTTGTGGTGGGGCGTTTTGGACCTTCTGGCATCCTGTACAGCTCTTGGTCATCTCTTCGATTTCTCTATCGATTCCCGGCCACCACACAAACGCTCTAGCTAAGTTCTTCATTTTTACCCCTCCCAGATGACCCTCATGAAGCTCATTGAGCACTCTATCCTTCAATTTGGGTGGAATTACTACTCTGGATCCACACATCAAGGTTCCTCTGCACACTGACAGCTGTTCTCTTCTCGGCGAGAATGCTGGCAGCAGTGGTTCGCCATGTGCTGGCCATCCCTTCACCGTTAAATCATAGACCCAGGAGAGTGTCGGGTCATTTCGTGTTGCCTTTTCTATGTTTGCATTCGTCACAGGGAGACATTCGACTATAGTCGAGTGGAATAACTCCACTGGATCCACTGCCAGTTCTTCTTCCACCGTCGGCAACGGTAGGCGCGACAATCCATCAGCATTCCCATGCTGTTTAGTTCCTTTGTACTCGATGTCATATTGGTGAGCCCCTAGGAAAAGGGACCACCTCTGTAGCCGTTGTGCCGTCATTATCGGTACGCCCTTCTGCGGGTTGAAAATGGAGACGAGAGGTTGATGATCAGTTAGTAGAGTAAATTTCTGACCGTGCAGGTAGTGATTGAACTTCTTTACCCCCCACACCAGGCTGAGGGCCTCTGTCAATCTGGGCGTAGTTACGCTCGGCTGAAGTTAGCGAGCGTGACGCAAAAGCTATCGGCCTCTCTGAACCATCAAGGAATTTATGTGACAGTACCGCCCCAATGCCGTAGGGAGACGCATCACACGCCAGTCTTATCGGTAGTGATGGGTTGTAGTGAGCCAATACTTCTCTTGAAGTGATTAGGTCCTTACTCTTTTCTGAAAGGCCCGCTTGCATTCATCGCTCCATTTCCATGCTACTCCCGTTCGTAGTAGGGCGTTCAGTGGATGCAGAATTGTGGACAAATTCGGCAAAAACTTATGGTAGTAATTCACCAATCCGAGGAATGACCTCAGTTGCGACACATTTTCAGGCGCTGGAGCCTTAACTACCGCTTCAATTTTGTCTGGGGACTTACGCAACCCCTCTTCATCAATCACGTGGCCACAATACGATATCTGTTTCTTAAAAAACTCGCACTTGGGGCGATTGGCTCGTAGCCCATGTTCTCTTAGTCTAGTGAGCATCTGCTCTAGGTTGGCAAGGTGTTCACTGTCATCTTCACCTGTCACTAGGATGTCGTCCAAGTAACACTGAGTCCCCGGAATCCCTTGCAGGACTTGTTCCATCGCTCTTTGCCATATCGCCGGAGCTGATGCTACTCCGAATACCAGTCGATTATACTGGTAAAGACCTTTGTGAGTGTTTATCGTGAGATACTTCCTAGAGGATTCTTCAACCTCCATCTGCAAATATGCTTGTGCTAGGTCAATTTTTGTAAAACGCTTCCCTCCAGATAGTGAGGCGAAGATATCTTCTATCCTTGGAAGAGGATATTGTACTGTGTGAAGGACTGGGTTCACCGTCACCTTGAAGTCCCCACAGATGCGAACCTTCCTTGGCTCCTCAGACTTATTGTTTAACGTTTTCTTCATGACAGGAATGATGGGTGTCGCCCACTCGCTCCAGTCTACCTTAGATAACACGCCTGCATTCTCCAGATTCTCCAGCTCTGCCTCGACGGCTGGGCGAATTGCATATGGTACCGGTCTTGCTTTGAAAAACTTGGGAATTGCATTCTCTATTTTTATCGAGGCGGTTACGCCTTTAAGAGTGCCCAGTTCTTGTTGAAATACCTCTTTGACAATCGTCCAGGAGTGACGTCGTCATCCTTTTTACCAGCCACCGTCAGTGCCTGAATGGAGTGCCAGTCTAAACTTATCTTTCTGATCCATTCACGTCCCAATAACGGTGGTCCACCATCTTGCAGAATGTAGAGATACAATTTCCGTATTTTCTTGCCGTTGTGTTCGACAGGCACCCTTATTTTTCCTCTGGGGTATACTTTTTGCCCCGTATACGTCCTCAAGACAATGGATGTCTCTCTCAAGGGTATGTGTGAGAATAGCCGCTCGTAGTCTCGTCTATTCATGACGGTTAGAGCTGATCCTCTATCCAATTCCATTTTGACTTGAGACCCTGCTATCGTGAGGGTGACCCAAATGGTTCGGTGATCCTCTTTTGTGATTACGTTGTGAAGTTTGAGATAGCTTAGTCTCTTGTTCCTGGATTCACTATCGCTCATCTGGTCTTCGGAACTACTGTCCGTCATCTTTTGTACTTTCCTGTACGGTTCCTTAGTAGCCTTTTTGTTGTCATTGCACAAGTTTGCAGGTCTGGGAAGAAGACCAATGTGTCCCATCTTTCCGCATTGCCTGCATATTTTGTCCTTGGACCAGCAGTCCTTCTGGTCATGGTTTGTTCTGCCGCAGCGATAACATTTTGCAAATCCCCGTGTCATTTCGTGGGTGCCGTATTCCTGTGGCTTTTGTTGTATTTCCGCAGCTTTCCTTGCTGCTGCTTCGTACGATACTGCCACACTGAAAGCCTTATCTAGCGTCAGCTCTTTCTCTGAGAGTAACCTCTTCTGGGTTCCTTCACTCAGGAGTCCACAGACAAATTTGTCCCGTAAGGTATCTGCCAGTCCTGCTCCGAACTGGCAGTGCTTTGATAGCTTGCGTAGTTCTGTAAGGTAATCAGCATTGCTCTCATTTTTATGCTGATTTCTCCTGTGGAATTTAAATCTTTCTGCTATCAGCAGCGGTGTAGGATTTAGGTGTTCCTGTAGGATAGCAACAATTTCGTTTAAACTCTTCGCCTTCGGTTTGGCTGGAGTAATCAGGTCCCGCAATAGGCCGTACGTTCTTGCGCCCATTAAATTTAGCAATACCGATGCCTTTTTCTCATCGGCCATTTCGTTTGACTCGCAATATACCTCGACTCTTTCCACATACGTGGTCCAGTCTTCTATTGCATTATCGAAGGCAGTGATATCGCCAGTCTTTGGCATCTTGAAAATCTAAGATGGCGCCTCCGGCGCTTTTCCTTCTTCCCTGCCGAGTTAAGATGGCGCCTCCCGCGCTTTCCCGCCGCTGCCGCTGCTGCCAACGCTGTTGCTGGTGATATTTATTTTACTATCCTGTAATGGTGACGCCCTATGGTCTTTGCGCCTCCCCGATCGCTGCTGCCAACGCTGCTCTCTGCGGTATTTTTATTTTTCTATCGCGCTTCAATATTTGCTCCGTTAATTGAAGAACCGTTCCCGTTGTGGAGCGGACCCTCTGGGACACTTCCCTCCCTCTTCTTAGGTCCGAACGCTGCCCGGCTTCGAAGCACCGGCCGCGCCCTGTGTGCTCCACCCTCTCTTTGCTTCCCGACTCGCTGCCCGGCCTCGTTGCAGAGCCACCCGATCGAGCTCTAGCCCACCGCAGCCCAGGAAGGATCAGTGCACTACCTGCCACCAGCCCGATTAGCTGGGAAACCACAGACTGGAGAACCAAGCCTGGCTCTCGACAGTCTCTCCTGCAATTTTTCAATTCGATGATTTGGAGGGCGGTTGCCCACGGTCGACGCCCGTTTCTCGAGTTTCTTTGGATTATTTTATTTTTTTCTTTCTTCTGGCTCCGACTTTCAATAACGTCGTCTGAGGTGCTGCCGAGTTGCAGGTAAGTTCGTTTCTTACTCGTCGCCAGTATTATGTCCGTGTATAATTGAGACACGGACTGCAGGAGTTGATTATAACAAGTCTTTACTGAATGGAGACAACCGGGAAACTGAAACTACAGAAGCCTGCTAGGGCCTTTTATACAGGGGTGGTCACTGCCGGTACTGCAGTCTGAGACCAGTTATTCCCTTATAAAGGTACATACACAACACCCTTTTCCCAATCTATTGCCGTTCAGATAATCTGTCTTCCTGTTTTTGCCACCGAAGTGGATAAACTCGCATTTATCCACATTATACTGCATCTGCCCACATTATACTGCATCTGCCCAATCACCCAACCTGTCCAAATCATACTGGAGCTTCTCTGCATCCTCCTCACAGCACACACGCCCACCCAGCTTTGTGTTGTCTGCAAACTTGGAGATATTACATCTAGTTCCCTCGTCTAGATCATTAATATAAATTGTGAATAGCTGGGGTCCTAGCACTGATCCCTGCGGTACCCAACTAGTCACTGCCTGCCACTCGGAAAAAGACCCCTTTATTCCAATTCTTTGCTTCCTGTCTGCCAACCAGTTCTCTATCCAAGTCAGTACCTTACCCCCAATCCCATGTGCCTTAACTTTGCACGCTAATCTCTTATGCGGGACCTTATCGAAAGCCTTCTGAAAGTCCAAATACACCACATCCACTGGTTCTCCCTTATCTATTCTACCAGTTGCATCCTCAAAAAATTCCAGTAGATGCGTCAAGCGTGATTTACCTTTTGTAAATCCATGTTGACTTTGTCCGATCCTGTCACTGTTTTCCAAGTGCTCTGTTACTACATCTTTTATAATGGACTCTAGCATTTTCCCCACTACCGATGTCAGGCTTACCGGTCTGTAATTCCCTGTTTTCTCTCTACCACCTTTTTTAAATAGTGGGGTTACATTAGCTACCCTCCAATCCATGGGAACTGTTCCAGAGTCTATAGAATTTTGGAAGATGACCAGCAATGCATCTCCTATTTCTAGGGCCACTTCCTTAAGTACCCTAGGATGTAGATTATCAGGCCCTGGGGATTTATCGGTCTTCAATCCCGTCAATTTCCCTAACACCATTTCCATACAAATACTGATTTCATTCAATTCCTCCCTTTCATTAGACCCTATGTTCCCCGACCCCTCTGGGAGGTTATTTGTGTCCTCCCTTGTGAAGACAGAACCAAAGTATGTATTTAATTGGCTGCCATTTCTTTGTTCCCTATTATAAATTCCCCTGATTCTGACTGCAAGAGACCTACACTTGACTTCGCCAATCTTTTTCTCTTCAGATATCTATAGAAGCTTTTACAGTCAGTTTTTATGTTCCCTGAAAGCTTACTCTCATACTCTATTTTCCCCCTCTTAATTAATCCCTTTGTCCTCCTTTGCTGAATCCTAAACTGCCCCCAATCCTCAGGTTTGCTGCTTTTTCTGGCCAAATTATATGTCCTCTCCTTGGATCTTATGCTATCCCTAATTTCCCTTGTTAGCCACGGTTGCGTCACCTTTTTTGTTTTTTCATGCCAAACAGGGATGAACAAATTCTGTAGTTCATCCATGCGATCTTTAAATGTTTGCCATTGCCTATCCACCGTCAACCCTTTAAGTAACGTTCCCCAATCCATCCTAGCCAACTCGCGCCTCATACCATCGTAGTTTCCTTTATTTAAATTCAGGACTCTAGTCTCTGAGTCAACTACTTCACTCTCCATCTTAATGAAGAATACTATCATATTATGATCGCTCTTCTCCAAGGGGCCTCTCACAACAAGATTGCTAACTAATCCTTTCTCATTACATAATACCCAGTCTAAGATGGCCTGATCTCTAGTTGGTTCCTCGACATATTGGTCCAGGAAACCATCCCGTTTCTAGGAATTCCTCCTCCACAGTATTGTTACTAATTTGGTTGGCCCAATCTATATGTAGATTAAAGTCACCCATGATAACTGCTGTGCCCTTATTGCACGCGTCTCTAATTTCCCATTTAATGCCATCCCCAACCTCAGCATTACTGTTTGCGGGTCTGTATACAACTCCCACTAATGTTTTCTGCCCCATGGTATTTCTCAGCTCTGCCCATGCAGATTCCACATCATCAGAGCTAATATCCTTCCTTACTATTGTTATTCTCTTTAACCAGCAATACTACCCCACCTCCTTTTCCTTTTTGCCTGTCCTTCCTGATTATTGAATACCCAGGATGTTGAATGCCCAGCTTTGGTCACCCTGGAGCCATGTCTCCGTAATCCCAGTTATATCATATTCGTTTACATCTATTTGCGCAGCTAATTCATCCACCTTATTACGAATGCTCCTCGCATTAAGACACAAAGCCTTCAGGCTTGTTTTTTAAACACTCTTAGTCCTTTTAGAATTATTATTTACTGTAGCCCTGTTTGATTTACACCCTTGATTTCTCTACCTTCCATTTTTGCTTTTCTCCTTCCTGTCTTTTGTTTCGATCCTTGCTTCCCTTTCCTCTGTCTCCCTGCACAGGCTCCCAACCCCCTGCCATTTTAGTTTAAACCCTCCCCAACAGTACTAGCAAACATTCCCCCCTAGGACATCGGTCCCAGTCCTGCCCAGGTGCAAACCGTCCAGTTTGACTGGTCCCACCTCTCCCAGAACCGGTTCCAATGTCTCAGGAATTTGAATCCCTCCCCCTTGCACCATTCCTCTAGTCACGTATTCATCTGAAATATCCTTCTGTTTCTACTCTGACTAGCACGTGGCACTGGTAGCAATCCTGAGATTACTACCTTTTGAGGTCCTATTTTTTAATTTACCTCCTAACTCCCAATATTCAGCTTTTAGGACCTCATCCTATTTTTTGCCTATATCGTTGGTACCTATATGCACCACGACAACTGGCTGTTCACCCTCCCCCTCCGGAATGCCCTGCAGCCGCCCCGAGAAACCCTTGACCCTTGTACCAGGGAGGCAACATACCATCCTGGAGTCTCGTTTGCGGCCTCAGAAACGCCTATCTATTCCCCTTACAATAGAATCCCCTATCACTAAAGCTCTCCCGCTCTTTTTCCTCCCGTCCTGTGCAGCAGGACCACCTATGGTGCCAGGAAGTTGGCTGCTGCTGCCTTCGCCCGATTAGCCATCGCCTTCAACAATATCCAGAGTGGTGTATCTGTTTGAGAGGGGGATGGCCACAGGGGACTCCTGCACTATCTGCCTGCGCGTACTACTCTGCCTGCGCGTACTACTCTGCCTGGCGCTCACCATTCCCTTCCTGCCTGTGCAGCCTTTACCTGCGGTGTGACCAACTCATTAAACGTGCTATCCACGATGTCCTCAGCATCGCAAATGCTCCAGTATGTATCCATTTGCAGCTCCAGCGCCGAAGGCACTTCCCAAACCTGCGACCTCTACCACCCAGAAAGCCAAGGGCAGCAGGCGCATAGGAACACCATCACCTCCAGGTTCCCCTCCAAGTCACACAGCATCCTGACTTGGAGGTATATCACCGTTCCTTCATCATCGCTGGGTCAAAATTCTGGAACTTGCCCCCTAACAGCACTATGGGAGTACCTTCACCATACAGACTGCAGCGGTTCAAGAAAGCGGCTCACCACCATCTCCTCAAAGACAATTAGGGATGGGCAATCCTTGCCAGCGACGCCCACATCCCATGAACGAATGGGGAAAAAAAAAAAGCTGCATGGATAGATAGATGGCTTGGGGATAGAAAGCAGAGAGCAGGGGTAAATGGATGATTTTTTAATTGAAGGGATGTCGTTAATCATCTGTGCAGGCACCTTTTTGATTTGGATATAGGACATTGGCACAGGAGTAGTACTATTGAAATTTGCTGGCACTGCCAAATTAGGTAATAATATGGTAAGCAGCAAGCAAGAATGCAGGAGGACATAGACAGGTTAGCAGAGTAGGTGATGGGCCAAATGCAAGTAAATGTGAAGTACATTTTTGGAAAAAGAGTGGTGAAGGAAAGTATATGCAAAATAGTTAGATCCTTTGGAACAACAGAAAGATGGGGGGGTTAGCGGGTGAAGGGAGCTGTACACAGATCTTCAACATGTAGGAAAGGACATAAAGACAAGGTTTTGTATAATGGGGCATTGAATGCAGTATCCAGGGAATGATATATTTGTTGAAACACTGTTTGGGCTACAGTTGGGATACCACATGCCATTCTGGACAGCCCATTGTTGTGCCATAAAAAGAGCAGAGTGAAGATTCATGAGAATTAAACCAGGACTGTGGGATCTTAGATCGGAAGAAAAGCTTGAAAATTGGCATTTTGTACAAAGACCTGATGGAAGTTCTTCAGAAGTATGCAAGGTTTTGCAAGGATAAATAGCAAACTATTGTTATTAGTAACAAAGGGGCCTAAACTTGGAATTATTACTGGAAGAACAAAGGGGAGGTTAGGAGAACTGTTTGTATATACCAAGTTATTGGAAACATGAAATACTTTACCACAAATGGCTATTGAGACATAGACTGAAAGGTCATTCAAAAGAATATTAGTTAAGCATTTACAAAGGAAGGATATTAAAAATATACAGGGAAAGAGCGGGTAATGGGATTATAGCTCCAATTGAAGTTCACTCTAGCTGAAAGGCTCCAGTTTCTATGATTACACCAATTTTAAAGTTGCATTTTGGTGCTATTAAAGTAGATGTGGTGACTTCTAGAATTTGTTTCAAATTTCAGAGTTTCTTTGTACTGTATGTTAAAACCGTCTTGTTTATCTCCTGCCTTTAAACATGTCAAGTTTGTAGTTTTTAATTTATGCTTTTACTATTTTTTTACAGCATGGGAGTAGCCTCTACGCACAGGACAAAGAAGGGTTATCTACACTTGACTTGGCCATGAAAGATAGACCATCATATGTGGTTTATAAAAAGACTGGTATAGGCCTCTCTTCATTCTCTCTCTCTATATGCATATTAATATAATTTAAAGTAAAACCTAAGCAAACTTTGAAAAATCTGTTTAACTGTTTATTGTAAAAATCCTTACTGCACTGGTTTTTGTAACATTTATAGATCAGGTGGCTTTTTGAGTTCTAAAGTTTCTTTTATGTATGGGTACCTGAGTATTTTAAAGTAGAAATCGTCAGTATATATACACCATTTATCTGCTACAACAACAACAATGTGTATTTATATAGCGCCTTTAACGTAGTAAAACGTCCCAAGGCGCTGCACAGGAGTATTTTAAGACACAAAATTTGACACCAATCCAAATAAGGATAAATTAGGGCAGGTGACCAAAAGCTTAGTCAAAGAGATAGGTTTTAAGGAGCGTCTTAAAGGAGGAAAGAGAGGTAGCGAGGCAGACAGGTTTAGGCAGGGAATTCCAGAGCTTAGGGCCTAGGCAACAGAAGGCATGGCCACCAAAGGTTGAGCGATTTATAATCAGGGATCCTCAAGAGGGCAGAATTAGAGGAGCGCAGATATCTTGGGTGGGCGGTGTAATGATCAGTAACCTGTCATTCTGGAATGGTACACTAGGTGGTGCTGTATGTATATAAGAGTGGGCTACCCACGCTGCACTAGGCTACCCACAAGGCAGCAGTCAAGATGGAGGCCTCTACAGATACTGTACCTAGTCCACATGTGCTCAATAAAGTGTCTAGCAAAAGCTAGCTGTTAATAAAAACGACTAGTTATTAATGAACATAACAGGCGGGGGGGGGCGGGGGGCGGTTCTTGTGGGGCTGAAGGAGATTACACAGATACGAAGGGGCGAGGCCATGGAGAGATTTGAAAACAAGGATGAGAATTTTGAAATCGAGGCGCTGCTTAACCGGGAGCCAATGTAGGTCAGCGAGCACAAGAGATGGATGAACGAGACTTGGTGCGAGTTAGGACATGGGCAGCCGAGTTTTGGATGACCTCAATTTTACATGGGGTGGACTGTGGGAGGCCAGCCAGGAGTGCGTTGGAATAGTCAAGCCTAGAGGTAACATGCATGGATGAGGGTTTCAGCAGCGGATGAGCTGGCGCAAGGGCGGAGACGGGCGATGTTATGGAGGTGGAACACAGATGCTAAGTGATCCTGTTTCATGATTTGTGCCAACAACATAGCAAACACAAGGCTAGTGTAAAGATGCAACTTGACAATAGGCTGTGCAAGTGATTTAACACAGTTTAAAGGCTGTGATTTGTCATGTGACTAGCTTCATTGAAAGTCCAGCTGAGATTGGGGAGATGCTGATGAGACTAGATGGTTTCTTGGAGGGAGGAAATATCAGAGAATATAGTGGCCTGCTGTTGGCATGAGCAGATGCTGTAAGCAGGCCATCTGCTTTCCCTCTTGGCTGGTTATGACGTGCAGCAATTTAAGAGCGTTGGCAAAACATTCTAAAAGAACCATAAAAGATATTTAACAAAAAACATGTGTGTAAGTCTCTTGTCCGGTTCATTTAGGGTTCTAATTTTACAGAAACAGACTTGAATTTTGTCCAAATATCATTTTTAATTCTTTCTGTTAACGTCTTTCGAAGATTGCATTTAATAAATAAACTAATTCAGCTATGTGGTTGTTCAGCATTATACTTAGTGGTTTAATGGCTTTTGAACTTTTGACATGTATATTCAGATTTATTTTCTAGATCCCACTGAAGTCTATACCTGGGGTAACAACACTAATTTTACTCTTGGTCATGGAAGCCAACAAAGCAAGCATCACCCTGAGCTTGTAGACTTCTTCCCTAGGACAGGGATTTATATTAAGCAGGTACAAAAACTTTCCTATCATAAGAACAGTCATGTTTTAAAATCTGTTCTTATACTAAAATGTAGACCTCATAGCAGATATTTAACGTTTTTCCACCTTGTGGAGTGCACAAGATAATTGGTGCCTCTGTCAGCTTGGCTCAGTGGTAGCACTCTCTCCTCTAAGTCAGAGGGTTGTGTTCAAGCTCCACTCCAGATGAAATTTAACGCAGAAAAGTGCGAAGTGATACATTTTGGTAGGAAGAACGAGGAGAGGCAATATAAACTAAAGGGTACAATCCTAAAGGGGGTGCATGAACAGAGACCTGGAAGTATATGTGCACAAATCATTGAAGGTGGCAGGGCAGGTTGAGAAAGCGGTTAAAAAAGCATATGGGATATCGGGCTTCATAAATAGAGGCATAGAGTACAAAAGCAAGGAAGTTACCTTTTATAAAACACTGGTTCGGCCTCAACTGGAGTATTGTGTCCAATTCTGGGCACCGCACTTTAGGAAGAATGTGAAGGCCTTAGAGTGGGTGTTTAAAAGATTTACGAGAATGATTTCAGGGATGAGGAACTTCAGTTACAAGGATAGACTAGAGAAGCTGGGATTGTTCTCCTTAGAGCAGAGAAGGTTGAGAGAAGATTTGATAGAGGTGTTCAAAATCGCGAACGGCCTAGACAGAGTAGATAGAGATAAACTGTTCCCATTGGCGGAAGGGTCGAGAACCAGAGGACACAGATTTGATTGGTAAAAGAACCAAAGGCGACATGAGGAAAAACTTTTTTACACAGCGAGTGGTTAGGATCTGGAATGCACTGCCTGAAAGGGTGGTGGAGGCAGATTCAATCGTGGCTTTCAAAAGGGAATTGGATAAGTGCCTGAAGGAAAAAAATTTGCAGTGCTATGGGGAAAGGGCAGGGGAGTGGGAATGGCTGAATGCTCTTGCAGAGAGCCGGCATGGGCTTGATGGGCCGAATGGCCTCCTGTTCTGTAACCATTCTATGATTCTAGGACTTAAATAATCTAGGCGGACACGTCAGACTGAGGGAGTGCTATATTTTTGGAAGTGCTGTCTTTTGGGTGAAATGTTAAGCCTGCCTCTTTGGACAGATGTTAAGGATCCCACGGCACTATTCGAAGAATAAGGCGGTGTCCTGCTGGCCATTTGTCGTTTAACAGCAAAACAGAATAACTGGTCACTGATCTCATTTTGCTGTTTGCAGAACATTCTGTGCAAATTGGCTGCCGCATTTGTCCACAAAACAGAAGTAATTACACTTCAAAAGTAATTCGTTGGCTGTGAAGCATTTTGGGACATCCTGAGACTCTGAAAGATGCTATATGAATGCAGTTCTTTCTTTCCTACTGATTTATAATGTTTATATTCAGCCTGAATGATATACACATTGTGCTGTATTTTAGGAATTAAAGATTTTATATATTGAAGAAATTGTACAACCAGAGTTGAGTGTTTCAGTTAACCTCTAAACCCAACATACCGAATGTCCTGTGAGCCATATTTATAGCTTTTTTTGCTTTTTTGCATCAGCAGTTAATACATTGTGATGGCCTTGTATGAAATGATTTATAGGCTGCAATAATATTTAGTATAGGTGTTGGTTAGGAACAATGTTGGCAAGGAAATTTAATTCAGACAAGTTGAATCCTCTTGATGGGATATGGAACTTGCTATTTGTGGAATGTGTGCAATCAGAAGTAGTGCTGAGTGATGTAAAAGGAAAGGATATTACCAGATGTTGTTCACGTGACTCAAACTAAAGCATTATGCAGGATGGTTTGTGTTGCTTTACTGATTTTACAAATGTATTTTTATAATTGCAATGTGTGTCTTGGACAGCAAAATAAGCAGTAGCCTTTGGATTTACTTCATCTTGTCTGAGGAAATGTCTTTCAGGTCACTGATTTAACCATAGGCTAGTGGATAGTTCACATTCTAGTTGGAAACTATTTGCTGTAAAAATTGGACAGGTTGCAATACAATTAAGTTAGTGGACTATTGATCTGAATATTATAAACACATTCAGTAAAGTGTGCTGAATACATCAGAGAATATATTGTTACTGTGCCAAATCTTCAACTTTTGAATCCTTTAATTCAATATTGAACTTAATTCGATCTATGGGTCATTTGGGATCCTAATTTCAGAATCTTAGATTGAACAGTGCATTAGGTTCATATTGTTTGGCCCCAAAACACGTCAAGCCTATTCTATCAATTATGACTTGGGAAAGCAACAATTAGAAACTCTGTTTTTGACATTGATTCTATGATTGGAACAAGAAATTGCTTTCTCGTACTTCTCTTGGAGACTGAATACTTTACAAATTTAATGAGGCAGACCCATCTCATACATGTAAAACTGGGAGCAACAAAAAAAAGTCATTATTCAACTTGCATACTTGACTTTGTTTTTATGCCTTTCAGATTGTGCTTTGCAAGTTCCATTCAGTGTTCCTTTCTCAGAAAGGTCAAGTGTACACCTGTGGCCATGGCCAAGGAGGGCGTCTTGGACATGGTGACGAACAAACATACCTTGTAGGTAGAAATTCTATGTTAAAATTTGTTTGCATTTGTTATCATTTTGTACTTATATTTTTTCCTTTTTTTTAGGAAAAGAGAATACATATATTTTGTCAAGTCATGATAGTTTTATTACATAGTGTAGACAGGTGAATACATTAGCACCTTTTAGGATTGTCAGTATGGTTGTGCGCACATTGAAAGCAGTATATCGTTTGGCAATTGGGATAATTTGACGAATCCCAGGGGTTTGGCTGAGTCAGAGCAACATCAAGGGTCCTGTCTACCCGCAGCCTTTGTGGTTGCTGGGAGGGGTTTGTTGGTTTGTGGTCCTATTCTGACATTGGGAGGCAGTCCAAGTTAGATGGGCTATCCGGAAAGGGCGCCAGACTGCCCGAGACCTCTTGAGTTCCAGGTGGAGTCCATCCATTACCCGTTTTGATTACCATATAACCCATGTTTCACCCACACGTTTGCTATGGGAAGGAATTAAATCTGTAGCAGCTAGTGGTGACAGTTGCTCTCGCCTGAGTTGGCGCATTTGCACTCCAGTAGGCAGGTCCAGCAGGGATTGGCTTAGGGCTGCAGAGACCGAGACCCCTGTTAAGCTCTCCGTGATTTATTAGACTGCTTCCCAGAATGTTTGAATGTGGGGACGTAACCAGAATGTTAAAAAGTATGTCGTAATAGGCCCTTCTAGTCACCGTCCAGCAGTTTTTTTTACTTTTAACCTCTCACCTGCCCTGGGAGGGGTAAAATTACCCCTTAAGACTGTGAGTAATGTTTTTTTTAAGATTTTGTAGGGATCATCCAATGTTACTACTTTTACAGTTGATCAGTTTAAATGTTCTTAAGTTTATAGCAAAGTATTGTTTGCATCTTTGTAATGTAGATCCGTTTCATTTGAGTTATTTCTAGAAACAATTGTGTTGTGTGTTTATAGCTTTCTTTGTGTCCCTCGTCAATTTTCTCCTCTCCTGAGGGCATTGACTTCTTCCTGGGTGGAGAATTGTCTTAAGGGTGTCCTCTAACACCTTGTCCAACTGACTATTGTTCATACTTTGAGCCTTGATGGTGGGTTTTGGAAAGCTATTCACCCACAAGCCCAATTCGTTCCTTACCATATGGCACGTGTAGGGAATCGGTGGATAGCAATCAGGAATGGAAATCCTGGCATTCCTTTTCTTCCTGAACATAAAGGGCACTGATGCCAATAGCAGCACCCCAACTGCGAACCTAGCTGAGATCATTTGACAGCACAGACTGGAATTCTCAACTCATTTTGCCCTGTCTCCTTTGATTTCAGTGCCATCCTGTCCTCCCTGAACCTCTCCCTCCATATAAACTTTGCTACCCATATTCACGGTCACCCCCTTAACCTTGCACCTCATATGGACTCTCTACTCCCATGATTTCTATCGTGGACAAGGCCATCTCCAACCATTTCTTTGCCATTGCACTTTCCAGCTTCCAACTGCTAGCCTTTGGCCCTCTATTTGCCGTGATAATTGTGCAGCTGTTGATCTGCTCAACCATTCCTTCACCTTCATCTTTGATGCTCTTGTCCCAATAAAACCTTTAATCTGTGTCATCCTAGTTCTCCCTGGTATGACCTCCAGGTTTACTCCTCAAGTACAAAGGGTGAAGACTTGAGCATATCTGGCACACAACTAATTTAAACATCCATCGCCAGATCTGGCTGGACCACATCAAGCACTATCGCGCCAAGCTCTCCTCTGCCACCACTAGCTACTACTTCAGGGTCATTCCGAGATCAAAGATAACCCCTGTCGTCTTTTCTCCATTACCAACCGTCTCCTTAAACCCCTCTGCACTATTTCCTCAACCGTCACCCCCAACAGCAAGTGCAAGCAGCACATGGGCTTCTTTTTCACTAAAATTGAGACCATCAGTTCAGCTGTCCCTACCGCATACTCCCCTTTCCTCTGCCCTCTCCTATCTCACCTCATGCCCTCTCCAAACTCCTCTTGTTCATGAGAGCCACCTCCTTTTCCTTCGACGCCATTCCCACGAAACTGCTGACCACCTAACTTCCTTTCTTGACTCCTATTGCTAGCTAACATTGTAAATGGTTGCTGCTTCTTGGATACTTCCCCTCTCCATTTCAATGGCTGCCATCACTCTGCTCCTCAAAAAACCCACTCTTGACCTCTCCTTGAAAATGACCTCTCGCTCTCCAACCTCCCTTTCCATTCAAAGTCCTTGAATGTGTTGATGTTTCTGAAATCTGTGAAACTTCCTGTTTGAATCTGGTTTCTGCCCTAGTCACAGCAATAAAATGGCCATACTCAGTCACAAATGACATCCTTTGTGACTGTGACCATGGTGCATTTTCCCTCCTGTCCCTCCTTGACCTCTCTGCGGCCTTTGACACAATCAATCACACCATCATCCTCCAACACCTCTCCTTCATTGCCCAGCTCAGTGATCCTGTCTTGCTTGGTTTCCCTCTTTTTTTTTGTCCAGTTGTAGCCAGAGCATCCTCATCAATGGCTTCTCTTCCCACCCCCATACTGTTACCTCTAATGTCCCCCAAGGATCTATCCCTGGCCCCTACCTCTTCCTCATCAACATGCTGCCACTTTGCAACATCACCCAAAGACATGGGGTCAGGTTCCACATGTGTGCTGATGACACCCAGCTTTTTGTCACTTCCAGACTCTTACTACTCCAATGCTCTATTGGTCAACCTCTCGTCCTGCACACTGCATAAACTTCAGCTCATCCAAAACTCTGCTATCTGTACCCTATCCTGCACCAAGCCTTGCTCACCCTGGCCTACACTGGCTTCCAATGCCCCTAATATTAAATTCTCATCTTTGTGTTTAAATCCATTCAAGGCCTTTCCCTTCCCTATCTCTGTAACCTCCTCAAGCCCTACATGCACCCAGAACTCTGTTCCTCTTGTGCATCCCCCCCCCTTCCTTCACACCACCATTGGTGGCTATACCTTCAACCATCTAGGCCCTGTGCTCTGGAATTTCCTCCCCAAACCTTTCTGCCTCTCCATCTTCCTCTATTCTTTTAAGACCCTTTTTAACGCCACTTCTTTGACCAAGCTTTTGGACACCCCTTCTAATATCCTCTTCTTTGGCTCAGATTCTGCTTGTCTGATTACCCCTCTGAAGCACCTGGGGCCGGTTTTGTACATTTTGGGGCACTATATAAATGCAAGTTGTTGTTGAACCTTTCTGGTGTGCATGGCTCAGCTACTTGGCGAGACATTGGGCAAGGTGTGTGTAGGGATTTCTAATCCGACTTTTTGATTATACATTTGCTGCATAACATTACTGTTTTGTTAGGTTCCCCGAATGGTGGAAGGTTTAGCAAACCATCGTTGTTCTCTGGTGGCAGCTGCAAAGGACCATACCATTGTTTTGACAGAAGATGGATCTGTTTATGCTTTTGGGCTGAACACTTATAATCAGCTGTGTATTGCACCTCCACCAGCCAGCAGTAGCATACCAAGACAGGTATTTATGGGAGATTCTTTGGGGATGCATAACGAAAGGTCAGTGAGGGGTCGGTGTGTTTATAATGAAGCAGTTTTATTTTTAACACCTTTGTGCAAACTGGGAATTGTGTCACCATTAACATTTTTTTGAAAAAGTTTCTAATGATGTGGGATAATGGAAAATATTTTCAGTATATATTTAATGTAGGTAAAAAATTTAAAAAAATTGTAGGAACTTTTCAAATTCTTATTAATTTGTTGAACTTCCAGCTAGAGTTAGGGTTTGCCACATTCCACAGGGTGGGAATTGAATTTTGGGATTTGCTATCTTCCATATCAGAACTTTTTCAAAACCATAACTTTCAAAAGGCAATTGCATACATTCTTGACAAGGGAACGAGCAGGCTATGGGGAACGAGCAGGCTATGGGGAACGAAGAGCCAGAACAGGTGTGGAAAGGCCTCGTTCTGTACTGAAAGATTTTATGATTCTAGGAGAAGAATCACCAAAGAAATGTGTGCTCTTGTGTAACCATTAAGTTAAGCAATGCTCTTTCACTCCGTTATATATGAAGCTTTGTTCTGGAAATACCCATTTTTTTCTGCACCCAGCTTGGCTGTTGTTGTCTTTTAATTGTAAAATTAAATAATACTCTTGTGCACAGTTCTAATTAGTAGAGCTAAAGAGGTATTTGATTACATTTGTTGCAGGTTTAAGTATTTTTATTTAAAATGTTGCTTTTGAAAGATAACCAAATCCAGTATCTTGAAGAATAATGTATGGTTTTATTTTCAAGCTCACTCTCGACCTAATGTTTCCTGAAACTTCTAACTTTCTTAGGGGGAAAAATTCGGTTGGTGTGCGCCTCCCGTTAGCGCCTTAAGAGGGCGCTAATGTGGCGCAAAGCAACTAGCGCCCGTGCACGTGCGCCGCTCACAAAATTGACTAGACATTTTGTGGCGGCGCTAAACACTACCGCCACGATCTCCTGCACCTGCAGATCGTGACGTCAGTCGAACGTGCAACGCCCCGGTAGCGCCCCAGACCGGATATTGAGTGGCGCCCCCTGTCTTACCACCTGCCGCTAACAACGACCGGTTGAGGGGAGCGTTTTGCAGTCAGGAAGGGACTGGGGGAGCGCTATTTAAAGGCGACCGCTTCCTGCCTTTTTTGTCTGTGAAATTTTTTCACCACGCATTCTGAGTGAGAGAGAGAGACTGCAGGAGATATTCAAAGCTGCGTTGAGGAGTTTTGGGTACTGAGCAGCACTTTGCAGGTTCTTTTTTATTTGATCTTCCTTGCATCGATTTAGAAGAGACTATGGGAGCTGCACTCTGAGCTCTTTCCCTGGGTCTTTCCATTGTTCTTTCCAATAGATTTGATGTCTCTCCAGGCCTAGATTCAAGGCTGCAATGAGCAGGGTGTGGATGGAGAGCAAGATCAACCCTCCCCTTTAAGAGCTGGCTGGCGACAGTGTGTCTGTGTTCCATTGCTGACTGACATCACGAGAGCTTCGCCAGCGCTCTGAGTTAGCGCCTCGGTCCTCGCTCCTTGGCCTTTGCACCTTAAGACAGGTGTGTTGTGCCTGATTTAGCGCTCCAATCACCGCCAGGGGCGATAAAAGCCAAGTTTGCAGTCGGAGGCGATAATTAGCACCAGGCGCTAAACTTTGCGCCCGGCCGATAATCGCGCCCCAAACAGGGCGATACTGAATTTCTCCCCCTTAGAACTTAAAAAAATTAAATTTCATAAACAGGCAAATTATGTGAGTAGGCTTTTATGGGAGAGCTTAAATTAGGTTGGAGTAACTACAATCTAGATTTTATTGTAACTGCAATCTAGATTTTATTGTAACTGCAATCTAGATTTTATTGTAACTGCAATTTAGATTTTATATTGATCTCAATGGCACACGCTCTTGACAGCTTGTACCAGTGTAGTGCTTGAGTATGATGTGCCATAGCAGGTAACTTTTTGTAAAACTATGTATGAAACCTGTTTTGGAATAAATACAAAAGGGAACTTTCTGCCCTTTTTTGCTTAATATTTGTGAATTTGTATTTTTTTAAATGTTTGTAAAGGTACAGTCCAAAACCCTTAAAGGAAGAACTGTGATTGGAGTTGCTGTGGGGAGGTTCCACACTGTTTTGTGGACAAGGGAAGCGCTATATACGATGGGTCTGAATGGTGGTCAGCTTGGTAAGATGTAGATGCTGTTTCACATATAATGCTTGCATTAGTGAATGTGTCATGCGAGCTTTGTGTGTCACTAAAAACCTGCATGAAGGTGTGGCACTTTATACACTAATTACTGTATTTAACAAAAAGTTCTTTTCACTTTGCATGTTCCTCCACTTTCTCACTATCAATATCAAGTGCCACCAGTTCCTTTTATAGCCTAAGTTAAATAAACTTCCTATATTTTGCCTCAGCCTTAGATGTGCACACTGTACTGCACGGGTGTGGCATTTTATCTGTGAACACCATTTATCACCTAAGTGAAAAAACATGGGCTGTTTAGTGTATGGATTCGACTAGCTAGTAGCTGCCCTGACTCTCTCACTTCAGACACTTGCAGCAGTTTGAGGGAGGAGATTGTTATTCCAAGCAGGATTTGAACCTGGGTCTGAAAGGTGAAAGGACATTGTGGCACCCCACTATCTTTTACTTCCCTCATCTGTGCCCTTTGTTTTAAAATTTTGTTCTGAATACTTTGTATGTGGGTGACTTACTTAGTTATTGTCATTTTAAGTGTATGCACAAATTACATAATTTTTGAGAGAAATATAGGTGATAAAATCATTTTCTGGTAATTTGTACTGTGCCAAAAGTGGTTAAAAACATTGGCACACTATTCTTGCAAATCTGTCTGTTTTTAAAGTTGCAATGATATTTGCATTCATTGGCTTTCAACTCGACATTTTGGTCTGGCCTTTCAAAGTTTTTAGGACATCAAAGTTTGAGTGTTCTGTTGGCAATTTATTCTGAATGTATGTGAATTCCTTGAATGCCCCTACATGCCAATGTTTACAGTTTGTCTGAATTATTGACTCAGGTTACTTAATGGATCCTAATGGGGAACGATGTGTGCTTGCACCTCGTCAAGTATCAGCTTTGCATCATAAGGACATAGTGATCTCTCTGGCAGCAGCAAGTGATGGAGCCACAGTGTGTGTTACGGAAAGAGGAGATGTTTACCTGTTGACAGACTATCAATGCAAGAAGATTGCTTCCAGGTATATATTCGCCTTTAACCTTTTTTTTAACCAATACACTGGGAGTGTTTCAAAGAATGATAATGGAGAGGCTACAGACCTGAATTTACAAGACTAGTCTCCGTTGACAGGAGCACAGATTGGGGAATCCAATGTGAAGGTCAGCATGTCCAGTTTGTGGTGTTACCCAGTTTTCCAGCCAGTGCTCCTCTGAACTGTTCATACATTGCACAAAGCTCCCCACCAGGACCAGAGTGTCTCGGTTTCGGGCTTTACACTTTATGGATGGCTGCCTTTATCTTTTACTGTGGCTGCATTTTGATTTATAAAACCAGAATACCTCCTCAGATGACACGCTTGTGATATGTCTCTCTCCTCTCCCCCCCCCCCCCCCCCCCGCCCCCCAGTTTTTCTAGAAGGCAACATTTTTGGGGGGATTTAAAGTACTGCTCTGTTTCAGCCCTCCCAAGGATTGTTCCATTTTGAGTAAACCTATTCATACATTTAATTCTCTAGGCTGTTCTGACCAAACACTTCTTACAAGTTATCTATATATATAAAGCGATGCTTCTGTCTGTCCTTCTGTCTGTCATTCTGTCTGTCTGTCTGTCATCATGTGTGCGTCTGGCGGGCTATGCGCTCGAAAGTTACAGGGCGTACCTACGCGTGCGTTACGTCGAAAGAAAGCTTACCTTTCCAAAACGGTCTTAAGCGTATTTACGTTTCGGCCGGGCTAAAATCGCGCCCGCGGTATCCGAAAAACCTTCAACATTCCGCTCATTAGCATCTCATTATCCGCTCATTAGCGACAGAGTGACCTCGAGGTCGACCAATCGTACGGCGGCTTGCTGCCGCGTGCGGCCGGGCCCTCCTACGGTCGAGTGACGGGACGATTGACCAATCCTACGCTTTGGTGACCTGACGGTCGACCAATCGGTGCGTGTGTGGGCGGGCCTTATCGTTCTGAACCGAGGTGAGTAGCCGCCATCTTGCTTCCATTCTTTTTCCTGCTTTCTGCGTCTTTCTTTTCAAATATACATTTCCAGCAAAATAAAATTGAATTTATTAAATTGTTTTAAAATAAATCACTCATTTGTAAATATTTTATCTAACCTGAAGATTCTTTTTCCTACCTTTTCCCTGTTTTTTTCTTCAGCCTGAAAGCCTGGGCCTTTCTTGCCCAGCCAGGCCCGAGCTAGGTAATTGGGCAGGGCTCTGGAAGGCGGGGGGCCGGTGCTCAAAAGATCGGGCCTCCGGCCCTCGGGGGGCCGCGACCCTCGGAGGGGGGGCTCGACCCTCGGGGGGGGGGGGGGAGGGGGGGGCGCGACCCTCGGGGGGGGGGGGGGGGAGCGCCCCCCGCCCTCCCTCCCCCCCCCCCCCGCCCTCTCTTTCCCCCCCCGCCCTCTCTTTCCCCCCCCGCCCTCTCTTTCCCCCCCCGCCCTCTCTTTCCCCCCCGCCCTCTCTTTCCCCCCCCGCCCTCTCTTTCCCCCCCCGCCCTCTCTTTCCCCCCCCGCCCTCTCTTTCCCCCCCCGCCCTCTCTTTCCCCCCCCGCCCTCTCTTTCCCCCCCCGCCCTCTCTTTCCCCCCCCGCCCTCTCTTTCCCCCCCCGCCCTCTCTTTCCCCCCCCGCCCTCTCTTTCCCCCCCCGCCCTCTCTTTCCCCCCCCGCCCTCTCTTTCCCCCCCCGCCCTCTCTTTCCCCCCCCGCCCTCTCTTTCCCCCCCCGCCCTCTCTTTCCCCCCCCGCCCTCTCTTTCCCCCCCCGCCCTCTCTTTCCCCCCCCGCCCTCTCTTTCCCCCCCCGCCCTCTCTTTCCCCCCCCGCCCTCTCTTTCCCCCCCCGCCCTCTCTTTCCCCCCCCGCCCTCTCTTTCCCCCCCCGCCCTCTCTTTCCCCCCCGCCCTCTCTTTCCCCCCCGCCCTCTCTTTCCCCCCCGCCCTCTCTTTCCCCCCCGCCCTCTCTTTCCCCCCCCGCCCTCTCTTTCCCCCCCCGCCCTCTCTTTCCCCCCCCGCCCTCTCTTTCCCCCCCCGCCCTCTCTTTCCCCCCCCGCCCTCTCTTTCCCCCCCCGCCCTCTCTTTCCCCCCCCGCCCTCTCTTTCCCCCCCCGCCCTCTCTTTCCCCCCCCGCCCTCTCTTTCCCCCCCCGCCCTCTCTTTCCCCCCCCGCCCTCTCTTTCCCCCCCCGCCCTCTCTTTCCCCCCCCGCCCTCTCTTTCCCCCCCCGCCCTCTCTTTCCCCCCCCGCCCTCTCTTTCCCCCCCCGCCCTCTCTTCCCCCCCCCCGCCCTCTCTTCCCCCCCCGCCCTCTCTTCCCCCCCCGCCCTCTCTTCCCCCCCCGCCCTCTCTTCCCCCCCCGCCCTCTCTTCCCCCCCCGCCCTCTCTTTCCCCCCCCGCCCTCTCTTTCCCCCCCCGCCCTCTCTTTCCCCCCCCCGCCCTCTCTTTCCCCCCCCCGCCCTCTCTTTCCCCCCCCCGCCCTCTCTTTCCCCCCCCGCCCTCTCTTTCCCCCCCCGCCCTCTCTTTCCCCCCCCCGCCCTCTCTTTCCCCCCCCGCCCTCTCTTTCCCCCCCCCGCCCTCTCTTTCCCCCCCCGCCCTCTCTTTCCCCCCCCGCCCTCTCTTTCCCCCCCCGCCCTCTCTTTCCCCCCCCGCCCTCTCTTTCCCCCCCCGCCCTCTCTTTCCCCCCCCGCCCTCTCTTTCCCCCCCCGCCCTCTCTTTCCCCCCCCGCCCTCTCTTTCCCCCCCCGCCCTCTCTTTCCCCCCCCGCCCTCTCTTTCCCCCCCCGCCCTCTCTTTCCCCCCCCGCCCTCTCTTTCCCCCCCCGCCCTCTCTTTCCCCCCCCGCCCTCTCTTTCCCCCCCCGCCCTCTCTTTCCCCCCCCGCCCTCTCTTTCCCCCCCCGCCCTCTCTTTCCCCCCCCGCCCTCTCTTTCCCCCCCCGCCCTCTCTTTCCCCCCCCGCCCTCTCTTTCCCCCCCCGCCCTCTCTTTCCCCCCCCGCCCTCTCTTTCCCCCCCCGCCCTCTCTTTCCCCCCCCGCCCTCTCTTTCCCCCCCCGCCCTCTCTTTCCCCCCCCGCCCTCTCTTTCCCCCCCCGCCCTCTCTTTCCCCCCCCGCCCTCTCTTTCCCCCCCGCCCTCTCTTTCCCCCCCCGCCCTCTCTTCCCCCCCCGCCCTCTCTTTCCCCCCCCGCCCTCTCTTTCCCCCCCCGCCCTCTCTTTCCCCCCCCGCCCTCTCTTTCCCCCCCCGCCCTCTCTTTCCCCCCCCGCCCTCTCTTTCCCCCCCGCCCTCTCTTTCCCCCCCCGCCCTCTCTTTCCCCCCCCGCCCTCTCTTTCCCCCCCCGCCCTCTCTTTCCCCCCCCGCCCTCTCTTTCCCCCCCCGCCCTCTCTTTCCCCCCCCGCCCTCTCTTTCCCCCCCCGCCCTCTCTTTCCCCCCCCGCCCTCTCTTTCCCCCCCCGCCCTCTCTTTCCCCCCCCGCCCTCTCTTTCCCCCCCCGCCCTCTCTTTCCCCCCCCGCCCTCTCTTTCCCCCCCCGCCCTCTCTTTCCCCCCCCGCCCTCTCTTTCCCCCCCCGCCCTCTCTTTCCCCCCCCGCCCTCTCTTTCCCCCCCCGCCCTCTCTTTCCCCCCCCGCCCTCTCTTTCCCCCCCCGCCCTCTCTTTCCCCCCCCGCCCTCTCTTTCCCCCCCCGCCCTCTCTTTCCCCCCCCGCCCTCTCTTTCCCCCCCCGCCCTCTCTTTCCCCCCCCGCCCTCTCTTTCCCCCCCCGCCCTCTCTTTCCCCCCCCGCCCTCTCTTTCCCCCCCCGCCCTCTCTTTCCCCCCCCGCCCTCTCTTTCCCCCCCCGCCCTCTCTTTCCCCCCCCGCCCTCTCTTTCCCCCCCCGCCCTCTCTTTCCCCCCCCGCCCTCTCTTTCCCCCCCCGCCCTCTCTCTCTTCCAACAACAAAATGCCCTCGAAAAAGCCTCGGCACCGCCGGGCACTCCAGCTGGTACAGGTATATTAGGAGAAATACAGGCTGGTGAAATATTCTTTTCTTATTGAAAAAAGACCCATAGTAAGCACTGTCGTACTGCATATTTATTATTCCAGTTGTAATAATGAGAATAATAGTGAACTTGTTACTGTCAATATTTAGACAATTGGTGAACCAGTTAAATGTACTCTGCTGTTTTTGCCACCATACTATAAAAGGGATGTACAAGCATTGGAGAAAGTAGAGAGAAGAGGAACAGCAGTGATTTCAAGTGTAGGTGATATGACCTAGGAGGAAATGTTAAATAATTTCAATCTGTACTGTCTAGAGAGAAAACAGTGAGTCCTCACTGAAGTATATAAAATATTAAATGGGTTAGAGAATAAATCCAGAATATGACTAAGACAAACTAGTGGGCCTAGAAGTTGTTAAATTTATTTTTCACTAACTTAGACTTAAGCCGGATATTGGGGGGAAAAAAGGTCTACGCATAAATGATGATAAATGTCTGGAATTACCTATCTGGGTAGTAAAGGCACAAACTTTAGGAGCATTCAAGATACATTTGGTCTGGTAGTGTGGGAGAGTTATGGAGCTAGATGGATGGCCTTGTAATGTTCTTGACTTCGCTTGGATGTTCGTATATTGCTAACCTTTTCTGTGTATGTGTAATAATTATCTTTCTAGGAGGTGCTGAATTTAATTGTTTTCTTGGATTCGTGCAGGCAGTTAAACTTGAAGAAAGTTCTTGTTACTGGTGGACACCTGGATCATAAAGTTGACCCTCAGGTACTTAACGAGGGAGGAGGTGAAAAAGTTTGCATACTGATCCTGGATGAAGCAGGCAGGGTAAGTGGAGATATGTGTGGTTTTTTCCCTCCTCTCTGTCTCCTAATATTATGAAATGGCATGGTGACACATCACACACAGGTTTGATCTGGGATTTTTAGCTATATTTTGTGGTGTTGCTAAATGGAGGTTAGTTGCCTCACAGGGATTGGAAAATTTGGAGTCCCTACTGAGCTGCTCTGCCTAAAGATGATACGGGCAGTCATCTGGGAGTAAATGGCTTCTCTTATTCTTTCAGCTGTAGGAAGTATCTTCTGGTGGGTGGGGAAGGGTATATTTAGAAAAATAAATCACCTTGCACCCCCTCCTTATTCAGCTTTATACTCTTATTTTAAAATAGTCACGTATTACAGGCCAGTGAGCCTAACATCAGTGGTAGGGAAATTATTGGAAAAAATTCTGAGGGATAGAATTGGTCTCCACTTGGAGAGGCAGGGATTAATTAGGGATAGCCAGCATGGCTTTGTCAAGGGAAGATCATGTTTGACCAATTTGATTGAATTTTTCGAGGGGGTGACCAGGTGTGTGGATGAGGGTAGTGCAGTGGATGTGGTTTACATGGATTTCAGTAAGGCTTTTGATAAAGTCCCACATAGGAGACTGGTCAGGAAGGTAAGAGCCCATGGGATCCAGGGTGCCTCGGCACATTGGATCCAAAACTGGCTTAGTGGCAGAAGGCAGAGGGTGATGGTGGAAGGTTGTTTTTGTGACTGGAAGCCTGTGTCCAGTGGGGTACCGCAGGGATCGGTGCTGGGTCCCTTGTTGTTTGTGGTCTACATTAATGATTTGGATGTGAATGTAAAAGTTATGATCAGTAAGTTCGCAGATGACACGAAAATTGGTGGGGTGGTAAATAGCAAGGCGGGACGCCTCAGGCTACAGGACGATATAGATGGGTTGGTCAGATGGGTGGAACAGTGGCAACTGGAATTTAACCCTGAAAAGTGTGAGGTGATGCATTTTGGACGGACTAACAAGGCAAGGGAACACACAATGAATGGTAAGACCCTAGGAAAGACAGAGGATCAGAGGGACCTTGGTGTGCATGTACATAGATCCCTGAAGGCAGCAGAACAGGTGGATAAGGTGGTTAAAAAGGCATATGGGATACTTGCCTTCATTAGCCGAGGCATAGAATATAAGAGCAGGGAGGTTATGATGGAGCTGTACAAAACGCTGGTAAGGCCACAACTGGAGTACTGTGTGCAGTTCTGGTCGCCACACTATAGGAAGGATGTGATTGCTTTGGAGAGGGTGCAGAGGAGATTCACCAGGATGTTACCTGGGCTGGAGCGCTTCAGCTATGAAGAAAGACTGGACAGGCTGGGGTTGTTTCCCTTGGAGCAGAGAAGGCTGAGGGGGGACCTGATTGAGGTATACAAAATTATGAGGGGCATAGATAGGGTAGATAGAAAGGAACTTTTCCCCTTAGTAGAGGGGTCAATAACAAGGGGGCGTAGTCTCAAGGTAAGGGACAGGAGGCTTAGAGGGGATTTGAGGAAGAACTTTTTCACCCAGAGGGTGGTTGGAATCTGGAACTCACTGCCTGAAAGGGTGGTAGAGGCAGGAACCCTCACAACATTCAAGAAGCATTTGGATGAGCACTTGAAATGCCATAGCATACAAGGCTACGGACCAAATGCTGGAAAATGGGATTAGATTAGATAGGGCTTGATGGCCGGCGTGGATGCGATGGGCCGAAGGGCCTCTTTCTGTGCTGTATAACTCTATGACTCTATTTGCCTCATATTTGGGAGGATTTGCTGTGTTGCCATACTGTTTTATAAGTTCAATATCGGGCAAGTTGAGTGACATTTTAAAGCTGTTTTTCAGTGTTGAGGTGTTACTGGTTTGTTGTAAAAGCCAACTGCAGCACTAATGGGAAGAATATCAGCCACCCTTACCCAGTCGGATCTACAAATAACTCCAATCCCAAACTACATGATTGACTCTTGATGTCATTTGAAGTAAACTAGCAAGCCATTCAGTTATACAAACAATTGCTCTCCCACCATCTTGGGGTAACTAGTGATGGGCAATAAATGTAGTCTTGCCAGGGTCATCCACAGAAGAACAAAACAACGAGTTGCTCAACCTCCCCCCTACTCCTCAAAAGAGGTGATACTGAATCAGTGCTATAATTATAGTTTGATGTACTGATTATTGTAAAAGGGCAAAGATGTGTGAAATATTCAAAATACTTTTAGCACTGGTACCAAGAACAGTCAGCCACTACTCAACATGATGAGCTTGGCGTGACGTTTTCTTAAAAATATTTCACTTTTTTTGTATTTACAAAATTGTTTGCATGTTCTGAATTCTTCACGTTACAATAATGCAACTTGAAGGAAATAAACTACCATGTGTATATGGTTTTGCGACTGTTTGGAAAAATGTACTGAGAACTAACAAACTCAAGGTGATAGCAGAGTCCTCTCATTGGCTCAAGGTCTCCCTTTTCTAAATAAGATCAATTAGAAGCACCACTTGGAGACAGAAGTAGAAAGTAGTGCCATGTGGCATCTACTATTGGTTATAGTGCACATGAGATCCTTAAATATTCATAGATGAGTCCTGATTAGTGGTTACTGACCAGTCATTTGCAATGAATAAAACAAAATATGGAAACACAAAAATCTCACATTTTGTCAACTAAGCATTCTCTTTCAATACTTTTACAGTTTAGGATTAGAATTTCAAGTCATTCAGCATTTGCAAAATTGATACAAAGGAGCTTTTATTTCAAGTTTCAGTCTTTGAAATTTCTCCAGCTGCTGTACATGTGTGAATGAAGTGTACAGTGTAATGGATGCCATCTAGTGGCCTTAGTATAGATGAACATTTTAACCACTAAAATGGCAGCAGTTCGTTTTTTGAAACGTGTGACATTGTGGTAATATTACAAACAAAAATGATTTGTTTTTCTCAAACTCTAGACAGAGTGGTAGGATGTGGGTTGTTGCCCAGGGTTCATTCTCCATCTGTTGAGTTCTTGCTGTTGGCCATGATTTCTGGGGCAGTGGTAAGTGGAGGTTAGACACAGGTTTTGTCAGAAATTGGAGAATTGCTGATCATGTTCAATTCCTTGTGGTTGTTGTGATAGCAGAGTTTCATCATGCCACAAACCGGAACATTTTTGTTGTATATAATTTTGGAATTTAAATCAACTTCACTTAGATGAGTTATTTTGCCTTGGTGTTGGGAGAAATTGTCTTAGTGCCAGGGGGGAAAAACAGTAAACAAAACTCTCTGGTGGTAGCCACATTTCTAGTGAGAGCCGTCTGGCTTAGCCAGTCTTATGTAAATGCATTGTTGCTGTAAGTTTCATCAAAAAGTGCAATAGCAAAATACTGCGGATGCCGATGTCACGCTGGCAGTTAGCAATGAAAAGATATACGATGCCGATCTCTTTTTCCGTTGCCTTCATCTCCGTGCCCACTTCTTTGGCCAGGAGTTTTCCCCCCGCTCTCCCGCTATTAGAATTCTCGTTCTACTTGGACCCCTCCCTCTGGCCTCTTACCCTCTCTTTTCATTGCTAACTGCTGGCGTGACATCGGCCATCTCAATTTCTCTGCTCCCCTCACTCACTCCAACCTACCTCCCTCTGAACATGCAGCACTCTGTTTTCTCATATCCAACCCTGACATTGTCATTAAACCTGCTGACAAGGGTGGTGCTGTTGTTGTTTGGCGAACCGACCGTTGCCGTGCAGAGGCTGAACGCCAACTCTCTGACACCGCCTCTTGCCTCCCCCTGGTCCATGACCCCACTACCAAACATCAAGCCATCGTTTCCAAGACTGTCACTGACCTCATCTTCTCTGGAGATCTTCCCTCCATGACTGTGAACCTCAATCCCCCAACCCTGTACAGCCCGCTTCTACCTCCTTCCCAAGATCCACAAACAGGGCTTCCCTAGTAGACCCATTGTTTCAGCCTGTTCTTGCCCCACGGAACTGATTTCTTCCTATCTCGACTCTTTTTTCTCCCCTTGTCCAGTCTCTTCCCACCTACATTTGCGACTCTTCCGACGCCCTCCGCCACTTTAACAGTTTCCAATTTCCTGGCCCCAACCATCTCCTTTTCACTATGGATGTCCAATCCCTCTACACCTCCATCCCCCACCAGGATGGCCTGAGGGCACTCCGCTTCTTCCTTGAACAGAGGCCCAACCAATCCCCATCCACCACCACCCTCCTCCGCCTGGCTGAACTTTTTCTCACATTGAACTCCACTCATTTCATCCAAATTAAAGGTGTTGCTATGGCAACCCGCATGGGCCCTAGCTATGCCTGCCTTTTCGTGGTATATGTGGAACATTCTTTGTTCCAGTCTTACTCGGGTCCCCTCCCTCTCCTTTTTCCGGTACATTGATGACTGTATTGGTGCCGTTTCCTGCTCTCGCCCTGAACTAGAAAATTTCATTCACTTTGCTTCCAATTTCCACCCTTCCCTCACCTTCACATGGTCCATCTCCGACTCTTCCCTTCCCTTCCTCGACCTCTCTGTCTCCATTTCTGGGGATAAGCTATCGACCAACATCCACTATAATTCCACTGACTCCCACAGCTACCTGGACTACACTTCCTCCCACCCCGTTTCCTGTATGGACTCTATTCTGTTCTCCCAGTTTCTCTGTCTCCGCCACATCTGTTCTGACGATGCCACCTTCCATACTAGTGCTTCTGATCTGGCTTCCTTTTTCCTTAACCGAGGATTCCCCTCTACCGTGATTGACGTGGCCCTCGACCATGTGCGTTCCATTGCCCACACTTCTGCTCTCACCCCTTCCCCTCCCTCCCAGAACCACGATATGGTTCCCCTTGTCCTCGCCTTTCACCCCACCAGCCTCTGCATTCAGAGGATCATCCTTTGCCATTTCTGCCACCTCCAGCATGATCCCTCCACCAAACACATCTTCCCCTCCCCTCCTCTCAGCATTCCGAAGGGACCGCTCCCTCCGCAACACCCTAGTCCACTCCTCAATCACCCCCAACAGTCCCTTCCCTCCCCACGGTACCTTCCCGTGCAAGCGCAGGAGATGCAATACCTGCCCTTTTACTTCCCCCTCTTCCCACTGTCCAGGGCCCCAAACACCCCTTCCAACTGAAACAGCGATTTACTTGTACTTCTTGCAATTTAGTATACTGTATTCGCTGCTCACGATGTGATCTCCTCTACATTGGGGAGACCAAACGCAGATTGGGTGACCGCTTTGCGGAACACCTCCATTCAGTCTGTAAGGGTGACCCTGAACTTCCGGTCGCCTGTCACTTTAATTCTCCACTCCACTCCCACTCTGACCTGTCTGTCCTCGGCCTCTTACACTATTCCAATGAAGCTCAATGTAAGCTCGAGGAACAGCACCTCATCTTTCGATTAGGCACTTTACAGCCTTCTGGACTTGACACTGAGTTGAACAATTTCAGACTGTAACCCCTACCCCTATTTTTTCAGGCGGCCTCTGTTGATGATTCTGCCGTCCCCATGGCAACATTTAACCACTCCTGCCTTCCACCCTATCACACACTGTCCCTTTTGTTCTTTCCCCGTCCCTCTTTCCCTGCCTGTGCACCTGCTTAAAATACGTTACATCTCTAACTTTTTCCAGTTCTGACGAAGGATCACAGCCCTGAAACGTTAACTCTGTTTCTCGCTCCATGGATGCTGCCTGACCTGCTGAGTGTTTCCAGCATTTTCTGTTGTTATTTCATCAAAAAGTACTTTGTTTTTAAAATGCTACTGCATGTGAGTTTGTAGACCTGGAAAGAAATGTGTCTCTAATGGCTGAACTATGAAAGGCCTTTTCTTTCAAGTTTTGTTTAGCCTGAATGTATGTTGTGGATGCCATCTAGTGGCCTTAGCATAGATGAACATTTTAACCACTAAAACAGGAGTTGATTTTTAAAACATTAGTATTACATCACCACATAAACGAGAATACTTTCACTAGATGTAATATCTCCAAGTTTGCAGATGACACAAAGCTGGGTGGGCGTGTGTGCTGTGAGGAGGATGCAGAGAAACTCCAGTATGATTTGGACAGGTTGGGTGATTGGGCAGATGCATGGCAAATGCAGTATAATGTGGATAAATGCGAGGTTATCCACTTCGGTGGCAAAAACAGGAAAACAGATTATAATCTGAACGGCAATAGATTGGGAAAAGGGGAAGTGCAATGAGACCTGGGTGTCCTTATGCACCAGTCGCTGAAGGTAAGCATGCAGGTGCAGCAGGCGGTTAAGAAGGCAAATGGTATGTTGGCCTTCGTAGTGAGAGGATTCGAGTACAGGAGCAAGGATGTCTTGCTGCAGTTGTACAGGGCCTTGGTGAGACCATACCTTGAGCATTGTGTGCAGTTTTGTTCGCCTTATCTGAGGAAGGATGTTCTTGCCATGGAGGGAGTGCAGCGAAGATTCACCAGACTGATACCTGGGATGGCAGGAATGACATATGAGGAGAGATTGGATCGATTCGGCTTATACTCGCTGGCGTTTAGAAGAATGAGAGGGGATCTGATTGAAACTTATAAAATTCTAACAGGACTAGACAGACTAGATGCAGGAAGGATGTACCCGATGGCGGGGGAGTCCAGAACCAGGGGTCACAGTCTAAGGATAAGCGGTAAGCCATTTAGGACTGAGATGAGGAGGAATTTCTTCACCCAGAGAGTGGTGAACCTGTGGAATTCTCTACCGCAGAAGGCAGTTGAGGCCAACTTATTAAATATACTCAAGAAGGAGTTAGATATATTTCTTAAGGCTAAAGGGATATGGGGAGAAAGCAGGGACAGGGTACTGAATTTGGATGATCAGCCATGATCTCATTAAATGGTGGAACAGGCTTGAGGGGCCGAATGGCCTACTCCTGCTCCTATCTTCTATGTTTCACTTAAAACCTCTACAGTACAGAATGGTAGGATGTGGTTTGATGGCCAGGGCATCTCGCAAGCAAAGGTACATCAGCAATTCAATTAAAATATGCTGAAAAGAACTAAGATTTTTAAACAGTATCATTATTGTGCAAGTCAAATATTTTGCCACTAATTACTTGCTGTGTAATTTCTGCTATCATGTAATTATCTCGTATGTAAATAACAACAGCTTGCATTTATAGAGCGTTTTTAATGTAGTAAAACATTCCAAGGTCCTTCACTGGAATGACCAGGGTGGGAGACAGTAAGGGATTTACTGGGGACAAGGGCATCAAAGCTGGAGATGAGGGAGTGATTGAGCAGATCAGTGGCTGCAGAAGTATAGTGGTGAATGGATAGCCAAAGACTAGACAGTTGGGACTTTGAAAGTGCTGTTGTAAGTGACTTGTGGGAAAGTCTTTTCCAGTGGAAGACTCTGGAGAAAGTGGGGTTGGAAGGGGGATGTAATTGCTGATAGATACAAGGAAGGGATCAGAGATGGCCTTGTCTGTGATTGAGACTATGGGAATATAGAGGCTACGTGTGATTGTTGATCTGTTGGCAGAGTCTGAGGGGTAGATTTTCCCGAACCTGTCGGGAAGAAGGCGGGACTTCCTCTTTCGGGTTTTTGACCCGCCTACTTCGACGTCCGGCAAATCCGCGCGATTTTCCCTTGATTGACCTTGTTGAGCCCGCCCCGCAGGCTCAGCAGGCCAATTAAGGGCCACCTGGCAACAGGTGACATCACAGACTGAAATTTCATCTGTCAAGAGTTCTTGACAGATGAAATATCAGCGTTTGACAGCTGTTTGAAGCTGTGAAACACTGACAGTCTGAGTTCTACCACGAGTCATTCTGCACAGACTCAGTTAGAACTCTTACCGGCACTCAAAGCTGAAGGCTGTCACTTTTCACAGATCGCAGCCGTTCAGCTTTCAGTTCCGGCTGAGTGATGCGCTCCCGATGGCTACAGGAAGAAAGGCTGTGAAGGTAAGTACAGGTAAGTAAAAGTTCTTTACACACTTTAGACACACCAAACACACTTACCTTTACACTCATGCACCCATCACTCACCTGAGCGCCAACATTGCGACCCCTCCAACTCCTTCAACCTGACGGCCTGCCTGCTCTAACCTGGCGTGGTTTGGAGCCGTCGGGGAAACCCACACGAAACCCCTCAAAATAGGGATTAGGCTAAAAACTGCCTGTTAACTACCTGTTAACAGGCAATTAATTGGCACTAATCCCTTCCCGCCTGGTTTCGGCGGGTCCCAGGGCGGGGCGGGTACCCGCCGCCCCTGAAACTTACATGGGGCGGGGTTTTGGGCGGGATGGTGTCGGGACCCCCAAATTCGGGATTCCCCCCCCCCCCCCCCCCCCCCCGACACGCCTGAAACCCCGCCTGACGGCTCCACGAAAATCTAGCCCTGAGAGTTCAGTGGTGGGAGGAGTGAGTGGGATGGGAAGGAAGTTGGCAAGATTACCCCCCAGCGGGCACGCTGGGCGAGAAAATTGGCGAGAGTGTAGATAAAAGGAGGCAGCAACGAGTGCCTTGATAGCCCTTTGGAGAATGCAGAGAGTGGCACCGAGGGAAGCTGTGGGCTTATTCAAGTAGAAATCAAGCCTGGAACGGTGGCAGGAGAGTAGGAAGGTTGAGGAATAAAGAAGGGTTGGGGTAGGGATTTGGGGTGGGAAAGTACCAGAGAGAGGAGAAACGAAAGGAGGCATAACTGGGTAACCGGAAGACAAGGACATAGGAGAGCAGGGCCCAAGAGGGGTAAAGAATAGAGAAAGAAAAAGGGAGATAGAAGTAATGGTCTCTGGTCTGCAGCAGCAGCCAAATGGACACAGGGAAACTCCGATTACATGGGCATGTCAGAAATTAGGATTGCTATGTTATTGTTGTAAACAGACAAGCCAGAAGACCAACCCTGCTTCAATGGGCAGTGTAGCAGGGCGTGTCGGGACCATCACCAGGTCCACTTTAGAATGAGGTATCAAGTTGCTAAAGCTACAACACAGGGTTGCTTGCATGCTAAACACCAAAAGCAGCAGGTTGTAGACAGATGAAGTCCCATGACCAACTGATCAGAGCAAAATTACATAGCCCTATCATATGTAGCTGAGAATTCTAGTGGACAATTAGGCAACTAATGGGGGGAGGAGGAGGCTCCATCAACATTCCCATCCTCGACCATGGTGGAACCCAGCACACAAGTTCAAGAGTCAAGACTGAAGTATTTACAAGTGAGGATGAACATCGACTTGATGCAGATTTTATGGAAAAATGAGATGCAGGAAAGTTCTTTCAAATCATGAAAATCAGAAATATTGGCAATATTTTATTTAAATAGAGACAAAGACAGGCTACTTTCACCGTGACATTGCCTGTTTCCTCAACTACCTCAAGCCCTTCAGTTCTTATCGATGCCTTTGTCACTTCCAGAGTGGACCATTCCAATGCTCTCCCATTCTCCACGCTCTAAACTTTAACTCACTCTGCTGTTTGAATCCTATTCCACACCAAGTCCTGCCCATCCATCACCTCTGTCCTTGCTGGCCTACATTAGCTCTCGGTGCTCCAGTGCCTCTGATTTTAAAATGTTCACCCTTACATTTAAATCCCTTCATGACTTTGCCCTTCTCTACCTCTGTAAACTCCTCCAGCTCGATTACTCCCTCTCCTCCCCCCCCCCCCCCCCCCCCCTCCGCATCCGCTCCAAACTCGCCACCTGAACACTCTATTTCTCTGACTGGCTTCTTGTATATCCCCTCACCATGGGCGGTCATGCCTTTAGCTGCCTAGGCCCCATGCTTTGGAATGCTAAGGGACTGTGAGGAATAAAACTGTACACTTAGCAACTCATCAATTATAGGCAAATGGACAGGAGCACAGGCCAACTACTGAGCTGAGCTCTCTGCAGCAGAAGTGAGGCTAGCTAGCTGTCAGCCAGAAGTTAATAGTCGTGCTCGAAATACACTAAATATTGCAACAGTAATAATGAGGGAAACTTTATATTAAAGAGTGCTCGGCATGTAATGCATTATAGTTAGTGGATCAAACTAATTGTTGAATGTTTTATTTCTTGGAGCACTTTTCCTTTCAGATGAAGTTGGAAGTCAAGGTTTATCTGTTGGTAAAGCTATAGGGGTAAGGAAGCTCTTGTGAATAAAATATAATTTAGTGTGCTTTTGCACTATATTGTTGGCGGGAAGCAGTTTCCGCCACATGGAGTACAACTCCACTGCAGTGTCACTCATGACTGCACTGTTTACGTTACAAATATAACTGCTGGAAGAGTTACTCTCTCTATGTGTGTCACTATGCATGTGCAGAACTCTCTCCTGGGCAGATGAATCAGAGCTTCAGCTAGATGAGCAATGTGACCAGGGTACTAAGTCGCTGGAACCAACTTTGCAGCTACTGGTCTGAGATTGATTTTGATTGGCATACAATACCTAACTGCTTTATCATGGGCAGTTTTTCTGATCATATTAAGCTCATGATGGTTGTCAAGTCCTGGAGAAATGCATATTTTTCTCCCTTGTCAGATTAGATGCCTTTTGGCAGACATGTTTGTAGGTATAAAAGAAAGTGATCTGCATCAAGAGTCCTTGTGTGTGGTTTTAGCTAGAGTATATGACTAATTGAGGAATCAAAGATAGGGTGCTTCACTGGAAAAATCAAATTTCAGTGCGATAACAAGGGCAATTAACTGGGCAGAAAACTTATCAAACAGGACAACTGATCGGCAATGCAAAATCATCGAACATACGATGGATAGGTTACAAAATAAATACGCCTCTGTAAGGTGAAAATGAGGTGCCTCAGAGGAGAGAGTTCTTAGATAAGTAGATTAAAATTAAACATGTATTTATCCACAAATTCCATCCTCTGTGGTACCTCATATTATAAAACTAGACTATCATGAGGATTGTAGAAAGAATAATTAATGGCGAATGAAAAGGGTTAAAACGGAATTTTAAAAGTTAATGGATAATGTAAAAGGAAATAGTAAGATCTTTTATAAGCATGTAAAAGAATAGTTAGAGAGCATAGGACTGCTCAGGAATGAAGAAAAAAGGATTATGGTATGGTAGAGATATGAAGAAGGGTTGGAAATGGTGTACCCCAGGGGTTAGCACTGGGTCAATTGTAAAAGTCAATAGGAGTATATAGGTTTGCAAAATAGGTAGACATGTGGCCAATACACTTTAATGTGGGGAAGTGTGAGATAATGGCCTGGAAATTGCGGTCGGAGGTTTGTCACGGGCGAACGCCTCCCAACCACAAGAAAACGCCGCACTTATCTGCTGCTTCCGGACCTTTGAAAACTTACGCTCCTGGGCCTGCAGGCATACGCCTGCGTAAAGACCCATGGATCACGTGGGCCAGGCCAACCAATGACAAAGGGGGACTTCTATTATGCTTATTGGGATTCCATTTACGTACGGAATCCCCATTAGCATAATAGAAATCACCTAATAAATAAAATTTCACACCACTGAAATAAAAATAAATCATCACAGGTCCAAAATTAATTGAATTATCCCTTAATTAAACATTTAAAATAAAAATTTAATTTTTTGAAAAATAAATTTAAACATTTTTAAAGGGACAAAAATAGCCTAAACTAATTTTAAATGTAAGTGAATGTTTAAATAATTAAAAAAAAAATTATTTTTAACATTTATTAAACCCTAATTCTGGTAAAAGAAGGCCTTACACCTGCTTTTACTAGGTGTAAGGGTTTGGTGGGTATTTGCTGGGCAGTAGTTGGGCAAATAGCCCAACTGTGCGCCAGCGAATGTCAATTTCCAGCGCATGTGTACGATCTGTCAAGCAGAAACTTGACAGATTGCGGGTTCCGGGTTTTCTCACATGCGCATCACATGCGGAGACCTGGAACTTACAGGGCACCTCCGCGCTGTCATAGGCCCTGTAAAATTCGGGCCAATACATTTTGAGAGAAAAACGAATGGTATAGAGTCAACAGAAAGAGGAAGGACGTGGACAAACAAAGGAATTCAAATACACAATTCTCTGAATGTGTGAATGCAGGTAGGTAAAAGAGACCATATACGAGATATATACTTGAAAAGGAAAAAAATGCAGGGCTATGGGGAAAAGAGCAGGGGAGTGGGGCTAATTGCATAGCTCTTTCAAAGAGTTGGCACAGGCATGATGGGCCAAATGGCCTCCTTCTGTGCTGTATGATTCTATTAGACTTTGGGTTTTATAAATAAGAGCATAAGAATACAAGAATAAAGAAGTAGTAAATTTTTACAATGCAATGGTTAGGCCACAGTTACAGTTAACAATTTGGGGTGACCCATTATGGAAAGGTCATAAAGCCATAGAGCATACAATGTAGATTTACCAGGATAGGAAGTGAAAGAAGAAGGAAAGAGCTTTTCAAAAAAAGTATTCATTCTAGGGGTTTCAGCAAGGCTGGAATTTATTACCCATCCCTAGTTGCCCGTGAGAATGTAGTGCTGGGCCTTCTTGAATTGCTGCAGTCAGAGTGGTGAAGGTATCCATCACAGTGACAATGAAGGAAGGGGCAGTATTTGTCCAAGTCAGGGTGGTGTGGGACTTGGAGGTGATGGTGTTTTCGTGGACTTGCTGCCATTGTCCTCCTAGGTGTTGGAGGTTGAGAGTTTGGGAATTGCTATTGGAAAAGCCCTAGGCAACTTGCTGCAGTGCATCCTGTACATAATACACACTGTAGCCATGGTACACCGGTGATGGGGGGAGTAGATGTTTAAGCTAGTGGGTGGGGTGCCGATCAATCAAACTGCTTTGGCCTGGATGGTGTTGAGCTTCTTTGAGTGTTGCTGTAGCTGCACCCATCCAGGGAAGTGGAGAGTATTTCATCAAAATCCTGACGTGCTTTGTAGGTGGTGGAGAGGCTTTGGAGAGTCAGGAAGTGAGCCACTCACCACAGAGTACCCAGCCTCTGACCTCCTCTAGTAGCTATGGCATTTATGTGTATAGTCAATGGTGACCCCCCAGAATGGAGGGAAGGTCATTGAAGCAGCTGAAGATATTGGGACTATTTGCACTGGAGCAGAGAATGCCTTGCCATAGGGAGTGGTTGAGGCAGAGGCGATTACATCTTTAAGGGAGAATTGGATACATGTTTGAAACAGGTATAGGGCTCCCTCTCCCTCTAGAGAGAGAGAACGGCAATAGGATTCATTTTTTAATGCTGTAGCCAGTGTTCCCTTTAAGCTGCATGGCCAGCGCTCCAGGGAACCCACACAGCTGGCTTTTCAAAACAAAACGGGTATTTTGAATGGCCATGCGGTGCCAAAACTAAAGGGGGAACACTGGCTGTAGCAGAGGATAGGCAGAGCCAAGCTAGGCCATATGGCTTGCTTCTGTGTTGTAAACATTTATGATTCTTGTCAGTTAAGTAATCATGCAGAAAATGGAATGGGGAACTTTATTTTCAGCACCCTTTTAGATGCTAGAAATCCTGACCTTTTTCTCTGACTTTTATCAAGGGAGTGGATTTTTGAAGGTGGGAGCTCTCTACCTATTCACTTTTTTTCCCATCCTAGTACTTAAGGAAAATGGGTTTCCCTCAGTTTCTGCAGTCTCTGTCTATTCATGGGCTCTGTTAAAGACTCTTTCTCTTTCCTCCCCTGCCATATTGTGGATAATAGGCTGACTAGAAGCAAAAAAAAAGTTGGATTTTGAAGAGTCAAGGTCATGGATCTTAAGTGTTGCATAAATATCCTGACCAGAAGTATCAAGTGCCCATTTCATGTTTTTTTTACTGTTGTCATTTTGCTCATTGTCTTTGGGTGTTCAGAAATTGATTTTGCTTAGTAGAAACATGCTCCATTTATTTTATTTATAGGCAGTTATTTAATTCAACTTCCCTCTTTTTTTTCCCCTATCAGGTGTTTTGTTGGAGGTCTTCAAGCTGCTTCATTAAACAATGTCGTTGGGCTTATGGCCGACAGGTCTTCATGTCAGACATTGCTCTGAGCAAGAATGAAATGATTTTTGTAACACAAGATGGAGATGGGTTTACGGGGCACTGGGCTGGAGCAGAAAAAAAGAATTTGGAAAAGAAAGGTGAAAATTTCAGTCTTGTTGCACTTAGTCATAGAGGCACAGAAGGAGGCCATTCGGCCCATCGAGTCCGTGCCAGCTCTCTGTAGAGCAATCCAGTCAGTCCCTTTGCCCCACTCTATCCCCGTAGCCCTGCAAGTTTATTTCCCCTCAAGTGCCTATCCAGTCTCCCCTTGAAAACATTGAGTGTTTCCGCTTCCACCACTTCCATCGGCAGTGAATTCCAGGTCGTCGCCACTCGCTGTGTAAAAAAGTTTTTCCTCATTTCTCCCCCCCACCCCCCTGTATCTCTTGCCCAAAACCTTAAATCTGTGTCCCCTAGTCCTTGTACCATCAACTAGTGGGAACAGCCTTTCCCTGTCTAGCCTATCCAAACCCGTCATAATCTTGTACACCTCTATCAAATTACCCCTCAACTGCCTTTGCTCTAATGAAAACAAATCCAGCTTCTCCAACCTGTCCTTGTAGCAAGATCTCCCGTCCCCGGAACCATTCTGGTAAATCTCCTCTGCACCCTCTCAAGGGCCTTCACATCCTTCCTAAAGTGTGGTGACCAGAACTGGACACACTACTCCAGTTGTGGCCTAACCAGTGCTTTATAAAGGTTCAGCATAACTTCTCTACTTTTGTACTCAATACCTCTAGTTATGAAGCCCAAGATTCCATATGCTTTATTAACCACCCTCTCAATATGTCCTGCCACCTTCGGGGACCTATGCACATTAACTCCCAATTCCCTCTTTCCCTGCACACTCTTTAAAACTGTGCCATTAAGTGTATATTGCTTCTGCCAAAATGCATCACCTCACACTTCTCTGTATTAAATTCCATCTGCTCATTCTGCTAGCCTTTCTATGTCCTGTTGCAGTCGATTGATATCATCATCAGTGTTTGCCACACCTCCAAGTTTGGTGTCATCGGCAAATTTAGAAATTCTACTCTGTATTCCAATATCCAGGTCATCTATATATATCAAAAAAAGCAGTGGTCCCAGCACTGACCCCTGGGGAACACCACTGCCCACCATCCTCCAGTCTGAAAAACAGCCATTTACTACAACTTGCTGTTTTCTGTCCTTGAGCCAATTCCTTATCCAAGCTGCCACTGACCCACCTATTCCATGAGCCTCAATTTTGTTAACCAGCCTTCTATGTGGTACTTTGTCAAACTTTGTTGGAATTAATTTGTATGAATGGATTAAAATTAATGTCACAGTAAAAATTAGTTGAGAAATGTGTCTATCTAGTTTATTAAAGTTTGAGTGCTTCATAAATTCATTTGATTAAGATATTTTGTGTAATTGGTAATCACTAAGCATATGTGATCTCAATTCTGCCTGAAAAAGTTAAATATAAATACTTCAACCTGCTACCTATGCCATCTTTTCTGACCTTTTCCCCCCCTCCCTAAAACTAAACACCTCTCTTCTATCCCTTGGCATTTGAATGTGAGGATTTAAAAACTAGATTTTAATTTTCTGAAAAAAGGCTGAATCAGCCCATCAAAAGACCAAAGATGGAAAATTCACTTGAGACAGATTTTCCTCTTTGGTGCCTGGATGCAAGAACTTGGCAGGCATAAATACTTATCGTAGATCCAAGCACAAGCTGCTCATGATTTTCCATCCATTAATTTTAATGGCCAGATTATCGTGCACACTTTACTTGAATTTGTAGTAAGCGCTTGCACCCCGCTGGGCTCTTGCACCTGAGTTCTAAAGAGGAAAATCTGCCTTGATGTGACCAGGTATATCTTTGATGTGATTTTATATGTCAAGACAGAACGTGGGTCTTCACATATTGAGCTCTAAGGATGTTAACAATTTAAGCAAAAATGTTTTTTAAATGAGCAAATATCACTTCTACAGATACAGCTTTTTCAATATTAAAAAAAAATAATTTTGAAATGTTTTCGTATGCATTGTTGGTTTATGCAAGTTGTAGCTGATTTGAAGATGCCAGTTAATCATTGGACTGTACATCTTACTCTTCTGATTCAGGAGGATTCCATATTGCCTATGCCAGCTCCCAGCTGCACTGCTGTATTCTGTGTGGAATAGTGCAGTCAGGAAGTTTGCCTTCAGCAGGAGCTGACGAGGCTGATCGAGGATCCTCCTGGATGACTGACTAGTTGTATGTTTCATCTAACTTGGCTGGTCTTGTTTAATATCAATCATGTGCACGTATATAGGGAAATAGAATTATGAGGCACTACAGCTTTAAATGCCAAACTTTGGTTGTGGTTTTACATGCAGGCTTTGATATTTTTCATCAGTGATAGTTGGTGGTCTAGGTCAAGGGTTCTCGACCTTTTTGCTTCTAAGGCTGGCCCACCCCACCCTCACGTGTGATAAAAATTCCACGGACCCCCTGTAACACAACACAAGTATTTTTTTCTGTATAAAAATTAGTTATACAATTAAACATGTGTACTTATTATTTTTGTTTTGCTTACTTAATGTGAAACTTGTTGCTGGTGCTGAGCAACAGTTGTCAAGACGTGGAGGTATCTTCGATAAATAGACCCCCCACCGTCACCGGAGCGGCCTGATAAGGAGGGAGATCCTCCACAAGGCTGAGCAGGTTGGCAAGCTAATTGCTGCTTTTTCAACAACAAAAATCCAAAAGGAGAGCACTTTTTAATGTTTAAAAACTTTGTGTTGGGATTGTTGGTGCAAGTTTTTTTACAGGTGCAAACAAACATTCTGTGTAAACTTACTCGACTTTACCCTCTCTTGCAGTACAATAATAATTATGCTTGAGAAAAAAATATCTGCAGATGACACAAAACTTGGAAGTATAGTGAACAGTGAGGAGGATAGTGATCGACTTCAAGAAGACATAGACAAGCTGGTGAAATGGGCAGACACATGGCAGATGAAATTTATTGCAGAAAAGTGCGAAATGATACATTTTGGTAGTAAGAACGAGGAGATGCAATATAAACTAAAGGGTACAATCCTAAAGGGGGTGCATGAACATCGAGACCTGGGGGTATATGTGCACAATTCATTGAAGGTGGCAGGGCAGGTTGAGAAAGCGGTTAAAAAAGCATACGGGATACTGGGCTTCATAAATAGAGGCATAGAGTACAAAAGCAAGGAAGTTATGATGGACCTTTATAAAACACTGGTTCGACCTGAACTGGAGCATTGTGTCCAATTCTGGGCACTGCACTTTAGGAAGGATGTGAAAGCCTTAGAGCGGGTGCAGAGTGATTAGGATCTGGAATGCACTGCCTGAGAGGGTGGTGGATGCAGATTTGGTCGTGGCTTTCAAAAGGGAATTGGATAAGTGTCTGAAGGAAAAAAAATTGCAGGGCTATGGAGAAAGGGCGGGGGAGTGGCACTAGCTGAAGTGCTCTTGCAGAGAGCCGGCACAGGCTCGATGGGCCGAATGGCGGCCTCCTGTGCTGTAACCATTCTATGATCTGCATTTTATCTCTTTAATACTGACATGGACAATAACCTTTATCTAAAGAGGATGGACATTATAATACTCCTTCCCATTCAAATTTTCTCCCACTCTTTCCAATCTAAATTAGCAACAACGTGCTCGCAATCACGCGTGCGCTTGCTTTCTCAGATTTGCATTGGAACAGCTCAGCTATCAATCACAAGGCATTACCCCTCCCAAGTCATGCTCTTTATTTGCTCCATTGGTCGGTCACGTCAGGCATTTCGCTTGCGTCATCTGGGATGTAAACGGCTTAAGGTTTTGACCTGGGGAAACGGCGACGGTTGGGTATTAGAATCTGGTGCTCGAGCCTTCTTGCGTGGGTCAGGACGGGGTGGAGAATAGTGAGGGAAGATTGGGCGTGACTGACTGACAGCGTTTGGAGGAGGCTGCAAGTTATTCCACCCGGCCCTGGGAATTTTAAAAATAACTTCCAGCGGGTACAGTACTGATTTCTGACTTGCAGAATGGAATCGCCATCTACTGGGAATCTGAAATGAGAAGATGCGCAGCAGGTCCGCCAGAAAGATCAGGCTTTCGTGATCGTGGTGGAATAGTTGGTCTGTATTTTTGGCGGACCCCTTGAAACCTTCTCGCGGACCTGTAGGGGGCCGTGGAACCCCGGTTGAGAACCCCTGGTCTAGGTGGTCAGAGTAGTTGAGATACTTGTTCTTGTTTGTAGATTAGTGGTGGGAAGCTAATAGTAGGAATTATGGAAAAGGGGTTGGGCTTTTTTACTGTTGTCCTTCCATCTGGTTTCCCTATTTTACGTTTCCACTTTGTCACAGAAGCCTTTGGAAGTTGATATCAGCCATGCCACAGTAGATTATTTCAGCACTTGGATTACTATAATCTATCCTTAGCAGTAAATGATTCTATCTATAAAAGTAATGCTTGTTGAGAATAAAATCTTCCTCCTTCTATTAAAAAAAATGCTTACCATGTATTTGGACTGGTCACACACCAGAAAGTAGTTGCTGCAGTGACTTTGTAAAGTCTGCTTGATGCACATCTCAAATATGTAAACATTTTTAATTTTTCTATGCAAGAGGAATTTGTGCAATGTCTAAATTTTCCCCAAGGTAAATCTGACTCTGGTTTGAAACTAGACTCTGTAATTTAGCAAGGAAGTATGCTATTACTAAAACTGATTTTCCTTTTTTATTAGATGAATTGTCCAACATTTCGCAAAATCCTTTGGATCAGTTTGTTAACACAGCAGAAATGAGCAACAGCTTGTATGAAAGGATTAAACTCGAGAAGCTTCCTTGTGTTCATCGTGCTGTTTCTGTTACCACTGATTTGCATGGGCGCAACTTCGCTATTTTACAATCTGATCCTAAAACTAGGTAAGTTTTTAGTTTGTGCCAGATGCCCATAGGTGATTTGCATTCACAGGCAGGATAAACGGAATAGGAGAAGGAAACTCTCTTGCCTGTGTGTTTTTTTTTGTCTGATAGCTGTTAGAATGTGAACATTCTAATTACTAACTCTTAATAAGCTGGTGATAATCAAGTGTGATAATTAGAAGTGGTTGACTTCAAAATGTAACTTTTTCTCAAAATTAAGAGTGATATACTCTGTAAAATAGCAGATAGGCATAAGCTGTGACAGGGAAGCATAGCACATAGGAACAGGAGTTGACCATTCAGCCCCTCAAGACTGTTCCACTATTCTATTAGATCATGGGTGAACTACCTCAACTACCTTTGCTCAATATCCTTTGATACCCTCACCTAACAAAAATCTATCAATCTCAGCCTTGAAAATTTCAATTGACTCAGCATCCACATCCTTCTGGGGACAGGAGTTCCAGATTTCCACTACCCTCTGCGTGGAAAAAGTGATTCTTAATTTCACTTCTAACTGACTTGGCTCTAATGTTAAGATCATGCCCCCTTATTCTGGATTTCTCTCACCAGAGGAAATAGTTTCTTTGTATCTCCCCTAACAAATCCCTTTATATATTGAGAAGGCTGTTTAAAAAAAGCATATGGGATTCTTGACTTTATTAATAGAGGAATAGAGTACAGAAGAAAGCAAGTTATGCAAAATCTTTATAAAACACTGGTTAGGCCTCAGCTGGAGTATTGTGTTCAATTCTGGGCACCACACTTTAGGCCTTGGAGATGGTGCAGAAGAGATTTACTAGAATGGTACCAGTGATGAGGAACTTCAATTATGTGGAGAAGCTGGAGTTGTTCTTGTTTGAGCAGAGAAGGTTACGAGGAGATTTGATAGAGGTGTTCAAAATCATGAACTGTTTTGAAAGAGTAAATAAGAAGAAACTGTTTCCAGTGGCAGAAGGGTCAGTAACCACGGGACACAGATTTAAGGTGATTGTCAAAAGAACCAGAGACGATATGAGGAAACATTTTTTTACATAGCGAGTTGTTGAGATCTGGAATGCACTGCCTGAAAGGGTGGTGGAAGCAGATTCAAAAATAACATTCAAATGAGAATTGGATGAATACTTGATGCAAAAAAATTGACAGGACTATGGGGAAAGAACAAGGGAGTGGGATTTTTGGATAGCTCTACCTAGGAGCTGGCACAGGTATGACGGGCTGAATGGCTTCCTTTGTGCTGTATCATTCTATGATATATGCATATCCTTTTGAAAGAGTGGAAATATGAAATGGTTGTTTCATTAAGAGATACTTAAGACAACAAAAAAATTAGATCTCAATGATGCATTGTAGGTTGCATAGTCTGAAATTTGTTGCTAAACCATTCGTTGAAGTTTTTATTTAATTTATACCTGATGTTCTGTTGCTTTAATTCTATATTTATATTTTTTATCCTATTTTGAGTGAACTGCTTTGTATGGAATTAGGCAGGAGTGAGACAAATGAAGCAGCCTTGCAAGCTGCTCTGTCATGGGTATTGTTTTGCCTGTTGGGGAAGGCATCAACTGAGTCATGCAATGAGAAGATGATTTAGATTGACAGGCTGGGTGGAAATATGGGGAATTGGAAAGTGATTTGAGATATGTAGAAGCCCATAGGGTGGTTTAGGAGCTCATTTAGTGTAAAGCATTAGGAAGCTCGTCGCAAAGAAACTGCTGCCTCTCAGGTCAAAGTAGTGTTTAAGGTATTTGTGATCTGTCGGATCTCAGATTTCTCATTGTCCCGCTTCCTAAAATATCTCCCAAGAAATAAAATTATACCTTTCAATGTCCTTATATTTAGTTAGATGTACTTTAATTATAAGACTTGATTTTACACTTACACAAAGGTTCACAGGAGTGTCAGCCATGGCTCACCTGTATCACTTTTGCCTCTGAGTCAGAAGGTTGTGGGTTCAAGTCCCACTCCAGAGACATGAGTACAAAATCCAGGTTGCCATTCCAATGCAATACCGAGGGAGTGTTGCATTGTCTGAGGTGCCATCTTTCAGGTGAGACGTTAAACTGAGGCCCTGTCTGCCCTCGGGTGGACGTAAACTATCCCACGGCACTATTTTGAATTCTTCCTGGTGTCCTGGCCAGCATTTATCCCTGAACCAACAGCTAAAAACAGTTTCTTGATCATTATCATATTGCTGTTTGTGGGAGCTTGCTGTGTGCAAATTGGCTGCAACGTTTCCTACATTACAACAGTGTCTACACTCAAAAGTACTTCATTAGCTGTAAAGTGCTTTGGGAATGTCCTGAGGTCGTGAAAGTCACTGTATAAATGTCTTTCTTTAAACTGAATATTGTAAACATTTGCATTATAGCATCATAGCACAGATGATCATTCAGCTAGATCTTCAATTAGCACCATTTACTTTAATCTCATTTCCCTGCTCTTCCCCCTGTATCTGTTTTTGTATTCTTCCTTTTCAAATACTTAATCCAATTTCCTTTTAAATGATGCTGTAGTCACTACCTCAGTAACCATTTGTGTTGAGAACTATTCTAACTTTCTCCTTCATTCTTATGATAATTCTCAGTCCATACCTCTTGTTACCAACTTGCCAACCAGTGGAAACAAACTTTCACTCGCTACCATCCCAAAACTGTTCATCATTTTGAAAATATGCTAGGTTCTCCCTTTTAACCTTCACTGTTCCCTTGGGGGTGGAGAGGGGAAGGCCCCGATTCTTGAAGTCTTTCTGATATATTTTTGTGCCTTTTTCATGGCTTTAATATCCTTTCTGCAGTGAGGTGGCTAGAATTGCATACTGTACTCCAAATGTGGCCTAATGTCTTGTACAATCACTTCCTTGCTTTTATATTTAGTGTCTCAATATATAAAACCCCATGTCCCATTGCCTTTTTACAGCCTATTCTGTCTGCATTGCTACCTTTTTAAAGATGTGTGTATCGGCACCCCTAGATCTCTTCTTCCATTCTGTTAAAACTTACCCATTTTCCCTTCACAGTCTCTTGCCCCAATATGTATTCACATTTCCCCATATTGCCCCAATATGTATTCACATTTCCCCATATTGCCCCAATATGTATTCACATTTCTCTATATTGAACAATATCTGCCCGCTTCGTTAACTCGTCTGTCCTCCTGTAGTCGTCTGCATTTTACTACAGTTTGCTGTGCCACCTAATTTTGTATTCTGTTTGTATCTTTACCCTTTCATGGAATGTTTAATTTTTTTTTTTAGCCTATATGAAATTCCAAATGTGTCTTCCTCAAGATTTACTGAAGATTTTGGCAAACTACTCGGGGAAGCCAGTGAAACTGACAACATCCATGATGTCACATGTCAAGTTGGCAATCAAATTTTTCCCAGTCATAAGTACATCCTGGCCATGCGATCCGACTATTTTAGAAAGCTTTTCTTTCCTGATGGGGAACATATTGAGATCCCTGATGCCCAACTACAGGAAGATGATGCAGTGGGATGTGACTTGTACGTTCTGGATAAGATTCAGGCCGACTTGTTTGCCTATATTTTGCAGTTCATATATACGGATACCTGTGATTTGCTAACTGATGGCTACAAACCAAAAATCCAATGCAAAGATAAAATAGAAACCTATCAAGATCCACTGATATCCAAATTGGAAGGGTCCATGCAGAAGTTCAGCTTTTGTGAAGAAGTAAAAGGAAAATCTGTATCTGAGGTTTATGAAAACCAGCAGAGTCAGAAACCGAAAACCAAAAGTAAAAACAGCAAAAAGAACAAAGGGCTTAATGAAGAGGCTAATCCAGTTAAAATGCTGCAGGCCATGGCAAAAAAATTTGGTCTTGCCAGTCTCTCTGCAAGGTAAGATTGGCGGAGAAGCCCAGTTAAGTAAAGGAAGTACAATTTAAGTGTATGTTTCAAAGACGTTCGAATAAGAAGAATGCATCGTCTGCTTCCATTATTTCTAAATGGAAGTTTTATTCTTCTCAGCATTTTTGATCTATTAATTTAGTCCATTATAAAAGATGTAATAGCAGAGCACTTGGAAAACAGTGACAGGATCGGACAAAGTCAACATGGATTTACAAAAGGTAAATCGTGCTTGACTAATCTACTGGAATTTTTTGAGGATGTAACTGGTAAAATAGATAAGGGAGAACCAGTGGATGTGGTGTATTTGGACTTTCAAAAGGCTTTCGATAAGGTCCCACATAAGAGATTAGCATGTAAAGTTAAGGCACATGGGATTGGGGGCAAGGTATTGACTTGGATAGAGAACTGGTTGGCAGACAGGAAGCAAAGAGTTGGAATAAACGGGTCTTTTTCCGAGTGGCAGGCAGTGACTAGTGTTATGTTCATAAATAAATAGACATTCTTATTATGAACAGCTAGCTTGAGCTAGTCACTTTATTCAGCCATGTGGACTTGTACATCATCCATCTTGACTACTGCCTTGTGGGTAACCTAGTGCATCATGGGTAGCCCACTCTTTTATATACATACAGCGCCACCTAGTGTACCATTCTAGGATGCCATGTTACTGATCATTACATCCCCCTTTGAAGTTAAACAAAATCAGTATCAATCATAACGACATAAACATCTTCACAACAGTCAATACATTTTCAATATAGTTTTCTTTGTACTCAAAGATTAAGTCTATCAGGCTTTTTTACTTCACGTGTGGATCTTCGCAGCACAGGTAAGTCTGATGTGTTTTCATGAGAGCCTGTATGTGTGTTTGTGTTAGATTGTTCTGGTGGTGAGTGACAAGATTCAGTTGTGGCATTGTCATCGATTTGCTCTTGGATAGTCTCTTGTGTTTTTAGGAGGGAACGGTGGTTCCTCCTGAGAATCTGTCCTTCCTCAGTTCTAACAGTGTATGACCTTGGTCCTACTTCCTCAAGAACTGTAGCTTTCCTGTTCCATGCATCTGGATCCTCAATCCTGACAACATCATCCCTTGTCAATGGTTTCAGAGTTTTGGATGACTTGTCATAGTTTGATTTCTGTTTCAGCTTTAACAGTTGAAGTCTCTGTCTTAGTTCCTTACTCTGCTTTTCTTTTGCACAGCAGGGTAGCGTGGTGCGCAACTTGCAACCCATTAGGAGTTCAGCAGGTGAAGAACCAGAGTCTAAAGGTGAGGCTCGGTAGCTCAGCAGGGCGAGATAAGGATCAGACTTGCTTTCTGTCGCTTTCTCCAGTAGCTGTTTGAGAACTTGAACACCTTTTTCTGCCTTACCGTTCGACTGAGCACACAAAAGACTGGATGTGATGTGCTGAAAGTCATACTGTGCTGTAAACTGTTGCCACTCCTTACAGTTGAAGCACGGACCATTGTCGCTAACGGCAATCCTGGGAATTCCATGTCTGGCGAAGATGGATTTAACATGCATTATGACACTGCTTGCTGTGGTGCTTGAGAGCAGCGCCATCTCAGGATAGTTAGAATAGTAGTCAATCACTAATAGATATACTTTACCATTCAAATGAAAAAGGTCCATACCAACCTTTTGCCATGGTGCTGTTGGTAAGTCAGCTACTATCATTGGTTCCTTTGCTTGTTTGTTTTGGTGTTTCTGACATGTCTCACATTCGCCTATCATGTTCTCAATGTCCTTATTTATGCCAGGCCAATAAACAGTGTCTCTTGCTCTCCTTTTGCATTTTTCAATTCCGAGGTGTCCCTCATGAATCCTTTTGAGCATGTCTCGACGTAGAGCCTGTGGAATGACTATTCTGTTCTGTTTTAGTAATAGTCCACTTGCGACACTCAATTCTGACCTGATGTGAAAGTACTTTGGACAGGAACCTTTTGGCCAACCATGGTGAATGTTCTCTATTACTGTTTGTAACACTGTATCTTTTACTGTTTCTTCTGCTATTTGCTTTGATTTTGTGTCTGACACGGGCAGCGCAGCAGTGACCATACTCACATGAACATCCACGTCTTCCTCAGTAGAGCTCACATGACTCATTGTGGGTGCTCGGGATAGTGCATCTGCTAACACTATGTGTTTGCCTGGTGTGTAGATCAGTTCAAAGTCATATCTTTGCAGCTTCATCATGAGTCGTTGAATCCTTGGAGACATCTCATTCAGATTTTTTTTTATGATGGCAACCAGTGAGCAGTGGTCTGTCTCAACTGTGAAGGTGGGAAGTCCATATATGTAGCCATGGAACTTTTCTAGTCCAACTACTAAGCCTAGACATTCCTTTTCAATCTGGGCGTATCGACACTCCGAATCAGTCATAGACCTGGAGGCATAGGCAACAGGCTTCCAATCTTCACCCTCTGCTTGTAGCAAGACCGCGCCTAGGCCATCTTTTGATGCATCCGTTGACACTTTGATTCTCTTTGTTAGGTCAAAGAAGGTGAGTACAGGTGTGGTTGTCAGCACTGTTTTGTGATTCATCCACTCTTGTTCATGTCTTTCTGTCCATGCGAACTCATTTGTTTTATGTAGCAGGTCTCGCAGACAGGCTGTCTTGGCTGACAAGTTAGGAATGAACTTTCCAATGAAGTTTATCATCCCCATGATGCGTAGCACTCCTTTTTTGTCAGTGGGTCGGGGCATGTTGAGTTTGGCGTTTACTTTTTCCATATCTGGCTCTACTCCTTTACCAGACAGATTATCTCCTAGGAAAGTGACTTCCTGGACGCCAAACTGACACTTGGCTTTGTTGAGCTTCAGTCCATTCCGGCGCATGCTCTGTAGCACTTTAGTCAGTCTCTCATTGTGTTCTTTCAGTGTGGAGCCCCAGATGATGATGTCATCAACATAGACCTGAACTCTTTCCAGACCTTCAATTATGTGTTCCATTGCTCTATGAAAGATTTCAGATGCAGATAGTATCCCGAAAGGCATTCTGAGGAAACAATACCTGCCAAATGGTGTGTTGAAGGTACAGTATTTGGTGCTCTCTTCATCCAGTTTTAGTTGCCAAAATCCTTGTGAGGCATCGAGCTTTGTGAAGTATCTGGCACCTGACATTTCACTGGTGATTTCTTCTCGCTTGGGAATCTGGTAGTGTTCACGTTTTATGTTTGCATTTAAGTCCTTTGGATCCATGCATACTCTTAGATCATTGTTCTTTTTCTTTACACATACCATGGAGTTAATCCAGTCTGTTGGCTCTTCGACTTTCCTGATGACTCCTAGTGTAGTCATTCTGTCCAGTTCATTCTTGAGCCGGTCACGCAGGGGTGCTGGAACTCTCCGTGGAGCATGTACCACTGGCTGAGCATCCTCCTTTAGCTGGATCTTGTAAGTGAATGGTAGAACTCCAAATCCTTTGAACACATCCTGGAAATTACTCACTATAGAATCCACCGAGTCATCTGGTCTGCTTATGGCACAGTTTATACGGTAGACTCTCTTGACCAGTTCTAAGTCCTCACAAGCTTTGTCACCTAATAGTGAATCAAGTCCTTCAGCCACAACAGAAAACATGAGATGATGCACTTTGTCTTTGACTGTCACTTTAAGTCTGCATACACCTAAGCTATCTATTTTCTGTCCATTATAGTCCTTCAGTAGTACTGACTTTTTCTGGATTTTGGGCTTTTCTTTCATATTTTTAATGTCACTCATACTGATTAAGTTTGCTTTTGCCCCAGTGTCTAGTTTCAATGTAACTAATGCTCCATTTACCTGCAGTGACATCATCTTTTACTGCATTAACTTTATGTTCAGCATTGTTTGGCAAAGTGATTCTTTCCATTATATTTTGTGCACATTTTTCCAAACGCTGGGCATTGTCGTGACTGGTGTTTGTAACCACAGCGTTTACAATTAAAAATTCCATCCTCCGATTGCTTTGCATTTCTGTTTTGCCCATGTTTCTTCCCCTTGTAGGATACAGCACCGACAGCAGCACAGTTACTTACTACAATCGCATTATTATTAATTTCACAAAGTCTTCGCATGCTTTTGAGCTAGCTCACTGGCATGGCATATTTTCACAGCATTCTCCAATGTTAGTTCGGCTTCTCTCAACAAACGTTCCCTGACTTTTTTATCATGAATACCAAACACAATCTGGCCACGAATCATGGATGATTTCAGTTCAGAGAAATTACATGTCTGTGCTTTCAGTTTCAGATCGGTCATAAAGCTATCAAAAGTCTCATTTTGCTGCTGTGTCCGTGAGCGGAACACGTACCTCTCATAGGTTTCGTTCTTTTTGGGAGAACAATGTATCAAATTTCTTTAGCACATCTTCCATCTTTTCTCTGTCCTCCTCTTGATCAAATACAAACGTATTAAATACCTCTATCGCCTGTGGGCCTGCAACCGTGAGCAGCAACGCTATTTTCCTTGCGTCTGGCTTCGTGCCGAACCCGATGGCAGCAAAGTAGAGTTCAAATTGTTGTTTGAAAGTCCGCCAATTGCAGTCAACATTCCCCGTGAGTTTCAAACCCTCCAGTGGCTTCAAATTCTCCATGTCGCGTTTCACAATATTCAGCAGATTTTACCAATCCTGGTACCATGTTATGTTCATAAATAAATAGACATTCTTATTATGAACAGCTAGCTTGAGCTAGTCACTTTATTCAGCCATGTGGACTTGTACAGCATCCATCTTGACTACTGCCTTGTGGGTAACCTAGTGCATCGTGGGTAGCCCACTCTTATATACATACAGCTCCACCTAGTGTACCATTCTAGGATGACATATTACTGATCATTACAACTAGTGGGGTACCGCAGGGATCGGTCCTTAGACCCCAGCTATTCACAATACAGGAAACTTTGTGCTATCCGGAGGTTGAATGTCCGGCAGCTTCGATCTAACGGCAGAAATCAGCAGCCGTTTTGGTTAGGTTTTTTTTCTTCTCCTAGCATTCTTTTCACAGGCAGGCTCTGGAAAGCGTCTTTGTAACTTAGCAACAGCTTCAGAGACACTTCCAAGCTACTGGGCCGAGTGTTTACAAGCTGTTGCTGAGCAACAGTGTTTGTGGTCAGATAGGGCAGGCTCTGGAAGGTGTCTCTGTATCTTAGCAACAGCTTCAGAGACGCTTCCAAGCCACGGGCCGAGTGTTGACAAGCTGTTGCTAAGCACCAGTCTTTGTTGTCAGATACGGAGATGAAAAGCTCCTATCTGATAACATTGACGCTGGTCTATCCGGAAGTTTTGAGGCAACGGCAGCAGCTCGGTCCCGTGGGTGCCGGATAGCACAAAGTTTCCTGTATATATTAATGATCTAGACAAGGGAACTAGATGTAATATGTCCAAGTTTGCAGACGACACAAAGTTGGGTGGGCATGTGTGCTGTGAGGAGGATGCCGAGAAACTCCAGGATGATTTGGACAGGTTGGGTGATTGGGCAGAAGCATGGCAGATGCAATATAATGTGGATAAATGTGAGGTTATCCACTTTGGTGGCAAAAACAGGAAGGCAGGTTATTATCTGAATGGCAATAGATTGGGAAAAGGGGAAGTGCAATGAGACCTGGGTGTCCTTGTGCACCAGTCGCTGAAGGTAAGCATGCAGGTGCAGCAGGCGGTTAAGAAGGCAAATGGTATGTTGGCCTTCGTAGCGAGAGGGTTTGAGTACAGGAGCAAGGATGTCTTGCTGCAGTTGTACAGGGCCTTGGTGAGACCACATCTTGAGTATTGTGTGCAGTTTTGGTTGCCTTATCTGAGGAAGGGGAAGTTGGGTGGTGCCATGCCCCTTCCAACACTTGGACCTGGATTCAAATCCAACCTATATTGATGGGATGAAAGTCTCCTCTACCTGTAAGCACTCTAAATTTGAGTTTTCTGGCTTTAACCAAGTTCCCAGTGAGTATGAAGCTGTAGCACAGAATTAGCTGTACTAGTTAGCACTAAAATTGCATTATGGTAGATTTCTCCATTAGGCCTCAGATCCAGCATTAGCCGGGAGGCGCATTATACGCACCCCCCCCCCCGATTTTGTGGGGTTAGCTTCATTTACATAGTATGGGTGGGATCCTGGCCCTTTTTAGGGCTGACATTGGAAATTCTCCAGAGAGTGTATTCCACATGGTGCTTTAGGGTGAGGAAAAATGGCCACAATCTGTCAGTTAATTCTGAATTAGGAAAGTCAAAGGTTAATGACTGGAAAGAGAAGACTCTTGCATTTCTCATGCTGGGCTACAAAAGGATACATTTGTGTAATTTGACGCTTCATAACAATTTAAATATTGTACATTGCAGGTTAGATGGGGTCAAATTGGAAAATTGGAAGATAAGAGTTGTACACAAGAAAAGTGGAAACAAATTGAAGTTCAATCAGAAGAAGTGGTAGGTGTTGTATTTATTTCTTCAAAAAATGTAAGGATATATATAACATTGAAAAAATGTAAGGATATATATAACAGTGTTATTTATCACAACTAATAACATAATCCATGAAGTGTACCTTGTGGCTAGGCTAGAAAGTTGTTGGATTGTTTCAATTTCAAAATTGGCTCCTTTTGCCTGATTGCTATCACATACTTAAATCGTTTAACCTGGGGCATAACTCTGTTTTCTATAGACCTCCAGATTTAGTGCAATCAAGTAGATGTAGTTATATAGACTACAGTTACTGAAGCAGGGCGGGGGAAGGGGAAGTTGGGTGGTGCCATGCCCCTTCCAACACTTGGACCTGGATTCAAATCCAACCTATATTGATGGGATGAAAGTCTCCTCTACCTGTAAGCACTCTAAATTTGAGTTTTCTGGCTTTAACCAAGTTCCCAGTGAGTATGAAGCTGTAGCACAGAATTAGCTGTACTAGTTAGCACTAAAATTGCACTATGGTGCTCCTCTGGTGTTGGCGTTAAGGCACATTCCTTTGCAAAGTTAAAGGTAGCTTTACTCTGTACCTAACTTTGAAGTACTGTACTTGTTACACTAGGTATTCAGGAATATGAAGAATGCATCTCATTGACATCACTGACGGCCCTAACCTTGAGTGTAAAATATAGCACCCCAACCCCTCTTTCCCCCACCCCTAGGGAAAAAAATAGGCTATTAGCCAAAAAAAAAAGTAATGAGAATAATTTGGAAATGACTTACTTTTGACTGTAAATCTTCTAGATAATGTGTACACACAATAATTTTGGAGAATATGTTCATCAGTGACAACCAGAAAAAGATTTGCATAATAGCTAGAAATCTTGATGTATTAGGGATGAATTTCCATTCACAAATGTCACCCTTAGAGTCATAGGGCTAGATTTTCAGTTGCTTGCGCCAGCAGTTAGTGCCTTAAGAGAAGTGATTTTCGGGCGCTATGCGTGTAGCGCCTGGGCGCAGCGCAGTTTGCGCCCCGCCCCAAATTAAGTTGCCCGTTAGCACCGGCGCAAAGTTTAGCGGCCGCCCGGATGCGCGCGCAGAAAATGACGTCACATCCTCGTGCAACGCCCTTTGGCCGCCCCGATTGCAAACTTCAGTCGGACCGCCCCATTGTGCGCCTGGCGTCCAGAGCGTTTGTAAAATGGAACGCAACACACCCTGGGGAGCGTAAATTAAAGGGCACTCGTACAAAAGGCACTCTGCATGTGTTGTGTGGAAGTAAGCTGTGTGTTGTTCTGAGCGGTCTATTTATGTTTCCGGGCACCAAACATTCCTCCTCCTCCTCCTCCTCCTCCTCCTCCTCCTCCAGACTTTGCATTTGGAAAAAAATACATGCACCCTTCCCCTTTAAGAGCTCACTGGCACCAGAGTGTCTGCCGTGTGCTGCGCCCGAGCTCGGGTGTTGCGCTCTCCACCGCCGGCTTAGCGCCTAAAGATACTAGTGGAACGCCTCTTTTAGCGCTCCACCAACCTCTTAGGGCGAAGCCACTGAATTTCCGGCAACGGGGCGCTACTTTGGGGCGGGCGATAACTGCGGGCGCTAAGCTTAGCGCCCCAAAACTGTCTATACTGAAAATCTAGCCCATAGAGTTTTACAGCACAGAAAGAGGCCCTTCGGCCCATCGTGTCTGCGCCGCCCATCCATCCCTGTCCAGTCTAATCCCATTTTCCAGCATTTGGTCCATAGCCTTGTATGCAATGGCATTTCAAGTGCTCATCCAAATGCTTCTTGAATGTTGTGAGGGTTCCTGCCTCCACCACCCTTTCAGGCATTGAGTTCCACATTCCAACCACCCTCTGGGTGAAAAAGTTCCTCCTCAAATCCCCTCTAAATCTCCTGCCCCTTACCCTGAATCTATGCCCCCTTGTTATTGACCCCCCCACTAAGGGGAAAAGTTCCTCTTTATCTACCCTATCTATGCCCCTCATTATTTTGTACACCTCAATCAGGTCCCCCCTCAGCCTTCTCTGCTCCAAGGAAAACAACTCCAGCCTGTCCAGCCTCTCTTCATAGCTGAGGCGCTCCATCCCAGGTAACATCCTGGTGAATCTTCTCTGCACCCTCTCCAAAGCAATCACATCCTTCCTATAGTGAGGCGACCAGAACTGCACACAGTACTCCAGCTGTGGCCTCACCAGCGTTTTGTACAGCTCCATCATAACCTCCCTGCTCTTATATTCTATGCCTCGGCTAATGAAGGCAAGTATCCCATATGCCTTTTTAACCACCTTATCTACCTGCTCCGCTGCCTTCAGGGATCTATGTACATGTACACCAAGGTCCCTCTGACCCTCTGTACTTCCTAGGGTCCTACCACTCATTGTGTATTCCCTTGCCTTATTTGTCCGTCCAAAATGCATCACCTCGCACTTTTCAGGGTTAAATTCCATTTGCCACTTTTCCGCCCATCTGACCAACCCGTTTACATCGTCCTGTAGCCGGAGGCTTTCCTCCTCGCAATTTACCACCCCACCAATTTTCGTGTCATCTGCGAACTTACTGATCATACCTTTTACATTTTCATCCAAATCATTTATGTAGATCACAAACAATAAGGGACCCAGCACCGATCCCTGAGGTACCCCACTGGACACAGGCTTCCAGTCACAAAAGCAACCTTCGACCATCACCCTCTGCCTCCTGCCACTCAGCCAGTTTAGGATCCAACGCGCCAAGGCACCCTGGATCCCATGGGCTCTTACCTTCTTGACCAGTCTCCTATGCGGGACTTTGTCAAAAGCTTTACTGAAGTCCATGTACACCACATCCACAGCATTTCCCTCATCCACCCCACTAGTCACCCCCTCGAAAAATTCGATCAGATTTGTTAGACATGATTTACCCTTGACAAAGCCATGCTGACTATCCCCGATTAATCCTTGCCTCTCCAAGTGGAGATTAATTTTGTCCCTCAGAATTTTTTCCAATAATTTCCCCACCACAGATGTTAGACTCACTGGCCTGTAATTCCCTGGTTTATCCCTGCTACCTTTCTTGAATAATGGTACTACGTTAGCTGTTCTCCAGTCCTCTGGTACATCCCCTGTGGCCAGAGAGGTTCTGAAAATTAGTGTCAGAGCCCCTGCAATCTCCTCCCTTGCCTCCCACAGCAGCCTGGGATACATCTCGTCCGGGCCTGGGGATTTATCCACTTTTTGGCCCGCTAAAACCGCTAGCACCTCCTCCCTCTCGATGCTAATATGTTCAAGTATGTCACAGTCCCCTTGCCCGATTTCTATGTCTGCATCGTCTTTCTCCATAGTGAACACAGATGCAAAAAATTCATTTAAAACCCCGCCTACATCCTCTGGCTCTACACACAGATTGCCACTTTGGTCCCTAATGGGCCCTACCCTTTCCCTGGTTATCCTCTTGCCCTTAATATACTTATAAAACATCTTAGGATTTTCCTTTATTTTGCTCGCCAGTGTTATTTCATGGCCCCTCCTCGCCCTCCTAATTTCTTTTTTAAGTATGCCCCTGCACTTTTTATACTCCTCTAGGGCTTCTTCTGTCTTTAGTCTTTTGTAACTGCCAAAAGCCCCCCTCTTATTTCTAATGCATTTCTGTATATCCCTTGTCATCCAAGGTTCCCTTTGCTTGTTGGTCCCACCCTTGACCTTTACAGGAACATGTTGGCGTTGTACTCTCTCTATTTCCCTTCTGAAAGTCTCCCACTGTTTTGATGTGGATTTTCCTATAAGCAGCTGCTCCCAGTCCACTTTGGCCAGATCCTGCCTTATCATATTAAAATCGGCCTTCCCCCAATTTAGAACCCTTATTTCCGGGCCGTCTTTGTCTTTTTCCATGACCACCTTAAATCTCACCGAATTATGGTCACTGTCGCCAAAATGCTCTCCTACTGACACTTCCACCACTTGCCCGGCTACATTCCCCAGAATTAGGTCCAGTACCGCCCCCTCTGTTGTAGGACTTTCTACATGTTGGCTCAAAAAGCTCTCCTGGATGCACTTTAAGAATTCTGCACCCTCTAAGCCTTTCACACTCTGACTGTCCCAATTTATATTGGGGAAGTTGAAATCCCCCACTATTATTACCCTATTATTTTCGCACTTCTCGGAGATTTGCCTACATATCTGTTCCTCTATCTCCCCCTGACTGTTTGGGGGCCTATAGTACACTCCCAGCAAAGTGCTTGCCCCCTTTTTGTTTTTAAGTTCTACCCATATGGCCTCATTAGAGGAACCCGCTAATATATCATCCCTCCTTACAGCAGTAATTGACTCCTTAATTAATATTGCAACACCCCCTCCCCTTTTACACCCCCCTCTGTCTCGCCTGAAGATTCTATACCCCGGAATATTGAGCTGCCAGTCCTGACCCTCCCTCAACCATGTCTCCGTGATAGCAACAATATCGTACTCCCATGTGTTCAACAACAACTTCAGTTCATCCACCTTATTTGCAAGACTCCTTGCATTAAAATAAATGCCTTCCAGCCCTGCCATATTCTCTTTTGCCTTCACATATTTGCTCTGCCTTCCCAGCTGACTTGTTTTTCCCTCTGTATTTGGCCGTAAATCACCCCCTACTATAGCTCCACTCTGTACCCCAACCCCCTGCCAAGTTAGTTTAAACCCTCCCCAGCAGTGCTAGCAAACCTCCCCGCAAGGATATTGGTTCCCCCCTGGTTCAGGTGTAAACCGTCCGACTTGTACAAGTCCCACCTTTCCCAGAAGCAGACCCAGTGATCCAGGAAACTAAAGCCCTCCCCCTTGCACCATCCCTTTAGCCACGCATTCATCTGTTCTATCTTCCTATTCCTATACTTACTAGCACGTGGCACCGGGAGTAATCCAGAGATTACAACCTTTGAGGTCCTGCTCCTTAATCCTTCACCTAGCTCCCTAAATTCTTGCTGCAGGACCTCATCCCTCTTTTTACCTATGTCGTTGGTACCAATGTGGACCACGACCACTGGCTGTTCTCCCTCCCCCTCCAGAATGCCCTGCAGCCGCTCAGTGACATCCTTGACCCTGGCACCAGGGAGGCAACAAACCATCCTGGATTCACGTCTACGGCCACAGAAACGCCTATCTGTTCCCCTTACTATAGAATCCCCTACCACTATTGCTCTCCCACTCTTTTTCCCCCCTTCCTGGGCAGCAGGAGCACCCCCAGTGCCAGGAAGTTGGCCGCTGCTGCCTTCCCCTGGTGAGTCATCCCCCTCAACAGTATCCAAAGCGGTATACTTGTTTGAAAGGGGGATGTCCGCAGGGGTTCCCTGCACTACCTGCCTGCCTTTGTTGCTCCGCCTGATGGTCACCCCCTGTGCTGCCCTACCCTGAGGCGTGCACAACTCGCTAAACGTGTTATCCACGAGCCTTTCAGCATCGCGCATGCTCCAAAATTCATCCACCCGCAGCTCGAGCGCCGCAATGCGGTCTACAAGTAGCTGCAGCTGGATGCATTTCCTGCACACATGGTCATCAGGGACACTGGCAGCATCCCTGACTTCCCACATAGAGCAGGAGGAGCAGAGCACGGGTCTGAACTCTTCTGCCATGACTTACCCCTTTAATTTCTTTAAAAATGTATTCAATACCCCAGTTACAGGTATGCTCTAGGGCGCTTTATTTACCAACTATCCCCACTACACCACAGAAATTTAACACCACAGAATTCAAGCTTGTATTGAAAAAAGAGAAATACTCACCAACCAATCACCTACCTGCTCCCTGGTGACGTCACACACTGATTACTTTTTACCTCTCTCCCCGCTGCTGAGTTGGTACGCCTCGCCTCTCTCCGGTTTTTATACCGGTCTCACCACACTGCTCCCGACTGGTCTCGGGCCTCGCTGGTCGCCGGGTTTTCTCCCGAGCTCCTCCTCGCTGGTCCCGACTGGTCTCGGGCCTCGCCTCTCTCCGGTTTTTATACCGGTGCAAAAATTGAATAATATTCCAAGTAAAAGTATTAAATGTCACAACTTTAAAAAAAAAAAAATATATTTTCTGTATTTTGTAATGTAGCTTTTTTAATAACATTGTAGGTATCTATACAGGAAACTTTGTGCTATCCGGCAATCTGGAGCCACCGGCAAAAATCAGCAGCCGTTTTTTATTCTTTTTGTTTTTTTTTGCTTTGTTTGAACAGTCAAGCTGTGCAAGGTCTGTAGCTATAGCAACAGCTTCAGCTACAGAGCTTGCAGGCCACACCCGAGTGTTTAGAAGCTGTTGCTAAGCAACAGTGTTTGTTGTCAAATACGGAGATAAGAATATCCGTATCTCTCAACATTAACTCTGGAGAGTATGGCAGTTTTGAGGCAATGGCAGCAGCTCGGTCCCGTGGGTGCCAGATAGCACAAAGTTTCCTGTATTTATCTGGTTCTTCAGAGGCCATCTAAACCTAACATTAGGCTCCTATTGGGTAAAGGTACTAAGCTACACAGTGAGAAGGCCCCACATTTCCTTCCTGGTCTGTGCTGAGTTAGTTGATCTTCACAGCTGGGATACCGCAGTTAGCCGGAGGGATCCAGCGCCCGGGGTGGAAAACCAGTCTGGTTTTACACTTCTGATTGCTCGTCATTAACCGCTGCTAGAAAATAAGTGAGGACTTTGGGGGAAGGTCCGCTCTGGACCCAACTGTGATGCTTCATAGTCAGATAGGCAGCAGGCACTTACTGGCTAGGTTTACATTGGAAGAATGGATAGATGAGTGTGGTACCATAGGGTTGCCAATGCCTATGGAATCAAACCCAAGCAACATTCTGTACCTTTGGGCGAGGAGGGAAGCAAATCCTAATAAAAAAGCTGGTAAGGTTGCTCTTCATGCTTATAACCACTGTGAACTATTTTGATGTGAAGAACAGTGCCTCTGCTGTAAAAGCAAGTGATAAAGATTTGACTTCATTGTAAAAAAAAAAGTATAGTTTCTATGATAGACTTTTTCAGATAGATCCAGCCTCGCAAATCTCCACTGTGTAGATCTTGCCAGAATTGTACTTTCATTCCTATCTTTGCTTTGTTCCCTATTAGTTCGTATTTGTGTGACGTAACTTTGAGATCAGAAGATGGAAAAGAATTCATCTGCCACAAATGTGTGCTATGTGCTAGACTCGGTAAAGATGGCTGTTTTCTCACGTGTCTGTATTTGTATGTTTGTGTTTGTATTTCTGTTCAAAAATATTTTATGAATGACATTTCTTTTCTTCTAGAGTATTTTCACAGCATGCTGAGTAACGCCTGGATTGAGGTATTTATAATTGTGCAGTATGGGGAGAGAGCGGGAATATGGTATTGAGATAGAGGATCAGCCATTATCATATTGAATGGCGGAGCAGGCTCGAAGGGCCAAATGGCCTACTCCTGCTCCTATTTTTTTCCTATGTTTCTATGCTTTACTGTGAAATGAAACCTAGTTAGGGTGGAAGCCATTGAAAGTGGGCATTATTGCTCTGAATTATTAGAAATTTCAAATAAAAATAGTCTGATGGTGTCCATCAGCACTTTTTATAATAAGTTTAAACATTTTCCATAGCTAAATATTTTGTATAGCACAAAATAGATAAATGATTACTCCAAAAAGAGTAGACCGTACCTCATGTATTTATATGCTAATGTAATGTCCCGTTTGATAATCTTAACACTGAGGGAAGATTTCAATGTGCAGCATTCTAATTGTATTGTAAATTGAGATGTTTTGTACTCCGGCATCTATATTCTGTTTTTCTTCTGAATATTATAATTTTGTTAGTTATAATATTTGTAATTTTGAAAGGTCGAAGGCTATTACAGTTCTTGCTGGTTAAAGGAATACTACTGTTTTAGGTTGACACAAATTTACACAGCATTGCTCCTTTTAATAACTTTCCTCCTATGTATTAATTAACCATAAACATCTGAACACATTTGCTAACTGCACATACAAATACAGGACAATATGTCTTCTACTCCAACTTAGTAATTTGAGAGGAAATGATAAACATCAGATACTGAAGCATAATTGAATGTGATTAATCTTAAAGTTGACTTTATTGTCCTTTCTACCTTTTCCCCTTACTCTTCACTGTTCACCTCTGCAATTCTTGTGTTTAGGCCTCTTGTTGCACAGCATTGGAAATGCCCATCCATTCTGACATTTTGGAGGTTATTTTGGATTATATCTACACAGGTGAAGCTCCAACTGTTAAAGGTCAGAACTACATGTTCCATGTCTTATGAATCATATTACATTATGCAAATGCATAAGGCTGATTTTAAGTCTCCCTTTCCTTATCCCCCCTCCCAATAGTTTAGTGCATGATGTTACAAAGTATTGCAAAGTAGTTACAACACAAACAGGCCATTTGGCCATATAGATCCACGCTGGTGTTTGTGCTCCACACCAGCCTCATCCCACCCTTCTTCGTCTAAGCCCATCAACATATCCTTCTATTCCTTTCTCCCTCATGTGCTTATCTAGCTTCCCCTTAAATCTATGTTATGCACCTCAGCTACTCCTTGCGGCAGCGAGTTCCACATTCTAACCACTCTAAACAACAACAACCTGTCTTTATATACCGCCTTTAATGTCGTAAAACGTCCAAGATGCTTCACAGGAGTGTTATCAAACAAAATTTTTCACTGAGCCACGTAAGGAGATATTGGGGCAGATGAAAGGTAGGTTTTAAGGAGCGTCTTAAAGGAGGAAGGAGAGGTAGAGCAGCGGAGAGGTTTAGGGAGGGACTTACTGAGCTTAGGGCCTAGGCAGCTGAAGGCACGACTGCCAATGGTGGAGCGATTAAAATCGGGAATGCACAAAGCTGGAATTGGATGAGCGCAGATATCTCGGAGGGTTGTAGGGCTGGAGGAGGTTACAGAGATAGGGAGGGGCGAGGCCATGGAGGGATTTGAAAACAAGAATGAGAATTTTAAAATCGAGGCATTACTTAACCGGGCACCAATGTAGGCCAGCGAGCACAGGGGTGATGGGTGAACAGGACATGGTGCGAGTTAGGACACGGGCAGCAGAGCTTTGGATGACCAAGTTTACGGAGGGTGGAAGATGGGAGGCTGGCCAGGAATGCGTTAGAATAGTCAAGTCTAGAGGTAACAAAGGCATAGATGAGACTGGGTAAAGAAGATTCTTCTGAATTCCTTATTGGATTTATTTGTGACTATCTTATATTTATGACCCCTAGTTCTGGTCTCACCTGCAATTGGAAACATCGGGCTCGATTTTCCAAGCCCCAAGGAGGTGGGATTGGAGGCGGGAGTGGTGGGAAAATTGCAGAATCGGGGAGCAGGAACCCATCCCGCCCCCAACCCGCTTCCGTGCCAATGTCCCAGGAAGCGGGTACCCGACCTGTGCTGGGAGACGCCGCCCCAAGGCGGGAAGGGGATTAGTGCCAATTAACTGCCTGTTAACAGGTAGTTAACGGGCAGTTTTTTGCCTAATCCCTATTTTTAGCCCTGAAGTGTGGGCTGTCCGACGGCTCCGAACCACGCCAAGTTAGCGAGGTGGACCGTTGGTCTGCAGGGGTTGGAGGAGTCGAGATGTCCGTTGTGCAGGTGAGTGATGGGTGCATGTGTGCAGAGGTAAGTGTGTGAGCTAAGTGTGAAGTGTTTTAATAAGTTTTACTTACCTTTACTTTCTCCTGCAGGCTTCCTTCCTGCAGTTCTCGGGTGTCCCTCAGCTCACCGGCACAGAAAGCAGAATGGCCGCTGAACTGTCAAAAGTTGCAGCCTCTGCTTTCTGGTCTGGAGAGTTCTCTAACTGAGCCTGAGTAGAAAGACTCAAGTTAGAAGACAGATTCAGTGTTTGACAGCTTCACAGAGCTGTCAAACGCTGATTTTTCATCTGTCAAAAGCTCTTGACAGATGAAATGTCAATCGCTGACGTCACCAGTAACCAGGTGTCCCTTAATTGGCCTGCTGAGCCCGCTAGGCGGGCTTAACAAGGTCAATCAAGGGAAAATAGCGTGGGTTGGCCACAAGTCGATGGAGGCGGAACTACAACCCAAAAAGTGGGAGTCCCTCCTCCATAAGCTCCCCATTGACAAAATCGAGCCCATCTTCTCTGCGTCTACTCTATCAAACCTTTTCATAATCTTACCTCAATCAGGTCACCCCTCAGTCTTCTCTTTTCGAGAGAAAAGAGCCCCAGCCTGTTCAATCTTTCCTGATGGGTATAACTTTTCAGTTCTGCTGTCATTCTAGTAAATCTCTTTTGGCACCCTCTCCAGTGCCTCTATATTATTTTTATAATATGGAGACCAAAACTGTGCACAGTGCTTTAAGTGTGGTCTAACCAAGGTTCTATACAAGTTAAACATAATTTCTCTGCTTTTCGATTCTGTCCCTCTAGAAATGAACCCCAGTGCTTTGTTTAACTTTTTATGGCCTTATTAACCTGTGTTGCTACTTTTAACGATTTGTATATCTATACCCCCAGATCCCTCTGTTCCTCTACCCCATTTAGACACTTACTTTCCGAGATGTATGTGGCCCCCTTAACAAAATGTATTACCTCGCACTTATCTATATTGAAGTTCATTTGCCAATTACACGCCCATTCTGCAAGTTTATTAATGTCTTCCTGTATTTTGTCACAGTCTTCCTCTGTATTAACTGCTACCCCCAATTTGGAGTCATCCACAAATTTTGAAATTTACTTCCGAATCCCGAGTCCAAATCGTTTATGTAAATAGTAAACAACAGTGGTCCCAGCACCGATCCTTGTGGAACACCACTTTGCACCATTTGCAAATCTGAGTAACTACCTTTAACCTCTACTCCTCTCTATTTTCTGTTTTGTAGCCCGCTTGCTATCCATTCTGCTACTTGTCCCCTGACTCCACATGTTCTGACCTTAGTCGTAAGTCTACTATGCGGTACCTTATCGAAGGCTTTTTGGAAATCCAAATATATTATGTCTACTGCATTACCCTTATCTACCCTTTCTGTTCTTTTTCGAAGAATTGTTCTAAGCCATGCAGGACAAAATGTCCCAGTATATAGGCATAGACATTTGAAGAAGACAGGATCTTGTCTGCTGTAATTTCCTTTAAGGTAAAACAGCCTACCAACACTCACTGGGCTCATGCTTGAAGAATGGCCAATTAATTCGGATAGTTGGAGGGTAACTTTCCCTGTGGAACTGTAACACAAAAAGAGTCAGCAAAACATTAATCCTTTCAGGATCACCAATCCATATTTTGGTTTAAGCAGATTGCCCTAAGCCACTGTTTACAGTATGGTTTTTTTTATTGTTTTTTCAAAAAAATGCTCTTGAGATTGCAATGCACTATGGCCTTATGCTCTAATACTTGAGCAAAAACAAACACTGACATCTACAATGAAGCAAATTTTTGGGGTGATATTTTACCTCAAAGTGGCTGCCCTGGCTATTGGGACAGGCATCTTTGGATTGTTTCTGAGGCTGGAGCTTTGAATCATGTAATTTGGGTTCTTAGCATCTCCTTCGCTTTCTGTGAAAGACTAACCATTCATTGCAGGGTAAGTTTTTAAAATTTGATATTTTCTAGGCAATATATAATACCTTTGGCAGTTTGGGTTCTCTGCACTGGCAGCAAGCACAGGCCCATTTTTGTACCAATTTGAAGAGCACTTTCTACTGCACCACTGCAACATTTTTATTTCCCACTGCAATCATCCTTGTCATCGCTCAGTAAGATTGCCAGTTTGTGCTGCATAGTGACCTTTTTTCCTACTGTGGGTTCATAGACAAACCAAACTGAGCTAAGTCATAAGAACATAAGAAATAGGAGCAGGAATAGGCCACTTGGCCCCTCGAGCCTGCTCCGCCATTCAATAAGATCATGGCTGATCGAGGGCTCAAAGCCATTTCCCAGCCTGCTCCCCATAACCCTTCACTCCCTTATCTTGCAAAAATTTGTCTATCTCCACTTTAAATATATTTAATGACCCAGCCTCCACAGCTCTCTGGGGCAGAGAATTCCACAAATTTACGACGCTCTGAGAGAAGTTGTTCCTCCTCATCTCAGTTCTAAAAGGGCGACCCTTTATTCTGAGACTGTGCCCCCGAGTTCTAGATTTACCCATGAGGGGAAACATCCTCTCTGCATCTACCCTGTCGAGCCCCCTCAGTATCTTGTATGTTTCGATAAGATCACTTCTCATTCTTCTAAATTCCAATGAGTATAGGCCCAGCCTGCTCAACCTTTCCTCATAAGCCAAACCCCTCATCTCTGGAATTAACCTAGTGAATTGTCTCTGAACTGCCTCCAATGCAAGTATATCCTTCCTTAAATAAGGAGACCAAAACTGTACGCAGTACTCAAGGTGTGGTCTCACCAATACCTTGTTCAGTTGTAGCAGGACTTCCCTGCTTTTATACTCCAACCCCCTTGAAATAAAGGCCAACATTCCATTTGCCTTTTTGATTACTTGCTGTACCTGCAAGCTAACTTTTTGTGTTTCATGCACAAGGACCCCCAGGTCCCTCTGTACTGTAGCATTTTGTAATCTCTCTCCATTTAAATAATAGTTTGCTTTTTTATTTTTCCTGCCAAAGTGGATAACCTCACACTTTCCCACATTATACTCCATCTGCCAAATGTTTGCACACTCACCTAGCCTGTCTATATCCCTTTGTGGATTTTTTGAGTCCTCTGCACAACTTGCTTTCCCACCCATCTTTGTATCATCCGCAAACTTGGCTACATTACACTTGATCCCTTCATCCAAGTCATTAATGTAGATTGTAAATAGTTGGGGCCCCAGCACCGATCCTTGTGGTACCCCACTAGTTACCGTTTGCTAACCAGAAAATGACCCATTTATCCCGACTCTCTGCTTTCTGTTAGTTAGCCAGTTCTCTATCCATGCTAATATATGACCCCCAATTCTGTGAGCTCTTACCTTATGCAGTAACCTTTTATGTGGCACCCTATCGAATGCCTTCTGGAAATTCAAATACACCACATCCACTGGCTCACCCTTGTCCACCCTGCTTGTTACATCCTCAAAGAACTCCAGCAAATTTGTTAAACATGATTTCCCTTTCCTAAAACCATGCTGACTCTGTTTGACTGCAGTATGTTTTTCTAAATGCCCTGCTACTGCTTCCTTAATGAAGGACTCCAGCATTTTCCCAACGACAGATGTTAGGCTAACTGATCTATAGTTTCCTGCTTTCTGTCTCCCTCCTTTCATAAATAGGGGTGTTACATTAGCGGTTTTCCAATCCGCTGGGACCTCTCCAGAGTCTAGGGAATTTTGGTATATTGCACCATCTCTGCAGCCACTTCTTTTAAGACCCTAGGATGCAGGCCATCTGGTCCAGGGGACTTGTCGTCTTTTAGTCCCATTATTTTACCGAGTACTATTTTATTAGTGATAGTGATTGTCTTTAGTTCCCCACTCCCTGTGGCTCCTTGATTATCCATTATTGGGATGTTGTTAGTGTCTTCTACAGTGAAGACAGATGCAAAATATTTGTTCAGTGTCTCTGCCATTTCCCCATTCCCCATTATTAATTCCCCAGTCTCATCCTCTAAGGGACCAACATTTACTTTAGCTACCCTCTTCCTTTTTATATACCTGTAGAAGCTCTTACTATCTGTTTTAATGTTTCTTGCCAGCTTACTCTCTCAATTCATCTCTTTTTTTAGTCATCCTTTGCTGGTTTTTAAAAATTTCCCAATCCTCTGGTCTCCCACCAATCTTGGCAACATTGTATGCCTTCATTTTCAATTTGATACCATCCTTTACTTCCTTAGTTAGCCACGGATGGTGCTCCCTTCTTTTAAAATCTTTCTTTCTCACTGGAATATATTTTTGTTGAGAGTTATGAAATATCTCTTTAAATGTCCGCCACTGCATTTCAACTTTCTTACCCTTTAATTTGTTTTTCCAGTCCACTTTAGCCAGTTCTGCCCTCATGCCATTATAATTGCCTTTGTTTAAGATTAGGACACTGGTTTGGAATACAACTTTCTCACCCTCCAACTGAATTTTAAATTCAACCATGCTATGATCACTCTTTCCTAGAGGATCCTTTAATATGAGATCATTTATTAATTATGTCTCATTACATAGTACCAGAACCAAGATAGCCTGCTCCCTAGTTGGTTCCATTACATACTGTTCTAGGAAAACATCCTGGATGCACTCAATGAACTCCTCCTCCAGGCTACCATGGCCAATTTGATTTGTCCAATCAATATGGAGATTAAAATCACCCATGATTATTACCATACCTTTTTTTTACAGGCCTCCATTATTTGTTGATTTATACTCTGTCAAACTCATTTCATGTGTGATGTTTACAGCCAGCAGAGAGAGGATCAATCTGAGCTAGATTCAAACATAGATCTCAAAGTGTATTCATCCATTGTATCATCCAGTTGAAAATGAAAAGAAAGACTTGCATTTATATAGCGCCTTTCACGACCACCGAATGTCTCAAAGCGCTTTACAGCCAATGAAATAATTTTGAAGTGTAGTCACTGTTGTAATGTAGGAAAGTTAAATATTTATGTTTTTTTTCCCCACAGCAAAATTTGATTGAGCTTATTGGGCTTTATGTCTGTTTCTTCTGCCTGGTGTTGAGTGAAATGCACATAAAACCATTTCAGTTGCAGACATTTCAACAAAATAATGATTTCATCAATAGTTAACAGCAGTAGCTCTTAAAACTGCTTAGAGTACCTTTCATGCCACGTGAACAAATGCAAGTATGTATTGCTGATGTGAAGAGTTGTCTCAGTTATGCTGTAGTTTGCAGACATTTTTTAGTGTTGATAACGAATACAAATTATCGTATTCTATATTTTTTCCCATAGAATCGCAGGATGTGGAGTTTATTTGTAATGTGCTTGTGGTGGCCGATCAGCTTCTTATCAGTCGTCTCAAGGAGATTTGTGAAGTGGCCATTACAGAAAAATGTGAGGTTTTTTACTTACTTTTGCAGTATCAATGTGTAGGAGATGCAGAGCCAACTGCATGAAGACTGAGTACTTTGCAAAGGGAAGCCTTAACAGGCTGTGGCAGAAATTGTATGCATGGCGGCTTAACATTACTGCTGTCACACAAATATTTGCACATCTTAGCTGCCATGTTGAGGTTTCCAGATCTGATTGGCAAAGGTCTCACAGTATTGTTTAGGTTGAATTACTGTATCACTGGGCTATGAACTGAAATTTTGCTAATTGATTATTTTTAGATTTAAAAAAATTAATTCTTGGGACAGTGGATGCTAAGGGAATCGAGGGATATGGGGATAGTGTAGGAAGGTTGAGTTGAGATAGATGATCAGCTATAATCTTATTGAATGGCAGAGCAGGCTCGAAGGGCTGCATGGCCTACTCCTGCTCCTATTACTTATGCTCTTGTGTGGGCGCAGCTGGCAAGGCCGGCATTTATTGCCATCCCTAGTTGGCCCAGAAGGTAGTGGTGAACTACTTTCTTGAACCACTGCAATTCTTTGTAGTGATTTGATACAATTGTGTGGCTTGCTAGGCCACTTCAGAAGGCAGTTAAGAGTCAACTACGATGGTGTGCCGCTGGAGTTACATGTAGGCCAGACTGGGTAAGGACGGCAGGTTTCCTTCCCTTAAAGACATTAGTGAACTACAGGAAACTTTTGATTAACCGGCCCCTAAATAACCGGAAATGTCGGTTAACTGGCAAAATTCAGGAGTCGGTTTCAGCTAACTTTTATTACTTGCACAGCAACAAATTGAGGAAGGCAAGGGTTTGGCTGCAGCTGTTGCTAAGCTACAGAGACGCTTGCAACTTCTGGACGTTGTTCTGAAGCTGTTGCTACAGGGTTTGTTGCTTCATACGGAGCTCTAAGGTCCGTATCTTTCACTATAGCGTTCGGTTATCTGGAATTGTTGCTGAACCGGCACCACGTCGGTCCCGTCCGTGCCAGATACCAGAAAGTTTCCTGTAGTTGCGTTTTTATGATCCAACAGCTTCATGGTCACTTTTATTGATGCTAACTTTTTATTTCTAGATTTTTAAAAATGGAATTGGAATTCTCAAACTGATCTGAACTTGCATTCTCTGGATTTCTAGTCCAGTAACATAACCACCACACAACCTTGCCTGCAGTTGGTAAAGATTACATTTTATTGGCAAAGTAATTTTGTTTCAGGATTGTTTTCTTTATACATCGTGTGTACAGACTTCTTAACAATTCAGGTATGGTTGATTACACCATTGAAATCCAAAACTGCACAGATGTTTAGGAATCGAATGGTAAATAGAAAGATAAACTTTTCAAAGTTAATTTTTAAAAAAAACCAAAATGAGTGTTGTCATGTAGTGCGTTGATGGTACAATAAACTATGCAAAGGTACAGCACACCAAGCTACAAAATGTTAGGATGCACGTTGACTTCCACATGACCAGTTTCTGATTTCAGGCATCCTTCCTGCCTTCCTGCGTGAAGCACAGAGTGGAGGCCAGCGGCATTAACACGGAGAAAAGAAACATTTTATTTGGGCATAAGTGAATGTTACTGAGTAACAGAAGCTTGAAAAGCTGCTGCTCTTTTGGATAGGGCAATACACAATGAAACCAGAAGTAAAATGAGAAAATATAAAAATTGGCTTTCAAAAAAGTGTTTGAAAATAGCCATCAGTTCTTTTTAGCTCAAATAAATTTTAAAGCTTGCTCCATTTCCTCAAATATTTATAATTGATAAATTAAATTATGCCATAAGTTTTAGTGAGACCTGAAAGCACCAATTACTTAGCTGCCTGAAATTGCTTTTATCACCATTTCAGTAATAGTTTTAAGAAAGAATGGGATTCCAAAATAATTTTGTCTCCCTCTAAAAGACGGAAGCTAAATTTTGTTTTTTTTATTCATGTTTCTCTAGATTTACACCTGCATAAACTTGACTTGTATTCCCTTGAGTTTAAAAGGTTGAGGGGAGATCTAAACAAAGGCCTAGAAATTCATTAAGGCGCTGCCAGCTTTACGCCCAGTTAACGCCTAAAGGGTGATTTTGCGCCAAAAATGAGTGTGCGCAGATATTCAGCGCAGCGGTATTGGCGGCGGTAGCCGTTAGCGCGGCGCCGGCACCGATGACGTCATCGGTGTGCGCAGTACCCCGGTTCCGCCCCGAAACCGCGCCGATCCCCATATTTAGTTGCGGCCGCCTCCTCCGAAGCGGCCGCAAACAGCGACCAGAAAACGGGGCCGTCCTGCTGCCTTAGTGGGGCGCTTTAAAGCGGAAGGTGCGGCCGGCCGCTTTTGCGGCGGCCGCCTGCCCACACCTCCTTCCCCGGCCTCCTCCACCCCCCCCCCCCCCCCCCCCCCCCCCCGTGGCATTGCCGGCTGCTTTCCGCGAGCCCGGCACTTCTCTGTGGTGCTTGGCTCATTTGCCGGCACTATCCAGCGGCGATCTCCCCGTTGCAGGCAGCTCCCCCTTAAGAGAAGGAGGAGGCCTGCAGTACCGCAGCCTGCCGCTGCGCAGCGCCTGGTGCAGCGGCGCCAAGAGCGCTGATATTCAGTGTCAGCGCACCAAGCGGAGGCGGGCACACCCTGGTATAGCGCCCGCTTCCGAATTGGGGCGCTAACAATGAATATCTGACGATCGCTATAGGCTTCCCGCCCAGTGCTAACTTTTGGGCGCTAGCCAGCTGGCGGGGCCATAGTGAATTTCTAGGCCAAAGTGTTTAAAGTGATAAAGGGAATCAATCAATAGGGTAGATACAGAGAAACTATCTCCTCTGGTGGGAGAATCCCGAACAATGGGGCATTCTTAAAATTAGAGCTAGTCAATTTAGGAGTGAAATCAGGAAGCACTTTTTCAGAAAAAGGGTAGTGGAAATCTGGACCTTTTGCACAAAAGGCTGTGGATGCTGGATCAATTGAAATTTTCAAGCCTGAGCGCGATAGATAAGGACATTGAGGAATGTGGAGCAAAGGCGGAGTTGAGATACAGATCATCCATGATCTAATTTAATGGTGGAACTGGCTTTAGGGGCTGAATGGCCTATTCCTGTTCCTATATTGCCATGTTTCCTTGAATGTTAACAGTTAACCATGTTTGTTCTGTTTTCAGTAACTTTGAAAAATGCTTCAGAACTTTTGGCGTTTTCTGCAATGTACAACGCTGAACAGTTAAAACTGTCTTGCCTGCAATTCATAGTTCTCAATATGGCAGCTTTGCTTGAAGCAAGGTAAAAGCAGTTGTCTCTAGATTTACTACCCCACCTAGAATTTGTATCCACTTTTAGAAATAATTTGCTACATTTTGGACATGAAAAATGTTGATATGTTTCAAACGTCAGCTTGATATTTATGCTGTTCTGTTCCACCATTGGAGACCAACCTTTCAGCCATTGACCCCTTTCTTCTGGAGCTATATTTCAAAACCACATTGCCTTCCTCCCTTAACTTCAAAAGCCTCTTAAAAATGCACGTCCTCAGCATACCTTTGATCATACTTTCTCCCCTTGTAAAGGACTCTAAGATCACCTACACAATGAGCTCTGTATAAATGCATTTTGTTGTTTATATTTTCTGAGGATTTTTTAAACTATTATTGGCACTATTATTATGCAGCTTAGTGTTTCTTTTGAGCTCATTTTTGTAGTGGCAACAAGAACTGATGGTGGGCCAGGGTTGTATTGGGGCTTGCTGTCTTGAAAATGATTTTTTTTATAAGAACGAATAATGCTATAATGTGTGTGTATATAATGCATGCGTGCATTATACATTCTTTGGTGACAGGGTTGATGAGGGAAATGCAGTGGATGTGATGTATATGAACTTTCAGAAAACCTAGGAGACTAATAGAGCATATTAGATTAAAAACTGTTAAGGGAGAAAACAGAGCAGGAGTTTAAGGGCAGTTTCTGAGAGTGGTTGGAAGTGGGTAGTGGTGTCCCACCGGGTTTTGTTCTAAGTCTACTTCTTTTCACTGTGGCCATTTAGGACTGAGATAAGGAGAAATTTCCTCGCTCAATGAGTTGTGAATCTTTGGAATTCTATAGCCGAGGGCTGTGGATGCTGAATTGTTGAGTATATTCAAGGCTGAGATCGATAGATTTTTGGACTCTAGGGGAATCAAGGGATATGGGGATTGGGCGGGAAAGTGGAGTTGAGGTCGAAGATCAGCCATGATCTTATTGATCGAGGAGCCATGTATGGCCTACTCCTGCTCCTATTTCTTCTGTTCTTATGTAATCATTATAGTTTGAGGGAAAGCAGAGTATGGAAGAGCAGAAGGAATTGCAAGTTCAGGTTCAGAAGACATTAAAAGCAGCACCACAAGTGGATAAGACCACTTAAAATAAGCTAATGGAATACTGGGTTATATGGCAAGAGGTATAGAATATATAAATTGATATCAGTAAAATGATGAAAGGAGTCATCAATAATGCCATCAAGCTATACCTAGTCACCAATAACCTGCTCACTGCTGTTCAGCTCGGGTTTTGCCAGAATCACTCGGCTCCAGACTTCATCACAGCCTTGATCCAGACATGGACGCAGGAAGAGAGGTGAGAGTAGTTGCTTTCGACATCAAGGCAGTATTCAACTGAGTATGGCACCAAGGAGCCCTAGCAAAACTCTAGTCATTGAATGTCAAAGGAAAAGTACTCCAATGGCTGCAGTCATGCCCGATGCAAAGAAAGATGGTCGTGGTTGTCAGATGCCAGTCATCCACAGTCCTCAGCTCAACCATTGTCAGCTGCTTCATTAATGACTATCCTTCCAATATAAGGTCAGAACTGGCCTGTTTGCTGACTATTCCATAATGTTCAGCTCCATTCACAATTCTTCTGATCATGAAGTGACAAGGACACCAAGCAAATTAACTGCTCTGTCTTGGATGGTGTTGAGCTTCTCTGGTGTTGCCAGCCAACAACAGGATCTGGGCTGGCAAGTGTTGGAAAGCATTTACGCCATAGAAGTTGTATGCAATGACCATCTCGAATAAGAGAAAGCCCAGCCACCTTCCCTTGACCTTCAATGGCACCACCATTGCTGAGACCCCATCATCAACATCCTGGGGTCATTACTGACCAGAAACTGAAGTGGAATAGCCATACCAACATAGTAGCTACAAGGGCAGGACAGAAGCTGGGTATTCCACAAAGAGTGGCACAGGTGCTGACTCCTCAAAGCCTCTCCACCATCTACAAGGCTAAAGTTAGGAGTGTGATGGACTACTCGCCACTTTCCTGAATGGGTGCAGCTGCTGTGACAGCTGAGAAGTTCAACACCATCCAAGACAGTGCAGTTAATTTGCTTGGTGTCCTTGCTACTGGACTCAGTATCCACCCCTGCCACACTATGGCTGCAGCATGTGACATCTACAGCATGCACTGTAGCAACTGACCAAGGTTACTTCGACAGCACCTCCCTTCGCAGCAATCTCTACCACCAAGAATAACAAGAGCAATGAGGACACGATCACCTCCAAATCACACACCATGCTAACTTGGACATACACCATTCTTTCATCATCACTGGGTCAGAATCCTGGAATTCCCTACCCAATACCATTGTGGGAGCACCATCACCACAAGGACTGCTGCTGTTCTAGGAGGCCCACCACCGCCTTCTCAGGGCTGCTAGGAATGGGCAATAAATGTGCGTTGCCGGTGTTGCCCACACACCAAGAAAAATTTAAAAATCATGTAATCGTGAACCTTCTATAAAACCTTAGAATGGCTGCAGTTGGAGTACTGTGTGCACTTTTGGGATCCGCACTATTGGAAGGAAATTGAAGCAATAGAAAGGGTACAACATAGAATTACTCGGATGCTGCCTGGTATGAGGAAATACAAATATGCAGAAAGGCTTGAAAAATTGGGACTGTTCGTTCGAGCAAGAGATTGTGGGGTAATTTGGTAGAGGTATTTAAGATTATGAAGGGATGGAACAGGGTAAGTGGAGGCAGACTATTAGCATTTTTAACAGAGAATTGTGAGGCTGTGGAATACATTACTGGAATTAGTGATTGAAGCAGAGACCCTGAGGCAGATTTCCCCCCTACCCCCTCGTGTAGTTATCCGGCAACTAGGTAGCACCCGATAGTGCCGACAAAAGACCTGGCCCATTTTGAGGGCTGGGTCTCATTACATAGGGCTAGCGGGCAGAAAACAAATATCCCAGGGCAACCCACTGGTTCCACACAGCTGCAATATTGGGCAGCCCGATCAGTATCCAGGCCTGGGAAATGGTAAGGCTGCGGCGGGGTGGGATTTGTTCTCTGGAGGGAAGGGGACCTGACATGAAAGCAGCTTAGGTTGTTTTGGTGGAGCCCCTGGCGGAGTACTCTTGCTCCTCGAAAATAAATGGAAGCTTACCTTCTGGGCTTCTTTTCAGCTGGACCGCCAGCTAAAACTGTGCGGAGCTAAAACTGTGCGGAGTGTGCACAGTGCACGCTTTGCCTACTTGAGTCCTAAAATGGCAACCCGGGTCCTATGTAAGCCATAGGATCCCAATTTGCATATTGAAAGGACCTTCCACCTAACTCCGGTGGGCTGTTCGGCCACCCAGCGGTAGGCCCTGAGGAATATAGTGTTGACCACACCGTCCGAAACGGAGCAGTAAGTCATACCCTACCGTTTTAGGGTGCTACCTTTTCGTTTCCACTGGGCAGGAGGCCTCAAAATCTTCCCCCCCATGGCAACATTTAAGAATGTTAAGTTAGATAAGTGATTGAAGGAAATGGGATAAAAGAGGAGAAATTGCGGGCATGTGGGATTAGGACTACTGGGAGTGTGGAGCATAAACACCAACACAGACTTGTTGGGCCAAAAGCATGTTATATCCATTTTGTCAATGTTCAAGTTTTTGTATCCATTCATTCTGTTTTTTCTTCAATCTAATTGATGAATAATGAAAGCAGAAGTTTGTCCTGAATCACATTCATCTGGAGAAAAAAATTGAGATACAGCTGCCATGATGGTTCCTCAACTACTCCATTTTATATATATAAAAAATAAAATTAAAGATGAACCAAAAAAATCTCAAACTTGGCTACAACTTTTCCTTCCTCTCCCACAAACAGCTCTGCATGTTCTATCAAGACTCTGAACATCCCTATCTCCAGGTGCATCCTCCCCCTATACTTAATGATCGCCAACTGCCTCCAAACCTCGGATGCGAATACCAGTTCCATCCCATGGCATATTCTGATAATTCCCTAGTGAGACTATTACGCCAAAATTTACACCGCCCCTGTAACGTGGAAAAATGTCCCAGGGTGCTTCAGAGGTATAATCAGACAATACTAGACGCCAAGCCAAAGAAGGAGTTATTAGGATAGGACGACAAAAAGCTTGGTCACGGGAGGTTTTAAAGAGGGTCTTAAAGGTGGAGAGGCGGAGGAAATTCAAATGCGTGGAACCTATCGGGGTGGGCGGGTGATGCACAAGAGGCCAAAATTGGAGGAAGGCAGAGTTCTGGAGATGCTTGTAGAGTTGGAGGATACTGCAGATATAGGAAGGGAGTAGATCACACAGGATTTGAGCATGAAGGTGAGAATTTTAAATTGGAGGCCCCTCCTTTCTCGACTGTGCCTTCAGCCATCTAGGCCCACACTCTTGAATTCCTTCTCTACATGCCTCCACCTCTTTACCACTGTCTCCTCCTTAAAACCCTCCTCTCTGACCTAGCTTTTGGTTATCCCTCCTAAACGTCCTTTGGCTCAGCGTCCATTTTTTTGATTACAGTGACAAAAAAATAATGGGTTAAGTAATGTGTGCATGTTTGTCGTCTTGAGATGTATGTTGTCAAAATATAAACTAATATGTTTAGATTTGGGTTTAACAGTTTGGAAAAATTATTTAAGCCATTAAAATGTAATGTGAATAAGAAGTCATTGTTCAGTATCTGTTTTGACATATGCATACCTAAAGAAAGATGAATATTGAACATTGCTACGGATTTTTATTTCAGATCTCTGGACATTCTCAGTGATGAAGTGCTGAAGGAGCTGTCAGTCGCTTATAGGAATATGGTAAGAATTCTCAGACCTACTAGATATAGCATTAACTGCAACACAAGCTAAAATTCCGAAGCCTCCTTATTGAATTGGAGTGATTTCTCTCCTAGTCTTTGATATACTGACTTGAAAGTTAATGTACACACTATTTTAAAGGGTAATGCTGGTAATGCATTCCCTGTGGGAGCTGTTTGCCATTTGTACAGGTGACGTGTAGTATCTGTATAGAAAGCCTGTGCTATGATGCTACTGTTGTAGTTATATCGTGGAATATAAACAATTAAGAAAGCAAGAAGTTCCATTTATATAGCGCCTTTCAGGATGTCCCAAAGTGCTTCATAGCCACTTGAGTACTTTTGAACTGTAGCCACTCTTGTAAACTAGGGAAATGTGGCAGCAGCAATGAGATAAATGACCAGATAATCTATTTTAGTGGTGTTGGTTAAGGGATAATTGTTGGCCATAACACACAGAGCCCCCCTTCTCTTTCAATAGTGCCATAGGATCTTTTACATCTGCCTGAGAGGACAGATGGGGCCTCGGTTTAATGTCTCATCGGAAAGATGACACCTCTGACAGTACAGCACTCCTTCAGTTCCACACTGAAGTATCAGCCTAATTTATGTGCTCAAGTCTCTGGAGGAGTGGGGCTCGAACGCATAATCTTCTGTCCCAAAGGCAAGAGTGCTACCACTGAGCCAAAGCTGAAATTTAAAATTAATACCATCTTCATCATCAATCCACATTATCCTGTTCTGAAATATCATTGGCTCTCTCTGCTGGCATTCTATCCCGTTTCCAGCACAGATATATAAATGTTTGTCACTAAGTTAATCTGTACAACACTACAAGGGAACCTTTGATTGGATTCCATGCAGTTTATTTTTATATACATTGATCATATGGTTACTACAAATTTCTCTTTTTTAATTACTTTATTTATTTTGGTTTAAACAGAGTCTCCAGAAAATTATAAGAATAAATCTATTGTGTTCTTTTGCAAATGATTCTATTATTTCATGAGCAGCTGTATCCATTATTTTATGAGACATTTTAAAATGTAACTTTAATGTGTATGCTCATCATAAGTTATTTTTTTTAAATAGGGTATCCATTTTGTTAATCCCACCAGTTCCACTCTTGTAGGTGCTTTCTATGCCAGTTGGAGCGATGGATGATAGCTGTATTGCTAATTTTTTTTTAAAGTACCAGCTGGTTTATAAGTCAAACCTTCATGTATGTTTTTATGGCCTGTAAACATGCAGGTGCTGTTTATTTGGTCTCATCACTTGGCCACATAGCAAAAAATCACAGGTGAAACTTTTACAACATTGGGATTTATTTGGTAGATTGGTAAAATTGCAATACTATTGATTATTACCACCAGCAATATCATATTAAGGGATAATTTGTTTTTATGTATTTGTTTGGTAAGTTTAGAAAGCTGAGTTTTGAAGTTTGCATTTTTAAATGATAGATTCCAGCCATGCAAAAAAGGATCATCACTCCTTATCCAGATGGCCCGGACATCAGTTTTCTGGATGAAGAGATTGATGATAACTCTGTGGCCAATAAAATTGAATTGGACATTGAGCAACTTTCCAAGTAAGTGACACTCCTTCTCCAGTTGAGATAATACCTGTGGGTTTCCCTCATCATCTGTGGTGTCTGAAAAGGGACAATGTTACTGTATTTCTACTCCGGTTGATTATGACTTCTGGTAAATCTGTTAATGTGCAAACTTGTTACTTGTTTCATAAACTGTTTAGATCAAATATTGGTAGGCAGCACCTACTTAAATTGTTGGGCACACTCTAAACCTGCCAGTTGGAAAAATAATTTTTGATCTGTTTTATTAGTGAAGACAATCATAACACACCTATGGCTGCAGTAAGTACAGATTGGTAATGGTCACCTGTTAGGATTGATCTGTGCACTCGGCCTGTGTATCATATGCCAGATAGTAATCTTCAGTGACTGGTTTAAAAAAAAACAAGCTGACAATTTGATTAATCTGTAATTTGCTGTAAATTTGTAAAATGGGAATGTTGACGCTGTTCTTGGCAACATCTTTGCAAGTGCATCTGTATAGGAGCAAATAGGATTCTAATGTTTTGTTGATACAGGTACAGTATTGGTAATTGTTGCTGTTTGCACATACATTTGTAAACCTGTTTCATGCTCAACACTATATAAGGAACTATGAGATTGCTGTTGGAGTTTCTCTTAAGGTAGGTAGTTGGATTCATTTCTGAGTTAGACCAGCTGAGGGAGCAGTGGCCTTAAGTTTAAATTTTACTGATTGCCACTGTTGTTTAACTTGAATTAGTAGCTATTCTTCTAGTACCACCAAATCTTCTAGGAATGTGCAAGAGTTAACAGATGAATGAGTTTCATGTACATGATAAAGCCAATTTTATAGGTCATTTTGTTAATTTAGGTTATTATGAAAAGGCAGTTATAAACCATAAGTAATGACTGGAATGTAGCTGTTAGTTCTTTTCGATCTGGTTTCAAGCCCAAATATTGGAAGACACTCACTTTTGTCTGTCTGAGTTTTTTGCCCATAGGGAAAACTGGTGACTGGTCTTTCTTGAGAGAGAGTGGCAATGTCTGCTGATGCATTCATGAAGTATCATTGATGTTAAATATCCTAACATTTTATGTAGACGCTGGTGTCCAATGACATGAAATACAATAGTAGGCACTGTACTGCACACTTGATATATGGTGGTGAGGAGGGAGGAGAAAGTTCATTGATTTATAAAGGTAGTTCTGCTAAAATGTTTACTCAAGATACCTTTAATCAGCAAGGGAGGACTGAGATAGATTAGTAAGTAATGTATTTCCCTTTGCAACATGTGATATGGTTTATGTGATACTTTATTAGAATGTTACTTCTCTAATTTGTGCAATTTTTTGTAATGGTATGGTTCCCTCTTTATTGAGCTCCCCTCCCCCTCCACTCTCCTTTTCCACAGATCTTATGGGCCACATGTCAGCTGTACCTTTTCCAGTGCTGCTAGTCAACTGATTCTCAGGATGTGCATGAGAACAGCTCAGTGATGATACCCTTTTATCCTTCATTGGACTCTGTTTATTTCCTTCTATGGGAAGCATCTACCCTCTGTTCAACAAAACTGAGAATGTGAACTCCTGTCCCCCCACTTTATACTGATGTTTCAACATACTGAGCCACTGCATTACAGTACCCAGTTTACATATAATACATTTTACACTGCAGAGAAAAATTAAGTACCTTCATAAGTGGAGTAAAGCAATGTGACACATATGTACATAAAATGCCATCCAGTGGTATGGGAACTGTCCTTGATAAACTGTTCTGGTATAATCTGATAGTCAAGGAATTGGTTCCCAAGTTATAGCTTAAACAGCATTGTATTAAAAACTTTTCAGAAATATCTGATGATGTATCTATCTGATTGGATAGCTATGCTGAAACCCTAGAAAGAAGGTAACTCTGGAATATATAGAAGACACCAGCTATTTGGGGGAGGGAGTCACTGACATTTTTTTGTTCCAAAATGTCTGAACTGTCAGATACCTCAGAATTCTGGTTATTTTCCACTTATGTTTGTTCGATGCACTGTCACTGGTAGAAGATCTTATCTATTCAATGAAGGTAAAGGGCATTCATTGAGGATACTTTTTGAGATATTGAATGTAGAAAGTTTCCTGCACATGGTGGAGAGAGAATAAAAATGTATTCTATTGGAGTAAGTTGTGCAGATTTATCTTGCTTCTATGACAAGTATCATATTAAACAATAAATGATAAATGTTCTGTTTATATTGCAAGCATGGTGTTTATAATATTTTAAAATAGATTAAATTAAATAATTTCTATGGGGATTCCCGTGAGGGTTGCTTTAATAGTACACATTTGCTAGATACCTTTCACTAGAGGAGATTGACATCTCAAAAAGTTTAATGAAGACTGGAAAGCAAAAATAACTAGTTTCTAGCTTTGTGACACAGCTCTAAAAATAATCTAAATTTAGCAATGTGTCTTTATCACTAAGTGTTTGTAACTGTGATTTGCTTCTTGTTTTACTTGAGGATTCAATGGTCTTCCATAATCCACCAGTAAGATAATGATTTATTAAACATTTAATTTGTATTTTTTTTAATGAAATCAATGTTAATTAGTTCCAGGGGCAAAAACTTAAATTAGCACTGTGATAAATGATTTGCTTCTGGTAGTTCCAAAGACCAAGTAGTTGTTGCAACTCTTCGCCTTTATATATTTAGGTGAGTGAATGTGGAGAAACCTAAATTTTATCTCTCTCTTTGTGTAAAACCAATCTTTGTAGTATAAAGCAAGAGGTAAATTTAAATTGTTTTTTTCTTCAGAGAAACGCTTCTCAAAAAGGCAAAAGCAAAGGCAAAAAAGAAGCAGAGACGACGCTCTGACAGTTCAGGAGGATATCATTTATCTGATCTCATTCAAAGCCCAACATCAACAGGTGAGCAAGCTACAGTGAGGTAGTGTAGTGGGGGGGTATAACGTAGACCTGGGCTGCTGATAGTTCATTAAACATCTGGTAGGTATATTTCCATTCAAAATTAGGACAGTTAGAATGGTATTTATACTGTAATTTATTGTCTGAGCATCTATGAATGAAGCATGGCATTATCACAGATGAAGCTTTTGTTACACAAAACTTTTGGGTGGGGCAGAAAGGGGTTGGGAAAAAGGGCTTGGTGGTAGTGCTGTGGGTTAGAATACTGTCCTTTCAATCTTGGAACCTGGGTTCCAATCCAACGCAAGGTGATGGGACTGTGCTGGAAGACCTGTGTGAGGACAGAGTCAGACTTGCTTGTGATGCCCTCCCCTGTTGAATGGCCTGTGAACACTTACTGAGGCTTACATGTGAATAGCCACTACAGTGAGGTGCCATAGACCAACTGGTCTTTGTGAACCATACCCCAACAATGAGTGCACACCTACAGAAGAGATGGGGAGAAAGTTGGCTTGAAGAAGAATGTCTCCTCTCTCCCACCTGCAGTGTTTCATCATTCTTTGAATATTAGCTGCCCTCACACACCATAATCCCTCCCTATCACCCCTTAAGGTGGTGATTGATTTTTTGGTTGGGGAATTTTGATTCTTTTATTTTGTACAGGATTAGCTTGATAGAACTAGGATGAGCAATGTTTCTGAGAATTTTTAAGAATTGGCTTGTATGGCTGCGGCAGAGATAAAATGGAAAAAAACAAATGCTGGAAATGCTCAAGCAGGTCAATCAGCATCTGAAATTGTAAACTATAGATCTTTCATCAGAACTGTGCATCTATTAGTACCTTTCTTTTCAAGTTTTCTCCTTCGACTTCTGAAGGCGCTGACTCTTGCTGGGATGTAGCTCCATAGGTGCCAGCAGCTCTCTGGTAAATGGCAGTACTTCATGCGTGAGCCTAGACATTCAGTTTGGGCAGGCTATTCATCATAGAGGGCATCACAGCTGAGCCTGATGCTCTTCTCATCCACTGTTCAAACATATGCACTTTCCAGAAGGATTTACTAATACTAAGCAGAGACCCGGGTGGCTTTTTCACCCCCTCCCACAACCCCAGATAGTGGAATCCCTTTCCACAGACTTGTAATTTGTTGCGAGACTTTCTACTTGGTACAGTTCAATGCTACATCATACAGTGCCTTTAGCTACTAGCCTGTGGGGAAGTATGATGATACTGTTTTATAGATTAAGGATTGAAATGAGCTCAAAGGGTTTTTAATGCAAGCAGATATCTTGTGGCATGGCTCATGTTGGAGGATCACCTTTATCTCTGCTATATCTCTCTGGCTCTTGCATATGTTCCTGTACTGCAGTATTCAATACCTATCACGCCTGGGGTATGCAAGAAGGTGGAAGGCAACACATACTGGTTTAGAGCTGGGGGTGAGGAGAGGCTGTCGGAGACTTGTAACATGGGCAGTTGAGAGAGAAGGTGGGACTGAGGGGTTAGGCCGAGGGGGATGGGTGTGGAGCAGGGAGAAGGACTGCAGTTGGGAGGAAGCAACTGATTGTGGTTGGAATGTGGGAGGGCTGGACATGTGGATTAATTCAGGGATGCCGTGTAGGAGAATCATAGAAATTTACAGCACAGAAGGAGGCCATTTGACCCATCGTGTCTGCCAACCGAAAGAGCTATCCAGCCTAATTCCACTTTCCAGCTCTTGGTCCGTAGCCCTGTAGGTTATGGCATTTCAAGTACATATCCAAGTACTTTTTAAATGTGATGAGCATTTCTGCCTCTACCACCCTTTCAGGCTGTGAGTTCCCGACCCCCACCGCCCTCTGGATGAAAAAAGTTCTCCTCAACTCCCCTCTAATCTTTCTACCAATTACTTTAAATCTATGCCCCTGGTTATTAACCTCTCTGCTAGGGGAAGTAGGTCCTTTACACACTATCTATGCCCCTCATAATTTTATACACCTCAATCAAGTCTCCCCTCAGCCTCTGTTCCAAAAAAAACAACCCCAGCCTATCTAATCTTTCCTCATAGCTAAAATTCTCCAGTCCTGGCAACATCCTTGTAAATCTCCTCTGTACCCTAGTGTTAATCACATTACATCTTTCCTGTAATGTGTTGGCCAGAACTGTACACAGTACTCTAGCTGTGGCATAACTAGTGTTTTATACAGTTCTAGCATAACCTCCCTGCGCTTATATTCTATGCCTCGGCTAATAAAGGAAAGCATCCCGTATGCCTTCTTAATCACCTTATCTACCTGTCCTGTTACCTTCAGGGATCTGTGGACATGCACTCCAAGGTCCCTCTGTTCCTCTACACTTCAGTATCCTACCATTTATTGGTATTCCCTTGCCTTGTTAGCCCTCTCCAAATGCATTACCTCACACTTCTCCGGATTGAATTCCATTTGAAACTTCTCTATCCACCTGACCAGTCCGTTGATATCTTCCTGCAGTTACAGCTTTCTTCCTCATTATCAACCACACGGCCAATTTTTCTATCATTTGCAAACCTCTTAGTCATGCCCCCTACATTGAAGTCTAAATCATTGATGTATACCACAAAAAGCAAGAGACCTAGTAGGGAACTCTGCGGAACCCCACTGGAAACATCCAGCGACCATTACCCTTTGCTTCCTGCCACTGAGCCAATTTTGGATCCAACTTGCCACTTTCCCTTGGGCTTGTACTTTTCTGATCAGTTTGGGAACACTCAAATTGTAGTCTGGAGCCTGGAGGAGCATTGCGGGTATCTGGGCTCTGGCACAACATGGGTGACGTTGGGGTGTGAGGTCAGGGAGCACTGGGGAAGGGAGGGAGGAGGCTGATGCCTGAAACTATTTGGCAACTTGGGACCATTCAAAGAAGTCTGAAGACTGAAGCGGCGGGTTTGAGGTTTGCAAGGAATCAGGAAGGAGGTTGGGGCACTGGGGGAGGCCAAACATTTTGGAGCATCAAGTAACTGAGAAGTCTAGGGTTTGCAATTTATGTGTAATACAAGAAGCTGGGGTCTGGAAAAACTGAGGAAGGGGATGAAGGCAGGACACTGAAGAGGAAAATCACAAGTACTGGCCAACTGGCAGTGGCGCACAAACACCAGCTGGAAATGCAATTGAATTTCCACACTGGAGTGCAGCAGAGTCTGTGGTGAAAAGTAGAAGCACTGGAGAGCAGGCAAGACGTGCATCACAGAGAATCCACAGCTGAAGAGAATGAAGAAATATTTAGTTGATTAGCATGCCAGAGTTACTTAGCATAATCATAGTGAGGCAACTACATCTCTTGGGATAGATCAGGGATGGACACACCTAGTCAGAACAAAGCTCTGAAACTCTAAAGCAAAATATTTTATTTCTATATTTCTAAGTTCACTTCTCGCTCAAACAACAATCTTGACTATACATATCACAAAAATAGTCATTCAGCAGTTCAAAACTTTTGGGAGTCAAGCCCACTCTTGTGTTACAGATAGTGATACCAGCTCACCCAGCCTGCCCTGACTTTCACACAGTCCTTCATTCCATGATCAGTCCATAATACTTGCTGAACAAAGCTACAAATCAGCAATTACAGTAGGAGAGCCAAATACAGCAAGAACTAATCAGAAAACTGGTAGGTGGGAAAAGACTTGGGCAGGAACAACTCTGCTTGTTGGGAGGGTCAGGAGCAACTGAGCAGCAAGGGTGGGAACAATTTTGGGTAAGGCTTGCCACTGAAGGAAGCATGGAATACAGATCGGGCCATGGAATCACAGAACATGAGAGGCTCCGGTTGAAGGACCTTTGAATGAGCAGTGTGTGAAATTAAGATGAGTGTTGAGGAGGAGGATCCTTGCTGTGATTAACGTAGACTGCAGCCAATTGGGAGAAAACAAGACATTTGCAGAAAAACTGGTAACAAAATTTACCCTATAATTGAAACTGCAGCCAAGTACTCCAAATTGATTCCCAGGATCCCAACAGAGGAGTAGACTTCCCTAAGAAAACATTTTCCATGGACTTCCAATACTGTCCAGGCTAATTTGAGTAAGAATAAGCATTTAATTCAGAATTATTTAATTTTTGTGTTTATTTTTTACCTTAAATTTTCAGTCGGTGAAAAATTCAAGAGGCGGCTCAACTTACAGATTTATTTTAGCAATTTTATTGTTCAGTTCCTGCTACTTGCCATTTTGGAATTGGTACCTTTTCAAAACAAATTGGGGGAGTTCGTAGCTCAGTTTCTGTTCTTTACTTGCTCCTAAATGCTTTTGATTTGTTCAGCATAATCCGTTGAATACTTGGTCATTTAAGTGGTAAGTCATTTCATCCAGTCATCTGATTTTTTTCTCTATGGATGGGGTGTCACGTCCTGAAGTTATACTTTTGGGGTTGATGCCTTTTGAAGGCCAAGATACAGTGGATGTGTGCTAGATGCAAGGCTTACTCATATGCGTGTCAAGTTTTTGCATAAAAAGTCTGTTGGACTAGATTGCACAAGGTTACGCAATGTTTTGGCTTGCCCTGTCTTTGTCGCATAATGCAATTTGAGCATCCTGTATCCTGGACGGTTAGAAATAGATTACACAAATGTATGACTTATGAAAGGTGTTTGTAAAGTAATAATCTTTACAGCAACCAATATCAGTGGAGACTGTATTACACACACAGCCATTATTTGACTTCATAATTGTTATTGTGTAAGTACCCAATGGATCCAAGATTATTCTGTTTTTTTCCCTAACCTACCAGTTTTTCTTTCTTGCTTTGGGAGCAACAGACATGTTTTGACAGGTACTAAAGGTAACATTTTGCTGGCTAACTATTTTAGTTAAGAACATAGGAACAGGAGTAGGCCATTTGCCCCTTAAGCCTGTTCCACCATTCAGTTAGATCATGGCTGATCGTACTTGAACTACAGTTACCCACCATATCCCTTTATGCCCTTACCTAACAAAAATCTATTGATCTCGGTGTCTCTACAATTTGGTGTAGAATATTTAATAGCCCGGATTTTGCATTCAGCGGTGAAGTGATGGCGCTTGTCGCTGACTTCGAAGAAAGCTGCCCACAAAGATATAACGATCTCTGGTGTGGATTCCGCCATTCTCGACGTTAATTTCATTCTGGCTTTATCTATAGGGATTTCCAATGTCTAGCAACAGTGATGTCATCAAGCAGGCTAAGCAGCCAATCACATTGAAGAATTCTCACAGACAGCAAACCAGGAAGTAAAATGCACTGACTATACTTCACTTTTTAATCATTTTACAGAGAGCGAAATAAAGATTGGGTCATACATGTGGGATTCATGTAGAAGCTGAAATATCATAAACAACGTTTAAAAAATAAATAATTTTTATTATTAAAATCCTATGGAATTTTTAGCATGGAGGAATTTGACATTCCACAAATATAAAATTAGTTTTTCAGGGCTAGAGAGGTTGTTCAGTCATAGTTATGCTTTAGAACGCCATTAAAAACTCAGTTGCACCTCATTCAACAAGGCTTAACTTTTTTGGGGGGTTTTACAGCGAGATTAGAGTGTAAAAAATGGAAGCTCATGTCAATTCAAGTGATTTCTAAAGATTTCCATCTACGAGGACTGCAGCAGCGCACCCTGTGGAGGAGCAGGGAATCACTGACAGCAACTTCTGTATTTCTGCATTTAACTGCGTATGTGCGGATGCCAGACGTTGCTGTCAGCTTCACAGAGTAATGATGGCAAATGTTGACAGTTTCGCCATCATTACAACTGCAAAATCCAGGCCAATATTCAGATTGTGGGGAAATTGAAATAAAAAGACAATTTCCTTTTGTATCATGTAGGCCTTGAGTGGTGGCTGTTTGTTGGTTTGGAGCTTTTCGCTGAGGTGTTGAGTCCTGGTTCAAGGTTGGAGAAATAAGTTGCTGAAGATATCAGGTCAGGCCTCTGAAAGCAGCAGAGGAGACTGAGCAGTGAGGTAATCGGGTTAGGAGGGACGTAGGGAGACTTCATGCTGAGGCTGTCAAGCCTTCAGATGAGAAATTTCATTTACTGCTGCTCAACTGGGGCTTTTAAAGTGGGACTGGAAAAAACACTTTTGCAAAGAACATGTGAAGAAGCTAGGGTGGCCCACAAAAGGGCTTGCACTAAGGTTGCACATCTGCAGATCTGTGATATCTGAGGCAGGCACTGAGGCTTGAAAAACATCAGGAAGGCCCAACAGAAGAAAGCAAACTCCAGACTTTAGATTCAGATCTCTGAAAGAATGCGGGCTCTCTGGGCAAAACTAATTGGGACAGATTTGCAGCAGGACATCAGCAATTATATCAGTAAGTTTAAAGATTTATTTGTGAATTATTTGAGTTTTTATGTGATGTCACTTGTTCTTCAGGTTTATACCATCAGCTGAATGATGAAACAAAACTGCTCAAAGAAATCAGAAAAACATTGTTTAAGCAATTTGATTGGCTTGTTTTGTGGTAGTCCAGATAGGTGGTTTTGAAAAAAGTTGCGATTTTGATTTTGCTGGTTTTATGTAGGTTGCTAGTTCTTGATCAGTAGCTTTAAAAAAAAAAGCACATTTCTGTGAATCAGCATGATTAACTTGACTGATTATTTGAGCCAGTTTGTAAAAAGTGTGACATCAAAAGGGTCGATTGGGCTTGCACTCGCTGGAGTTTAGAAGAATGAGAGGGGATCTCATTGAAACTTATAAAATTCTGAAAGGAATGGACAGACTAGATGCAGGAAGGATGTTCCCGATGGTCTGGGAGTCCAGAACCAGGGGTCAAAGTCTAAGGATAAGGGGTAAGCCATTTAGGACAGAAATGAGGAGGAATTTCTTCACCGAGAGTGGTGAACCTGTGGAATTCTCTACCACAGAAGGCAGTAGAGGCCAATTCATTAAATATATTCAAGAAGGAGTTGGATATATTTCTTAAGGCTAAAGGGATCAAGGGGTATGGGGAGAAAGCAGGGACCGGGTACTGAATTTGGATGATCAGCCATGATCGCATTGAATGGTGGAGCAGGCTCGAGGGGCCGAATGGCCTACTCCTGCTCCTATCTTCTATGTTTCTATCACTTAATATGCTATGGATACATTTAAGGTGTGATAGACTCATTGAAGATGTGGTCCATGTCAGACTTTTTTCATTATACAAACATTTTTATAACTGTTGCTTGATGATCAATATTCTTTATTCCCGCAGATTTGGCAAAACCTGGTAAAACTAATTCGGTGGAATCTCTGCAGGAGCTGTTGATGTCCGATTCTGAAGGCAGCTATGCTGGTGGAGTAGCCAGCCCCAGAGAATTAGCTTCACCTGACTTTGCAGTTGGATTGTGCCAGGAGAAATCGGAGGTCTGCAGACTACATACAGTATATTGTTGATGACTGTGATAGTTACAGTGCAGTATAAAACCAGGCTAAAACGCTCCAGCCTTGAACCACTTTACAGCTTTGGGGTGCTTTGGCAATCCGTCATTATTTCCTTAATTTCCTGTTGCACCCTTTCCTTTGTGGTTTGTTGCAGCTCTTCAGTACCCTACTGACTAACTCTTGTCACTGTTGTATTTTGTCCTACGTGAATATCACTTTTATTCTAAAAATGTTATGAAGTAATTTTTATTGACTGCAAGGGAATTTATGCATTTGAAGAGAGTAACTGTTAAACATTTCTTACACTAATGAAATCAAATCTAATTTTTATAAAATTGTTATGGGGCATGAAACACTTAATAGGAACATATTTCAGTATTTGTAGTCATAAAATTGTTGTCTAACCATGCTCATAGCCATTCTGTTACTTTAATGGGTCAACTTCTACTCATTTATTTAAACAGATACACACAAATCTTCAAACTATGATAAATACTGTAATTTAAAGGCAGCATATAAAACTGTGGTTGCAGTAGGTTTAATTTTAATAAATTTAGTCCCATTAATTTCAGTACGTTTACTTCAATGTAGACTCAAAAATGATATTTTTGCAAAATCAAATACATATTGCAGATTTAGTAGGGCTTCAGTCAATGAGAATCAAAAAGAACATAGAAGATGCAGCATCTGTAGAATAGGGTATTGCATAACTTCACCAGTTTCAGAAAACTTTTAATTTTAATGACTGTTTATATTTCTATCCTACATAAAAATGGCTTTCTTCACCTATAAATTACTCCAAATTTAGGTACAAAAGCAAACAGTATTATAATATATAAATGAAACAAAAATTGTGACAGTTTTTATATTGTATCCAAATTATATTTTCTATGTATAATTTTCATTAAAGTCTACAAGCATAGTCAGCTAATACCTGGCACTGATCTATATGATAATTACATTTTCACCTTTTTGAAATGTTTTTACATACTGCACTGTATTAGAAATACTAAGTACAAAAGTAATTGTACAAATTAAATAACTTGATATGTAGCTAAAGATTGACCAGTGTGTGGTTTGTAACTTTTGTAGTTTTCGAGGCATAATGTGGTATGTTTTATTTATGATGCATCTTTTAGCCCAACTCTCACCTCCTACAATATGCACTGTACTTTGTTACAACTTACAAAATCAGTTTACTTCTTTGACTAGTCTAGGAAATTCATGCCTCCTTGAGTTGCCTGGTTTTGTAACTTTTCAGCTGAAATGATTGGCCTCCAACCACAACCATCTTCCTTTGTGCCAGCCACCCAACGAGCTACCCCTGAATCCCATTGACTTCAATTTTACTAGGGCTCCTTGGTGACAAACTCGGTCAAATGTTGCTTTGATATGAAGGGCAGTCACTCTTACCTCATCTCTGCAATTCAGCTTTAGTGTCCACATTTGGACCAAGGCTGTAATGCGGTCTGGAGCCAGGTGGCCCTGGTGTAACCCAAACTGAGCATCGTTGAGCAGATTATTGGTGAGTAAGTGCTGCTTGATGGCACTTAACGACTCCTTCCATCACTGATGATTGAGAGTAGGTTGCTATGGCAGTAATTGGCAGAGTTGGATAGGTCCTGCTTTTTGTGTACAGGACATGCCCGGGCAATTTTCCACATTGTCGGGTAGATGCCAGTGTTGTAGTTGTACTGGAACTAGCTTAACTAGAGATGCAGCTAGTTCTGAAGCACAAGCACTATAGCCGGGATACTTTTGGGGCCCGTAGTCTTTGCTGTGTCCAGTGCACTAACTGAAACAAACGCTAATGCTACAATAATAAATCTAGTAAAATGGTTGGGATAGGTAATTACTGTAATTAACTAATGTAAAACTGTAATTTTAATTAAAACTTTGAACTTTTGTTTTAAAAATTTACTGCTTTCCCTGTCACCCCTTTGCCCACCCAGCTCCCTTGTACTGTTTAAACTTTAATTTTACTTTTTATTTTTAAATCTTTATTTATTTTCCTTACAAATTTAATTTTAATACTATTTGGTTGCCTTCCTTCCTCCTCCTAGTTTCTATTACCCATTTTGGAAGTGGCAACAGGTTTCAAAATCTGGCTTTTCATTAGCTGAAAAATGGCTTCAAAGCCCATTTTTCCAAAACATAAAGATTGACATGGCCACATTATAGATGCAATCATATCAGTTTTTGACATGTAAAAGTGTGCTGTACGTGGAAGAAGTGGGGTGGGGGTTCAGAGCATGACACAGTCCAGATGAGTAAACGGGGCCGAGCTGCTGTCAGGATTAAGATAGACTTGTATTATTTTTATTAAGGGTAGTGGATTTACTCTAATTAATAGAGTAATCTAATTTTACCTTTTCTATGTTGAGACTCTAGTATTCCTTAAGGTCGTGCAATATTTGATATTTTGAAGTGGCAGCAGAAGTATAGTACCATGACTTCAAAAATGTAAAATGAATTCACAACCTTGTATAGAAAATTACCCACATTTTTCAATGACGCTAAGGCAAAAATCTAATTGGTTTAGATGGCGATATAAACTGCTACAGCTTTGCTCTTGCAGTTTGACATTGCCTGAACCCATCAATTGGATTTACTGTCTTGTAATATACTAATAGCTATCCATTACCCTATGTAATTGCCTGTGGACCTTTATGACTAGAAGTTAATGACCAAGTTAATCAGTAATTTCAAGGATTTAAAATATCTTTGCAATTGGTATCTTATGGATGATTGTTTCGTGTTTTAGGTTAATGAAAGAGCTCATATTTCTGAGATAAAAAGTCCAACTGAAGAGGCAAAAATGAGTGAGAAAATATGGACTTCTAAGAAAGAGTCAAACCCAAAGCCCATCCCTAGATCCAGCTCTGGAAGTGCTACTGGCTGGGTGACTTGTTCTCTCAGGTATAAATCTCTCTCACGTTCTGATTTAGAAAACTTGCTTTCTAATAATAATTGGTTTAGTATGAATATATTGGTTATGTGTCTGTATATCATGAGTGTTGTACTATAGTCTATGTGTGATTAAAATTTGTGTTTTTAAGCTATGCATATTTTGGATGGCTTAAAGAAGATGGTCCTTTAACAACAATAGCAACTTGCATTTATGTGGCACCTTTAACATAGAAAAACGTGCCAAGGCACTTCAGAGGGGATAATCAGGGAAAAAGTGGACACTGCGCCAAAGGAGGGGTGACCAAAAGCTTGGCAAAGGGGTTGATTTTAAGGAGAATCTTAAAGGAGAGGGTGAACTTGCTAGAAATATAGAGGATCAAGAAATTGTTGATCTGTTAAATGAATTTGTCGTATCAGTCTTCACATTAAGACTGAAAACAAATTCTAGATACAGTAATTTTGGCTGAGCAATCTTAAAACATACAGACATCAGCAAAGCACGCGTTAAACTGGAGGAATGGCCTACTGTGCATCAGTTAAAGAAAAACCTTCTGGGGTTGAAAATCGTCTTGGGCGGAAGCACAGAAATGGGCGGTATCGCATCGGCCACCCGTTGTAAACCTCACCCGATATTCAGTTCAGCTGACATCAATGGCTCTGAATGTCGGGCAGGACGTATATCAGGCAGCCAATGCCATACCGCCCGACTTGTTCCACACGAGACGAATTTCTAGCCCTGTGAGTCCCCACTCCCAGTGCTACTCCGTCTCCCTTCAAAGCCATCACCCTTTCTGCTGCCTCTTCCTAACCGAGTCCTCTTTCCTGCTCGTCCCCGAATCCCTGTTGCTTTTTTCTCTCTCGCTCTCTCTTTGCTGAGGCCTAGCTACTGCTAATCTTGACTGTCCCCTTGCCAAGCATGTGATCCTGCTGCTGATCTTTCTTGCCTTGTCAAGCCCTAGCTATCATTACTGTTCTCTCTCCGACTTGTACAAAGCATTTTTAGTATCATATCGTTAGTTGCAACATTTGAGACTATTTTAAAATTTATCCCATAATAAGATCTAATGTGTTTCATTGTCTTAGTCCTCTCTCATTGGAGCTAGAAAGCGTTTAAATGTGACCCACAGAATTTTCTTGAACTCCCTAAAATAAATTATTCTTATTTAGTCCTGCAAGTCCCCCTGCTGTAGGTCTACGAGCCATAATGGAAATGGAAGAAAATATGCAAAGATGTGTAACTGCACCAAAGACTAATGGAAGGTGAGTATAAAGCTTTACCGTTGTTGTTCTCCATTCTGGCATCTTTTACACACTGTAGAAGCTTGTCCTAACTTGATTTGTTTCTGTGGAAGACGTTTGCGTAGGCAAAACTCTAAAATTTGCATCATGTCACTGGGACTGGACTACATGTGGCCTCCTGCTTCAACATCAGTAAAGCCCAGGACCTCTGAAATAGTGCTAATTCTTATTGGCCCAGAAATTCGGGTCGGGGGCTTCCCGCGGGTGCAAGCCCCCGACCTACACTTACCTAGTGCGCCGGCAGTTGAGCTCTGGGCCAGCGTAGAATTCCTCTCCGGGGCCTGGCCCAGAAGCCAGCGCGCTTTGCTGGCGTGTCCCGGGGCGTAGTTAGTGCGATGCGTCCCCTGGGATCACGTGCGCCATGGGCAGCCAATCGGAGGAGGGAAAAGCCCATTCATAAGATTGACAGAAAGACCTGTCAAAACGTATGAATGCTGAGGGCCCAAAACAGTAGTTAACCTTCAAATAATTTTTTTTTTAAATCACACTTTTTAAATAAACTATAAATTACATTAACTTTTAAACAATAATTTAAATTTTAGAAAAAAATAATTTTATAAAAAACGGGGCTAAAAATAAACTTACCTTGCTTTAAAGTATTTAAAAATAATAAACCTGTGGAAAAAATGTTTTAGTTTTAATTAATTGACCACTTACCTTTTAAAATGCAGTCCTTACGCCTGGTTTTTACATTTCTAAAATCTAAAGACTTACCCTCACGGAAAAACCTGTATATAAAAAAAAACGTAAGTTCAAAGCGTACGCTCAGACTCCCGCGCACACGCGTTCGGTCTCTGAACCCCTTCGTTCAGAGGATCGGAAGTGCCAGTTTCCCGCGCATGCGTAGTGCATGCAAGAAACCGGCACTTCCATCGGGTCCACGCGTGAGTACCCCGTGCGTACTCACACGTTGGGACCCGAATTTCTGGGCCATTGTCTTTCTCCTTCCCTCCTTTTTATAAGCTGTCTGCTCCTCCCATCTCAATTCTTCAACTACTATAACTCAAGCTCTACAGCTAGCATTTTTACAGAAAGTATTAGTGTAGTTTTGTTCCCTCGTGCTTTTAGCTGTTTTGCTGTGTTATAATTGTCCCATTTTAGCTCTGGGCTCCTCACTAAGAAAGCCGGCATGAGCTGATTTGAATCTTTTATAATAACCAAGAGAAAAATCTGCCCTTTTCAGGACACAAGGCAGTTTTGTACATAACACTTTTTTCAAAAAAGTTTTTTTGTCTTTTTTTAAAAAGAAATATGATTCCTCTCCGAAAAATAAAATTCAGTACCTCAGTCACACTTTGAACCTCGACTCAAAGCATGAGAGCACAAAAACAGAACATGGTATCTCCGCTATGGCACTGACTCTGCCAAAACACAGGTGTACAGCAGAGATCTTGGGGTACTATTTGTATGTAGCTTCTGGTATAACTGGTCAAAGGTAGTCTGGAGCATGAGTCAACGAGTGGAGTAGTTGGATGGGAGACGTAGGGGGCCGATTTTCCTGGAGCTGTCAGGTGGGCTTTCAGGCGTGTGGGGGGGGGGGGGAGAAATCGCAAAAATAGGGAGTCGCGACCCCCCCCCCCCCCCCCCCCCCCCCCCCGCCTGATTCCTCACCCCGTCCGATTTTCACCCAGGTGTTTCTGTCTGACCCGAATCAGTCCCGCCCGCAGCAGGCGGGACTGGTCTTCAGGCACCTTAATCACCAATAATTGGCATCTATAATGCCATTTTAAGAGGCCCTTGCTATTTTCAGCCTTTTCCCACGTTAAACACGCCTGGTGGGAACCCCGCTGATGAAACCTGGCGTGAACAATATCGGATTGCTGACTATCAGCTGCAGGTCAATCAGGAAAGAAGAGATTTAATCAGACATCATTTGTACGTTGCAGGACCTTGTTGTTCCAGGCTAGGGGCAACTTGTTCCAGGCTTAGGCACAGCTGTGGAAGGTTGGAGCCTCGCACACTTCTCCAGTGTGAGCTCCTGGGAAGCCCCTCTCGCCACCCTCACTCAGCGCTTCCTCAACGGAGGCATCTACCAGAAGCATGGGAGGCCTTTTTTTCCTTCCCTTCTCCAGCAGCAGAGGCGGCAGCAGCAGATCCAGCAACAACAGCAGCAGGAGCGACAGGCTGCAGCTCACCCACCTGAGGCAGCACAGGCCAGAAGGGGCCAGCGCATGGAAGGCCGTTGGTGCAGGAGATACCCCCCAAACAGGGTCTACAGACACAGGGTCAGCTACCTCAACATGACTGAGCAGCAGTGCCAAAGGCGGCTCCGACTTTCGCAAGAGGTAGTGACTGACATCTGCGCAATGCTACAGCAAGACCTGGAGCCCAGAGCACCAGGTTGACACTCCTTACCAGTGGCCCTCAAAGTCACCACCGCACTCAACTTTTTTGCCTCGGGCTCCTTCCAGGGATCAGCAGCAGACATCAGCGGCATCTCCCAGGCGGCCGCACACACTTGCATCACGCAGGTAACCGATGCCCTCTTTGCCCTCGCGCACAATCACATCCATTTCACCAGGGATCGTGCAAGTGTGAGGGCGCGAGCGCTTGGATTAGCTCATCTGGCAGACTTTCCAAGGGTGCAGGGCGTCATTGACTGCACACATGTGGCCCTTAGGGCACCCCATCGCAATCCAGGAGTTTTTGTCAACCGCAAGGGCTCCCACTCCCTTAACGTTCAGCTGGTGTGTGACCACAAAAAGGAGATTTTGCATGTTTGTGCCAAGTACCCTGGCAGCTGCCATGACTCCTTCATACTGCGCCAGTCTACTGTGCCTCCGCTATTCAGGCCGCCAGACGAACTTCAGGGATGGCTACCTGGAGACAAGGGCTATCCCCTGTGGACTTGGCTAATGACGCCGTTGAGGAGAACAACCAACGAAGCTGAGGAGCGCTACAACTCCAGCCACATTTCCACCAGATGCATTATCGAGCAAACCATCGGTTTGCTGAAGATGCGCTTCAGATGCCTGGATCGATCGGGTGGAGCCCTGCAGTACTCAGCAGCCAGGGTCTCCAGAATCGTCGTGGTTTGCTGTGCACTTCACAACATGGCACAGCATCGTGGCTTGCAGATTCCTCAGGACCAAGTGGCTCCTCACAGACCCGCCTCGGATGAAGATGATGCTGAGGAGGAGGAGGATGGCGAAAACAACCATCCTGCAGAGGCCCATCAACCAGCGGCACCATTACACGAGAACATTACTGCCCGGATGCAAGGAACGCACTCATCCTGTCCAGATTTGCTTAGCCTAGTACATCAAACGCTGTAGCCTCGCTGCTTCTTACCTGAGCATGGACAATGGCCAAACCCTGCGCATTCCTACCTATTTGACCAGCATCCTGACAACTGCAAGTAATCCTAAGGCCTCAATGTGAAATCCCCATTCGCCAAATGACAGACGCCACAACTGCAGCAGTTGCCATCAGATTTTTTATAAACAAGATACTGATGACATAATAACTATATACAAAACTTTTCACCCAAGTGACTACCCTTGTGATTAGTGGTGCTTTATTTTTCCTCTTACGCGTGCTCCTACGTAGTGGTTCCCCTGTGGCTTCAGCAGATGTGGAGGTCCCTTGCTGACTTTCCTGCTGCTCCTGTCTCGACACCTTTGGCGGGCGTCCTCTGGGGTGGTGAGCCTGTGAGGGCTCGCCAGCAGTCTGCTGCTCCTGCGGCTGTGCAGGGGTTGAGACGCCTATCTCACTTGGGTGTAGACTCCGGCGGGGCTCTGACCGAGGGCTCTGCAGTGGCATGGAAGTGTGAGCGCGTGGAGAGGAGCCCCCACTTCCTTGAGGTGTGCCAACAACCTCCCTCTCATGGGTCAGGTCCCCCTCGGCACCTGCAAGTGGCTGGAGACCACCTTGCTGCACATCAGGGGGGCCATGGGGACCCGTATCTGCACTGGAAATCCTACTCAGAAGGACTTCCATGAAGGTCTGGTTTCTGTGTTCAATAGATGCCCATCGCTCCTCAAGAGATGTCATTCTATTCTGAACGCTGACCATGCTTTCCATACCCTGGCGACTAAGCTCCTCCTCGGCCGTAGCCCCCCTCTCCTCGGCCGTAGCCCCCCTCTCCTCGGCCGTAGCCCCCCTCTCCTCGGCCGTAGCCCCCCTCTCCTCGGCCGTAGCCCCCCTCTCCTCGGCCGTAGCGCCCCTCTCCCCGGCCGTAGCGCCCCTCTCCCCGGCCGTAGCGCCCCTCTCCTCGGCCGTAGCCCCCCTCTCCTCGGCCGTAGCACCCCTCTCCTCGGCCGTAGCCCCCCTCTCCTCGGCCGTAGCCCCCCTCTCCTCGGCCGTAGCCCCCCTCTCCGTGGTGATGCATTCATGCGCCAATGACTCCACTAAGGCTCTGCTCATGTTCGCTATGGACTCCTCCATTCGCTCCACACTCGCAGTGACCCTGGAGACAAAACCTGCCAGAGACTCCTGCATCTGTGCATGAAGATCCATTACCTCTTCTCTTGCGGATGGACCCAGAGGCAGAGGGTCGACATGCAGCTGAGCTGAGCTGGCAGAGTCCTGTGCCCTCCGACGAGGACTCTCCACTGCTGTCCCTGTCTCCACAATCTGCTGATACTCACTTGTGAGCTGTGAAACACCAGGTGACAACACTACTCTATGTCCCAAAGGTCCCCCCGAGGTGTGAGTGTCGGTGCTGGGTGCGCTTACTTCTGCTGACGCTGTGCCCTCAGAGGTTGGAGCTTCCTCTGAGGAGTCTGGCTGCTCAGCCTCTTCCTCCTCCACAGTGGGGACGGGGGCTCTGGATGGTCCTGTGGGGGAGTAAAGGAAAGAGTTAGTGATGTGATGCCAAGGTTACATGCACATTGGATTTTGCAGATGTTCATAAGTCCAAATGATGTAGCTTCAGAATCATAACAGTGACTCATGCTATGTCAATGAGAGAGATGGAAAACTATTGTCACCAGCTTGCGGGACTGCCCCTGTCTCTCCTTCCGCAACCACATCAGCGCCGACAATTTCCAGCACTCCTTCCTCCCAGGGGGTCAGGTGGGCTATTGAGGGTGGGCCGCCTCCTCCAGTCCTGGCTCAGACTCTGTTGTTGTGAGCTCTCTTTTCCTGCAATGAGGGAGACAAGTGGAGTTTGAGTGAGAATGAAGGAGTGAGTGTAGAGATTGCATAGCATAGATACTTAGAGGGAGACAAAGATGGTGTGAGGCTGCAAGACCAAGGGCCCTCCCTGTGTGTTGTCAGTTGTGTTCAAAGCATCAGAGTGAGAGGGAGTGTGAGGGCTGCATGGTGGAATAGTTATGTGAATGTGAGCATAGAGAGAGAGAGAGAGGGAATGGGTAAGGGTGCATGGATGTGACTGTGAAGTGGGATGTGGAGGAAGAGATTGCTAAAGCTGAGTACTGGTGGGGAAAGGCAATGGGGATCAGTTTGAGGGTGATGGAAACTTCATACTTACTTTTCCTGTACGGTGAAGGTCATGGAATCGTTTCTGACACCGTATCCAGGTTCTTCTGGTGACTCCCAGCGAGTTGACATCTGCTGACACCCGCATCCATGCAGCCTTGGTCTCCGTGGGAGGCCTCTTCCTCCCTGACCTAGGGAAGAGGACCTCCCTGTGGGCCCTAATCCCATCCAATAATGCCTGCAGTGAAGCCTCATCGAATTTGGAGGCAGCTCGGGGTCTGGCACTGGCCACAGCTGCTGCAGGCTCCTCTGCCATCCTGTATGGTTCGTTTGGAAGCCTGCAGAGGAAGCAATGCTTGCTGTGGACCTTAAAAGCACCACGAATGATGACATCATACTGTGCGACTTTCTGACTGGAAATAGTCAATTAGCAAGGGTTCCCACACGCTGGAAATAAATTGGCCAATTGAGGGAAAAGTGCATCAATCTGGCAGACCCATTAAGATTCGTGTGGAAACCCCGACATTCGGGGAACCCGACAATTCCCCACACCTGCAGGAAAATCGTCCCCGTAGTGTAGGATTGGAGACCGGGAGTAATTAGACCAAGTGGGAGCTAGAATAGTGTGGGTATTCTGTTACTTGGCAACTGTAAGTAGAAAACTCTTGGACTCTGATTCGGCAGAGCAGAGATTTTAGTAGGCTGAGGCTGAAGTCTGGACCAGAAGCGTGCAATAGTAGGCTAATGAAAGCGGCAGGTTTGGTTCAAGACAACATATAGCATGTCTGTACTATTGTGTTATATATTACAAGCTGGTTTAGAAAACCACAGAGTAAAGTTACTGAGAGACAGGAGGTGGCTAGCCTTTATCCTTTTTCCTAGACACAGGAGTTGCTGCACATGCCCCCCTACACACACACACACACACACACACACACACACACACACACACACACACACACACACACACACACACACACACACACACCATATTGTAGAAAGTGCATGCAGAACAAATGAAAGGTACATAAGTAGGAAAAATGTTGAGTGTTCTTTCTGGTACAGTGAGTGATTTGCATTATATTTTAGAATTATCGTTCGAACTAGGGTCCATTTAAGTAGCTATCATAAACTGCTGGCTTTGGGACTGGTGCGATGATACCTGTTTAGAATCCAACTTCATGGGGTTGGGGTGATTTCTGAGTTTTAATTAAATCAGGAAATTGTGATTATCTCATTTGATCCACCTCCACATCAATCAGATGGGTACCATAGGTTCCACTATGTGGATGCTGATAAACCCCTCTATGTTCAAACAGAGGAATTCAGGAAATCAAAGCATATTTTAGAGGACCTTAGATAGCTCAGCAATGAAGCTAATAGCAAGAAGGTTGCAGGAGTGTTTTCTTCATTGCTATCATCTGGATGGTAGGAATCCCAGGTGTCAGGTAAAGGCCATTCCAGTTATTCTATTGCCACATACTAAGTATCCCTTTATCAATATTGATTGATAGCTACATGGAATACTTTTTGTGTGTCTACCAAACATTACTGTTTAAATTAGGTTATTGCACAAGATTCATTTGGCAGCAGGGGTTAGAATTTCCTTGCTAGTGCCTCCCTCCTCCTCCTAATTTGACACCGTTTTAGCATGGCTCTGATGGGCCTGTGAAGATTACCAGAAGAAGAAGAAAGCTTAGCTATCGAGTAGGATCTCCATTCTTCAAATGATAGACATCCTTCACGCAGCTATCTTCACAAACCCTCTTGGGTTTGTTTTGGTTAAGGTTTTTGTAGTGAAGTTAACATAGATTAGTTCCAGGTAAAGGAACTGGTGTTATCATACATATCTCAGGGCCTATGACATGAGATTAGGAGGTCAGGTGTAGTGCGGTCTTGATTGCACAAGATGCAGATTTTATGGTTATGCTTCTGCATGTGATTTCCTCAGAATCAATTGGACAAGTTCTCATGGTATGTGAAGGATTCCAAGCGTTTAAACAATGAAGACATAAGAACATAAAACATAAGACCTTACAAAATAGGCATTCTAACTTTTCTATATTAAATGTTACAACTCTGTTTCTAAATAATTGTAAAACTTTTTACAGCAGATGAACATTACTAGTTTTTATATTCTGTACTATGAAATGCAAGACAATTTTATTTCCAGGTAATTTCACTGAAATTGCCAATTCCTGCAGATACACCACATAATTAGCATTTTTAAACTCCATGTTACACAGCATAAAAAGCTTATTTGATGATGATTGTTTAAAAATGCAATGTTTTCACAGTGGGAATAAGTCACTGTGCCATGGAGGAAAGCTTTCTCAGAAACAAAGGAAGATGATTGCCATGGCAGCTAAAGAGCCAAGCGCAAACACTAGACTGGACAGCTCACCCGTGAAATCAAATCTGACTACACCGTTAACCCCATCAAAGACAGGAAATGCTTGGTAAGATCACAAGTGCCAGGAGTTGAAAGTATGCCAGATTAAATTAAATGGATTTTAAGTAATGTTTATGGTATTTGTTTTCTGATCTGTTAAGCGCTCAAACTTGTTTAGCGTTTTCTTTGTGATTTTTTTCCTCCACTTGTCAGCTGCATTTTGCATGTCTCTCGCATTAATTAAGCACACTTTCTCTATTTTGAGTCAACATTGAAAGTTATAGAAGATCTGTGGCTTAGACCCCCAACTGAAAAAAGGGAATTTGAAAACTGAAGGGCAAATACCTTGTTAAATAAGCCAAGCTCTCTGCTTTTTTGTAACTCGTAAGGCGTTCTCATTTATTCAGTTTTTGTCTAATTAGTCATTTTAGTAATAAACTTGCTAACTGTTACAAAACATTTTCATTTAGGGCTACTCCATTCAATGGTCTCTCCTCCCCAAAATCGTTCCGTGATCTACTGGTGGAAGAAAAGTCATCAGAAAAAGCGGGTGACTCCCTGCCTTCCAGTTCATGGGAAAATAGTTCTAAACAACAAGAGCAGCCCAGCAACAAATATGAGCAACCTATCAGGTGCAGAATTCAAGAAAAGCTGTTTACCTTTAAAGTCAGTTTAATGAATTGATAAATAAACTAAATATTTAAATCCGTATATGGCTAGCATTTCAGCTAAAGAGCGTGCAGTACAAATGCTGCCATAGATCTTCTAGTTTCAAAATCCCCCCCCACCCCCAAGGAAAAAGAAGTTTCAGCTAAAGCTGCATCACTGATCCTTTTGGCATGTGCTGCTATAATCCGGATTGTGCATAGCACAGCATTTAAAAGTGATCACTTGATATTAAATTTAGCTACACTTCCATTTTAATATTTCATACAGTGGCTTTAGGCCATGATTATGTTTGGAACTGTACCATTTGTGAGTACTATTGATTTCTGTGAAAACCGTGCAACTTTTTACTAAAAAAAAAATCCCTTTATCTCGTTACCTGCCCCACAGTTCCACTTAAGCAGAAGTTATTTTCTCTACCTTCAGGTTGCAAAATGTGCCATTTCTCCATTTAAGGGGATGAAAGGGCTCTGCAATTTTTTGGAGTTGTGTAAAAGTGACCCAGAGAGACTCTCCCTCTCTCTTACTTTTATCCTCATTTACAGTTCACACAGCTTTACAGGAAAACGCATGTGATGGGCTTTCCGGGGAGAACTAATTTAAAAAGAAAAAATACTGCAGATGCTGGAAATCTGAAATAAAAAGAGAAAATGCTGGAGATACTCAGCAGGTCAGGCAGCATCTTTCAGGTCGATGACCTTTCGAAACCTAACTCTGTTTCTCTCTTCGCAGATGCTGCCTGACCTGCTGAGTGTCTCCAGCATTTTCTCTCTTTATATTAGAACTAATTTAAACCTCTTCTCAGTTAAACATTCATGAAGAAGTTCATGTGTCAACATCCATAGAGCATTCTACAATTTAGTTTCTTAATTCTACAGTGAACTCTTTCTTTACTGATCATCAGGTACTATGTTTTGATTAAAGTATTTTTTACAGTAGCTTAGTATCAGATCAGAAATAATTGGATTATAATCTTGTGCCTTTGCCCTGCTGTCAGTTATGAATATTGATGTTAGAAATGTTCTAATATAAACCTGAAATTTATCAGTTTTAGTTAAGATAATATAGTACAGGAAACTTTGGTTTATCCGGAGGTTAACTGTCCGGAATGCTCGAGCCACCAGCAAAAATCAGGAGCCGTTTTGTTAGTTTTTTTTTCTTTTCGTTGCTTTTTTTTCACCAGTCAGGCTCTGCAAGGTCTCGCTGAAGCTGTTGCTAAGCTACAGAGACACTTGCAAGGTACGGCTGACTGATTAGAAACTGTTGCTAAGCAACAGGGTTTGTTGCCAGATACGGAGCTCAAAATCTCCGTATGTTTCAACATTAGCGCTGGTTTGTCCGGCAGTTTTGATGGGACGGCAACAGCTTGGTCTCGTCGGTGCCGGATTGCACAAAGTTTCCTGTATTTGATGAAAATGGGCTGTGCTTAGGTTCATGTAATACTTTGCTTTTTCACTAATTACAATGTGGGTGAGGTGCTGTGGACCATTTTATTGACTTGTCAGATGGTCCTAAGTAAGTACACATACTGTCAAAGGGTTCACCTTGACTCTTTCCAACCATTTTACCTCAGTAATTGATCCTGAGGCAGGTACAAGAGCAACTCTGCTGTCAGTTTTTCTCTTCCTTCCATCCCAATATCAAGCTAACTACATGGAACTCATAGGCATAAATCTGTCAGCTAAGGTTTGCAATCCCTTGATCTTGGCCAATTTAACAGTCCCAAAATGCTGATCCAGCTTAAAAATGTCAGGATTGTTTAATGCTGTACTACAGACAAAGGTCACAGAACAAATAACAGCACTTCGAACTTTATCACACTTCTTTGTATGATGTAGCATCTCTGTAGGCTGTAGTTTTTTCTGGCTCAACAACGATGTCTAGAACAGTCTGTAGAAAATTGAGACAGGAGATGGTAAAAGCAGAAATACTTAGAAGACTGATGGATCTCCTGTGGTGTTGGTCTGGAGCACGATTGTGATGTTTAGCTACTAATCTGGTCTCCTTTTAAGGCCACTGCTCAAGTACTTCCTGTGGATAGTGGTCTAAATAGGCAAATTGATTTAGAGTGTATCTTTTTAAGAGTAAAGGCTCAAACTTATAAACTTTTTAGTTTAACCTTCTTTGCATCTTTCCTTCTTTGTATCTTTCCTTCTTTACCAAATATTTCAGTACTGTACATAGTCTATTTAAAAAAAAAATTAAATTCACGATTTTTATTCACAATACACACAAATGTCAATAATGTTATAGCCTATTATGTTAGTATGAATAATTATTATTTTTGATTTCTTTGTATAAACAAATGAGGCAGTTGCTGTAACCATTTAGAATACATTGCAAAATATAAAAATTCCACTTTTAAGTTTGTCATTGTTTAAACTTGCATTTGCTACACATGTTACATGGTTTAATCAACAAATTAATTTTTTTTAATAATTTACTGACGGTGGAGATCTCATACAAATGAAGAGAGACTTTAGATACTGGGAGAATTTCCACTGAAGCAGAAAAGACTAAGAGAATATTTAATGGATGTTTTTAAAATTATGAAGGGTGTTGATTGAGTGAATAGGCAAAGATTATTTCCTCTGGTTGGGAATGAGATGAAAAGTCATCAGTTCCAAATTATTGCGGAGAGTGACGAGATAGGTTAGGAGAAACTTCTTAACACAGAGCTACTGGAGCATGGATATATGACTTGTCATTCAGTCTCTTGGTCTGAGACAAGTCATTTTGATCAGATGTGTTGAATGTGAATGATCCCTGCTAAAGCTGAAGATAGTCTTTGCAGAGTTAAGTACCACTTTTATGTTTTAAAAAATGTTAAGTACGAATAAATACATTTTGATCCATCTTAAAGATTTATTTATGGGGCTTCTATTTTCCCCAAGTTCTCGTGGGTCGTGGATACAGTTCTTTATCCTGTGAAGGTAAATAGTCACCCCAGTCTCCAATTTCAGAATAAGCCCAATTGAATCCCAAAATCCTGGATTCAGAACAGGCATCCAGGATTGAAAACCTTGATAAGAGCCAATTAATTATTTATACCACTTTTGATTTATAGGGTTTTATTTATAAACCAATTTGTTAAAGAAAACAATTTTTTAGCCCTACATTTGTGAATTTCTTCTGGATGTAATGTGTATCCAATGTTATAATTTTTGCACCATGAAAACTAGGCAACATACACATTTTGCCACTTCAAAATTTGCTTCCACTGATGAAGTCAACGCAAAAAGTACTTGAATCTCAAAGGTTATATGTATGTATGAACTTGGCAAAATGACTTTTAGCTGTTTTAAAGGCTTAGATTTAGAGTATTATGAGTTACCATCTCTCCTTTTCGCAAGGCTCGGGTGACTGTCTGTGTGGAGTTTGCACATTCTCCCCGTGTTTGCGTGGGTTTCCTCTGGGTGCTCCGGTTTCCTCCCACAGTCCAAAGATGTGCGGGTTAGGTTGATTGGCTATGATAAATTGACCCTTAGTGTTAGGGGGGGGATTAAATACGTGGGGTTACGGGGATAGGGTGGGATATGTGTTGGTGTAGGGGTTACGGGGATCGGGTGGGATATGTGTCGGTGCAGGCTCGATGGGCCGAAATGGCCTCTATCTGCACTGTGGGGTTTCTGTGATTCTGTAAGTGTATCTAATTTGTATTGCAGCAATTCTATTACAAGAGCAGCTGGGTCTTGCTGCCCCTGTTAATTTGAAAGTCTCTTAACTTTAAATCTCTTTCATCTCTAACAGTCCTTGGTTAATGACAGTTGCTAAAAGTCCACCAGCAATGACTTCGATCACTTTTGCGGCTATTGTGGAGGAGGAACGTCAGCAAGAAGCTGCACTTGTGAAGAGCAGGGAGAAACCACTGGCTTTGATTCAGGTAATGCTAATTGTAAACTGTTCTGAGCACTACCCGTTTCAAAAGTTTCATTGAAAAATTAACCTTTTTTGAGAAATATTGATCAGAGCCAATGAAAATGAAGAAAATTCTCATGAATGTGTTTTTCATTAGCACACTAAGCAATTGTCTAACTCGCTATACAAGCAATAGATGTCAGAATGTACGTTTAGAGGGGAGGATAGTATAGTACCTTCGAATTAAAGAAAGTACAGCGCAAAAGGAGGCCATTCAACCCATTGAACCTGTGCCAGTGCTAGCTCTACAATTTGAGGTATCTACTCTAATCCTTTTGCCCTGGACTTTCCCTGCCCATTCCTCGCACCCTTTTATATTCTCCGTGGAAACACATTCCTCCTTTATAGTGCCATAGATCTAAAGTGCTTTTTTTTTTAACGCTTGTTCTCAAGTTAAATGTGGCCAAAAAAAAAGTAGCCTCAGGCTGGCAACTAATAAAAGACTATGTGGTCTAAATGGGATAACCCCCGAAAACGGAGACGGCGATGCACGATAAACCCACGCCCGTTGATTGCAAAGCAGGCAGCACGACAACTTCATGCTGCCTGCTCATTTGAATGATCTGTGCGCCCAGCCAGCACTAACTGCGCTGCTCATTGGCTGGACACACCTGCAGGGGGCCAATATTGTCAGCGGCTAGCACCAATTAAAGCTTGCCTGCACTGCTTAAAGCTAACCTTCATCTCTTAAAGGGGAGGTGCATTGTGGCTGGAGCAGGTACTGGGAGTCATGGTTGAAGAGAATCTGACCTGGGAAAGAGTGAGGAATTTCACAACATGGAAAGTGCAGGCTCCAAAGTTTCCAGACACTGCACTGAAGATCTTGGTGGGGGAGGTGGAAAACAGGGGAGATGTCCTGTATCTGCAGGGAGGAAGGAGGCCCTCCAGACACACGGTCAAAAGACAGTGGGAGCAGATAGCCATGGGGGTCAATGCCAGGAGTCCAGCCCCGAGGACAAGGATGCAGTGCAGCAAGAAGTTCACTGACCTCACACGAGTGGTCAAGGTCAGTGAATGCATCTTCAAATGACATAACCTACCAACTGCACCTGTAGCCTCAGCCACTGCTAAAATCACCACAGCCCCATTGCTCACCTACCAGCAATCTCGATCAATCAGGCCACATACCTAACATTCATATGCGTCACCTCACCCTCACACACTTGACACTGCTGCAAGCCTCACACCTACATCTCACAGGTTGCACATACTGCCAGCTATTCAACCATGACAGCTTGCACAGCACTCACTGACACACTTCCCTCTCTCTTGCAGCACAAGGTGGCACACAACCAGAGACAGCAGGAGCTAACTGGAGGGGGACAGGCATTGACCTGCATGATTTGCTGCTTGTGGTCGTACACCAGCTGGACATTGAGGGAGTGGAATCCCCTTCGGTTTCAGTATAGGGCAGAATTGACGTGCAGTGCCCACAAGGCAATGTGCGTGCAGTCAGTGGCACCCTGCGCCATGGGGAAGCCTGCAATCCTAGCGAAGGCACATGCTCACTTCACCTGCTTGTCCCTGGCATGAAATGTAGTTAGCTCTCTTTTTGAATAGAGCAGTGGATGGCAAACTGAGATGTTGCAAATATCTCCCGCTCTAGCCTGGAAAGGAGCCTGATGCATAAAAGTTCTTTGCCAAGGTCACCTTCACAGCCACTGGCAAAGCGGTCCTTGTCCTGCTCTGAGGTTGCAGTTGTGGCTGCATTAGGTGGCAGATTTCAGTGAGGACATCCTTACTGAAGTGCAGATGTCTCACACATTGTTCCTCGCTAAGGTTGAGGTAGGAGAAATGCTCCCTGAACACCCTGGGCGGATATGGCCTCCTGCTGAGAGCCCTTCTCCGTCTTCCAGCAGCTTGTCCTGCTGTGCGTGGCCTCTGTTAATTCGGCAAGTCATGCTGTATTCCAAGGGAAATGCCTACTAGTGCACCCATGTCTGGAAGCAACTGCTTTGTGCAGAAGCCTTGAAGTCAGGAAAAAAGTACTTCAGCACCTGCCACACCACTCCTTGTAGACTTTAGCAACTTGAAACAACTATAGGAAGTACCAAACACTTGTGGAATCCTAGCAACAGCCAGAAGAAATCAACCAGCAACTAGCCTGTAAGTAGTTGATGATCCCTTTAAATAGCACTGGTGGGGGGTCCTTCCTGCTGCTGAACGTGTGTTCAACTGTGTGAGATTAAGAGAGAGCGTTAGCTGGAGTGTTGAGCTCCAAAATAGCAGCGCCGGCGTCAAATCAGTGTTGCAAGCTGAAGCATTGCTCGCTGATTGACGTCATGATCGGCCTGCTCTGCATACATCTAGCAGACGTTTACTGCATGTGCCCTAACGCCTCTAAAAAAAAAATAAAAAAAAATATGCCGTCCAGCATGATTCGCCCCACAAGTGCGTGCGGCGCCACAGACGCCATTTTGGAGCTCTAAGGGCACTCATAGCGTCCAAAAAACCAGCACGAACAAGCCCAATTTCTTGCCCTGTCTCACATGCCGAACATTTGGAAGTGTTTAGCATTCATACAGCACCCTTTTGAGGGTAGTATACAGATGTCAAACTAGTGCAGTTGCTTTGATATTGATTTTGAGCTGCATTGTTGGGAGGTCTGTATTATAAACGGTCACAAATAGCTTGCAGCTGCACAGCATTGGTCACTGACAACATTTTGTTACATATATATTTCACTTGTAACCTACTTTGAAATCTACAAAAATCTAGATGGTCAGAGGCAGTACATGGAACTTCAGACTCCAGATGGTAGAAAAAATGGCGGCAGCAGAAATATATGGCTGTTGACCACCACAAGCCTCATCTCTCCACTCCGCTCTCAAACTGGGAGTGCAATGCTTTTGAAGTATTCACAGTTCTTGGGTGAAAAATTACCCAAGTAATTTGGTCAGTACTATAGATTTGGTATAGTTGTCAGTTGGTGTCAGACATTCAAATGTCAGAAGCCTAGATATTTTTTTTTTTGATTGCTGTTACTCGATTCATTTTAAACAGGTTACTCAGTCACAACCTTTAGGTTCATCTTGGCCAGTAGCTGTCATTCTGGATAGGGATGTATGTAACATTTATATGAGCCATGATAAAAGCATGTTCTAGCGAGGAGCTTAATAAAGGTGAACTGTTCCCTGTGGCTTTTCTACTAATGACGAAGTCATTAAAAAATTACTGTAATGCAATATCTCCAAACTTCAAAAATGAAATAATTTTTATCTTCTATTTTCAGATCGAGGAACGTGCTATCCAGGATTTACTAATCCACTACCAAGCCTGTGACAACCCTGAGGAATTCATTGTGATAGATAGATCACCGCAAGGGCCCATAGCAACCCCAGTATGGAGTAAACACTGAGTCTTGTATCTCTTTGTCTACTGCTAACAACAACATATGGTCATGAAATTAAATTGGTCAGTGCTTACTCTGTGAAAAGGCTGCATTTACAAAAGAGCAAAGGAACGATGCATTGCTCTTTGTTCCATTTTCTAGCGGAGCAACTGCTGTGTTTGACCTCAAATGCTGTTAAGGAAATGTTTTCATCTGGAATATATATCTTGAGACCTTTTTCACTGGCACAGTAAATAAGAATTTAATTAGTAAGTGCTGATCAGATATTGATATTTTGTCTTTCTCCACTTCCCCATCCCACACATTTCATAAATCCTTCCACACACACTTTCAAAGTGTACTTCTAGTTGCAACAGCACAATATTGGTGGCAGAGAATTCTTGCAGGAAACAGTGGATAAATACTTGGGGAGGGGGTGCTGAATTGCTGATTGTTGAGTCAATTAGAGAACATAGATGCTGTGGAGATCAAAGCTATTTTAATGTGTCACTGCATCTTCAAAGTAATAGCAGTGAGAGGAGCCTCTGACCTATTACTTTTGGTCCTTGGCTAGCTCCAGCTCTTGCATAAAAAGTACAACACACTGAATTGGTTCAGTGGACGAGCACTAACACAAGTTTGATTCACTGACTGGTGACTCCTAATTTCAGCTGTGCTGTAATAGGGAGGTATATGGAGATCGGGTGCCTGTCCACCGGGGAGGGAGAATCAACCATGCATACCTCTTGACAGCTGATTGAAAGCAATGTTGTTGGAGGCTTAGAAGCAAGTCACCCATTTTCTAAACTACAGTCTGGTAAAAGGAAAGTGGGACATATTTCATACATTGATCCGTGCATGGCCTTTAAACTCAAGCAAATTAATTATAAATATCAACCTGTTTGGCGATTAATCAAACGTTGTTGTCCAGCAATAACAGTGTTGGAGAATCACTTGCAACTACAGGAAACTTTTTTTTATCCGGCACGGACGGGACCGACGTTGTGCCGGTTCATCAAAAATTCCAGATAACCGAAAGCTATAATAAAAGATACGGAGCTGAGAGCTCCGTATAAAGCAACAAACCCACAGCTTCAGAACAATGGCCACAAGTTGCAAGTGTCTCTAGCTTAGCAACAGCTGCAGCCACACCCTTGCACAGCAACAAATGGAGGAAGGCAAGTAATAAAAGTTACCTGAACCTACTCCTGAATTTTGCCGGTTAACCGAGATTTCCGGTTATTTAGGTGCCGGTAAATCAAAAGTTTCCTGTACATTTTTAAAACCCCATGGAACCTAGTGAGGATCAGCATTGCTTGCTGATGTTGGTGTACCACAAAAGCACAAAATAAACTCCCAACACTAAGTCAGTACTTTATCCTACAGAGCAGCAAAGCCAATCAAAGGTCAATGGCAACATTATTTTTCCCATCGCAGTTATTTTAAAGCCCAATTTAGATTAAACTCCAGTCGCCTGCCACTGGCACCAAGGTTGTCGTTTACCATTTTAGGTGTGGCTGCAGGCAAGCTGGCAGTTTAGCCTGCCTGGGAACAGACATGAGATGGCAGACCTTAACTTGATGACTTTAATGGCTGCTGTTTATATTTGGCACTGGTGGCAAGTAGTGGATGCAAGCTCTAAGTGAAACCCCCTCTCGAGCAGCCTTGATGTCTCCGACAGCAGTGGCCTTGCTTTTTAAAAAAAAACTTAACAGGATTTGGTCGCAATTATGTAATTGGAGACATCCCTGCTAACTGTCATATGTTAAGATGTTATGATTGTTCCAGTGCAGTTCAAACATATATGTTGGTTTTCAGTGGTGCTGAAATAAATTTCTAATGAGAAATGTATATTAACATAAAATAATGTTGTGCATAGAACTGAAATAAAATTTTAAGCAATTTTTATTTGCTGGTGCACTGTTGAAGGTTTAGGCTTGCACGATTTTGAGGATCACAGATTTTAAATAGGAGAGGTTCTGCTACTGATTCTTTCTGCATTCTATAAATATGAGAATGAGCTTTACCCCGAGTCTCTCGTAGGTTTGAACTTTCCCATTATGTACATTATTTCAAACAACACAGGTACTTGTGCGTTTGTGTTTGAAAGGCCTTACTGTAGCTGTGTGATGGGCAGTGTTGCTCCTGCATGATTTGTTTGTTGATTTGTTTGTATTTGCACAACTAAGATTGGAGGTGTTGACTTTTCTGTACCCTTGACAAAACTGGTGTGTGATTTTGGGCTCTGGCAAGTAAAATGTCTTGCTTCTAATTGATCACTTGGCAAATTAAACTTAAGGAGTGTGACTATGTAAAAGATAAATTAATGGGGGTCGCAAACAAATGTAACACTTGAGATGTAGTGTACATGATCCTTCAGTGTTTAAAAGAAAATATGTTTTCATCATGTTCATGGAGTTTAGCCACACTGGGTGGCAAGCTGGAAAAAAATGAAAGCAATAAATGTGTATCTGACTTGAACATGCGGTTTTTATTTTTTTTTAAACTATAATACTGTATACAACCTTTCTTCAATACATGCTTTATTAACAGACATAATATTCAATTTTTTCTGTTCGTTCAGCTTCAACAGGTCAATGATTTTTCTAAAAGAAATAAACACTTGAACATTGTCCTTTTTAAAAGATTTGCACCATATGGGCCCATCTTGATCAGTTTATTTTTCTCCTGCCACTGGCAGCACTGCTCGATACACAATTCTTTTCAACTTTTAAATCATGTAATACAGTATTAGTCTCTTGCAGAAGTGCAGTAGAAGTTTTACAAGTGTTTCCATTGAAGTTTCAATTTATAAAAGTACTGTGACTTTAGCAGAGATCTGTATTTCATATTTTCACTCCTGCAGGACACACTCGATCTATTCCAACCTTGGTCACAAAAATGTTCAGCCTTGAGGTTCTCCAACCACACATTTTCATGATTGTCCCCGTGCAGTTCAAACATTTATGTTGGTTTACAGTAGTATTGAATTACTGCAGATATTTTTTACACTATTAGCAAAATAGCAATAATATTCTGACAGTGAATCAAATAAACTCAAATTGCCTGAGAAGTATAATTATTCAGATACACTTGGAAGTCACTTATCCAACTGGGAAAAATCACAATTTGGTGTATTTAAAAAAAATTTTTACCCTCTTGTGCCATCCTTTCCAAGCATTGATGCAACAGAGGCTTAATAAAAAGGAAATTATTGCATAAAGAGAATGTTACAGGAGAGGGAAAAAAAATGACTGAATAAATGCAAATCAATTTTTTTTGTTCACTGGATGGGGGAGATGCTGGCGAAGTTGCATTTATTGCCATTGCCCATCGTAGTTGTTCGACAACTGAGTGGCTTGCTAGACCACTGCACAACAACTTGCTTTATATAGTGCCTTTAATGTAGAAAAACATCCCAAGTTGCTTCACGGGAGCGTTTTCAGACAAACTTTGATACCAAGCCACAGAGAGATATTAGGACAGGTGACCAAAGCTCGGTCAAAGAGGTAAGTTTTAAGGAGAGTCTTGGAGGAGAGGGGTTTAGGGAGGGAATTCCAGAGCATGGGGCCTGGGCAGCTGAAGGCACGGCCGCCAATGGCTAATGCACAGGGCATCAAGAGTCACCAACACACTGGACTTAAGTCATATGTACACCAGACTGGGTAGAGGTGGCAGATTCCCTTCCCTGAAGGACATTAATGAACGAGTTGGGTTTTTACGACAACCCAGCAGCTTTCATGGTCACTTTTGTTCTGCAATTTTCCAAGGTGGGATTCTTTTAATATTAATTCTCGCCATGTGGGCGTCACTAACCCTGCTACAGTCTGTATGGTGAAGGTACTTCCACAACGCTATTAGGTAGGGAGTTCTAGGATTTTGACCCAGCGACGATGAAACGTCGATATATGTCCAAGTCAGGATGATGTGAGACTTGGAGGTGGTGGTGTTCCCATGCATATGCTGCCCTTGTCCTATCGAATAAAGCATAAGTAGATCATTCTGCAATTTTTGCATATTTCTGGAGCAGCCTGGCATCCGGCTACATTTTTACTGAGAGACATCACCTCAGGAGGTCCATTGTGGGTATACGCCTCTTAAATTTTGCAAAGTCTGAATTCTGTTTGGCCACTAAGGAATCATTGCTGTTTCTCTAAGTATTTGTTTTACCCTGAGTTCTGTGAGGAATTTTCAAGTGATCTCATCTAACAAGTTTGTCAGTTTAAACTTTCATAAACTGACTCCAGATGGCTCTATCTGAACATTCAATATTTTGCTTATGCCACTGCTTCTGTAATTAACTACCCGTGAATAAATCCTTAATAATTTAATCTATTAAGACAAGTGTCTGGTGTGGTTGGCATTATTTGCCTTCCAAACTGATGAGATACAGTGAAATTCCTACATACTATCCAGTAGCAATAATATTACACCTGAGTCACTCCATCCCAGATTACTTTGCGCATAAGGTTATGTTTTAGTTCTTGAGAGCGAGAGCTCACCAATGGAAGTGGCTTTTCTGTTGGGCAAAAGGGGAAAATCTAGTGAGCTTGAATCATAATAGTATGCTTTGCTTTTTAGTGTAAAGGATTATTTTGTAATGTACATACATTTGCAACTGACCCTCTTCCTGAAAAAGAGGTTTTGTGTTCTCTAGGGGACCTAAATGAACATTTTTAATGGGGAAAGTGCGGGGATGCCCAAAACGCCCGAAAAACCCAGCAAGGCCGGGGACGTGAGGTTCCGCCAATCTTGCAGCAGGGCCTCATTAACATATTACACAGGATATACAGCACAGAAACAGGCCATTCGGCCCAACCATTTCATGCTGGCATTTATGCTCGAGCCTCCTCCGGTCTTTTCTCATCTAACTCTTATCAGCATAATCCTCTCTTCCCTTCTCCCTCATATGCTTAACTAACCTCCCCTTAAATGCATCTATACTATTACTATTGTAGCCCCACCTCCTGACCGCTAGTCACCTAAATGGGCCAGTGGGCAGGCGGAATCACTGGTGGCAGGACGCCGCAGCTGGGGGACCCCTGTGGCTGGATGGAAAAGAATTTTGCAAAATGTGTGTTTCTGTATCCAGGTACATACCACGTGTGTGAAAGGAAACCATTTAATTAACATACTTTCTACTCTTGTCAGATTATCAGGGCATTTTGCAAACTGTTGAATGTGAGCATCCTTTCTCTCCCTATTAACCTCTAGTCACATCACATTCCTTGGTCAGGTTAATAGGCAAACAGTTCCTCCATTCTTCTGCAACAATGGGACGATTTCTTACCTGGGACAGAATGAAGGCAGGGCTCCTCTGTACACCCTGACTCAGGAAGCTCGACACCATCCAGGACAAAGCAGCCCGCTTGACTGGCACCCCATCCACCACCTTAAACATTCACTCCCTCCCCCGGCGTACCATGGCTGCAGTGTATATCATCTACAAGATGCACTGCAGCAACTTGCCAAGCCGCCTTCGGCAGCACGTCCCAAACCCGCGACCTCTTCCACCTAGAAGGGCAAGGGCAGCAGGCACATGGGAACACCACCACCTCCAAGTCACACACCATCCTGACACCGATCCTTCACCGTTGCTGGGTCAAAATCCTGGAACTCCCTACCTCACAGCACTGTGGGAGTACCTTCACCACACGGACTGCGGCAGTTCAAGAAAGCGGCTCAACGCCACCTTCTCAAGGGCAACTAGGGATGGGCAATAAATGCTGGCCTTGCCAAAGACGCCCTGCTCCCATAAACTAATTTTTTTTTAAAACACCTGGGGCAGAATGGAGAGATGGCTCCTCTGTACACCTGGGTCAGAATGGAGAGATGGCTCCTCTGTACACCTGGGTCAGAATGGAGAGATGGCTCCTCTGTACACCTGGCGTAGAATGGAGAGACGGCTCCTCTGTACACCTGGGGCAGAATGGAGAGACGGCTCCTCTGTACACCTGGGGCAGAATGGAGAGACGGCTCCTCTGTACACCTGGGTTAGAATGGAGAGATGGCTCCTCTGTACACCTGGGGTAGAATGGAGAGACGGCTCCTCTATACCTGGGGCAGAATGGAGAGACAGTTCCTCTGTACACCTGGGGCAGAATGGAGAGACGGTTCCTCTGTACACCTGGGGCAGAATGGAGAGACGGTTCCTCTGTACACCTGGGGCAGAATGGAGAGACGGTTCCTCTGTACACCTGGGGCAGAATGGAGAGACGGTTCCTCTGTACACCTGGGGCAGAATGGAGAGACGGTTCCTCTGTACACCTGGGGCAGAATGGAGAGACGGTTCCTCTGTACACCTGGGGCAGAATGGAGAGACGGTTCCTCTGTACACCTGGGGCAGAATGGAGAGACGGCTCCTCTGTACACCTGGGTTAGAATGGAGAGATGGCTCCTCTGTACACCTGGGGTAGAATGGAGAGACGGCTCCTCTATACCTGGGGCAGAATGGAGAGACAGTTCCTCTGTACACCTGGGGCAGAATGGAGAGACGGCTCCTCTGTACACCTGGGGCAGAATGGAGAGACGGTTCCTCTGTACACCTGGGGCAGAATGGAGAGACGGTTCCTCTGTACACCTGGGGCAGAATGGAGAGACGGTTCCTCTGTACACCTGGGGCAGAATGGAGAGACGGTTCCTCTGTACACCTGGGGCAGAATGGAGAGACGGTTCCTCTGTACACCTGGGGCAGAATGGAGAGACGGTTCCTCTGTACACCTGGGGCAGAATGGAGAAACGGCTCCTCTGTACACCTGGGGCAGAATGGAGAGACGGCGCCTCTGTACACCTGGGGCAGAATGGAGAGACGGCGCCTCTGTACACCTGGGGCAGAATGGAGAGACGGCGCCTCTGTACGCCTGGGGCAGAATGGAGAGACGGCACCTCTGTACACCTGGGGCAGAATTGAGAGACGGTTCCTCATAATACCTGGGGCAGAATGAGGGGAGGATTCCTCTGTGTACCTGGGGCATAATGGAGAGATGATTTCTCTGTATACCTGGGGCAGAATGGCACGAGGATTGCAATGTATACCTGGGGCAGAATGGCACGAGGATTGCGATGTATACCTGGGGCAGATTGGAGACAGGATTCTTCTGTATACCTGGGGCAGAATGGCACGAGGATTGCGATGTATACCTGGGGCAGAATGGCACGAGGATTGCAATGTATACCTGGGGCAGATTGGAGGCAAGATTCTTCTGTATACCTGGGGCAGAATGGCACGAGGATTGCGATGTATACCTGGGGCAGAATGGCACGAGGATTGCAATGTATACCTGGGGCAGATTGGAGACAAGATTCTTCTGTATACCTGGGGCAGAATGGAGAGAGGATTGTGATGTATACCTGGGGCAGAATGGCACGAGGATTGCAATGTATACCTGGGGCAGATTGGAGACAGGATTCTTCTGTATACCTGGGGCAGAATGGAGAGAGGATTGCGATGTATACCTGGGGCAGAATGGCACGAGGATTGCGATGTATACCTGGAGCAGATTGGAGACAGGATTCTTCTGTATACCTGGGGCAGAATGGAGAGAGGATTGCGATGTATACCTGGGGCAGAATGGCACGAGGATTGCGATGTATACCTGGGGCAGATTGGAGACAGGATTCTTCTGTATACCTGGGGCAGAATGGAGAGAGGATTGCAATTTATACCCGACTAAGTAATGTGTGCTGACTTTGAGTGCCTAAAGATAAACACCAAAATCCCGAACCCAAGAAAGAAAAAGAATCCATGAAGTTTCAAAAGGAACCAGACTTGGACAGAGCAGAGTGGTACCAAAGAACCATAAAATATATAATGCAATTCCAATTTTCTAAAATAAAGGACAGAAGTATGATTCTAGGAACTTTGTGTGCTAACATTAATAGGAAAACATAATTAAAAACATTTAGCAAAAATAACAAGTCAGCGTTCCTTTTATTATTGAAAAACCTAGGTGAAGGGCCAAGCGTGGGACACCACCAAGATTTGAAAAGTAACACTAGATGAAGTAATTCAAGAAGGAACTTTGGCAGTAAGCTTGGATTTTAAGAGTCTGCAGATTATAAGAGGAAGGAAAGACTGGGAAAGAAATTCCACAGGTTTGATGTCATTGGAAAGGATGAGTTAAAATAGGAAATGGGCTGATAGCTTTAAACATAATGCGGATGCAGGGAGGAGGGAGACTTCAGGGTGATTTATTTAGAGCTCAAGATGAACAAGAGGAAAGTGCAGCGAAAGAATAATTGTTGTTGCATTGATAAAGCCTAGATAAGAAAGATTGACAGAGAGGCTGGCGGGGAGAGAAGGAATGCTCATAATTTGTTCAAATTCCCTGATAGTCTGACAGATTAATGACTGAGAGGCTAATACCTTAGCTTTGGAAAAAAATCTTTCACAGGATATTATGGTTGATACTTACTTGAATCACTAGTTGGCCAGATGATAGAAATAGAATAGTTGAATCATTCAAAGAAATGTAATCAATTGGCAATTGGCAAAACATGACAAATGGTATTTAATAGTCTTCATTTATTTTTTCTTTCTATTTTGAACCTTCCTCTTTTTCATTTGCATAATTAATTTCCTAACTTTCATGTTTCCTTGTTCAATATTTCTCTAAATGTACTAATCTACCATCAAACATTAGAGGATGGGAAACGGTTTGATATTTTATCAATTTGTAAGAAGGACTGCAACATACTTAATATCCTTATTTCGATAAGGACTCATTGGTTGTCAGGCAGTAACATGCAATGTTGAATGATGGCAAAGATGATTCTGTTTTATGAAAATTCTGGTGCTTGGGTTTGTGGCCCCTTGTTCATATGGGAATTCCCTCACAGGCTTTTAGTATCATTTAGTGGCTCTGTAATTGAGAACTGAAGGACTTGAACTACTGTTACACCATGAACGCCACTTTCCAGAGATTAAGGGCAATATTTGACATCCGTATTTAAAGGCTCAATTCAGAATGGCTCTGAGCCATTTTGAAATCTTTTGTTTACTTCACAAGACTTTTATACCCCTTAATTTTTCCAAACCAACTTGTCCAGCTGGTCTCAAGATAACACAATTCTCAGAGCTCATGTTACACCACTGCTAACTGTGTTATCTGACGGGGGAAGAAATGACACCGTCCTTCTGTGCTGCTTCATTTAAATCTGAGATTGACCTGAGCATCGGTGACAGGGTAAACACTTGGTATGATGAGTCAATCAGCACCACCTTCTAGTCGATAGCATCAAAGGCAGGGGACACGTTGGGGTTGGCGAGGAACGATAACAAGTCACAGTCACTGTCATACTATATATATATTGTTTTTTATTTTGACTAATGCGCTTTATTTTGACTTTAACATAGGATTCAATATGATGATCTGTCGCAATCTGAATTTTAACGCTAAATAAAAACAGTAGCTATTCCTACCATGCACCTTAGTGTATTTGACATCAGTTTACGGTTATAGCCTAATTTCATTTGCACTAAGCAGCATGACACTGTCTTGAAGATCCACCACAGTGACTCACCTCTGCTACAAATGATTGGGTAGATGGATTACAAGGGCTTCATTCCTCACTGGACAATGAAGGATCGATCGGATGATTGCATCAGCAAACTGCTTCAGAAGGTGAGACACATACTGCCAGGAATTACTTTCAGTTAAGAAGTAAAATTAAAAAAAACAAATATACCTACTTAAATCACTGAAAATATCATCATATCCTACTGTTGTTTGCCTATACCCATCATGATTGTGGGGAAATAACTTTTTTTCTCTCAAAAGGGTCAGGCCAAACCAAACACTGAAGGATCCAAGTTCACGAAATTAAGAACTTGCATTTATGTAGTGTACTACGTTAAAAGTGCTATAAAAATGCATGTTGTTGTTGTAGTGCCTTTCACGACTTCAGGACATCCCAGGTGTTCTGTGCCATGGGATATTTTACATTCACCTGAGAGGACAGGCAGGACCTCCGTTTAATGTCTCATCCAAAAGAGAGCATCTCCGACAGTGCAGCACTCAATGAAGTGTCAGTCTAGACTATGTCCTAAAGTCTCTGGTCTGGGGCTTGAGAGAGAAAGCTCCCACTGATTTGCCCAATTTGGGAGACTTGTGTTTCAGAAGCTGGTTTTCTTCTCATCCTTACTGTTTCAGACGAGGGGAGCCTTGGACGAAGTCACGGCAACGGAGCGGGGGAAGCCCTGAAAAAATTCACCCCTGTTAATGTCCTGTGTGATTAAAGTCCTTGGTAAATCTTTCATAGACTGAATGATGGCATTACACATCTGAGTCTGATTTGGACATACAACACTCAGACTGGTGTCTTTAAATATGATGATCAAATTAAAAAATTGTTACATGCAAAGTACAATGTTTTATACATATTTCAGCCAAATGCATTCATGATAATTTACAAATGGGTGCTTGTGTATTTTAATATTTTCAGTATGGAGAAATACTGTATAATAAAAATCCTATTTTTTCTTCATGTTAAGTGAAGTGAAAATGTGGGTCTGTAGCGGTTCGTGTAGATCGCCACTAAATAAGAGAGTTTGACTTCGACGAACTATTAACAAGTTGCTTATTTACAGGAACAGACTAATTACATCAGGTAAGATGGCAGGTAAGATGGCTGACTGTAGGAGCACCGTGGTATAGGTCTTGTCCCAGCGGGGACTCCACGAGGACTGAGTCCGCAGTCCTGTGGAGAGCGTGATGACGTCATCGCGTTTGTGTTGTGACGTCATCACGTTGTTCGCATTTCCCGCGCTTAGGGCGTCACGTGATGCGCGTCGTTACGTCGCTGGCCATTGAGGCTGAAGTCGCGAGCGCGGGAGCGGGAGCTGGAGGCCAGGCTGAGCCGGTGCTTGCCGCGGGAGCGGAAGATCGCGTCGCTCCCGTCGGCTGGCCGATGCGGCCGAAGACGCTAGGCCGGGCTGTGCCGGCGGCCGTCCTGGAAGGCCGAGTCGGGCCGGCAGCTGCCGCACGCACGTCACGTCGTACGTGACGTGACGTCAGCGCGCTAGGGCGCGTCTTAAAGGGGCAATGGCCCCAACAGGTAAGTTAAAAGGGCAACGGCCCCAAAAGGTAAGTTAAACATACAGTAAGGTAAGTTAAAGGGAATTATGTGTCTTTATGTAAGGTACAACCGGTGGTACCGCCACAGGTCTGTAATAACCCATCGTTGAAGGTGGCAAAGCAAGGAAGTTATGATGAACCTTAATAAAACACTGGTTCGGCCTCAACTGGAATATTGGCCTCGATTTTCATTGGGCCGTAAGGCTGGCTTTGAGGCGTGCGGGGGGTTAAAATCGCAAAACCTGGGGGTCGGGACCCCCCCGCCCCCCCCGCCTGGTTCCCGCCTCCACGCCATTTTAACCTAGGTGTGTCTGATGGACCCGAATCAGTCCCGCCTGCAACTGGCGGGACTGGTCTTTAGGGCCCTTAAACAGCACCAATTAGCCTTCATAATCCCATTTTAACAGGCCCTTGCCTGTTTAACCCTTTTCCCACGTAAAACACGCCTGGTGGGGATGACACCTGTGAAACCTGGCGTGAACACTCTTGGCTTGTTGACTATCAGCTGTAGGTCCAACATTAAAGAGAATATTTGATCAGTCATCATTTGCAGGCGGCAGGACTTTGTTGTCTCAGGTCTGGGGCAACTTTTACCAGGCCTAGCCACACCTGTGGAAGGTTGGAGCCTCACACACTTCTCCAGTGTGACCTCCTGCGAGACCCCTCTCGCCACCCTCACTCAGCGCTTCCTCAACTGAGGCATCTACCAGAAGCATGGGAGGTCTTTTTTTCCTTCCCTTCTTGGCATTAGAGGACCTCCAGCACCAGGCGCGGCAGCAGCAGAACCAGGCACAACAGCAGTACCAGCAACAGCGGCAGCACCACCAGCAGCAGCAGTAGGAGCATGAGCGGCAAGTTGCTGCTCACCCACCTGAGGCAGCACAGGCCAGAAGGGGCCAGCGCATGTAAGCCCGTCGGCGCAGGAGATGCCCCCCAAACAGGGTCTACAGACACAGGGTCAGCTACCTCAACATGACTGAGCAGCAGTGCCAAAGGCGGCTCTGACTTTCGCGACAGGTGGTGACTGACATCTGCGCAATGATACAGCAAGACCTGCAGCCCAGAGGACCAGGTCGACACTCCTTACCAGTGGCCATCAAAGTCACCACCGCACTCAACTTTTTTGCCTCAGGCTCATTCTAGGGATCAGCAGCAGACAGCAGCGGCATCTCCCAGGCGGCCGCACACACTTGCATCATGCAGGTAACCGATGCCCTCTTTGCCCTCGCGCACAATCACATCCATTTCACCAGGGATCGCGCAAATGTGACGGCGCGAGCGGCTGGATTAGCTCATCTGGCAGACTTTCCAAGGGTGCAGGGTGTCATTGACTGCACACATGTGGCCCTTAGGGCACCCCATCGCAATCCAGGTATTTTTGTCAACCGCAAGGGCTTCCACTCCCTTAACGTTCAGCTGGTGTGTGACCACAAGAAGGAGATTTTGCATGTTTGTGCCAAGTACCCTGGCAGTTGCCATGACTCCTTCATACTGCGCCAGTCTAGTGTGCCTCCGCTATTCAGTCCGCCAGACCAACTTCACGGATGGCTACTTGGAGATAAGGGCTATCCCCTGAGGACTTGGCTAATGATGCCATTGAGGAGAACAACCAATGAAGCTGAGGAGCGCTACAACTCCAGCCACATTTCCACCAGATCCATAATCGAGCAAACCATCGGCTTGCTGAAGATGCGCTTCAGATGCCTGGATAGATCAGGTGGAGCCCTACAGTACTCAGCAGCCAGGGCCTCCAAAATCGTCGTGGTTTGCTGTGCACTCCACAACATGGCACAGCGTCATGGCTTGCAGATTCCTGAGGACCAAGTGGCTCCTCTCATACCCTCCTCAGATGATGATGATGATGATGAGGAGGAGGAGGAGGGCGAGAACGAGCATCCTGCAGAGGCCCATCAACCAGCGGTAGCATTACGTGAGAACATTGCTGCCCAGGATGCAAGGAACGCACTCATCCTGGCCAGATTTGCTTAGCCTAGTACATCAAACTCTTTTGCCTCGCAGCTTCTTACCTGAGCATCGACAATGGCCAAACCCTGGGATTCCGAGCTATTTAACCAGCATCCTGACAACTGCAAGTAATCCTAAGCCCTCAATGTGAAAGCCCCATTCGCGAAATGACACACGCCAGAACTGCAGCAGTTGCCATCAGAATTTTTATGAAACACACACAACTGATGGCATTTTTCCAAAATAAACAGCATTTCACCCAAGTGACTACACTTGTGACTATTTGTGCTTTATTTTCCTCTTATGCGTGCTCCTACGTAGTGGTTCCCCTGTGGCTTCAGCAGATGTGGAGGCCCTTGCTCACTTTCCTGCTGCTCCTGTCTCGACACCTATGGCGGGCATCCTCTGGGGTGGCGAGCATGTGAGGGCTCGCCAGCAGTCTGCTGCTCCTGCGGCTGTGCAGGAGTTGAGACGTCTATCTCCGTTGGGTGTGGACTCTGGCGGGGCTTTGACCGAGGGCTCTGCAATGGCATGGAAGTGCGGGCACTTGGAGAGGAGCCCCCACTTCCGTGAGGTCTGCCACCAATCTCCCTCTCATGGGTCAGGTCCCCCTCAGTGCCTGCAAGTGGCTTGAGAGTCGCTTGCTGCACATCAGGGGGACCACGGGGACCCGTATCTGCAATGGCAGTGCTACTCAGGGCATTCTTAAGGGGGAGGGGGAGCAGGCAGAGGTCGTGGTCCACATTGGGACCAACGACATAGGAAGGAAGGGGGATGAGGTCCTGCATCAAGAATTTAGGGAGCTAGGTAACAGATTAAAGAGCAGGACCTCGAAGGTTGTAATCTCTGGATTACTCCCAGTGCCACGTGCTAGTAAGTATAGGAATGGGAGGATAGAGCAGATGAATGCGTGGCTAAAGAGTTGGTGTAGCGGGGAGGGTTTTACTTTCCTGGATCACTGGGCCTGCTTCTGGGAAAGGTGGGACTTGTACAAGTCGGACGGGTTGCACCTGAACCAGAGCGGGACAAATATCCTTGCGGGGAGGTTTGCTAGCACTGTTGGGGGGGGTTTAAACTAACTTGGCAGGGGGATGGGATACAGAGGGGAGCTGAAATAGGGGGTGATGTGCTGCCAATTATAGAGAAAAAAACAAGTCAGCTTGGTAGACAGGGCAAATATATAAGGGCAAGGCTGGATGGCATCTATTTTAATGCAAGGAGTCTTGCAAATAAGGTGGATGAACTGAAGGTGTTGATAAACACATGGGAGTATGATATTGTTGCTATCACGGAGACATGGTTGAGGGAGGGGCAAGACTGGCAGCTCAATATTCCGGGGTACAGAATCTTCAGGCGAGACAGAGGGGGAGGTATAAGAGGAGGGGGTGTCGCAATATTAATTAAGGAGTCAATTACTGCAGTAAGGAGGGATGATATATTAGCAGGTTCCTCTAATGAGGCCATATGGGTGGAGCTTAAAAACAAAAAGGGGGCAAGCACTTTGCTGGGAGTGTACTATAGGCCTCCAAACAGTCAGGGGGAGATAGAGGAACAGATATGTAGGCAGATCTCAGAGAAATGTGCAAATAATAGGGTAATAATAATGGGGGATTTCAACTTCCCCAATATTAACTGGGATAGTCAGAGTGTGAAAGGCTCAGAGGGTGTAGAATTCTTAAAGTGCATCCAGGAGAGCTTTTTGAGCCAGCATGTAGAAAGTCCTACAAGAGAGGGGGCGGTACTGGACCTAATTCTAGGGAATGTGGCCGGCCAAGTGGAAAAAGTGCTAGTAGGTGAGCACTTTGGTGATAGTGACCATAATATGGTAAGATTTAAGGTGGTCATGGAAAAGGACAGGGATGGGCCGGAAATAAAGGTTCTAAATGGGGGAAGGCCGATTTTAATAGGATAAGGCAGGATCTGGCCAAAATGGACTGGGATCAGCTACTTGTAGGAAAATCCGCATCGGAGCAATGGGAGGCTTTCAGAAGGGAGATTGAGATCATACAATGGCAACATGTTCCCGTAAAGGTCAAGAGTGGTTCCAAAAACTACAGGGAACCTTGGATGTCAGGGGATATACGAGAATGGATTAGGAAAAAAAGGAGGGCTTTTGGTAGATACAAAAGGCTAAAGGCGGAGGAAGCCCTAGAGGAGTACAAAAAGTGCAGGGGGATACTTAAAAAAGAAATTAGGAGATCAAGGAGGGGCCATGAAATAACACTGGCGAGCAAAATAAAGGAAAATCCTAAGATGTTTTATAAGTATATTAAGGGTAAGAGGATAACTAGGGAAAAAATAGGGCCCATTAGGGACAAAAGTGGCAATCTGTGTGTGGAGCCGGAAGATGTAGGAGGGGTTCTAAATGAATTTTTTGCATCTGTTTTCACTATGGAGAAGGACGATGTAGACATAGAAATAGGGCGGGGGGACTGCGATATGCTCGAACATATTAACATCGAGAGGGAGGAGGTATTGGCGGTTTTAGCTGGCCTAAAAATGGATAAATCCCCAGGCCCGGATGAAATGTATCCCAGGCTGCTGTGTGAGGCAAAGGAAGAGATTGCGGGGGCTCTAACACATATATTCAGGACCTCTCTGGCCACAGGGGATGTGCCAGAGGACTGGAGAACCGCTAATGTAGTACCATTATTCAAGAAGGGGAGTAGGGAAAAACCGGGGAACTACAGGCCAGTGAGCCTAACATCAGTGGTAGGAAAATTATTGGAAAAAATTCTGAGGGACAAAATTTGTCTCCACTTGGAGAGGCAAGGATTAATCAGGGATAGTCAACATGGCTTTGTCAAGGGAAGATCATGTCTGACTAATTTGATTGAATTTTTTGAGGGGTTGACTAGGTGTGTGGATGAGGGTAACGCAGTGGATGTGGTATACATGGATTTCAGTAAGGCCTTCGATAAAGTCCCGCACAGGAGACTGGTCAAGAAGGTAAGAGCCCATGGAATCCAGGGTGCCTTGGCACATTGGATACAAAACTGGCTTAGTGGCAGAAGGCAGAGGGTGATGGTCGAAGGTTGTTTTTGTGACTGGAAGCCTGTGGCCAGTGGGGTACCACAGGGATCGGTGCTGGGTCCCTTGCTGTTTGTGGTCTACATTAATGACTTGGATATGAATGTAAAAGGTATGATCAGTAAGTTCGCGGATGATACAAAAATTGGTAGGGTGGTAAATAGCGAGGAGGGTAGCCTCAGTCTGCAGGACGATATAGATGGGTTGGTCAGATGGGCGGAACAGTGGCAAATGGAATTTAACCCGGAAAAGTGCGAGGTGATGCACTTTGGGGGGACTAACAAGGCAAGGGAATACACAATGAATGGAAAGACCCTAGGCAAGACGGAGGGTCAGAGGGATCTGGGTGTGCAAGTACACAGATCCCTGAAGGCGGCGGAACAGGTGGATAAGGTGGTAAAAAAGGCATATGGGATACTTGCCTTCATTAGCCGAGGCATTGAATATAAGAGCAAGGAGGTTATGATGGAGCTGTATAAAACACTGGTTAGGCCACAGCTGGAATACTGTGTGCAATTCTGGTCGCCACACTGCAGGAAGGATGTGATCGTGTTAGAGAGGGTGCAGAGGAGGTTCACCAGGATGTTACCAGGGCTGGAGCGCTTCAGCTATGAAGAGAGACTGGGCAGATTGGGTTTGTTTTCCTTGGAGCAGAGGAGGCTGAGGGGGGACATGATTGAGGTGTACAAAATTATGAGGGGCATAGATAGGATGGATGCTGAGGAGCTTTTTCCCTTAGTAGAGGGGTCAATAACTAGGGGGCATAGATTCAAGGTAAAGGGCGGGAGGTTTAGAGGGGATTTGAGAAAGAACTTTTTTACCCAGAGGGTGGTTGGAATCTGGAACTCACTGCCTGAAAGGGTTGTGGAGGCAGAAACCCTCACAACATTTAAGAAGCATTTGGATGAGCACTTGAAATGCCATAGCATACAAGGCTACGGACCAAATGCTGGAATATGGGATTAGATTAGACAGGGCTTGATGGCCGGCGCGGACACGATGGGCCGAAGGGCCTCTATCCGTGCTGTATTACTCTATGACTCTATGACTCTATGACTTCCATGAAGGTGTGCTTTCTCTGTTCAATAGATGCCCATCGTTCCTCAAGAGATGTCATTCTATTCTGAACACTCACCATGTTTTCCATACCCTGGCGACTAACCTCCTCCATGGCCATAGCCCTGCTCTCCTCTACTGTAGCCAGCCTTACCACGGAGGCAGCCATCCTTTCCGTGTTGATACGTTCATGCGCCACTGACTCCACAAAGGCTCTGCTCATGTTCGCTATGGACTCCTCCATTCGCTCCACACTCGCAGCGACCCTGGAGACAAAACCTGCCAGAGATTCCTGCATCTGTGCATGGAGTGCCATCACTTCTGATCTTACGGATGGACCCAGAGGCAGAGGGTCGACATGCAGCTGAGCCGAGCTGGCAGAGTCCTGTGCCCACCGACGAGGACTCTCCACTGCTTTCCCTGTCTCCACAATCTGCTGATGCTCACTTGTGAGCTGTGATACAGCAGGTGACAACTCTACTCGATGTCCCGAAGGTCCCACCGAGGTGTGAGTGTCTGCGCTGGTGCTGGGTGCGCTTATTTCTGCTGACGCTGCGCCCTCAGAGGTTGCAGATTCCTCTGAGGAGTCTGGCTGCTCAGGCTCTTCCTCCTGCAGAGTGGGGACGGGGGCTCTCGATGGTCCTGTGGGGGAGTCAAGGAAAAAGTTAGAGATGTGATGCCAAGGTTATTGCATTTTGCAGATGATCATAAGTCCATATGATGTAGCTTCAGAATCATTATCAGCGACTCATGCAATGCCAATGAGAGAGAGGGAAAACTATTCTGTCACCAGCTTGCGGGGATGCTCCTGTCTGTCCTTCCCCAACTTGCGCTTCGCCGTCAGCCCCCCCAATTTCCAGGATGCCTTCCTCCCAGGGGGTGAGCTGGGCTAATGAGGGCGGCCCTCCTCCTGTCCTGGCTCGCTCTCTCCTGTTGTGAGCTCTCTTTTCCTGCAATGAGGGAGACAAGTGGAGGTTGAGTGACAATGAAGGAGTGAGTGCAGAGATTGCATAGCATAGATACTTAGAAGGAGACAAAGATGGATTGAGGTTGCAAGACCAAGGGCCCTCCCTGTGTGTAGTCAGTTGTGTTCAAAGCATCAGAGTGAGAGGGAGTGTGAGGGCTGCATGGTGGAATAGTTCTGTGAATGTGAGCATAGAGAGAGAGGGAATGGCTAAGGGTGCATGGATGTGAGTGTCTAGTGGGATGTGCAGGAAGAGATTGCTAAAGCTGAGTGCTGGTGAGGTTAGGCAATGGGGAACAGATTGATGGTGATGGAAACTTCATACAGTATTGACTTTTCCAGTGCGAAGAAGGTCATGGAATCTTTTCCTGCACTGCAACCACGTTCTTCGTGTAAACCCCAAGGAGTTGACTTGACCTGCCACCTCTAGCCACACAGCCTTGATCTGGCTGGGAGGCCTCTTCCTCCCTGAAGAAGGGAAGAGGACCTCCCTGTGGGCCCTAGCACCATCCAGTAATGCCTGTAGTGAAGCCTCATCAAATTTGGGTGCAGATCTGGCCCTCCCGCAGGCCGTTCCTCCTGCAGGCTCCTGTGCCATCTTAATGTTGAAGGTTGGAATCCTGCAGAGGAAGCAAGGCTTGCTGTGGACCTTAAAAGCAGCAGCAATGATGACATCATATTCTGCGACTTTCTGACTGGAAATACTCAATTGCCAAGGCTTCCCACACTCTGGAAATCAATTGGCCAATTGTGTTAAATTTGCATCAATCTCATAGACCCATTTACAATCGTGTCGGAATCACTAAATTCGGGGAACCCGCCAATTCCCCGCACCTGTGTTAAAATCGACCCCATTGTGTCCAATTCTGGGCACTGCACTTTAGGAAGGATGTGAAGGCCTTAGAGAGGGTGTAGAAAAGATTTACGAGAATGGTTCAGGGATGAGGGACTTCAGTTACATGGATAGACTAGAGAAGCTGGGGTTGTTCTCCTTGGAGCAGAGAAGGTTGAGAGGAGATTTGATAGAGGTGTTCAAAATCATGAGGGGTCTAGACAGAGTAGAGAGAGAGAGAAACTGTTCCCATTGGTGGAAGGGTCGAGAACCAGAGGACACAGATTTAGCAGATTTGGCATAAAAATAAAACAAAAAAGGTGACTCAACCGTGGCTAACAAGGGAAATTAGGGATAGCATAAGATCCAAGGAGAGGACATATAAATTGGCCAGAAAAAGCAATAATCCTGAGGATTGGGAGCAGTTTAGGATTCAACAAAGGAGGACAAAGGGATTAATTAAGAAAGGGAAAATAGAATATGAGAGTAAGCTTGCAGGGAACATAAAAACTGACTGTAAAAGCTTTTATAGATATGTAAAGAGGAAAAGATTGGTGAAGTCAAGCGTAGGTCCCTTGCAGTCAGAATCGGGGGAATTTATAATGGGGAGCAAAGAAATGGCAGACCAACTAAATACATATTTTGGTTCTGTCTTCACAAAGGAGGACATAAATAACCTCTCAGAAATACCACGGAACATAGGGTCTGATGAAAGGGTGGAACTGAAAGATATCAGTATTTGTAGGGAAATGGTGTTAGGAAAATTGATGGGACTGAAGGCCGATAAATCCCCAGGGCCTGATAATCTACATCCCAGGGTACTTAAGGAAGTGGCCCTAGAAATAGTAGATGCATTGCTGGTCATCTTCCAGAACTCAATAGACTCTGGAACAGTACCCATGGATTGGAGGGTAGCTAATGTTACCCCACTATTCAAAAAAGGTGGTAGAGAGAAAACGGGGAATTACAGACCGGTAAGCCTGACATCGGTAGTGGGGAAAATGCTAGAGTCCATTATAAAAGATGTAATAGCAGAGCACTTGGAAAGCAGTGACAGGATCGGACAAAGTCAACATGGATTTACAAAAGGTAAATCATGCTTGACTAATCTACTGGAATTTTTTGAGGATGTAACTAGTAAAATAGATAAGGGAGAACCAGTGGATGTGGTGTATTTGGACTTTCAGAAGGCTTTCGATAAGGTCCCGCATAAGAGGTTAGCGTGCAAAATTAAGGCACATGGGATTGGGGGCAAGGTATTGACTTGGATAGAGAACTGGTTGGCAGACAGAAAGCAAAGAGTTGGAATAAACGGATAGTTTTCCGAGTGGCAGGCAGTGACTAGTGGGGTACCGCAAGGATCGGTCCTAGGACCCCAGCTGTTCACAATATATATTAATGATCTGGACGAGGGAATTGGATGTAATATCTCCAAATTTGCAGACGACACAAAGCTGGGTGGGAGGGTATGCTGTGAGGAGGATGTCATGAAACTCCAGTACGATTTGGACAGGTTGGGTGATTGGGCAGAAACATGGCAAATGCACTATAATGTGGATAAATGTGAGGTTATCCACTTTGGTGGCAAAAACAGGAAGGCAGATTATTATTTGAATGGCAATAGATTGGGAGAATGGGAAGTGCAAAGGGACCTGGGTGTTCTTGTGCACCAGTCGCTGAAGGTAAGCATGCAGGTGCAGCAGGCGGTTAAGAAGGCAAATGGTATGTTGGCCTTCGTAGCAAGAGGGTTCGAGTACAAGAACAAGGATGTCTTGCTGCAGTTGTACAGGGCCTTGGTGAGACCGCACCTTGAGCATTGTGTGCAGTTTTGGTCACCTTACCTGAGGAAGGACGTTCTTGCCATGGAGGGAGTGCAGCGAAGATTCACCAGGCTGATACCTGGGATGGCAGGAATGACGTACGAGGAGAGATTGTGTCAATTGGGCTTATACTCACTGGAGTTTAGAAGATTGAGAGGGGATCTCATCGAAACCTATAAAATTCTGTCAGGTCTGGACAGACTAGATGCAGAAAGGATGTTTCTGATGGCCGGGGAGTCCAGAACCAGGGGTCATAGTCTAAGGATAAGGGGTAAGCCATTTAGGACTGAAATGAGGAGGAATTTCTTCACCCAGAGAGTGGTGAACCTGTGGAATTCTCTGCCACAGAGGGTGGTGGAGGCCAGTTCATTAAATATATTCAAGAAAGAGTTGGATATATTTCTTGAGGCTAAAGGGATCAAGGGATATGGGGAGAAGGCAGGGACAGGGTACTGAATTTGGATGATCAGTAATGATCTCATTGAATGGCGGAGCAGGCTCGAAGGGCCGAATGGCCCACTCCTGCTCCTATCTTCTATGTTTCTATGTTTCTATGTAAGGTGATTGGCAAAAGAACCAAAGATGACATGAGAAAAAACTTTTATATGCAGCGAGTGGTTAGGATCTGGAATGCACTGCCCAAAAGGGTGGTGGAGGTAGACTCAATCGTGGCTTTCAAAAGGGAATTGGATAAGTACCTAAAGGAAAAATATTTGCAGGGCTACGGGGAAAGGGTGGGGGAGTGGGACTAGCTGAAGTGCTCTTGCAGAGAGCCGGCATGGGCTCGATGGGCTAAATGGCCTCCTTCTGTGCTGTAACCATTCTATGATTCTATAACCACAAGTACATATCATTTTGGGGGAGGGGGGTGGGGGTGGGGGTGGGTTGGTTACAAAAAAACATATGATTGTGCGATTGATAAGAGATGGGACCTCTGGCTACTAGATGGAACTTGGGGCCGAAAATCTGTGGGCCAGCAAATCTAGCAGTTATTGCTCGGGTTGTGCCTGCCAGTGACCTTCACCACTGACCCCGGGGGAGTGTGCGGGGTCAGGGGGAAAGTCGCCCAATTTAAATATTCCCAGTGGGCACCCACAACACTAGGGGAGCACCTTAGGGTGCCTGCTTGCCCCAAGAGGCTGCAAAATACAACAGTTGATGGCTGAGCCAGGGACCCTGAAAACCTCCACACAGCAGACACATGTGGCCTCCTTGCCAAAGGGGCTGCTCGAAACATTTGCTGCAAATTTTGACATTCCTCCTCTTTGAGGGCTCCAGGCCACAACCCACAAACATTAATTATAAAGCACGACAATAGGGTAATACTCTGAGAGTGTCAGATGATGCCAAGAGCTCACCATGGGAGTGAAGCTCATTTCTATTATCTGACTCCTGAGTGTAATTGTGACCTTGAAGTCGCAAGCATTATTAATTACAACAAGCTCCTCAGTATGTTATTAATTATAATATAAAGTGTTTAAATTTGGTATTTTTGTGCCAGAAGTGGATGCCAACTGTTATGCTCTCCTTGTTTGATGTTCACACCAGAGAATTAATTAATATTATGTCATTGCTGTAAGCAAATCAAGAAACAATCTGGAGTTGATTACCAGAGAATTCTGTGTCTAGTATATGCTCTAAATTATTACAGTACTCCCGGCCCATCTGCAGCAAACAGCACTGGTCACAAGAAGATACTGGGCAAAATGTAGTCATATTTCTGTCACAGCAAAAATGTCTTCTCACTCCGTTCGTGAATATTGGGGTCATTAATGTCGCTGCCCCCGAGCCTGCTGCTACCTTCCAGCAGGCACTTCTGGAGAGTGGCTGTAAGAGTAGTAGAAACAGGACAGGAAGCTGGGCCTTGCCTCTATTGACATTTAAATGCAGTGGGTGGGGCAGAGGCTGCTGGTGGTGGTCCTGGCGGAGACGGGGGAAAGTGTTTAGGGTAGTAGGGGAATGCAGAGCTGGCCTCACCGCTCCATTGGTCCACTGTTTCTACCAGTATCCTGCCTCGTGGTGTGGGAACCCACTAGGGAATAGTTAAATTGGTCTGTTTATGAAAACTTGACTTTCTGCTGTGAACTCAAGTTAAAAGTGTTGGGAGAAAGCCCAAATGAGAACCATTGGTGGCAGCTGAAGCAGAATTAATATCACTTGCAGACTAAGCAAACAATTTAAAGCGTAAATTTAAGTAGATTACCAGGAGTGAACAGCAATTATTAGATCTCAGAACGACATGGGAAGAAAGTTTAGAACTGGCTTGTTTGACACTGGGGGAAGAAACCCAATGTTGTCGTGCTGCTGAAATGCATAGATTGTCAATAGAGGAGTATATGGGGTGATGCAGGCATGAGGAGGGAGAAAAGGAGGGACAGCTCCATTATGAGAAGGAGGAGAAGCAAAATCAGTACCACAAGTTGGAGGAATCAGAGAAGCACTACTCCTGAGCGCTTGAATTGTCAAAGCGGCTTAACGACTTACAGGACCAGTGAGTGCGAGTTTTCGAATTATTAATAAACCACCGTAGGTGGGTGGGATAAAGAAATATCGGCAGAACTGCTGGTGTCTGTGTTTTCATGAGAAGACCTGATGTACAAAGTGCTGCTGGTAATCAGTATGCATAACAATGACCTTCTCAAGAAGATATTTTAATCTCATGTGCACTGATTCAATACTTATTTGTTTTCTATACATTTGTACCATTAGTATTTTTCTGCTTCTGTGTAATTATTTTACTTGTAAAAACATCAATTAATTTTAGCCTGAATAAGTGGTCCGATAGTGTGGTGTTTACTACCTCTTGATGTAGACTAGAAGATAGAGGGTGTCTCACATGGTGTTTGTTGTGTTATACCAGATTGGGAGGTGCAATTATCCATTCAGTCATTAGGGAGTACGGCCTAGAAATTCAGTTGCGTTCGCCAGCCGTTAGCGTCATAAGAGGAGTAGATCTCGAGCGCTAGGCACTTAGCGCCCGGGCGCAGACCGATCTGCGCCTACGCCCAACTTCAGTTGACATTTAGTGCCGGCGCAAAGTGTTTGCGCGCGCTCAGCTGCGCGCGCAGCTTATGACGCCATTTCGTCGTGCAACGCCGTTTGTGCGCCCCAAACCGGAACTTCAGTGGCGCCCGCCCAATGTGGGCGTGGCGCTGTTAAGAACTGTGAAGTGGAACGCAGCAGAGGCCCTGCGGGCCTCGGGGAGCGCTAATTAAAGGGCACTTAGACTGAACTATAAAGGCCAGCCATTTTGCTGCAATGACTTTAGTGCTACGGATTTCTGGACAGAGACCAAAGAAGAGACCTTACTGATTTGGGCCAACATAGGAGAGGTATTTTTGGCTTCTGGCCAGAGCTTGGAAATTTGACTCATTGTGATTTCACTGTTTGCAAGTATATTATGGGGGCTGCATGGGGTTCCAACCCTCAGTTCCAGCATTATGTGCGAAGGGCTCGCAGACGCTGTGTGAGAGGGGCAGCCATGCCTAGACGCAGAGGGGCCATCAGGCGTCGGCAACGTAGGCCTTACCCACTCAGGGAATACCGCCAGCAGGTGTCCTATCTCACCATGACTGCTGCGCATTGTGTTAAGAGGCTGCGCTTCAGAAGGGAGGTGGTTGCAGAGATCTGCCAGCTGCTTCACAGAGATCTGCGTCCACAGCTGATGTGCAGGACGTCTCTGTCGGTGGAAGTGAAGGTCACGGTGGCTCTGAACTTTTATGCAAGCGGCTCCTTCCAAGCCGCTGCTGGGGACATAGTGAACATCTCCCAGTTCGCCGTGCATCGCTGCATCCGGCAGGTCACCGATGCCCTTTTCGCAAGGAGACACCAATTCATCTCCTTCCCCATGACCCTAGAGAGGCAGGAGCAGCGTGCAGTCGGATTTGCGAGGATCGCCGACTTCCCCATGGTGCAGGGCGCCATTGACTGCATGCATGTGGCTATGCGGGCACCTATCGACAATGCCGAGGATTACCGCAACCGGAAGGGCTACCATTCCCTCAATGTACAGCTGGTGTGTGACCACAGGCAGCGCATCCTAGCTGTCAATGCCCGCTTTCCAGGCAGCAGCCACGATGCATTTATCCTGCGCCAGACTACTGTGGCTGACATGTTCCAGGCACAGCCTCCCCCAAGAGGATGGCTTATCGGGGACAAAGGCTATCCTTTGTGTACATGGCTCATGACCCCGCTCCGCGCGCCCAGGACCCCTGCTGAGGAGGCATACAACGAAAGCCATCAAGCCACAAGGAACATCATAGAGCAAACGATTGGCGTCCTCAAGCAATGGTTCCGCTGCCTGGATCGTTCCGGCGGATCTCTACAGTATTCGCCGGATAGAGTCTCCCAGTTCGTCGTCGTTTGCTGCATGCTGCACAACCTGGCTATCCGCAGGACTCAGGCACTGCCACCTCACGTTGGACCACCACCTCAGGAGGACGAGCAGGAGGACCATGAGGAGGAGGAGGAGGAGGAGGAGGAGTACCAGCCCAGGAGGGAGCCACAAGGTCCAAGGGCCGTCCGTCGGCGGCTTATTGAACGACACTTCTAGGCCCCCTGTCAGGGAATGGCTTGTGGCAATGAAGGCACATGAATGCAGCCGCTCCGCAAGCCCTCAGCCGGTTAACGCAACAACCACTTGAAACATCACACATGGACAAGCTGAATAAATAAAAAGCTTTATTGATCAAACTCAGGGCCCTTCCCACATGAAACCCAAAAACAGACAAGACCCCCAAAAAACAGTCAAAAACATATCTCACTCCCACAACCTGGGGAGGAATAACAAAACTTGTCCATCCAAATGGCCTTCATCCTCGGCCTTACCAAGACAAACCCCCCCATACAGAACACAAACACCCCCATATAAAAAAACATTTGCCTTCATCCTCGGCCTTACCAAAATAAACCCCCCCCATACAGAACACAAACACCCCCATATAAAAAAACATTTGGCAACACACTCTACTTTGTGTGCCGAGAGGGCGAGTCCTTGTCCAGGCTTTTCCGGCCCCTGGCCGACCTGCTGCTCCGCCTCAACCTGGGCCCTGTGGGTGTTGCAAGGCTGGGGGAAGGCTCCTGAGGGGCACAATGCATGACGGCAGATGCCCTTGGGGGTCGGCCTAGATGAGCTCCGGCCCTGGAGGGGCCGGCTGCTGACTGCTGCAGCTGTGGCTGGGCAGCATCAGTCTCTCCAGCAGCTCGTCGCAGCTTTGCTGGGGGAGTGGCAGTGGCGGCTGCAGCAATGGGGGCAAGCTGGCAGATGCCAGGCACTCGCTGGTCGCCAGAGACACTGGCAGTCGGCCGGGCTGGCACTGCAGCAAGCGCAGCAATCTGGTGAAGGCCAGACCGCTGTGCTGCAGCAGCGCGGCGGGTGCCCTGGCGATGCGTGCGTGACACAGTGAGTGTGGCAGCAGTGAGTGCCCGTACTGCCCTGGTCTGTGCCCGCATCAGACCAGCCAGTGACTGCACGGCACCACTCGTCAACTCTCCACTCGCTGCCTGTGCTGCCCTGAATTCGGACCGACTCGCGTCCTGTGATGCCCTGAATTCTGCCCGACTCGCGTCCTGTGATGCCCTGAATTCTGCCCGACTCGCGTCCTGTGATGCCCCGAATTGTTCGAGACCCCTGGCCTGTGCTGCCGCGAGTTGGTCGAAACCCCTGGCCTGTGAGGCCCCGAAATCGGCCACACTATGAGCCAGGGACTCAATGGCCTCAGGCAACCGTGCAACAACCCCCATGAACTCGGTGTGGCGACGATCCGAGTCCGCGGACATTTGATCAAGGAGGCGCACCTCCTGGGCGAGGACCGTCTCTGGACTGGAGGCCGGACTCTCCCTCTGGGGAGAAGGCCGCCGAGCTGGCCGACCCTTCCCGCGTGGCTGGACGCCACTGGGCCCAGCAACTGCACTCCCCTGCAACACTTTCCCCTCTGGGGAGAAGGCCGCCGAGCTGTCCGACCCTTCCTGCGTGGCAGGATGCCACTGGGCACAGGAGCTACACTCCCCTGCAACACTTCCCCCCTCTGGGGAGAAGGCCGCCGTGCTGCCCAACCCTTCCCGCGTGGCTGGACGCCACTGGGCACAGGAGCTACACCCCCCTGCAACACTTCCCCCTGGCTCTCCTCCAGGCAAGACGTGTCCCCTCCATTGCCATCCCCTGGCGCGGATGAGGGTTCCCCCGATGTGCCGCCTTCCTCTTGCTCCTCGTCGTCCTCCTCTTCCGAGGGACTGACACTCGCAGCTTCAGGGACCTCCTCCTCACCAGCTGAAAGCAGGAAGGCACAAGGGTAGCTTTAGAGTGAGGACAGGGCGTCAGCGAGGGAGGCATGAGTGGTGGCATTATGCGCATTGGTCGGACAGTGGCAAAGGATGTAGATCTGAAGCGCAAGGGGAACGAGAGAGGTCCAAATGGTCATGTCCTTACCATTGGGGCCCAGCACAGGGTCGGCATCTCCAATTGCAATGGGGCCAATCACCCGGGCACCCATGAGTCGACCCACGCGCTCCTCCAGGTCACTGAGCTCCTGGAACTGGGCACGGCCTCCCCCGGTGACAGTCCGGCTCTTCAGATTCTCGGCCAGCTTGGCCTGCAAGAGAAAGGACGGCTTCTAAGTACAGTGTGGTGCCCTGTTGTTGTGTGCACTGCCTCCCATGGTGGAATAGCTTGGCCAGTGTGGTGCCCTGTTGTTGTGTGCACTGCCTCCCATGGTGGAATAGCTTGGCCAGTGTGGTGCCCTGTTGTTGTGTGCACTGCCTCCCATGGTCGAATAGCTTGGCCAGTGTGGTGCCCTGTTGTTGTGTGCACTGCCTCCCATGGCCGAATAGCTTGGCCAGTGTGTAAAGTGCAGAAAGTGCTATTGATGTTCATGCCAGTGCCATAGCTGCTGGAGGAGGGCTGGCCATTAGGCCTTTGAGGTCCCTTTGCCCATAATGTGAGGTGCACATGCAAGGATGAGGAGGACACTGGAAAGGGTACTCACCCTGACCAACCGAGTGAGGTCGTTAAACTTTTTCCGGCATTGGTCACCAGTCCTGGGGACATCGCTGTTGGCTGTGACCCTCTGGCCGATTTCCCTCCAGGCTCTCCTGTACAGCCTCTTGGGAGCCTTCTTGCCACTGTCCGGGCACAAGATATCTCTTCTCCTCTCCAAAGCCCTAACCAGCACCTTTAAATCATGGGCAGAGAAGCGCTGCGCTCGCTCACGGGCCCTCTGCATCCTTGCTGGCGCTATTTCTCTCCAGCAGCAGTGTTTAGGCCTAGCTGGAGGGCTGCAGTATCCAGGGCGTGGCAGCAGACCAAGTCGACCCTTCCCCCTTTAAGAGCTGGCCGGCGCCAGGGTGTCTGCTGTCAATCAAAACATGACCGCACCTGCGCTGCGCCCGGCCTCGGCGGTATCACTCTGCACCGCCGGCTTAGCGCCTAAAGATAGGGGTGCAACGCCAGTTTTAGCGCTCGAGCAAACTCCTTGGCCAAAGCTACTGAATATCGGCGAAGTGGCCTCCACTTTCCGGCGGGCGCAAACTTTAGCGCCCGCCCGACTTTAACGCACCAAAAGTGGCTATACTGAATTTCTAGGCCTACGTCCCTTCTTTTAACCACAATAAAGTAATTCATTAAAAACATGTATAATCTTTTAAATAATTATAAATACGAATATGTGCATTAATATAATTGCCTTGATGGTACTTTTTAATCTCTAATGTGTCTTTAAAACTCTTTTTTCTAGGACTCTGATTTATATAAATTCCTACAGTAACTTGCCCCACTTCTCCAAGCATTAAACGTGAAACATGCACTTAGTACAACAGTTAGCACAAGTCACCTGTCCACAGACAAAATCAGCATTCTGCCGCTACCTCGCCAACATATGTTGCATGTGTGTAGCATCATCTTAACGGGCTCATGGTTACTTCACTCATGAATTGGAACATCACCCAGATTGATAGTATTGCCACTGACATCTTTGTTGTATAAGACCTTATATATCTGCTTTGCAAATCTGAAGAACTAGGAGGAGGTTCCCCCAGAGGAATGGTACAACCAGAAAAAAGGATCTTCCAAATGAATATCTAAACAAATGACTCATGAAAAGGAAGGGTTTGAAGCATAGTTTAAATAAGCAATTCTCAATTCTTAGAAAGAGGGTTTTGACCGATGCCCAATGCCCAGACTGGTGTGAGAACAGTCTGATAGGAGACCTCACCCCAAATCTGGGGGCCAAGATGAACACAAGTCATCAGTCCACAGACACTTAGGCATAGAATTTCTGCGGAGATTCCCCAATCTCCATTGTATGGTTGGCAGAAACCCTGGAGAAATGTCATAAATGGTGGCTCACGGCATTTCTCCAGGGTTTTTGCTGATCTTCCAGTGTTGAGGTTCCAGAGGGCGATCGGGAGAACCCCCTTGGAAATTCTTGCCGTTGACGTGAGATAGTCGGCCAAAGATCTGCCCAAGACCTCTCTCCTCCAGAATTTAACAGAACGCTGCCAATGGGATGAAATACCAGCAGGAATGGGTTCCGCTCCAAATTCCTGACACCCCCCCACCCACCACACCCGGGGCGGAAATCCTGCTTTCCACCCTGTCTGGCCTCGGGAATTTCAGAGCTTGAGGGTTAATACCAGTAGCAGAGTCAAGTAGTGCAATTTCAATTATGTGTGATTTTTGTGAGTAATATATTGAGATGATTTATGCTTGTTCATCCAGGAACTGGCAACCAAACTTTGGAGGGCCCATTACGCGAAAGATCCTACACAGGTCAGGATTGAGGGGCACGCTAGCTTGAAGTCCGTTCAAAAGAATTCCGTCCTGGCCCCACACCCCCGCACAGACTCAGGCCAGGAATTCTACCCCATAGTGTCTGTGGACTGATGACTTGTGTTGACCTTGGCCCCCGGATTTGGAGTGAGGTCTCCTACCTCAGACTAGGGCGGACTGGGGATCATCTCAACTGCACTTACACCGGTGGAGCAGGCGCTAAATGTTTCAGGGCCCTAGATTGCCAGCGGGGTGTTACCCTAGACCAGCCATTTCCCTCAAGATTTGAGGGGACTCAAGGGGGCCTTCGACTACCAACATCCTGGAGTTGTGTGGAAGAGACCTGCTCGTGTTGCACAAGTGTGATGAGGAGGTTGATTGTAGAACCTATTGCCCCATCAACAATGCCCAGACAAATTGTATAATGCTATGCAACAGTGGCATGTTTAATTAAAAAAATCAAGGCAACTGAAGTGATGGACAGGTATAAAATATTGAAGGAAGCCAGGGCTCTGGGTCCAGGTGAATAGATAAATGTGGAGGAAATCGAGGCAGGAGGTCCAGATATGCCCCCTCTCACCTCATTTCTATAGCAACACTGGGCCTATGCCTATTGCATGCATGGAGCTGGGAAAGCTCCAGAAATCTCGTGGTAATGTAGTCAGGGCAGAAATCTGACGTAGTTGGTCTTCACCACCTGTTCCTCTCTGCAGTGACTAGGGACTAAATATTCCCCAGGCACTGTATTGAGGAAGATTGACTGATATTTTCCAGACACTGGGACTGGCCAGATGGACCACTATGGTCATTTCCTCTGTTCCTATATCACTACAGCTGAGTAACCTTACCTTGGCTCCCCTATATATGAGTCAATGATCAAAATTTAAAAAAATAAAACATTTTGATGCATGTACAGTTTTTAAAAAATGTGCTGTTTTATTTTTTTGCTACTTGTTTGAATCACGTGAAGAGGAGCCAGATCTATGAAAATTGCACAGAAAGAGGTTAGGACCGAGTTGGAGGGCACTGGGTGCAAACAATTCTCAAATGATGTTGGGCTGTCTAGTTTTTGAAGAGTAATGGAAAGAAGTCCAAAAGATATTAAGTAGGGTTTCTGAGTTACAAGTGATATTTGATCCATCTTTAATCTTCCTGGTCCATGTCCTGAAGGAACAGATTTTGGAAAAGGTTCAAGATATCTGATTTTACTAAGGATCCTGTTGGGAAAAGATGTAGCAGTCAGATAATAATAAGTATCCATCAGTGGATGAATTGATAGACGTGTCACACCAGGAAACAATTTCTTGGCAACTCAACAAGATGTGGAAAATTTATGATGGGATGTGAGCTGCAGTGTCCGAGGCAGTAAAGAAGAATAACAGAACTGTAGTAGATTAAAAAATGCAGATGTCGAACCTCTGGAACACAGGCTCAGAAATATTGGGAATGTCCTTGGAGCTGCTTCCATTCTGCCGCTTTAACTTTGCTGGAAGTACAGAGTGAACCCTGTTTACATAAATAAGGTTTCCTCCGGACTTCCAGTGAAGTTACAATGGTGGAGTAGGAGCAGCTCCGGGGAAATTCCCGGCAATTCTCATACAATTTGCTGTTTTGGTTTTATTGCTGAATGGCGGATGAGGAATGGCTGTATCATTTGATTAGAGCTGTTTTATTAAAATATTTTAATTTTATGTTATTTGTACTAAAAGGTGGAAACAGGATAAACACAATATTCTACAATGTGCTTTTACATTTTTGAGACAGTAAATGTTTTTTAAAGAGGGGAAATGATTTTGACACATGGACAAATGTATTTTTTTCCATTTTCTTTTTCACTTTATTTTAGCTACATTTTGAATTATGGAAAAAGGAGACATGTTCAAAATAGGTCCTTTAAGAACCACTTGAAAGGTAGCTGGAACAGAACATGAGGAAGGTAGGGGTGGGGTGGGGGTGGGGTGGGGGGGTGGAGGCTAGAAGTGGTTGGCCTGGATTTTGCGATAGGAATAACATTGAGGCTAACAGCCCTCGCCGTTATTATGGAGTAAATCCGACAGCAACTTCTGGTGTCCGCACATGTACAGTTAAACGCAAAATCCGGCAGTTGCTGTCCGATTTGCCCTGCTCCTCCACAAGCTTCACTACACCGGTAACTCGCCGAGAGACTCGCCATTCAAACACATGAAGGCCATGAGGTTGCGGTACTTACCCACTAAATACGGCAGAAAATGTTAGGGCTGGTGCATTCAGGTGTAAGTGAATTTATAACAGTGTGATAAACCTTAATTACTGCCAAACACCTCTCTGGCCCTGAAAATTTTATTTTAGGTGGAGACTCATTCCTTCAGAATTTAATTATTCTTGAAGAATTTTAAAAATTCAAAATTACTTTTTTTTAACTTTTTCTTTCTGTCTCTTTTTCTCTCATAGTCCCACCCTTCTTTCCCTCGCTTTATTTTGCTTTCTGTACATGATTTTACATAGAATTTAATATTTTAATTCATACTTCCTGGTTTCGACTCTGCGTAGCTCAGTGAGGATTCTTCAATCTGATTGGTTGAGGAGAAATGCTGTTGCTTGCTCTGCTCACACGTGTCACAGATTCCCCTATAGAGGGCACCACGCCGAAAAGGATCTCTAAATACTGTAAGTTGCTGCTCAAAAGCCCGCAAAAAGTCTGTGGGCAGCTGCAAGAGTAATGAATGGCGAGCACCGTTCCTTCGCCACTGACCACAAAATCCGGGCCATTATCTTTTTCTCCTTCCTGTTTGTGCAATCACTCTGCAACATAAATGAGGCAGTTTCATTAACAGGATAAAGAAACTTTCCAAGTCATATTCTACATGGTTATAATTGTTGACTTAAAATAAATACAGTTCAATAACTGGACTGCAATCCCAATTCATTCATTTGAATTAAATAGAATTACACAGAAGTTACAATATGGAAACAGGCCATTTGGCCCAAACATTCCGTGTTGGTGGTTTATCCTCCACACAACAGTAGTCTTACTCCCACGTATCCACTCTGTTCCCATATCCCTATATTCCTTTTCCTTCAGCCACCTATTAACTGATTCTTAAATGTTGACATGAGGGGAGATTTTCAGGCCGCTCGCTGGGCTGAAACAGGGTGGTAGCGCCCCGACAATGGTGGGTTATTATTAACGTCTCCTTCTCGCTGGAGATGTGGCCATGATGCTACCTTCCCAAAGACCTACTGCTGCGTGGCTGGAGAGCCCGCCGGGGTCAGGCGGTTGGCCCTTTTAATATGCAAATTGGGGTCCTATGACATCATTGGACCCCGATTGCCATTTTAGGAGTCAAATGGGGGAAGCGGTGAATGCTCCGCCATGTTTCAGCTGGTGGTGCAGCCGAAGAGGATCCCAGAAGGTAAGTACTCCTCCAGAGGCTTCACCGAACAACATGAGCTGCTGCCCTCCACCACCACCCCCTGCCCCACCACCATCCCACCGCACCCCCAGCCCCATCCACCCCCAGATTACCTTTCTTATAGCTCGGAGGCTGGCCGGGCTACCCCATATTTCAACAGCCTGGAGTCAGCCAGCTGCCCCGGGGGTTCTCGTGTTCCGCCTGTAACCCGCTGGCCCGATGTTAATGAGGCCCGGCACTCAGAATGGGCCAGGCCTCGTGTTGGCACTATTGGATGCAGACTGACCACACAGGGTGGGGGTTGACTCTTTCCTCTTGGTCTCTGCTTCAATTACTAACTCCTGAAATGCATTCCACAGCCCCACAACTCTCGATGTAAAAAGGTTTCTCCTGCTGTCTGTCCTAAATTTCTTGCGTTGAATCTTCCATCCATGCCTCCTTGTGCGAGATCCGTTAACTACTGGAAATTGTCTGTTTCTATCTAATCTGTCCCATTTTTCATAATTTAAAACGTCTCTACCAAATCACCCCATACTCACTTCTGTGCTCACAAAGAAGCCCCAATTTTTCAAGTCTTTCTTTGTGTTTGTACTTCCTCATACCAGACAGTATCTGAGTCAGTCTGCATTGTAGCGTCTCTATTGCCTCAACATTCTTCCTATAGTTTGGAGCCCAAAACTGCAAACAGCACTCCAACTGTGGTCTTATTAAGGTTTTATGTAGATTCATCATTACATTCATGTTTCTAACAGGATGGAAAATTCCAAATCTGGACTTTAACCTGCCTCCTGAAGTGGATTAAGTTGGGGTAGGGTCAGGTTTATATTGATCCATGGAGACTCCATGAAATCTGCATCACTGATCGAACCACGGCACTAAAACCTTCCACTACAATTGGGCAAAAACAACAGGACCATTTTGGCAGTGAAAGAACTTTCATCTAAATAGTTCAGTTCAGTTCAGTTCAAAGATTGAGCCTGACAGAATGCTGCTATACTGAGTTTGCTGCACCATTGGGTGAAAATCCCCAAAGGTGTAAAGTGTTAATTAAATAATTATGCTAATCAGCCACCAGAGGGCACAATTAAGTAGGGTTACTTGAATTGATTTATGTCGTCTTCTGTCTCTTATCTTTCCCCTCCAGTTAGAGCTCGTGGAATAAGTGAATTAGAACAGCTGGCATCCCAAAAACTTCAGTGCATGAGTCACTTCACCCTGGTTGGGGATCACATTCTCTTAATACTTGAGTTACTGGACTGAATTCATTGTCTGACATTAGAGGAGTAACTTTATTAAAGCCGGAGCCTTGCCCCACTGGGAGTTTATGTTGGGAATATAGGCACATGATCCCCATGATTTTCAGTTCATTAGGGATGAAAATCACTGGGAGTGCATGTTTGAATTCCCAATGGCTGAGGCTCTGTGCTCAGTGCACTATTTTGTATTATTACTCTTACATATAATAACTGGGCGTTTGTTATTCTGTTTGATATTAAACTGATTACATTGGTTATGTGTGCCTTAGATAGATGCCGTTTAGGTATTTGAGTAGTGCTGAGGGTTGCTACTATTGGCTTTGGGCTGAAGAGTTCGGCTTTTGTGTTAGGCCAAGTTTCTAAAATGTAAACCAAGGGTAAAAATTGGACCTCGTTATGCCTGTTTTATGGTTGTAAAGTCGGCATAATGAGGCCCAGTTTTGAGGACCAATGTCCTACGCTTCAAGGACACCTGGAAAATGTCCGACCTGAAATTGGGTCTGGCCATTTTTTAGGCGTCCCTGGCGGCCACTTAAAACAGGAATTAGGCCACTTACATATGTAAATGAGGGACCTAATGTCTGTTTTAGGCCCCATTGCAGAAATTGGATATCGCAGTAAGGAATAGGCATTGAGCCTGCTCCACACGAGATTCTTCAGTGGCCACAGTGGCCAAGAAAAGGTAAAATTAAAAAAATATGGGCTAGAAATTGGGCACCTTAGAGCCTCCCGTTATCACCTCTGGGGGGCGGTAAAGGGGCACTAATCATTTATCGTCCCCTGCAGCATCGCCGGGCAAAAACACCGACAGCTGCAGGAGGCGTTCATCGGGAGGCTGGGCGCTTCGGGGGCGATACTTAAAGGCGAGGTGGCTGAGGTAAGTGGAAAAAATTCTCAAATGGTCTTTCTGGTTTTTTTCATTTTTGTTCGCCAGCGATCAATCAGCCCGGCACTCTGCTGCAGTGTATCGGGCTGATCGGGCTGGACCGCCGCTGCCGGTGTGGACCAGGTAAGGTTTGCCCTTGCAGAGCCTGCAGCGATGGCCCTTCCCTTTAAGGGAGGGAAGGAGCTTTCCAACGCGGCCCATTGTGCAGCGCTGCTCACCCACCGCCCCACCTGCTGCCTGTTGCGCCCCAGGAAGGAATTGGAGAGCTTGATTTAGTGCTCCACTTCCTTCCTGGAGCGCAAACCCTGAATTTTTTAAAAGTTGAAAAGCATTAGCACCTGGCGCTAATTTTTCAACTTTTAAAAGTTAGCGCCCCTAACGGGGCTCTAATGAACTTCTCCCCCTATATCTTTTTAAGAAGTTACTATGGATCCAGGAGGAGCAGGAATGCTCCCACGACTCCACAGTTTCCCGATCAGCTCATCTTTTCCGCTCGAACTCCCAACCCTCCCCCCAGGGGCTCACCTTCAGGGCACTGCCAGTGAGGCAAGCAGCCTAATATTTATTTCTTCAAATGGTGAACTGCCTGTGGAGGTGCAACAGCCATTGGCAAATTGCCTAAATTATTGAAACAAGGCCAGATGACCAATTTCAGACTGGCCTTGGGCCTCCCAGTTAGGGCACACACTGCACTGGGTTATCTCGTCCCTAACAAGAAAGCAGCTAAAATTAAATGGAAATGCTCACATCACTTAGTCATCAGCAGTGTCATGTTTTAATTCTAGGTCCTTATTTTTCCAATGGGGTTTCTTTTGAGCACGTGAAATTGAATTACCTATGTACTGCGACTGCTGTCTTAGTGATATAGCCTTCCAGGCGCACGCCTACTGTATAATAGAAAGCCCATTTAAAAAGAATGATTACATCAAGAACCGTGTTGATATTTCCTACATTACAACAGTGACTGCACTTGAAAAGTACTTCATTGGCTGTAAAGCACTTTGGGACATCCTGAGGTCATGAAGTATGCTATATAAATGCAAGTCTTCCTTTTCTTTTTTCTTGTTGTCATAGTATTTTAAAAGAAAACTTTTAGCATCAGGTTGTTGCTGTCTTACTCATTTGTGCTTTCTCCAAGGCTCGGGCTGTTTCTTGAGGCTATCGGAATGCAATTTAAAGCATCTGGAATGTTAACCAAGTTCTTTTTCTTTTCTGCTGCTGTAGTTTCACTGCAACACACGCTATTTTGTTTTAAATTCGTTTTTATGGGACGTGGGCGCCACTGGCAAAGCCAGCATTTATTGCCCATCCCTAGGATTTGAACCCCTAGGGGTTTGGTGAAGACCTGCTCCTAGACCTTTCACAGCCGGTATAATTACCCCAAATATTTATCCTTTCCTTCCAGTGGACAAGCACTGTTCAGTGCTTTACCCGAGTGTCATAGTTGAGACAGGGAATTTATTCTGTTATGATGCCAACAATACCAATCATTCCACACACAACACATTGTCAGTGTCAATGTGCTGTGTTGCCTTGGGATGTTGACTTTACCAGGTTTTTAATCACGGCTGAAACTCCAAATGAATCTCATTCCATTTTTTTACAAACTGCATTTGAGGGATCGATAAGTAAAATATATTTACATTGGACAATACAAATCAGTTAATTGTAATGACATTTACAAAGCCATACAAGGTTACGAGGAGATCTGGCAATGTTCAGATTTATGAGGGCATTTCCATTGGATGGCAAGTATGTAACTAAAGTCATCCCCAAAAGAATGAAAGGAGAGATTAGGAATTTTCTTTTTACGCAGAGGGTTGTTAGGACACAGACTGCCCTACAAGGATACAGTGGTGGAAGCAGAATCCATGATAGCTTTTCAAAGAGAGATGAATAAATATTTGAAATAGGAAAAAAAAGTTAAAAGGGCATGGGGGAAAGAACACAGCAACGGATAGCTCTTTTAGAGGGTGATGGGTTGAATGGACTCCTTCTGTGCTGTAAAATTCCAGTGTGCCGAAATGCTGCCGGTGCCACAGCGGGCCACAGTTAACGGATGCCCGAATTAATCACGCAGGCAGTATTTTGGTGCTGCCTGCTAATTTAAATTAGCACCGCACTAAATGTACCATGAAAAGCTGGTTTTCGGGTGCTCTTCTCTGCAGAAGGCCCAATGTAGCATGGCTGTAGCATCCTTGGAGCAATAACAGCGTTCTCTTAAAGCTAGCCTGTCATTTTAAGAAGCAGCGTTGGTCCCTTAAAGGGGAACTGCCTTCTAAAATGAAAAAAAAGTCATTTAAAAAGAGGCAGTTTTTAGCCCTTAGAGCTGAACTGCCTTCTGAAAAAAATAAGCAGCAAAAATAATTCCCAAAGCCTTTCACACCTAACAAAATGCTAAAAGTGCTTCAGCACTAACACAAATGGCTCAACAAGCCAGGGAAGGGGCACCCAGGGTCTCACATGCAGCATTCCAGCTTTGTGCAGGGGGTCAACACTGCAAGAGAGGTCCTCTACCCACAGGGGCCAGGAGGCCCTCCAGAAAGAAGGATGTGGGACCAGATCACCGAGGCCATCACTGCCAACAGTGACGTCCCATGACCTGGCTCCAGTGCCCAAAGAAGCTTCATGACCTCAGTCCACTGGTCAAGATCAGTAAATGCATCTTCAAAGTCGCCTCCTATCAACTGAATCAATAGCCTCACACACTGCTCAATGCATCACATTCCCCCCCATCACTCACCTACCAACAATCTCTACCAAACACGAGGCACACCTCACATTCCTAGCCTCACCTCACACCCTTGGAGGAGACAGTGCTGGCCATTCTTGGCAGGGGCATGGCTGAGCCCTTTGCCAACAGTGGGGCTGGAAGGATTCAAGATGGTGGTTATCCTCCTTCTCTCGTGCACCTCTTGCTTTCCCGGCCTCCCCTCACCACAACTCCACCCATGTGCCATCCTCATTTCAGACACCCAAGAAATGTAGCCTGCCCAGCCAGTGGGCGACCAAGAAGAGGGAGAGGAGAGTGAAGATGAATAAGAAAGACCGTCACTCAATTTCACACTCCCAGCCACCAGCTCCTCGAGGTCATCCTTCAAGGCCATCTGCAGTGTCCCCCACTGAAAATCAGCAGCCTTCTACCAGCCATGCTGCAGTCACTGGGATGGCACTGCATAAGAGTACTGGGATAGGCAAAGGCACACACAAGACAGTCATTAAGAGAATGTATAAGGGTGATGAGTTGATGTCTTGATCTCATATTGGATGGATAGATGTATAAAGTTCGATTGGAAAGTTTGCTTTGTGGTGGCTTTTATTTCAGCATCATGGTCAAGAGGACGCTGTGATAGTCAGTAACAAAGGGAAGGTAAGGTGTGGGACAAATGTTGAAAGGGGAATTGGGGTTGTGGTCACTGGCACTGCAGGCAGATCATTCCATTCCGGATATCCCAGCCAGAAAGGGGCTGTCTTGGTTGCATCCTTCCTTCTGCTTTCTTCTCCTCTGCACGGTGGCATAGTGGTTAGCACTGTTGCCTCACAGCACCAGAAACCCGGGTTCGAATCCGGCCTCGGGCGACTGTCTGTGTGGAGTTTGCACATTCTCCCCGTGTTTGCGTGGGTTTTCTCCGGGTGCTCCGGTTTCCTCCCATAGTCCAAAGATGTGCGGGTTAGGTTGATTGGCTATGATAAATTGACCCTCAGTGTTAGGGGGATTAAATACGTGGGGTTACAGGGATAGGGTGGGATATGTGTTGGTGTAGGGGTTACGGGGATCGGGTGGGATATGTGTCGGTGCAGGCTCGATGGGCCGAAATGGCCTCTATCTGCACTGTGGGGTTTCTGTGATTGATTCTGTGATTCCTCTTCCCTCTGCAAGCAGATGTTGTAAATCTGAAATAAACGCAGAAAATGCTGGAAATACTCAGCAGGTCAGGCAGCATCTCAACCTGAGGTGTTGTGGTGATTATTCTTTATGTTTAGTAAGAAGTATTGTGATTGGTTGTTTGTTTCCTGCCTTGGGATATATGCTGTAATCTCATTGGTAGTTGATGTCATGTGATTTGTGGTGGCCATCTTAAATTCAGTTCTTTCCAGCCTTTAGTTGGGACTGGGTGTTGAAGATGTGCTACCGGATTTTTAAGTTAATAAAGCCTAGATTAGAAAGGCAAATCTATTCTTTATTTCAATTTATTAACTTTATGACAGAATGGAGCGATATCTTCAACCAGAACGATTCAATGCTGACCCTAATTCTGCAGGAGTGGATGATAAATGGAAACATTGGTATTGTACATTTAAAAACTTTTTGGGCGTGTTGGATCAAGAGTCTCTAAATAAGCTGAATATGCTGATCAACTACATTGCTCCGGATGTGTATAAGTATATTTTGGACTGTAAAACTTACGAAGTGGCTATTTCTACATTGGAAAAGATTTTTGTTAAACCAAAGAATGAGATATTTGCACGTCACCTTCTATCTGCCCATAGGCAGCAGGTGGGAGAATCTTTGGATACTTATTTACAAGCACTTCGGTGCCTTAGTGTTAACTGTAATTATAAGGCCGTGACGGCCGAAGAATATAAGGAAGAATCGGTACGGGATGCTTTTATTAATGGATTACTGTCTAGATCAATTCGTCAGTGGTTGTTAGAAAATAAGACTTTGGATCTTAAGAGTGCTTTTGAGCAAGCTTCTACATTGGATGTGGCTCAGAGAAGTTCGGATTCTTATGCTCTTTTTAATCAGCCTGTGACTGTGGTTTCGGCAGTTCCGGATGAAAAGGAATTATGTGGACTTAATAGGAGTGGTTTACTAGATTCTGAAACAGTTTCTACTTCAGCGGCTGTTGCCTCTAGGATTCAGAAGTGTTATTTTTGTGGGAACGTCTGGCACCCTCGTCTGAAGTGTCCTGCTCGGGAGGCTGTGTGTAGTAAATGCGGCAAGAGAGGTCATTACGCACGTGTGTGTAAATCATCAGGTTCAATTACCTCCTCTGTGACTATTCAGCCTTTAGATAGGGCGTTTATTGCATCAATTTCTGCTGCATTTGCTCATGGCCTAAACAAAGCTATAGTTACGGCCCAAGTTAATGGGTTGGAAGTGAAGGCCCTTATAGATACGGGCAGTACCGAGAGTTTTATAAGTCTTCAGTTTGCAAAGGAGAAGCATTTGAAAATTTCACCTGTTTCCTATCAGGTGTGTATGGCTCAGACGACTCTCACTTCACAAGTAGCTGGTTGTTGCCTTGTGAAATTGATTCTTCTAGGTTATACGTATACTGATATACGCCTATCTGTTTTGCCTAATCTCTGTGCGGATATTTTGATTGGTCATGATGTGCTTCAGTTACACGAGAGTCTCAGTCTTTCATTTGGAGGGACTAAGCCACCTTTATCTATTTGTGGATTAACCTCTTGATCCATTTCTCCATTATCACTTTTTTCCAATTTGATGCCGGATTGTAAGCCAATTGCTACCAAGTCAAGAAGGTATAGCAGTCAGGATAGAGAATTTATTAATTCTGAAGTTCAACGTCTCTTATTGGAAGGAATCATTGAACCTAGTTGTTCACCTTGGCGGGCACAGGTAGTTGTCACGACTAGCAAGAGACATAAGAAACGAATGGTGATAGACTATTCCCAAACTATTAATAGGTATACTCAATTAGATGCGTACCCTTTGCCTAAGATTGATGAGCTTATCAATAAAGCATCTCAGTATAAGGTTTTTAGCACTATTGACCTAAAGAGTGCTTATCATCAGATTCCTATTGTTAAGAAGGATCAACCATATACGGCCTTTGAGGCTGGTGGAAAGCTGTATCAGTTTTGCCGAATACCATTTGGTGTTACTAATGGTGTTGCTTGTTTTCAACGGGCAATGGATGCTTTTATAAGTGATAACTCTCTCTCTGACACCTTTTCATATTTAGATGATATCACGGTGTGTGGCAAATCAAGGGTGGAGCATGATTCTAATTTAGAAAGATTCCTTCAAGCTGCGGAAAAAGTTGGTTTAACTTTCAATAAAGAGAAGTGTACCTTTTCGACCACTGAGGTAAATCTACTGGGGTACATTATCTCGGGAAACAAGATTAAACCAGACCCAGAACGTCTGCGACCATTGATTGATTTACCTTGTCCTACTAATTCTAAGGCTTTGCAACGAGTGGTTGGACTGTTTTCTTACTATTCTAATTGGATTGCAAATTTTTCACAGAAGATCCGGCCTCTTATTCGGGTTACGACATATCCTCTATCATGGGAGGCCAGGACGTGTTTTGATAATTTTAAAAAGGATATCCTTGGAGCAGTTGTGCATTCTATTGATGAGCAGGTTCCTTTTGTGATTGAGACGGACGCTTCTGATTTTGCAATTGGGGCTACTCTGAACCAAAATGGAAGACCTGTGGCCTTTTTCTCACGTACCTTGAACAATAGTGAAAAAAGGCATTCTTCAATAGAGAAAGAGGCGTATGCAATAGTAGAAGCACTGCGTAAATGGAGACATTATTTATCGGGGCGACATTTTACGTTGGTAACTGATCAAAAGTCTTTGTCCTTTATGTTTGATGTCAAACATTTTGGAAAGATTAAGAATGATAAAATAATGAGGTGGAGGATTGAGTTGGCATGTTACCATTTTGATATAATTTATCGTCCAGGGAAGGATAATGTTGCTGCTGATGCGCTGTCGAGGGCTTATTGTTCTGTGATTCACGGAGATACGCTTATTAATCTTCACAATGCCTTATGCCATCCTGGGGTTACGAGGATGATACACTTCGTACGCAGTAAGAATTTGCCCTTTTCAGTTGAAGACGTCAAGCGGATGACTTCATCATGTTCTATCTGTGCTCGGTGTAAACCGAATTTCTTTAAGCCTCAACGAGCTCATCTTATAAAGGCTACTTCTCCTTTTGAACGTTTGAGCGTCGATTTCAAGGGGCCTCTTCCTTCAACTACTCAAAACCGATATATATTTACTGTTGTGGATGAGTTTTCAAGGTTCCCTTTTGCTTTTCCTTGCGCAGATGTATCAGCTGCTACAGTTATCAAATGTCTGACTCAACTTTTTGTCATCTTTGGGATGCCTGCGTATATCCATTCGGATCAGGGAAGTTCTTTTATGTCTTCCCAGTTGAAGGAATACCTTCAGAGTCGGGGAATTTCTACTAGCAGAACTACCCCGTATAATCCCCAGGGTAATGGACAGTGCGAACGATACAATGGGGTGATCTGGAAGGCAGTTATGTTGGCTTTGACATCCCGGAACCTTAAGAATACACAGTGGGAAATGGTACTGCCTGATGCCCTGCATTCCATTAGATCATTGCTTTCAACGGCTACTAATGTGACTCCCCATGAAAGGCTCTTTAACTATCCGCGGAGATCTACTACGGGATATTCGGTACCTTCATGGCTTACTATGCAGGGACCTGTGCTGCTTCGACGCCATGTTAGATTGTCAAAATATGATCCTTTAGTGGAGGAGGTGGAGCTGTTGGAGGCAAATTCCCAATATGCTCATATTCGATTCCAAGATGGGAAAGAAAGTACCGTTTCAATTAAAGACTTGGCTCCTTGTGGTGGCCAGCCCTCTTCTGAGGATATTAACAATAGTCATGATTCAGATAATGTGGATGCTATTACAGATACTACGAATATTTCCAATCCGACTGCAGATAATTATACTTGTATTAGTCAGCCCTCGATGGATGTTCATGACCATCCCAGTTTACCTCCTGATGGGATTTCTAATCCAGAAACCGTTGAAAATCGGGATATGGATAGCCTTCCTGCAGAAGATACTTCTGTGTCTCCTGGTGTGGGAGGGCAAGGAATTCCACCAAGGTTAAGAAGGTCGACATGAACAAGATATCCGGTCGACCGATTGAAAATGGACTTTTAAATTGATAGTAATGTTTTAAAATTGTTGAAATATTATATTATATTGTTTTAGTTGAGAGATACTTAATACTTATGTGCAATGTTACTATTTGTTGTTGCTCACTTAGTATTGAATAGTTTTATTTTGTCTGTGCATAGTTTTAGTTGTAAATAATTAATTATAAATTGTAAAGGTTATTTAGGTTGGAGTATATTTTAAAAGGAGGGGTGAATGTGGTGATTATTCTTTATGTTTAGTAAGAAGTATTGTGATTGGTTGTTTGTTTCCTGCCTTGGGATATATGCTGTAATCTCATTGGTAGTTGATGTCATGTGATTTGTGGTGGCCATCTTAAATTCAGTTCTTTCCAGCCTTTAGTTGGGACTGGGTGTTGAAGATGTGCTACCGGATTTTTAAGTTAATAAAGCCTAGATTAGAAAGGCAAATCTATTCTTTATTTCAGGTGTGAACTCTGTTTTTCTCTCCACGGATGCTGCCTGACCAGCTGAGTGTTTCCAGCATTTTCTGTCTTTTCAGAGGCCTTGCAAGCATCCAGCAGCACTCCCTGCACTCTCTGCACTTTAAAAAACTTTTAACATCTACTGCACCAAGGCACTACTTCAATAAAATATTAAAAATCCAGTCCAAAAGCTTAAATACAAACTTACCTGAAAAATGTGTGTGTCCCTTTAAGTAGCACTGACAGCATCTCTGTCGGTCTGCTGCACGCTCGCTTTGCTGAGCGAGCTTAGGACCCAGCGTTAAAGTCAGTGCAAAAGTCCAAGTTTGCAGAGCGTGGCGTCAAGTCGGCGTTGCACGATGCTTTTTTTTCAAGAAACAGCGGTATGTACCCGAATTTCTAGGCCCCTGGTTCTATGATTCTAGGTTGTGATGGCAATACAATGAGACAGTGACTTTCTTGTAGCAGCAGAATATGAGGAACTAGAAGGGTAGACTGTTTTTCTTCCTTTTTAATGACATTATCGACTAGTAGTGGCAACAGGAGAGTTAAGGGGAATGCTATTTACACATTCACAAAGCAATGATTGCACAGCGAAGGCTGTTTCAATTAAAACCACAACAGTGGACCCACTGTTCTCCTTTATTTCCTTCCTCAATACTTTTTGAAGCACATCAGTTATTACATAAACTGAGGAAGGAAGGTAAAGGCTCCTTTAGTTTATACAGGATAACTTGTGTGGGCAAATGTCCTTGTGTGCTGTACGGGGTGAAGAGTCTGCTGGACTAATTTAACAGGGTGGCTTCTTTATTAGACAGAAACAGACAAACTGCATAGTGGTCATTGATCTACATCTGTCAGAGCTACACAGAAATCATTGATCAATACATAAACAATTGATTATTTACATATTGACGAGGCTTTTTTGCAAGAGGCCAATAACAAGCCCCGATATAGAGCTGCCAACAGGTGGTGCTTTATTCACTGTCAGTGGAAGCCTGAGATCATCATTTTAAAGCTGCAAGTTTGCATCACCTGATATCTACTCAGCAGTTCCGTCAACTGGAGAGATTCAACCGCTACTGCTCCGCAGTGATGTTTGATTGATTGAATGCCCTGCTCGTCAATAAGCGTATTACTGTGATAACATTTTAAAGCCTGTGTAAAGAACAATCACTGAACACGAATATATTAAAGGGGATTGTGAAGTGTGTTAAAAGGAGCACCATGTTTATGAAATGCGGCAACATTTTTCATTTGAAAACGCACCACAAAAGGTCACGTTAAAATAGATTATCATGACCCTCCCATCCTCCGATGGAGAAATACACTGACTGGTGCACTACTAAGCCATGCAGGTCAGGAAGTTCCCAGGCCTGATCCCTTGTCTGATTTTAGCTGCAGTGGGGACAGGGGCACAGCGATGAGAGTCAAAACTTCCTAGAGTAGGGAGGGGAGAAATCAGTCAGGACCCTCACTCCTGTGACCCTCCATAACGTGTGCTTGTGGATGTCTGGTGAGAGCAGGATCAGGTTTCATTGTGATGTCCCCATGGCCCAATAGCCTGTTGACACTCACTACAGAGGCACTTGGCTGAGGTACCAGATGGCTGTCCTTACCTAATGGGAATTGTGCCTCCACACGAATCAGCACCTTCGGGCAAGGGGAAACATGGGCATGAAAAGAAATGGTTCTTCAAGATCACCGGTACAGGCACGATAGGCCGAATGGGCCTCCTTCTGTGCTGTATGATTCTATAAATGGGTGACACAGGCTCAGTCTCTCACACTGCACAGTTTTCAGTGTGATCTATTCAGTTTGTGAAGAACACACTAAACGAACCCATTACATGCAGTGCTCATGAGACCGGTACCAATATTACACGTGGACAGAGAACTCATCGGGATTCATCAGCTATGTCCTTCCGATTGCTCACACTTGTCCTATACAAGACTAGGTAGAATTCCTAAAGTGCGGTACCTTCACATGGTTATCACATAAGACAAACATGATGTTAGTATGTAAGTGCACTATGTGCGGCTAGTGTGTAAGTACATATGGCTACTACGTCATCGTGTCAGCAGACACATGGACCCCTTCCCCCTACACGTGTATTCTCACTACTGTTACTATCTGTTTTTTGTTCTCCGGACATTCTCCATCAATGAGTGACTGTATCTGTCCTGGGTAGCCTTCACTCCCTTATCTCTCTTAGATATTTATTACAGAGAGCCCCATTCTCCTCTCACGCTCCCTTCTGGGTCACAGACATGCTGGCGCTAGTCCAGCAATTAAAATACCACACTTGCATCATCCCATGCTTAACTGCTAGTCGCTGCTTCTCTCTGTGTCCAGAGACTGATTTAATTCCAATTAACTCTTACTACTACGATACCCTAACCTCCGCACAATGCGAGCTATTCTACTTGGCTTGCCAACTCTTGCAGTAACAGTAGGAGAAAATACAACAGAATGTTAAGTTGTTCATAAAAATATTCACACATATATATTTTAACTGCTCAGTGTTACTTCCTTGACACGTTTGTATGGATCTTTGTGCTCATCATGGTGAGAGATTTTAATGCTGGAGAATGAGACATGTTTCATTTCGAGCACACAGGGCTGAATTTCCCGGTGGAAATTATCCCAATCGTCTGCCGTAATTTTGGTGGAAGATTTGCAGAAGCCCCAGGTGTAAACAGCTGCATCCTCGGCCAGATGAAGCATGGCTATATACAAAGTAAAACTTCTTCCAACAACATGCCTTAGTCCTAAATTCAGAAAACATCCCTGTTGCACCAATGGGACATTTTCCCATGTCAGCCATCTTATGTTGTCTGTCTGACTAAAATTGTCAAATCCATAATAATTAATACCAAATTAAGGACAGGTATGTACTGGGACCCTCATTTCACCTAGGATTCTTGCAGCCAGCACACAGAGGATACTTTCATCCCTTCTGTCTGAGTTGGATATGAACTAAGGTCTCACATACCCCCCTAGATGAAGGCTTCCAGCTACAGAGCTGTCAATCAACGTACCACAACCAATCATTGACCCTGCCCCTTCTTACGGGTCTTAGATATAGCTGTTCTCCAAACCACTACTGCAGGATGACTTGATCTCTGCCAGCCAACTTGAATGACTTGTTTCAAGATCTTTTGAAGACAAGTTAGAACAAAAGACATTAACAAACGGTGGGGCAGTTTTTCCTCTTTGGCAGTTGGCCATTAAATAATCGCCTGGTTGTAGTGCATAGAGAAATATTACATGGGGAGAATCGCATGTCTGTAATAGATCTGCCTGATTTCTCGTCCATTTAAACTAATGAATAGAAAAGGGAGCAGGCTCTTTTGTGGACGTGTGATCCTCCCCACCTAATTTCCCTCTAAGCACTCCACCCGATGGATAGTTATTACTGCCCAAGCACAAAAGAGGAGCATTTGCCTCTGTATCTCTCATAACCATCCAAACGATACTTTAAAAAGATACGCAGGATTCTAGCCCTTAGATTGAATTGATGCTGCAATAATCCAATTGTAAATAGACTGATTGCAGAAACAATATGGACCCTATATATACTGTGCCCTACAATGAAGAAACCGACCGATCAATGAATTTGTCACAATGAGACTAACCTTTCTTTAATCAAATATGTGTAATAAATTAGTCAGGTGGTCTTCTGAGTGCACTGCAAATGGAATAGAACTCCTTTTAAAGTTATCCTAATCTGTAAATGATTGAAAACGTATTATTTTAAATGATACATTTATTTGGTAGTCAGGTAAAAGGCTAAGCTTGGTGTATCCAAAATTATAGCACCGTTCTGATGCTCTACAATTATAGGGTTCAATTGTACCAATGATTTAGACAGAATAATTTTAGACATCTCTTCTAAGATCCCACAGGTGCTCAGTGAGGCTGTAGTGTACGATTCATTTTATATAGAATTAATTTGAATGTACAGTACAGAAATAGGTCATTTTGCCCAGCTGGTCTATGCAACGTTTATGCTCCTCACGAGCTTCCTCTTCATTTAATCCCATCAACATATCTTTCTATTGCTTTCTCCCTCATGTGTTTATCTAGTTTCCCTTTAAATGCATCAATGTTGTTCGCCTCAACTGCTCCTTGTGGTAGCAAGTTCTACATTCTCACCACTCTCTGGGTAAAGAAATTTCTCCTGAATTCCCGATTGGATTTATTGGTGAACAATACCATTGCGTTGCTAACAGATCCAAGTTTAAATAAAAGTTGAGATGATAAATAAAGGAGAAGAGCTGAGATCCACACGATGGTACCGAGGAAGCTCGGTGAGGAAAGGTAAGGCAGGTAGTTGACAGGACCACTTGGTGCCTCCCACTTGGTGTGATACAGGTATCTCTCCTTTTAAAAACTTTCCTTTATTTTCCTTCTCTCTTTTTTACTGCCTTTTTCCCCGAGCTCCCACTTCTTTCATCACCCCCTGTTTGAGGTTTTGCCGTAATATATTTTCTCCTTCCCTCTTCACTCTTTTTCCTTGAATTTTTAATTCATCATGCCTTTGCCTGGAGCAAAATCCCTAGTCCTTGGTGCCCAAAGTGGGTGTAACGTGGGCGCTGGCACACCAAAAATAGTTCACTGTTGCTTATTCCCATCTAGAAAGCATGGGGAAAAAAGCAGTGTTTTTTTGTTACTAGTGATGTAAAATCTTAAATGAGATCTCCCTACATTCTAGTTGCATGATTTTGAGCACACGTCTTCATCTGTCCCCATAGTCCATCCTCCAGCATGCCCTGGATTGAATATGATCACACCTATATGGAAGAACAGGAGATTGTGGTTGATGCAAAACCAGATACAGAAATAAAATGAGCCCTGTTGTGTCTGTGTATAATAAGACACAGACTGCAGGAGAACGGTACAACGGTACTCAACGTGGCTCACACTGGAACTGATCTGTACAGATCACTACTCAGTGCTATATACAGGTGTGGTCACTGCCGGTACTGCAGTATACATGGGCTGTAAAAGATAGTTCCCCCCTTAAAGGTATATACATTACAATTCCTCCCCTTTTAGATTAACAGTACCATAACACTCATTTAACAATTAAATATCAAACTAATTACAATTAACACTTTTAACATGCAACATTAGCTGAAAATAGTCTATTTATATATTCAGCCTTTGGGGAGGCTTCCTGATCCTTTCTGGATAGCGCCTTTCCCGAGTGTCTTGCTCTTGGTGCGGAGGCGATTCTGGCCCCCTGTTGTCGGTTGGTTCATCAGCTTCCGATGCTACTGTTTCTGGGGTAGATGCGACCTGTACGTCGGGTTCATCACCAGGTACGTATGGGCGAGGCATGGGGTTGACTTGTTCCTGTGACTCTAGGATCTGGTCAGCATGGCATCTCACGATGCTCTCCCCAACGTCCACTGTGTACATTAGTGGGCCCTGCCGTGTGCATATCGTTCCTGGCTGCCATTTTTCTGTTCGGTAGTCGCGGGCCAAGACTGGTTGCCCTACATTGAAGCTCCTTGTTGGCTTCTCATGGATGTGCTGGAATTGCTTACTCTCAACATCTCTTCGTACGTTTGGTCTGAGCAAATCCAGGCGAGATCTTAACCTTCGGTTAAAGAACATCATGGCTGGGGCCTGGTTGGTGACTGCATGTGTCGCATTCCGGTAGGCGAACAGGAAATTGTCCACCTTGTGCTGCGGCGGAATGTTGTCATTGTACATAGCCTTTATTGCCTTCTTAAAGGTTTGTACGAACCTCTCAGCCAATCCATTTGTGGCTGGATGATACGGGGCGGATGTGTAATGCCTTACCCCATTCTTTTTCAAGAACCTCCGGAACTCTTCGGACACAAACTGTGGTCCGTTGTCGGAGCAAATCTGTTCTGGCAAGCCATTCCTGGCAAAAATGGTCCGTAGGACTGCAATAGTTTTCTCCATGGTGGTGGAGGACATTTTGATGACCTCAGGCCATCTCGAGTGCGTATCCACGGCTATTAAAAACATTGAGTCCATGAATAGACCAGTAAAATCAATATGCACCCATTGCCATGGAGATGAGGGCCACTCCCATGGGTGTAGAGGGGTCTGTGGTGGTGCATTTTGGACTTTCTGGCATCCTGAGCAGCTCTTGGTCAGGTCCTCGATTTGTTTATCGATTCCCGGCCACCACACATAAGCCCTGGCTAGGCTTTTCATTTTTACCACTCCCAGATGACCCTCATGAAGCTCATTGAGCACTCTATCCCTTAACTTGGGTGGAATTACCACTCGGGATCCACACATCAAGGTCCCCCGGCACACTGACAGCTGTTCTCTCCTTGTCGAGAATGCTGGCAACAGTGAGTCGCCATGTGCTGGCCATCCCTTCACCGTCAAATCATATACCCGAGACAGTGTCGGGTCATTTCGGGTTTCCTTTTCGATACAAGCGTTAGTTACCGGTAGGTATTCAACTATAGTCGAATGGAATATTTCGACAGGATCCACTGCTGGTGCTTCCTCCGCAGTAGGCAGTGGCAGGCGTGATAGCCCATCAGCATTTCCATGCTGTTTCGTGCCCTTATATTCAATCTCATAGTGGTGCGCCCCTAGAAAAAGTGACCATCTTTGTAGTTGTTGCGCAGTCATCACTGGAACGCCCTATTTCGGATTAAAACTGGAGACAAGAGGCTGGTGATCAGTCAGCAAGGTGAATTTCTGCCCGTGCAGATAGTGATTGAACTTTTTCACTCCCCACACTAGGCTGAGGGCCTCCCTGTCAATCTGGGCGTAGTTACGCTCGGCTGAGGTTAGTGATCATGACGCAAAGGCTATTGGCCTCTCTGAGCTGTCCGAGAATTTGTGCGACAGCACCGCTCCAATGCCGTAGGGTGACGCATCACATGCCAACCGAATTGGTAATGCCGGGTTGTAATGGGCCAATACCTCTTTCGATGTGATTAGTGTTTTGCTCTTCTGGAAAGCTCGTCTACATTCGTCACTCCACTTCCATGGCACCCCAGTTTGCAGTAGGGTGTTCAGTGGGTGTAGTATTGTAGACAAATTTGGCAAGAACTTAGGGTAGTAGTTTACCAGCCCGAGGAACGACCTCAGTTGTGACACATTTTCCGGTGCTGGAGCCTTGACTACTGCCTCAATCTTCTCTGGGGACTTATGTAACCCCTCTTTATCGATAACGTGGCCACAATACGAGATCTGTTTTCTAAAAAACTCGCATTTGGGGCGGTTAGCTCGGAGCCCATATTCCTGCAATCTAGTGAGCACCTGCTCCAGGTTGGCAAGGTGATCACTGTCATTTTCGCCTGTGACCAGGATATCGTCCAAATAACACTGGGTCCCTGGGATCCCTTGCAGGACTTGTTCCATTGCCCTCTGCCAAATAGCCGGAGCTGATGCTACCCCGAATACCAGCCGGTTGTTTTGGTAGAGACCTTTATGGGTGTTGATTGTGAGGTTTTTTTTGATGCTTCTTCTACCTCCATTTGCAGATACGCCTGGGCCAGATCAATCTTAGTGAAGCGTTTCCATCCAGATAGCGAGGCGAAAATATCTTCAATCCGCGGAAGTGGATATTGTACGGTGTGAAGGACCGGGTTCACTGTTACCTTAAAGTCCCCACAGATGCGAACCTTCCTTGGTTCCCCAGGCGTGCTGCTCAATGACTTTTTCATCACAGGGATGATGGGTGTAGCCCACTCGCTCCAGTCTACCTTGGACAGTACACCTGAACGTTCCAGACTCTCCAGCTCTGCTTTGACAGCTGGGCGGATCGCATAAGGTACCGGTCTGGCCTTAAAAAATTTTGGGCTTGCGTTTTCTTCAATTTTAATCGTCGCTGTCATGCCTTTTAGTGTTCTGAGTCCTTGCTGGAACACTTCTTTCGCGTCAGTTAGGATCTTTGACAGTCGCCCAGGTGTGACGTCGTCATCCTTTTTGTCAGCCACCGTCAGTGCCTGTATGGAATGCCAATCCAGTTGTATTTTCCGGATCCATTCACGTCACAGTAATGGTGGTCCTCCATCTTGCAATACATACAGGTCTAGTTTTGGTGTTTCCTTACCGTTATATAACGGTCACCCTTATTTTTCCTTTGGGGTAGACTTTTTGCCCCGTGTACGTCTTCAAAATAATTTTTGTGTCTCTCAAGGGTATGTGTGAGAATAGCCGCTCGTAATCCCGTTGGTTTATGACTGTTAGGGCTGATCCTGTGTCCAATTCCATCTTTACCTGGACTCCTGCTATCTTGAGAGTGACCCAAATGGTTCGGTGATCCTCCGTTGTGATCACATTATGTAGTTTCAGACAACTCAGTTCCCTGCTTTCGGAGTCGTTATCACTCTTTTGTTCGTCTGAACTATTCTCCGTCATCTTATGTACCTTCTTGTGCTTTTCTTTGGTAGGTTTCTTATTGCTGGTTTTCTTTCCCGACCTGCAGACTCGTGCTATGTGTCCTACTTTTCCACACTGTCTGCACACTTTGTCTTTGAACCAGCAATCATTATGGTCATGTGTTGTTCTGCCGCAGCGATAGCACTTCTCTGTTCTATATGACATGTCGTTTGTGCCATATTCTTGCGGTCTCTGTTGTATCTCTGCAGCGCCCCGTGCTGCTGCTTCATATGATACCGCAATGCTGAAAGCCTTTTCCAGCGTAAGGTCCTTTTCAGATAAAAGCCGTTTCTGGGTTCCTTCACTTTGAAGCCCACACACAAACTTGTCCCTTAAGGTATCTGCCAGTCCCGCTCCAAACTGGCAGTGTTTCGATAGTTTGCGCAGTTCTGTTAAATAATCAGCATTGCTTTCATCCTTATGCTGGTTCCGTTTGTGAAACTTGAATCTTTCTGCTATCAGCATCGGTGTGGGGTTTAAATGTTCCTGTAGTACCGTTACTATGTCTTCAAAACTATTTTCCATTGGCTTCGTTGGGGTTACTAGATTTTGTAATAAACCATACGTCTTTGCACCCATTAAATTTAACAATACCGACGCTTTCTTGTCATCTGACACCTCATTTGCCTTGCAGTATACCTCTATTCATTCGACATATGGGCCTAGAAATTGGGTTCTGGTCTTGCCAGGGCTGTAGCGCCAGAAAGTTTGCGCCAGCGGTAATGCGGCAGCGCCCGACGAAAATTCGGGTGCGCCGGGCCCAGACGGCGGCGGGCGCTAAAACCCTCCTTTAGCGCCTCAAAACGGGCGTGAACTTGGGTTTCCCGGCGCTAATCCCCCGCTGCGGCACCCGATGCGGTGCGGCAGGCGGGGGAACTGCAGGCCTCCTCCTCCTGTTAAGGAGGAGCTGCCTGCAGCCGACAACTGTCCGGCGGATTGACCCGACATCTGAGCCCGGCACCTCGGGGAAGTGCCGGGCTCGCATGAGACACTGATCAGGGCCGCGGGGGGGGAATGCAGGAGTCCGGGAAGGGAGGTGCGGGCAGGCGGCCGCCGGGAACGCGGCCGGCTGCCGCTCCACCTTTATGCGCCGGCGCACACTGGGGGAAGACTCTGTTGCCAGAGTCTTAGTTGCGCCTGCCACGGGCGAGGCGGGCGCAACTGAATTTCGGCTTGGGGCCGGGGTACCACGGCAACCGGGACGCTGCGCACACCGATGACGTCATCGGTGCCGGCGCAGTGCTACCGGTGCAACGCCGATTTAGGGCCCCAGGGAATTTCTCAACTGGCCATAACTCCGGCGCTAGGCCCTCTAGCGCCTCAAATGCGGCGCTAAGCCTACCGAATTTCTAGGCCATGTAGTCCAATCTTCGACTTCATTGTCAAATGCGGTGATACTGCCACTCTTCGGCATTTTGGGTGTGGTTTAAAATGGCGTCTCACAATGGCTTAAAATGGCGTCTCCTGCGCTTTCCTTCCTCCCCCGCTGCTGCCAACGCTGCTCCCGGCGGTTCTCGTGGCAATGGCAGCGCCCTGTAGGTTTCGCGCGCTTCTCCTGCACTGCTGCCAACGCCGCTCTCGGCGGTCCTTGTGGCAATGGCGGCGCCTCGCGGGTTTCTGTGCGTCTCTCTCTCCCTCTCTTCGACGCTGCTCGGCCCCTGAACACTGGCTGCACCCTGTGCGCTCTGCCCTCTCTCTCTCTCTCTCCCCCGTCGACGCTGCTCAGCCCTTTGCTGTGCCGCTCGGTCGGGCTCTAACCCGCCGCTGTCTGGGAAGGGTCTGCGCACTACCTGTTGCCAGCCCGTTTCGCTGGACCACCTCGACTGGAAAGCCAAGCCTGGCTCTTGACAGCCTCCCCCACAATTCTCGAGTCTCTGCTGAATGACTGGGCGGTTGCCCGTGGTCGACGCCCGAATCTGTGGCCTTGACCTCCAATCCACTGATCTCCAGGAACGAGGTGATGCAGAGTTGCAGGTAGGTTCGAACTTGCCTTGTCGCCAATGTTGTGTCTGTGTATAATAAGACACAGACTGCAGGAGAGCGGTACAACAGGTGTTTTACTCAACGTGGCTCACACGGGAACTGATCTGTACAGATTACTACTCAGTGCTATATACAGGTGTGGTCACTGCCGGTACTGCAGTATACATGAGCTGTAAAAGATAGTTCCCCCCTTAAAGGTATATACATTACAAGCCCGTTTCAAAGTTAATAGAGAAACAAGAACATTGCCATGGTTGGGATGACCATCTTGAATGTTGTATCGTAACTAACTTAAAAAGGAAGCAAAAGTTTAATTATAGGAAGTCACAAATGTAATTTGGTGATGGGAAGTTAATTGGATCACAAGGAAATGCAAATGGCGCTGGCCTGCTTAGTTTCTGAAATAGCAAGATTTTTATGATTGAAAGGCAAATAAGAAATTTACCAGTGATCAATTCAATGGTTTCAAAGATGTTGTGGTCATAGTAGAACCAAACGGTCCTTGGATCACACCTAATGTTTAAAGGCAATACATCACACTGGGTAGCAGTGAATTGCGAGAGATACCTGTCTTGTCATAGTTGAAATACTTATTGGAGGTTGGATTCATTTGAAAAAACAATCTTAGCATTATTTGATTCATTGTGAGTGGCAAGAGTGCAGATGTAGCAGAGGATGTTGTGACTGACTGGAAGGGGAAATTGCTATTGGTGGTTTAGTAGGTAGGATCTTTGTGATATCTTTAATATGATTGAAGCCTCACATGACCTCACCTTAGAGACAGGCACCACGTGTTGTTTACAGGATAGGCTAGACTGGTCTGCACTAGAAGACTTGCCAATCACTGGTGTGCAGGAGCATGGGTCGTAGGGATACACACTATTGACAAAAGTCAAAATTACCCCCATGACCTGGTTATTTATTTAATTGCTGTTTGTGGCATCTTGCTGTGCTCAAAGCTGCTGTGTTTCCTACAACAGTGACTACACTTCAAAAGTCTTTCAATGGATGTAAAACGTTTTGAGACATCTTGAGGTCATGAAAGGGGTGTATAACGATAAGTTATTTCTTTATTATATAAACAAAAGATTTGTGACTTAGCATTTATCTCATGGAATGGTAAGTATTAAAACCAACTTCAAATGGGCCACACAACACATATTTATTTTACAAAATAAATATGAAAAATAGTGGCTTAGAGAGCTTTACCTTTCATCAGTGCCTTCATCTGTCTATTAGTTATTGTGCATAAATTTGTAAAGATTGGATTTAATTCAATGCAGAGAATTAAGACTACCAAAGATATGGCTGCCAGTTCAGTCCAACAAAAGCAGTAAATATGCAGTAACACTTCCACAGAAACTTTCCAGCATGTGTTTTAAACTGGTGAGAATCATAGGCAAGAATTCACTTGTTTGGTATCTTAAGCAATGAAATATTACATTCCTCTCTCATCCTTCAGCCTCCACACAAACCCTGCACGATCCAATTGCTCAGTGCAATAGCAAAGCTCAAACAAATTAAATTGTACAAACTGCCTCCGAGCCACTCAGCTCGATGAGGATGGAACCTCATAGTCTGTCGGGATGCATTGAAATGATGAAGAGCCGCCTACTTGGAAGAACGCTTTGAAATGGAAATGCCAACAACACTGTCGTAATTGATATTATCTCCTACACTTCTGCTTCACCCCACTAGACACATGGACTGACTTCAATAGTTACGTAACCTGAGGCCTGGTTCTCAAGTAGCATGTCCTCCGTCTGGACTGTAAGATCAGTGGAGTTTCTGTGTGACAGGCTGCCATGACTCACTCGGCAGATTTCATTGGAGGTTCATATGGTGAAAACTGCAGATTACTTGGAAGCTGTTTTGCAGAAGCAGCTCAGGTTTTTAATTCCCCCTCTATGGCTTGAAGCAAAGATTTATGGTATGGTGCTCAGGTGCTGCAAACACTAACTTGTTGACTCAAGTAACTTTATTAAATTTTAACCAAAAACATTGTAAGTGACTTTGCGCCCACCAGATTCTGGATGCCTCTTCTCAAACCTACACATTGGGAAATGTACATCTGTGCATTCATGGATCAATAAAAATTACCAGCTCAATAATTTAAGGAGATTTTATTAGCTTTCTCTCATCAGCTGCCAACTTCCTTTAATAAATGGGGATGCTGGGAACGATATATCGTAGCCTCTGGTTGTGCTTTGTTCTGTCTTTTGTGCTGGAAGTTCAATGATGTACTCCCACTCTGTACATCTAGCTTATTTCTGAAGGGAATTTTTTTTTAAAAACCTCCACAACATATTGGTACTGTAACAGCGAATGTTCATGTAGAAAATGTGAGCCCACTTCAGGGACAGTAGATTTGTGGTTCACTAGCTGAGCCACAGGTATAAGCCATGGCTCAGTGGCAGCACTCTTGTTTCTGAGCCAGAGGTTGTGGATTCAAATCACACTCTAGAAACTTGAGCATGTAATCTAGGCTGACACTTCTGTTTGGCAGTGAGGGAGTGCTACACCGTCAGAGGTGCTCTCTTTCAGATGAGATATTGAACTGAAGCCCTGTCTGCATCTCAGGTGGATGTAAAATATCCCATGGGACTATTTGAAGAAGAACAGGGGGGTTCTCCCTGGCGTCCCGGCCAATATATATCCCTCAACCAACATCACTAATCAGATTTTCTGGTCATTATCTCATTGCTGCTTGTGGGAGCTTGCTGTGTGCAGATTGGCTGCCGCATTTCCTACATTTCAAATGTACTCAATTGGTTGTAAGTGGTTGAGGCCATGAAAATCTTTGTTTCTTTTTTTCAATAGGTATCATAAATACCCAGACTGAACACATAAATAACTGTAATCTGGGGCAATTAATGACTTTTGAATTGAAATGACAATTATTAGCAGTTAAATGCTCAATTAAAATAACAGACAAAGGAATTTCATACAAGCACACTGAACATACATATGTCAGCACACTGTGATTTCAAGGCCTTAGATTGTTCTTGTGATGTCTTTTTAACCCTTATTACCAGGTGTTGCCTCTAAGGCAACTTTCACCTCTGGACTAAGACGACAAGAGAAGGTGACTCTACAAGTGCTGACAACTGTATTTAGTTTATTTCTTTTTTGTTGTTACTTTCTTCCTTCTGTGAGGTTCAGCTTTACCATTCACTGTTTACCACCTTGAAACCAGGCAGCTGCCAAGCTGCACCAATGCTGATCTGCAACTTGTTACTGGGAGCAAAAGAGAACAACCTGGGTGATTTACCTACTTACTCCCCTCCCTTCTGCTTGGGGTGTGTCTAGCCTCTGCTTGTCACCACTTTGGGTCACTTGGCTGAGCATGTGGGAGCCGGGCATTCTGTGACACAGTGAATTGCCTCTCTGGCCTTACATGATGCTTGTAACTACTTTATGACAGGGGCTCAGCTCCAAGTCCCAATAACCCTGTAGCACCAAGAGCACAAAGACTTTGAGAATTTTTTACAGGCTGACTTTAGACATGTTAGTTTTAAGATTCAGCTACAGATTTTTACCACACTATAAACATAGACTTACTAATTCAGTAAACTAATTATACCCTATTAACCAAATTTTATAAACAATTTTCTCCCAACAGATACTTAAAATTTTGAAACTGAGTATGCTGGGAACAATATATTTGTGCATCCATTGATAAATAGTGTCTTAAAAATCAGTAACTTGAAAAACATTTACCAGTGCTAACAAAGATTCTTAAATAACTTGTACGATAGCAAAATACTGCAGATGTTGGAAATCCGAAATAACAACAGAAAATGCTGGAAAAACTCAGCAGGTCAGGCAACATCCGTGGAAAGAAATTTGAGTTGACGTTTCGGGTTCGACCTTTTCCCTTTTATTTGTTTGGGTGCGAGGCCCCTTTAAGGGGCCACGTGACCCATTCAAAATACTGCGCCTGCGCGGTTTGTCGCATTGAAAAGCCGGCGAGCTGGCTGCGCGGGAGGTCCTGAGAGCAGCGTGGCTATGCAGCTTAGAGGGAACATTGGCTGGGAGTATTGTGCATGTGTCCATTTTTAGTAATTACCAGTTCTGTATCTTCAAAATGATTGATTCATTTTCAAATTGTATAAATGAGTACAGGGAGTTGTTGGTACCTGTAGAACTGTGACCCAGTCTGAGTTCTCAAGGCCACATGGGAACCTATTTTTGAACTATTGGGTTGGATTAACTCACAGTTTTGTGCTGTTGACTCTGCTTCTTTTATATTTAACACCTCATTCCCCACATTGTCTGTAGAAGTTTAAACCACCCAGTTTTAAGCAACATTTTCCATACCATTTAGGTGTCAGCCACGGCTCAGCAGTAGCACTCTTGACTCCGAGTCGGAACGTCATGGATTCAAGGCCCATTCCAGAGACTTGAGCACATAATCTAGGCTGAGACTTTGATTCAGTGCTGAGGGAGTGCTGCACTGTCAGAGCTGCTGTCTTCCAGATGAGGCCCTGTGTTCCCTCACAGGTGGATGTAAGAGATCCCATGGCATTATTCAAAGAAGAGCAGGGGAGTTCCCCTGGTGTCCTGGCCAATATTTATCCTTCAAGCAACATCACTAAATTTGGTAAGTAATCTCATTGCTGTTTGTGGGACCTGTACGCAAATTGGCTGCTGCATTTCCCTACAGCACAAAAGTGGCTACACTTCAAAAGTGCTTCAGTGGCTGTGAAGCGCTTTAGGATGTCCTGAGGTCATGAAAGGCTCTATAAAAATAAATAAAAGTTCTTTCTTTCACTTAGCTAAAGACACAGGCTAGTGTCATTCAAACAGCTAACAGATATTCAGAAGAATACCGAACTTGATCAGACCCAGCAGGCAGCAACCCGAGGACATGGCTCCAACAAGAGGCTCAATCTCCTCAGAGAGCGATGTGAATATTCTTCTAATAAAAATTAAGCACAGGAGGGAAGGAATAGTGGGAGTGGGAAGCAAGAAAGCTGCCAGTACAGTAGTCAGGATCATGTGGAAGGAGGTGGCACATGCAGCGAGTGGCAACTCTAAACCCCCCAGGAACCCCCCCCCCCCCAGTGTAGGAAGAAGTTTAATGACCTCACAGGTGCAATGGAACCAAGCTGCCATTTACTCGGGGCAGACTACAAACTAATATTAACCCAAAAGGTGCAGTAACAAAATTAATGGTATAATCCTGTGAACTAAATGAACTGTACTGACTTCTTCACATGAAATAATTACATTAAAGTACAGGTACTGGAGAATCCTGCAATACACATATGCCCGTTGAAGAATCCATAAGAGAAGTGATATGAGTTCTCCAAATGTTGTCAAATAAACCAGTCTAGGACTGAAAGCAACAACCATTCTGTTCTCATGCTGGAAAACTTCCCCATAAGAGGAGAATCCACATTGGAAAACCCACAGTGGTGTCTAACAGTGTGGGGGTGAGGTTGAAATTTTATTGGGGTTTTCCCAAGCTCCAGCCATATCTTTTGGAGATGATCATCAGAAACCCTGGAGAAACTGCGTATTAATTGACTGTTTTTACTTTATGCCATTTTTCTGGAGGCTCTGCCGATCTTGTGATGAGAGATGGGAGAACACCCATGGAAATTCCAGGTGAGTATATTTCAGGGAAATTTGCCATGTAAAAAACTGTCTTGAGGAATATGTCCAAATGAAGTTAGGATCCTCAAAAATAAAGAGTAATTAGGCACAAATTTCCAAATAAAGTTATAAATCCCGATGTATCAGCATGAGGAAATACAAGAATTTATCTTTAGGATTCCAGCATCAGCCTTCCTCGGCTAATGGTCTAAGTTGCCCCTGAGTAGATGAACTCCCAAGTTCTATTTCCTGTCCTGGTTGAGTTAGCTGCTCTCACTGGGATTTCAGTGAGAGTCAACCAGGGTTCCTGCTTATGACTGCTATCAAGGAACCTTCACTGGAAGTGTTTGGGTATTGATGTTAGGTGAGGACAAGTTCGATTTTATATGTGGTATCCATTATCGTCCAATGGCCTTTGACAGTCATTATCAAAGTTCACAAAGGAATAATTGTAGTGCATGTACCCGTCTACCTTTAAGGGAACGATTGAGTGTAACCGTTCACCTTTAAGAGAACTACTTTAGGTGTGGCACTATTTGATTGGCTTCTGTATACGGTAATACCGACAGTGACCACACCAGTATATAAGTGATGTTACAGGATAACTAGGGCAGATTCGCCCTGACCTCTGAATAGTAAAGACCTGTTTGTTTGTACTTCAAAAGTCTGTGTATTTATTTACTGCACAACCCACAGACTTTACAGTGGCGACGAGTCTGATCGTACCCTGCGGCAAGAATAGCAAAGTAACAAAGAGCGTCGAAGAGAGGCAACCGCCCTCGTCGTGCTACCAAAAGAAAACACGAGGCTACAACAACAGAAAGTGTGGTACTTTACAGAAGCTGGAAGACTAGCAACAAAAGCTTCATCAGCAACAAGCACTGATTACCCTGCTACCACGGTGTGGAGTGAGCCGACCAGCAAGAAACAAGGCGGCCGAAGAGACTGTGAGTAGGGGAAGGGGTAGAAGTATCCGGAGGAGAAGGGCAGAGCACTCGACCTCGGTCGAGGGGGAGCTGTACCGGCCAAAAGTCGGGTCCAACGGCGTCGGGTGACAGCCGGACCGCGATCGGCGGGAAAAATCCGGGCAGCGACCGCAGCCACGAAGCGCTGAACCTGCGAGTAGGCGCGGGAGGAGAAACCCAGCCGCAGCCGGGGAGGGAAACACCGGTCTGCGAGAGGGCTGGGGAGGCGAACGGGAACCGTGCGGGTGAGAGCCGGGTGCGGAGTGAGAGACTGCGAGGAGCCAGTCTAGCGGCTGAGCTGTTCTCCACCAACGGGGTACTCAGAGCCGGCAAAACCGAACGTGCGGGAGTGGGAGAGCGAACAGGAGCCGAGAACGGGGAGAGAGACTGCGCGAGAGCCAGTCCAGCGGCTGAACTGTTCTCCACCTACGGAGTACCCAGAGCCGGTAGAACCGAACGTGCGGGAGAGGGAGAGACAGAGCCGAGCACGGGGAGAGAGAGACTGCGCGAGAGCCAGTCCAGCGGCTGAACTGTCCTCCGTTAACGGGGTGTACCCAGCGCCGGTAGAGCCGTGCGGGCGGGAGGAAAAGACAGAGCCGAGTAAGGGGAGCTGTGCGAGAGCCAGCCCAGCGGCTGAACCTGTCCGCTGTGGGGAAAGCGTACCCCTTACACCAGGGAGAAACACGGAAAGCCGCCATTAGGCGGAGAAGACGACAGAGGCGGGAAACCGCCATTGAAGTGGGCGGGGAGAGAAAGGAAGAGCGGGAAACCGCCATTTTAGGAAAAAAAAAGGTAATAAATAATACTTAAAGAAATACGGTGCTGCTTCAAAGAAAGAAAGATGCCTAAGCGAGGGAATATTAACGATTTTAATTCTGAAATAGAAGACTGGGCCACGTATGTGGAACGCATAGAGATCTATTGCGAAGCCAACAAAATAGAGGAAGATGACAAGGCGATAACATTGCTAAACTTGATGGGGGCAAAAACATATGGGCTTTTGAAGCACCTAATAGCACCAGCTAAACCAGCGGATCAGACCTTCGAAGAAATTGTGGCTGTGCTGAAGGACCACTTGAACCCCACACCGTTGATGCTGGCTGAACGATTCAAATTCTACGCAAGAACGCAGAGGAAAGACGAAAGCAATGCGGAATATTTGGTCGAACTGCGTAGGCTAGCGAAATACTGCCAGTTCGGAGGGAATCTGACAGAGGCACTGCGGGACAAGTTCGTATGCGGATTGTCCAAAGAAGGAACGCAGAAGCGACTACTGGAAGAAAACGACCTCACACTGGACAGGGCTGTCCTCATAGCTGCATCACACGAAGCCGCAGCGAAAGGAACGGCCGAAATGCAGCTAAAGGCGGCGGCACTCGGGGTGGACCAAATTACTTCGAGCACAACAAAATGCTACCGTTGTGGGAAGACCACGCACGACCAGAATCACTGCTGGTTTAAGAGCCAAGAGTGTCGGAAATGTGGCAAACTGGGTCACATCGCGAAGGTATGCAGGTCCGGGAAAAAGACCAACAATCAACGGAAGCCACCACAAGAAAAGTACAACAAGGTACACAAGGTGGCTGAAAAGAGTTCAGACGAACAGAATTCAGACTCAGACCCAAACAACCAGGAGCTGGGTAGTCTGAAGATCCACAATGTGGGGAAAGAAACTGATCTACAAACGATTTGGGTTGTACTAAAAATAGCTGGAGTCCAAGTACGAATGGAGCTGGACACTGGATCAGCTCTATCAGTCATCAACCGAAGGGACTACCACCGGCTGTTCTCTCACATACCTTTGAGAAATACCAAGTTTGTATTACAGACATACACGGGGCATAATGTATACCCCATGGGGAAAATAAGAGTCAAGGTGAGAGATAGAGGGAAAGAACACCCAAGAATGAATTTGTACGTATTACCTGAGGGAGGACCACCACTTCTAGGACGGGAGTGGATTAAGAAAATAGACATGGAATGGCACTACCTAAAAGCCATAATGAAGGAGGATTCGGTGCAAGCTATCAGCTCAGATTCTGAGATGGATGACGATAAGACCAATTCAAATATGCATGACAAGGCTAAAGGGGACTTGCCGACAATGGGGAAGGAAACAAAGACATGCAGAAAGACTTATGTCACCAAGAAGAATAAAGTTACAGAGCAGAACTCCAGGTTGACAGAGAATTCTGAGCCTGTTCAAGCTAAGGATTCATCCACGACGGAAGAACACCGAGCTCGGACTCAAACTTATGTCAAAGTACGACAACAATTAGAACAGTGGAGTGACCGTCTCGTACAAGAGATGAAAAATATGGAAAAGTTCTGGGACACTGAATGGGAGAACCTGGAAAGACAACAGAGACAGCTAGCTCGAGAAAAGAGCGACCATAGAGCCATCGTGGCCAAGTACCGATCACATCTCCCTGAAACTGTTCAGGAACTAGACTATTTACAGAACGACCTAAAGGAAGAGGAATCTTCAGGAAGCCAGGATTTTATCCCAGTTCATCTCTACGACTCGTTGCAAGCAGAGTGTAACAAGTTGAAGGAACAGTATGAACGGGCCCAGACTACAATCCTGGAAGGGGTTAACTCGGCAACCTCCGAAAAGCTAGTTTTAGTGAAAGCATATGAACAACTAAAGTTTGAACATGAGCGAGAATTACAAAGGCTGCAGGAAATGTTTGACAAGCTCCAGGCCAAGACAGACTCATCGGTAGAGATTCCATCCGTAGATGGAAAATTAGAGGTGGAAGACATAGCAGAACGTGAAATTCAAGATGTCCAAGAACTCGTTAAATTATTGAAGGAATCACAAGGCAAATATGAGGCGGCAATGGCAGAGGTCCAACAACTTGAAGAACATATTCAACTAGGAATCCGGGCAGTGGAAGGAAAGGCCAATGGAAGGAACACAGAGACTGTAGGAATGGCCCCTGATCAGGAGTTAGAGAACACCAAGGCGCAATTTCTTCGAGCGCTTAAAACCAAAGGACCGGAGGAAAGGAAGGTGAAAACATTGGAGGGAAAGGTGGATGAAATGGAGAAGGCGCTAATCCACAGTGTCCCCGTAGAAGAGTTAATGGCCAGCCAACTCTTATACACGCTGAGGGACAAGACTCCAAAATGGGAACACGAGTTTCAGGTTTCAAAGGGAAAGAATTCGGAGCTTCCAAAAGTCACGGAGAGAGCTGAGGGGGCAACACAGCTTGCACATGGATGTCAAAAGTATGCTGAATTACGTCAAGGGGAACAGAAGAATGTGGAAACAGCTACTTCAGTAGAAGGATTAAATAGCCTGATAACGGAATCCCCGATGGAAGGGAAGGTATTGAACTCACAAATGAGGCCAGGCGTGAAGGAATGGCAGACATCCCAGGAAGAGCGGGATGAATATGAATGCTTGAAGAAGTCTTTTCAAGAAAGATGGTCAGAGAAGGAACCACCGTCGGCTAACGTCCAGTTGGATAAGAAGGAAGTAGAAGGGCCCCTCACTGGCCTAACTCAGGACAACCCCGAATACTATCATGACCTATTGAGTGACACTGAATATTACGAGGATCTGGTCTGCCCAGTTTGTGATGAAAACTCCCAAAGTACAGAAATCCGCATGAAGCACTTAAGGTCTAATGAACATAGAGAGTTGGTGGCGCTACAGATGGCCGCCGAGAAAGGAGCTCCGAGAGTTTCAAAAAGGCAGAAAAGGAAAAGAAGAAGCAGGAGATAATAACTGTCTAAAATACTATCATCTCAGGCGGGACACCATGAAAGGAGCTAAATTAGTTGAAAACCCGAAAATTATCAAGACAGCCAGTTGGTTGTAAAAGTCCGCACTGCTGGTTCAACAGGACGGAAGGTCAAGCTGTTACGTTAAGAAAAAGGCTATGGAGGAGTCACGCTAGCCATGTGAACCGGCTACACCAAAGAGATGCTGTTCGGAATGAGTCAAGATCAGAGACTGAATCTATGAACTGTTTCCGCAGAGACTGAACCTGTGAACTGTTCCCACCGAAAGTATATCTGTAAACTGTTTTATATGACGTTGACTCCACCGGAATTATCTCTGTAAATTGTTTGTTCTCCACCGAGAGTATATCTGTAAATTGTTATGTGAAGTTGAAGATATGTATGTTTAACGGGGACCCTGTAAGTAATAAGCTAAAAAGGGAGGATTGTAGTGTATGTACCCGTCTACCTTTAAGGGAACGATTGAGTGTAACCGTTCACCTTTAAGAGAACTACTTTAGGTGTGGCACTATTTGATTGGCTTCTGTATACGGTAATACCGACAGTGACCACACCAGTATATAAGTGATGTTACAGGATAACTAGGGCAGATTCGCCCTGACCTCTGAATAGTAAAGACCTGTTTGTTTGTACTTCAAAAGTTTGTGTATTTATTTACTGCACAACCCACAGACTTTACAATAATGATTAATTAATTGAGATATCCGAGGATGATCAAAATATGAGGAGTTAATGGGGACAAAATTTGGTTGCTTTGTGCCTCCCGTTAGCGCCCCAAGGGGCGCAAAGCAACTAGTGCCCAGGAGCAGTGCTGCTAACGCCTCCTGCAAAATTCAGCAGGAATTTAGTGGTGGCGGTAGCCGGTAGTGCCCCGCGGCTCTGCGCCTCCGACGATGACATCATCACCACGCGCAGCGCCCTGCTCACGCCCCGGCCGCATACTTGTGTCGCGCCCCCTGATGTACCGCCGGACGCTGTGTCTGGCAGGGTTAGAGGGGGCGCACGTGTAGCCGGGGCTGCGATATTTAAAGGGAGGTGCCGGACAGCCATTTTTTTGCTGGTCGCCTGCCAGCACCTGCCCCCTCTACCCTCCTCCAGCGGGGTGCCGGCCGTGATCGGGCAGCCCGGCACTCCTCTTGAGCGCCGGGTCCTTGCTCCCTGGTGGCCCAGCAGGGCCCCGGTTCGCACTGCGCAATGCTCCTCCCCTTTAATAAAAGGAGGGGGTCTGCAGTGCCGCAGCGCTACATCCTGCACACATGGCAATGTGACACGTAGCACAGCGATATTGGGCTGGAGCGCCCCAAGAGGGAGGGGGAGCGCTTCCAGCAGTGCCCCGCCTCCTGCTTGGGGCGCTACCATCCAATTTTGGGTGCTGGGCGCTAACTAAAAGTAGCGCCCTGGCGAAGTTAGTTCCCCAAAGGGGGCGCAACATAATTTCCCCCCCAATATTTACAGGGAGAAAGGGCAAGAAGAAAAAATGAGCAAGAAAAAAGTATTACATAATGAATAATAATACTGAATGTGCATGTAATAATCTTCAATTGAAGATTAGGGAAAACTAACTGCTCATTGAATAATCTATACATTCCAACCATTTTCGTTATACAAATGAATCCTTCTTTGGATTTGCAATTCCTTAGCTGATAAACATTTCATTGATTCTCGACCATACCAGAATTCCAAACTTTGGTAAAAAAGAAAGGAGGTTAAATTCGGGAGCGCCCATTTCTGGTGAGGACCGAGGATCCCCGGATCTTGGGCCTCGGCCCTCATTACAACGGACCTATAGTGTATGTACCTTTAAGAGGAACTATGTTTTTGAAGCCCCTGTATACTGTAGTACCAGTAGTGACCACTCGGGTATATAAGCCTGTGTAGCGTCTTGTGTAGTTAGTTCACCTCCAGACTTTGTTCAGTAAACACTTGTTAAATCAATTCCTGCATTCCGTGTCTTCATTAACACACGGATCTAACAGTGGCGACGAGTTAGAAACGAACTTACCTGCAATTCGGCAGCACCTCAAGGGGATCGATTCCTCAGACGAAGGTCGAAGCCAGAAGCAAGAAAAAAACCCCCCAAAAAACCTGTGGTTTCACCAGCTAAACGGGCTGGTGGCAGGTAGTGCACTGATCCTTCCTGGGCTGCGGCGGGCTAGAGCTCGATTGGGTGGCTCTGCAACGGGGCCGGACAGCGAGTCGGGAAGCAGAAGCAAAGAGAGAGAGTGGGTGGAGCACTCAGGGCGCGGCCGGTGCTGCAAAGCAGGTCGGCGTTCGGACCGAGCAGAGGGAGGGGAAAGTCCCAGAGGGTCCGCTCCACGACGGGAACGGTTCTCCAAGTAACGGAGAAACTATTGAAGAGCTATATATATAAAAAAAAATAGAAATACCGCGAAAAGCTGCAGGTCGCAACGGGAACCGCGGAGAACAGCGTTGGCAGCAGCGGCAGCGGCGGGAAAGCGCGGGAGGCGCCATCTTAACTCGGGGGGGGAAGAAAGAAAAGCGCGGAAGCGCCATTTTGATCCGTCGGGGACGGAGGAAAAGCGCGGGAAGCGCCATTTTAGATTTTCAAGATGCCGAAGACTGGCAATATTACTGCTTTCGATAGTGATATAGAAGATTGGACCACATATGTGGAAAGAGTGGAGGTATATTGCAAGGCGAATGAAGTAGCGGATGATAAAAAGGCATCGGTACTTCTAAATCTGATGGGCGCAAGGACATACGGGCTGTTACGAAACTTGATCACTCCAGCCAAACCGATGGACAAGAATTTTAAGGAGATTGTTGATACCTTACAGGAGCACTTAAACCCAACACCGCTGCTGATAGCGGAACGATTCAAATTCTTCAGGAGGAATCAGCACAAGAATGAAAGTAATGCTGATTACCTCACCAAATTACGAAAGCTGTCAAAGCACTGCCAATTCGGGGCAGGACTGGCAGATTCTCTACAAGACAAATTCGTCTGCGGTCTCCTAAGCGAAGGAACACAGAAAAGACTACTTTCTGAGAAAGATTTGACACTGGACAAGGCTTTCAGTGTGGCTGTATCATACGAAGCAGCAGTAAGAGGAGCTGCAGAGATACAGCAAAAGCCACAGGACTTCGGCACCCATGAAATGACATGGGGTTTCGAGAGATGTTATCGCTGCGGCAGATCCACCCATGACCAGAAGGACTGCTGGTTCAAGGACAAAGCATGCAGACAATGCGGAAAGATGGGACACATTGCACGTGTATGCAGGTCTGGAAAAAAATCCGCTGACAGTAAAAAGGTCAATAAGGAAAAGTACAGAAAGGTACAAATGATGACGGACAGTAGCTCCGAAGACCAGAAGAGCGATAGCGACTCCGGAAACAAGAGACTAAGCTGTCTCAAATTACATAATGTAATTGCCAAAGAAGATTACCAGACCATTTGGGTTACCCTCACGATAGCGGGGTCCCCAGTCAAAATGGAGCTAGATACAGGATCAGCTCTGACCGTCATGAGTCGACAGGATTACGAGCGGCTATTTCCGCATATACCTTTGAAAGACACATCCATTATCTTGAAGACATATACGGGGCAGAAAGTATACCCCAGCGGGAAAATAAGGGTGCCTGTTGTATACAACGGCAAGGAAATACAGAAGTTGTATTTATACGTTCTGCAAGATGGTGGTCCACTGTTGTTGGGACGTGAATGGATCAGAAAGATACGTTTAGACTGGCACTCCATTCAGGCACTGACGGTGACCAGTAAGAAAAAAAATGATGATGACGTCATACCTGGACGATTAAAAGAAATCTTGGCTAACGCCAAAGAAGTGTTTCAACAGGAACTAGGAACCCTGAAAGGCGCCACCGCCTCAATAAAAGTGGAAGATGCGGCAATTCCCAAGTTTTTTAAGGCAAGGCCGGTGCCATACGCAATTCATCCAGCCGTCAAGGCAGAGCTGGAGAATTTGGAAAAAGCAGGCGTGTTATCCAAGGTAGATTGGAGCGAGTGGGCAACACCCATTGTCCCGGTCATGAAGAAAATGTTGAATAATGATAAATCTGAAGAACAGAGAAAAATTCGCATCTGTGGGGACTTCAAGGTGACTGTAAACCCGGTTCTTCACATGGTACAGTATCCTCTTCCGAGGATAGAAGATATTTTCGCCTCACTATCTGGAGGGAAACGTTTCACCAAAACTGACTTAGCACAGGCATATCTACAGATGGAGGTTGAGGAGGCCTCTAAAAAGTTTCTCACGATAAACACACACAAAGGCCTGTACCAGTACAATCGACTGGTTTTCGGAGTGGCATCAGCTCCGGCTATCTGGCAAAGAGCTATGGAGCAAGTCCTGCAAGGGATTCCGGGGACTCAATGCTACCTAGACGACATCCTTGTAACAGGAGAAAACGACAACGAGCACCTTGCCAACTTGGAGCAGGTGCTCACGAGGCTGAGAGAACGGGGCCTATGAGCAAATCGCCCCAAGTGCGAATTTTTCCAGAAACAAATATCATATTGTGGCCATGTCATTAACGAAGAAGGGTTGCATAAGTCACCTGAAAAAATTGAAGCGGTCGTAAAGGCCCCAGCACCTGAAAATGTCTCACAATTAAGGTCGTTCCTGGGATTAATAAATTACTATCATAAATTTTTACCAAACTTGTTGACGGTTCTGCACCCTCTTAATGCACTGCTACAATCGGGAGTAGTTTGGAAATGGAGCGAAGACTGTAAACGTGCCTTCCATAAATGCAAAGGCTTGATCACGTCCAGGGAAGTGTTGGCTCATTACAACCCATCACTGCCAATCAGACTGGTGTGCGATGCATCCCCTTACGGCGTGGGAGCGGTATTATCGCATAGATTCCCTGATGGCTCGGAGCGGCCGATAGCCTTTGCGTCACGCTCATTGAACTCAGCTGAGCGTAACTATGCCCAGATCGACAGGGAGGCACTCAGCCTGGTATGGGGTGTGAATAAATTCAACCATTACCTACACGGACAAAAATTTACCTTGTTGAGTGACCATCAACCCCTCGTCTCCATATTCAACCCTAAAAAGGGCGTTCCCATTATGACAGCGCAAAGGCTACAGAGGTGGTCCCTTTTCCTAGGGGCACACCAATATGACATAGAATACAAAGGCACAAAACAGCATGGGAATGCTGACGGGTTATCGCGCCTACCGTTGCCAACGGTAGAAGAGGCGCCTACAGTGGACCCAGTGGAGATGTTCCACTCAACCATAGTGGAATGTCTACCGGTGACAAATTCTACCATTGAAAAGGAAACGAGAAATGACCCGACTCTCTCATGAGTCTACGATTTAACGGTGAAGGGATGGCCAGCACATGGCGAACCACTGTTGCCAGCATTCTCGCAAAGAAGAGAACAGCTGTCAGTGTACCGAGGAACCTTGATGTGTGGATCCAGAGTGGTGATTCCACCCAAACTCCAGGATAAAGTGCTAAAGGAGCTTCACATAGAAACTAGGAGCAGGAGTAGGCCATTCAAGCCTGCTCCGCCATTCAACGAGATCATGGCTGATCATCCAAACCCTAGCACCCGGTCCCTACACCGACAGCCATCCCACCCAAGCCCTATCCCCGTAACCCCACGTATTTAATCCCCCCTAACATAAAGGGTCAATTTTTTTTATTTTTTATCGTGGCCAATCAACCCGCACATCTTTGGACTGTGGGAGGAAACCGGAGCACCCGGAGGAAACCCACGCAAACACGGGGAGAATGTGCAAACTCCACACAGACAGTCACCCGAGGCTGGATTTGAACCCGGGTCCCTGGCGCTGTGAGGCAACAGTGCTAACCACTATGCCACCGTGCTGCCCGAGGGGCATCTGGGTGGAGTGAAAATGAAGAACTTAGCCAGAGCGCTTGTGTGGTGGCCAGGTATCGATGGAGACATCGAAAAAATGACCAAGAGCTGTCTAGGATGCCAGAAGGTCCAAAACGCCCCACCACAATCCCCTCTACATCCATGGGAGTGGCTCTCATCTCCATGGCAAAGGGCACATATCGACTTTGCTGGTCCATTTATGGACTCAATGTTCTTAATCGCGGTGGATGCACTCTCCAAGTGGCCGGAGGTAATAAAGATGTCCTCCACCACCACGGAAAAAACCATCACAGTATTAAGGACCATATTCACCAGGAATGGGCTGCCTGAACAGATCTGTTCTGATAATGGACCGCAATTTGTATCCGAAGAATTCAGGAAGTTCTTAAAAAACAATGGGGTTAAGCACGACACGTCTGCCCCATACCATCCCGCCACCAATGGATTAGCTGAAAGGTTTGTCCAGACCTTCAAGAAGGCCATAAAGGCCATGGGTAATGAAGACATAAATCTACAACATAAGGTAGATAACTTCTTGTTTGCGTATAGGAATGCAACACATGTGGTTACAAACCAAACCCCCGCCATGATGTTTTTCAATAGAAGACTAAGATGCTGGCTGGATTTGGTCAAGCCAAACGTCAGAAGGGACGTAGAGAACCGGCAGTTTCAAAGCATGAATGAAAGGCCAACTAGAACCTTCCAGATAGGTCAACCAGTTTTGGCCCGGGACCACCGTACCGAGAAATGGCAGCCTGGAACTATTTGCACACGACTAGGACCGCTGATGTATACCGTGGACATTGGAGAAAGCATAATAATGTGCCATGCTGACCAGATCATAGAGTCATCCGAAAAAGGACAACCTACACCACAACTCTATACGCCTAGTGATGAAGCAGAGATACCCATAGTATCTACCTCCGATCCGGTGATACTGGAACCAGATGAACCCAACACTGGCATTGAAGCCGAATCGACCTTGCCAAAAGAACCTACTACACCACCAAAACCTACTACACCACCGAGGCGTTATCCGGACTGTGGTGTATGTAACCTGTTCCACCTTAAGAGAACTTAAGCCTGTTCCACCTTAAGAGATGTACTACTTTCTCTGGCTGCTGTATACGTAATACCGATGGTGACCACTGGTATATAAGCACTGTGTAGTAAGATGTATTTCAGATAGTCCTGACCTGCAACCAGTAAAGACCTGTTGAACTTTAATCTTGTAGCCTGTGTGTTATTAATTACAACTAGAACACACAGGCCTAGAAATTCGGTAGGCTTAGCGCCGCTTTTGAGGCGCTAGAGGGCCTAGCGCCGGAGTTATGGCCAGTTTGGAAATTGAGTGGGTCCCTAAATCGGCGTTAGGCCGTTAGCGCTGCGCCGGCACCGATGACGTCATCGGTGTGCGCAGCGTCCCGGTTGCCATGGTAACCCGCCTGAACTCCGAAATTGACTTGCGGCCGCCTCGCCCGTGGCAGCCGCAAGCAACGTTCTGGCAGAGGTGCCTTACTGGACTTTGCGCCGGCGCATTAAAGGCCCCGCAGCGGCCGGCCGCTTTCCCGCCGGCCGCCTGGCCGCAGCTCCCTCCCCGGACTTCTCCACCCCCCCCCCCCCGGGACAGATGCAAGCCCGGCACCTGTCCGAGGTGCCGGGCTCATTTTTACAATGATTTTCGCGGGCCGCAGCCGGGTGCAGGCAGCTCCTCCTTAAGGGAAGGAGGAGGCCTGCACTTCCCGAACCTGCCGCACCGCAGCGGGCGCCGCAGCGCCGGAATAGCGCCGCAATTCAGCGCGTAGCGCCAGTTTTCAGGCGCAAACAGCTTTCAGCAGCGCCGGCAGCCGTTTGGGCGCAGAACTAGTGAATTTTTGGCCCGCCCAGCGCGACTTAGCTCCGGCACTAACTTCCGGCGCTAAAGCCGTCGCTGCGCCAAAACCCAATTTCTAGGCCACAGACTTTACAGTGGCGACGAGTCAGATTCTTACCCTGCGGCAGTTATATCCACGGCGGCTTCGTGCACTGAACGGACGTCGAAGAGAGGTTTCCACCCTCATCACCCTGCTGGAAGAGACGTCGCGCGGCAGACATCGAGAAACCAGAGTGCAGAAGACACCCTGAACTCGATGCCTCCATCAGCGGCTGTCAGCTATCTTCTTTCTACCTCGGTAGTGGGTAAGCCGGGCAGCGACGCGGCCAGAAAATCGGCCACATTGGCTGTACAGACGGGGAGGGAAGACGGAGGAATAAGGGCGGTGAGATCGATCGCGACCGGAGATAAGGGCCGGGCCGCATTCGGGCCGAAAGGCGCAGCGCGGGGACATCGATCGTGGCTGGTGATAAGGGCCGGGCTGCATTCGGGCTAAAAGGCGCAGTGTCTGGGGGCAACTGAAGGCGCGAGAGCCGCGGTGAAGCGGAGACAGCGTCGGGGGAAGGGTGAAGACCGCCAAGCGCGGGAAAACCGCCATTTTGTAGGCGGAGGACGAAGAAAAGAGCGCGGAAGCCGCCATCTTGGATAAAAATAAAAATAAATTAAATTGCAATGATGCCTAAACATGGGAACATTAATACCTTTGATAGCGACATCGAAGATTGGGCTATGTATGTAGAACGCATACAAAATTATTGTAAAGCAAATAAAATCCCAGATGCAGAGAAAGCACTAACATTATTAAACTTAATGGGTGCGAAGACATACGGGCAATTGAAACACCTTGTATCACCAGATGAACCGGCGGATAAGACGTTTGAGGAGATTGTTACTGTCCTGAAAAATCACCTAAACCCCACGCCGCTGATGCTAGTGGAACGATTTAAATTTTACAGCAGAAGGCAGCTGAAGGATGAAAGCAATGCTGAATATTTAATGGAATTGCGTAAGCTAGCAAAGTACTGTCAATTCGGAACGAGATTGACAGAGGCGCTACGAGATAAATTTGTGTGTGGTTTATTAAAAGAAGATACACAAAAGCGATTGCTCGAGGAGAATGAGCTGACGCTTGAGAAAGCGGTCACTATGGCAGCAGCACACGAAGCCGCAGCGAGAGGCACGGCAGTAATGCAGCTACGGTCACCGGAACTCAGTACAAATAAATTGGGTTTGAGTACTGTAAAATGTTATCGTTGCAGAAAGACAACGCACGATCAGAACCAGTGTTGGTTTAAAAACCAAGAATGCAGAACGTGTGGCAGGCTTGGCCACATAGCTAAAGTATGCCGGTCAGGAAAGAAGACCAGCAACAAAAAGTCACCGCAAGGAAAATACATAAAGGTACACAAGGTGACAAAGAACAGTTTGACCGAACAGAAGTCGGATTCAGACGCTAGCAGTAATGAACTGGGTAGCTTAAGAGTACACAACGTTGGTAAGGATGCAGATCTCCAGACAATTTGGGTCACCCTTCAGATAGCAGGAGTCCAAGTAAAGATGGAATTGGACACTGGATCGGCATTGACGGTCATGAATAAGAAAGATTACAAAAGGTTATTCCAACATATTCCCCTACGGGATACGGAGATTATATTGAAAACCTACACGGGGCAAAGAGTGTACCCCGTCGGAAAGATAGAGGTAAAAGTGGTCCACAAGGGCGAAGAAAGCCAAGTAATGGACTTATATGTGCTACCTGAAGGAGGTCCACCACTACTGGGACGGGAGTGGATTAGGAAAATGAATATGGACTGGCACTCCTTGAAGGCACTAACGGTAGATTCCGGAGAAACAGATGTCAAACCTAAACGATTGTCCAGAATATTGGATGATGCTAAAGAGGTGTTCCAGCAGGGACTGGGAACACTGAGAGGAATTACGGCAAACATCAAGATTGATGAACATGCACAACCAAAATTTTTTAAAACCAGACCGGTACCCTATGCAATACGACCTACTGTAGAAGCGGAACTGGAAGCGCTAGAACGTTCAGGTGTACTGTCTAAGGTAGATTGGAGTGAGTGGGCTACGCCCATTGTTCCCATTATGAAACGTCCTTCGAGCAACATGCCAGGAGAACCAGGGAAGGTTCGCATCTGTGGAGATTTCAAAATCACCGTTAACCCGGTGCTTCACACGGTGCAGTATCCGCTTCCGCGGATTGAGGATATTTTTGCTTCGTTGTCTGGAGGGAAACACTTCACCAAGATAGACCTGGCGCAGGCGTACTTGCAGATGGAGGTTGAAGAAGAGTCACGCCAATACCTCACGATCAACACGCATCGAGGTTTGTACCGGTACAATAGACTGGTTTTTGGAGTGGCATCGGCTCCAGCAATTTGGCAGAGGGCCATGGAGCAGGTATTACAGGGAATTCCAGGCACACAATGTTACCTGGACGATATTCTGATTACAGGTGATGGTGATGAAGAACACCTCGCAAACTTGGAACTAGTGCTCAACAGACTGAAAGAGTATGGACTTAGAGTTAATCGGCAGAAATGCAAGTTCTTCCAGAAGCGGATCTCGTACTGTGGTCATGTCATTGACCGGGAGGGGCTTCATAAGTCTCCTGACAAGATAGAGGCAGTTGTAAAGGCTCCCGTTCCGGATAATGTCTCTCAGTTGAGGTCGTTTCTAGGATTGATTAACTATTACCATAAACTTCTACCAAATCTATCCACGGTACTGCACCCGCTAAACGCTCTTTTACAGAAGGGGGTACCATGGGAATGGAGCGAAAACTGTAAGAAGGCATTTTGCAAAAGCAAAGAATTGATCACCTCAGAGGAAGTGTTGGCTCACTTCAACCCGACACTGCCTATTCGGTTGGCTTGTGATGCTTCTCCATATGGTATTGGGGCAGTACTCTCACACAAGTTGCCAAATGGCACGGAAAGGCCAGTCGCGTTTGCATCCAGATCATTGACCTCCGCTGAGCGCAACTATGCGCAGATCGATAGGGAGGCTCTCAGCCTTGTATGGGGAGTGAAGAAGTTTAATCATTACCTGCAGGGCCAAAAATTCACACTTCTGACAGACCATCAGCCGTTGGTATCCATTTTTAACCCTAAGAAGGGTGTTTCAGTGATGACAGCACAGCGTCTCCAGAGATGGTCCCTTTTCCTAGGGGCACATCAATATCAAATAGAATTCAAAGGTACGAAGCAGCATGGCAATGCTGATGGGCTGTCGCGCCTGCCACTACCTGAAGAAGAAGAAACGACGAAAGTTGACCCTGTTGAGTTATTTCATTCGACCATCATCGAGTGTTTACCAGTCACCAATGCAAGTATTGAAAGAGAAACCAGGAATGACCCGACACTGTCCAGAGTCTACGAGGTGACAGTGAAAGGATGGCCAACATGTGGTGATCCTCTGTTGCCGGCATTCTTGGCAAGGCGAGACCAGCTGTCCGTCTGCCATGGTACTTTGATGTATGGGACAAGAGTGATTATTCCTCCCAAGTTAAGGGAAAGAGTTCTAAAAGAACTGCATGAAGGTCATCTGGGGGAGTTAAGATGAAAAGTCTTGCTAGGGCTTATGTATGGTGGCCGGGTATTGACCAACAGATAGAGGAGTTGACGAAAAGCTGTGCTGGATGCCAAAAAGTGCAAAATGCACCTCCGATCGCACCACTACACCCATGGAAATGGCCTTCAGCCCCATGGCAACGCATACATATTGACTTTGCTGGTCCATTCATGGACTCCATGTTCCTAATTGCGGTGGACGCACATTCCAAATGGCCAGAAGTGATCAAGATGAATACCACTACTTCAGAAAAGACAATTGCGGTGTTAAGAACAATATTCGCAAGGAACAGATTGCCAGAACAGATCTGTTCGGACAACGGACCACAGTTCGTATCGGAAGAATTCCAAAAATTCTTAAAGAAGAATGGGGTGAAACATTATACCTCTGCCCCATATCACCCGGCGACAAACGGGTTGGCCGAGAGATTTGTCCAAACATTCAAAAAGGCAATAAAGGCCATGAACGTTGATCAGATTCCGCTACAGCACAAGGTGGACAATTTCCTAATGGCGTATCGAAACGCCGCTCATGCAGTGACTAACCAAAGTCCTGCCATGATGTTTTATAACAGGAGGTTGCGGTCCAGGTTGGACTTGTTAAAACCAAATGTGCGGAGGGAAGTGGAAAACAAACAGTTCCGGCATATTAATAACAAGTCCACGCTAAGTTTCGAAGTAGGACAACCAGTGTTGGCAAGGGGCTATGGAAACGAAAAATGGCAGCCCGGAACAATTCAGGCCAGACAAGGACCTCTGATGTACACAGTAGATATTGGTAACAATGTGATAAGGTGTCATGCGGATCAATTGGTAGAATCAAGAGCAAGAGTCGAACCCATGGTTGCGACAGAGACAACTGTGGAAGACGTTAATGAACCTGAAGCATCTACCTTGGCAGGGACTGTACCTGATGATGACGACCAATACATAGGGAACCAACAAGCAGAGTCACCTCAGCAACAAGAATCAGAGACCACTGAAAGGCGTTATCCAGACTGAATCAGAAGGCCTCCTGAGAGACTGAACCTTTGAACTGTTATACCTGAAGTTATATATGTATATATGTTATGATGTTATGTTAAATGGGGATATGACTATTAAGCTAAAAAGGGAGGATTGTGTTGTATGTAACCTGTTCCACCTTAAGAGAACTTAAGCCTGTTCCACCTTAAGAGATGTACTACTTTCTCTGGCTGCTGTATACGTAATACCGGTGGTGACCACCAGTATATAAGCACTGTGTAGTAAGATGTATTTCAGATAGTCCTGACCTCCAACCAGTAAAGACTTGTTGAACTTTAATCTTGTAGCCTGTGTGTTATTAATTACAACTAGAACACACAGGCCTAGAAATTGAGTAGCCTTAGCGCCGCATTTGAGGCGCTAGAGGGCCTAGTGCCGGAGTTATGGCCAGTTTAGAAATTCCCTGGGGCCCTAGAATCGGCGGTAGACCGGTAGCGCTGCGCCGGCACCGATGACGTCATCGGTGTGCGCAGCGTCCCGGTTGCCGTGGTGACGGGCCCCAGCGCCGAAATTGAGTTGCGGCCGCCTCGCCCGTGGCAGCCGCAACTAAGATTTTTTCAACCGAGTCTTCCCCGAGTTAGCGCCGGCGCATTAAGGTCGCGCGGCGGCCGGCCGCTTTCCCGCCGGCCGCCTGCCCGCACCTCCCTCCCCGGACTCCTCCACCCCCCCCCCGCGGAACAGATGCGTCTGGCCTGCAAGCCCGGCACTTGTCCGAGGTGCCGGGCTCATTTTGTTCAATATTTGAACGGACAGCGGGCGGGTGCAGGCAGCTCCTCCTTAACTGAAGGAGGAGGCCTGCACTTCCCCAGCCTGCCGCACCACATCAGGTCCCGCAGCGCCGGATTAGCGCCGCAATGCGGCAGTCAGCGCCCATTGGGAGGCGCTCACGCCCGCCAGTAGCGCCGGCAGCCGTCTGGGCGCGGCGCTACTGAATTTTTGGCACGCGCAGCGGGACTTAGCGCCGGCGCTAAATTTCCGGCGCTAAAGCCCTGGCGCGGCGCCAACTCAATTTCTAGGCCACAGACTTTACACAGACCGAGTCAGGAAGCCTCCAGAGAGACTGAATTTGTAATTGATTAACTTCAGCAAATGTGTAGATTATTGTTCTTGTAGAAATGTTATTTAATGATTTCTTAAAATGTTATGTACTATTTATCTAAAAGGGGAGGAATTGTAGTGTATGTACCTTTAAGAGGAACTATGTTTTTGAAGCCCCTGTATACTGTAGTACCAGTAGTGACCACTCGGGTATATAAGCCTGTGTAGCATCTTGTGTCATTAGTTCACCTCCAGACTTTGTTCAGTAAACACTTGTTAAATCAACTCCTGCATTCCGTGTCTTCATTAACACACGGATCTAACAGAACCCTTCCAAGGGTCCACAGAAAAATCCCATCTAAGGCGTACATGACGGATCTGGGTCCCGGCCTGTCAGGTACACTCCTGCCGTAGTTGCGGTGGGAAGGTGCCAAAAACATCAAAGATGTTTGTCCCCAAAATAATTATTAGGATAACAATAAAGGGACCAAAAATAAAAGAATGATATTCAGTCTAGCAAAATAGCGATGGTAATTTGTTGGACTTAAAAGCATGAACTTGTTGAGCAAAATTTTAATGTTATATTTTTAAGATCACCTTTGCTTATGACTCACTCCCACAACAGGGTAGATTTATAACTTGCCACCCAGGCATAAAACTGGTGTTGCTGCTCAGTTGCCTGTTACAAAAACCGCTCAATTTTAATTTGCATTGATTTCCATAGCTCTCTCAGCTGTAATCTTTAGAGCTCTCTCTCCAAACCTATACACTTCTCTACTACCCTCCCTACGAGCAAAAGCCCTTTCAAAACACCATCTATTTGACCAAGCTTTTGGTCACCTCTCCTAAACCTCCCAAAAAAGATTCAACGCCCACTCCATTCTTTCTGTGAAGCACTGTTGGATGTTTTTCTATGTTAACAGCAAGTTGTTGTTAACAGATCCCATCGTACATTTTGTTTTAGGTGCCCTGCAGACAAATGCTGTAGTATGCCAACCATATCTCAGCCTCCACAACTGACCCCTCCCCCAACTCTCATCAATCTTCATTAATAATAGCATCTTACTTTGTATACCGTCAATCCCATCAGGGCACTAGACCACTCATACATGCCTTCATTTGATTAGGTGGTATGAATCATCTGTGCCACTCTCAGCTCTTGTGACTCAAGTTCGAGGGCTGTTCTGCCTTTCTATTCAGATCTCTTTGCCTTTGTTGTGGAGAGATCACCCTACCACATGTGATAAATGTCAGTGATGACAAGTGTGCTCCTCATCAGTTAACTCCAAATCAAGCTGTCTTGATACTGAGGGGAGCAACAGAAATGAGATGTGCTCTTGTGCCATCTCACAGAGACATAGAAGTTTTTTTTTAAATTCTATTTCTGCAGCAGGTGATGGGTGCAAAGTTTACTTTGAAAATTCATTGGAGATGAAGGATTGTAAACAGAAAGAAAGACTTGCATTTCTATAGCGCCTTTCACGACCACTGGACGTCTCAAAGCGCTTTACAGCCAATGAAATACTTTTTGAAGTGTAGTCACTGTTGTAATGTGGGAAACACGGCAGCCAATTTGCGCACAGCAAGCTCCCACAAACAGCAATGTGTTAATGACCAGATAACCTGTTTTTGTTATGTGGATTGAGGGATAACTATTGGCCAGGACACCGGGGATAACTCCCCCGCTCTTCTTCAAAATAGTGCCATGGGATCTTTTACACCCACCTGAGAGAGCAGACAGGGCCTCAGTTTAACATCTCATCTGAAAGACGGCACCCCTGACAATGCAGCACTGCGCCGGAGCGCCAGTCTATATTTATGTGCTCAAGTCTCTGGAGTGGGACTTGAACCCACAACCTTCTGACTCATAGAGGCAAGGGTGCTACCCACTGAGCCACAGCTGACACCACAGCAGAGCAGCAGGTGTCAGTTGCTTTTCAAGATCTTGGCCTAGAAATTGCAGTCCAAGGCGTACCTCTGGAGTACACCTCCGACCCGCGAAACAATGACGAAAGTACCTCCGGGTGCCCAGGCTGCAAAACGTTGCAGTTTCAGGCCTTGAGGTGAAGGGCAGCCTAACGGCCCACAGATCCCAGGGACGCAGGCAGTTCGGAAGCGTATCTGGGATCACGTGGGCCCGGTCCACCAATGACAAAGGAGAATTCCATTTCAATCATTTATGAAGTGAGTCCCCTAATGAGATGCAACGGAATCCTGAAATAATTATACAATGTACGGAAATGGAATTTTATTCACCAACCTCAACAAAAATTTTATTTTTTGATAATTTTATTCAGCATTAAAACTGTAATCCAGGCCAATATTTGCATAAACTCATTTAATAAAGTGTATGTGCATAATTTTGGATATGAAAATGTTTAATTTAAGCATTAGATATCCCCTTAAGCTGATGCAAACAGGCCCTACGCCTGCTTGCATCAACCATAAGACTTATGTGGGCAATTGCTGGCCAGTTGCTGTGCAAATAGCCAAACTGCACCAGCGATTGCTTTCTCGGGGCCCCCATGGATGGCCTGTCAACATAGGCCACAGGTTCCGGATTTCGCACATGTGGAAATCCGGAACTTGTGGGGCATTTCAAAAGGGAATAGGATGGCGTACTCTCAGAGTACACCATCACAGACACTGCAATTTCAGGGCCCTTATTTTTTATATATAGACTGCTAGCTTTGACCCAAGAAGTACTGAATCATACTTAGTGAAGAAACAAATCTGCCATGTTTTATTGTGCCGAATCAGAAAGAATCACTCGGAAGGTTTCTAGCTGACATTTCTCTAGCAAAACTATTTGGTGGATGTCCTGACCTAAAGTTCAAACTGCAGGCAGCTATCTGGTAAGATGTTAGCACCTTGGCCTAGAATTTCAGTGCCCTTAGCACCGATTTTGCGGCGCTAGAGGGCCTAGCGCTGCAATTGGCGCTGGTTCCTAAATTGCCTGGGGCCCTTCCGCGGTGGTAGACCGGTAGCGCTGCGCCGGCACCGATGACGTCATCGGTGTGCGCAGCGTCCCGGTTGCCGTGGTAACCCGGCCCCAAGCCGAAATTCAGTTGCGGCCGCCTCGCCAGTGGCAGCTGCAACTAAGACTCCGGCAAACGAGTGTTGCCGGAGTCTGCGCCGGCGCTTTAAGGAGGCGCGGCGGCCGGCCGCTTTCCCGCCGGCCGCCTGCCCGCAGCTCCCTCCCCGGACTTCTCCCCCCCGCCCCCCCCCCGGAACAGATGCAAGCCCGGCGCTTGTCCGAGGCGCCGGGCTCATTTTTGCAGATATTTGCGCGGGCCGCGGCCGGGTGCAGGCAGCTCCTCCTTAACAGAAGGAGGAGGCCTGCACTTCCCGAGCCTGCCGCACCGCAGCGGGCGCCGCAGCGCCGGAATAGCGCCGCAATGCGGCGCGTTGCGCCAGTTTTCAGGCGCTAAAACCCTTCAGTAGCGCCGGCAGCCGTTTGGGCGCGGCGCTACTGAATTTTTGGCGCGCGCAAAGGGACTTAGCGCCGGCGCTAACTTCCGGCGCTAAAGCCCTGGCGCAGCGCAAACTCAATTTCTAGGCCCTTCTTGTACCTTTAGCAGCTTGTCGAACTCAAGCATTAACGGATTACAGAAGGGAGTCGGCTGTTTGTAGAGAAGAGGACAAAGGCCTAGAAATTGAGTTGGCGCCGCGCCAGGGCTTTAGCGCCGGAAATTTAGCGCCGGCGCTAAGTCCCCCTGCGCGCGCCAAAAATTCAGTAGCGCCGCACCCAGACGGCTGCCGGCACTACTGGCGGGCGTGAGCGCCTCCCAATGGGCGCTGACTGCCGCATTGCGGCGCTAATCCGACGCTGCGGGACCCGATGCGGTGCGGCAGGCTGGGGAAGTGCAGGCCTCCTCCTTCAGTTAAGGAGGAGCTGCCTGCACCCGCCCGCTGTCCGTTCAAATATTGAAAAAAATGAGCCCGGCACCTCGGACAAGTGCCGGGCTTGCAGGCCAGACGCATCTGTTCCGCGGGGGGGGGGGGGGTGGAGGAGTCCGGGGAGGGAGGTGCGGGCAGGCGGCCGGCGGGAAAGCGGCCGGCCGCCGCGCGACCTTAATGCGCCGGCGCTAACTCGGGGAAGACTCGGTTGAAAAAATCTTAGTTGCGGCTGCCACGGGCGAGGCGGCCGCAACTCAATTTCGGCGCTGGGGCCCGTCACCACGGCAACCGGGACGCTGCGCACACTGATGACGTCATCGGTGCCGGCGCAGCGCTACCGGTCTACCGCCGATTCTAGGGCCCCAGGGAATTTCTAAACTGGCCATAACTCCGGCGCTAGGCCCTCTAGCGCCTCAAATGCGGCGCTAAGGCTACTCAATTTCTAGGCCAAAGTTCTTTAACAGACGGCAGCCTGTGGGGTTTTCATGTTAGCCTGTGAATTGCTGTTGTCATAAAGGTCTATGCAGTTGGCAATTCATCATTACTTCACCGCAAGTTGGGGAGTCTGGACTTTGGCCTGATTCTCTCCCACTGTATGTCTGCCAGAAAATTGCTGTACTGCTTTTGTGTTCAGGGTGGGTTACAGCACCTGTATTGTGTGGTGCCCCTGTGCTCGTTATTTCTGAATTATTGTTAATTAAGGTGGAGCTCGTAAAGTCCCAATCTTCTTGCATTGTATGTGTACTGCACTAATTCCATCCACTCGACTGGACCCCCGGCCCTCATATGGCCATCCGGGCCCCTAGGGATGATACAATGGCCTCCAGGAAAGCAGTTCTAATGCACTAACGTGTAGCTAATTTGTGACTTGTGACTTGCAATTCAACACTCATTCCCCAGGCAGTACCCACAAGGTTTTCATTTGGGGCCCGCCATCAGTAATAGGTTTATTTGAAGGCAGAGGGGAATTCAAAGAATGGCTACTAGGATTACCAAGAATATCTTTCAGCACTGGCTAATGCAAGCGGGCATGAGAAAAAGCAGTGAGCAGATACAACCATAAAGATCATTATTGAACATACCATTGGCGTCTTGATGGTTCAGGTGTCTGGAAAGACCAGGGGCACCTTACAGTACAGCCCACCCCCAAATTCCTCTGCCCCCGGCTCCCAGAAGATTATTGTCACCTACTGCATCTTCCATACCATTGCTGCATCAAAGGGCCTAAACATGGAGCAGGAGGAGGACAATTCGCAAACAAGGTGGTCAACAGTGACCATGAGGATGTAGGTCTAGCAACACCAGTGCAGCCAGGAAGACTGACGTGCAAAGATGGATTAAGAACTATTTGGGCCCTGGGCAACAAGAACATTCAGGGGCCCCCAACCACTGCCCCCCCCAACACCACCCCACCCTATCCATTGGTGAGACCGCACCTGGAATACTGCATACAGTTTTGGTGTCCATACTTAAGAAAAGACATACTTGCTCTCGAGTCAGTACAAAGAAGGTTCACTCGGTTAATCCCGGGGATGAGGGGATGGACATATGAGGAAAGGTTGAGTAGATTGGGACTCTACTCATTGGAGTTCAGAAGAATGAGAGGCGATCTTATTGAAACATATAAGATTGTGAAGGGGTTGGATCAGGTGGATGTGGGGAGGATGTTCCCGATGATGGGTGAAACTAGAACTAGGGGGCATAGTCTTAGAATAAGGGGCTGCTCTTTCAAAACTGAGATGAGGAGGAACTACTTCACTCAGAGGGTGGTAGGTCCATGGAATATGCTGCCCCAAAAAGCTGTAGAAGCTACATCATTACATAAATTTAAAACAGAAATAGACAGTTTCCTAGAAGTAAAGGGAATTTAAGGGTTACGGGGAGCGGACAGGAATTTGGACATGAGTCTAGGTTCGGATCGGACATGGCCCTGTGGGTAGCGGAGCGGGCCCAGGGGCCGTGTAGCCTGATCCTGCTTCTATTTCGTGTGTCTAATTCTGTTAGATTCAGGAGATGGTTCTGTGATAGTAGATTGGCGGTTAGGATCAGATCAGCCATGATCTTATTGAATGGCGGAGCAGGCTCGAGGGGGCGATTGGCCTACTCCTGCTCCTATTTCTTATGTTCTTATGTTCTTATTTAAGCACAAAATGTAATAAATTGCTTGAAAAGTAGGCCTGTAGAATGATTACACACTGCATTAATAATAAAGCAAATCATATCACAATATACTACGGTTAAATGGAACTGAACAAGCAGCTGAATGTAATTTTTCTGCATTATGGTGAGTTTCATCAGGGGCTTTATATTTGGCTGGGGTTCCTGGGCACGGGCCTCTGCTGGCACACTAGGTGTTGATGCGCAATATATTTAACTAACTCTCTGCACTGCCCCTTTAAAGGACCCTCATGTCCATGTGTGCAACAATAAAATGCCCAAAACACCTTCCGCAACATGTTCTCTGCAATTCCACAACCACAAAAATGCCCAGCCTTTGCTGTGCTGATTATACATAATCAGGAACAAAATCTCCAGACAAAGTTCAAATACACGGCAAGCAATTTATTAACCTAGTCTGTGTGGTGTGTGAGTGATGTTGCTGTCATTTCCCATGGTGTGTCCCCTTACTGCTGGTGTATTGCATACACTGCCTGATTCCTAACCTGTGGTTGATTCTGTGGAAGGAGTGAGTATGCTGGCTGACTGCAGGGTTTCAGTGGCAGCTGGTTGAGATCCAGCTGGCTCCATACCTCCTTGTGCTGATTCATGAGCCCTGCAACTGATAGAGTCCTATTTGCTGCTGCCATAGCTAGCTGGCCCTGCCCATGTTCTAGCACATCTATTGTCAGGGCACAGAGATGATGAATGGGACTGATGTGGCATTGCACTGACAGCCAACTGCCTCGTCCAATCATACTCTGGTCATGCCGTTGTTGTTGGGAGCTCCCCCATCATGTCCATTGATTTGCAAGGGAGCAGACTTGAGTGCAGCAATGAGGTCTGTGAACCCTTGCCTCAAGGTTCTCAGCCAGCATGTTGAAAAGATTGTAGATTGGAGACCAGGACCTCTTTACCAACAGTCTGTGCATTGATGGGAGATACTCCCACTTTGCTTAGAATCTGAGGGCCATGTTGCAGCTATATTTATCCCTCAACCAACACCTGAAAACAGATTATCTGGTCATTATCACATTGCTGTTTGTGGGACCTTGCTGTGCGCAAATTGGCTGCCGCATTTCCTACATTACAACAGTGACTACACTTCAAAAGTACTTCATTGGCTGTAAAGCACTTTGGAACGTCCTGAGGCCATGAAAGGCGCTATATGAATTCAAGCCTTTCTTTCTTTACCCCTGGAGCAGCACAGCTCCATGGTAGCTTGCAGTGCAGATGGCTGTTCAGCTATGAATAGTGCACAGATCAGGCTGCTGACTCATCCATGCTCCTAGCCATGCTTTGTGGAGTAATTTTGCACAGATTCAAATGTCTCCAGTGGATGATTCTGCTGAGTTACCGGCTCCTCATCTGCCACCGTCATTTGCTCCTCCGCACTTGTGAACTATGACTCAGTCGCTGCAACCTGCTCAATCTCACTATCCACGTCCACAGTTAACACTGTGCGGGTGAGGCGCCCAACAATGGGTGCTCCCGAATTCATCCCCCAGTGTTAACAGCCTGTGCTCAAATGGGGAGGTCAGAGGAGCCCCGGATTTCGGGCCTTGGACCGCGTCATAATGTAGATGGAACTGCGGTCGGAGCCCGCACAGGTTAGTGCTCCAATTTTCAGGTAAGTGATCAGGTTGGATCGCGGGGGTCTGGAGGAGCAATGGGTGGGCCTCGGAGTCCGTGATCGGGGGGTCGGGTGGGGAGGTCCCAGGCCCAGGGATTACTGTTGGGGATCGGGTAGGAAGATCGCAGGCTTTGGGAGTAAAGTTGGAATGCTGTCAGGGATTGGGTAGGAGGATTGCAGGCCTTGGGAGTACTGTTGGGGTGTCGGGAGTGTTGTCGAGGGGGCGGGGGCTAGGGGATCGGGACCGGGGCGAGATCTAGGGGGTCTGGAGGTCAGAGTCCGGAGTGAAGTTGGAGATCTCGGGACCGCGGGAGTGGCGGTGATATTGTAAGTACTTCTTTTTACTTATGTGGTGTTTAGAGTTGGTTTTCTTGGAAGCAATCAGCACTGGCGTTGGCTGCCTCAGGGCAAACCAAAGTTGCAGCAGGGACTAGAAGCAGGCATGAGGCCCCTTATTTACATATGCAAATGAATTAACGCTTCAGATGTAAATAAAGGATGCCTCTTGTTTGTCCTTTACAAAAAAGGTGTCCTGCGCACTACCCGTACCTGATTTTCGATCCCTATGTAGCCAGGTAGTACCTAAAAAGCAGCCGCTACACGGCCCAATTTAGCCCCCATCTATTTCTTGCAGCACCAATCATTAACCCCTCCTCCACACCCTGCTGTGGTGAGTTCCGTAGCACAAGTAGGAACACCACTGGGAGGGAGTCTGCTGAAAAAATTCAAATGATGCCGAGCCCAGAAACCACACCAGGATGAGTGATAGGTCAGTTGGGCAGGTGCAGTGCTAACCTGATACTCCAATGCTGTGGATTGGGCCGGGGGAATTTGTAGCTAACAAGCCCGGGATGGTATTAGTCCTGAGCTTGGGGGAGGCTTCCGACTTCACATGATTGTCAAATCTAGCTGTTCCCATTCTGGTAGCCTCTCATTATATTGTGGCACTAACCCCTTGCCTGCTCTCCCCTGTGCAAATGCAGGGATTTAAAGCCTGCTTAATCCACCTAAATAGGGCTCAGCAGTATAATTGACTCCAGTGCTCCATTGAACAGACTGCCGTGAAAGCAGAAGTTGTTCAAATTGCAATGTGCTGCTAAGAGCAATATTGAGGGTTAATGGGCGGACAGGAATTTGTCTAAAAATTTTCAGTTGCCCGCAGTTAAAGTTTGAGTCATGCAGCAACAACACTTTTAGGTTATTTTTATTTAAAGGAGCTGATCTGCTGTAAGTAAAATCACTGAAACTTTACATCTAGACCCTACCATACAATTGAAATGCTATCACGTTCGCTCTCTGCCTAAAATTCCCAGTTTCACAATTTGGGACCATGGATTCCAAATAGCTTGGCTATGCCAACATTCCCTTGACGTGATGCTGTAATAGCCTATATTTTTAGATATACAAAGTTGATTAGAAAAAATCTAGCTGCTGTTAAGTGCAAAAAGGTAAACAGCCCTTCAGTTAAACAGTTCCTGCAGCTGAAAAGACATTTATGGCTTCTAGATCCTTCTACAAAATCAGTTTTTGAGGCGAGCTTTAGGAAGATGACATTTTGTTTATACATATTACATAGAATGATTAAGCTTTTGACATTCTTTGTCCACATTCATGGTCATGTTTTCAGGCCCTTCAGAAACTAATTTGGCTAATTGTCCAATAGGTTGTAATGGCTGGGTAATTTTAACTTCTGGCGCAGGAGAAAAAATGAGCATTGAATTCCTGGTTAGACTTAATGTTAGTCGACTGAAAATAATTTTCTATCGCACAGCATGTTGTTGCTCCCATTGCCAGTATCTCTTAGTGCAGTGTCACCCAATAGAAATTGCTGACTAGCCACAAATGTGGCGATGGCGACACCGTTTTAACCACATACAGTCATGCAATACAGGTAAACGTACTTCACACATGTATATTCACTTAACAAACATCTACCGCCGTTCCGTAACCAAGGAAGTAAAGCACTCATAATGGTCAAAAAAGATTGCTTTTGTCTTACCATTCTACCAACAAGCGCACAAAAAGGTTAAAGTACACATGGATACGCCGTGTTAATATGAGTATTGAGATCACGTGCCTGATGACAGGGTCTATTACTCATTTTTTTTGTTTACTAATCAGAAATGCAATTAGCTACAATGGATTCCCAATTAGCCACATGCGGCTAGTGGCCCAGGGCAGAAACCATATCACCACAGGACATCCCAAAGAATTATTTTTTGAAACGCAGTCATTGTTTTATAAGCTAATAGAATGTATTATCGTAAATGGTACGACACAGTATAACATGGACCTGGTGGAAAATGAAATTCAAAGCAAATGTGAGGCCACACCTGGAGTACTGTGCACAGTTTTGGTCTCCTTATCTAACTTGCCTTGGAGGCGGTGCAACGAAGGTTCACTCGATTGATTCCTGGGATGAGAGGGCTGCCCTTTGATGAGAGATTGTGTAGAATGGGCCTATACTCCCTGGAGTTTAGGAGAATGAGAGGTGATCTCATATGAAACATACAAGATTCTGAAGGGGATCAACAGGGTAGATGCTGAGAGGTTGTTTCCTCTGGCTGGAGTGTCTAAAACTAGGGGGCATAGTCTCAGGATAAGGGATAGGCCATTTAAAACTGAAATGAGGAAGAATATCTTCACTCAGAGGGCTGTGAATCTTTGGAATTCTCTGCCCCAGAGGGCTGTGCATGCTGAGTCTTTGAGTATATTCAAGGCTGAGATAGATAGATTTTTGGACTCTAGGGGAATCGAGGGATATGGTGATCGGGCGGGAACGTGGAGTTGAGGTCAATGATCAGCCATGATCTTATTGAATGGCGGAGCAGGCCCGAGGGGCTGTATGGCCTACTCCTTCTCTTATTTCTTATGTTCTTATGAACTGGGAGATTAATTAAGTCGGAGATTCAAAAGTAATGATCACTTTATAACGAAGAATCTTTTCTAGTGAAAGTGCTTCTGCAATATCTTAGGTTGTCAGCACTGTGGAATCTGCTCCATTTATACTGGGGGCAGGTTGCACAGCCACATAGTAACAGAGCTGCACGTTCTTTGTGTTATTTCTAATGGACAGTATAGCTTAAGTAAAAATAAATAAATGAAGCAAAAGTCAGCATCTTGTTTCCCTTTTTTGAAAGGGTAGTCAATTTAACATCACATGGGTGTTACCCACAGACAAGAACTAAATAAATGAAAAATTGTGGCTCTCATCAATGACGGACTGGGATGGTAACTCACTAGTAGGTTTGACTGTAGCCCTTGGCTGATATTTTAGCACAGCTGACTTCTAAAAGGTGTGTATAAGATATTATTTGCACGCATGTTAATGAAATGTGTAATTATGAGAGCGAGTGAGAGAGAATTAAATTTTAAAGAACAATTAATACTGAAAGTATGTATTACATGCACTTCACTGGCAAAAACTAACTGCAATGCTTTTTATTAATAACACAGCACTTTTAAAATCATTTCAAATACTTGCCCGAGGACATAATAAAAATATATGTGTCTAACATTATTGGATAAATTGGACTTTATTTTGAGAATTCATGTGGCTCTATCTTGCAGGATAATAAGATAAGGCAAATTTTATTTTATGATGAGTGCAATTTTCTCTATTTTTAATATAAAAAATGACAAAATGTCTATCAGATGGAAATATCTGTGGTATATTAAAGTCATGCATCTCTAATTTCTAAAGAATTACTAATGCATATGTACAGGCCTGGCAGGCAATATTTGATTCTAACATCAAACAACAGCAAAATAAATGACTGTAAAATGGAGATTACAAACTGCGAGATTCTCCAATCTGCACTCCAGTTGAATGAGACTTCACACTGAGAGTCTTGATTGCCTAGACTCACATGGTAAAAATGACCATTAGTATGAAAGGATGGCTAGCACTGTAGAACCACACCTCAGCACAACTGAACCCTTCAGGAGAGGAGTGCAGAACATTGGAAAACAGACATCTCAAACACGGCTCTTACCCTCTGTAATTGAACAATAGGTTAAAACGTAAGAACATTTAGGAACAGTCCACTGGACCCAACAAGCTTGTCCCTTTCTGAAAATTAACCCCAACTCCGTACCCCCAACTTGTGGAACCGCTGTTTAATGGGTTATGATATGTTTCCATGGTGTGGTCAGGAGGGTGGTAGTAATGCACTCACATGTTTTATGATGAGTTGCAGTGGTAACCATACCACTTGTGAGGAACTCTTGGGCCTAGAAATTCAGTGGGCCTTGCGCCCACTTAGCGCCTAAAGAGGTCTTTTGCGCCGGCGGGGCGGTAGCGCGGAAATTGAGTGCAGCGGTATTGGCGGCGGTAGCCGTTAGCGCTGCGCCGGGACCGATGATGTCATCAGTGTGCGCGGTGGCCCGTAACGCCCCGAAACCGCGCCGATCCCCATATTTATTTGCGCCCGCCTCCTCCGAAGCGGGCGCAAACAGCGAACAGAAAACGGGGCTGTCCTGCTGCCATAGTGGGGCGCTTTAAAGCTGAAGGTGCGGCCGGCCGCTTTTTCGGCGGCCGCCTGCCCGCACCTCCTTCCCGGGCCTCCTCCACCCCCCCCGCGGCATTGCCGGCTGGTTTCTGTGGAGCCCGGCACTTCTCCGTTGTGCCGGGCTCTTTTGCCGGCACTCGCGATCGGGGCTCTGGCCGTTGCAGGCACCTCCCACCTTAAGAGAAGGAGGAGGCCTGCAGTACCGCAGCCTACCGCACCGCATCGGGTGGCGCTGCGGCAACTAGCGCGCCGATATTCAGTTGCAGCGCCCCAAACGGAGGCAGGCACACCCTGGTATAGCGCCCGCTTCTGAATTGGGGCGCAGAAGACGAATATACGGCGTGCGCTAATGCCTCCCCGCCCAGCGCTAACTTTTGGGCGCGAGCGAGCTGCCCGCGCCCAAGTGAATTTCTAGGCCTTGGTACCTGCTGTCCACCCATTCGTGGTTCAAATCTGCATTTGCCACTTGTCTTTTGACCAACTTATAGGGGGTGGGGGGTGGGCTGGGTGAATAAGCCTTTTTAGGGTTGAGTTGGCTCTGAAATGACACAACTAGTGATAGAAGTTCAGAACCAATTCAACCTACTTTGGCGACCTTGATAATCCAATACCTAAGCAAGGCCCACAGTACTCCAGGATACATGGTGACTGGGTGGTTTTCATCTCTTGTGTTTGACCCCAAGATAATGGTTATGTCATATCTCAGTGCAGTTTTGGACTCTTCACTATAGAAGGATAAAATTCCATGGAGAGATTGCAACAGAGATTTACCAACACCAGGGCTGAGGGAAGGCTTGAGCAACTAGGGCTGTATGTTTTTGAACTGAGGAGATTGAAGGGCAATTTGATAGAGGTGTTCATAATAATAAAAGGAAAGGACAATGTAAGTGTAAATTGAACTATTTCCATTGGTAGGCAGATCAAAAACAAGAGGCCACAATCTCAAAATAATCTTTAGGTACATTAAGGGGGAGATTAGAACAAACGTTTTATGTAGAGTTATTGGAATGTAGAGTGCTTTGTCACAAGCTGTTTGGATGTTAAATTATCATAGCATCATAGAATAGTACAGCACAGAAGGAGGCCATTTGAGTCTGTGCCGGCTCTTTCGAAGAGTAATCCAGTTAGTCCCACTCTCCATTAATTACAACATTCAAAAAGGCACTGGATAATTAGTTAAAGGAGAAGATGGAAGTGTATGAGGAGGAAAATGGGACGCTCCAGAGAGAGCTTAAGTTCAAAGAAAGAAGAAGGGCTAACTGGCCCGCTCCTGCATTAAATATTCTAGCCTTTAAATTGTATGGTTTGGAGGTGGAAATCAGATGCAGTGAGGGTGGAGGGGCAGGAAATTAGAGCAGAACCCATTTCCACCAGGTTTCCTCCCCTTTCTGGTTCCCAAGAGCAATTCCTCTAAGGGGAATGAGTGCACCCATCCCTTCTCCATCCTGACATCATTTTTGGGAGGGGAAATGGGTGACATCCCAGCCTTCCCTTGAATTCCTGCCAGTTCCACCTCATGCCCTGTTGGGGTAAGGAGGGATGCTTGCTGTACAGGGCCATGTGTGGGCATCACAATGCCGTACCTACTCAAACACAGAGAATTGCCATTCAGATTTTGGCAAACCATCAAGGCAGCTGCAAGCTTAGAGCCTGGAAATATATAGAAACATAGAAAAATAGGAGCAGGAGTAGGCCATTTGGCCCTTCGAGCCTGCTCCACCATTCAATATGATCATGGCTGATCCTCTATCTCAATACCATATTCCCCCTCTCTCCCCATACCCCTTGATGCCTTTTGTGTCTAGAAATCTATCTATCTGCTTCTTAGATATATTCAGTGACTTGGCCTCCGCAGCCTTCTGCGGTAGAGAATTCCACCGGTTCACCACCCTCTGAGTGAAGACATTTCTCCTCATCTCCTCATATGGTCCAGCCCAGCCCACTGCCTCCTGAATGGAGCAGGACGGTGCTGCTCTGCAACTCTGCTCATTCTGCAGGGTGGGTGCCCCAGTAATGCCATTAATGGGCTCTCGCTCCTTATATTCAAATCCCAGGGAAGGCGGGGGGGAGGGGGGGTGGGGGTTGGTCATGGTAAAGACCAAACTGGTGGGCAAGTCCTGCGCCCATTTCTAGGCTTCTGTGTTTGAAAGTCGCTGTAGGAACAATTTCAGAGATGATGGGCTGGATTTTCATTGAGGAGTCGGGTAGGAGGCGGGACTACAACTTTTGGGGTTGTAGTCCCGCCTCCATCGAGTTCTAGCCAACCCACGCGATTTTGACTTGATTGACCTTGTTGAGCCCACCCAGTGGACTCAGCAGGCCAATTAAGGGTCACCCGGCAACAGGTGACGTCACAGATTGAAATTTCATCTGTCAAGACCTTTTGACAGATGAAATATCAGCGTTTCACAGCTGTTTGAAGCTGTCAAACACTGACAATCTGTACTCCAGATTAATTACTTCCTCTCAGGATGATTTAGAGATCTTCCCAGAACAGAAAGCAGAGGCTGCAGATTTTGACAGCTGGCGGCCATTCTGCTTTCTGTGCCGGTGAGATGAGGGACTCCCGAGACCTGAAGGAAGGAAGGCTGTAAAGGTAAGTAAAGGTTAGTAGAACTTCTTTAAACATTTTACACAGACCAAACACACTTACCTCTGCACTCATGCATCCATCACTCACCTGAACACCGGACATCTCGACCCCTCCAAGCCCTTCATCCCGACGGCCCGCCTCGCTAACTTGGCACGGTTTGGAGCCGTCGGGAATCCCACATTTCAACAATGAAAATAGGGATTAGGCTAAAAACTGCCTGTTAACTACCTGTTAACTGGCAGTTAATTGGCACTAATCCCCTTCCCGCCTCTGGGAGGCGGGTACCAGTGCGGGGCGGGTACCCGCCTCCTTTGAAACTGGCATGGAGGGGGGTTGGGGGCGGAATGGGGGCGGGACCCCCAATTTGGGGATTTTAAACCCCCACACGCCTCCAATCCCGACTCCATGGCTCAATGAAAATCCAGCCCGATGAAATATGTTTATTAGATGGTTGGGACTCGCACTGAAAACCTGCTGTGTAATTGGCTTCAAGTGGAAAGTAATGAATGAATTTTTCTCATATGGAGACAGGCTTTACTCAGGGTTCAGCATCATTATTGATTCATAATTCTTTTTCTTCTCCCCCAACTCCAGTTTTCTCCCCTCAAACAAAATTCAAAGTGCAGGAATGCTTTGACATTGAGGAAAATATCACATTGACCAATGTACACAGTACAGTGAAACAACTGTCAATAAACAGCTTGCTTTTGAAACTTTAACTAAATATTACTACAAAAGACACCATGGATTCACATGTACATGGCACTTTATAAAATCATCAGAAAAATGTCACTGACAAAACTATTCCTAGTTTATAAACACACAGCTGAGTTCAAAGTCATTTCCACAGTGGGTCTGTGATAATGAGGTTTTTGGATCGGAGTTCTACTGTTATCTGCAGATCTGCACCATCAAAGCCAAGACTTCACATCTGGCTCTGGATTCCATGTGTGAATTGGAGGCCCAGGAAGTTTGATAAACATCGGGGAAGGCATGTGCCTGATTAGGAGCACAGGGCGAGTAGGGGAATAATTAAGTTTATGCGCTAAAGCCCCGATTTTTCTGTGCTATGGGTGCCATTTAGTGCCAAAAATGGTGTCCGCGCCATGCGCGCGCACACTTCTGGTATGTGCCACGCCAGACGCCACCTTGGTGAGGGTAGTAGAGTGGGCATTAGGAGCGTGCGCTGAAGTATGAGGATAAGGCAGATTGTGACCTCAATCAACGTGCAATGCTGATTTGGCTCCAGTGCTGCCATTTTCATCCTCAACACTGGAGCTAAGACCCTTTAAGTATCGCTGGTAGGGGGTCCTTGCCGAACATGCTTCAGCAGCGGCAAGGATCCCCTACCAGCGATAGTTAAAGGGATTAGCAATCACTCTCAGGTTAGTTGTTGATTAATTTCTACTGGCTCTGTGTAAGTTTGTGGAACTGTTTGGAGCTTTCCAGAGTTGTTTAAAGTTGGTGAGGTGACAGGGAGTGGTGCTGCAAGTGGAGACGGCCTTGGTTCTGAATTCAAGAGGTTCTGGTCCGACCACTTGCTCCTGGTTATGGGGGCTCTAGTTGTCATCCCCCTTGGCCTGCACCATGACAGGGAGATGGAGCAGAGGCAGCAATGAAGAGGGCAAGCCACTCGCAGAGGGAGGAGGAGGGGGAGAAGGGCTCTCAGCAGGAAGCCTTACCCACCTAGGGTCTTCCGAGAACAATTCTCTTAACTCAGCCTGAGCCAGGAGGTGTGTGAGAGGCATCTGTGCTTTATGAAGAAGGTGCTCACATAACTCCGCCACCTCTTGCAATCAGACCGGCAGCCTCACACCAGGGCAAGGACAGCGCTGCCAGTGGCTGTGAAAGTGACCGTGGCCCTGAATTTATTCGTCTCGGGATTTTTCAAGCTGGAGCAGGCAACACCTGTAACGAAAGCCATGCTTAAACAACGTTTCTATTGCCTGGACCATTCTGGAGGAGCCCTGCAGTACTCACCAGAGCACATCTCAAGATTTGCTGTGGTCTGCTGCATGCTCCACAACCCCGCCATAATGAGGGCACAGCCCTTGCCACTAGGCATACAGAGACCAGCTGAGGAGGAGGAGGATGAGGGGGAGGAGGAAGGGGAAGAGGAGGAGGAAGAGGAAGAGGAGGAGGAAATGGAAGAGGAGGAAGCAGAAGGGATGAGGCAACCCAAACAGTACCTTACTGCCCGTGATCGACTCATCCAACTGTGTTATCAGTGAATGCAATCCCAATTTGCCATTCAACAATAGACGCACACCTTCCCTTCACTCTGTTACTTACCATCACCGCATCCTCTTGACCACAATGTTGAAATAAATGCCACCAGAAAAGAAAGATTCCAATCCAACTTTATACATCAATCCATTCAATGTTACATAACAAAGTCAACTAATCACCCTTGTGCATTCCCTTAGTGTCTTCAGTGTGCCTTTGTCTGTCCAAGTGCTCCTACAAAGTGCTACCCCAGTGGCTGCAGCATGGCTGGTGAAAGGCTGCTGACATTCAGTGGGGGAGACTGCAGATGGCCTTGCAGGATGACCTTGAGCAGTTCTGGGCCAGGAAGGCCCGGCTGCGGACTGCACCACTTCGGCATTGGCAGCAGCAGTCTGGACTGGCTGGCTGAGAGGCAACAGCAAAGGCACTGGCAGAGTGGCAGTGGTGGGAGGATGAATGCTGTCTTCCTGAGAGAGAGGACAGGAGGTTCATGCTCCACGGAGCCACTGCCACACCCCCGGGGCGGCACCTCAGCATTCCTAGCAATCTGTTGGAGGGCAGATTGCTGGACTGCAGTGACACTCCGCAAGCCCCTTTCCACACTGGACCATTAAACAACTAATGGGAGGAGGAGGCTCTGAAGGGATAATTACTAGTCCTAACCCCTTTAGGGCTACCCCGGATCAGGCGTATTCCTCAGACGTTCACTTTCAACTAAAGTTTGAGGTAGCCGAATCCTAAAGACGCTTAATTGGATCTAAAGGTCCAGACTATCTCTCCCTAAAGGAAAGGAACAACCTGAAAATGTTACCGTCCTCCAGATAGCACTTTTAATAAGTTTAGCTAGACTGTAATGTTCCGAATATTATGAGGGTCCGGAAAACTCCCCCAGAATTCTGCAACTCCTCACCAAAGAGTGTACAGAGATTGTGTTTGCGAGTTTGATACAGAAGTACTATGTGAGACAATTCCAAAAATATATAGATTTATTAAAGAACCAACATATAATTTACAGTTGGTGAGTCAATTGCAACATTAACTGTTCCAAAAAAAGAAAGCTTACAATTCTATTAGCAGAGAACCTACTCTCAAATCTTAACTTCACTACAGTTTTACAGTTCTTAGTTTTATTCAGGATATCCACCAAAATCAAGTACAGTACCTTTGAGCCCCGAGGTACAAAGAGTTGGAGACTTACAGAGCTGGCTCCGAAGCCGAGAATCACTTTGCCCCTTTAAGCGAGTCTACTATCCCATTTGAGAGTTCAATATTTATACCCTTTTCCAGTGGTATTTCCTTTAAGGTTTTCTGCTGATGTAAGCTAATTATCTCTAGTCATTTTTCTGCTGACCCCTGCAATTCTTAGTCACCTCAGCTGATAGCACTACAGAACCATGTCTCTCCTCTAGGTGTTCTAAGTTTATCATAAAAAATGGTGTAACAGCAGGTGCGCTTTACTTGGTAACATTTTTATGAAGGCAGATGTTTGTTACTTTTATGTGCTTCTTTACGAGGTGTACATTAGAACATCTTATACAGGGTGTACTATTGTCTTGTTCCCAAAGGTTCAGACTATCAGGAGCCTTTAACCTTCTGTTTCAATAAAGTTATTGATTCAGTGTCAACAACTTAGCTTATCTGAATAGCCAGAATGCTATCACAGCTTTTTCATAGTTAGGTTTCTAGATTTTCAGACCCACTTTGTCATGTTTTAATAAGGCCAGACTTCTTTCATAGAATGGTGTATTTTTCTGAATAGGTTATATGGCTTATTCCTTCACAGCTCCATGAATATCCCCATCTCCAATGATGGTGGAGCCCAGCACGTGATTGCAAAAGACAAGGCTGAAGCACTGCAACCATCTCCTGCCAGAAGAACTGAGTGGATGATCCATATCGGCTTCCTCCTGAGGTCCCCACCATCACAGAAACCAGTCTTAAGCCAATTCAATTCACTCCACGTGATTTCAAGAAATGGCTGAGTGCACTGGATACAGAAAAGGCTATGGGCCCCGACAACATCCTGGCTATCATGCTGAAGACTTGTGCTCCAGAACTAGCCGCGCATCTAGCCAAGCTGTTCCAGTACAGCTACAACACTGGCATCTATCTGACAATGTGGAAAACTGCCCAGGTATGTCCTGTCCACAAAAGGCAGGACAAATCCATCTGGCCAATTACTGTCCCATCAGTCTACTCTCAATTATTAGCAAAGTGATGGAAGGTGTCATCAACAGTGCTATCAAGTGGCACTTACTCACCAATAACCTGCTCACTGATGCCCAGTTTGGGTTCCGCCAAGACCACTCGGCTCCCAACCTCATTACAGCCTTGGCCCAAACATGGACAAAGGAGCTGAATTCCAGAGGTGTGGTGAGAGTGACTGCCCTAGACATCAAGGCAGCATTTGGCCAAGTGTGGCATCAAGGAGCCCTAGTAAAACTTAAGTCAATGGGAATCGAGGGGAAAACTCTCCACTGGCTGGAGTCATACCTAGCACAAAGGAAGATGGTTGTGGTGGTTGAAGGTCAATCATCACAGCCCCAGGACATCGCTGCAGGAGTTCCTCAGGGCAGTGTCCTAAGCCCAGCCATCTTCAGTTGCTTCATCAATGATCTTCCCTCCAACATAAGGTCAGAAATGGGGATGTTCGCTGATGACTGCACAGTGTTCAGTGCCATTCACAACTCCTCAGACAATGAAGCAATCCATGCCCACATGCAACAAGACCTGGACGACGTTCAGACTTGGGCAGATAAGTGGCAGGTAACATTCATGCCACAGACGTGCCAGGCGATGACGATCTCCAACAAGCGACAGTCTAACCACCTCCCTTTGACATTCAACGGCATTACCATCGCCGAATCCCCCAACCTCAACATCCTGGGGGTCACCATTGACCAGAATCTTAATTGGACCAGCCACATAAATACTGTGGTAACAAGAGCAGGTCAGAGGCGAGTGTCTCACCTCATGACTCCCCAAAGCCTTCCCACCATCTACAAGGCACAAGTAAGGAGTGTGATGGCCTGGATGAATGCAGCTCCAACAACACTCAAAAAGCTCGACATCATCCAGGACAAAGCAGCCCGCTTGATTGACACCCCATCCACCACCATAAACATTCACTCCCTCCACCACCGGCATACCGTGGCTGCAGTGTGTACCATCTACAAGATACACTGTAGTAACTCGCCAAGGCTTCTTCGGCAGCAGCACCCAAACCCGCGACCTCTTCCACCTAGAAGGACAAGGCAGCAGGCACGTGGGAATGCCACCACCTCCAAGTTCCCTTTCAAGTCACACACCATCCTGACTTAGAAGTATATCGCCGATCCTTCATCGTCGCTGGGTCAAAATCCTGGCTCTCCCTACCTAACAGCGCTGTGGGAGTACCTTTACCACAGGGACAACAGCGGTTCAAGAAGGCGGCTCACCACCACCAAGGGCAATTAGGAATGGGCAATAAATGCTGGCCTTGCCAGCGATGCCCACATCCCATAAACAAATAAATTTTAAAAAAACGCAGCCATGATGGCAGCAGTCTGAGCTTGCATGACAGAAGTCTGAGCTTCCTCTACAGCACTCAGATGCTGGGTGAGTTCTGCTTGTGGAAGCTGAGCCATCAGCTGTCAGACGCTGCATGATGGTTGGGCCCACAAGTGTTCTAATGGAGTTGGCCATCACTACCATGCTGGAGATCATGGGCTCCAAGCTCTGCGCAAAGCCCTGCGCAAGGTTGATGCCGGACTCCTCCATGCTCCTTGACATTGCACTTGGGCTTTCTGGCAAGCCTGCCAATGCACCAAGCATTTCATTGCACGTACCCATCAGCCTTCTTCTCTAGGCTGCCCCTACAGATGAAGTCCTCATCTGAGTCCTCTGCAGCAGAACTTGTGTGCAACCTCGCCCTCTGGGGAGCTGGCACCTGCGCTACCCTTTCCCCCTGCCTTGATTTCAGGCCACTCGTGCCCGGTGTCTCACCACGTGCAGAAACTGCCGTTAACCTATCCTCTAAACTACATCGAGTGTCAGTATCTGAGCTGATGGCTGCGAGTGTGAAATCGACTAATGGTGCTGTATCTTCATCATCAGTGCCTTGATGTTGTTCTATTTTGTGCTCCTCTATCCGTGCCTGGCCAGGTGGCAGTTCTTGGCTATCTGAAAGCAGAAAGGCACAAGGGTAAGGTTGTGGTGAGGGAATGGGGTAAAAGCAAGAGGTGCATGCTTACACCATGTGCAGCGTGTAAATCAGAAGTGATTGTGGGATGAGGGGGAAGTTGGATGTGAGAAGGAGGATAACGTATGAGGACACTGGCATCTTGTGTTCTTTTAGTCCTGCCGTCACGGGCTCAGCGACGCCCCTCCCAATAATGGCCAGCACCGTCTCCCCCATGGGGGTCAGGCTATGCAGGCGCGCCTGACCCCCGCCAGTTAGGTTCTGCTGGCGCCGGCTGTGAGCCACCTTTACCTGCAAGAGAAAGGGAAGTGTGTCAGTGAGTGTGGTGCAATGTGTTTGGGTGATATGCCTGTCATGGTGGTCTAGCTGACAGTGTGGGAAGCTGTGAGATGTGGGTGTGAGGCTTGCAGCAGTAGGAAGTGAGGATGAGGTGAAGCTATGAACGTGAGATATGAGTCGTGTTTGGTAGAGATTGTTGGTAGGTGAGTAATGAGGGTGTGGTGGATTGAGCATTTTGTGAGGCTAGTGGTGCAGATGGTGAATATGGGATTTGAGGATGAATTCACTGACCGTAACCACTCGTCATTAAACTTCTTCCTGTACTGTGACCAGGTCCTCGGGGTATACTGTTGGCATTCACCACAGCGGCTAGCTGCTCCCATTGGATTTTAGACATTTACCTGGAGGGCCTCCTGTCCTCTATGGAAACAGGACCTCCCTCCTTGAGTTGATCTCCTGCACCAAGGTCTCCAGTGCTGCATCAAAGAACCTTGGTGCACACTCTCTCCCCTTTTGCAACATCATTTCCACCCCTTTTTCTCGCTCTCTTCCCCAGCCTGTTGAATGAGCTGCTGCAGGCAGAATGCACCTCTCCTTTAAGAGGTGCAGACTGCCTATAAGAAGTGCAGGCTAGCTTTAATTGGTGCTAGCCTCGCACAAATTTGGGCCCTCTGCTGAGTGTTCAGCCATTCAACAATGTGTTCAGTGCTGGGCTGAATGCCGTAATCATGCTAATCAGCAGGCAACACAAAGTTCACGTGTTGCCTGCACTTTGAACGGGCATGGGTTGATCGTGCCTCGCGATTCCTGCACCTGTTTTTAGGGGCAATTGAATTTCTAGGCCATAGATTTTATCTTTGTGGAACACACTCAAACCTTCTACACAGGGATTCCACTTGTTCCTCTCCTTGATCAGGAGGCATATCTGCAGGCCAGTAATCCAGATACAGCACAGCATCCTGGCACTAAGACAATCGTACTTTGCTTCACATTCACTGTCCCTGCGGTTTCCTTATCATGCACTTCAACAGTGGCAAGTAGTTGAGTTCTCTTGTGGTTTATCAAGCTGGACGGACACTGCTAATGGTTGAAGCTAGCATGCTTTTGCTTAGAGACTGAAAGAGTGCTTTTCAACTGACTTTGTTGGGCTGCAACATTTGCTTTCAATGCCAGATTTGCCTAATTTTATCTTCATAGGTCCTGAAAATCCCACCATAACTTTGCTGGAATAGCTAGAAACTAGGCCAGGAAAGAAAGAACTTGCATTTATATAGCGCCTTTCATAACCTCAGGACGTCCCAAAATGCTTTATAGCCAATAAAGTACTTTTTGAAGTGTAGTCACTGTTGTAATGTAGGAAACACAGCAGACAATTTGTGCACAGCAAGGCCCCACAAACAGCAATGAGATAAATGACCAGATAATTTATTTTTAGCAATGTTGGTTGAGGAATAATTATTGGCCAGGACAGTGAGGAGAACTGCTATGCTCTTCTTCGAAATAATGCCATGGGATCTTTTACGTTCACCTGAGAGGGCAGAAAGTTTCAGAGTTATTCCAGAAGTGAGACACCACACTTAACGTCTCATCTGAAAGATGGCACCTCTGACAATGCAGCACTCCCTCAGTAGTGTCAGCCTAGATGTTTGTACTCAAGTCCCTGGCTTCTGACTCAGAGGTGAGTGAGCTCCCAACAGAGCCACAGCTGATACAGACATGGCCGCCTGGGTTGAGGACAACAAATATCAAAGTTCTGGCACACTGCGTTTTTGGTACCCAGCGTATGGTCAGCTCAGGTACGCCGGGATCATGGCCTGGAACTCCGAAGATTTTTTAAAAATATAATGATTTCACCGTGCCTTTGTTACAAAGGGAGTCACAGGGTCAACTACAAATAGTCTCCAGGTTGGCACGGGGATGAATGGGGGTCGGGGGGGGGAGGGCCTGCAGCTGGATTTTTCAGTCTCTTTCACAGAGCAAGGTGCTGCAGCTATGCCTCTAGCCCACCTAAGGCATTTAAATCATGGCCTCTCTCCCCGTCCCTGTGAACTTTGGCAGGGTCAGAGGGGGAGCTCCAGGGCAGGTGCACACAGGCACTTCAGTCAAGATGTACCACTCCACAGATTTTCTGGGACCTTGGACTGGATTTTTCCAGCCCCGAGGAGGCGGGTATGGAGGCGGGACTGCCGGTAAAGTTGCAGAAAGTGGGGACAGCTGGCAACCCTGCCCTCATCCCCGCCTCCATGCCCTTTTGCCAGGAGGCAGGAAGCCGTCCTGACCCGGGTCCAATCTCCAGGAGGCGCGAAAAGGATTAAGTCCTTTTAACTGCCTGTTAACAGGCAGTTAACAGGCAGAAAAAAGGATTAGTCCCATTTTACCTTTTCAAGTGCAGGTTTCCCTGACCCCGGAGAATCCCGCCAGGGTGGAGGAGTCACGTAGGAGATCTGCGGTGGTCGGAGGGGTCTTAAAGTGCAATGTAGAGGTGAGTGATGGGTGCAAGTGTGGAGTGGTAAGTATGTGAGATGAGTGTAAAGTGTTAGAAAATGTTCACTTACCTTTATTGCTGCCTATAGCCTTCAGCTGCTCTGGGTCCGGAGTCCCGACATCTTCATTGTAGATTTCACAGACTGGCTGTTGGATCCTCCGAACCAACAGTCATTTGACTTCTACAAAGTAGAAAGGTTTGATGAGTCCTGAACACAAGGGCTCATCAAACTATCCAGAATGTCAGTGTTTGACAGCTTCACAAAGCTGTCAAACATTGACATTTCTTCTTTCAAGAAATCTTGACAGATGGCACGTCATACGTTGACGTGCTCTGTCAGTGACTTCCCCCTAATTGGCCTGCTGAGCCCGCAGGGCGGGCTTAATAAGGCCAATCAGGGGAAAATCCTGCTGGTTGGCCAGAAGATGATGGAGGCGGGATTGAGACCTGGCAAGTAGCAGTCCCGCCTCCAGCACGTCTCCATTCAGAAAATCCAGCCCAGTGTTTCCACGATTCATAATGTACATCTCAATACCTTGCATACATATCTACATGTGGTGTCTCACTTCTGGAATAACTCTGAAAGAGGAGACAATTCATAGAAAAACTTTGTACATTATGCTCAAGCTCTGAATGTATTGAGGAGCGTGGCAGTCGTCAGTCCATTGTACAAAGCTCTGTGGCCCTGTCACATTTTCTTATCTTCTGCAGCTGCAAGGAAGTGAGCATGACGCGCGCCAGAAAGTGAAAATCAAAAGTAAATCGAATAAAAATGGTCATTCCTAGCAGTTAGCCAGAGGTGCTAATGTTATTCCATGGAGCACACACTGTTCTGCATAAGCTTGCAACCCACCTGATTCCTAATGTACGTCCTATTTGATTTAGTTGCAAATCCATAGTCTCAGAATTCCTCTTGGTGGATGACTGTGCAGATTGTCTAGATTCTGCATAAATATCTGAAACTTGTTGGAACCATTTACATTATTAGCAGCATCTCCAACTAATGTCCAAAAGAAGGTTTTAAACAACATTAAAAAAATTACACCCGTCACGATAACATGATTACATTTATCCATTGACTTGTCTTTTATGCCTTTTTGATGCCTTTATTGAAGTTTCGGTTGCAGTTCCGAAAATGGCCTATTTTGAAAATGGGACACTTAAAAATTTTTTTTTTTACAATTGATCATGCAGCACAGCCACTTACACTGTGACAAAGTGCTGGAGCGACTCTCCGGCCCCTATCTAAGGTGGCCGCCCACACCATATGCAGCACAACTGGGACACCATGTAATGCCTGTGACCCTGCAGAGGGAGCCATGTTCACGTTGCGGTCGGCAGTCTCACACCACCCTATCCGCCCCCTCAAAACTCTCCAGTGGTGTTTCTGGTCCATTATCTTTCCTCTCTAACTAGAAGGGGATCTCATTGAAAGGTATAAAATTCTGACAGGGCTAGACAGACTGGATGCAGGAAGGATGTTTCCCCTGGCTGCGGGGTCTAGAACGAGGGGTCACAGTCTCAGGATACGGGATAGGACATTTGGGACTGAGATGAGAAGAAATTTCTTCACTTGGAGGGTGGTGAACCTGTGGAATTCTCTACCACAGAAGGCTGTGGAGGCCAAGTCACTGAATATATTTAAGAAGGAGATAGATAGATTTCTAGACACAAAAGGCTTCAAGGGGTATGTGGAGTGAACGGGAATATGGTATTGAGATAGAGGATCAGCCATGATCATATTGAATGGTGTAGCAGGTTCAAAGGGCTGAATGGCCTACTCCTGCTCCTATTTTTCTATGTTTCTTTCTATGTTTCTAAAGATTAATTCAAAAAGGTGGTCTGAATGGCTAGTAAGCGGGCATTAATCGGTGACAAAGTGCCACATTTCCGAAGTGCGCTTTTAACATTAGAGTAGTATGATGGGGATCTTATTTACTCATGGCTGTACGAGAAAGAGGTTCTATGTTGAAATAAGAGACGGGGTACGTCCATGATCCTGTGCCTCCACCAAGGAGCCCTGCTCACAGGAGTAATGCAGACTGGGGAACCGGAATACAGATTTCGGGCCTTATCTCCAACCCAAATTCCCTGCGAATGCCGCCTTCCACTGGGAGTGCAGGATCAGGAAATTAGTACTCTAAAGTTAATTAAAGCACTTTGTTATTGACTCCTGCTATAATGAGGTCTCTGATTAAAAAGCAAAAGACTGCAGGTGCTGGAAACCTGAAACAAAAAGAGAAAGATGCTGCTGGAAACAGTCAGCAGGTCAGGTGGAGAGAACGGAAAAGTTAATGTTTAAATCTATCCATCGGAGTCTTGTGATTCACGTGAATATAATTTTTGCAGAAAAGTGATGTGTTTCCATGTGATGTGGAGACAGCACATTTCCCCCCCTTTAGAATACCAGTTCTTAGAATTAGAAGCCTGCTAGATTGGTTGGTAGGTATAATTTTCTATTGTGATATACAGTACACATGAATTTGACATTTACAGTCCATTTATTCTGAAATATTAAGGGCACAGACTACAAAATTACACTTCAGCTGGAGAGATCTTTCCGTACAGTATAATTCCAAGTTTATGCATTTGCCTGACTGCTACTATGAATCACTAATACTCATCTGGAATGTTTAGTTGCTGCTAATATGCTCTTTATCATGTCACAGAGCACTCCAGATCATTACTTATGTTACATTAGTGGTTTTGTTTGTATGGAGACGTTCAGCCATTTTCATTTGCAAAACACAAGGGATCTGTCAAAAACGTTCCCCAAATCCTCCCTGAATTCTAAATGGCATGCAACTAAATGCAACTAAAGCCACAGAATGAAAACAAAGCAATGAACACAGGCACTTAGGTGGAGTGAATATTAATTCTTCAATCTTCAGCATTATATTATGAGCATATAAAAATATTAATGATTAATGGTTTTGTAAAAACACAACATGTGAACTCGATTGTGGTGTCTTTAAAGTATTACATGGTCGCCATGGCATTCAGGTGTTAGTAAATGCAGAAATTAATGCACCAGAGTAGTGATGATTATTTTCAAGCAAAATAATTAAAAGTTCGGCGTCTATTGCACACCCGCTATGTCACCAAGGGGAGGGCGGGGGGGGGGATGGCGGGGAGAATTTTCAACTGCTGGCCACCTGTTTGTTGCCCGAAAACCTGCTCAGAAAAAGTATTTCCTGTTTGTTAAGATGCTAAACTGCAACAATCACTGCTCCTCTGTGATGAATTTAAAATGATTTACTAACTTTGCTGGAAACTGGGCCAAATTCAGAAACTTCAGCATTATTTACTTATGTTATTCACTCATTACGACTAATGGGTCTGTTGGAGTCCCAAATTCCCAACATACAGAATTTCAACTCTCTTACCTTGGGGTTAATTCTCCTTATGAATAGATATGATAGATGCAGTTATGTAATGCATTAGCCCCTGAGAACAGAAAGAACTTGAATTTATTGCCATAAAGAATCAACAACTGCAATAGTCTTGTGAACCAAACTGGATTTCAATACCCAAAGGTTAGAAGGACATCTTTGCAGTGCTTTAACACTGAAGTAATTGTACCTTGTCCAGAGTACAAGACAATTTTCAAAATCATTCCAGTGTTTGGAACAAGCACACCAGTTTAAGAAGTCTGGTAAGTGTACCTTAGTTCCTCCTTCCATGAGGCAGTAAATCACTAAGCATAAATGTACCTTAAGCATCAGGGCAATAAAAGCCTATGAAATTGTTCATTTACAAGCAGAAACTACAATGTGCAATAATTGCACTTTACCTGTATTTGGTAAGTCCCCCACAATGTGGTCTGCAGTTAGCTATCTCCGACTCCACAGCATACATATTTACAAGCAATAGTTTGAATACTGTTCCTACATGCATCGTCCTCTTCTTCCAAAGCAGCTCTAACCATCACAGTGGCCATTACCATTTCTGAGAGCACTGATCTTCCTATCTCTGTAATCTCCTCCAGCCCCACAACGCCCCACACCCCCACCCCCGAGATATCTGCGCACCTCTAATTCTGCCCTCTTGAGGATCCCTGATTATAATCGCTCAACCTTTGGTGGCCGTGCCTTCTGTTGTCTAGGCCATAGGCTCTGGAATTCCCTGCCTAAACCTGTCTGCCTCGGTACCTCTCTTTCCTCCTTTAAGACGCACCTTAAAACCTACCTCTTTGATCAAACTTTTGGTCACCTGCCCTAATTTATTCTTATGTGGCTCGATGTCAAATATTTTGTCTTAAAATACTCTTGTGAAGCACCTTGGGACGTTTTACTATGTTAAAGGCGCTATATAAATACAAGCTGTTGTTGTTGTGGCACTGGGAGATGAGGAATCGGCAGAAATGGAACAGCCTTGTGTTGAGAGCAGCAGCAAGACATCTACACACACACCAGCCCCCCCACCCACACATGCACCGACACCCCCCACCCACACACACCCCCAACACACACACCACCCCCCCACACCCTCCCAACACCCTCCTCCACCACAGCCCCCCCACACACCCCACACCCCACACACATGCTCCCCCACACCCCCCACACACCCCCACACACACCCCCCCACACCCCCCCAACACACGCTCCCCCACACCCCCCACACACCCCCCCACCCCCCCCACACACACACCCCCACACACACACCCCCGCACACACTCCCCCACACACCCCCCCTCCCACACCCCCCCCCACACCCCCTCCCACACATGCTCCCCCACACCCCCCCCACATCCCCCCCACACACACACCCCCACACCCCCTCCCACACACGCTCCCCCACACCCCCCTCCCACACCCCCCCACACACCCCCACACCCCCACACACGCTCCCCCACACCCTCCTCCGACACCCCCCCACACACCCCCCCACACACCCCCCCACAACCCCCCACACACACACCCCCACACACACACCCCCACACATACCCCTCCACACACAGCCCCGTGACACACACCCATACAAACCCCACACAAACCTACACAAACCCCACACACACCCACACAAACCCCACACACACCCACACAACCCCACACACATTGGGAGCGGAGAAAGCGGCGATACAGTGAGTACTTAAACTCACTTTCACTGACTTTTTTTTACAGAGGCCAGTATCGGGAGCGGAGAGAGTGGCGGTACAATGAATACTTAAACTGACTTTCGCGGGCTTTTTTACAGAGGCCGGTGTCGGGAGCGGAGAGAGCGGCGGTACAGCGAGTACTTAAACTCAATTTCGTGGGCTTTTTTACAGAGGCTTACCAATCACACAGACCGGTGGTGGCGTTCTGGATCCACATCACGATTCAAAAAGTGATGCGGGCAAGAGGAAGCAGGTGATTGGGTGAGTACGGCCAAGTGAGTATTTATACTGCTCTATAGTTTGATAGTTAAGATTAATAGTTTATAAAATTTTGAAGGTCTTAATTTTTGGGGTTATAGTTTCTAAGGTCTCTGTTGTATATTGGGGAGTGCTAGTAACCAAGGGCCCTTGAGTATATCATTTAATTGTAGTGTAATTAGTGGTATTGATTTGATTTAAATTAATTAAAGGGTAAGTCATGGCAGGACAGCTTGGCCCCGTGGCATGCTCCTCCTGCGCTATGTGGGAAATCAGGGACACTTCCTGTGTCCCTGACGACCATGTGTGTGGGAAGTGTATCCAGCTGCAGCTACTGACAGAACGCATTGCGGCGCTGGAGCTGCGAATGATACATACTGGAGCATTTGCGATGCTGAGGACATCATGGATAGCATGTTTAGGGAGTTGGTCATACCGCAGGTAAAGGCTGCACAGGCAGGAAGGGAATGGGTGACCACCAGGCAGAGTAGTAGGTGCAGGCAGGTAGTGCAGGGGTCCCCTGTGGCCATCCCCCTTTCAAATATATATACCACTTTGGATATTGTTGAGGGAGATGGCTTATCGGAGGAAGGTAGCAGCAGCCAACTTCCTGGTACCATGGGTGGTCCTGCTGCACAGGACGGGAGGAAAAAGAACGGGAGAGCTATAGGATAGGAGATTCTATTGTAAGGGGAATAGATAGGCATTTCTGCGGCCGCAAACGAGACTCCAGGATGGTATGTTGCCTCCCTGGTGCAAGGGTCAAGGATGTCTCGGAGCAGCTGAAGGGCATTCTGGAGGGGGAGGGTGAACAGCCAGTTGTCATGGTGCATATAGGTACCAACGATATCGGTAAAAAACAGGATGAGGTCGTAAAAGCTGAATATAGGGAATTAGGAGGTAAATTAAAAAATAGGCCCTCAAAGGTAGTAATCTCAGGATTGCTACCAGTGCCACGTGCTAGTCAGAATAGAAATAGAAGGATATTTCAGATGAATACATGGCTAGACGAATGGTGCAAGGTGGAGGGATTCAAATTCCTGGGACATTGGAACTGGTCCTGGGGGAGGTGGGACCAGTACAAACTGGACGGTTTGCACCTGGGCGGGACCGGGACCGATGTCCGAGGGGGAGTGTTTGCTAGTGCTGTTGGGGAGCGTTTAAACTAAAATGGCAGGGGATTGGGAACCTGTGCAAGGAGACAGAGGAAAGGGAAGCAAGGATAGAAACAAAAGACAGGAAGGAGAAAAGCAAAAGTGGAAGGCAGAGAAATCAAGGGTGTAAATCAAACAGTGCCACAGTAAATAAGAATTCTAAAAAGGACTAAGAGTGTTAAAAAATCAAGCCTGAAGGCTTTGTGTCTTAATGTGAGGAGCATTCATAATAAAGTGGATGAATTAGCTGCGCAAATAGATGTAAACAGATATGATATAATTGGGATTACGAAGACATGGCTCCAGGGTGACCAAGACTGGGAATTCAACATCCAGGGGTATTCACTATTCAGGAAGGACAGGAAAAAAGGAAAATGAGGTGGGGTAGAATTGCTGGTTAAAGAGGAGATTAACACAATAGTAAGGAAGGATATTAGCTCTGATGATGTGGAATCTGTATGGGCAGAGCTGAGAAATACCAAGGGGCAGAAAACGTTAGTGGGAGTTATATACAGACCCCCAAACAGTAATGCAGAGGTTGGGGATGGTATTAAATGGGAAATTAGAGATGCATGCAATAAGGGCACAGCAGTTATCATGGGTGACTTTAATCTACATATAGATTGGGCTAACCAAATTAGTAACAGGAGGAGGAATTCCTAGAGTGTATACGGGATGGTTTCCTGGACCAATATGTCGAGGAACTAGAGATCAGGCCGGCTTAGACTGGGTATTATGTAATGAGAAAGGATTAATTAGCAATCTTGTTGTGTGAGGCCCCTTGGGGAGGAGCGATCATAATATTCTTCATTAAAATGGAGAGTGAAGTAGTTGACTCAGAGGCTAGGGTCCTGAATTTAAATAAAGGAAACTACGATGGTATGAGGCACAAGTTGGCTAGGATGGATTGGGGAACGTTACTTAAAGGGTTGACAATGGATAGGCAATGGCAAACATTTAAAGATTACATGGCTGAACTACAGAATTTGTTCATCACTGTTTGGCATAAAAATAAAACAAAAAAGGTGACTCAACCGTGGCTAACAAGGGAAATTAGGGATAGCATAAGATCCAAGGAGAGGACATATAAGTTGGCCAGAAAAAGCAGCAAACCTGAGGATTGGGAGCAATTTAGGATTCAGCAAAGGAGGACAAAATGATTAATTAAGAGGGGGAAAATAGATTATGAGAGTAAGCTTTCAGGGAACATAAAAACTGACTGTAAAAGCTTCTATAGATATGTGAAGAGAAAAATATTGGTGAAGTCAAGCGTAGGTCCCTTGCAGTCAAAATCAGGGGAATTTATAATGGGGAACAAAGAAATGGCAGACCAATTAAATACATACTTTGGTTCTGTCTTCACAAAGGTGGACACAAATAACCTCCCAGAGATGTCGGGGAACATAGGGTCTAATGAGAGGGAGGAATTGAATGAAATCAGTATTTGTAGGGAAATAGTGTTAGGGAAATTGACGGGATTGAAGGCCGATAAATCCTCAGGGCCTGATAATCTACATCCTAAGGTACTTAAGGAAGTGGCCCTAGAAATATTGGATGCATTGCTGGTCATCTTCCAAAATTCTATAGATTCTGGAACATTTCCCATGGATTGGAGGATAGCTAATGTAACCCCGATTTTAAAAAGGGTGGTAGAGAGAAAATGGGGAATTATAGACCAGTAAGCCTGACATCGGTAGTGGGAAAAATGCTAGAGTCCATTATAAAAGATGTAATAGCAGCGCACTTGGAAAACAGTGACAGGATTGGACAAAGTCAACATGGATTTACAAAAGGTAAATCCTGCTTGACTAATCTACTGGAATTTTTTGAGGATGTAACTGGTAGAATAGATAAGGGAGAACCAGTGGATGTGGTGTATTTAGACTTTCAGAAGGCTTTCGATAAGGTCCCGCATAAGATATTAGCGTGTAAAGTTAAAGCACATGGGATTTGGGGTAAGGTACTCTCTTGGATAGAGAACTGGTTGGCAGACAGGAAGCAAAGAGTTGGAATAAACGGGTCTTTTTCCGAGTGGCAGTCAGTGACTAGTGGGGTACCGCAGGGATCGGTGCTAGGACCCCAGCTATTCACAATATATATAAATGATCTAGATGATGGAACTAGATGTAATATCTCCAAGTTTGCAGACGACACAAAGCTGGGTGGGCATGTGTGCTGTGAGGAGGATGCCGAGAAACTCCAGTACGGTTTGGGCAGGTTTGGTGATTGGGCAGATGCTTGACAAATGCAGTATAATGTGGATAAATGTGAGGTTATCCACTTTGGTGGGAAAAACAGGAAGACAGGTTATTATCTGAATGGCAATAGATTGGCTAAAGGGGAAGTGCAACGAGATCTGTGTGTCCTTGTGTACCAGTCGCTGAAGGTAAGCATGCAGGTGCAGCAGGCGGTTAAGAAGGCAAGTGGTATGTTGGCCTTCATAGCGATAGGATTTGAGTACAGGAGCAAGGATGTCTTGTACAGGGCCTTGGTGAGACCACACCTTGAGTATTGTGTGCAATTTTGGTCGCCTTATCTGAGGAAGGATGTTCTTGCCATGGAGAGAGTGCAGCGAAGATTCACCAGACTGATACCTGGGATGGCAGGAATGACGTATGAGGAGAGATTGGGTCGATTAGGCTTATATTCACTAGAGTTTAGAAGAATGAGAGGGGATCTGATTGAAACATAAAATTCTAACAGGACTAGACAGACTAGATGCAGGAAGGATGTTCCCGATGGCGGGGGAGTCCAGAACCAGTGGTCACAGTCTAAGGATAAGGGGTAAGCCATTTAGGACTGAGATGAGGAGGAATTTCTTTACCCAGAGAGTGGTGAACCTGTGGAATTCTCTACCACACAGGGCAGTTGAGGCCAATTCATTAAATATATTCAAGAAGGAGTTGGATATATTTCTTGAGGCTAATGGGATCAAGGGATTTGGGGAGAAAGCAGGGACAGGGTACTGAATTTGAATGATCAGCCATGATGTCATTAAATGGCGGAGCAGGCTCAAGGGGCCGAATGGCCTACTCCTGCTCCTATCTTCTATGTTTCTATGTTTCACCCACACAAACCCCACACACACCCACACAAACCCCACACACACCCACACCCCACACCCCACACACACACACACCCCATGCACACACACACCTCACTCACCCCCCACACACACACCCTACACACAGTAACCAGACACACATGCACACTCACACACACATATAGGGCTAGATTTTACCAACCTCGGAGGGTCCGTGACGGGCGACGTCGGTGGCGGGTGACGTCGGTGGCGGGTCCCGATCCCGCTGGTGTCTCCAGACCACTGTTCAAAATGATTTTCCCCTGATTGGGCTTGTTAAGCCCGCCCAGGGTGTTTGCCGGCCAATTGAAGTAAGCGGGTCTGGTGACGTCATTTGATGACGCTTCATCAGCCGGTTGCCTTAAAGGGACCATGTCCACATTGATTTTGACAGTTCTGCTGTCAGTGTTCTACAGCATTGAGGTGCTGCAAACACTGACAAGCACTGTACATATGTGCACGGCTGCACCCAGGCTCTCCCATGACTCCCTCCATATGCTTACGGAGGGAGTCACAGCATGCAGGGAGGTTCTCTTCCCTTCTCATGGGCGGAAGAGACCTCCCCAGGAGACCAATGCAGCCTGGTAGCACATTTCACAGGAGGACACAAGCAGAGATGTGGTCAGGAGGACCAGGCTGCAGTGACTCAAACCTTTCAATGATCTCAGTAAATCATGAAACGTTTCTGCAAAGCCACACTCAACCTCATCCTGCTGTGCCGCTCATCACATCCCCATCACTCTGCCTTCCCTACCCTACTCTTGCACATCCTTACTCACATCAACTTACCTTGCACCTCCACCCATCCCTCTCTATCTACATTATCACTTCCCCATCTCACTAGCCACCCCTTACACTCACACTCATCCTAGTCCAATCATACCAACTAATAACACACAAGGGTAGGCACTTGGGTGTTTTAGCCAATCTTTGTGTAAACTTTCTGTGAATGTGTTGTCAAGCATTGAAATCCTTATTGTCACCACTTTGCCTTCTTGGACAGATCTGTGTGCACCTTTGAAAGTGTCTTAGTGAGTTCAAGTGAATGGTGAGACATAACATCCCCCCCCCCCCATTGTGCTGTGCGTGAAAGGAATTGTTTGGACATTGTAGGGATGCTGTATGGTGCTGGTGTGAGGTGGTGCCAACCTGGCGCATCATGTGGCAGCCAGGGTGTACAGTGTTAAGTGAAGCAAATCTAGACATGGCGAGTCCATTGCTGGCGTCCCGGGCAGCAATGTGCACGTGTGATGATGCCCTGTGTCCAGTGCAGCATCAGCTGATTGCGGAGAAGGCTGGTGTGGATGTTAGTGCTGCTGGTGTGCCGGGTGATGCTGGTGTTGGGGCTGATCATATTGGGATTCTGAGGACCAAGGTGAGATTTTTTGAAGGGCATCGATGCTGATGGAATAGATGGCAGGTGAGGTTGAGGTGACAGAAGTAATCTGTCAATGTTGAGATAGGTTGTTCCAAGGAGGTGACAGTGGATAGAGAGATTACTCCAAACACTTCAAAAGTGCATAAAGCTCAAAAGTGGATTCCAAATCATTAATGTTCCAGCTTCTAAGATTGGGAAGTGAACAGCTGTGAAATGGTAGGTTTTATACCACTTTTGCAGCTTTCACCTATTCACAGCAATCCACAGTCTTTGAGAACCCAACTTACTTACCTGATGTGATAGCCGCTCTCTGGGAACCTCGTTGAAAACCTGGTAAAATATAAGTACATGGGGAAAATGGTTCTTAACTACCTTTTAATAAGCTTCTAACAATCTAAATTGGCTGACCCGCCGCTTGGTGTCGGGTCTGTTCAGGGGTGACAGACCTGACACTTGGGGAAACTGACCAGGAGACGGGTTTACAGCGGGATACTGACCCGCTGTCAATCTTTGTGATTTTGACAGCGGACCCGTCTCCAAACCCACACTCTGAGCGCCGGTAAAATTCAGCCCATACACCCCCCGCACACACATACATACACCGCCCCCACATCCACACACACCCCATACACCTCCCCATATACATACACACATACACCCCCACACACAAACACACACACAACCCCCTCACATATGCACACACATCACTCAACCCCCACCCACACATACACGCATGTTATTTTTTAGCTGGTCCACTCAGAAAATAGGGCATTTTAATTTTTCACTGAAATATTTAAAAACCTCAGCCACCATACTGAAATATTTTGTAGCATAATATTTGAATAAAGAAATAGATTTGACCTGACAAATATCTCATTATGCATATGTTTTGTATGGGACAACACTGCAAACTCCATCTGTTACCCAGCATAGAAATACCTCCGCATTAAATCAACCGTAACACAACTACAGAAAACATCCAGGCAGAACTTATTCATTATTTTTAATTTAAACCCAACTGCACATCACATTCATAAGAACATGAGCTCACTTGACAGCTAACCTTTTCTGCTTGCTTATCTTGCACTCCACCCTGTGCACCATTCATTGACCGAAATGGGAGGTGCGATTCGATCCCACATTTTATGAAGTGACTGCTGGAAGTAACAGCACTGCCGATATTCCTCCTGTCCCTGGGCGAACTGACACGGCTCTGCTTGCTGCTCTTCCTTGATGGAAAAACTGGAAACCATGGGACTTATGTAGGTTGCTGAGCCTAAACTCATGCAACTCTACATGACTGTTTCTCATTGCACTAATACGTCACAACCCCATGCAGCTCCAGCTAAACATGCCTTAGAACAACTGTAAATCTTCATAAAACATTCCACGTGTCCTCTAAAAGTGTGCAATTAACAGCCCGATTTAAACATAACAACCAGAGTCTGGAATTTCAACTAATATTTCTACTGGTATTTATTCTCGAGGTTTCTAGTAATCAGCATTCTAGAAGTTTCCGATATAATTACTTAATGTGTGAAATAATTGGAAGCAGTTTCATTTTGTGCTAAGTGATGGGGAAGATTAATAGCCAAAGGGAAAAATATCTTGACGTTTATGGCCGGAATATTTTATGGAGCCATTTCAGAAGTTTCCATTTTAGGTGTTGTTAATAAAGCCTGGCCTACTGCATGGCCTACTTGTTTCCAGGCCATTAATTAAACTCTAGTTATTGCTGTTGACACTCAAGCCCTGTCTGATCATGACACCCACCAGGTAGCTCGTGTTGCATAGATTCCTGGAATTCTTTGTAACAGAATGACCTTTGCATTAAACACCCGAGACAATCAGCTCCTCTGCAGCTTTACTGCAGGGAGATAGGCTGATGCTCTCTTCTGAATTAAGGCCCTACTTTTTAGTTATATAATATCCATTAGTATTCTTTTCTTCTCTTTTACCACTTCCTCCTTTCATCACTGCCTCTGCTTGCAGCTGACGATGGACTTCTCCATGGTCATCTGTGCCAGCGATTTTTCTGTGGCCCAGCTTCCCAGGAGGGGTGAACAGGTTCCATATCTGCCAGCTCTCTGAACCAGAGTTTAACTTGCCTCCTACAACAGGCTGAGGTGCTGATCATAAATGTAAAGTATGTGAGCAGTGTTTGAATGCTCTCTAGTGTCAAGACGCCTACTGTTGTCTATGACACATTTGATTAATTATAGAAATTATGCTGTTCAGTATCCTGTAATAACATTTATCTTATTATTGAGTGGACTCACTGATGACGGAATCTTGATTATAATCCATCTAGCTTTATTGTGCATGCAAAATAGAATAATGGACCAGAATTTGCTGATTAATTTTTTTCTTTTTCTTTCTGACTCTTTTTCTCTCTCTCTTAATCCAATCTTTCTTTCTCTCTTTTTATTTCTCTTTCTCTAACTGATTTGACTCTATTTCACCCTAGTTCCTCTTCCACGGTTCCTCTGTTTCTTTCTCAATCCTGAAATTTCATTGCTAAAGACGATATGCTGTTGGACCCATTGTTCACCAAGGTCCCAGATGCTGCGTTGCTCTCTTTATCAGCTTGCACTTCCAGCAATTTGCGGCGCAACAGATTTCCAAACTGAGGGGAAAGGTCCAACTAATGGGGCATGCCGCGAGATGCCCCCATCCAGCTAATTTTTGCCCAATGTTTTATTGGAGCCTCATACATCGCAACTCATTCCTTGCTAAAAGATGTTAGTCTATTGTCAGCTACGGTTGGTACAGTATATTTACGTACATCCATTCCTTGTTACACGGTAAATCCATTGCATATTTTCTCATAGACATAGTCAGCAATGGGATTTGTGGATCAGGTCAGCTGGGAGCATGGAGCTGAGGAAGATGGCATGCAAAATATATGTGAGTAAGTTTGAGCCAATTCAGGTGCAGTGCCCCTCATTCAGTGACACATACAAGTAAAATGTGTGGAGTAATAAGGTTTTTGTAAACAGACACTATAGGGAAAAACTCTTAATCATTCTTTTATTAGGCATGGAGTACATAACATCTAGCACACTATCTAACCTTTAACTTTAAAAAAAGATTTGATGTTAGAAATGATGAGTTCATTAGAGGCTTACAGTGTTCAGAACAGTGCTTTAGCAAAATAGCCTCAGGATAATTAGCATTGTGGGGGGGCTTAGCTATACAGTCCTGTCTTTGCAATGAGCTTTAGAGGTTTCAATCAGGATAAAGTGAATGGAAGTCATTATACTTGGTACTAGATCATTTTACAAGTAAGAGGGAAGCAAAATTCAAGTGGATTGTTTTAAACTCCCTCTGTAATTATTAAAAAATCATTCATGCATGCAGTCATTTTGTTTCATTATTTAACTAGCTATTTAAAGTATGAAATGCGTTCAGTTTCCTAAATCCATCAAGATTAAGAAGCAAGATTACATTTTTACTAAGAGGAGTCACTGTGAAATGGCGCTTCAGAATTCTCTAGGATCAGACTTGCTGCTTCACTTTACCCCACATGCTTGCATCTGTTCTCTTTGCAAATGTTGATGTTCAAAGAAGCAGAATGTCAGCGTGACACAGGATTCTCTGACTCACTCGCCCATGATTAGAATGAGGTTTGTTTCATGTAATCTCAGCTTCCACACTGTGCTCTTAGACCGTAGACCTGAACCCATCTGTGTCACTCATTTTCTGCTCGTATTAGGGTTGTACAATAAACCACCAGGATTTAGATTCCACGCCCAGTTGCACTTGCTTTGTCCCATTGCCATAGATAGGCTCACACCTTGTGATCCCAGATTGTGAGCAGACTTTTTCCTACAATTTGCCACATTGCCCTGTGATTTCTATTCTTCCTGTTTCTTTTCCTGTCCAAATACAGATGCACCAAGAAAACAGATAGCATCAAAGGAATACTTTATGACATAAAAACAGAAAATGCTGGAAATACTCAACAGGTCAGGCAGCATCTGTGGAGAGAGAAACAGAGTTAACGGGTACGATTTTGCCAGCCCTGGGGAGGCGGGTTCAGAGGTGGGACTGCCGGGAAAATGGCAGAATCTGGGGGCGGGTACTCATCCCGCCCCCAACCCGCCTCCGTGCCTTCTTCCCAGGAGGCGGGTACCCGACACGCGCCGGGTCCCGTCTCCTGGAGGTGGGAAGGGGATTACAGCCACTTAACTGCCTGTTAACAGATAGTTAACAGGCAGTTAAGAGGATTATCCCCATTTTTCCATCAGAGGTGCGGGCTTCCTGACGTCGGGAAACCCCGCCAGGGTCAGCGAGGCAAGCAGTGGGTCTGCGGGGGCCCAAAAGTGCGCTGTGAAGGTGAGTGATGGGTGCAAGTGTGGAGAGGTAAGTATGTGCGGTGAGTATAAAGTGTTGGAAAAAGTTTACTTACCTTTGTTTCTTCCTGCAGGCTTCAAAGGTTGGGGATCCGGAGGCTCCAGCATCTCAATAACAGAGATGACAGAATGGTTGCTGCATTCTCCAATGCAACAGCCATCTGCTTTTGTTGTGTATGTACCTTTAAGGGAATAACTGGTCTTAGACTGCAGTACCGGCAGTGACCACCCCTGTATAAAAGGCCCTAGCAGGCTTCTGTAGTTTCAGTTTCAAGCTGCCTCTTGTTCAGTAAAGTACCTGTTAAACTGTTCTCCCGAATTCCGTGTATTATTGAGGCGTGGACTTTACAGCTTTCTGCTCAGAAAATAGGTTTGGTGAGCCTTGAGTACAAGAACTCACCAAACAACAGAGAATGTCAGTGTCTGACAGCTTCTCAAAGCTGTCAAACGATGACAATTCATCTGTCAAAAATGTTTGACAGATGAAACGTCATACACTGATGTTCTCTGTAACTGGCTTCCCCTTAATTGGCCTGCTAAGCCTGCTGGACGGGCTTAACAAGGTCAATCAAGGGAAAATAGCGTGGGTTGGCCACAAGTCGATGGAGGCGGGACTAAAACCCGACAAGCAGCAGTCCCGCCTCCAATTCACCTCCATTGGCAAAATCACCCCCACGTTTCAGGTCGATGACCTTTTGTCAGACGAAGGGTCATCGATCTGAAACGTTAACTCTGTTTCTCTCTCCACAGATGCTGCCTGATATGCTGAGTATTTCCAGCATTTTCTGTTTTTATTTCAGATTTCCAGCATCCACAGTATATTGCTTTTGGAATGCTTTATGACGTCTCCCTCCAGTTTTCTTCTGCTTTCTCCTGGAGCCACTGAGATTTGTTCTGGGCTACAGTGACATGGGCGCCAGTCACCCTCTCCTACCTTGCTCAGTCAAACCCCAGCCCATCAGGAGCTAATGTCCACACATTTTCTGGCAGGAGCCACTGGATAGTGATCAGAGGCAGGGGCCCTGCTGACTTTCTTCCCCTTCCTAGCCCAGGGATGCTGATGCTTATTACAGCACTTCTACTGCCTCCTCAGCTCACAGCCCAGACAGGGTTGAACCTCAAATCTTCCTGGTCTGTCTGTTTAATTCCACACTAAGGCATTGCAATTACCAACTGAGTCACTGGGTTATCCACCCGTATTGATCCTTTATTTGCTGTTAATGTACAGGTAGTTATTTTTAAACTGACACGCTGCGATATTTATGACTCGCCGTTTATTTTTCCCAAGCTCTTTGCTTCTCCTTGCTGCTGCTTTTCTTTTCTAACTGGAGAGTCTAGAACTAAAGGGGGTCACAGTCTCAGAATAAGGGGTCGGCCATTTAGGACGGAGATGAGGAGAAATTTCTTCACTCAGAGGGTGGTGAATCTTTGGTATTCTCTACCCCCAGAGGGCTGTGGATGCTCAGTTGTTGAGTATATTCAAGACTGAGATCGATAGATTTTTGGACCCTAGGGGAATAAAGGGATATGGAGATCGGGTGGGAAAGTGAAGTTGAGGTAGAAGTTCAGTCATGTTCTTTTTGAATGGCAGAGCAGGCTCAAAGAGCCAAATAGCCTACTCCTGCTCCTAATTCTTATGTTCTTATGTTGTTCTTCTTCTGGAACAGAAGAATTGCTAGATGAAAAAAGGCCAAGGTCCATCTAATTTGCCTTCTATCATCCTGCTAGTTGCATGATACAATGATAATGGAATTGTAGACTAATCATAGTCGGCACGGACTCGATCGGCTGAATGGCCTCCTTCTGTGCTGCTATGACTCTATGATTATGACTCAATCTCTATCAAGTAGTGTACAACAGATCCAAAAATGACGTGAGGAAAACTCTAGTGGTGGAGAGCTTTGGCAACCATAGGGCCAAAGTCACTTGCTTCTCCCAAGTACGCATGAGCTTATTTTACTTTGTTGTTCCATTCTTTTCAATCTCTTTAGTTACTAAGTTCCTACATTACAACAGTGACTACACTTCAAAAGTACTTCATTGTCTGTAAAGCGCTTTGGGGCATCCTGAGGTTGTGAAAGGCGCTATATAAATGCAAGTCTTTCTTTTAATTTTTTTTAAGCGAGTCTGCATTTAGTGTCATTTCAAACATCCCACTTGTTTAGGCGTCACAAAAAATTTGTCAGTCATTTTATCTCATCTCAGGAAATGGCTACCTATTGTTTGTGTTATTTCCCCTGCTGATTGTAAGAGATAAACTATATTGGTCAGTTGGTTTGAAGAACTAAGAGCCCTTGAGTGCCTGATTTGGTGATGGTATTTGGTGAACTCACGATTCTCTCCTTACTGGCTGATGAGAATGCTCGGCAGACCTGAAATTACATCTTGGAACCCAGTGTATGCAATGCCTTCATCTGGGGTTCCTCCCTCCGCTAGTTTAGTGGAGGTGTTAACCCATTTAAAATAAATGCAGAGAGAGGAAAATGCAGGAAGCTTTTGTGCACTTGTATCCCATAGTGTAATTTTCAGGGTCTACATTTCTCTGGGGGAAATGTTGAAACAATAAACAACCAAAGTCTGCCATGTATAATGACCAGCAGCACGTGCATCATTCGCCATTTGTGATATAACTCCCCATGTGAGTGGCCTACGTCATTATTTAAAGCTAGATGCTTTATGTGTGTACCTCAGCGGGAAATTCTGTGTGTCTCGATTGAGCTAGACAACCGAGCTTAGGATCAGGCTCAGCTGCACTGCCACCAATGGTTAAATAGCCTGTTCGGACATACTGTCTAGGTTCAATGCGATAGGAACTTGGGCTCTCGGTATTCGTGAATTGTACCTCAGCAAGAGTTATTGCCTTCAGTAGAGAAGGAAAATATTTGTCTATTCAATTTGGCACGACCTTCTGAAATGATGCAGCCAGCTGAGTTGGGGACATCTACAGGAAACTTTTGATTTACCGGCACCTAAATAACTGGAAATCTCGGTTAACCAGCAAAATTCAGGAGTAGGTTCAGGTAAGTTTTATTACTTGCCTTCCTCGATCTGTTGCTGTGCAAGGGTGTGGCTGCAGCTGTTGCTAAGCTACAGAGACGCTTGGAACTTGTGGCCATTGTTCTGAACAGCAACAGGGTTTGTTGCTTTATACGGAGCTCTCAGCTCCGTATCCTTTACTATAGCTTTCGGTTATCTGGAATTTTTGATGAACCGGCACCACGTCGGTCCCGTCGGTGCCGGATAAAAAAAAGTTTCCTGTATTCAGATGCCATCTTGTGTAGCTTACCCAACTGCTCTGTCAATCAACGTGGAGATGAACTATAAGCAGCTTCTGCTGGACCTGATAATAAACTGCAATTGTCTGTTTAAAAAATTTTTTTTTAAGCACAATGGAGTACATTATGTTTATCTAGTAGGCTTTGCCACCTTACACATAGGTGTTATTTCTCTTTTTATTCAACAGGTTTTACACTCTTTTCAGCAGTAAAATACTGTTTCTATTTTCACTGAAGCTGAGTCACAGTCTTGTAATATTAAAGGTTTAAGAGTGAGGGTGGGGGGTGAAGGGGAGGACTGATCTTTGGCATGTCATTTTCATTAAGGTGTCAAAACTGACTTGGAAGGCCAAGCTTTGATAGTCTGCGAGACAGTGGATGTCTTTGTCACACTTGATCACTGCTTGTTAGAACGATCAGATACTGGTACGTGTTACTCATACTTCTGCTTCTGAAAATTTCATGGCTTATGTCCAAAGTCCGAACTGCTGTTCAATGTGCCAGGAGATTAGCTTCTGTGACTTCCAAAGGAAAACGAAGACCAGCTATCTGTCACTGAAAACGTGAAATGTCTTTCCAAGTGTCAGTGATGGATTTCAATCTGGCAACTTTCTAAATACACAATACAACCCTGAGAATTCTTAATTTTCCATACTCTAGTCGATAAAATCTGGATTGCAGAGGCAGTGAACTTTAGGTTGTAGTGAGGTTGCTTCCACTTTCAAAACGTCGAGCTGGGGAACTCAGGAAATCAGGTCACACCATTAAAAATGTTCCGATTGTGGAACAAGTTATATTAAATAAAGATAAAGCAAATGGACATTAAAGTAATAAGAGTAAAAGAAACAGAATGAGGGATAACAGTAAAAAAGGGCAAGAGGGAAAAGGTTTTAAATGCTTAATTTTGTTAACAATTGTCTTTACAACAACAACAACTTGTATTTATATAGCGCCTTTAACGTAGTAAAATGTCCCAAGGCGCTTCTCAGGAGCGATTATCAAACAAAATTTGACACCGAGCCACATAAGGAGATATTAGGTGTTGATTTTAACTATAGGACTAATATGGCAGTAATAAAACTACTTTGAAAGCTACATCTGCGTAGCTTCATTGCTGCTATGTTCGTTTTTGGATCATTGTTGCAACTTGTGAGCTGAAAACTTAAAAATAAATGTTCAGCTCTTTGAGACTCATTTCCCTTGACCTGCCGACAGTCTGAGGGTTAAGACCGATGGTGAGATGGATTGACACTCTCAGCATGTCTGGTTTTACTAGGCAATCTGAACATATCGAGAAGAAGTTTAAAGGAGCCCCGTTTCAGATTCAGTAATGTGCAATGTTCTAACAATTTATTGCAGAAACAGATGGGCGAAAATTACTTGCAAAGCGCTTGACAAAAATGCAACAAAGATGTATAAATAATTGAAGATGCAGCAATTCAGTGTTAATGGCATATGTTTATGGATGAATGAATAAGTTCCTATACACCCAGCTTTCAGTGAGAAAAAGGTCCTGATTATGTGCTGTGAAAATCCAGTGATGAGCTTTGAAGCTGTTGAGGAGACCTCTTTTTGTTCACACATACACTAACGGCATGGTTCCCTACATGTCGGTTTACTAAAGAAAGAGACATGCAAATTTTGGCAAAGATCAAGAGACTTATAAAGCAGCACTGTCTTCACAAAGATCAGTATAGATGAGAGATGCCAATCGGCCCATCTAGCTCACCCTGCCATAGAAACCGTCATCACAGTAACTAAACGCCTCTTGAATGATTCCAGAGATTTTGGGCAGGAATTTAACTCAGGAGTCGGGTTGGAGGCGGGACTACAACTTTCGGGGTTGTAGTCCCGCCTCCATCGAGATGCGGCCAATCCACGCGATTTTAACTTGATTGACGTTGTTGAGCCCGCCCAGCGGGCTCAGCAGGCCAATTAAGGCCCACCCAGCAACAGGTGACGTCACAGACTGAAATTTCATCTGTCAAGAGCTTTTGACAGATGAAATATCAGTGTTTTACAGCTGTTTGAAGCTGTCAAACACTGACAATCTTACTTCTAACTTGAGTCCTTCTCCACAGACTCAGTTAGAAATCTCTCCTGTACAGAAAGCTGCAGGCTGTCACTTTTGACAGTTCGCAGCCATTCTGCTTTCTGTGCCGGTGAGATGAGGGACTCCCGGAACCTAAAGGAAGGAAGGCTGAAAAGGTAAGAAAAGGTATGTAAAACTTATTTAATCACTTTAGACACACGAAACACACTTACCTTTGCACTCATGCACACATCACTCACCTGAACACCGACATCTCGACCCCTCCAAGTCCTTCAACCCGAAGGCCCGCCTCCTCTAACTTGGCGTGGTTTGGAGCCATCGGGAATCCCACACTTCTGCATCAAAAATAGGGATTAGGCTAAAAACTGCCTGTTAACTACCTGTTAACAGGCAGTTAATTGGCACTAATCCCTTCCCGCCTCGGGTAGGCGGGTCCCAGAGCGGGGCGGGTACCTGCCTCCTTTGAAACTGGCATGGAGGTGGGTTTGGGTGCGGGAAGGGGTCGAGACCCCTGATTTCGGGATTTTAACCCCCCGCACGCCTCCAATCCTGACGCTACGGCACAATGAAAATCCTGCCCTTTGCCTCCACTACCTTACTCAGAAGTAATCACTCTTTGTGTAACAAAGTACTTCCTGACATCAGCCTGAACTTACCTTTTAACAGTTTGTATCTCTGTTCCCTTGTCCTACAGTTTTGCTTAACTTGAAATTATGCTCTGGGATTAACCCTTTTTTTAAATTCCATTTAATATCTAAAACTGTCTAACAGATTTTCACCAACGCTCATAAGGGGCAGCACCAACAATAGAACACAATCGAATCCCCTGACCCTTAAGTATTTATCACAACCTGAAAAAAGTCATGAAGATTACATCTACCAACGAGTGTTGGATCTTCCCTAACTTTGAAAATGTCACTGCCATCTGGAGTGGAGGTCTGCCCTTGTATTTAATTACAGAAACGTAAAACTGCACTTTGCTTGAGGGAGCACAGAGTCAGCTGTATAACTTGGCACTGCTAGTAGCTGCAATATAATAGGACCATTAAAACATTGACACTGTCCTTAGTAACTTGGTATACTTGAGTGTTAGGATTAACATCTTTATTTTTTAATGTTGGTAAAAATTTGGCCAGCATTCTGTAAGGGTTAACAGCTGGAAAGAGATGGAAGATAAGAAAACCCATGGAGGCTGGAAATCTGAAATTAGAACAGAAAATGTTGGAAATAGAACACAGGGCATACAACATCTGAAAGACAGATAAATTAATGCTTCAGGTGGGAACCTTCATCGGAACTCAATGGAAACAAGTGCCTTGGTTCATGTTACGTTTGAAGTTCTGTGTGTTTTAACAATTTGCCTAATTCTTGGATTACAAGGACACATGGAGTTTTATTAGAGCAGCATAAAATAGCACACCAGCAAATACTTGCTGCACAACATGTTGTTCAAAATAAAGGTGCTTTGATTCTGTAATCCCTTTCCTGAGAAAGGTTGGATGTGAACACCTGCTCCTCTGCTAGTAGTTGGCCTGGTTTGGATATTGTGAAGAGAAAAGGAGAAAGGAAAAGCTCCTCTTCTGAAGAATTACCAAATTAATAACAGATGTACTCGAAGTGCAGCCCATGAGGTACTCAGTCATCAAAGCATAGTCGGCAAACTGATAAAAGCAGACGTCTGGATCAAATTAGTTACTGAGTACTGGAAATTGTAAATAAAGAGATTTTACTAGTAGAACTCTGAGACTCTTTCTTTCATGTATCATTAGCACCCTGAACCTTGTGGAGTTCCAAGAACCATGCACCATTTCCTAATCTAACAGAATATCACCACACGTGCTAAGCATCAGAACAGGGATATTGATTTGATAACTATGGTAGTTTCTTCCTGCGGAATCAAGCATTGTTTCCTAACTGACAGGTTTCTGTCACTCAGTACTGGGACAGTGATGAGAACGCCAATTCACCTTACGATTTTGTTGGAATTATTAGCTTCTGTTCAGCGCTCCACCCAACAATCTTTCATTGGAAGCAGTTAGTGTTGATTCATGTGAATGGAAATTAGATAGATTTCTTTCAGAAGATAATATTTTTGGGATACAGTATATGAGTAATTTGAGACAGGACATGTGGTAAGTGCAGCATGCTTGGCAGCAACAGGTGACTTTGGACCTATGATTTCCAAAGCTCTCCACCACTGGGGTTTTCCTCGCCTCATGTCTGGGTCTGTTGTAGACTCATTGGTAGGAATTGATGGCTATGATTATTCAATAACTCCATTATTGTTTTATCATGTGACTACCAGGATGGTAGAAGGTGAACTAGATGGATCTTGGTCTTTTTTCATTTAGCAATTCCTATGCTCCTATGTTCATTGATTGGAAAATCTCTGTAGAAACATATGCACGCTACTGTTCACCGCTACAGGTTATTGGTATCACCAGGTCATCTTGGAAGTAGACTTTCTGATAACCATCACAAAAACCATAAATTCAATGCTGAAATATATCCCCAAATGCAGTGAATATGCTTCCCATGTCACTGGTTGCTTCTGTGTATGGACAGTTTCAGCTCTGTAGTGGCCTGCTCTCCCTCCATTCTGCATCCAGCACATACCTGCTGAAGGACCTAGTCTGAACCGAGGGCTTTGGTGGAACAATGGGGCAGATTTTGCGGTGGGTATGATGGCGTACTCTGAGAGTACGCTGTCATGCCGCCTTTGAAATTGACTGCAAGTTCAGGATTTCCGCATGTGCTAAGATCCCTCGCCAGCTCTTCTGTTACCTCAGTGACATCCCCGCTGCAGCACCAGCGAGATCCTCCTCTTGCCACTGGCGGGCTCCCTCTTGGCTGCAGGAGCCCACTGCTGTGCATCACACATGAGCTCTGACCAAGGGAAGTGGGTTAGGATTGGGGCAATTTGGAGGGGCAGGCGGAAGTCCTGCTCCACTCTAACACCGCCCTGAAAAGGAGACACCCGACTGGTAACTCCAAACCTCTCTGACTGATGTGCAGATAACAGTCTGGGAGACTTCAGGTTTATTAACAAATTAAACAAATTAAATTAGCAGAAAAAAAGAGTAAACATAGTGGCTTAGAAATTGCAGTACACCGGAAGCCTGCCGGGCGAAAGTGCGGCGGCCACCATTTTTTCCCCGAAACGGGCCTTAACGGCCAGCGGTAACACCTCACATTTTTAGGCCAGTAAATTTAACTAAATTACAAATCTTTATTCAAACTTAAATAGTCCTTGCAAATCTGCACCCATTGTGGCATTTTCCCACTGTGCCTTAGGTGGAATTGAGACCTGGACCCTGGAATTTATGGACACAATTTTTTTTTTTTAAGCCGCCCCCTTTGTGAGGGGGCTAGGAAGGCTCCTACAGGTTTCGTCCGGGGTGTGCCCTGCTCCCACCCTTCCCGGCCCAGCACTCTTACTTTGGTCTTTCCAGCCTCACTGCTATGGCGGGAATCCCTGTTGCACCCCCAGTAATGTTGGAGTCAACCAATGGGAGTTTAATTAAGGCACCTCCCTACCCATCCCCCCCACCCCCCAAATTTAAAAAGTTGTTAAAGTGTGCAGGGAGTGCTGCTGAACGTTTGTAAGGCATTGGCTCTTAAAGGAAGGCCTCTGAGAACACCACTTGCTCCCTGTCCAGGGGGCTCTTGTTGTAGTCCCGCTTGGGCTGCAGCATGACATGGAGATGAAGCAGAGGCAGCAAAGCAGACAAGCTACTCGTAGAGGGAGAAGGGGAAGGAGGAGGAGGAGGTGGAAGAGGAAGAAGCAGGAGGAAGAAGCAGAAGAGGAGGAGGAGGATGAGGAGAAGGAGGAAGAGGAAGAAACAGAAAAGGAGGAAGTGGAATTGGAGAAGGAGAAAGCGGAAGGAAGGAGGCAACCCAGACAGCACCTTCCTGGCCATGATACCCAGGATCAAATCAGTGAGCACAACCCCAATTCCCTATTCAGCATTAGTCCCACACCTTCCCTTCCCTCTGTTACTGACCATCACAGCATCCTCTTGGCCATGTTGCTGAAATAAAAGTCACCACAAAACAAACTTTCCAATCCAACTTTATACATCTATCCATCCAATATTACATCAAGAAATCAACTCATCACCCTTGTGCATTCCCTTAGCGACTGTCTTGTGTGTGCCTTTGCCTATCGTAGTGCTCCTAGGTAGTGCTACCCCAATGGCTGCAGCATGTCTGGTGGAAGGCTGCTGATTTTCAGTGGCAGAGAGTGCAGATGGCCTTGCAGGATGACCTAGTAGGCCCAGCTTCGGACTGCACCACCTTGGCATGGGTGGTAGCAGTCTAGGCTGGCTGGCTGACAGGAAACATCAAGGGCACTGGCAGTGGTGGGAGTATGAATGCTGTCATCCTGAGAGAGGACAGAAGGGTCGTCCTTCACGCATCCAGTGCCACTCCCCCAGGGCAGCGCCTCAGCAATCCTAGTAATCTGCTGGACTGCTGTGAAAGCCTGCAAGCCGCTTTCAACACAGGTAAACCCAGCTGTGACGGCAGCAGTCTGTGCTGGAGTGGCAGCAAGCTGAGCCTGCATGATTTCAGTCTGAGCTTCCATTGCAGCACTCAGACGTTAGGTGGCTTCTGCTTGTGCTGCAATGAAAGTGAAGATGGTTGGGTCCACAAGTGCGTTAATGGGTCTGCCCAGCCCTTCCACGCTGGAAAGGATGGGCTCCAAGCTTTGCCCAAAGCATTGTGCAAGGCTGGAGCTGGACTCCTCCATGCTCCTTGACATTGCATTCAGGCTTTCTGGCAGGCTTATCAATGCACCAAGCATTTCATTGTGCATACCCATCAACGTTTTTCTGTAGGCCACCTCATTAAAGTCTTCATCTGTGTCGTGTGCCACTCGTCTGAGGTCATTAAACTTCTTTGGGCACTGGAGCCACATCCTGGGGACAACACTGCTGGCAGTGACCGCCTCGGCGATCTGGTCCCACAGTCTTCTTACAGTGTTTCTGGAGGGCTTCCTGGTCTCCTGTGGGTAAAGGACCTCTCTTCGAGTGTTCACCTCCTGCACAAAGGCCACAAGTGCTGAGTCTGAGACTCTGGGTGCCCTTTCCCTGGCCTGTTGAGTCATTTTGGCTGGTGCTGAAGCAGTTTTAAAATTTTTGATCACCAGAAGGCAGCTCACCTTTAAGAGGTGCAGACTGCCTTTAAGAGGTGCAGGCTAGCTTTAAGTGAAGCTAGCCTCACGTGAACATTGTAAGCTTCGGCCAACTGCTGAGCACACAGCCAGTCAGCAGAACATGCAGCGCTGGACTGTGTGCTGCTATCAATATAATTTGCAGGCAGCACAAATTTTACGTGCTGCCTGTACTCCTTTCAACGGGTGCTGGCCGATCGCGCATCGCAATTCCCGCACACGTCTTCGGGCCTAATCCAATTTCACACCCACTTTTTTGCTGCAAGTCCCACCCTGCATCCAACTCATTGGCTGACACAGTGCTGTCAATACTTACTCTGATTAAGGTGCAAAATGCAGTTAATCAAATTACTGTAGTTCTTTCAAGGAGGCTGATTGAATACCAGCCTGAAGGACAAGGCTGCATTGAACATCTGGTAAACTGAACTCTCCTTATTAGGACAGACAATCACAGAAAAAGGCTTTGGCTTTTTCACTCGGTAGCTATAGTCACAAACATGTCAAAGGTGTCTGGGCAACCGATCCAGGCCTTATGAGCAAACCATATAAACCAAGGTATAAAGAATTGAAGCAGCCACTACACGTGAGGTAGAGTATGTGTATTATATCTAAAGACAGGCTAGTAAGCAGTAATCAGATTAAAGTGGCTGCAATGCTGACACAGCTACAAGATCCCATAAAGAAATACATTATGTGACTTAAAACAAAGCTCTTCTTCTTAGGCAGTCCCTTCTTAGGCAGTCCCTCGGAACCGAGGATGACTGGCTTCCACATTAAAAATGAGTTCGCAAGTGACTGATGAGTCCAATGCGGAACCTACAGTCTCTGTCACAGGTGGGACAGACGGTGGTTGAAGGGGCGGGTGGGTGGGTTGCTTGGGTTGGCGTGCGCTCCTTGCGCTGCCTGCGCTTGGCTTCCGCTTGTTCCCGGTGAAGAGACTCGAGGTGTTCGGCACCTTCCCGGATGTTTCTCCTTCACTTTGTGCGGTCTTGGGCCAGGGATTCCCTGGTGTCGGTGGAGATGTTACACTTTTTCAAGGAGGCTTTGAGGGTGTCTTTGAAGCGTTTCCTCTGCCCACCATAGGCTCTCTTGCTGGGCCGGAGCTCCGAGTAGAGCGCTTGTTTTGGGAGTCTTGTAAACAAAGCAGACTGGTAATCTGTCACAGTCGCTTCAAGTCTGATTTTCACTGGGAGCAGCATGGTTGCTATGGAAATGTTTGTTGTTTAGTGTGGGATTTTCTGGACTGCATGGTAAAAAGGAGTTTATGACCTGGAAACTATACTGTTCAAGATTATCATATGAACACTTAACGTGTCTACATCAAATTCCTTAGTCCGCTGTTTTAAAATTATTTGAAATGAACCTATGAAGCATTCCTATAATAATGCCACACAGCATTTAATGCTCTGATATGTCCAAACATGGAGAGAATACTGCTGTAAAGATCATATTACATTGGTGCTATCCCATGGTCTGAATGATTCAGCCTGCAATATATATCCAGGTCTAACTTAATCATATGGTGCACTGTACACCGTGACACCATTGCTGTCAGAAATTGAAAACAATCCCAAATTTACATGAAAGTAAAAAAAATCTCCACATGTTGTAGAATAAAAACAACCTGGACTTTATTTTAATGACATTTATAAACATTTTCTCTCCAGGTTAATGTTATCACCTCAACAATCAATTTGTTACTGCCTTGAAACACACTGAGCACTGTGTGTTAGATGTGATGTTAGGTTGGTATCCAAGAGTTTTCAGTCCACTGGCACTGGAATAAATTTCTCAAACTTTTTTTTGCATGTAAGTTTTATCTGTTCTGGCTTGTTCCATAGACCAGTTGGGCCAAATGGCCTGTTCTGTGCTGTAAATTCTATGTAATTCTGTTTGATCCTGATAATCAATTCCATTAATTTACACAGAATTGAAGTGAGAATCACAGGTCTGTAATTGCCTGTTTTTGTTTTGTCACCCTTTTTGAATATGGGCATCACATTAGCCTCTTTCCAATCTATTGGTACCTTTCCAGTGCCCACTAATTACCTCATAATAATTGTCAGCACCTCACAAATCTCCTTGCTCGTTTTCCTCAACATTCTGGGATATATGCCATCTAAACCCAGAGATTTTATTTTAAGTGATTTCAGCTTGCCTAGGACTTCCATCTCATTTGTGTATTGTTCCTTGCTTGTTTCTGTTGTATTCCCTCTCTTCCCTATCTGATCATAGTGAAAGTGTCTGTAGCAACTGCCCTCCCTAACAATGTCACCTCAAAGTCCCCCAAGGATACGTTCTTGATCCCCTCTTCTTCCTCATTTACTTGTTGCCCCTTGGTGACATCCACCAGAGAAAGAAGATCAGCTTTCACATGTATGCTGATGACATCTAGCTCTACCTCTTTTGATCAGAGTACTTGTTTGACATCCAGTCTTAGATGAGGAACAATTTCCTCCAAGTAATCATTAAGACTGAAGCTGTTGTCTTCGACCTCATGCCACAATCTGTGTATCTCGCCATCAACTCCATCCTAACCCTATGCACCATGTCAGTCTGAACCAGACGGTTTGTGACCTTAAGATCCCGTGTGATCCTGAGCCAAGCATTCAACCCCAAATATGGCCTACTTCCACCTTTGCAAGATCACCTGCCTCTGCCCCTACTTCAGCCCATCTGATGCTGAAACCTTCATCCATATCCTTGTCGCCTCCAGTCTCGATTACTCCAATGCTCCCCTGGCTGGCATTCTATCCACCACCCTTCATATACCAGCTCATTCAAAACTCTGCTGCCTGCAACGTAAGCAAGAAAACAGTATTAGAAAAAATAATGGCATTAAAGACTGACAAATCCCCAGGACCTGATGGTTTACACCTCAGGGTTTTAAAGGAAGAAGGTGAGGAAATTGCAGATGCTTTAGCCATAATCTTCCAAAGCTCTCTTGATTCAGGAATTGTCCCTTTAGATTGGAAAATTGCAAATGTAACTCCATTATTTAAGAAAGGTGAGAGAGAAACCAGGAAAATTATCAACCTGTTAATATACCATCGGTTGAGGGGAAGTTATTAGAATCTATAATTAAGGACAGAGTGACTGAGCACTTAGAGAGAAATTTGAGCTGATTAGAGTCAAGATTGCTTTGTAAAGGGTAGGTCACGTCTAACAAACCTAATTGAATTTTTTGAGAAAGTAACTAAAGTAGTAGACATGGGAATGGCTATGGATGTAGTTTATATGGACTTCCAGAAGGCATTTGATAAGGTTCCACATAAGAGACTGTTAGCTAAAATTAAAGCTCATGGAATTGAAAGCAAATTATTGACCTGGTTAGGACATTGGTTAGACAATAGAAGACAGAGAGTGGGGATAAGGGGTATGTATTCGAATTGGAAAGAAGTGACTAGTGGTGTCCCACAAGGATCTGTATTGGGGCCTCAACTATTCACTATATTTATTAATGACTTAGATAACACAATAGAGAGCCATATATCTAAGTTTGCCAATGACACAAAGACTGGTGGCATCGTAAGTAGTGTAGCCAGGAACACAAAATTACAAAGAGACATTGATAGATTAAGTGAGTGGGTAAAACTGTGGCAGATGGATTTCAACACAGGTAAGTGTGAGGTCATCCATTTTGGACCAAAAAAGGATAGATCCGAGTATTATTTAAATGGTGAAAAGCTAGGAACAGTGGAGGTCAAAGAAATTTAGGGGCCTTGCACACAGAGCACTAAAATGTAGCAGTCAGGTACCAAAAATAATCATAAAAGCTAATGGAATGTTTGCCATTATAACTAGAGGGCTAGAATATAAAGGGGAGGAAGCCCTGGTTAGACCACATCTGGAGTACTGTGTACAGTTCTAGGCACTGTGCATTAGAAATTATATATTGGCCTTGGAAGGAGTGCAGTGCAGATTTACCAGAATGTTACCAGGGCTCCAAGGGTTACATTATGAGGAGAGATTACATAAACTAGGCTTGCATTTCCTGGAATATAGAAGGTTAAGGGGCGATTTGTTGAGGTTTATAGGATTTGAAAGGAATTGATAGGGTAGATAGCGAGGAACTTTTCCCACTGGTGGAGCAGTCTCGGACAAGGGGACATAACCTTAAATTCAGAGCCAGGCCATTCAGGACAGAAGTTAAGAAACATTTCTTCAGGCAAAGGGTGGTAGAAGTGTAGAACCCTCTCCCACAAAAAGCAGTGGATGCTAGCTCAATTAATAATTTTAAATCTGAGATTGATAGATTTTTGCTAGAGAAGGGTATAAAAGGGTCTGGAACCAAGGCAGGTGGATAGAGTTAACATACAGATCAGCCATGACCTCATTGAATGGCAGAACAGGCTCGAGAGGCTGAATGGCCGACTCCTGTTCCTATGTTCCTGTATCCTATCCTGCACAAAGTCCCACTCACTCATCACCCTTGTTCTCACTGACCTACATTGCCTCAAATTTAAAGTTCTCAGCCTTGTGTTTCAATCTCTCCATGTCCTCATCGCTCCTATCTCTGTAACCTTTTCCAGCTCTACAACCTCCCCCAACCTCTCTGTTCCTCTGACTGGTCTCTTGTGCATCCCCCCATCCTTCGCCACACCATTGACGGCCATACCTTCAGCTGCCTAGGCTCCATGCTCTGGAATTCCCTCTTTAAAACCCACTGCCTCTCCACTTCCCTCTCCTCCTTATGGCCCTCCTTAAACACTACCTTTTTGACCAAGCTTTTGGTCTCCTGATAATACCTCTTTCATTGCCTCTGTGTTAATTTTTTCTTTATGCCTTTATGAAGTATTTCGGGACGTTTTCCTACATGAAAGAACCTGCATAAGTGCAAGTTGTTGCTGTCCTGACAACAGTGACTGACAATGGCACCCAGGTGGCCTTGGTAATTACTGTAGTATAGGGGATGGGATCATACATTGTGGGTGTTCCAAAACACTGCAGGGACTGTACCTGAGTTCAAGAACTAGAGGAAAGGCATAGTAGCTCCCCATGACATACAGGGGCTTTGGTAGGTACGCTATTTGACTCCTATTAATCTGTTGCGATTCACATTCAAATAGCCTTCCTGGTTTACCCCAGCCTGCAGGTGGCACTGTGCTGCAGCAGTCTAGTCACGGAGTAAAAGCTGGAGAAAGTGAGAGTAATGTCAAGAATAAGATAGTAAAATAAATTGTTATATTATCCATAATAAGTATTCATTGTACACAACCTGACATCAGGCAGCAACTAGCCGAAGCAAGTATATTGCAGTGTAAGTGGCATTATTTCTATTTCCTTCTGAATAAACAATTCTGTCTTCTTGGGGATGATTTTAACTCGATTCGCCTGATGAAACCCGGGCAGGGTCGACAGATAAAATATCCCAAGGTACTTACCCGCCCTGGAGCTGCCACGATCGCGCTGTCCGCGATTCTAACTTGCTCTCCTGAGCAGGCAGCAAGGACACCAACCCCAAAGCTGCTGGAGTCCTTTTTAAACGGTTACATCATCGTGACCCGACTGCAATTTTAACTCAGGCCTGAGCAGGGGGCTTCCGCTGTGGCTTTCCCACTAGGCCAGCTCAGGACAGGAGAGGATCAGCCCCAGAAGAGTCCAGAAAAAAAAAGGTAAGTGTGGTTCTTTCCTTTGTGGGGGCCAGGAGGAGCAGGAGTATTCCCCCAGGCCCAACAAGGAAAGCTTAGGCCTCCCCTGCCCCGAACTTCCCCCCCACCTCCTTCCCAAATGCGAGACACCCGTAAGATGTCCCCAGAACATAATCCCACCAACTAACACCTCCAGGGTCTGCTGGCCTCCCACCTGGAATGGCCGGGAAGTGGGCCAGCGACACATTAATGAGGCCCAGGAGCTAAAATAATCCAGGCCTGATATCTGCAGCAGCGGATGAATTTCCAACTCGCCTCAACACCCCACCGGCCCAAAAGCAGCCGTAGTTAAAATTGGTTCCCTTGTGTTGCTCTCACCTACCTACTATTCATTCTATAAATCATTCCTGTGGATGTGTCACACTTTATAAATGTACAATTGTCATATATACATGCAATCAAGTGGTTTAAGTTTCATCAGCTGATCTTGGGGGGGTTGAAATTGCACTGTGGGACATTAGTAATAAAGGTGCTAAAGAAAGAAAGAACCTGCATTTATATAACACCTTCCACAACCTCTGTACGTCACAAAGTGCTTTACAGTCAATGCAATATTTTTTGAAGTATAGTCACAATTGCAATGTAGAAAACACAGCAGCCAATTTGTGCACAGCAAGGTATCATAAACAGTAATGAGATAATGGCCAGATAATCTGTTTTTTAGTCATGTTGCTTGAGGGATAAGTATTAGTCAGGGCTTTGAAATAGTGCCATGGGATCGTTTATGTTCAGCCAAGGGGACAGACAGGGCCTCAATTTAACGTCTCATTTGAAAGACGGCACCTCCAACAGTGCAGCACTGCACTGAAGCGTAACTTTGGATTATCTGCTAAAGTCTCCACAGTGGGACTTAAACCCACAACCTTCTGGTTCATTGGTGAAAGTGCTACCACAGAGCCAAGAATGACAACACATTTATAGACAGTTCCTCTGCCTATCGGTTGAACAAGAGCACTCACTCCTCCATTAAAATAGCATACAATGAATTTTACATGAACGTTTTAAAGTGCTTGTTACTGATATCGCTTAACGTGATCTCAACATAACGGTGTTTTAAAGACTTGCTTTGCTGGTTTAGATGTAGATAGTGGTGTGATCGCTATTCTGTTAGTAGGAGGCAAATCTATTGCAATCTGCTGACAAATTCCAAAAGCTAGGCGGTAAAAACGTGCTGACAATCTGTATGTGTGTGTTAATGTGGTGTTGACAAATGATAGAAGCTTGTGATAGGCTGGTGGACAGATTGGGCTGGATTTTACTTACCGAGACGAGTTGGGGTTGGGACTGCTGCCTTCCGGGTTCTAGTCCCGCCCCCAGCGACGTCCGACACACAGATGCTATTTTCCCCTGATTGGCCTTGTTAAGCCCGCCCTGCGGGCTTGCTGGCCAATTAAGGAAAAGCCGGTGTTAGATGACGTCAGTTGATGACACTTCATCTGCCGGTTTTCTTAAAGGCATGTGCACCACACTTGTTTGACAGATGATTTGACAGTGTTTGACAGCATTGAGGTGCTATCAAACCCAGCCCATTGTGTCTGTGGCAGATATTTGCCGACTTTTTTTGTTTCCCAGGCACCTGAAATTTGCAGAATTTGGTGACATTTCTGCACATGATCCAAAACATAATCTGCAAGTAAATCTATTAAACAGTGATTTTTTCTTTAGTTTATAAACTAGATTTATTAGGGTGGAAGTTTGCCTTGGACAGTAGCGGGAAACGGGTGATTGTGAATTGGTAGTCCGTTTTACACTCTGCACGATTTTCCTTTCCATTGACTGAGGGGGAGTTCAGAGTGGGAGGCATATATGCCGAATGTCATTTGATGCACCTTTAACCCTACCTGCCCGGCAGAAGCCGGGCGGGTGGGCAGTTAAATTCAGCCGGAAGACTTACCCGCTGACGCTTTGCTCATTCCAGCTGTCTTCTATTTTAACCTGCGGTTCTGAGCGGGCATCAAGGACAAGCATCTGAAACCGATGAGGTCCTTCTTTAAATTGGGGTCTGAGGATGCAAAACCAGGTGGGATTGGTGGGTTAGATATAAAGAGGCACTTAGCTGCAGCTCAGTGGCTCATGGGATCTTTCGCTTTGTCAGGTGATTTTCCAGCTTCCAGAGTGCTGCTGACCAAATTTATTGATGCCTCATCACCCTCGCAAAGTCTTCCGTGATTATCATGGGTGCTATTATTGCTAGTTTCTTCTGGATAGAGGAACATTTGGAAGAAGATGAGCAGCAGCTGGGCCTATCAGAAGACAGCAGGAGGTGGGGGGCGGCGCTGCTCGTGGGAGGCCAAATCCAGCACACAGGGTGTACAGGCCCAGAGTCACCGCCTTGGGTTTAGGTGAAGAGCAGTGCAGGAGGAGGCTGCCCTTCCCCAGGCAGGCTGCCTCAGACCTCTACAACCTTCTGTAACAGGCCCTGCTGCCTGCTGGATCCGGGGATTTGCTGCTCATCTGTCGTCCCGCAATCCTCTGCAACGTTCTCCCGGCAAAATTCCCAGCGGGGTTTGCAGCCTCACTTTAAATAGGCCTCTGGAGTCTTGCGCGCCAGGTGGGTAGGCTGCTCGATTCCCACCCCGATTGGGGGGAGAGGCAGCCCGAAAGTCATTTAGGACTGAGATGAGGAGAAATTTCTTCACTCAGAGGGTGGTGAACCTGTGGAATTCTCAACCACAGAAGGCTGTGGAGGCCAATCACTGAATATATTTAAGAACGAGATAGATAGATTTCTAGATGCAAAAGGCGTCAAGGGGTATGGGGAGAGAGCAGGAACTTAGTATTGAGATAGAGGATCAGCCATGATCATATTGAATGGCGGAGCAGGCTTGAAGGGCCGAATGGCCTACTCCTGCTCCAATTTTTCTATGTTTCTAAGTCAAATACTAATAAGACCTGGGCATGAAAATCGCCTGTGCATCATGCTGTCGACACGGTGGGGCTTCCCGCCCACCCGATTCGCACCCTGATTTAAAATTGTGGCTATGGTCTCCATTTCCTTTCCGGGTTTCAGGGACTTCCCAGAAGAGGTGGTGCTGGGCTTGCAATAGGCGCAGGCCCAGCATTGACATGTGGGTCCAGCGTTGACTTTGGGTGACCTGTGCAGCTCCACGCCAGAGGGTGAAAGGAAAATTGGCGATGGCAACTTCCATTGTGACCAGAATGATGGATGCGAAATAGGAGAGCGATTTATACACAGATGTGACTTATGGCTCGGGACGTAATGACCAAGTATAAAAGGAATTATCAGCAGTTAAAAAGCAGCCCTGCTGTCGAGGATGTGCTGTGTGTGTTGGAAGACGGGTTTCCTCGGACCTTTTCTGTCCATCCAGAGCCCAAAGGCTGCATTGGTGAGTAAGAGTCTGGCATCTGAAAAAAATTATTAAAATATTCCTTTGCACTAGTGCAGAACCTTTGAAGATCGGGCCCACTGTACCCGATGACATGCCAGGAAAGCAGTCACATCTCATCCATGTCTTGACAAATTGGTCTTATCGCAGTGACATGTCCAACTTTTGATTAGCCTGATCCCAGCTGGATTCCATTAATTTTCTAATCACTGTCCCAAAGTACAGATGACGTATCATGGCTCGCATTCACAGCAGGAACATTAAAGCGCTGACTGCGACCTTTGACATTTTATTGAGTCATCCAGACCTCTTTGTAATGCCAGCATGCTACATCTTAGAGTATAACAATGCTACTGTTAACTTGCTACACTGAAACAGCCCGTAGAATACTGTGTCACATTTGATCGTGGTGAGGCAAATCCGATAGGATTCTACCGAGCAAATATTAATCCTTATATGGTATAAAGCTCTTGTTTAGAAGACCAATATTATCAATCTTCCTGGAATTTCTGCTGCTGCAACAAGAGTGAAAGATTACAGACAGCAGGATCCCTCTCTCTTTACCTTTTCGCACTTGCCACTTCGCAAAGTGTCGAAAGCATAATGGATTCTTGTTTCTTGTGTCTGACATTTCTGGCATAATCTTGTGCGATTACAGTATGTCAGCACAGAAAGGCTGTGAAATGCCAGCCGAAGTAAGATAAATATGAAGGAGCTGTGTACAACTTAAACCATTGACTGCTGGTGCTGCAGGTTTCTGATGTGACAGGTTAGCTTTGATCAGAAAAAAACTATCTCCTTTGCCCTCTTGCGCTCGCTGTGTTGGCGAATGCACCACCTGCTGTGTAATTCAGTCGTACAAACCAGGAGGGTCCCCAGGTTTGGATCCCCAGTCCGTGCTGAATTCTCTGATCCCAGCGGGATAGGGTTGCCAATGTAATGTCCGTGTGTAATTGAGACACGGACTGCAGAAGTTGGTTATAACAGGTGTTTACTGAATGGAGACAGAACTGGAACTACTATACAAAGTTACTGCACAGGCTTATATACAGGGGTGGTCACTACCGGTACTGCAGTATACAGGGGCTGCAGAATATAGTTCCCTCTTCAAGGTACATACACTACAATTCCTCCCCTTTTAGCTAAACAGTACATAACATTCGATTAATAATTAAATAACACATTTACAATTACAGTTGCTATATACATTAGCTGAAGTTAATCAATTATAAATTCAATCTTTGAGGAGGCTTCCTGATTCTGTCCGGATAACGCCTCTTTGGGGTATCAGGTTCTTCTGGCAAAGTTGATTCGGGATCAACGTCATTGTTTGGTTCGTCTGCTTCCAATATCACCGATTCTGAGGTAGATGCAATTGGTACTTCGGTTTCATCACCAGGTGTATAGGATCGTGGTGTAGATTTGACGTTTTCCAGTGACTCTAGAATCTGGTCAGCATGGCGTCTTACAATGCTCTCTCCAACGTCCACGGTATACATTAGAGGTCCTTGCCGTGTGCAGATCGTTCCTGGCTGCCATTTCTCTGTGCGGTAGTCCCTGGCCAAAACTGGTTGACCTATCTTGAAACTCCTAGTTGGCCTTTCATTCATATTCTGAAACTGCTTGTTCTCCACATCTCTTCTGATGTTTGGCTTAACCAAATCCAAGCGGCATCTTAGTCTTCGACTGAAGAACATCATGGCTGGAGTTTGGTTGGTAACCGCATGTGTCGCAAACAAGAAGTTATCCACCTTGTGTTGTAGGGGTATGTCTTCATTACACATTGCCTTGATAGCCTTCTTGAAAGTTTGAACGAACCTCTCAGCCAATCCATTGGTGGCTGGATGATATGGGGCGGATGTGTAATGCTTAACACCATTGTTCTTTAAGAACCTCCGGAACTCTTCAGACACAAACTGTCGTCCATTGTCGGAGCAAATCTGTTCAGGCAGCCCATTTCTGGCGAATATGGTTAGTAAGACTGTGATAGTTTTTTCTGTGGTGGTTGAGAACATTTTTATTACCTCTGGCCACTTTGAATGTGCATCCACCACAATTAAAAACATCGAGTCCATAAATGGACCAGCAAAATCAATGTGTACCCTTTGCCATGAAGATGAGGGCCACTCCCATGGATGTAGAGGGGCTTGTGGTGGGGCGTTTTGGACCTTCTGGCATCCTGTACAGCTCTTGGTCATCTCTTCGATTTCTCTATCGATTCCCGGCCACCACACAAACGCTCTGGCTAAGTTCTTCATTTTTACCCCTCCCAGATGACCCTCATGAAGCTCATTGAGCACTCTATCTTTCAATTTGGGTGGAATTACTACTCTGGATCCACACATCAAGGTTCCTCTGCACACTGACAGCTGTTCTCTTCTCGGCGAGAATGCTGGTAACAGTGGTTCGCCATGTGCTGGCCATCCCTTCACCGTTAAATCATAGACCCTGGAGAGTGTCGGGTCATTCCGTGTTTCCTTTTCTACGTTTGCATTCGTCACAGGTAGACATTCGACTATGGTCGAGTGGAATATCTCCACAGGATCCACTGCAGGTGCTTCTTCCACCGTCGGCAACGGTAGGCGCGACAATCCATCAGCATTCCCATGCTGTTTAGTTCCTTTGTACTCGATGTCATATTGGTGTGCCCCTAGGAAAAGGGACCACCTCTGTAGCCGTTGTGCTGTCATTATCGGGACGCCCTTCTTAGGGTTGAAAATGGAGACAAGAGGTTGATGATCAGTTAGTAGAGTAAATTTCTGTCCGTGCAGTTAGTGATTGAACTTCTTCACCCCCCACACCAGGCTGAGGGCCTCTCTGTCAATCTGGGCGTAGTTATGCTCGGCTGCAGTTAACGAGCATGACGCAAAAGCTATTGGCCTCTCTGAACCATCAAGGGATTTATGTGACAGTACCGCTCCAACGCCGTAGGGAGACGCATCACACGCCAGTCTTATCGGTAGTGATGGTTGGAGTGAGCCAATACTTCTCTTGAAGTGATCAGGACTTTACACTTCTGAAAGGCCCGCTTACATTCATCGCTCCATTTCCATGCTACTCCAGTTTGCAGCAGGGTGTTCAGTGGGTGCAGAATTGTGGACAAATTCGGCAAAAACTTACGGTAGTAATTCACCAATCCGAGGAATGACCTCAGTTGCGACACATTTTCAGGCGCTGGAGCCTTAACTACCGCTTCAATTTTGTCAGGGGACTTATGTAACCCCTCTTCATCAATCACGTGGCCACAATACGATATTTGTTTCTTAAAAAACTCGCACTTGGGGCGATTGGCTCGTAGCCCATGTTCTCTTAGTCTAGTGAGCACCTGCTCTAGGTTGGCAAGGTGTTCACTGTCATTTTCACCTGTCACTAGGATGTCGTCCAAGTAACACTGAGTCCCGGGATCCCTTGCAGGACTTGTTCCATCGCTCTTTGCCATATAGCCAGAGCTGATGCTACTCCGAATACCAGTCGATTATACTGGTAAAGACCTTTGTGAGTGTTTATCGTGAGATATTTCCTAGAGGATTCTTCAACCTCCATCTGCAAATATGCTTGCGCTAGGTCAATTTTTGTAAAACGTTTCCCTCCAGATAGTGAGGCGAAAATATCTTCTATCCTCGGAAGAGGATACTGTACTGTGTGAAGGACTGGGTTCACAGTCACCTTGAAGTCCCCACAGATGCGAACCTTCCTTGGCTCCTCAGACTTATTGTTTAACGTTTTCTTCATGACAGGAACGATGGGTGTCGCCCACTCGCTCCAGTCTACCTTAGATAACACGCCTGCATTCTCCAGATTCTCCAGCTCTGCCTCGACGGCTGGGCGAATTGCATACGGTACCGGTCTTGCTTTGAAAAACTTGGGAATTGCATTCTCTTCTATTTTTATTGAGGCGGTTACGCCTTTAAGAGTTCCCAGTCCTTGTTGAAATACCTCTTTAGCGTTAGCTAAGATTTTTGACAATCGTCCAGGTCTGACGTCGTTATCCTTTTTACCAGCCACAGTCAGTGCCTGAATGGAGTGCCAGTCTAAACTTATCTTTCTGATCCATTCACGTCCCAATAACGGTGGTCCACCATCTTGCAGTATGTCCAGATACAATTTCTGTATTTCCTTGCCGTTGTATTCGACAGGCGCCCTTATTTTCCCTCTGGGGTATACTTTCTGCCCCGTATATGTCTTCAAGACAATGGATGTGTCTTTCAAGGGTATGTGTGAGAATAGCCGCTCGTAGTCTCTTCGATTCATGACGGTCAGGGCTGATCCTGTATCCAATTCCATTTTGACTTGGGACCCTGCTATCGTGAGGGTGACCTAAATGGTTCGGTGATCCTCTTTTGCAATTACGTTGTGTAGTTTGAGACAGCTTAGTCTCTTGTTCCCGGATTCACTATCGCTCTTCTGGTCTTCGGAACTACTGTCCGTCATCTTTTGTACTTTCCTGTACTGTTCCTTAGTAGTCTTTTTGTTGTCGTTAGTCTTCTTCCCGGACCTGCAAACTCGTGCAATGTGTCCCATCTTTCCGCATTGCCTACATGTTTTGTCCTTGGACCAGCAGTCCTTCTGGTCATGGGTTGTTCTGCCACAGTGATAACATTTTTCAAATCCCCGTGTCATTTCATGGGTGCCGTATTCCTGTGGCTTTTGCTGTATTTCCGCAGCTCCCCTTGCTGCTGCTTCGTACGATATTGCCACACTGAAAGCCTTATCTAGCGTCAGCTCTTTCTCTGAGAGTAACCTCTTCTGGGTTCCTTCACTCAGGAGTCCACAGACAAATTTGTCCCGTAGGGTATCTGCCAGTCCTGCTCCGAACTGGTAACTCAGTAAGGTAATCAGCATTGCTCTCATCTTTATGCTGATTTCTCTTGTGGAATTTAAATCTTTCTGCTATCAGCAGCGGTGTCGGATTTAGGTGTTCCTGTAGGATATCAACAATTTCGTTAAAACTCTTCGCCATCGGTTTGACTGGAGTGATCTGGTTCCACAATAGGCCGTACGTTCTTGCGCCCATTAAGTTTAGTAGTACCGATGCCTTTTTCTCATCGGCTACTTCATTTGCCTTGCAATATACTTCGACTCTTTCCACATACGTGGTCCAGTCTTCTATTGCATTATCGAAGGCAGTGATATTGCCAGTCTTCGGCATCTTGGAGATCTAAGATGGCGCCTCCCACGCTTTGCCTTCTTCCCCGATTGAACAAAATGGTGCCTCCCGCGCTTTCTGCCTTTTCCGCTGCTGCCAGCACTGTTGCTGGCGTTTTTATGCCTTGATGGCGACGCCCTATGGTCTTCGCGCGCTTACCCCCGCGCTGCTGCCAACGCCGCTCTCCGCGGTCCCCGTGGCAAACTGCAGCTCCTCGCGGCTTTCTGCGCTTCTAATTTTCTTTTATTTTAATTACTGTTCCCGTCGTCAGAGCAGACCCTATGGGACACTTCCCTCCCTCTTCTCGGGTCTGTACGCTGCCCGGCTTTGTAGCACCGGCCGCGCCCTGTGTGCTCCACCCTCTCTCTCTCTCTCCTCTTCCCGACAACGATGCTCGGCCCCGTTGAAAAGCCACCCAATCGAGCTCTAACCCACCGCAGCCCAGGAAGGATCAGTGTACTACCTGCCACCAGCCCGATTAGCTGGAACACCATAGACTGGATAACCAAGCCCAGCTGTCGACAGCCTCTCCTGCAAATCTTCGAATTCGATGAATCAGAGGGCGGTTGCCCACGGTCGACGCCCGTTTCTTCTGTTTGTTTTTTTTTCTTTTTGGATTTCTTCCTTCTGGCTTCGACCTCTAATAACTTCGCTTCAGGGATGGATCCCCGTGAGGTGGTGCAGAACTGTAGGTAAGTTCGGATCTGTTCGTCGCCAATGTAATGTCTGTGTGTAATTGAGACACGGACTGCAGAAGTTGGTTATAACAGGTGTTCACTGAATGGAGACAAAACTGGAACTACTATACAAAGTTACTTCACAGGCTTATATACAGGGGTGGTCACTACCGGTACTGCAGTATACAGGGGCTGCAGAATATAGTTCCCTCTTCAAGGTACATACACTACAGCCAACCCTCCCATTATTGCCCTGGAGTCTCCAGGAATTGAAGATTGATCGCCAGAACACTGCATCGAGCAATCCCGGAGAAAAATCATCGGGACATTAAAATAAATCATGTGTGTTGTATCCGTGTGTTAATAGAGACACTGAAGACAGGAGTTGGTTTCACAGGTGTTCACTGAACAAAGTCTGGAGGGGAACTAACTGATACAACACAATATACAGGCTTATATAGCCCGAGTGGCCATTACCGGCATTACAGTACACAGGGGGCTCTTAAAGGCACATACACTACAATGTGCTTCTTAAATTTTCTTTGAACACTTGTGATTATTCGTTCTAAAAAAAATAAATAATTGGCGATTGGAGAAAGGGCTGTTTGACTGAAGTTGCGAATCTTCTAGTCGGGTAATGAAGAGTCCGTTCGCTTCTCAATCGGCTTGGGAAGGTGGTGTGCCACGAGGAGGGACGGGTTGATAGACCAATGGTGGTGGGGGGCAGAGGGAGATGGCAGATCATGTGCTAAAATCTCCAGGAATATGTCCAACCAAAGTTGCCAACCCTAAGCCGGGCTGACAGGAGGACAGGAAAGGGACTAATTAGCCAAAGATTTTTTATCGCGCATGGTCACCATTTGGCTGGAAAGTAAAGGTGTGTGGTTTCTATGTGGGCGCAGGGTTGGGCATCGGCTCTGATCTTCCCCATAGGTAAACAGCCAGTGACAATCATATGCAGAATGTTAATATGGAGGCGGGTCGGGAGTGGAGGGCGGGGGGGTGGTTTTGCGGGCTAGAAAGTGGTCGTGCAACCTGGAGGAGCGGGTGTCCTGCAGGCCCTGCCGAATTTAATGGCAGATGGAGAGGCTGGCTGGCTGCGGGCAGGTAGGCCTGTGGCACTAGGCTGCAGAGAGGAGAGAGGGAGGGATCAAGTGTGGACTGGGGGGTGGTCGGGGGCCGGAGGAGCATCTGGGATGGGGAAGGATTGGGGCCGGAACATCGGGGAGGGAGGGGAGGGGGAAGGATTGGAGCTGGAACATCGGGTGGTGGGGGGGGAGGGGTGGCGGTGAGAAGGATCACAGCCAGAGGATCAGGGTTTGAGGCGGGAGTCCGGTAAGGCGATCAGAGGCCTGGTGGGGGGATCGGAAGAGTCTGGGACATGCCCGACCATGAGTTGTGGGTGAGGCAGGGACGCTGGATCCTGTAAGTGTAAAGGCACTTACCTCCTGGACCCAGCAGTCCTCGCCTTACTTTAGCTGACAGGTTCCCCGAGGCCGACGAAGCCGGACCAGCCAGAGTTAAATTTGTAATGGTGGATCACCATGAGGCATGCCAGCCTCATTATAATATTTAAATGAGTGATTCACAATGCCATTTGGGTGAAATACTAGAGGGAATCAGCATCTTTTGGAATAAGGAAAAAAAAATCGGACGGAAGAATCACTTCCCAGAACAAATCCCATCTATTAGCGCCTATTATACACTTTGCTAGGTGGGGCCTAAAATCGCAGCCCCTCCGGCACAATCCTTCCATAGCTCCAATGGCCGCAAGTTAGGCCAGAACCCAGCATATTCAGGACCCAGCCTTTCCTGGCAGTTTCCGTGTGGTCTTGTAATCTCTGTCAGACCCGAAACAAAGCTCGTGATGTGGGGATGGGGGGATGCGGGGAGGAGCGTGGGAGTCTCCTAGGCTTGGAAATCCTGCGTCCCCAGCCTGGTGGTGCATTAGTGGGCTGGTATGACGAGTGGAACCCAGCATACCAGCCTACCAATCAGCTGCAGTAAGACCAATCTGTGTGTCCAGTCCTGGACTGTAGACGGAACCCCAAGGGGATAATAGGAATTTTGCAGGTACATTTCAGCCCGTCTACAAAGGAGGCACTCATGTCTTCTTTCTGGGAGTGCCTGAGCACTGCCCCCTGGGCCCAGCACCACTTGCCGCATTTTGCGGGTTCCTGGGACAGACAGGTTCCCAAGATGTGCCTGACTTATTTAAATTAAGTAACTTCCCCCCCTGACCCTCCCGCACATTAGTGGGTTCTGCACTGGAGGTCACGGGTGGCTGCATCCTGGCACTTACATCGGAATGTCGGGTCTCTGGATTTTGGAGCCGAATGATTTTAACCGTGTCTTTAAATATGTTGATATTTGAGCACAACTGATCCAGCATGTGTCCTTTCTCTTTCTCTTTTTCTCTGTTTTTCCTGTTGATATTTGATTCTGAGTGAATCATGAATGCTTCTGATGATTCAATCATACCTTGGTCTTGAAAGCCCTAGAAAGTCCACAAAATATCAAGCGAATGTTAATGATACATATCCGTCCGGTATAGTTGGAACACATGCTCATCCTATATGGTCAGTATATGTATGCTGTTGTTAAGTGCATTTTATGCTTGCATTTAAGAGCGGGATCAACTTAATGGAGAAGCTGGTGTTTGAGAGTGCAATAGTCTGTGTTCATGGAGAATCTGGTATTTGGGAGTGAGATAGTCTGTGTTAATGGAGAATCTGGTGTTTGGGAGTGAGATAAGTCTGTGTTAATGGAGAATCTGGTGTTTGGGAGTGAGATAGTCTGTGTTCATGGAGAATCTGGTATTTGGGAGTAAGATAAGTCTGTGTTCATGGAGAATCTGGTATTTGGGAGTGAGATAGTCTGTGTTCATGGAGAATCTGGTATTTGGGAGTGAGATAGTCTGTGTTAATGGAGAATCTGGTATTTGGGAGTAAGATAAGTCTGTGTTCATGGAGAATCTGGTATTTGGGAGTGAGATAGTCTGTGTTCATGGAGAATCTGGTATTTGGGAGTGAGATAGTCTGTGTTCATGGAGAATCTGGTATTTGGGAGTGAGATAGTCTGTGTTAATGGAGAATCTGGTATTTGGGAGTAAGATAAGTCTGTGTTAATGGAGAATCTGGTATTTGGAAGTGAGATAGTCTGTGTTAATGGAGAATCTGGTACTTGGGAGTAAGATAAGTCTGTGTTCATGGAGAATCTGGTATTTGGGAGTGAGATAGTCTGTGTTCATGGAGAATCTGGTATTTGGGAGTGAGATAGTCTGTGTTCATGGAGAATCTGGTATTTGGGAGTGAGATAGTCTGTGTTCATGGAGAATCTGGTATTTGGGAGTAAGATAAGTCTGTGTTCATGGAGAATCTGGTATTTGGGAGTGAGATAGTCTGTGTTCATGGAGAATCTGGTATTTGGGAGTAAGATAAGCCTGTGTTCATGGAGAATCTGGTATTTGGGAGTGAGATAGTCTGTGTTAATGGAAAATCTGGTATTTGGGAGTGAGATAGTCTGTGTTCATGGAGAATCTGGTATTTGGGAGTGGGATAGTCTGTGTTAATGGAGAATCTGGTGTTTGGGAGTGAGATAAGTCTGTGTTAATGGAGAATCTGGTGTTTGGGAGTGAGATAGTCTGTGTTCATGGAGAATCTGGTATTTGGGAGTAAGATAAGTCTGTGTTAATGGAGAATCTGGTATTTGGGAGTGAGATAGTCTGTGTTCATGGAGAATCTGGTGTTTGGGAGTGAGATAGTCTGTGTTCATGGAGAATCTGGTATTTGGGAGTAAGATAAGTCTGTGTTCATGGAGAATCTGGTATTTGGGAGTGAGATAGTCTGTGTTAATGGAGAATCTGGTATTTGGGAGTGAGATAGTCTGTGTTCATGGAGAATCTGGTATTTGGGAGTGAGATAGTCTGTGTTAATGGAGAATCTGGTATTTGGGAGTAAGATAAGTCTGTGTTCATGGAGAATCTGGTATTTGGGAGTGAGATAGTCTGTGTTAATGGAGAATCTGGTATTTGGGAGTGAGATAGTCTGTGTTCATGGAGAATCTGGTATTTGGGAGTGAGTTAGTCTGTGTTCATGGAGAATCTGGTATTTGGGAGTGAGATAGTCTATGTTAATGGAGAATCTGGTATTTGGGAGTGAGACAGGCTGTGTTAATGGAGAATCTGGTATTCGGGAGTGAGACGCGCTAGGTTAATGGAGAATCTGGTATTAACAACATTTCCCTTTATTAAGTAGGATCTGCTTTGCATGCGGTTCTTTCACTGAGAGATATGTTATTGATGGGAGGCAGCGGTTAAAAAGCAGCACATCACAAAATACAATAACTGCTCCTATCAATGTAATGATCATTGCCACAACATTAGAGAGGAAAAGAAATACTGGAAATCTAAATTAATGTGGCAAAACCACCAATGATCTTCTGTACAAATGCATAACTGTCTTTAACCCAGTGCTACAGCATCTGTGTTTGTTGGCTGAGTGTAAATAAGCTTTCTGCAAAAGCCCTGAAACAACGTGATGACGTCATCATGTTGCTCACGTGATGCCCCTAACTGCGGGAAACGTGATGACGTCATGACGTCAGAGAGTGGGAGGTTCTAAGCCCAGACCTCGTGTAACAAGCTGCTGAAAAGACCTGTTTGCTGTTGCTCCTGCATGTTTTTGTTTTGTTCACTTGTTTGATTAAATTCAGTTGAATTATTGAACTGACTCGACTTCAGTGCTTCAGTTAGGGATAGATCGATTCCTACATTGGTGACCCCGAAGCTTCGCGGACGATTTTCGCGGAGGAAAGTTCGAGAACAAGATGGATGTGAACGCAGCGAGTTTGAAGCTCCCTCAATTTTGGGAACGACAGGCAGCCTCCTGGTTCGTGCAAGCGGAGGCTCAGTTCCAACTTCGGAACATCGTGCTGAATCAGACCCGTTACCTTTACGTGGTCTCCACACTGGACAGCTCGACGGCTTCCCGAATCATCAGCCTGCTGGAGAACCCGCCCGTGGATGACAAGTACGAAACGCTTAAGGCGCGCCTTATGCAAATATTCGGTCTCACGAAAGCGGAGCGCGCACGACGTTTGCTCGCGCTCCCCGGGTTAGGCGATGCTAAGCCTTCCGAGTTAATGAGCCAAATGCTCACACTCCTCGGGTCTGAGCCACAGTGTTTTCTGTTTCAGGAACTGTTCCTGAGCCAGCTCTCCGAGCAGGTACAAGCAGCCCTCGCCAGGTCGGAGGCTACCGACGGCGTAGCGCTCGCGGCCGAAGCCGACACCATTCACGCGGTGATGCAACAGTACTGTGCCACTTCGAAGCATCCCGCCTCGAGGAACCCCGCCTCGGCGCCTCCACAGACCGGCCTCTGTTACTACCACGCCTGGTTCGGTCCGAAAGCCAGATACTGCCAACCCCCATGTAGTTTCATGCCACCGGCACCGAGAAAGCAGCAAAACCGTGCGCGAGAACGGAAGAACGACACCGAGGTCGGGTTCGCGTCCACAATGACGGTTGGTGATTCCGGGAATATCGGAGTCGCTCCGACAGGATTGTCCGACCTCCTCTGTGAGTGACCTTTGCGATTAAAGACACTTCTAGGGGGGCGCATGTGGCAAAACCACCAATGATCTTCTGTACAAATGCATAACTGTCTTTAACCCAATGCTACAGCATCTGTGTTTGTTGGCTGAGTGTAAATAAGCTTTCTGCAAAAGCCCTGAAACAACGTGATGACGTCATCACATTGGTCACGTGATGCCCCGAACGGCGGGAAATGTGATGACGTCATGACGTCAGAGAGTGGGAGGTTCTAAGCCCAGACCTCGTGTAACAAGCTGCTGAAAAGACCTGTTTGCTGTTGCTCCTGCATGTTTTTGTTTTGTTCACTTGTTTGATTAAATTCAGTTGAATTATTGAACTGACTCGACTTCAGTGCTTCAGTTAGGGATAGATCGATTCCTACATTAACACAGAAAATGCTGGAAGTGCAAAGCATTTGTCAGCATCTGAAAGAAAAAGATAGGCTAACATTTTGTGTGGGACCCTTCATCGAACTCATCTGCGATGCTAACCTGTGTTTCTCTGTCAGATGCTGACTGAATTTCTGTGAATCTTCAGCAGTTTCTGTTTTTGCCACAACAGTATCACTTTCAGTCACTTTCAGCCTGGACTATGAGCAACCTTTTCACAAGATAAAATTTCTCATAAGCACTCAGAGATAAACATCTTTTGGCACCTTTTGGGTGAAGTGCTAATAAGACCAGCCTGTTTGAAAGCCTGAATTTAACACACAATTTTGGTCCTAATTGCTGATGACCATAATTTGAACTTGCCTGGAGGTGCTGAACCAGAAACCTGAAGGTTTAGCACTCAAGAGCTGATGAGATGTATTTTCGTGGAGCAGTATATGTGGGCTCCTTGCACCCACTTCCACTGAAGGTGCGGAGTGCTCTGGCTGACACACAGCAGCACATTGCAAGATGGCTCCGGGACCGAGGGAGGTGGCGCACAGGTTCTTGGATGCGGCACTGGAGATCCTGGTGGAGGAGGGATGTCCTTTATCCAGCAGGAGGAAGGATGCCACCTCGCCCTCCTGTCGCTCGCTCCTGCTGCAGATGGTGCTGCTCTGTCTGGCCACATGTCCTTCTCCCATTCCTCGTCCAAACCCAGGGGCACCCCGAGCAAGATGCCAATGACCAAGCACTCCCTTTCTCCAGGTGACTCCTATAAGGTCTCCAATAATGTGGAGTAGCACAACACTCACTCTTTTTAGGGGAAATCCTCAGAGAATTTCCAGAATGCTCGAGTGTTGGTGAAGTCTTGACAAAATGTCCCAGAAAGTCTCCCGATGTGTTTCAGAAGTCCTCTTCACAGATACAGCAGCGATGATCATGAAATGGTGAGTCTGTAGGAATGGAGGTTCCTATCAAAAAGACTGAGTTCGACTCAGGTAATTAAATTAATGAACTTTAATGAAATCAAACGAGTTTAAACTGGAAACTGCTAGAACACATCAATAACAGGTCTACTCTCCTTGAGGACTCCACGAGGACTGATCCTCCGATCAGGAGAGTGACGTCATGACGTCATGACGTTCTTCCCGCCATTGGGGCATCGCGTGACTAACGGCATGATGTCATCACGTTGAAACTGTGCTGTAAAAGTAACTAGGCATTGTACAGTCAAACAGTGTAATTAAAGGTACAGGCACATACAGTAACTACATTGCTGTTAAAGGAATTATGTACAACTGCTCTGAGTCTTTTGGTGGCTCTGCCACATGCACCCCCCCAGAATTGTCTTTAACAGAAAAGGTGAGGCGAGGAGGAGGCCTGATGAGCCTGTCTGATTGACTTCGATACCCTGGTAGAGGAAGTTGATGACTGGTGGACGAGTTGGCAGTCGGTGGCGACTGAGCAGGCGCGGCGAGCGCAGTCGGGTTGTCAGGCGGCTTTGGTTGATCAGGTGCGGTGGCAACGGGCGGTCAGCCACGTTTGGGTGGTTGAGCGACTACGACAGGGTGGTCCAGGTCCAGGTGAGCCGGCTTCAAGCGGTCCACCGAGATGTGATCCGGTTTCCCTCCGACGTTGACCAAAAAGGATTTGTATCCCGGTTCGATGACGCGGAAAGGACCAGTGTAAGGGGGCTTGAGCGGATCCCGGTGCGCGTCGTGTCGGATGAAGACGTACTCCGCATTCTTCAGTCCCGATGGCACGTAGGAGGTCTGCAAACTGTGATTGGACTTATGTATCGGGGCAAAGCATCTGGCCGCTTCTTGGTGGCGAACGAGTTGCCGGGAGGCAGACCATGGCTATGTGGGAGAAGGGAGGAAATCTCCTGGTACACGGAGCGGCTGGCCATAGACGAGTTCAGCCGAAGATGATTGTAGATCATCTTTGGGCTCCGTATGGAGACCCAACAGGACCCATGGGAGTCTGTCCGCCCATCCTGCGCCTTGAAGACTAGCCCGAAGAGAGGCTTTAAGCGACTTGTGGAATCGCTCACAAAGGCCGTTTGCCTGCGGATGATAGGCGGTGGTGCGATGAAGTTTGGTACCGAGCCCCTGAGCCACAGCGCTCCAAAGATCCAAGGAAAATTGTGGCCCGCGGTCAGAGGAGATGTCCGCCGGTACCCCGAAACGGGCGACCCAACAGGAGATGAAAGCTCTAGTGATGTCTGCCGACGTGGTGGAAACCAAAGGAAATGCCTCTGGCCACCGAGTGGTGCGGTCCACTATGGTGAGGAGATGAGTATAACCCTGAGAAGGCGGAAGCGGCCCCACGAGGTCTACATGCACGTGGTCGAAACGATGCTCCGGAACAGTGAACGCAGCCATTGGAGCCTTGACATGATGCTGGACTTTGGCCTTCTGGCATACGACGCAGGTATTAGCCCAGTTACGGACATCGATGTGCATACCCTTCCAGACGAACTTGGCTGACATAAGCCGTTGCGAAGCCTTCATCCCTGGGTGTGACAACCCGTGTATGGCATCAAAAACCCTACAGCGCCATGCGACTGGCAATATGGGACGAGGAACTCCCATGGAAACGTCGCAAAGGAGCGTGGCACCTGCGGCCTGGAAGACGATGTCGGTCACTTGGAAGCTAGAGGGAATGGTTCGATATGATTGGACCTCCGAATCCGAAACCTGATCTGCCGCCATGAGGGCGTAGTCAATTCCCAGGTGCACCGCGTGGACCGTTGCACGGGAGAGGCAATCTGCCACCAGGTTGTCCTTACCAGACACGTGTTGAATGTCCCTGGTAAATTCGGAAATGAACGTCAAGTAACGTTGTTGACGAGTGGACCACGGTTTGGTGGCCTTGACCATGGCGAACGTAAGGGGTTTGTGGTCGACAAAAGCCATGAAGGGGAGCCCCTCCAATAAAAACCGGAAATGGCGAATGGCGAGGAAAAGGGCCAGTAGTTCCCTATCGAAGGTGCTGTACTTTTTTTCATTTGTTCGCAATTGACGGCTGAAAAATGCCAGCGGTTGCCACGTGCCGTTGACCCACTGTTCTTGCACCGCACCAATGGCGTAGTCTGATGCATCGGTGGTAAGGGCGATAGTAGCACCTGGAAGTGGGTGCGCCAGCATGGTTGCATTGGCCAAAGCGTTCTTGGTGTCGCCGAATGCCTGGGTCATTTCAGCTGTCCAGCTGATTGGGTCTTTACCGGACTTGCCCTTGAGGGCCCCGAACAAGGGTTGCATGAGTTGAGCCGCCTTGGGGACGAAACGGTGGTAGAAGTTGACCATCCCCAGGAACTCCTGCAAGGCCTTGACTGTCGACGGCCGCGGGAAAGAAGTAACCGCCTCAACCTTTGTCGCCAAAGGGACGGCGCCGTCCGATGTTATGCGATGTCCCAGGAAGTCGATTTGTTGCAGGCCGAATTGGCACTTGGCCGGGTTGATGATTAAACCGTGTTGGCTGAGGCGCGTAAAGAGGGAACGCAAATGGGAGATGTGCTCCTCCTTGCTGGCACTGGCGATGAGTATGTCGTCAAGGTAGACGAAAAGGAAACGCAGGTCTCGAAGAACGGAGTCCATTAAACGTTGGAACGCCTGTGCTGCGTTCTTTAAGCCAAACGGCATCTGCAGGAACTCAAAGAGGCCAAAAGGGGTGATGACTGCGGTTTTCGGGACGTCTTGTGGGTGCACTGGAACCTGGTGATATCCACAGACGAGGTCGACTTTAGAGAAGGTAGTATTTCCCGCCAAGTGGGCCGAGAAGTCCTGGATATGCGGGATCGGATACCGATCCGGAGTCGTGGCATCGTTGAGGCGTTGGTAGTCACTGCATGGCCGCCAGCTGCCGCCTGGTTTCGGCACGATGTGGAGCGGCAAAGACCAGGGACTCTTCGATCGCCTAATGACGCCGAGCCTCTCCATTGTGGCGAACACCGCCTTCGCAGCTGCAAGCTTGCTGGGTTCGAGCCTTCTAGCCCGTGCATAAACCGGGGAGCCAGTAGTGGTGATGTGATATTCAACACCATGTTTCGTCGCCGAAGAGGAGAAGGTGGGCCTTGTCAACTCCGGAAACTCCCCGAGGAGCCGCGTGAAGTCATCTGGAGGAGGGAAAGCACAGGCAATGGAGCGCGCCACGGAGGTACCATGGAAGCACGGGATCGAGTGGAAGGTGGCCGTGTTGATCAGCCGGCGGTGTCGGACATCGACTAGTAGGCTGTTGGCACACGGAAAATCTGCCCCTAGGATAGGCTGTGAGACTGTAGCCATGACGAAATCTCAAAAGAAGTGCTGACCGCCGAAACAGACTTCCACCCTCTGCTTTTGGAATGTTCGAATAGCTGCGCCATTAGCCGCTACGAGGGAAAAACCGAGGTTCCCAGTCTGCGTGTCGAGCTTCGACGCAGGTAGAATGCTACACTGCGCCCCGTTGTCACAAAGGAAACGGCGGCCCGAGAGGGAATCGGTGATATAGAGGAGTTTCCCCGTAGAACCGACGGCCATCGCCACCGCGGAACGTCTGTTAGACTTGTCATCCATCGCCAGGGACGCCGCCTGCGCCTTCTTGGTTTTTTTGGCGAAAAACTGCAGGTGGAATGGCAGCATCGTGCTTTCGCGCCAAAACGGGTGTGGTAGGAGCACCAGCCCGCTGTAGGAGAAACCGGGACCGTGTCTGTGGGGGGTGGGCGCCTCATGGCCGCGCAGCACTGCTGGGTAACTGTGAAAATCTTATCGGCTTCGGCCGCAAGCTTGGCGCAGTCAGTAATGTCGGAGCTGGCCAGGGCAGCCTGAACCTGTTCAGGTAGTTGATAGAGGAAAAGCTCCCGGAAGATGAAACATTCCAGTTCAGCATCCAAGAGCGTGAGCATTTGGCTCATGAGCTCGGACGGTTTGGAGTCCCCGAGGCTGGGCAGCGTGATGAGCCGGTGAGCACGCTCCGACTTTGATAGCCCGAAAACCTGAAGCAACCGCGCCTTAATTGCATCATAGAGCCATAGAGTTATACAGCACAGAAAGTGGTCCTTCGACCCATCGCGTCCGCGCCGGCCGTCAAGCCCTGTCTAATCTAATCCCATTTTCCAGCATTTGGTCCGTAGCCTTGTATGCTATGGCATTTCAAGTGCTCATCCAAATGCTTCTTGAATGTTGAATTGGCAGTGAGTTCCAGATTCCAACCACCCTCTGGGTGAAAAAGTTTTTCCTCAAATCCCCTCTAAACCTCCTGCCCCTTACCTTGAATCTATGCCCCCTTGTTATTGACCCCTCTACTAAGGGGAAAAGTTCCTTTCTATCTACCCTATCTGTGCCCCTCATAATTTTGTACACCTCAATCAGGTCCCTCCTTTTCCTTCTGTGCTCCAAGGAAGACAACCCCAGCCTGTCCAGTCTTTCTTCATAGCTGAAGCGCTCCAGCCCAGGTAACATCCTGGTAGATCTCCTCTGCACCCTCTCCAAAGCAATCACATCCTTCCTATAATGTGGCGACCAGAACTGCACACAGTACTCCAGCTGTGGCCTTACCAGCGTTTTGTACAGCTCCATCATAACCTCCCTGCTCTTATATTCTATGCCTCGGCTAATGAAGGCAAGTATCCCATATGCCTTTTTAACCACCTTATCCACCTATTCTGCTGCCTTCAAGGATCTATGTACATGCACACCAAGGTCCCTCTGATCCTCTGTCTTTCCTAGGGTCTTACCATTCATTGTGTATTCCCTTGCCTTGTTAGTCCCTCCAAAATGCATCACCTCACACTTTTCAGGGTTAATTTCCATTTGCCACTGTTCTGCTCATCTGACCAACCCATCTATATCGTCCTGTAGCCTGAGGCTTCCCTCCTCGCTATTTACCACCCCACCAATTTTCGTGTCATCTGCGAACTTACTGATCATACCTTTTACATTCACATCCAAATCATTAATGTAGACCACAAACAGCAAGGGACCCAGCACCGATCCCTGCGGTACTCCACTGGACACAGGTTTCCAGTCACAAAAACAACCTTCCACCATCACCCTCTGCCTTCTGCCACTAAGCCAGTTTTGGATCCAATGTGCCAAGGCACCCTGGATCCCATGGGCTCTTACCTTCCTGACCAGTCTCCTACGCGGGACTTTATCAAAAGCCTTACTGAAATCCATGTAAACCACATCCACTGCACTACCCTCACCCACACACCTAGTCACCCCCTCAAAAAATTAAATCAAATTGGTCTGACATGATCTTCCCTTGACAAAGCCATGCTGGCTATCCCTAATTAATCCTTGCCTCTCCAAGTGGAAACTAATTCTGTCCCTCAGAATTTTTTCCAATAATTTCCCTGCCACTGATGTTAGGCTCACTGGCCTGTAATTCCCTGGTTTATCCCTACTACACTTCTTGAATAATGGTACTACGTTAGCTGTTCTCCAGTCATCTGGCACATCCCCTGTGGCCAGAGAGGTTCTGAAAATTTGTGTCAGAGCCGCTGCAATCTCCTCCATTGCCTCACATAGCAGCCTGGGATACATCTCGTCCGGGCCTGGGGATTTATCCACTTTTAAGCCTGCTAAAACCGTTAGTACCTCCTCCCTCTCGATGCTAATATGTTCAAGTATATCACAGTCCCCCTGCCCGATTTCTATGTCCACATCGTCCTTCTCCATATTGAACACAGATGCAAAAAAATCATTTAAAACCCCCCTACATCTTCTGGCTTTACACACAGCTTGCCACTTTGGTCCCTTATGGGCCCTACTCTTTCCCTAGTTACCTTCTTGCCCTTAATATACTTATAAAACACCTTAGGATTTTCCTTTATTTTGCTCGCCAGTGTTATTTCATGGCCCCTCCTCGCTCTCCTAATTTCTTTTTTAAGTATCCCCCTGCACTTTTGATACTCCTCTAGGGCTTCCTCTGTCTTTAGTCCTTTGTATCTGCCAAAAGCCCCCCTTTTTTTCCTAATCCATTCTCGTATATCCCTTGACATCCAAGGTTCCCTGGGCTTGTTAGTCCCCCCCTTGACCTTTACGGGAACATGTTGCCATTGTACTCTCTCAATTTCCTTTCTGAAAGACTCCCATTGCTCCGATGTGGATTTTCCTTCAAGTAGCTGATCCCAGTCCACATTGGCCAGATCCTGCCTTATCATATTAAAATCAGCCTTCCCCCAATTTAGAACCTTTATTTCCAGTCCATCCTTGTCCTTTTCCATGACTACCTTAAATCTCACCGAATTATGGTCACTGTCTCCAAAGTGCTCACCTATTAACACTTCTACCGCTTGCCCGGCCACATTCCCTAGAATTAGGTCCAGTACCGCTCCCTCTCTTGTAGGACTTTCTACATGCTGGCTCAAAAAGCTCTCCTGGATGCACTTTAAGAATTCTGCACCCTCTAAGCCTTTCACACTCTGACTATCCCAGTTAATATTGGGGAAGTTGAAATCCCCCACTATTATTACCCTATTATTTGCACACTTCTCTGAGATTTGCTTACATATTTGTTCCTCTATCTCCCCCTGACTGTTTGGGGGCCTTTGGTACACTCCCAGCAAAGTGCTTGCCCCCTTTTTGTTTTTAAGTTCAACCCATATGGCCTCATTAGAGGAACCTGTTAATATATCATCCCTCCTTACAGCAGTAATTGACTCCTTAATTAATATTGCGACACCCCCTCCTCTTTTACCCCCCCCCCCTCTGTCACGCCTGAAGATTCTATACCCCGGAATATTGAGCTGCCAGTCTTGCCCCTCCCTCAACCATGTCTCCGTGATAGCAACAATATCATACTCCCATGTGTTCATCAACAACTTCAGTTCATCCACCTTATTCGGAAGACTCCTTGCATTAAGCAGGAGGACTACCGATGAGGCTGATGATCCGTGATGCAGTTGCGCTGTCGAGAGTGACGTCATGACGTCATCACGTTCTTCCCACCATTGGGGCATCACGTGACTAACGGCATGACGTCATCACGTTGAAACCGTGCTGTAAAGGTAACTAGGCATTGTACAGTCAAACAGTGTAATTAAAGGTACAGGCACAGACAGTAACTACATTGCTGTTAAAGGAATTATGTACAACCGCTCTGAGTCCTTTGGTGGCTCCGCCACAAGTCTCCTTTTATGTGGTGAGTATATGAACATAAGAACATAAATAGGAGCAGGAGTAGGCCGTACGGCTCCTTGAGCCTGCTCCGCCATTCAATAAAAACATGGCTGATCTACATCACTCCAATTTCCCGCCCTATCCCCATATCCCTTGATTCCCTTAGAGCTCAAAAATCTATCGATCTCAGTCTTGAATATACTCATTGACTGAGCATCCATAGCCCTCTGGGGTAGAGAATTCCAAAGTTTCACAACCCTCTGAGTGAAGAAATTTCTCCTCATCTCAGTCCTAAATGGCCGACCCCTTATCCTGAGATATGACCCCTAGTTCTAGACTCCCCAGCCAGGGGACACAGCCTCTGAGTATCTACCCTGTCAAGTCCTCTCAGAATGTTACACGCATCCCTTTAAGTTGCACTTGAAATCGACAGCAACGCAGTGTTTACTCCTAAACAGCTGGTCGCTGTTGGGAGAGGGCGTTAGTTGAAGTGCTAGCCACCAAACTGCCATGCAGCCTCTTTAATGCATGTTAGCAGACATTTTAAGTGGCAATCAGCTGTTTAACAAGCCTCCGAGTGGCTGTTCCTAGGGCTGGATTTAACTCCTTTAACCAAGATGCTGTCTTGCGCTAAACCATGGTTGCAGCTTAAGACCCCATCTTGGCCACCTCTTTACCTCTTTAGCGCCTAAAGTATTCGGCGAAAATCGCCCCCAAACTGTTTTCGATGTCCTTATATGTCACACTGGCAACACACATTCCCATTAGGCCTATGCTGTGATCTTATTATCTTATTCAGATATGGCATTGATTTGCACCCTTGTATCCAGTTTAAATCATCAGTCTTGCTTAGTTGCTTAATTTGCAGCTACTGTATCCACATAAATCTCCGCAGTGTACAGATGATTTTGTCAGTTCTGCCATTTGTAACATTTTATATAATAGTTTTTTTTTGCCATCTTTCCTACATGGTTTCCCAAAAGACTTGTCAACTTTTGGGTCGATATAAATTTCACAATATCCACACAATCTTTCTTGTCTTCCTAATAGCTCTGATGGATTGTATTTCAGATTCCTCATTTAATTGTCTCTTAATCTCTTCCTGAATACTGCCTAAATATGTAGGTTTGGCAACCGTTCAAATTGACACTGTTGTATTTAACAGCAGACCTTGCTCTTGCTGCTGCCGTTCTCTTAGAATGATCAGATGCTTTGACAAATTATTCCGCCCTTTATTACTGATCTTCATATCTTCCTACAAGTCCTAAAATCAGTTACATGGCAATAGACTGAGTGTCATGGTGCTGTGCTGCCATGAATGCCTGTGTGCTTGAGTGAGTGGGTAAAGGAATGAGTAAGACGAGAAAGAATAACAATAGGTAAAGGCTAGTGATAGCCCGGAGTTTGGGAGAGACCTCTGGGGTCATTCTCCTCACCTCCCTCTGTGGCCACCAGTGCCAGGATTTGCAGACTTGTCTCTTCAAGTCTGCTCAAGGACCTGTAGTTGCAGGACCCGTGTTCCTTTGCTCCTTCTTGTTAGTTGCTGCCTTTCCTGAAGATAGAGAAGTGCTCCAATTTTAACCTAACCTGCTCGGTGGGAATGAGGTGGGTTTGGGTTGAATGGCCATTTTACACCCTGCCTGTTTAACACCCCGCCCAATTATACACCCCACCCAATTATACACCCCAACCAATTATACGCCTAGCCCAATTATACACCCCAACTGATTATACACCTCGCCCAATTATACACACGCCCGATTATACACCCGACCCAATTATACACCCCGCCCATTTATACACCCACCCAATTATACACCCCGCCCAATTATACACCCGCCCAATTATACACCCCGCCCAATTATACACCCGCCCAATTATACACCCCGCCCAATTATACACCCCATCCAATTATACACCCGCCCAATTATACACGCGCCCAATTATACACGCGCCCAATTATACACCCGCCCAATTATACACCCCGCCCAATTATACACCCGCCCAATTATACACCCACCCAATTATACACCCCGCCCAATTATACACCCCGCCCAATTATACACCCGCCCAATTATAAACCTGCCCAATTATACAGCCCGCTCAATTATACACCCTGACCCGATTATACACCACCCCCGGTGTAACACCCCGCTCGGTTTAACACCAGGCCCGGTTTAACACCCCGCATGGTTTAACACCACACCCAGTTTAACACCAGGCCCGGTTTAACACCACACCCGGTTTAACACCAAATCCGGTTTAACACTCCGCCCGGTTTAACACCCGTCCCGGTTTAACATCTCGCCCGGTTTAACACCTCGCCCGGTTTAACACCCATCACGGTTTATCGCTGCGCCCGGTTTAACACCTCGCTTCGGTTTAGCACCCGTCATGGTTTATCACCGTGCCCGGTTTAACACCTCGCCCGGTTTAACAACCGTCCTGGTTTATCACCGTGCCCGGTTTAACACCTCGCCCGGTTTAACACCACGCCCAGTTTAACACCTCGCCCGGTTTAACACCCGTCCCGGTTTATCACCGCGCCCGGTTTAACACCGCGCCCGGTTTAACACCGCGCCCGGTTTAACACCCCGCCCGGTTTAACACCAGGCCCGGTTTAACACCACGCCCGGTTTAACACCCCGCCTGGTTTAACACTCCACTCGGTTTAATACCCCACCCGGTTTAACACCCCGCCCGGTTTAACTCCATTTCCGGTTTAACACCCCGCCCGGTTTAACACCAATCCCGGTTCAACACCAATCCCGGTTTAACACCATGCCCGGTTTAACACCAGGCCCGGTTTAACACTCCACCCGGTTTAACACCACACCCGGTTTAACACTCCACCCGGTTTAACACTCCATCCGGTTTAACACACCACCCGGTTTAACACCACACCCGGGTTAACACCAGGCTCGGTTTAACACCATGCCCAGTTTAACACCCCGCCCGGTTTAACACCCTGCTCGGTTTAACACCCCGCTCGGTTTAACACCCTGCCCGGTTTAACACCCTGCCCGGTTTAACACGCCGCCTGGTTTAACACGCCGTCCGGTTTAACACCCCGCCCGGTTTAACACCTCGTCCGGTTTAACACTCCGCCCGGTTTAACACCACGCCCGGTTTAACTCCCCGCCCAGTTTAACACCACACCCGGTTTTACACTCCGCCCGGTTTTACACCCCGCCCGGTTTAACACCCCGCCCGGTTTAACACCCTGTCCGGTTTAACACCAAATCCAGTTTAACACCCCGTCCGGTTTAACACCTCGCCCGGTTTAACACCAAATCCGGTTTATCACCCCGTCCGGTTTAACACCACGCCCCGTTTAACACCCTGCCCGGTTTAACAAACCACTCGGTTTAACACCCCGCCCGGTTTAATTCCATTCCTGGTTTAACACCACGCCCGGTTTAACACCCTGCCCGGTTTAACACCAATCCCGGTTCAACACCACGCCAGGTTTAACACCCCACCCGGTTTAACACCACCCCCGGTTTAACACCAGGCCCGGTTTAACCCCACGCCCGGTTTAACACCAATCCCAGTTTAACACCAGGCCCGGTTTCACACCAATCCGGTTCAACACCACGCCTGGTTTAACACCAAATCCGGTTTAACACCACGCCCGGTTTAACACCTCGCCCGGTTTAACACCACGCCCGGTTTAACACCAAATCTGGTTTAACACCCCGCCCGGTTTAACACCCCGCCCGGTTTAACACCCCGCCCGGTTTAACACCAATCCCGGTTTAACACCAATCCCGGTTTACCACCAATCCCGGTTTAACACCAATCCCAGTTTAACACCAAATCTGGTTTAACACCCCGCCCGGTTTAACACCCCGCCCGGTTTAACACCAGGCCCGGTTTAACACCAGGCCCGGTTTAACACCCCGCCCGGTTTAACACCACGCCCAGTTTAACACCAGGCCCGGTTTAACACCCCGCCCGGTTTAACACCCCGCCCGGTTTAACACCACGCCCGGTTTAACACCAGGCCCGGTTTAACACCAGGCCCGGTTTAACACCCCGCACGGTTTAACACCCTGTCCGGTTTTACACCCTGTCCGTGTTTAGCTTCCATTGACGTCAACGGACTTCCGACCTGAACCCACCCTGTTTGCGCGAGGCGGATTAGGTTAAAATTGGTGGCCCAAGTGTTGAGATGTTGGGAGCTTGAATAGCACTGACAGTGATGCCCTAGTGCTTGGTAATGATCCCAGTTTGATAAATAAATGAACATGCATCGTGCATCTGGGTTTTACTAGAAGTTTGCTTTGTTGCCACAGCTTTACAGATGTAAGGGTGACAATAGTTCTATAGTTTAATGGCAGCTAGAAAGTTTCCCCTGCCACAATATGCACCTACAGTGAAAACAGATATATTCACATGCTTTTTTTTTAATAAAGTGAACTGAAATGAAACGTGGTTAAAATGCTAGATATTAAAAGTGTTCCCCAAACACTGTAAGCAATTGGAAATTTGTTAGTCAATCAGTAATTAAAAAAAAAATTTGTTTATGGAATGTGGGCGTCGCTGGCAAGGCCAGCATTTATTGCCCATCCCTAATTGCCCTTGAGAAGGTGGTGGTGAGCTGCCTTCTTGAACTGCTGTAGTCCGCGTGGTGAAGGTGCTCCCACAGTGCTGTTAGGGAGGGAGTTCCAGGATTTTGACCCAACGATGATGAAGGATCGGCGATATAATTCTAAGTCAGGATGGTGTGTGACTTGGAGGGGAACTTGGAGGCGGTGGTGTTCCCATGCACCTACTGCCCTTGTCCTTCTAGGTGGAAGAGGTTGCGGGTGTTAGATCCGTGATTCTTTAAATAGGATGTTTCCCCAAGAACTACACGGATGCTGTAACTTAACAATCAACAGGTATTTACTGGAGTAGAGTAGTCTCAAGACTGAAGTACAGAAGCCTGCTCCGGCTTTATATACAGGTGTGGTCACTGCCGGTACTACAGTATACAGGAGCTGTAAAACAGTTCTCTCTTAAAGGTACATACACAACAATTCCTCCCCTTTTAGATTAACAGTACCATAACATTCATTTAACAATTAACATTTTTAACATGCAACATTAACTGAAAATAGTCCATTTATAGATTCAGTCTTTGGGGCGGCTTCCTGATCCTTTCGGGATAGCGCCTTTCCTGAGGTTCTTGTTCTTGGTGCGGAGGCGATTCTGGCCCCTTTTCGTCGGTTAGTTCATCGGTTTCCACTGCTACTGGTTCGGAGGTAGATGCTACCAGTATGTCGGGTTCATCCCCAGGTACTCGAGACATGGGGTTGACTCGTTCCTGTGACGCTAAGATCTGATCGACGTGACGTCTCACAATGTTCTCCCCGACATCCACTGTGAACATTAATGGCCCCTGCCTTGTGCATATCGTTCCGGGTTGCTATTTCTCTGTTCGGTAGTCACGGGCCAAGACTGGTTGTCCTACATTGAAGCTCCTTGTCGGCTTCTCATTGATGTGCTGGAATTGTTTATCCTCAACATTTCTTCGCACATTGGGTCTGAGCAAATCCAGACGAGACCTCAACCTTCGGTTAAAGAACATCATGGCCGGGGTCTGGTTGGTAACTGCATGTGTCGCATTCCTGTAGGCTAATAGGAAATTGTCCACCTTATGCTGTAGTGGAATTTCATCATTGCACATGGCCTTTATCGCCTTTTTAAAGGTTTGTACGAACCTTTCAGCCAATCCATTTGTGGCTGGATGATACGGGGCGGATGTGTAATGCCTTACCCCATTCCTTCTCATAAATTTTCGAAACTCTTTGGACACAAACTGTGGCCCATTATCAGAGCAAATCTGCTCTGGCAAGCCGTTCCTGGCAAATATGGTCCGTAGGACTGCAATCGTTTTCTCTGTAGTGGTTGAGGACATTTTTATCACCTCAGGCCATTTCGAGTGAGCATCCACTGCTATTAAGAACATTGGCCTAGAAATTAGGTTTGCCTCCGCCAGGGCTTTTGCGCCCGAAATTTTGCGCCCCTGATAATTGCCGCTGCGCCCGCCAAAAATTCAGCTGCCCCGCGCCCAGACGGCTGCGGGCGCTAATGGAGGGTTTCAGCACCTCGCTATGGGCGCTGAATGCAGGTTTGCGGCGCTAATCTCCCGCTGCGGCACCCGATGCGGTGTGGCAGGCTGGGGTACTGCAGGCCTCCTCCTTCTGTTAAGGAGGAGCTGCCTGCAGCCGACCGCTGACCGGTTGATTTGCCCGACAAATGAGCCCGGCACCTCGGAGAAGTGCCGGGCTCGCGGGCCACACACATCAGTGCCGCGGGGGGGTGGTGGAGGAGTCCGGGGAGGGAGGTGCGGGCAGGCGGCCGCCGGGAAAGCGGCCGGCCGCCGCTCCACCTTAATGCGCCGGCGCTACGTGCTGCAACATCCCATTGAACAATCGTTGGTTGCGGCTGCCACGGGCGAGGCGGCCGCAACTGAATTTGGGCGTCCGGCTGCGTTACCACGGCAACCGGGACGCTGCGCACACCGATGACGTCATCAGTGCCGGCGCAGCGCTACCGGCTAACGCCGATGGTAGGGCCCAACGCAATTTCGATCGCGGCTATAATTCCGGCGCAAGGCCCTCTAACGCCTCTAATTGGGCGCTAACCCCACCGAATTTCTAGGCCCTTGAGTCCATGAATGGACCAGAAAATCAATATGCACCCATTGCCATGGAGAGGAGGGCCACTCCCATGGGTGTAGAGGGGCATTTGGTGGTGCATTTTGGACCTGCTGGCATCCTGAGCAGCTCTTGGTTAGGTCCTCGATTTGTTGATCGATCCCCAGCCACCACACATAAGCCCTAGCAAGGCTTTTCATTTTCACCCCTCCCAGATGACCTTCATGAAGCTCATTTAGCACTCTCTCCCTTAACTTGTGTGGAATCACCACTCGGGATCCACACATCACTGTCCCCTGGCATACTGAGAGCTGTTCTCTTCTGGATGAGAATGCTGGAAACAATGAGTCGCCATGTGTTGGTCATCCCCTCACCGTCAAATCATATACCCGAGACAGTGTCGGATCATTGCGGGTCTCCTTCTCTATATCTGCGTTCGTTACTGGCAATCGTTCAATTATTGACGAATAAAATATCTCGATAGGGTCCACTGCTGGTGCTTCCTCCACAGTAGGCAGTGGCAGGCGTGATAGCCCATCAGCGTTCCCATGCTGTTTCGTGCCTTCATATTCTATTTCATATTGATTCGCCCCTAGAAACAGGGACCATCTTTGTAACCGTTGTGCAGTCATCACTGGAACGCCCTTCTTAGGATTAAAGATGGAGACAAGTGGTTGGTGGTCAGTCAGCAAGGTGAACTTCTGCCCATGTAGATAGTGGTTGAATTTTTTTACTCCCCATACTAGGCTGAGGGCCTCCCTGTCAATCTGGGCGTAGTTGCGCTCGGCTGAGGTTAGTGACCGAGACGCAAAAGCTACTGGCCTCTCCAACCCGTCAGGGAATTTGTGCGACAGCACCGCTCCAATACAATAGGGTGATGCATCACATGCCAAACGAATTGGTAGTGCTGGGTTGAAATGGGCCAACACCTCTTTTGATGTGATCAATTCTTTACACTTCTGGAAAGCTCATCTACGTTCGTCATTCCACTTCCATGGCACCCCTGTTTGCAGTAGGGTATTCAGTGGGTGCAATACCGTGGACAAATTTGGTAAGAACTTATGGTAGTAGTTTACCAGCCCGAGGAACGACCTCAGTTGTGACACATTTTCTGGTGCTGGAGCCTTGACTACTGCCTCAATCTTTCCAGGGGACTTATGTAATCCCTCTTCATCGATGACGTGGCCACAATACGAGATCTGCTTCTGGAAAAACTCGCACTTGTGGCGATTAGCTCGTAGCCCATATTCCTTTAATCTGGTGAGCACCTTCTCCAAGTTGGCGAGGTGATCACTGTCATTTTCGCCCGTGACCAGGATGTCGTCCAAATAACATTGGGTCCCTGGAATCCCTTGCAGGACTTGATCCATCACCCTTTGCCAAATAGCCGGAGCTGATGCTACCCCGAACACCAGCCGGTTGTATTGATAGAGACCTTTATGAGTGTTGATCGTGAGGTATTGTTTCGAGGCTTCTTCTACCTCCATTTGCAAGTACGCCTGGGCTAGATCAACTTTGGTGAAGCGTTTACCTCCAGATAGCAGGGCGAAAATATCCTCAATTCGTGGAAGCGGATATTGTACCGTGTGAAGGACTGGGTTCACTGTCACCTTAAAATCCCCACAGATGCGGACCTTCTTTGGTTCCCCAGGCGTATTACTCAATGACCTCTTCATTACAGGAACGATGGGTGTAGCCCACTCGCTCCAGTCTACTTTGGACAGTACTCCTGAACGTTCCAACCCTTCCAGCTCTGCTTCGACGGCTGGTCTGATCGCATAAGGCACTGGTCTGGCCTTAAGAAACTTTGGGCTTGCATTGTCCTCTATTTTAATCGTTGCTGTTATGCCTTTTAGTGTTCCGAGTCCCTTCTGGAACACTTCTTTTGCATTAGTTAGCATTTTTGACAGTCGTCCAGGTGTGATGTCGTCATCCTTTTTGGCCTCAACCTTCAGTGCCTGTATGGAATGCCAATCTAATTGTATCTTCCGGATCCATTCACGTCCTAGCAGTGGTGGTCCTCCATCTGGCAATACATATAAGTCCATTTTATGTATTTCCTGGCCTTTGTATATCACTTTCACCCTTATTTTTCCTTTGGGGTAGACCTTTTGCCCGTGTACGTCTTCAAGACAATCTCTGTAGCTTTCAAGGGTATATGTGAAAATAACCGCTTGTAGTCCCTTTGGTTTATGACTGTTAGGGCTGATCCTGTGTCCAATTCCATTTTCACTTGGACTCCGTCTATCTTGAGTGTAACCCAGATAGTCTGGTGATCCTCCATTTTGGTTACCTTTATGTAGTTTCAGACAACCCAGCTCCTTGCTTCCGGAGTCTGTGTCACTTTTCTGTTCGTCTGAACTACTGTCCATCACCTTGTGTACCTTTTTGTACTTCTCCTGTGGAGATTTCTTGCTGTTGGTTTTCTTCCCAGACCAGCAGACTCTTGCTATGTGTCCTGCTTTTCCACACTGTCTGCACACTTGGTCCTTGAACCAACAATCCTTCTGGTCGTGTGTTGTTCTGCCGCAGCGATAACACTTCCCTGTTCCATAGGACATTTCATTGGTGCCATATTCTTGCGGTCTCCATTGTATCTCTGCAGCGCCCCTTGCGGCTGCTTCGTGTGATACTGCCATACTGAAAGCCTTGTCCAGCGTAAGATCCTTTTCTGATAGAAGCTGTTTCTGGGTTCCTTCACTTTGAAGCCCACACACAAACTTGTCCCTTAACGTATCTGCTAGTCCCACTCCAAACTGTCAGTGTTTCGATAGCTTGCACAGTTCCGTTAAGTACTCAGCATTGCTTTCGTCTTTGTGTTGGTTCCTTTTATGGAACTTAAATCGTTCTGCTATCAGTAGCGGTGTGGGGTTTAAGTGGTCCTGTAGGATTTCTACTATGCTTTCGAAATTCTTATTCACAGGCTTCTCTGGGGTTATTAGGTTTCGCAGTAACCCATAAGTTTTTGCACCCATGGAATTTAACAAAACCAGTGCTTTCCTAGCATCTGGCACTTCATTCGCCCTGCAGTACACCTCAATACGTTCCACATATGTTGCCCAATCTTCGACGTCATTGTCGAACGTAGAGATACTGCCACTCTTCGGCATCCCTGGGTGTGATTTAACTGTCAAAAATGGCATCTCCCGCGTTTCCCTTCTTCTCCGCTGGCACAAAATGGCGTCTCCCGCACTTTCCTTTCTTCCCGCGCTCTTCCTTCTTCTCCGCGGCTCAATGGCGTCTCCCGCGCTCTCCCTTCTTCTCCCTGCGGACACTGTTCAGCCCTTGAGCCCTGGCTGTGCTCTGCGCATTTTTTTTTTCTGTGCGCCTTTCCCGTTTCCGCCGCTCGGTCCTGAACCCAGCTGCTGCTTTACCCTCTCTCCGTTTTGTTTTTCCTCGACACCGCTCGGTTTTCAACCCCCGGCTGCGCCCTGTGCACTTCACCCTCTATCTTACCCCGTCGACGCTGCTCGGCTTTTTCTCTGCCGTCGGTCGGCTCCAGCTGCCGCTGTCTGGGAAGGGTCTGCGCTGTACCTGTCGTCAGTCTGTTGCTGATTGTCGTGGCTGGGGAACCAAGCCCGGCTCTCCACAGCCTCCCCTGTGATGTTCACTCTCTGCCGGACGACTGGGGGGCAGCTCGTAGTCGACGCCCATGCTTCTGGCCTCGACTTTCTTCCACCGCCCTCCCGGAGCAAATCCTCGAAGGGAAATGCAGAGTTGCAGGTAGATTCGAATCGACACTCGTCGCCACTGTTAGATCCGTGATTCTTTAAATAGGATGTTTCCCCAAGAACTACACGGAGGCTGTAACTTAACAATCAACAGGTATTTACTGGAGTAGAGTAGTCTCAAGACTGAAGTACAGAAGCCTGCTCCGGCTTTATATACAGGTGTGGTCACTGCCGGTACTACAGTATACAGGAGCTGTAAAACAGTTCTCTCTTAAAGGTACATACACAACAGCGGGATTAGGAGGTGCTGCCGAAGAAGCCTTGGCGAGTTGCTGCAGTGCATCTTGTAGATGGTACACACTGCAGCCACGGTACGCCGGTGGTGGAGGGAGTGAATGTTTATGGTGGTAGATGGGGTGCCAATCAAGCGGGCTGCTTTGTCCTGGATGGTGTCGAGCTTCTTGAATGTTGTTGGAGCTGCACTCATCCAGGCAAGTGGAGAGTATTCCATACATTCATTACTTGTATCTTGTAGATGGTGGAAAGGTTTTGGGGAGTCAGGAGGTGAGACACTCGCTGCAGAATACCTAGCCTCTGACCTGCTCTTGTTGCCACAGTGTTTAAGTGGTTGGTCCAGTTAAGTTCCTGGTCAATGCTGACCCCCAGGATGTTGATGGTGGGGGATTTGGCAATAGTAATGCCTTTGGATGTCAAGGGGCGGTGGTTAGAGATAGTTTGTTGGCGATAGTCATTGCCTGGCACTTCTGTGGTGCGAATGTTACCTGCCACTTATCAGCCCAAGCCTGAACGTCGTCCAGGTCTTGTTGCATGTGGGCATGGACTGCTTCATTATCTGAGGAGTTGTGAATGGCACTGAACACTGTGCAAACATCCCCATTTCTGATCTTTTGATGGAGGGAAGGTAATTGATGAAGCAGCTGAAGGTGGTTGGGCCTAAGACGCTGCCCTGAGGAAGTCCTGCAGCGATTTCCTGGGGCTGTGATGATTGAACTTCAACCACCACAACCATCTTCCTTTGTGCTAGGCATGACTCCAGCCAGTGGAGAGTTTTCCCCCCGATTCCTATTGACTTCAGTTTTACTAGCAAACAGCTCACATCTATTGTGCTATGAAGTCTCTGGTCCCAGCACATGGCAGGTCTGGGTAGTAGTAAAAACAGAGGCAGGGACACAGGCTGACAGTTTGGCTTTAAACAAAAAGCTGCGATGGCGAGCTTTGGTCAGGTAAAGAAGGAGAATGGACGACAAGAAAAATTAAAATGTGCATTTATATAGCTATTTTTACATAGAAAAATGACTCAAAGCACTTCACAGAGACAAATTTGAAAAAATGGATGCTGTGCCAGAGCAGTGGCTATTAATTTAAAATTCTCATCCCTGGGTTTAAATCCCTTCCTGTCATCACCCGTCCCTATCTCTGTAACCTCCTCCGGCGCATCACACCCCATATCCCAATTCTCTGTCTTTTCTGACTCTGGTCTCTTGTGTATCCCCTTTTCCTTTCACCCCCATCTTTGGCGGCTGTGCCTTCAGCCGCTTAGGTTCCACGCTCTGGAATTCCTTCCATAAACTCCTCCGCCTCTCCACATCGCTCTCCTCCTTTTAATGCCTTGCTTAATACCTACCTCTTTGACCATGCTTTCGGTCACTTAAATAATTGGAGTCGGTGGCAGGAGCTGCATCGACACAACAGCGTCCCCCCCCCGCCCGCCCCCCCCGCCGGCCCCGCTGAGGCAGCCGAATGTCGGAGCGACACAGCGCTGCTCTGAAAGGAGGCACCTGAGGCTGGGAGCAGGTTGAAGACTAAAGGGTCAGCCATGTTTTTACAATGTCAGGCAGGGCTGAATGGACCCTTTGTCAATGGCAGTCTATTTTTCTGGGATTGATTACCATTTGCCTTTGCAGCTTCAGGCCCCATGAATCAATGGGGTGGAAACCCAGCAGATCCGCGTTCCACCCCAAAATACGGCCACCTTGCTGAAATCACAGTCCAGTTGTGCTCTCCTCATTTATGCAGTTTCTGGGCTGTTGTGTTACTGAGTAAAACTCAGACAACACATTCCAAAAAGGTGAGGGCTGAGTGTTCATAATGAGCTTTTCTTTTTTTTTCCGCGTTCCTTCTCTCTGAAGCTATTGACTTCCCGCTGGGATAATTTTCTGTAGGGGGTGGCGGGTGGTGCGTTGTGTGCCCCTGACTGTTGGTGAGCGGTTCGAATCGCTCCCACGCCCCTGGGTTCTAGACACCGGACTTAGGGACAGGCGGTGATACAGAAAACTCGAGTAGACAAGTGGTTTGGTGTAAGAAAACCAAGATTTTATTGAACAGAGATAAAACACAGTCTAATGAGAAATTACTGGTAAACAATTACAGGCATAAACAAAATAACTATGCTTATACAGGGAATGGGGAACACATGGCACATCGAGGGAAAACAAACTACTATAACAATCCCCTTATCCTTATCCCACCCCATACCTAACTAGATTAAGCTATGAGGGGCCAGGAATTCATGCTCACTGAGTCAAAATCTGCTGAGTTCAAACGGCTGTGGGGTTTGGGGTTTGCTCTTTGTGCTCTCTGGGGCCTGCCGTCGTCACATGGTCTCATGGTGCTGCAAGGGCATCGTCCAGGTAAACAACCCCGAGGTTAAAGTCTTTGCTTGGGTACTTTACCTCACAGGGATGATGGTTCTTCTTCCTCGGGCGGCAACAGCTGGGGTTTGCATGAAGATAGTTGCAGGTCGGCTGGATTGAAGGCCCGATTATTCGAAGCGTTCTTCAATCTTCTCCCAATTCATCTCATCTCATCTCATCTCACCTCACCTCACCTCGCCTCGTCTCGCCTCGCCTCGCCTCGCCTCGTCTCGTCTCGTCTCACCTCATCTTGTTTCGTCCCGTCTCGTCTCGCCTCGCCTCTTCTCGTCTCGTCTCGCCTCGTCTCGTCTCGTCTCGTCTCGTCTCGTCTCATCTCACCTCATCTTGTTTCGTCCCGTCTCGTCTGGCCTGGTTTGCCCGTGTTCGCCTGGTGCAATGCCGGGCATCCCTGATGGAGTCAGGAAAGACACGGGCAGTGGCCAGGCGGCAAGCGCGGGAGGGGAAAAAGAGCAGGAGCCATGATGGCAAGGAGCAAGAGAGCATCGGTTACCGGTGGGCCTACAATTATACTCCTTCGGATGACCCTTATCTGCGCGCCAAATCAGGTCAGTTCATTGTTTCACTTTTGACGGGCTGTTTTGAATGATTACACCAATCTAAACTAACTGTTTTTAGATGGCTGTTTATCGCACCTAATGGCCTGATGGCCGAGCTGTATTGTCATTAATGCATTTTAATCGGCCTGTGCAGCCTTGGTCGCTTCCCTAAGCTGTTTCTGATTATGTATGCGGATAAACTAATGGCCTTGCGCTTAGGCCTAACTGGGGTGATCTGTTCCAATCTGATGAAATGCATATTCAGTGTTTGCTTAACTGTCTAGGTTTTCAAACACAAAAGTCCTTTTTTTCACAGAAACGCATTTTAAGTTTCGGTGTCCCAAAACAGCTTGTTCTGTGCTGCAGTGTCCAAGCTTTAAAATCTTACAGGCTTTTGGTCACGAGGTGCGGACGTCATCTTTTTGGGTACCCCTTTTAAATTGCCCCTGCAGGGTCGCTTTATTAATAACCTTGGGGGAAATGTGGGGATTTTACGAATCTTACACTCCCCCCTGTGATACTAAAACTTGCTTGAAGTATCATCCTTACAAGGTGAGCAAAATTTTCTGACCCTCCATAGTCAACCTTCCACGGTAATTACCTATCTAATACACCCACGACACATGCACTTCCCATTCCGTGAATGTAGTGTACATAAGTATACATAGAATAATTACAGTCTTTTACACACATCCAAGCATGGAGGGGTCCAACACCCCTGCACGACTTGGTACACATACATCTTTATTAACAACGCGTCGCAAAATCTTCATTAAAAACAACAAGCAAAAAAACAACAATCTTCAATCAAAAATACAAGGAAAAGCTCAAACAGACGTATCTCCATCCACCTTCACATAATGTTCATTCCAGATTCTCTGGTTTCGGAATTCTAGCAACTGACCTTTTCCCTTACATTGAATGCATACTAGATACAACACTATCCCTAACTGGCAAACCACGAGAATGTGGGAAGCCAGTCTGATCCACGAAGGGACCTCTATATTATTGAAAATGTCCCACCAGGATGGGATCACAATATCCAGTATCTTAGCCCCTATCTCTACTGTTTTTTGCTCTAGAGTGTAAAAATGTTTCTGCGAAACTATAACGGCTTTGAGTATTTTGGTAAGGTGTTCAGGGAGAGGGGGAATTTCGTAGCCGAAGTGCGCTACGTACTTTTGCAAATTGGTAAAATTCTCCTTCACAGTGAGGTGAACAGCGGAGGGTTCAGGAATGGGGACAATTCGCTCCTGGGCCGCTTGAACTTCTGCCTCGGGTTTAAAACAGAAACTGCTGTCACTGACCGGACACCAGCTATGCTGTCCATGCTGCTAGTGGGACACACCTGTGGTGACACAATATGTCCCACCTCCTATATATGCTACCTGCGGGGGGACATGGCCTTGTGCCATTGCCTCCATGGTACAATTTATAGGCTTCGCGCCAGCAGCTCTGAACCCACACTGCGGTTTTGAATAGGCATTCAAGTGCTGGGGACACAGGATTATGTGTGCTCCCCGGCTCCGGCACCCTGAGAGGTCAGTACCTGTCATAGCGTGCTCCCACTTTATGACGTAAGGTGGGACCACTGTGAAACGAATGTGCACACCCCCTTGAATGACTCCAATGTTCTCAACCCTGTATACCGGTGCGGGTCGGGCTGTCCTACCCATGACTGGCATCCTAACTACTACTCCCATGATCGTGTGGTTGGACCGTCCACAATCCACTGGGACTGGGTAGGCCTTGGAAGCTAGCCGGAGTGGGCATGGGCTTAATGCATTCTCAAACAGATGGAGGGCTGCGAGGTGCTTGTTGCTGATCCAGGAGGGGACTAAACCCTATTTTAAATCCTCCAGATTTCTGCAGCCCTCGCCCAGCAACCACGCCCCGTATAGCACGCACACCTCGTTCTGCGCAGTCTGGTCAGAAGCATTTCTGTCCTCCCTTATGAGGGCATTTACCGTCTTTGCGTGCTTCTCCAACTCCGCTATAATCTCCTTTAAATGGATCATCATGGCCTGGTCCTCATGTAACTCCGAGCCCACTACCTTGTTCTCATCCATTAATATCTTCCTCAACTGAGTTTTTAAACCGTTTATCTGGGTCTGCAGCTCTATGTCATCCAGACTGTTGATGACGGAGGACCCCGTATTAAACGCAGTAAAAACATCATTCCACACTCCCCTTCTTTGTCTCCCTGCATTACCCAAAAACTCGCGGTGTGTGGTGTACAGTTCGGTTTTGTCAACATGGGCGAAATCGAACTCATAAAACTTCTTGAACATGTCCTTTAATAGGGCCTGGTACAGCTGCTCTGTTTCTTTGGGACACCACTCCAGTAAATGTACCTCGGTGAGATTTAAAATCACGGAGGCTACCGCGTAGTGTACCCACTGGTACAGCATCTGATCGGTAGGCACTAGTACCAACCCATTTCCTGGTCCCTTGGTGGTGGTGGGACACCCTTCCCTGGGTAACCTCGCCGCCTGCGCCATGGGCAGGGGCTTTCGGGGGCGGGTTACAAGCTCAGTGGCATTGACTGGGATTGGGGAGTATGGGACCGCGCACACCTTCCAGTTGGTGTCCCACTTCATCCCCTCCCCGGTGTCGTGCCACTGCCAGTGGAAAACAATGGATATGCCTGAGGGGCAGACCGTCTCTGACCCCCACATACAGATATACATCCCTTGATCCGGTTCCCACCACTTGTCCCAACGCACACTTAATCCCCCGTGAGTCCCTGTAATTGTCCGGTGGGTATTGTTCCCCAACCGTTCCCACTCGACTGCAGGGTTTCTCATATCTTTGCTCGGCTTCCTGAGCCACCACCACCTATCCAGAGGAATATGTCTCTTGCACGTTAAACATACACGCTTCCCTATGGTGACACTGACGCTTGTGGTAACGACCCGCACCCATAGATGTGGGAGTCCTCCACGTCGCCCCTCTTTTCTAGGCTCAGTCCCATCAGGGCGAGTAGGATTACGATCCCCTTCATCCTGAAAGTCTTTCTGCAACAGATACAAAAACATGCAGCCAGGTCCCCAAGAGATTCTCTGGCTTGGGTGAAGCATAGTTGAGCCTTGTGGCCTCAACTCAAATACACACATTCTTAGCAGATTACTTACTTAATTAAAAACTACCCATCACCTTACTTAACTAAAGCTAAAACACCCAAACTTAAGCTAAATACCTAACCTAAAATTACAAACATACACGGTGGCATAGTGGTTAGCACTGTTGCCTCACAGCGCCAGGGACCCGGGTTCGAATCTGGCCTCGGGTGACTGTCTGTGTGGAGTTTGCACATTCTCCCCGTGTTTGCGTGGGTTTCCTCCGGGTGCTCCGGTTTCCTCCCACAGTCCAAAGATGTGCGGGTTAGGATGACTGGCTATGATAAATTGACCCTTAGTGTTAGGGGGATTAAATACGTGGGGTTACAGGGATAGGCTGGGATATGTGTTGGTGTAGGGGTTACGGGGATCGGGTGGGATATGTGTCGGTGCAGGCTCGATGGGCCGAAATGGCCTCTATCTGCACTGTGGGGTTTTCTGTGATTTCTGTGATTTCTGTGATTATCTAAACTATATACATCCGCCGCCCATCTCCGGGCAGCCAGGCTAATTCCTGGTTGGACTGCGGCTCACCGTTACCTCCGGCGTGACCGCACCGTCCTGCACTGTTGGTCCCTCGCAGCCCGTGGCCGCTGGCTGAGGACCTCTGTCCTTGGACCTACCTCTAACTCGAGGGCCGGCCCTTGGTAACTGGAGAGCTGGTGACCATGGCTTTCTCAGCTGGGGTGTCCGCGGGGACTTTCTAGGGACTTTGGCGGGTGGGGCTTTCTTGGCTGATGGGCCTTTAAACCGAACCGCTGCTCCCTCAGGCTTGACCTCTCCCGAACCTGGACTAGGGGCAGGTAATTCTTCGCAGCCTGTTGCTGCAAGCTGAGAGTCTCCGCCCCCAGGTCCCAAAACTGGGTCCGGGGCAGGGTTTTCGACCTCAGGTCCTTCCTCCTCTACACCTGGGTTAGGGGTGGGGTTTTCACCCTCAGGTCCCTCCTCCTCTACACCTGGGTTAGGGGCGGGGTTTTTGCCCTCGGGCCCCTCCTCATCTGGATCCCAGAAGAGCGGGAGGGTGTCCCAATCGGTGTGTGGGATGGCCCCTCCCCTTAAGCAAGCCACAGCGCCTGCCTGTGCAGTCTGTGAACTCGCTCCTGCTGCAGGCTGAGGATCTTTATCCTCAGACCTTACCCCAACTGGCTGCTTTCCCCTTTCAGGTCTGAACAGCTTGCACTGATTAATATAACCAGCAGCCTGTTTTAAAACCTCGTCCGCTGCCCCGAACGGGCCTTCTAGGGACTCACCGTTCTCTTCCCTTACCGGGACGGCCTCCCAGACAGGATCTCGGGCTTGGACCTGCTTTAGGTCCGGGGCCAAAGCTACCCCCTGTGTGCCTCCCTTGTCCCGGACTGCGGCTACCGGGCCTGCTCTGCAGGGATCTCAGAACTCTCCTTCCCTAGCCCTCTGCTTGGCCACCTCGTTGGCCCTTTGGTTACCCTCCCACATGGTAGGGAGGGATCCTAAAACTATGGCCAAAAGTTTGGCCATTTCCCCAGCCTGCTCGTTCCCTGTGGCTCCCATTGGGCTAAATGGGACCTCGTTAGACCTGGGTGGATTGGTCGGGTCTTCCGAATGGACCACCGTGCTGGAAGCTCCAGTGTCCACTGAATATCTCCCCTGCACCATCTCCACCTGCATCTTAACACAGGGCCTGCTCCCCTCATCGTTTTCAAGGGGACACAGGTCAACAGGCTGCGCTGATTCTAGTCAGGGCTGTGGGTTGGATGGGGCTGATGGGGTCAGAGCACCGGTAGTGGCTGCTACTCTCCCCTGACCAGTCAATAAGGACCTCATGGCGTCCAAAAATGACTCGACCGCGGCGGGAGGGATTCCTGCCTCCGCCTTTTGGGCTGGGGCTGTGGAATTCTTTCCCTTGTTATCTTTCCAAGGGTTTTTGCACTCTTTCCGCCAGTGACCATCCTTCCCGCACCCGTAACAATTCGTCTTTGTGTTGGGGGTGTTATTCCCTTCCTGGTGCCAATCTTTCTTACCCGGTCCGGGTTTTACCTCGTGCACCTTCCCCTTAGGTGGGTGTGCATCAGTTCCCCTACCGTTTTTATAGACTAGAGTCAACTGTCTGATCACCGTAAGTTCGGTGGTCTGGGGGTTTTTGGGGTAGAACCAGACTTCTGCCTTGGCCCGGACCTGTGGCAAGCTGTCGCCACCAGGCAACAGAGCCAATGGGCCAGGGGATCCCCGTTCAGGAACACCCGGTTTGGCGCCCCCAGGCAGGCCCTCCGGTACACCGGCCATAGCCGGTCTGCAAAAGCCTGCGGGGTTTCCCCTGCGAGCTGGACCTTCTTCTCCACACGGGAGAAAGGACTTCCCTCATTCATCCACATGGCCTCCAGAACTGCATCTCTTAGCTCCTCGTACCCGCTCTGCCCCCTTTTACACTCGTCAGGGAGGGATTGGAGGAGACTACTCTCCAGGGAGAATAGCAGCATCTTGGCCTGCTCGGCGCCATCGCAGTCGTTGACGCTGGCTGCCTGCTCTATGTCCCTGAAGTGGATCGAGGGGTCTCCCTTTTTGGAGAGCTTTGGGATATGCTTCACCATAGCCCTAAGCTGTTGGGTGCTATAGGGTAATACGAACTGGTTTTGGAGGGGTCCCTCATCGTCGCCATTGACGGGTGGGCTGAACCTCTGATGCCGTGCTGGGCACATCGGTCCCGGCTCCGACCTCTCTGGCGGGGGTTGCTCCACCTCCGCCTCCACCTCTGGCTCCACCCCCCCTTGCTGCCAAACCTCGCTGAAACTTGGCGCTACGGGTGGTGGTCGTGAGATCTCCTCTCCCTCAACCGGGTCGTCCCTGGGCACTACCGGTGATGTTGGAACTGTCCTCCCCTCGTTCCTCATAAAATCTGCCTGGCCTGCCTTTGGGCTTATGAGGCATACTATGCCTTTTGCCTTCTGGAGGGCCCGGCTCAGATTTTCTATCCTCTCTCTACAGGGGCCGTGGTCTGCCTCCTCAAACCCCTGTTCGCTCGCTAGCTTGTAAGTTGCCTTTACCTCCTGTACTTTTTCTTCTTGTTCCCTAATTTGCCTTGCCAAGCGAGCATTCTTCTCCCGCAACCTTAACTCATTTCCCTTGGCCTCGGTGACTTGGCACCATAGGTATTCCAACTGGGCCTTGTGTTCTCCCATTAAATGCACTCTTTCCTGATTCAAGGCCTGCAAAGCTACCAATAACTTCTCACCTGCCAGAGCCTTATCCTGGACCTCCAGGGCTGACTCCCTTAACTCGACTGTCTGTGCTGCAACGAGCCTGTCCAAAAGCTGGACCTGCTTTTTGAAACACATATACCTCTTTGACCATGCTTTCGGTCACTTAAATAATTGGAGTCGATGGCAGGAGCTGCATCGACACAACAGCGTCCCCCCCGCCCGCCCCCCCCCACTGGCCCCACTGAGGCAGCTGAATGTCGGAGCGACACAGCGCTGCTCTGAAAGGAGGCACCTGAGGCTGGGAGCAGGTCGAAGACTAAAGGGTCAGCCATGTTTTTACAATGTCAGGCAGGGCTGATTGGACCCTTTGTCAATGGCAGTCTATTTTTCTGGGATTGATTACCATTTGCCTTTGCAACTTCAGGCCCCATGAATCAATGGGGTGGAAACCCAGCAGATCCGCGTTCCACCCCAAAATACGGCCACCTTGCTGAAATCACAGTCCAGTTGTGCTCTCCTCATTTATGCAGTTTCTGGGCTGTTGTGTTACTGAGTAAAACTCAGACAACACATTCCAAAAAGGTGAGGACTGAGTGTTCATAATGAGCTTTTCTTTTTTTTTCGCGTTCCTTCTCTCTGAAGCTATTGACTTCCCGCTGGGATAATTTTCTGTAGGGGGTGGCGGGTGGCGCGTCGTGTGTGCCCAGTCAGTTATGCCCCTGACTGTTGGTGAGCGGTTCGAATCGCTCCCACGCCCCTGGGTTCTAGACACCGGACTTAGGTACAGGCGGCGATACAGAAAACTCGAGTAGACAAGTGGTTTGGTGTAAGAAAACCAAGATTTTATTGAACAGAGATAAAACACAGTCTAATGAGAAATTACTGGTAAACAATTACAGGCATAAACAAAATAACTATGCTTATACAGGGAATGGGGAACACGCGGCACATCCCCTTATCCTTATCCCACCCCATACCTAACTAGATTAAGCTATGAAGGGCCAGGAATTCATGCTCACTGAGTCAAAATCTGCTGAGTTCAAACGGCTGTGGGGTTTGGGGTTCGCTCTTTGTGCTCGCTGGGGCCTGCCATCGTCACATGGTCTCAGGGCGCTGCAAGGGCGTCGTCCAGATAAAGTACCCCGAGGTTAAAGTCTTTGCTTGGGTACTTTACCTCGCAGGGATGATGATTCTTCTTCCTCGGGCGGCAGCAGCTGGGGTTTGCATGAAGATAGTTGCAGGTCGGCTGGATTGAAGGCCCGATTATTCGAAGCGTTCTTCAATCTTCTCCCAATTCGTCTCGTCTCATCTCATCTCACCTCGCCCTGTCTCGTCCCGCCTCGTCTGGCCTGGTTTGCCCGTGTTCGCCTGGTGCAATGCCGGGCGTCCCTGATGGAGTCGGGAAAGACACAGGCAGTGGCCAGGTGGCAAGCGTGGGAGGGGAAAAAGAGCAGGAGCCACGATGGCAAGGAGCAAGAGAGCGTCGGTTACCGGTGGGCCTACAATTATACTCCTTCGGATGGCCCTTATCTGCGCGCCAAATCAGGTCAGTTCATTGTTTCACTTTTGACGGGCTGTTTTGAATGATTACACCAATCTAAACTAATTGTTTTTAGATGGCCATTTATCACACCTAATAATGGCCTGATGTCCGAGCTGTATTGTCATTAATGCATTTTAATCGGCCTGTGCAGCCTTGGTCGCTTCCCTTAGCTGTTTCCGATTATGTATGTGGACAAACTAATGGCCTTGCGCTTAGGCTAACTGGGGTGATCTGTTCCAATCTGACGAAATGCATATTCAGTGTTTGCTTAACTGTCTAGGTTTTCAAACACAAAAGTCCTTTTTTTCACAGAAATGCATTTTAAGTTTCGATGTCCCAAAACAGCTTGTTCTGTGCTGCAGAGTCCAAGCTTTTAAAATCTTACAGGCTTTTGGTCACGAGGTGCGGACGCCATCTTTTTGGGTACCCCTTTTAAATTGTCCATGCAGGGTCCCTTTATTAATAACCTTGGGGGAAATGTGGGGATTTTGCAAATCTTACAGTTGCGTAGACACTGGCAGCTCTCCAGTTACCATTCTTCATGTGTAAGTCTGGACAATGTGAGCCTCCAGACTAATTGCCTGCGGAGGTCAACACAAATGAGCTCAATCCTGTCCTTACCAGACATCCATAAAAGTGCACTTTCCAGCCGGGATCACTGGATAACAATCAGGAGCAGTAACCTTGGATGATATTTCTCCCCTCAACCTAGGAGACTAATTGTAGGATCCCAAATGCTGCCCTAACTTATATCAATCAGCATAGCTCAGCCTGGGAATCCCACATGGGATTCTTCGGTTTGTATGATTTAGCACTACAATGGACAGTGCCGTCACCCACTATGGAACTGGGGAAGCTTTTCATCTAGCATCAGCTAGGCTCAGTTGATAATACCACTGCCTCCACATCAAAAGATTGTGGGGGAGAAATTCGGTTGGTTGCGCCACCGATTAACGCCTAAAGAGGCCGAGAAGTGGGGCGCTAGCCAATTTCCAGGCGGGCGCAGGGAGCCTAGCACCTCGCCCCATATTGAGCATGCATCTAGCGCCGGTGCAAACTCTTAGCGTCCGCTCGTGGGCGCAGGCTGATCATGACGTCATTTCAGTGTGCAACGCCTTTTTGGCGCCCCGGACCGGAAATTGAGTGGCGTCCGCCTCCGTTCCGCCTGGCGCTAATAGTGACAGTTCACTGGAACGTTCCCCAGGCACTCCTGGGCTAGGGGGGCGCTCTTTAAAGGGGACTGCACTGTTATCAAAGCGTCAGCCATTTCGAGAGCGCAACTTGTTGGTTGGTTTCAGAGAGTTGCAGAGCTGCAGTGGGAGAGCCTTATTGCCATTCAGCCAGCGGTGCCAGAGGACCGTCAGCCCTGTGAACATTACCTTGCTGCTGGTGAGACATTACAACCTTTACCTTGTTCGCTCTTATTATGGGGGCTGCTCTGGAGGGGAACGTCCTGCTGGTCGACCATGCTGAGAGGGCACAGAGATGGAGGGAGAGTGGGCCAGGAGTGGCCAGACGGGGGAGGGCCAACAGACATCACCACTGCAGACCTTACGCGGCGAGGGTTTTCAGGCAGCAGTTCTCCTACCACAACATGTCAGAGGAGCAGTGTGTCAGAAGGCTGCGATTCCACAAGGAGGTGGTGACTGAGCTGTGCCACCTGCTTCAGGACGATTTGCAGCCGAAGATACGGTGCAGGACCTCTCTGTCGGTGGCCGTAAAGGTTACTGTAGCCCTGAATTTCTTTGCCAGCGGCTCGTTTCAGGCAGCAACTGGGGACATTGCTAACATTTCCCAGTTTGCGGTGCATTGCTGCATCCGCCAAGTTACAGATGCCCTATATAAGAGGAGGCGGCAATTCATCTTGTTCTCTTTGACACCGGAGAAGCAGCGGGAGCACGCACAGGGCTTCGCGGCAATAGCTGACTTCCCCATGGTGCAGGGCACCATTGACTGTATGCACGTGGCTTTGCGCGCGCCTGTACATAATCCCGAGGAGTTCCGCAACCGCAAGGGGTTCCACTCCCTCAATGAACAGCTGGTCTGTGACCACCGGCAGCTGATCCTCGCGGTCAACGCACAATTCCCTGGCAGCAGCCACGACGCTTTCATCCTGCGACAGACCTCAGTGGCAGACCTTTTCGAGGCCCCGGCTCACCCACGAGGCTGGCTTCTTGGAGACAAGGGCTATCCTCTGCGCCCCTGGATTATGACCCCACTCCGCTCGCCCAGCACCCCGGCAGAGGAGCAGTACAACGCCAGCCATCAGGCGACGCGGAACATTGTGGAGCACACAGTCGGTGTGCTCAAGCAGTGGTTCCGCTGTCTCGACCATTCGGGGGGCGCCCTGCAGTACTCACCGGAGCGAGTCGCCCAACGTCATCGTTGTCTGCTGCATGCTCCACAACCTGGCCATCCGACGCACCCAGCCAATGCCAGCCGACCTTGAAGGACCAGCAGAGGAGGAGGAGGAGGAGGAGGAGGAGGAGGAAGACAGGCGGGTTCCAGAAACTGGAAGGGCCGTCCGTCAGAGGCTCATAAGGGGTCGGTTCTAGGCCCCTCTGACGGAATGCTTGGTGGCATTGGGAGAGAACCGTCCGGGTCACCCAAAGCCTATGAAGGCCAGAATGATTGCAAATAGTATAGATGGCCATTGTAAATAAAACCTTTTCTTTATTTTCAAAAATGTGCTTCCTTCCAACATGACAAAGCAATGGCAACCGAAAGCATAACTAACGAAATAACACACAACTGTCTCGCAAACCCGCCAGACTACCCAAAACATAACTAACATTCACAGCAGGTGTATACGGCCTTGAATTCAACAAATAAGACGTCTCAGCAGCTCCCTATACTCTTTACCCCTTGATGGTGATCTACTTCTCTTACGAGATCGGCCCCTTCCCTCCCTGCAGCTCCTCCGTAATTGGACCCCAGTGGCTGCATCAAGACTGGGGGACGCCTGCTGAGTGTCTGAAAGCGCAGAAGTCCCTGAGGGATGGTGTGGACGACCTCTGGGCTTGGAGGGCCCAGGTGCTGACTGCTCCAACTGTGCATGGGTGGAAGCAGCCTGTCCTGCAGGTGGTGGCAGCTGCAGTGGAGACGTCCCAGTGGTGGCATCAGGAATGCTGACATCCTGAGAGCGGACACCTGCTCCGTGCTCAGCCGACACACTGGCACTCTGACGGGGCAGCACCGCAGCATGCGCCCCAATCGGCTGGTCCACAGATTGACGGCCTGCTGTGGTGCTGCAAGGGCCCCGGGTAATCCTGCCTGATCCATCGAGGGTGGCAGCAGTTGGTGCTCGCGTGGCCTCAATCTGCATCTGCATGAGGCCAGCGAGTGACTGTGTGGCAGCACTCAGCACTTGCATGGCAGGTGCCTGTCGGTGAAGCCCTGGATAGTCCTTTCCAGTGCTTCGCTGAAGGCCGGGACAGTCCTTTCCAGTGCTTCGGTGAAGCCCTGGACATTCCTTTCCAGTGCTGCCCCGAAGCCATGGACAGTCCTATCCAGTGATGCCCTGAAATCCTGGACAGTCCTTTCCAGTGCTGCCCCAAAGTCCTGCGCACTCCTTGCCTGTGCTGCCCCGAAGTCCTGCGCACTCCTTGCCTGTGCTGCCCCGAAGTCTTGGACACTCCTTGCCAGTGTCTCGACGGATTCAGGCATTGTTGCCACTGCAGCCATCAGCTCAGTGTGCCTGAGCCGAGCCTGGGCGCTCATTTCAGCGAGGGACCGCACCTCCTCCGCGCTCTATGCAGCAGCCATCGTGGCCTGACTCGCCCTCTGGGGAGACGGCCCCCGAGCTTCCCTACCCCCCTTGCGTTGCTGCAGCCCGCTGGTTCCTGGAACTGGTTCCTCATCAGAGCCATCCCCCCCGCTCCCCTCCAGGGAAGTACTATCCCCAGCCTCCAGATGGGCTGGCTCGCCTGAGGCCGGCACGGATGTTCCGGCTTCCTCCTGCTGGTCGCCTCCAGAGTCAGTGGCACTGGCAGCTTGAGGGCCCGTCTCCCGAACTGGTGATGCAGCATCTGAAAGCAGGGAGGTTGAAGAGTGGCTTTAGCGAAAGGACAGGGTGGCAGCAAGGGATGCAAGATTGCTGCAATGCTATGACATGGGTCCAGAGTGAAAAGCATGCTGGTGGGGGGAACAAGTGGAAGGAGACAGATCAAAAAGGTGATGACCTTACCATCGCTGTGCACAATGGGGTCGGCAGCTCCAGTGGTGACAGGTCCAGTCATCCGGCCGCCAACAATCTGGTGAACTCTCTTCTCGAGGTCCGTGAGGGTCTGGAGGTGAGGAGTTCCTCCTCCGGTCCGAAGCTGCTCTTTGCAGTTCCTGGCCAGCTTGGCCTGCAGGAGAAAGGACGGGAAGTGATGAAACATGATGCCCTGAGCTGTCATCTCATGCTCCCCATGGTGGAATAGCCCTTACATCATGCCCTGAGTTGTCATCTCATGCCCCCCATGGTGGACTAGCCCTTACATGATGCCCTGAGTTGTCATCTCATGCCCCCCATGGTGGACTAGCCCTTACATGATGCCCTGAGTTTAATGTGCATGTGTGTTCCCAGAAAGGGCCATGGGTGCTTGCTGACAGATGGCCAATGGGGCATCGCGCACCCTCTGGCCATAAAGTCAGGTGCAGATGGAGGGATGAAGAAGATTGCCGAAACACCACTCATCCTGACGACCCGAGTGAGGCCGTTGAATTTCTTCCTGCATTGCACAGGGCTCCTGGTCACCATGCTGTTGGAGTTGACCTTTTGAGAAACTTCCCTCCAAGCTCTGCGGTATTCCTTCTGATTAGGCCTCCTGCCATTGTCGGGGTACAGCACAGCTCGCCGGTGCTCCACTGCGCCCACCAAAGCTTCCAATGCCCCATTGGTAAAGTTCTCCGCTCTCTGCCTCACCCTCTCCGTCTTCTCAAAGTTTTTAACGCCACAGAATGCCCAGTGCCGATTTTGAGGCCTACAAGTCGCAGAGTGTGGCTGCTGATCCTTACTGACCCACCCCTTTAAGAGCTGGCCGGCACCTGAAAGTCTCGTGGTCATCGATTATTGACAGCACCTGCGCTGCGCCCGCCCGTGCCGATATTGAGTAGCGCCGCTGAGTTAGCGCCTTAGGAGCCCCGTGTAATGCCTGATTTTGCGCCGCAATCACCTTTAGGGGCGCTGCAACCCAATATCGCGTGAGGTGGCGATAAGTTGCGTCTGGCTATAAAATTTGCGCAGCGCCAATTCTACCACCCCAAGCGGGGCTATTCCCAATTTCTAGGCCTGTAGGTTTAAAGCCTTACTCCAGGATTTAAGCACATAATCCAGGCTGACACTTCAGTGCACTGCTGAGGGAGCATTGCACTGTCGGTGGTACCGTCTTTCCGATGAGACGTTAAACCGAGGCCCCGTCCGCCCTCTCAAGTGGATATGAAAGATCCCGAGACAATATTTGAAGAAGAGCAGGAGAGTTCTCCCTGGTGTCCAGGCCAATATTTATCTCTCAATTAACATCACTGAAACATCATCTGGTCATTATCTCATTGCTGTTTTTGCGACCTTGATGTGTGCAAATTGGCTGCTGTGTTTCCAACATATTACAACAGTGACCAAACTTCAAAAGTATTCCAAGCGATTTGGGACGTCCTGAGTTTGTGAAAGGCACTGTATAAATAGCCTCAATTCTTTCTTTCATATAACTTAAACTGTCAATTTAGTGCAGTACTGAGGAAGGCTGCATTACTGGAAGTGTTGTCCTTCAAATGAGACGTTAAACTGAGCCTGTCTGCCAGGTGGATGTTAAATATTCCATGGGAGGTGGACAGCATTCGATAGGCATGAAGACAGCCTGAACCATATTTGGGTTTGGGACTCATTTGAATCCCATCGGCAAGTTGCGGGTGTCAAGCGGGCATTATGTGCAGCTGGCTGGTTTTGGGAGGGCAGGAAATTGGCCTGCTCCCACTCTGGGCTGAAGTTTTTTAAGGATCGTTGGTTAGGGCACTTTGCCATTTGTACCTGAAAAATTGCAATTACAACCAGCATAGGTTTGCATATTTATGAAGCCTAACACCTGTTTCAGGCAGGCAGGCTGCTTCCCCGTTTACAGGCCCATCCGCAAATTGCATCAGGTCACCCCATCCCCGATTTCCACCCGTTTTTCAGGCACGGAATAGGCGATTGGCAGTTGAAAATCACCTCTCCCCCCGCCCCCCGACTCCCCTCAACTTATTCAAAGAAGTGCAAGGAGCTGCTCTGGCCTCCCTCAACCAACACCATCAAAAATAGGTTAACTTGTTGTTGCCAAAATAGCTGCTGTGTTTGCCTACAAAACGAGTAACTACACTTTAAAGTACTTCAATGTATGTGAAGCGTTTTGGAATATTTGAGGCATTGTGTAAATGTAAGTTATTTCTTTTCAATTGACTCAGATTCAAAATGTGCAATCTTCAAACAAAGGCCGGAATTTTCCAAGGGGTCAGTGGGCGTGATCAGTGGTGGGTCGGGTGGGAAATGTTATGTTCATAAATAAATAGACGTTTTCATTATGAACAGCTAGCTTGAGCTAGTCATTTATTCAGCCATGTGGACTAGTGTACAGGCATCCATCTTGACTACTGCCTTGTGGGTAGCCCACTACTAAACATACAGCTCCACCTAGTGTACCATTCTAGAATGACATGTTACTGATCATTACATCCCCCTTCCTTAGAGGTTAAACAAAATCAATATCAATCAATCATAACGACATAAACATCTTCACAACAGTCAACACATTTTCAAAGCTTTACTTTATGAGCTCTAAGCTTTTCATTCTTTTATTATAGTTTTCTTTGTACTCAAAGATTAAGTCTGTCAGGCTTTTTTACTTCACGTGTGGATCTTCTCAGCACAGGTAAGTTTGATGTGTTTTCATGAGAGCCTGTATGTGTGTTTGTGTTAGATTGTTCTGGTGGTGAGTGACAAGATTCAGTTGCGGCATTGTCATCGATTTGCTCTTGGATAGATTCTTGTGTTTTCAGGAGGGAACGGCGGTTCCTCCTGAGAATCTGTCCTTCCTCAGTTCTAACAGTGTATGACCTTGGTCCTACTTCCTCAAGAACTGTAGCTTTCCTGTTCCTTGCATCTGGATCCTCAATCCTGACAACATCATCTCTTGTCAATGGTTTCAGAGTTTTGGATGACTTGTCATAGTGTGATTTCTGTTTCAGCTTTAACAGTTGACGTCTCTGTCTCAGTTCCTTACTCTGCTTTTCTTTTGCACAGCAGGGTAGCGTGGTGCGCAACTTGCGACCCATTAGGAGTTCAGCAGGTGAAGAACCACAGTCTAAAGGGGAGGCTCAGTAGCTCAGCAGGGCGAGATAAGGATCAGACTTGCTTTCTGTTGCTTTCTTTAGTAGCTGTTTGAGAACTTGAACACCTTTCTCTGCCTTACCATTTGACTGAGCATACAGAGGACTGGATGTGATGTGCTGAAAGTCATAATGTGCTGCAAACTGTTGCCACTCCTTACAGTTGAAGCACGGACCATTGTCGCGAATGGCAATCCTGGGAATTCCATGTCTGGCGAAGATGGATGTAACATGCATTATGACACTGCTTGCTGATGTGCTTGAGAGCAGCGCCATCTCAGGATAGTTAGAATAGTAGTCGATCACTATTAGATAGCCTTTACCATTCAAATGAAAGAGGTCCATACCAACCTTTTGCCATGCTGCTGTTGGTAAGTCAGCTACTATCATTGGTTCCTTTGCTTGTTTGTTTTGGTGTTTCTGACATGTTTCACATTTGCCTATCATGTTCTCAATGTCCTTATTTATGCCAGGCCAATAAACAGTGTCTCTTGCTCTCCTTTGGCATTTTTCAATTCCGAGGTGTCCCTCATGAATCCTTTTGAGCATGTCTTGACGTAGAGCCTGTGGAATGACTATTCTGTTCTGTTTTAGTAATAGTCCATTTGCGACACTCAACTCTGACCTGATGTGATAGTACTTTGGACAGGAACCTTTTGGCCAACCATGATGAATGTTCTCTATTACTGTTTGTAACACATCTTTTACTGTTTCTTTTGCTATTTGCTTTGATTTTGTGTCTGACACGGGCAGTGCAGCAGTGACCATACTCACATGAACATCCACGTCTTCCTCAGTAGAGCTCACATGACTCATTGTGGGTGCTCGGGATAGTGCATCTGCTAACACTATGTGTTTGCCTGGTGTGTAGATCAGTTCAAAGTCATATCTTTGCAGCTTCATCATGAGTCGTTGAATCCTTGGAGACATCTCATTCAGATTTTTTTTAATGATGGCAACCAGTGAGCAGTGGTCTGTCTCAACTGTGAAGGTGGGAAGTTCATATATGTAGCCATGGAACTTTTCTAGTCCAACTACCAAGCCTAGGCATTCCTTTTCAATCTGGGCGTATCGACACTCAGAATCAGTCATAGACCTGGAGGCATAGGCAACAGGCTTCCAATCTTCACCCTCTGCTTGTAGCAAGACCGCGCCTAGGCCATCTTTTGATGCATCCGTTGACACTTTGATTCTCTTTGTTGGGTCAAAGAAGGTGAGTACAGGGGTGGTTGTCAGCACTGTTTTAAGGTTCATCCACTCTTGTTCATGTCTTTCTGTCCATGCAAACTCATTTGTTTTATGTAGCAGGTCTCGCAGACAGGCTGTCTTGGCTGACAAGTTAGGAATGAACTTTCCAATGAAGTTTATCATCGCCATGATGCGTAGCACTCCTTTTTTGTCAGTGGGTCAGGGCATGTTGAGTATGGCGTTTACTTTTTCCATATCTGGCTCTATTCCTTTACCAGATAGATTATCTCCTAGGAAAGTGACTTCCTGGACGCCAAACTGACACTTGGCTTTGTTGAGCTTCAGTCCATTCTGGCGTATGCTCTGTAGCACTTTAGTCTGTCTCTCATTGTGTTCTTTCAGTGTGGAGCCCCAGATGATGATGTCATCAACATAGACCCGAACTCGTTCCAGACCTTCAATTATGTGTTCCATCGCTCTATGAAAGATTTCAGATGCAGATATTATCCCGAAAGGCATTCTGAGGAAACAATACCTGCCAAATGGTGTGTTGAAGGTACAGTATTTGGTGCTCTCTTCATCCAGTTTTAGTTGCCAAAGTCCTTGTGAGGTATCGAGCTTTGTGAAGTATCTGACACCTGATATTTCACTGGTGATTTCTTCTCGCTTGGGAATCTGGTAGTGTTCATGTTTTATGTATGCATTTAAGTCCTTTGGATCCATGCATACTCTTAGCTCATTGTTCTTTTTCTTTACACATACCATGGAGTTAACCCAGTCTGTTGGCTCTTCGACTTTCCTGATGACTCCTAGTGTGGTCATTCTGTCCAGTTCTTTTTTGAGCCGGTCACGCAGGGGTGCTAGAACTCTCCGTGGAGCATGTACCACTGGCTGAGCATCCTCCTTTAGCTGGATCTTGTAAGTGAATGGTAGAACTCCAAATCCTTTGAAAACATCCTGGAAATTATTCACTACAGAATCCACCAAGTCATCTGGTCTGCTTATGGCACAATTTATATGGTAGACTCTCTTGACCAGTTCTAAGTCCTCACAAGCTTTGTCACCTAGTAGTGAATCAAGTCCTTTAGCCACAACAGAAAACATGAGATGATGCACTTTGTCTTTGACTGTCACTTTGAGTGTGCATACACCTAAGCTCACCATAACCAAATTTACTTCACTTGATGCTGTACACCCTGGCTGCCACATGATGCGCCAGGTTGGCACCACCCCATACCAACACCATAAAGCATCCCTACAATACCCAAGCCATTCCTTTCACACTCCTCACCATTGCGGGGGTACCGTTATATCTCACCATTCACTGCAACTCGCTAAACCACTTCCAAAGGTGCACACAAATCTGTCCAAGAATGCATAGTGTTGAAAATAAAGTTTTCAATGTTTGACACCACATTAACAGAAACTTTACATGAACATTACATAAAATACCCAAGTGGCTACCCTTGTGTGTTGTTAGTTGCTATGATTGCACTAGGATGAGAGTGAGTATGAAGGGTGGCAAGTGAGATAGAGAAGTGATAACATAGATAGAGAGGGATGGGTGGAGGTCCAAGGTTAGTTGGTGTGAGTAAGGATGTGCAGGAGTAGGGTAGGGAAGGCAGAGTGATGGGGATGTGGTGAGAGGCACAGCAGGATGAGGCCGAGTGTGGCTTTGTACTAATGTTTTGTGATCTAATGAGATCATTGAAATGTTCGCGCCACTGCAACCAGGTCCCCCTGACCACATCCCTGCTTGTGCCCACCTGTGCAATGTGCAACTAGGCTATGTTGACCTCCTGGGGAGGCCTCTTCCGCCCATGGGAATCGAAGAGAACCTCCTTGCATGCTGTGACGCCCTCCATAAGCATATGGAGGGAGTCATGGGAGCGCCTGGGTGCAACCCTCTATCTCTGTGCTGTGATTGTCAGCATTTGCAGCACCTCAATGCTGTAGAACACTGACAGCACAAATGTCAAAATAAAAATTTGTGCATGGTCCCTTTAAGGAAACCGGCTGATGATGCATCATCAAATGATGTTATCAGACCTGCTTCCTCTAATTGGGCCAGGAAACATGTTGGGCGGGTTTAACAAGCTCAATCAAGGAAAAGTCATTTCACAAAGCAGGATGGAACCAGCAGTAGGGCCGGGACCCGCCACTGACGTCACCCGCCATGGACCCACCAAGGTGAGCAAAATCCTGGCTCAAAGTCTTTTATTGACTGATTAAATCCATTGAATTGTATTGAAAGGATCTGCAACACTTACACTGTAAAAAAACATCTAAAATCAAGACAATAAGCCATTTTGTATTAACTACTGTAAACACTTCAACTCTTTGACCTGGCAGGAAATGATGAAAATTCATGGGTTTTGGACTTGACCTGTAGACCTCCTGGCATCAAGTTCCTACTATTGAAAAGACAATAGCAGCCACCATCGCTCTGCTAGAACAGAGACATTCCTCTTGCCTGTCTGTAATAGGAGTACTGCTTTCTTTACTAATGCAACTTTAAAGCACATTCCTTTCTTTACATTTTCAGTACATGGACATATAGTTCATCTCTTTGTGTCTGACACAGCTGGACAATGGAAACCCTCCAGAATGTAGACCAACCTTCTTTAAATGAACTTTTGAATACCCTGTCACTCTTGAACCTGTCGGTAAGTGTGTGAGAATTCAGCCGTTTAATGGTTTTTGGACCTACACCATAGACATCAAGCTGTCATGTCAGAGTTTTAAAGGGTGTGTGGTAGAGTCAAATCCTGACACATCATTTGCCAAGAAATGTTATGCTTAGAATCTATAAAGTGCAAAGAAAATATACAGTCCATTTAATCATTTAATAGCTCTGTCTAAATAAACACAATGGAAATTTTGAATAAAGCCATATTTTACTTTAATTTAATTAGGGGGCTAAATTAGTTTGGTTAGCGCCCTAAGATGACGTTGTCGCCATGTGCAGCGGCCCGCTCGCGCCCCGGCTGTAATATTGGGTGGCGCCCCCCGACTTACCGCTGGACACTATGTCCGCCGGGGTCAGGGGGGCCTACCTGCAGCCGGGGCGGCGCTAGTTAAAGGGGAGGTGGCAGGCGGCCATTTTTGTTGCTGGCTGCCTGCCAGCATCTGCCCCCGTTGCTGTCCCCGGCCCCCATGAAGCCCCCCGCGGGGTGCCGGCTGCTCTCTGTGAGCCCGGCACTCCTCTTGAGTGCCGGGCTCATTTGCCAGTACTCCCGATCCCTGGTGGCCCAGCTGGGTGCCGTGACGCGCTGTGCCAGGCCCCTCCCCTTTAATAAGGGGAGGAAGGCCTGCAGTACTGCGGCGCGATGTGCCCCGGCGAAGGTAGTGCCCCAAAGGGGGTGCTACCCAATTTTTACCCTTAGTCTTTGAAAATATCAAACTAGTGCCAGTAATTACCATTGAGATTCTCCAAATCTCCGGCCATAATTTTGGCAGGAGGTTGGTATAAACCCTGAAGAAATGGTGTAAACGGCCAGTTACACCGTCTCTCTGGGGTTTCCGCTGATCTCCTGCTGGCGAGAGATTGGGGATCCCCTGTGGAAATTCTACCCTAGATATTTGGGGTACAAAATGATTCGAAATTTGTGTTTTCTGACATACATGGAACTCCCATCTCCAGATGAAATTAATAAGCAATTCACAAAAGTAGAGTTCCTGACTGCCTGATATCATGTGTACACTCTTCCCTCTGGAGACATACCTCTTTACTTAGTAAAGTAGAACTTAGGCACAGGTTGGCAGAAGTCAAGGCTTAGGGACTCCAAGGGTGTCTGGAGTGGAATGGGTTCGGGACTACAAGGGTAACCCTAGGAACCGGCAAATGTGTGCTGGAGTACTGCTGGAGTTTAACCAGATAAAACCACACACAAAACACTGGTAAGCTTCTCACTGATAGTCCAGTTTGGACCTTACCAGTTAGGGGCATGAACTTGCGGGGTTATTTAGAACCAATTGGCCGAGTGAAGGTTTATCCCTCCAGATCCCATCACTGAGCCAGGCTGCTTGGTCAATCATCATCGGTGCCCTGGATACTCTGCACCTGGCGGGCTCAGGTATTGGATGATCGAGACCACACGGTATTATCTCTGTTCCAATCTTACCATTGTCAGATGTGCTACAATTGTTGGGATACAGCATTTGAGTCATTTTAGATATGACATGTGGTAAATGTACTGTGCTTGGGAAGAAGAAGGTGACTTTGGAGCAATGGTTCCTAAAGCTCTCCACCGCTGGAATTTTTCTCATTTTTTTGAAGAACACGTTAATCATTGGCACTGGCTCAGAACTTTTCAACAATGAGAAATAACAGAATTTAGCCAGTAACAACATGATTTAAAAAAAAAGACACAGAGACACAGGCAGTCAGTCAGTTAGGTTTTTAAACAGAAAGCTGTGACTTTCTGAAGTTATGAATTTTAGCATGCAGGAGGGTAGTTAGGAATTACTTTTTTAAGTAAGTATGATGACCCACTGATATGGGGAAGTGTAGCATGCAGGATTATTTGTTATTATTAGGAAGACAAATTGTACTGATTAAATTAAGTTAGTCTGATCATAGCTGTTGCTCAGTATGTTAACTTGCTGTGAAATAAAGCAGCTTAATGAACATGTGCTGCAGATGATTTTTTGACCATTAATTCAAATGGTTGGATGACCATGTGCAGCCTGGATTTCCAGTACGTGCTCACTGGCAGACGAGGCTCCCAGCAACAGTGTAAAGTCAGAAAATCACCCCTATAGGCTCTATCAGTTTTCCATCTACTCTTAAATCAATGCGAGCTGGCGACCAGGAGGCAGCAGAGACTATCCAGGCTTGATTCTCATGCTGAGAAAAACCACAGGCTCCACTCTCCACTTCCCCATTCAACATGGCTCAGAACAGGAAGTGAACAATGTGGGGCTTGAACCTGCATCAGTCCTCGTTCTGTCCTGACTCAAGTATAAAAGCAAACACAACTGCAACGCCTGACATTGCGAGGAAATTTCGGACCACTTCTATCTGGGTTATAGTTACCTGGAGTTAACAGTACAATTTTTCATGCAAAATAGAATGATCTTACTCTCAAGATCATCTGCTATAAAATAATTCATTTCACTGGAGAGTGAATATATCAGTGAAAAGATGACACTCATGCAAAAGAGGAACAATAAGGTTTACACAGCTAAACTGTCGTTATTATTCTAGCTTTCTTTTCCTTTTTTTTTAGAAATGGTGCAAGTAGTTGATATAATCCAAGAATGCTGAGATAATGACGAGATTAATTTTAATTGAGAGTTAGTTGTTCCAGCAATTTCCTGACCGTAATTTATTTTGTACAGAGGTAGGGGCCGGTGTTGCTGAATTAATAGTTAATTTAGCAATGTGAGCATAGTTTGCATTTCTGTTGAAAAAAAAGATAAGTGACAGTTGAAAAGAAACTGGACTAAGATTTAATTAAATTGCAGAATTAGAATGTATGGTTGATGTTTTAAAGTAAATGGGGGTTACTTTGGCCAAATGGTGAAAACAGGCACTAAATCGATGCTGTGCTAGTAAGACACGCCTGTTTGAAAGTCTGGATTTAGCACACAATTTTCGTCCTAATTGCTGATTACTATAATTTGAATTTGCCTGAACGTGTATGTGGGCTCCTCGCGCCCACTTCCAGTTGTAAGAAATTGTGAATTGGAAGAAATAACTTGAGACAAAAAAGTATTTTCAGACTGGTGTTAGAATAACTGGATGGACGCTTAGAATTTGCTTATGTTCTTGGTTCCCTGCGGATGTGATAACATTCTGCACCATGGCGGTGACTTTGTTTCCAGACTAGCTGTCTGTTGTTTGTGTACTAGAAAGGTTGTTGACTGTATCTTTGATAATCTACCCTAGGCCCACCCCTAAAAAGAGAGTAAAAGGGATATCTAAAGAGCTTTTAGCTCAGACGGTGAAGGGAAGGGAAGAGCTGTTCACGCACGCCAGTCGTCTGTCCGATCGGGACCAATACCAGCTGCTTGTCACGGTCGTATGTCTACTATGTCTATATTGATCGCATGTTGTACTTAACTTAAACTGCCGCTCTTTAATAAAACACCTTAAAACTCCTAAGACCCTCTGGATAATCTGTGTGTGACCTGTGATCCAAAATCTTACACACGGAAGGTGTGGAGCGCTCTGGCTGACACACGGGCAGGTTTCAGGATGGCTCAGGGGCCTAGTGAGAGGGTGCACAGTGTAATGATCAGTAACATGTCATTCTAGAATGGTACACTAGGTGGAGCTGTATGTTTAGTAGTGGGCTACCCACGATGCACTAGTCAAGATGGATGCCTGTACACTAGTCCACATGGCTGAATAAATGACTAGCTCAAGCTAGCTGTTCATAATGAAAACGTCTATTTATGTATGAACATAACACACAGGTTATCGGATGCGGCAGTGGACGTCCTGGTGGAGGAGGTCCAGAGGAGGAGGGATGTGTCCTGTAGCCGCAGGCGGGAAGGAGTCCACCTCGGCCACCTCACCCCACCCCCCCTCCCCCCCATCTTGGTCACCTCAGAGGCTCTTTAGCGTCTAAAGTATTCAGCGCAAAATTTCCCCCACTCCGCCTGCAGGGCGGGCGTAACAAGCCCAATCAATGAAAAATCACTTGGAGAGTGTGGGCTGCAGTAGGCAATGGGCTGGGACTGCGACACCGCCCCCGGCCACCCCGGACCCGCCTTGGTTGGCAAAATCGCGGCCAATGTTTTTGTGTTAGGAAAATGAAAATATAGGTTTACTTCCTTAAACAGCCAAGAATGACCTTATACACCCTCCCTTATGTTTCCTCCTTGGTCATGATGGTTGTGAGGCAAGTGGTCACAATCTGTTGTTGGACCCATGGTAATAAATATAAATGCTAAGTTTTTTTAAATTACGCTAATGGGAGGGAGGGTGTGGGCTCCAATCCTGGAGCTACCGGATTATCAGGAAATATTTCTTCACACAAAGAGTGATGAACACTTGGAATGGACTCCCAGATAGACTGGTGGAACTATAGATTCATTAAAGTAATAATTAGATGTTGAAATGAGGGGATTGTAGGGACTTTCTAGATGGATGGCCTTCCTCATCTATAATTAGCTTGTGGTCTTGTGATGCTTTATGGTAAGACTCTAATAATTTGTCCATCTGATCTCTGAGAGAGATATTTGCACCAGATCTTAGAGTTACTGCCAACAACACTTTTGTTTTCTTTATTAGGGGTGTGTTTTTTCCTCCTAATTGTCAAAGTGCTGACTCACAGTGGGGTACAGTTAGAAAATAGCTATGCTTACAAGTACTGGCAGTTCCTTGTCCAAGTGATCAATTTGTTTATCACAGCAGACTCTTTCTCCAGGTAAGCATCACAGCCAAGGCTGATCCTGTTTTCACTCACTGTCCATGCACGCACAACTTGCAGCAGGAGCCACTGGATAGTGACCAGGAGAGGGACCCTGGTTACATTTTTCCTAGCCCACAGGCACTAAGGCCAATTGTAATATCCCAGCCAAGATCAACTAAGTCAGAGTCTCAAACATCTGACAATTTAGTGTGTACAGTTCATGCTACATCAGGCCTTGACTTGCAAGGCCATCGGAAAAGCTATGAGCAGTGCAGATTGAACACAAAACTGTCTTGTGTGTGTGGGGGAGGGGAGGGGAAGTGGGAGGGGGAAGTGAAGGGGAGATTGGTTTTAGGGAATTAGCACTGTCTCCTTTCAGCTTTAGGACTTTGCCTTGCATTCACCCCAGATGCAAAGAAAGGACTATGGTGTACAAGTCACATTGTTCTGAATGTTTATTAGACTCTCTTTGGAAGGAAAACTAATCCATACATTTTTAGGATGGTTTCACTAACAATAACACAAGCTAGCAAAGAATTGTTAACATTTTTGTTTGATAACATTTGAACTTTAGATGCGGTTTAATTTCAAAAATGAAAATTTTGGACACTGATTCCAAATATTCTGGATGTAAATCCCAATGAACATAAATTCTCTCTCTGACATCGACACAATGTGATACCCGCATGAGAACACTGGCCACACCATGAGCTAGAATGTGCCCTTAAATGGCACTAAATTTGCTCCGTTTCTGTTGGGAAGGAGAAAGGCATATCTGCCTCCAGTTTTCATCCTAAATTTACAAGGAGGAATTTGCACTTCATTAGGCATTGTTTTAACTTTTGCACTGATTGTAGTACAGTCTGCAGTAAGGTTTCTGTGCCTTTCTCCTATTGTTTCAAATCATCCTGCATCCTGCACCAACCTCATTGAATTTGTTGAAGAGGTAACAGAGAGAGTAGACAATGGTAATGCAGTAGATGTAATTTATCTCGATTTTCAAAAGGCCTTCGATAAAGTACCCCATAATAGACTGATGAACAAGGTCAGAGAATGTGGAGTCGGGGACAAGGAGCAGAATGGATTGCTGGCTGGCTTCAAGACAGAAAGCAGAGAGTGGGAGTAAAGGGTAGCTATTCACAGTGGCAGACGGTGGGTAGTGGTGTTCCACAAGGATCAGTGCTGGGACCACTGTTCACAATTTATATTAACGATTTAGACTTTGGAATCAAAAATACAATTTCTAAATTTGTGGATGACACCAAATTGGGGGGGGATAGTTAATACTGAGGAGGACTGCAACAAATTACAGGAGGATATTAATAAACTTAAGAATGGGCATATAATTGGCAAATGAAGTTCAACACAGATAAATGTGAGGTATTACATTTTGGTAGGAAGAATAGGGAGGTTACTTATCACTTGGAGGGTGCGAGTCTAGGTGGGGTGAAGGAACAAAGGGATCTTGGAGTGCAAATACACAAATCACTAAAAGTTGCGACACAGGTTAGCAAGGCCATAAAAAAGGCAAACCAAGCACTAGGGTTTATTTCTAGAGATATAGAATTGAACAGTAGGGAATTTATGCTAAACCTGTATCGAACCTTGGTTAGACCACACTTGGGAGTACTGTGTACAGTTCTGGTCGCCATATTATAAAAAGGATATAGAGGCACTGGAGAGGGTGCAGAGAAGATTTACAAGGATGATACCAGAAATGCGAGGGTATCCGTATCAGGAAACGATGAACAGGCTGGGTCTCTTTTCTCTTGAAAAAAGAAGGCTGAGGGGTGACCTAATAGAGATCTTTAAAATTATGAAAGTTTTGATAGAGTGGATACAGAGAGAATGTTTCCACTTGTGGGGAAGAGCATAACTAGAGGCCATCAATATAAGATAGTCACCAAGAAATCAAATAGGGAATTCAGAAGAAACTTCTTTACCCAGAGAGTGGTGAGAATGTGGAACTCGCTACCACAGGGAGTGGTTGAAGTGAAAAGTATAGATGCATTTAAGGGGAGACTAGACAAGCATATGAGGGAGAAGGGAATAGAGGGTTATGCTAATAGATTTAGATGAGGAAAGATGGGAGGAGGCTCGAGTGGAGCATAAATGCCGGCATGGACTGGTTGGGCTGAATGGCCTGTTTCTGTGACGAATATCTTATGTAATCCTATGTAATCCCTGCATGATGCCACTAGCTTCTAACTGGTTATATATGCAAGAGGGAGGGAGAGGGAGAGCATCTAACAGCATCCGTAATAGGAACATTCCGTGGCAGTCTCCAAAAGCAATTGTCCTGGATCTGCAGATATATGGTAATAGGTCTCAGCGGGCAGCAAAACGTGGGTGCAGTTCAGGAACCCTTCAGTGGTGTCAGTAGCAGTTGCCAAAGTGAGTTGGCACTTACACAAACAATCTTTGCTCTGGGACTAAGCACCTTGGGACGTTTTACTACATTAAAGGTGCTCTTTAAATGCATGTTGTTGCTGTTGTGTTCAGGAACAAACTTACTCCATGCTTACAAATGTGTATGTGTGGGGCAAGGAGGTCACATGACTTTACTGTAAGATGGTAGGCTTTATAAGCAACTTGCAAAATCTTGGCAGCTCTTGACATTTTGCTCATCTCCCTTCCAGTGGGTGAAAGTTTCTACTCGAGAATTGCTGCGGTTCTATTTCTTCTCCCATAGGGAGTGTCACAAACAACCCAAGTTGATCACTGGCCTTATTATAAGCTGACATAAGTTTGGGGTGCCTTAAAATGAGGACATGGCGAACTAACATTTAAGTTTCATTTTATCTCAGTTGTTTTTTCCAGAATTCTGCAATATCTTAGCCACAATTACAAGGCCTATGTACACTGCAGTTCCAGTCAAATGTGACATATGTAGCAAGGGTCAACAAGTATCACTAAATTTACCCCAAAATAACTCCTTTTAAATTTTCATGCCAATTAATTACAATGCTGGATCATATCTGGCAGCCTAACTTAGAATAAACCTTTATTCATTCCTTGTGACGGAACTGTTTGCACCAGACCTTTACTCTGGAACTGCTGATTGGGTCTGGATTAGAGTAGGGTGAGATTCTGTGAGGGATTTGTACACTCTACCTTCATTTAGAAACATAGACATAGAAGATAGGAGCAGGAGTAGGCCATTCGGCTCCTCGAGCCTGCTCCGCCATTCAATGCGATCATGGCTGATCATCCAAATTCAGTACCCTGTTCCTGCTTTCTCCCCATATCCCTTGATCCCTTTAGCCTTAAGAAATATATCCAACTCCTTCTTGAATATATTTAATGAACTGGCCTCCACCGCCTTCTGTGGTAGAGAGTTCCACAGGTTCACCACTCTCTGGGTGAAGTATTTCCTCCTCATTTCTGTCCTAAATGGCCTACCCTTTATCCTTAGACTGTGTCCCCTGGTTCTGGACTCCCCGACCATCGGGAACATCCTTCCTGCATCTAGTCTGTCCAGTCCTGTCAGAATTTTATAAGTTTCAATGAGATCGCTTCTCATTCTTCGAAACTCCAGCGAGTACAAGCCCAATCGACCCAATCTCTCCTCATACATCATTCCTGCCATCCCAGGTATCAGCCTGGTGAATCTTCGCTGAACTCCTTCCATGGCAAGAACATCCTTCCTCAGATAAGGCGACCAAAACTGCAAACAATACTCAAGGTGTGGTCTCACCAAGGCCCTGTACAACTGCAGCAAGCCATCCTTGTTCCTGTACTCAAACCCTCTCGCTACGATTTGCCTTCTTAACCGCCTGCTGCACCTGCATGCCCACCCTCAGCGACTGGTGCACAAGGACACCCAGGTCTCGTTGCACTTCCCCTTCTCCCAATCTACCACCATTTAGATAATAATCTGCCTTCCTGTTTTTGCCACCAAAGTGGATAACCTCACATTTATCCACGTTATATTGCATCTGCCATGTTTCTGCCCAATCACCCAACATGTCCAAATCATCCTGGAGTTTCTCGACATCCTCCTCACAGCACACATGCCCACCCAGCTTTATGTCACCTGCAAATTTGGAGATATTACATCTAGTTCCCTTGTCTAGATCATTCATATATATTGTGAATAGCTGGGGTCCAAGGACTGATCCCTGTGGTACCCAACTAGTCTGCCTGCCACTCGGAAAAAGACCCGTTTATTCCAACTCTTTGCTTTCTGTCTGCCAACCAGTTCTCTATCCAAGTCAATACCTTGCCCCCAATCCCATGTGCCTTAACTTTACACGCTAATCTCTTATGCGGGACCTTATCGAAGGCCTTCTGAAAGTCCAGATACACCACATCCGCTGGTTCTCCCTTATCTATTTTACCAGTTACATCCTCAAAAAATTCCAGTAGATTAGTCAAGCACGATTTACCTTTTGTGAACCCATGTTGACTTTGTCCGATCCTGTCACTGTTTTCCAAGTGCTCTGCTATTACATTTGATGGATTTTGGTTTGAATCTAGCTCTGAGCTATAAGGATACAATAAAGGTGGCATTCGCAGGAAGTGCTTCTCGCAAAATTACAGGCATGTGACCGACGATATTCCACCCATTATCATTCTGCCGGGTGATGGAATTACCCACGTCTTTTCTCTCTGCTGACTGACTGAACCAGTTTGAGTTGGAGGAGTGCTAAGCCAGTTTCTATTGGGCATGGACCCATAGCACAAAATGCCCAAAATTCAATGCAAATTAATGCTTAATTGACAAACTTTAAAAAATTATCCTTCAGGATGTGGGCCCATCCCTAGTTGCTCTTGAGAATGTGGTGGTGGGCTTTCATCTTGAACCGCTGCAGTCTGTGTGGTGAGGGTACTCGCACAATGCTGTTAGGTAGGGCGTTCCAGGATTTTGACTCAGTGACGATGACGGAATGGCGATATATGTCCAAGTCAAGATGGCATAAGAACATAAGAACATAAGAAATAGGAGCAGGAGTAGGCCAATCGGCCCCTCGAGCCTGCTCCGCCATTCAATAAGATCATGGCTGATCTGATCCTAACCGCCAATCTACTATCACAGAACCATCTCCTGAATCTAACAGAATTAGACACACGAAATAGGAGCAGGATCAGGCTACACGGCCCCTGGACCCGCTCCGCTACCCACAGGGCCATGACCGATCCAAACCTAGACTCATGTCCAAATTCCTGCCCGCTCCCCGCAACCCTTTATTCCCTTTCTAGGAAACTGTCTATTTCTGTTTTAAATTTATGTAATGATGTAGCTTCTACAGCTTTTTGGGGCAGCATATTCCATGGACCTACCACCCTCTGAGTGAAATAGTTCCTCCTCATCTCAGTTTTGAAAGAGCAGCCCCTTATTCTAAGACTATGCCCCCTAGTTCTAGTTTCACCCATCATCGGGAACATCCTCCCCGCATCCACCCGATCCAACCCCTTCACAATCTTATATGTTTCAATAAGATCGCCTCTCATTCTTCTGAACTCCAATAAGTAGAGTCCCAATCTACTCAACCTCTCCTCATATGTCCATCCCCTCATCCCCGGGATTAACCGAGTGAACCTTCTTTGTACTGACTCGAGAGCAAGTATGTCTTTTCTTAAGTATGGACACCAAAACTGTATGCAGCATTCCAGGTGCGGTCTCACCAATACCTTGTTCAACTGAAGCAATACCTCCCTATTTTATTATTCTATCCCCCTAGCAATGAAAGCCAACATTCCATTGGCCTTCTTAATCACTTGCTGCACCTGCATACTAACCTTTTGAGTTTCGTGCACCAGGACCCCCAGATCCCTTTGTACTTCCGTACTTTCCAGTTTCTTGCCATTAAGATAATAACTTGCTCTACGATTTTTCCTGCCAAAGTGCATAACCTCACACTTTCCAGTGTTGTATTCCATCTGCCAAATCTCTGCCCACTTACTTAGCCTGTCTATGTCCACTTGCAGGTTTTTTATGTCCTCCTCACTCACTACTTTCCCTCCCATCTTAGTATCATCTGCAAACTTTGATATGTTACACTCGGTCCCCTCCTCCAAATCGTTAATATAGATTGTAAAGAGTTGGGGACCCAGCACTGACCCCTGTGGAACACCACTAGTTACTGATTGCCAGTCCGAGAATGAACCATTTATCCCAACTCTCTGCCTTCTGTTAGATAGCCAATCCTCTATCCATGCCAGAATATTACCCCCAATCCCGTGATTTTTTATCTTAAGCAATAATCTTTTGTGTGGCACCTTATCAAATGCCTTTTGGAAGTCTAAATACACTACGTCCACTGGTTCCCCTTTATCCACCCTATATGTTATTTCCTCAAAGAACTCCAGCATATTTGTCAAACATGACTTCCCCTTCATAAAACCATGCTGACTTTGTCCTATTAAATTATGATTATCCAAATGTCCTGTTACTCTCTCCTTAATAATGGACTCCAATATTTTACCTACCACAGATGTTAGGCTAACCAGTCTATAGTTTCCAGCCTTCTGTCTACTGCTTTTTTTAAATAAGAGCATTACATTAGCAGTTTTCCAGTCTGCTGGGACCTTTGCTGAGTCCAGGGAGTTTTGGAAAATAATTACCAATGCATCCACAATCCCTACCGCCACTTCCCTCAAGACCCTAGGATGTAAGCCATCAGGTCCAGGTGATTTATCCGCCTTGAGTCCCATTATTTTACCGAGTAGCACTTCCTTAGTGATTTTGATCGTATTTAGCTCCTCCCCCCCCTATAGCCCCCTGTTTGTCCAGTGTTGGGATATTCTTAGTGTCCTCTACTGTAAAGACTGATACAAAATATTCATTCAGTGTTTTTGCCATCTCCATATTTCCCACCATTAGTTTCCTGGTCTCATCCTCTAAGGGACCAACATTTACTTTAGCCACCCTTTTTCTTTTTATATAACTGTAAAAACTCTTACTATCTGTTTTTATATTTTTTGCTAATTTACTTTCATAATCTATCTTCCCTTTCTTAATCAATCTTTTTGTTATTTTTTGCTGTCTTTTAAAGTTTTCCCAATCCTCTGTCCTCCCACTAGATTTGGCTACCTTATATGCCCTTGTTTTTAGTCGAATACTATCCTTAATTTCTTTACTTAGCCACGGATGGCTGTCTTTTCTTATACACCCTTTTCTTCTCAGTGGAATATATATTTTTTGGAAGTTGTAAAATAACTCTTTAAATGTACACCACTGATCATGTATCGTCTTACCCTTTAATCTATATTCCCAATCCACTCTTCTCAATTCCGCTCTCATACCTTCATAGTCTCCTTTATTCAAGCTTAGCACGCTTGTTTGAGATCCAACCTTCTCACCCTCCAATTGAATATGGAATTCAACCATGTTATGGTCACTCATTCCAAGGGGATCCTTTACTAGGACATTTTTAATTAATCTTGTCTCATTACACAGGACCAGATCTAAGGTTGCTTGCCCCCTGGTCGGTTCAGTTACATACTGCTCAAGAAACCCATCCCTAATACAGTCAATGAACTCATTCTCAAGGCAGCCCTGCCCAATTTGATTTGTCCAATTAATATGATAGTTAAAATCACCCATAATTATAGATGTTCCCTTATTACAAGCCTCAACTATTTCCTGATTGATACTCCGTCCAACAGAGTTGCCACTGTTCGGAGGCCTATAGACTACGCCCACTAGTGTTTTTTTCCCCTTATTATTCCTTACCTCCACCCAAACTGTTTCATTATCCTGATCTTTTGACCCAATATCATTTCTCTGTGTTACAGTGATTCCTTCCTTTATTAACATAGCCACCCCACCTCCCCTTCCTTCCTGCCTGTCCTTCCTGATCGTTAAATAACCTGGTATGTTTAATTCCCAGTCATTGTCACCCTGCAGCCATGTTTCTGTAATGGCCACAAGATCATACCCATATGTAGTTATTTGTGCCATTAACTCATCTATTTTGTTACGAATGCTACGTGCATTCAGATAGAGAACTTTCAAATATGTTTTGTGACACTTAGTTCCTGCTTTTGCCCTTTTTATTACTTTACCTTTTACTCCATACCTTCTGCCCCATCCTGACACGCTCTGGTTTTTAATTTCCCCACTGCTACCTAAGTCTATGACCTTCTCTGTTGTCATTTTTATTATTTGCTCTCTCGGAACCTCCCCCCCACTAGTTAGTTTAAAGCCCTCTCTACAGCCCTAGTTATATGATCCGCCAGGACTCTAGTCCCAGCACTGGCCAAGTGAAGCCCGTCCCAACGGAACAGCTCCCTCCTGCCCCAGTACTGGTGCCAGTGTCCCAGGAAGCAAAACCCATTTCTCCCACACCAGTCTTTGAGCCATGCATTTAACTCTCTAATTTTATTTGTCCTAGCCAAATTCGCTCGTGGCTCAGGTAATAATCCAGAGATTATTACCCTTGAGGTTCTGTTTTTTAATTTGACCCCTAGCTGCTCATACTCCTTTAACAGAACCGGCTTCCTAGTCCTATCTACGTCGTTTGTACCAACATGGACCACGACAACTGGATCCACCCCCTCCCACTGCAAGTTTCTTTCCAGTCCAGAGGAGATGTCCTTAACCCTGGCACCGGGTAGGCAACACAGCCTTCAGGACTCTCGCTCTCGGCTGCAGAGAACTCTATCTATCCCCCTAATAATACTATCCCCTACCACTACAACATTTCTATTTACTCCCCCCTCTTGAATGGCCCCCCATTCCACAGTGCTGTGGCCAGGTTGCTCATCCTCCCTGCAGTCCCTGCTCCTGTCCCCACAGGGAGTAAGAACCTCGAACCTGTTGGTCAAGAGCAAGGGCTGCGGCTCCTCCAGCTCTACCTCCTGGATCCCCGTACCTGCCTCACTCGTAGTCACACCGTCCTGTCCCTGACCATGGGCTACATCTGAATTACTTAACTTCATAGGTGTGACCACCTCCTGATACACAGAGTCCAGGTACTTCTCCCCCTCCCTGATGTGTCGCAGTGTCTGAAGCTCAGACTCCAGCTCATCAACACAGAGCTGGAGTTCCTGTAGCAGCAGACACTTGTCACAGATGTAATCAACCGTGAGCCTCAATGGGGTTAACCGGCTCCCACATCTCGCAACAGTAACACATCACCTGCTCCATTCTATGTAATTAATTAAAATTTTTATTGTTAGTTATGGACACCCTCTGCCTGATTTTAGATGCTAGTATCCCCTTTAATTAATTGGATTTAAATTAAATCAATCCCTCTAGTTACACCAGTTAAATGGTTTACCAACAGTCACTCTGCACCAGAAAGGCCTTGGTACACCACAGCAACCTTAAAAACTATAAACCACAGACTTAAAGTTTTAAAACGAGAGAAATACTCCAACCAATCACCTACCTGTTTTGTGGTGACGTCACACCTTGAATACTTTTTACCTCTCTCCTTGCCTGAGATTGGAGATTGGTGAGGCCTACCTGATCCTCTGGGGCCTCTTGTAGTCACTCTGCCGCGCTGCTCCGCCTCCACCCGCTGCCGATGCTGCACTGAGGCCTACCTGAGCCTCTGGGGCCTCTTGTAGTCACTCTGCTGCGCTGCTCCGCCTCCACCCGCTGCCGATGCTGCACTGAGGCCTACCTGAGCCTCTGGGGCCTCTTGTAGTCGCTCTGCCGCGCTGCTCCGCCTCCACCCGCTGCCGATGCTGCACTGAGGCCTACCTGAGCCTCTGGGGCCTCTTGTAGTCGCTCTGCTGCGCTGCTCCGCCTCCACCCGCTGCCGATGCTGCACTGAGGCCTACCTGAGCCTCTGGGGCCTCTTGTAGTCGCTCTGCCGCGCTGCTCCGCCTCCACCCGCTGCCGATGCCGCACTGAGGCCTACCTGAGCCTCTGGGGCCTCTTGTAGTCGCTCTGCCGCGCTGCTCCGCCTCCACCCGCTGCCGATGCCGCACGTGACTTTGGAAAGGGACTTGAAGATGATGGTGTTCCCATGCGCTTGCTGCCCTTGTCCTTCTAGGTGGTGGAGGTCACGGGTTTGGGAGGTGCTGCCAAAGAAACCTTGGCGAGTTACTTCAGTGCATCTTGTAGTTGGAACACACTGCAGCCATGGTATTCTGGTGGTGGAGGGAGTGGATGTTTAAGTTAGTGGATGGGAAGGTAGAATTAAAAGACTGCAAATGTAGTTAACACTGTATCCACAACAGCATGATCTGCCATGGATGGCCAGCAGGAACTGGAACGTAGCAGTTGCTTCGGCATTTATGTGTTGATGCGCTCTGTTCCACCTTGAATGTGTAGGCTTCTATATTACATTAGTAGCACAAACTAGACTGGATTATTTGATTAGTTAGTCAGTCTCCAAACCTGTGCATCAAGAGACCAAAAACCACTTATATTTGAACACTACAGCTTCTTCAGCTCCAGTCACCCCATCCCATGAAGTGGACTCGAGCCCAACCAAACCAAGGATAAAAACGTCATCTCAGCACCAAATTACAAGTTGCTGATATAAATACTATAATAAAGAAAAGGGCAAGGATTTGAATGCTTTGGAGAATGGCCCAGTCAGAGAAAATCATGTACTTTGAGAATGTCTGGTCTCCATGCCTGTTCTGCTGTGATGAGCGGGACGTGAATTAATTTAAAAAAAAAATTCATTCATGGGATATGGGCGTCGCTGGCAAGGCCAGCATTTATTGCTCATCCCTAATTGCCCTTGAGAAGGTGGTGGTGAGCCTCCTTCTTGAACCACTGCAGTCCGTGTGGTGAAGGTACTCCCACAGTGCTGTTAGGGAGGGAGTTCCAGGATTTTGACCCAGCGACGATGAAGGAATGGCGATATACTTCCAAGTCAGGATGGTGTGTGACTTGGAGGGGAACTTGGAGGTGGTGGTGTCCCCATGCACTCGCTGCCCTTGTCCTTCTAGGTGGTAGAGGACGCGGGTTTGGGAGGTGCTGCCGAAAGAGCCTTGGCGAGTTGCTGCAGTGCATCCTGTAGATGCTAATTAATAGGAGAGGAGTTTGGTGTATGTACAGTAATCAGTGTGAGGCAGTCTTATAGGAAGTGTTGATTGCAAAATTTAAATAGAGAGTGCCATCTGCGCATCCTCTCCCCACCCAGGTATTTATAGTGTGCATAGTAAAGAAAAAATCTTGCATTTATATATCATTTTGCAGGACCTCAGGATGTTCAAAAGCACTTCACTGGCAATGATGTACTTTCGAACTAGTCACAGTTGTAATGTAGGGAAATGTGGCAGCCAATTTGCACACAGCAAGGTCCCACGAAAAAGCAATAAGATAAATGACCTGATAATCTATTTTTGGTGGTATTGGTTGAGGGATAAACCGGGAGACCTCCCTTGCTCTTCTTCGAATAGTGCCATGGGATCTTTTATGAGGCAAATGGTTTGTGGTTAAACATCTCATCCAAAAGTAATAATTGAACTCTAATTAATGTTTAGTGCTTTGCTGGTATTTTGTGTTCTTTATATTGAAAAATGATACATGATTTCACAATAAAAGCTGAACAAATAACATCTTGAAATTATCTTGAATATATATGAGTTTTTATTTTTGCCATTTCCAATGGCTTCAGTGCATGCTAATACTTTTGACTTCCTATTTCATTACTTTTGAAAATTGTTTCCTTAATTAGTAATCTAGTTTGTTAGTGATATTGGCATAATAATAATTTTATGAGTTCGAACTTCCGTAGGGTGGCTCACCCTCTGGGAGTGTGTATTGCATGTTTGGTGGGCATTGTAAACCACTGAAGTTAATGGAAAGGAAAATAAGGCGTGGTGTTTAATGGGCGGCTGATCCGCTACCGCCCATTTTGCGCCCCACTGAAGTTGAATTTTACCCCGTTGTATCTACTTGGCAATAACTGAAAAGTACAACCTTTGAAAGCTGTTACAGAGCACCATCTGCTTCAGGAAAACCCACAGACAACCTTGCACATAAAGACAGCACTGCCAGTGACTGTTAAGATCATGATGGCCCCCAATTTTTTATGAGCCCTGCAACTTCCAAACCAGCGCAGAGAAAATTTGCTGTATCAGTCAATTTTCTGTCTGCAAATGTGACAAAAGAGGTGATTGATGCTTTATGCAAGAGAACCAATGCTTTCATCTCTTTTTCCACTGACCAGCAACAGCATCATGACAGGACTGCCAATTGCACCAGATTGCTGGCTTTCCTAAAATTTAGGGGATAACTAGTGGCACTCTGCCACAATCTGGACAGTGTGCATAGTGCAATGGCCTACATGAACAGAAAGTGGTTTCACTCATTCACCATGCAGCAGGTCTGTGATGTCTAGCACTGTATCATTCAGGTCACTGCCTTCTTCTGAGACAGCTCCCACAATGCTTTCATTTATGCACCAAACATTTGTGCCTGGCTGACTTGAAGTTGAAGGAGTATTGGAAGGTTACCTTCTTTAATCCTGGCTGATGATACTCTTGTAGAAGCCACAGACAGAACCTGAGCACTGATACAATGAGACCTACGTAACTAGCATTATTCAGTATGTTATAGGCATCTTGTAGCATTGCTTCTGATGTTTGGACATATTCCTGAGACATGCTCATCCAAGCCTACTTCAGCTATGTCACTGCTACTGGGTGCTCCCTCAGCACATTCACTGATCTGTGTGGGTGGCAAACTTCTGGGCAGCATTGAGATCTGTAAATCCCTATATCAAGTTTCTCTCAATCCAATCAATTAGCATGATGAAGCCAGACAAGAAAGCTTGCTGTAGTTTGGCACTCAAAACCTCTGTAGCAGCAGTCTGACCATTCATGAGAGATACTCCCACTGTGCTTAGGACCTGTCACTGAGTGCTTTGCTACAGATGCTACAGATGTTGTCATGTCTGTGCTCCCTGGCAAATGACAGTGCAGACAACCCTTCAGTGCAATATTGAGGGAGTGCTGCACTGTCGGAGGTGCTGTCTTTCAGACGAGACGTTAAACCGAGGCCCTGTCTGTGTCCTCAGGTGGGTATAAAAGATCCCATGACACTATTTCAAAGAAGAGTTCTCCCCACTGCCCTGGCCAATATTTATCCCTCAACCAACATCACTAAAACAGATTATTTGGTCATTATCTTGTTGTTGTTTGTGGTACCTTGCTGTGTGCAAATTGACTGCCACATTTCCCTATGTTACAACAGTGACCTCACTTAAAAAATGCTTCATTGGCTGTAAAGCGCTTTGGGACCAATGTTCCCTTTAAGCTGCATGGCTGCGCAGTTCTCTGAACCTCCCATGCAGCCGGCTTGCCAGCTTTTCAATGGGAAAATCTGCGCATGCGCGGTATTTTGAATGGGCCGCGTAGCCCCTTAAAGGGGCCGTGCAAAAAAAATTAACGGGAACATTGTTTGGAACGTCCTGAGATCACGAAAGGCAAATCTCCTGCTGGTGTCACTGGGGATTAGACACTTTAGCCTGAATTGTCCTGCTGTTGGTAGGGTAGTGGTGGGGCAGAAATTCTGCCCGACATTTGATCCCCGCTGTAACCCTGACGCATTTTCCTGGGTCAGGGCTCATTTTCCATGCAGCGTGGACCTTCAGTGGGATCCCCACCATCAGCAAGGACCCCACCACTGCAAACAGAGATTTTCTTTTAGGCCCAGTCTCTCAGAACATTTATAAAATCAACAAGCAATATAAAATTTCAATTGCAACATTTCATGTTCACACTTGTCCGCTGGTTTAGCCTGTTCTTCATCTGTCACCATCACTTATTCACCCTCATCCAGGCACTGTAACTCACCCAGTGCTACTTCCTCAAGTTTACTATATACATCCTTTGGAGCGAGTGGAGCTGTGTGATGTTTGGCTATGCTAGTGACAGTGATGCAGGCTGTTGAGAGGTGCAGGCCTGTTCAGTGACTTTGGCTGTCATGTCAATTTGTTCTTCCAGGCCAACAAAAACAAAAAAATGAACAAGTGTCAAAACACTGGCTCAGAGAAACATCTGCAGACTTTGCATTACAATATGCAATGTTTTTGAAGTTGTGTGCAGCCCATATGTCAGTGCCTGAGGAAGAGGGCAAGACATAACAAGACCAGGATGGTTGTCATCATCAGCGGTCTTCCTAAGACATGTGCTGGCTTAATTTTCCCTTCTCCAAACCACTTTGTTTGTTCTTGTACTCCAGCTTAATTTCTCAATATGATCTGCCATTCTTCAGGTGATCCAGAATCATCCTTCTTTTCCTCTGTCTTGGTCTTTTTCCTTCCATCTGCCCTCCTAACAACTCTTTCAACATCACATCCTCTCTCAGCACAAGCCCAATCCAATTAATTTGCCTTTTTCTGATAACATCATTCAAACTATGTTCTTCTTGTATCATTGCCAACACTTCTTCATTACTTTTATTGTCTATCCACTTTACTTTCCTCAAGCATCTCCAAACCTATATCTCAAAGCTCTCCAGAACCCTCACATTCTTTTTCCTCAACGTCCATGTTTCAGCACTATACAGTATCACATTCCATATCAATCTATTCACTAATCTTTACTTTAGTCCATTCTCCAGTCAATATCTTCTTCATTCTACAAAATGCAACATTTCCCATTATAATCCTAGCTCTCACCTCTTTGGAATATCTGCCATCATCAGTCACAATACTTCCTAGATATATAAATTGTCTCAGCTGATCCAACTGTTGCTCATTCTCACTCTTTCATCTGCATTCATACACGAATCACTGAAAGTTAACATGCAGGTACAGCAAGCAATTAGGAAAGCAAATGGTATGTTGGCCTTTATTATAAGAGGATTTGAGTATAAGAGAAGCTGTCTTACTGCAATTATATAGGGCCCTGGCGAGACCACACCTGGAGTACTGTGTACAGTTTTGGTCTCCTTACCTAAGGAAGGATATACTTGCCATAGAGGGAGTGCAACAAAGGTTCACCAGGCTGGTTCCTGGGATGGGGGGATTGTCCTATGAGGACAGATTGAGTAGACTAGACCTATATTCTCTAGAGTTTAGAAGAATGAGAGGTGATCTCATTGAAACATTCAAAATTCTTACAGGGCTTGACAGGGTAGGTGCAGGGAGGATGTTTCCCCTGGCTGGGGAGTCTAGAACCAGGGGTCACAGTCTCAGAATAAGGGGTTGGCCATTTAGGTCTGAGATGAGGAGAAATTTCTTCACTCAGAGGGTGGTGAATTTTTGGAATTCTCTACCCCAGAGGGCTGTGGAGGCTCAGTCGTTGAGTATATTCAAGACAGAGATCGATAGATTTTTGGATATTAAGGGAATCAAGGGATATGGGGATAGTGCAGGAAAGTGGAGTTGAGCCATGATCTTATTGAATGGCGGAGCAGGCTCGAAGGGCCAAATGGCCTACTCCTGTTCCTATTTCTTATGTTCTTATGTTCTTATTCCTAGAAACCTTCATAACTTTGTTCTTACCTACATTGATCTTCATTCCATAGTCATTTGCTGCAGCATTCAGGCTATCTACCAACAACTGTAGTCCATTCATGGTACTTGCTACCAAGGCTTTGTCATCAGCAAATCTGACAATCCTTACTAACTATCCTTCAATTTTCACTCTGTCCTGTGCTTGATTAAGTGTTTCTCTCACCATTGCTTCTGCCTACAAGTTGAACAACACAGGTGACAAATAGCATCCTTGTCACATTCTTCTTCCAATTACTCCTGTTTCTGACTGTCCATTTGCTACCATAACACTTGCAGTTTGTCCCACATACAAAGCCTTTATCATGCACCTATCTCTCCAATCCACACCAATGTTCTTTAGTATCTCCATTATTTGATCCAGTTCACAATCAAAGTCTGGGGGCTAGAAATTCATCTATTTACTGCCACTCCATAGCACCATGAAATGGCGAAAAAATGGCATCCGCCGCTTTTTCGCCAGCTGGTGGCTGGTCCCATGGCGGCCGCCATTTTTGAAAGCCTGGCTGGTAACCGGCAGTGCCCTGGAAATAAAAAAGTGGCGTGGTGATGTCAATCGGCATGCAACACCGACTTAACATCACAAGCACGAACATCAACCCTGGCGCTGGGTCCTAAGCATGCCAGGTAAACCTGGTGTGCCAGCAGACTGACAGTGGCAGTGTCAGCACCTCTTAAAGGGACACACATATCTTTCCGATAAGTTTAGATTTAAGCTTTTGGACTGGTTTTTTTTGATTTTATTGACGTGGTAGCTTGTTGCAAGATGTTAAAAGTTTTTTAAGTGTGTAGGGAGTGCTGCTGGACGCTTGCAAGGCCTCGGATGGTAAAGGAAGGCCTCTGAGAAGACAGAAAATGCTGCAAGTACTCAACTGGTCAGGCAACATCAGTGGAGAGAGAAACAAGTTCACATCTCAGGTCGAGATGCTACCTGACCAGCTGAGTATTTCCAGCATTTTATGCTGTCATTTCAGATTTACAGCATCTGCTCGCAGAGGGAAGAGGAAGACACAGAAGAGGGAGAAGCTGAAGAGGAGGAAGCAGAAGGAAGGATGCAGCCCAGACAGTCGCTTTCTGGCTGGGATATCGAGATGGAAACATCCGCCTGCGGTACCAGTGACCACAACCCCAATTCCATTTTCCACATTTGCCCCACACCTTTCCTTCCTTCTGTTACTGACCATCACAGTGTCCTCTTGGTCACAATGCTGAAATAAAAGCCACCACAAAGCAAACCTTCCTATCTAACTTTATACATCTATCCATCCAATATAACATTAAGAAATCAACTCACCACCCTTGTGCATTCTCTTAGTGACAGTCTTCTGTGTGCCTTTGCCTATCAAATCAAATCAAATCAAATCAAATCAACTTTTATTGTCATTGTTAGTGCACAAGTGCAGTACAACGAAATGTAGGCTTGCGGCTCCCGAGAGTGTACAATTTGGATTAGGACACTTAAACATTTCAACATACATTTGTACATATATATTAGCATAAATATGCCCATAATAAAGTGCATCGGCAGATGTGCAGGCTTTAGTGTTTATTTGTGGAGTTCAGTAGGATGACAGCCCTGGGAAAGAAGCTGTTCCTAAATCTGGTCGTATGGGTGCGAATGCATCTGTAGCGTCTTCCAGATGGTAGGAGGGCGAACAGACTGTGGCTGGGGTGGGTAGGGTCTTTGATGATGGACCGTGCCCTCCGTAGGCAGCGTTTCTGATATATATGTTCTATGGTCAGTAGCCGGGTGCCGGTGATACGTTGGGCAGTTTTGACTACCCGCTGCAGGGCTTTCCGGTCATGGGAGCTACAGCTGCCATACCATACCGTGATACAGTTTGTCAGGATGCTCTCTATAGTGCAGCGGTAGAAGTTAGAGAGGATACTGATGTCATGCAGTGCAACCCCAGTGACTGCAGCATGGCTGGTGGAAGGCTTCCAGTGGGGGACACTGCAGATGGCCTTGCTGTTTGACCTTGAGGAGCTGGGAGTGTCAACTCAATTGACGGTGTTTATTATTCTTCTTCTTCTTCTTCACTTAGTTTTCCCTCTTCTTGGTCACCCACTGGCTGGGCAAGCTGCATTTCTTGGGTGTGTTAAATGAGGAAGGCACAAGGGTGGATTTGTGGTGACGGGAGGGTGGGAAAGCAAGAGGTGCATGCCAGAAGGAGGATAACACATGAGGATATCAGCATCTTGTATCCTTTCAGCCCCGCCGCTGGCCAAGGGCTCAGCCATGCCCCTGCCAAGAATGGCCTGCACCGTCTCCTCCAAGGGGGTAAGGTGAGGCTAGAAATGGAAGATGTGCCTCATGATTGGTACAGATTATTGGGGGAGGGGTTCAGGGGGTCATGCATTGAGCAGTGTGTGAGGCTAGAGGTGTAGTTGGTAGGAGACGGCTTTTGAAGATGCATTCACTGACCTTGACCACTGCTCAGAGGTCATGAAGCTTCTTTGGGCACTGGAGCCAGGTGGTGGGGGCAACACTGCTGGCAGTGACGGCCTTGGTAATGTACTCCCGCATCCTTCTTTCTGGAGTGCCTCCTGGCCCCTGTGGGTAGAGGACCTGTCTTGCAGTGTTGACCCCCCTGCACAAAGCTGGAGTGGTGCTTCCCATTTTTTGAGGTTGGGAAGGGATTTCAGCTTTAAGAGCTGAATAATCACATTTGGGACTTCTTTTTAATGTTAAATTTTTGTTGGAAATGCAGTATAGGCTGAAACCTCAATTTTTTCACTTCATTTTAATTTGTATTAATTCTGAGTGCATTGCCTCTTTAGCCCATAGCCCTTTTAATTGCCCACAATTCCTTGCGCGCTCCACAGCCTCGCTTCCAGAGGCTGTGCAAAGCTCGAAAGCTACTTCAGGACGGGAGCTTCGCCTCAGAGGCCTCCACTAATGCCACCAGGAGGACGTTGCATGGAGGATTAGCGCGGCGCCACCAATCCCCTGCCCCCCGAGATGAATTTATCCTCCTTAGCGTTGCGGCCATTTTCAGCGGCTGTTAACTCCAGTTGCCGGTGACACTGGCAACTTTCGTGGCAAACGCAAATTTCTAGCCCTTAGGGTGGATGGTATTAGCCCTGAACTTGACAGAGGCCTCTCACCCTTTGCTATTCACCACTGTTTATGCCCTAACAACGCTTAACATAAAAAAATCTCCTAACTTGGGAGTTAACAAACAGAAGTAAATTCTCCCAGAAACTTTCAGTGATCCAGTTAACTATTGAGTAACAGACAACAGCAATTTCTAGGCTCTGATTACTTTCCTTCAAGGCCAATTTAATGCTTATTTGATAAATGCTAGATAAAAGTTGAGCTGATCACTTAAGCATCGAAAAAGTCTCAGAGGAAACAAATTAAAATGTAAAGGCAGATTAGCAATTGTTATATGCTTTCTTGTGCGTGGGATGTTTGGAGTAGTATTGATATGGACATGTGCAGTTTTAGTTTGGAAGTAGATGAGTCAGTCTGTCACTGTGTGGGCTGTTATCTAGACCTTTGTCCTTACCTGTATGATTTGAAATTCATTATTGGCTTTGACAATGCTTGCAAGTTCTAGAAGCTGTTAAAAGGTTTATGTCAGATCTGAAAGCATTTTTTTCACTTTTAAAAGAAAAATTATTTCCCCTTCCATCATTTGCTTATTGTTTGTCGGGAGTTTTCAGCCTTCAGCGACACTTCACACCCTCAGTATTTCTCCCTCTCTGTATTTTCAGGTCTTTTGTCTCAGCTGCTGAGAGAGCCTGTTTCCAGACTCCTGCCAATTCCTTCTTTGGCCTATCAGAGAGGGCTGCACAACATTTGCCATGGTGATGACAGCCCCTCGTGCGTGCAGGGAATAATTGAAATCTTTGTCTGACATCTTCTAGCTTGGCATGACATAGATGAGAAATTGAGCATGGTTGGAGTATAATTGGTGATTGGTTGATTTGCCTCTCGATGTTCCTTCCTTCCGTCCTATGAAAAAACACTGAGGCTGCGATTTTGCCTACCTGGGTGGCTTCAAGGCGGGAGAGGTCGGCGGCGGAGGGCGACCCCACTGCTGCGTGGATCCCATCGATAAATATGATCTTGCTCTAATGGGCCTTGTTAGTCCTGCCCTGTGCGTTTCCCGGCCCTATTAAAGGGTGCGGCCTAGTGACATCACCTGATGACGCGATTATTGCCTGTTTGTTTAAAGGGGCCATGGCCCCAGTTAGTGTCAGTTGCAATTTGATAGCATTCAGTGCCTCACTTCCCAGATGAGTTCCTCCATCATCTTGTTGAGGGAGTGAGAGCACATAGGGAGGTTCTCTTCCCTATGGACGGTAGGAAGAGGCCTCCCCAACAGACAAAGACAGCATGGCTGCAGATATTGCAGGAGGTTACGGGGCTGTCAGTGGTGGTCCGCACCTGGGTGCAGTGCCGCAAGAGGTTCAATGATCTAGTAAGAGCAGGAAAAGTGAGTATAAACCCACAATTACCTTGATGCTGCTGTGTGTGTCATCACATTCCTACCACTCTACATTGCCACCCCTACTCCTGCACAATGTCACACACCCCAACATCCCTTGGACCTTCATCCATCCCTCTAACTCTATCTACATTATCAGGTCCCCATCTTAATATGCAGCCCTCACACTCAGCCTCATCGTTATGCAATAACAGCAACTAACAACACAAAAGGAGGCAATTTGGTATTGTCAACCCACTCCATCAAAATCTCTGTGCAAAGCTCTATGCCATTCAATTCCTTACACTCATACTGTCACACTCACTGAACCTTCTCTTCTTTATTGCCTTGCAGGAAAAGACAGCCTGCAATAAGAGGGAGAGGGAGAGAACGGGAGGAGGGCCTCAACAAACCATGTCATATCTGAGCACTGCAGAGGAGGCAGCACTGGAAATTGCTGGAGTGGTGGACCTGCTGGAAGTGGGGGACAGAGAGAGGGGCTCATTAGAAGAAGCTGGTGATAGAATGAATTTCCATACAATTGCCTTTCATCAGTCCCTCAAACGGGGTTTTATGTCAAGACAAGATGAATGCTCCTCATGTGGATGCAGTAGACATCCTGTATATCTAACTGATATCTTTACTCTCCCACAGGTCCATCAAGAGCCCCCCCCAGTGTCCGGGAGGAACAGCAAGAAGACTCCTCTGAGGAGCCTCTTGCCTCTGAGGGTGCAGCGTTACTTCAGACAACGCAACCCAGCACCAGCGCAGAGTCGCACACCTCGGTGGGTCTGTCGCGAGATAGAGTAATGTTGTCACCTGGTGTCTCACCGATCACAACTGAGCAGCAGAAGATGGTGGAGACGCTGACAGCAGTAGAGACTCCTCGTCGGAGGGCATAGGAGTCTCCTAGCTGTGCTCAGCTGCATGCAGATGCTGAGCCTCGGGAGCCATCCAGGAAGAGGGCGATCCTGGAGCTGCAGGAACAGGTGCAGGAGGCTCTGACTGGTCTTGCAGCTGTGGTGACTGCGAGTGCGCAGAGAATGGAGGAGTCCATCCCCAGCATGAGCAACACTGTGGCGCACTCACTGGCAACTATAGCTTCCTCCATGGATAGGATGGCCACCTGCATGGAAGAGACATGGCGCCAGTCACATGAGAACATGGTTTCCCTTCAAAATAGAAGCTCATCTATGGAGGAGAGATGGGCATCTATGGAGGAGAGAAGCCAGAGGCTCATTGACATCTTTTGTAGGAGGGATGTCAGTATAGAGGTGGGCCCTCATGGCCCCACTGATGTGCTGCAAGGTGCTCGTCAGCTATTTGCAGCTACTGGCTTCATCAGTGGCAAAATGGATATAATTTGCAAACTTGTTAAAGAGTGCATCCGTTACCTATGTGATGCATCTGTGTGCGGCCGACTGTGAGATAGAAGATAGGAGCAGGAGTAGGCCATTCAGCCCCTCGAGCCTGCTGCGCCATTTAATGAGATCATGGCTGATCATCCAAATTCAGTACCCTGTCCCTGCTTTCTCCCCATATCCCTTGATCCCTTTAGCCTCAAGAAATATATCTAACTCCTTCTTGAATATATTTAATGAATTGGCTTCAACTGCCCTGTGTGGCAGAGAATTCCACAGGTTCACCACTCTCTGGGTGAAGAAATTCCTCCTCATCTCAGTCCTAAATGGCCTACCCCTTATCCTTAGACTGTGACCCCTGGTTCTGGACTCCCTGCCATCAGGAACATCCTTCCTGCCTCTAGTCTGTCTAGTTCTGTTAGAATTTTATCAGTTTCAATGAGATCCTCTCTCATTCTTCTAAACTCTAGCAAATATAAGACTAATCGACCCAATCTCTCCTCATACGTCATTCCTGCCATCCCAGGTATCAGTCTGGTTAATCTTCGCTGCACTCTCTCCATGGCAAGAACATCCTTCCTCAGATAAGGCGACCAAAACTGCACACAATACTCAAGGTGTGGTCTCACCAAGGCCCTGTACAACTGCAGCAAGACATCCTTGCTCCTGTACTTGAATCCTCTCGCTATGAAGGCCAACATACCATTTGCCTTCTTAACCGCCTGCTGCACCTGCATGCTTACCTTCAGTGACTGGTGCACAAGGACACCCAGGTCTCGTTGCACTTGCCCTTTTCCCAATTTATTGCCGTTCAGATAATAATCTGTCTTCCTGTTTTTGCCACCAAAGTGGATAACCTCACATTTATCCACATTATATTGCATTTGCCATGCATCTGCCCAATCACCCAACCTGTCCAAATCATACTGGAGTTTCTCTGCATCCTCCTCACAGCACACCTAACCCTAACCCTAAATGCAGCACACACACACACCCAGCTTTGTGTCATCTGCAAACTTGATCACTAATAGATCATTAATATATATTGTGAATAGCTGGGGTCCTAGCACTGATTCCTGTGGTACCCCACTAGTCACTGCCTGCCACTCGGAAAAAGACCCGTTTATTCCAACTCTTTGCTTCCTGTCTGCCAAGCAGTTCTCTATCCAAGACAGTACCTTGCCCCCAATCCCATGTGCTTTAACTTTATACGCTAATCTCTTATGCGGGACCTTATCAAAAGCCTTCTGAAAGTCCAAATACACCACATCCACTGGTTCTCCCTTATCTATTCTATCAGTTACATCTTCAAAAATTTCCAGCAGATTAGTCAAGCATGATTTACCTTTTGTAAATCCATGTTGACTTTGTCCAATCCTGTCACTGTTTTCCAAGTGCATCTTTTATAATGGACTCTAGCATTTTCCCCACTACCGATGTTAGGCTTACTGGTCTATAATTCCCTGTTTTCTCTCTAACACCCTTTTTAAAATCGGGGTTACATTAGCTATCCTCCAATCTATGGGAACTGGTCCAGAGTCTATAGAATTTTGGAAGATGACCAGCAATGCATCTACTATTTCTAGGGCCACTTCCTTAAGTACCCTAGGATGTAGATTATCAGGCCCTGGGGATTTATCGTCCTTCAATGCCGTCAATTTCCCTAACACCATTTCCCTATAAATACTGATTTCATTCAATTCCTCCCTCTCATTAGACCCTATGTTCCCCGACATCTCTGGGAGGTTATTTGTGTCCTCCTTTGTGAAGACAGAACCAAAGTATATATTTACTTGGTCTGCCATTTCTTTGTTCCCCATTATAAATTCCACTGATTCTGACTGCAAGGGACCTACGCTTGACTTCACCAATCTTTTTCTCTTCACATATCTATAGAAGCTTTTACAGTCAGTTAGTTTGTTCCCTGCAAGCTTACTCTCATAATCTATTTCCCCCCTCTTAATTAATCCTTTTGTCCTCCTTTGCTGAATCCTAAACTGCTCCCAATCCTCAGGCTTGCTGCTTTTTCTGTCCAAATTATATGTCCTTTCCTTGGATCTTATGCTATCCCTAATTTCCCTTGTTAGCCATGGTTGAGTCACCTTTTTTGTTTTATTTTTATGCCAAACAGGGATGAACAAATTCTGTAGTTCATCCATGCGATCTTTAAATGTTTGCCATTGCCTATCCACCGTCAACCCTTTAAGTAATGTTCCCCAATCCATCCTAGCCAACTCGTGCCTCATACCATCGTAGTTTCCTTTATTTAAATTCAGGACCCTAGTCTCTGAGTCAACTACATCACTCTCCATTTTAATGAAAAATTCTATCATATTGTGATCGCTCCTCCCCAAGGGGCCTCGCACAACAAGATTGCTAATTAATCCTTTCTCATTACATAATACCCAGTCTAAGATGGCTTGATCTCTAGTTGGTTCCTTGACATATTGGTCCAGGAAGCCATCCCGTATACACTCTAGGAATTCTTCCTCCACAGTATTGTTACTAATTTGGTTAGCCCAATCTATATGTAGATTAAAATCACCCATAATAACTGCTGTGCCATTATTGCATGCATCTCTAATTTCCTGTTTAATGCCATCCCCAACCTGTGCATTACTGTTTGGAGGTCTGTATACAACTCCCACTAATGTTTTCTGCCCCTTGGTATTTCTCAGCACTGCCCCTACAGAGTCCACATCATCAGAGCTAATATCCTTCCTTACTATTGTGTTAATCTCCTCTTTAACCAGCAGTGCTCCCCCACCTCCTTTTCCTTTTTTCCTGTCCTTCCTGTCCTTCCTGAATATTGAATACCACTGGATGTTGAATTCCCAGTCTTTGTCACCCTGGAGCTATGTCTCTGTAATCCCAATTATATCATATCCGTTTACATCTATTTGTGCAGCTAATTCATCCATCTTATTATGAATGCTCCTTGCATTAAGACACAACCTTCAGGCTTGATTTTTTAACACTCTTAGTCCTTTTAGAATTCTTATTTACTGTGGTCCTGTTTGATTTACACCCTTGATTTCACTGCCTTCCACTTTTGCTTTTCTCCTTCCTGTCTTTTGTTTCTATCCTTGCTTCCCTTTCCTCTGTCTCCCTGCACAGGTTCCCAGCCCCCTGCCATTTTAGTTTAAACCCTCCCCAACAGCACTAGCTGGTGTGCCGCAAAGGTCTGATGCAGATGCCTGGAAGGAGCCTAAGGTGAAGAAGTTGAGGGCAAGGGTGAGTTTGACTGCCACTGGAAAGGAGTGTCCACCCCTTCCTTTTTGCTGCAGGTCTTGCTCCAGTAAAGTGCTAATGTTGGCGATGACCTGGCACGATAGCCTGAGCCTCCTTTGTCACTGCTGCGCTGTCATGTTGAGGAAGATCATCCTCTGCCTGTATACCCTGTTTTGGGTGTATGGCCTCCAGCACGGTGCAGTCCTGCACTGATGCACTCTGTCCTGTACTGCATCAGCTGGTTGAGCAGAAGGTTGGTGCGCTTGTTGTTGTTGCTGCTGCTGGTGTGGCTGGTCCTGCTGCTGCTGCGGCTGATCATCATCAGATTCTGAGGACCAAGGTGACAGAGCATAAATAGTGCCCATTCTGATGTTTCGTATGGCAGGTGAAGTTCAGATGACAGAAGCAATCTATCAAGCGTGAGATATGATGTTGGAAGGAAGTGACAGTGATTAGAGAATTTACTGCAAACACTTCCCAACTGCATAAAGCTGAAAAATCTCTTCCAAATACTGAAAGCTGAAGCTTCTGAGATTGGAAAGTGACCAGCTGTAAAATGGTAGATTTTATATCATTTTTGCAGCTGTCACCTATTGAAAGAAATGGAGAGCTGTTCAGAACCCGACATACTTCCCTGGCGTGATCCCCTAGTGATGGGAATCTCGTGGAAAACTTGGGAAAATGCGTTGTACCTGGTAAAATGGGGATTAAAATGCTTTAAACACCCTCTTAACTAGCACAATTGCATGACCCGCCGCTTAGTGCCGTGTCTGCAAACGCAGGCAGAGCCGGCACTAGGGAAACTCACAAGGAAGCGGGTTTAGAGCGAATTACTGCCCCTCTGTCAATCTTTTGGATTTTGACAGCAGACATACCTCTGAACCCGCTCTGTGAACGCTGGCAAAATGCTGGTTTAAGGCATGCACAGCACATGCGCTGAAAACCTGCATTGCCGATCTGTCAAGAATGCTCGATAGATCGGACGCCTGCCCTGGAGAAGGGCCGCTGCAGGCGGATAGTCCTGCTTTCTGGAGCACCCCTGCCCACAGAAAACCCTTAGAAATCTTACGCCTGGTAAAAGCGTAAGGTCTCCTTTTACCAGCATAAGATTTGAAAAAAGTAAAAAGAATTTTTTTTCCCACTCATTTATCATTTAAAAATACTTTAAAAAAAGGTAAGTTTATTTTTAGCCCCGTAAAAAACTTTAATTATTGTTTTAAAAAAATGTAATTTTTGCTTAAAATTTTTAATTTATTGTAATTTCAACTAATTTTAAAAATGTGATGTTTTTTAAAAATGTATTTAATGTTTTTAAGTGTTTTTGGGTGATCTCCATTCATATAATTGACAGGTCTATCTGTCAAGTGTATGAAGGGAGATTCCCTTCTTTGATTGGCTCCCCATGGCCCACGTGATCCCAGGGACGCTGCGAACTGCATGCACCCCTGGGATATGTGGGCCCTGTGCACTTGGAGTTGGAGAGGCCCAGGAGCGGAAGTGTCCGGACCTCGGGAGCCCTCAGGTAAGTGTGTAGATTTTTTCCAGATCGGAAGCCTCCACACGCGGGAAACCTCCGATTGGGAAATACGGCCCATGGTTTTTTAAAATTCATTTATGAGATGTGGGCGTCACTGGCAAGGGAGCACTACACATCCTGTTGGGAGTTTAAGGGACCCATGTTTTGTTTCTGAAAAATGCAAATGAAATTGCAGAGGCCAAAAATATATGTGCCCAAAAATTCCTGTATCCGGCCCACGAGTGGCGCCAGCTGTTAGTTAGACTTGCCCTTGTCCATTTAATGAGTGGCGCCTGCTGTTCGTTAGACTTGCCCTTGCCCATTTAATCTCCAGGGTATTTTGCATGGCAAGTTGCTGGAAACATGAGATGAAAACCCTCCACAGGGCATCGGGGATCTGAGTGAACAGGGCAAACAACTTTGTATCTTCTTGACCAATCAGATTGAAGGATTGTGAAATAAACAGCGCAAGATCTGAACAAGCAAGTGTAAATTAGAGTGGCTGAATTCAATGTCAAATTAAGTACAGAAAGAGAAATAAAGAGAGGAAAAGAAAGACTGGATTAAGAGAGAGAGAGGAAAAACAAACAGGAAAGAAAAGTAAAAAACAATTAATTTTAAATTTTACATTTAAAAATCTCCAAAAACAATTAAAACCTGAAGGAATGAGACTCCACACTTATAATACTTAATTTTCAGTGCCAGTGAGGTTGACTGGCAGTAATTAACAGTTATCATGTAGGAATGGAGGTTCCTATCAAAAAGACTGAGTTCGACTCAGGTAATTAAATTAATGAACTTTAATGAAATCAAACGAGCTTAAACTGGAAACTGCTAGGACACATCAATAACAGGTCTATTCTCCTTGAGGGCTCCACGAGGACTGATCCCCTGATCAGGAGAGTGACGTCATGACGTCATCACGTTCTTCCCGCCATTGGGGCATCACGTGACTAACGGCATGACGTCATCACGTGCTGTAAAGGTAACTGGGCATGTACAGTCAAACAGTGTAATTAAAGGTACAGGCACAGACAGTAACTACATTGCTGTTAAAGGAATTATGTACAACCGCTCTGAGTCCTTTGGTGGCTCCGCCACATGCGCCCCCCCAGAATTGTCTTTAACAGAAAAGGTGAGGCGAGGAGGAGGCCTAATGAGCCTGTCCGATTGACTTCGATACCCTGGTAGAGGAAGTTGACGCCCGGTGGACGCGTTGGCAGTCGGAATTGCCTCTGGCCACCTAGTGGCGCGGTCCACTATGGTAAGGAGATGAGTATAATCCTGAGAAGGAGGAAGCGGCCCCACAAGGTCCACATGCACGTGGTCGAAACGACGCTCCGGAACAGTGAACGCAGCCACTGGAACCTTGACATGACACTGGACTTTGGCCTTCTGGCATACGACACAGGTATTAGCCCAGTCACGGACATCGATGTGCATACCTTTCCAGACGAACTTGGCTGACATAAGCCGTTGCGAAGCCTTCACCCCTGGGTGCGACAACCCGTGTATGGCATCAAAAACCCTCCGGCGCCATGCGACTGGCACTATGGGACGAGGAACTCCCATGGAAATGTCGCAAAGGAGCGTGGCCCCTGCAGCCTGGAAGACGACGTCGGTCGCTTGGAAGCTAGAGGGAACAATTCGATAGGATTGGACCTCCGAATCCGAAATCTGATCTGCCGCCATGAGGGCGTAGTCGATTCCTAGGTGTACCGCGTGGACCGTCGCACGGGAGAGGCAATCTGCCACCAGGTTTTCCTTACCAGACACATGTTGAATGTCCATGGTAAATTCGGAAATGAACGTCAAGTGACGTTGTTGATGAGCGGACCACAGTTCGGTGGTCTTGGCCATGGCGAACGTAAGGGGTTTGTGGTTGACAAAAGCCGCGAAGGGGCGCCCCTCCAATAAAAACTGGAAATGGCGAATGGCGAGGAAAAGGGCCAGTAGTTCCCTATCGAAGGTGCTGTACTTTTTTTCATTTGTGCGCAATTGACGGCTGAAAAACGCCAGCGGTTGCCACGTGCCGTTGACCCACTGTTCCTGCACCACACCGATGGCGTAGTCTGACGCTTCGGTGGTAAGGGCGATAGTAGCACCTGGAAGTGGGTGCGCCAGCATGGTTGCATTGGCCAAAGCGTTCTTGGTGTCGCCGAATGCCTGGGTCATTTCAGCTGTCCAGCTGATTGGGTCTTTACCGGACTTGCCCTTGAGGGCCCCGAACAAGGGTTGCATGAGTTGAGCCGCCTTGGGGACGAAACGGTGGTAGAAGTTGACCATCCCCAGGAACTCCTGCAAGGCCTTGACTGTCGACGGCCGCGGGAAAGAAGTAACCGCCTCAACCTTCGTCGCCAAAGGGACGGCGCCGTCCGATGTTATGCGATGTCCCAGGAAGTCGATTTGTTGCAGGCCGAACTGGCACTTGGCCGGGTTGATGATTAAACCGTGTTGGCTGAGGCGTGTAAAGAGGGAACGCAAATGGGAGATGTGCTCCTCCTTGTTGGCACTGGCGATTAAGTATGTCGTCAAGGTAGATGAAAAGGAAACGAAGGTCTCGAAGAACGGAGTCCATTAAATGCTGGAACGCCTGTGCTGCGTTCTTTAAGCCAAACGGCATCCACAGGAACTCAAAGAGGCCAAAAAGGGTGATGACTGCAGTTTTCGGGACGTCTTGTGGGTGCACTGGAACCTGGTAATATCCACGGACGAGGTCGACTTTAGAGAAGATCGTATTTCCCGCCAAGTGGGCCGAGAAGTCCTGGATATGCGGGATCGGGTACCGATCCGGAGTGGTGGCGTCGTTGAGGTGTCAGTAGTCACCGCATGGCCGCCAGCTGCCGCCTGGTTTCGGCACGATGTGGAGAGGCGAAGACCAGGGACTCTTCGATCGCCTAATGATGCTGAGCCACTCCATTGTGGTGAACTCCGCCTTCGCAGCTGCAAGCTTGCCGGGTTTGAGCCTTCTAGCCCGCGCATAAACCGGGGAGCCAGTAGTGGTGATGTGATGTTCCACACCATGTTTCGTCGCTGAAGAAGAGAAGGTGGGCCTTGTCAACTCCGGAAACTCCCCGAGGAGCCGCGTGAAGTCGCCTGGAGGAGGGAAAGCACAGGCAATGGAACGCGCCACGGAGGTACCGTGGAAGCACGGGATCGAGTGGAAGGTGGCCGCGTTGATCAGCCGGCGGTGTCGGACATCAACTAGGAGGCTGTTGGCACACAGAAAACCTGCCCCTAGGATAGGCTGTGAGACTGTAGCCGTGACAAAATCCCAAAGGAAGCGCTGACCGCCGAAACAGACTTCAACCCGCCGCTTTCGGAACGTTCGAATAGCTGCGCCATTAGCCGCTACAAGGGAAAAACCGAGGTTCCCAGTCTGCGTGTCGAGCTTCGACGCAGGTAGAATGCCACACTGCGCCTCGGTGTCACAAAGGAAATGGCAGCCCGAGAGGGAATCGGTGATATAGAGGAGTTTCCCCGTAGAACCGACGGCCATCGCCACCGTGGAACGCCCATTAGACTTGGTCATCCGTCGCCAGGGACGCCGCCTGCGCCGCCTTGTTTTTTTGGGGGGAAAAACTGCAGGGGGAACGGCAGCATCGTGCTTTCGCGCCAAAACGTGTGTGGTAGGAGCACCAGCCCACTGTAGGAGAAACCGGGACCGCATCTGTGGGGGGTGGGCGCTTCGTGGCCGTGCAGCACTGCTGGGTAACCGTGAAAATCTTATCGGCTTCAGCCGCAAGCTTGGCGCTGTCAGTAATGTCGGAGCTGGCCAGGGCAGCCTGAACCTGTTCAGGCAGTTGATAGAGGAAAAGCTCCCGGAAGATGAAACATTCCGGTTCAGCACCCAAGAGCGTGAGCATTTGGCTCATGAGCTCGGACGGTTTGGAGTCACCGAGGCCGGGCAGCGTGATGAGCCGGCGAGCACGTTCCGACTTTGATAGCCCGAAAACCTGAAGCAACCACGCCTTAATTGCATCATACTTGCTGTCAGTAGGAGGACTACCGATGAGGCTGATGATCCGGGATGCAGTTGCGCTGTCGAGGGCGGAGACCACGTAATAATAACGGGTCTGATCCGCGTTGATGTTCCGAATGGCGAACTGGGCTTCAGCTTGGATGAACCAGGCGTCTGGTTGTTGCTCCCAGAACTGTGGCAGTTTCAGCGTGACGGCGTTCATGTCCATGATGAATCTTCCACAAAAGTCGTCTGTAGAAGTCGGGGTCACCAATGTAGGAATGGAGGTTCCTATCAAAAAGACTGAGTTCGACTCAGGTAATTAAATTAATGAACTTTAATGAAAACAACGAGCTTAAACTGGAAACTGCTAGGACACATCAATAACAGGTCTATTCTCCTTGAGGGCTCCACGAGGACTGATCCCCTGATCAGGAGACGTCATCACATTCTTCCCGCCATTGGGGCATCACGTGACTAACGGCATGACGCCATCACGTGCTGTAAAGGTAACTGGGCATGTACAGTCAAACAGTGTAATTAAAGGTACAGGCACAGACAGTAACTACATTGCTGTTAAAGGAATTATGTACAACCGCTCTGAGTCCTTTGGTGGCTCCGCCACAATCAAATCATTAAAATTATACTTAGACATGAAATGACTTGACTTAATTTACCGTGCAAATACAGGAACTTCACGGTGTTCAATGCATTTGAATGGGAAGCCAGACACAGCGAGGGCATTTCTGCAAAGCTAAAAGTGGAGCGATGCATCTTTGACAGCAACTTCCCGATCTCTGCATTTAATCGCGCATCTGCCCTTGCCTGAAGTTGCCTTGGCATTTGTAGATAAATAACGGTGAGCGCTATTAGCCTTGCTGTCATTTTGACAGCAATTCTTGGGCCATGATGGAATGGAATACTTTTAAAACTATAATGTTGCTTATGTAACACAAGCATATAGCTAATAAAAAGAGGGGAAGGACAATGTTTGGAATTTGATAAAAACAGGTAAAAAGATTCCTGGAGATGAAGATAGCAAAGATGTTAAAAGCATTCTTCTGGTATTTTTCGCACTAAAAGAATAGCTAGAGAGGAAATTAGAATTCTGAAAGATAGACATTCATATGAGTTTAAAGATAAAATAGTTTGAAATATTAAATTAATATTTTCTAAAGAGGGTAATACTAACTTGCTGTTCAATGTCTATAGGACATCTAATATCCTACAAGATTTTGCGATTGATGCAGGAGAAGTCCTTAATAGCTTGCCTAACAAATATCCTGGGCCAGATAGCATATTTCCTGGGGCACTGAAAGCGATTATAGAGCTCGTCTTTGAATAGTGCCATGGGATCTTTTACATCCATCTGAGCAGACAGATGGGGCCTCATTTCAATGTCTCATTTGAAAGATACCACCTCCAACAATGCAACACTCTCTCAGTACTGCACTAAAGTGCTAACCTAGATTAGAAACTCCTGTCCTGAAGTAGGGGCACGGTACTGTAGTGACAATGTTACTGGGCTAGTAATCTAGATGTTTGGACTAATAATTCAGAGAATGCAAGTTCAAATCCTACCATAGCAGTTTTATGAGAATTTGAATTCAGTTTAACTAAATCTAGAAATAAAAAGCTGGCATCAGTAAAAGTGACAATGAAGCTGTTGGATTGTCGGAAAAGATAAACCTGTTCACTACTGCCCTTTAGGGGAGGAAGCCTGCTGTTCTTACCCAGTCTGGCCTATATGTGACTCCAATCCTAAACCAATGCGATTGACTCTTCACTACCCTCAGTCCTTTGCATCCATCAGTCTGCCTAAACTATTAGGGAGAGGCTAGCAAGCCACTCAGTGTATCAAACCGCTATCAGCACCATCACCACCTGATGGCAACTAGGGATGGGCAATAAATGTTGAACTTCCCAGCATCGCCCACATCCCGAGAATGAATATTAAAAAAAATTCATAACCTTCTGACTCAAAGTCAAGTGCACTGGCGACTGAGTCAAGCTGCCTACCATAAAGAGTCACAACTGCTTTGCTCCACTCACTTCATCATAATGCCACCAGACTCACTTTTGTCCCTCAAGGAATTGGAAGGAAACACACTCCCCTCAGTCCTTTCCATCCATCAGTCTGTCCAAACTACCAGGGAGAGTGGACAGAGGATAATAGCCGTTAGACTGGCAGACTCTGAAGCTCCCCAATCCCCCAACATACCTGTCAAGTGCTACATACGTCTTGGAAAGCTCCACATTCCCAGTGGGAATCTTCCTCTGTACCCCCGCTCTCCCACCCCACTACACACTGAAACTGAATTTTTCACATTGTCTCCGAAAGCCAATTTTTTTTTAAACCCCAACATCCAAAATACTGATTTCAGATTACCTTGGTTAACATAACATCTTCCATTGGGGGTTCTTTGAATTCTGAATTTAGTCCAGGTCTCACTCACAATACAAATGAAATACTGGAGGAATGGATTGCTGTAATAAGCAAGCTATGCAATCGACCAGGCAGCGATGGCAACTGAAAAAATGAATGAATAATGTCCAAAGACCAAAATTACAAATTTATTTGTGTGGCACTCTGATGTCAGAAAATAAAAATTACAGGGGTAATTTTACAAATTCATGATGCTGTGGAAAAGCTTTGTCCGCCTGTAATATCCTGCAGTCAGTGGCCTTCTGTGTCTGAATTCCTGATATGCACACTCAGTGGTCCAGAATGGAGTGTAACACCATAAAATGTACTTTTGTAAGTTTATTTTCTTTCCCAAAATGACAATAATATTCAGTGCACTGGCACCGTATATAGATAATCATGGGATGCCAGAGATAGATTACAGGCATGTTTTGTGGTCCTGAATTTGACTGGAGCCAGTATCTGCAACGGTTCTACAGACATGAGAGCAAGAATAGCTCCAGCATAGTGAATGATCCAACGTTAGAAATCTACCACCTACACGTAGCACATGTACATCAGGAAGGATTAGCGTTCCAAAAATGGGAAGTGACATTTCCGGGACAAAGTTTCAGTTCTAAAATATCAAGGAGAAATTTAAAAAGGTTACTGAAGTTCATAATTTTGCATCAGCCTTTGAGAAATTATCCACTACAAAATTGGCTGCTGTTTTTTAAATGTATTTTTGATATGGCCACTTTCTTCCCAGTCTTCTGGCTCATGTTGCTTGCTAGAAATCATGATGTCAAAGTTAAATGGGGATCATTGTTCCACATATTTCACCTACATGGTGACCTAGAAAACCAGGACAAACTGGAAAGCAGTTTTTAAAAAAAAGCTGATGTAACCCCCAAAAAAACCGACAGCTAAAAAGCAGAATCTGAATAGGGGCCTTATGGTACATGAAGACAAGGGCCGGGAAATTTCTCGGAGCTGCTCCCGTTCCTCCAGTGTTACTTCGCCGGAAGAGTGGAGGAAACCCTATTTGCTCCGAGGAATTTCCCAGCCAAAGAGTTCCACTGAAAGTGCAGTGGTAGAATGGGTTCGTCATAACTCAGGCTAAAATTATCTGTGACATTAGGATCACTTGTATTGCAGGGGAAATCATTCTAAATGACACAAAGCACAATTTGCAGAAGTGGCGCATTTCGAAATTATGCGAAGAGAGATGTGAGTGCTGAAGGCATGGGCTTTATCTTCCAGAGCGACCTGGGATCTGCTTCCCCCAGAAGATTTTGACGTTGAAACTTTATTTGCTCTGGGAGCCTACTGTAATTTTGCTTTACAAGCCGATAAATAATTAACCCTGGAAGGATTTTTGAAATGCATCTTTACAGGGTCCAGTTCCCGGAGGTGGCATTAAGATTGGGCAACACGTATAATTGCGTGGGGCCGTGAGCCAGTCAGGTTCCAGTGACAGGATACCTACACAATGGTAATAGCCGATCATTTTGTCAGCCATTTTTATATTGCCTTGTGGCGGAGGCACAAGAGACTCAGTGTACTTTAGTATAATCCCCTTAATTGTATTATAGTGCAGCCTGGGACTGCACCTTTAAACTGATTGTTATCTTTACAGTGTGTGTTTGCCTTTATCCTGCGTGGTGACGTCATGACGCCGATCACGTGACCGCCAGTGGCGCGAAGAACGTGGGGACGTCATGACGTCAGCTTAGAGAACTTTCCAGCAGTCTTCGACTACCTGGCATCTTGAACGAACGTGTTTTGATTTCCTCCTTGTAACGTCCAGCAAACTTCGTTGTTATTAAATTCCAGTCTTTTAATCCATCGAGTTGAGCTGAATTATTTAGTTAGGAACCTCCGTTCCTACATTGGTGACCCCGATCTCGTCGAACAAACTTTGAAGAGAATTCAACATGAGCACAAATGCCGTCGCCCTCAAATTGCCTCAGTTCTGGGAGCAGCTACCAGAAGCTTGGTTCCTACAGACGGAAGCACAGTTTCACCTGCGGGAGATCGTAGCAGATTCGACCCGTTATTTTTACGTGGTCTCCGCTCTCGACAGCACCACGGCCTCGAGGGTCGTCAGCCTACTGAGCAGTCCACCAGACAAGGGCAAGTATGAGGCTCTCAAAGCTCGTTTACTGCAAATATTTGGCCTTAACAAATCAGAGCGCGCACGCAGGCTCATTGCCATGCCAGGTATTGGGGACTCAAAGCTGTCGGAATTAATGAGCCAACTGCTCACCCTACTTGGTTCGGAAGACCAATGTTTTTTATTCCGAGAACTTATCCTCTGCCAGCTACCTGATGCGGTGCAGACAGCCTTGGCCAGCTCTGAGATCACCGACTGTGTTAAGCTCGCGGCAGAGGCAGACAAAATTTTTGCAGTCTCACAGCAGTGCTGTGCAGCCATGAGGCACCCTTCTCCTGCGCGTGCGAAGCCCAGCCCTCCTCCAGCAGGCTGGTGCACGTACCACGCCCGTTTTGGCGCCAAAGCTCGATGCTGCAAGCCTCCCTGCAGTTTCTCCCCCCAAAAAAATCCTTCAGCAAGCCATTGCCCTTCGAAAAGGACGACAAGCCCTGAAAAGCGCGTTCAATTTACCATGGTGGTTGGTTCAACGGGGAAATTACTTCATGTTACGGATTCCACAACGGGGAGGCGATTCCTCTGCGACACTGGGTCCCAGTGCAGCATTTTGCCAGCTTCCAGGCTGGATCTACAATCCGGCGGCCGCGGCCCTGCACTCGAGGCAGCCAATGGCGCGGCGTTTCGCACTTTTGGGAAACGGACGGTTACCATTACTTTCAGCGGTCAGCAGTTCCTCTGGCAATTTATCAATGCCACAGTGTCACAGGCCATACTAGGAGCCGACTTCTTTTGTGCAAATGGTTTTCTAGTCGACGTCAAAAACTGCCGCCTTATTCACGCGTCCACTTACCACGCGGTGCCCTGCCACCGCAGCACTGCCGTGTCCTGGTCGGTCGCCTGTGCGGTACCAGTTCAAGACGGGTTTACACGCCTACTCAGCGAATTTCCAGAGCTCACCCGGCCTACCTTCTCGGCAGCAGTCACGAAACATGGTGTGGCACACCATATCACCATGAATGGATCACCGGTTTACGCCCGGGCGCGCAGGTTAGAACCCAGCAAACTCGCGGCGGCTAAAGCCGAATTCCAAACAATGGAGCGCCTCGGGATCGTCCGACGCTCCGACAGTCCTTGGTCCTCTCCACTGCATATCATCCCCAAACCAGGTGGAGGGTGGCGGCCTTGCGGTGACTACAGACGACTAAACGATGCCACGACTCCTGACAGGTATCCCATACCTCATATCCAGGATTTCTCAGCACATTTGGCTGGAAACTCAATATTTTCAAAGGTGGATCTCGTCCGCGGGTATCACCAGGTTTCGGTGCACCCCCAAGATGTTCCCAAGACGGCGGTCATCACACCTTTTGGCCTTTTCGAATTTCTCAGAATGCCTTTCGGGTTAAAAAATGCAGCGCAGGCTTTCCAGCGGCTCATGGACTCTGTTTTACGGGATTTGCCTTTCCTTTTCGTATATCTGGATGATATACTTGTCGCTAGCAAGAACCCCAAGGAACACTTGTTACATCTACACCAGCTCTTCACTCGGTTAAGCCAGCATGGCCTCATTGTCAACCCGGCCAAATGCCAATTCGGTCTCACCAGCATTGATTTCCTGGGGCACAGGATAACATCGGACGGCGCCGTTCCACTAGCCACCAAGGCCGAGGCTGTTACAGCTTTTCCACGTCCCCTCGCTGTTAAGTCCTTGCAGGAATTCCTGGGGATGGTTAATTTTTACCATCGTTTTGTCCCCAAGGCAGCGCAGTTGATGCAACCGCTGTACGAAGCACTGAAAGGGAAATCTGGCACGGTGGCATAGTGGTTAGCACTGTTGCCTCACAGCGCCAGGGACCCGGGTTCAAATCTGGCCTCGGGTGACTGTCTGTGTGGAGTTTGCACATTCTCCCTGTGTCTGCGTGGGTTTCCTCCGGGTGCTCCGGTTTCCTCCCACAGTCCAAAGATGTGCAGGGTAGGTTGATTTGGCTATGATAAATTGACCCTTAGTGTTAGGGGATTAAATACGTGGGGTTACGGGGATAGGGTGGGATATGTGTCGGTGCAGGCTCGATGGGCCGAAATGGCCTCTATCTGCACTGTAGATTCTGTGATTCTGTGATTCTGTGACCTCATCAACTGGACTCCCCAGATGGACCAGGCCTTCCTAGATACCAAAGCAGCACTGCAGATGCAACTATGCTGGCACACCCTATTCCAGGTGCAACCATCGCTCTCACGACGGATGCTTTGGGCTACGCCATTGGAGCGGTGCAGGAGCAGTGGGTAGCCGGGACTTGGCAGCCGCTGGCCTTTTTCAGCCGCCAACTACGCAAGAACGAACGCAAGTACAGCACGTTCGATAGGGAGTTGCTCGCCCTGTTTTTGGCTATTCAACATTTTCGCTTTCTGCTAGAAGGACGCCCGTTCAACGCGTTTGTGGACCACAAACCACTCACGTTTGCCATGGCCAAAACGTCTGAACCTTGGTCAGCACGGCAACAGCGCCACCTCACCTTCACTTCGGAATTCACCACCGATCTACGACACGTCTCAGGCAAGGACAATCTCGTGGCCGATTGCCTCTCCCACGCTCCTGTCCTGGCAGTTAACCTGGGCGTCAATTTCGCTGGCTTAGTGGAAGAGCAGTTGGCTGACCCCGAAGTTCAAGCATACCGGACCATGCCTTCCAGTTGGCTAGTCGCTGACGTTCAGTTCCACTCAGCAGGAACCACCCTTTTGTGCGACACGTCCATGGGAGTGCCTCGTCCCATAGTGCCGGTCGAGTGGCGCAAGAAAGTCTTTCGGGCGATACACGGGTTGTCGCACCCAGGGATGCGAGCTTCGCAACGTCTCATGTCCCGCAAGTTCGTGTGGAAAGGCATGCACTTAGATGTCCGAGATTGGACAAACAATTGTATTGATTGTCAAAAAGCGAAAGTCAACCGGCATGTTAAAGCCCCTTTGGCTGAGTTTCCGGTGCCAGAGCGACGGTTTGACCACGTGCACGTGGATCTAGTGGGTCCTCTCCCCGGTTCACGGGGTTTCATGCATCTCACAATAGTGGACCGCACCACCAGGTGGCCAGAGGCGATTCCGTTGGTCGCTACCACTACAGCTGATATTGCCAGGGCATTCCTGTCATCGTGGGTGGCTCGCTTCGGTGTCCCATCCGACATATCATCGGACTGAGGTCTACAATTCACTTCCGAATTATGGAACGCTGTTGCACACGGCTTAGGTACCAAGCTACACCGTACCACCGCCTACCATCCTCAGGCGAATGGCCTGTGCGAAAGGTTCCATCGGTCGCTTAAGGCATCCCTTCGTGCCAGCCTGCGCAGATCCAACTGGGTAGACAGATTGCCTTGGGTGATGCTAGGGCTAAGGACGGCTCCCAAGGAAGACCTTCAGTCTTCATCAGCTGAGTTAGTTTACGGGCAAACCTTGAGGGTCCCTGGTGACTTCCTGCCTCTGCATACAGAACCGTGGTCTGCAACTCAGCAGCTTATCCAGCATCGTGAGGCGGCCAAGAACTTCCTGCCCATTCCGACCTCGCATCATGGCTTACAGAGGCCTCACGTTTCTGCGGACCTCATGTCTGCCGATTATGTCTTCATCAGGCACGACGCGCACAGAGACCCACTTAAACCACCATACGCCGGCCCATTTCGTGTCATATCTGCCGGTGAGAAATATTTCACCGTCGACGTAGGCGGCAGACCGGACACCATCTCCATCGACCGTCTGAAGGCCACTCACCTCGATCGCACTGAAACAATAGTGCCTGCCCAGCCACCTCGCGGAGGACGACCGCCATTGCACGCCGATTCATCATTACAACAGCCAGCCGTTGAACCACCTACAGATGCCTCACCGTCGTTTTCGCAGTCAGACACTGCGTTCGCCGCACCTGACACGCTGCAACAACCACAGCCAGGCTCCATGCTTTCTCCCGACGTTCCACTTCCGCCGCCTGAGGGTCGTCGACGCTCAGAGAGAACCATCAAGCCCCCTGTTCGTTTGACACTGGCCATTAACGGGGATTCTGGGGGGGCACCTGTGGAGGAGCCACAAGAGACTCAGTGTACTTTAGTATAATCCCCTTAATTGTATTATCGTGCAGCCGGGGACTGCACCTTTAAACTGATTGTTACCTTTACAGTGTGTGTTTGCCTTTATCCTGCGTGGTGACGTCATGATGCCGATCACGTGACCGCCAGTGGCGCGAAGAACATGGGGACGTCATGACGTCAGCTTAGAGAACTTTCGACTACCTGGCATCTTGAACGAACGTTGATTTCCTCCTTGTAACATCCAGCAAACTTCGTTGTTATTAAATTCCAGTCTTTTAATCCATCGAGTTGAGCTGAATTATTTGGTTAGGAACCTCCGTTCCTACAGCCTATTGCAAACCTGCCTGTTCGCGATAGTACATGTGCCAATTTGACACCAGCTTGAGTTGATAGTCTTTAGAATCATATGTCTAGTAAAGAGGTTGGGGCCCCCAAACTGAACGTTTGCACAGGGTCCCTTCAAAGCAAACACTGCCCCGGCCAGTTCCTTTAATTGGAAATCTAACTCCAGATACATCAAATTATTTGTTAACTGAAACCTACAGAACATAACTCTACAATAATCCCAACCAGCAGTGCATTCGATATTCACGAGATAAAACTGACTCACTGTTGCATCTGCTCCTGCACCACATCCCAGGGCAGCCCAGATTCAGGGGGTGGATTACGGGCATACTGAGTTAACTAATTTAAGCAACTTTTATTTTTAAATAGCTCCAAGGGAAAAAGGATGAGTCAAAATCATCGAAAGGCAACTTTAGAATGGAGATCTGATAAAGCGTCTCACCCACACATTAACCTGTCATTTCCTCTTTTAAATATAGACCAAGCTGTATTTTAAACATTCTCTTTTTAAGATCTTAATACGCATGAGGATAGAAATGAATGTCGGTGATAATAGCAAAGCTTGTCGGTGGTGGATTTCCACGGAGGTTCTCCCGCTCGTCCACCTTAACTTCAACAGAAGAGCCGCCAAAACCCCAGAAAAAGGTGTAAACATTGCCTACACCATTTTCCAGGGGTTTCCGTGGCTCATCTATGGAAGTTACCGTGAACAAGCAGGAGAATCCCTGTGGAAATTCACCTTCACTGTGTTAGTAGAGTATCACTCTGTCCTCTATTTTAACTCCCTTGGAATAAATGCCCTCTCAGAGTGGTTGACAGCCTCCAATCCCAGTGAAAAAATGTTTTTTTTTGTGAACTGCTGACAGGCTGGGACATAGGTTAAAACAAAGGCTCCTTAAACTGCTGATGGTTGATTCCTTAGCACAGAGGTAAAGTTCTGTCCATCTATGCTAATTCCAGAATTCAGAATGGTGATATGGTCAATCGTGGCAATGAAATTTTTCTATATGGGTGTATTCCACAATCCAGAAATTTTAATTAATTTTACTAAACAGGAAGTCAAGGCCTGAACGGCAGTGATTTCCTAACATCCAGGGCTGCCTCCCACTGGAAGTGCCAAATTGAAGAATCAACCCTGCAGCAATTTGGACTTTATCTGTGTTGCCTGAGCTGAATTTTGTAACTTATGGTATTTTTGCAAGGTTAAACTCAACATTATTCAACAGTACTTCAACTTATAGACCTAGAAATTGGGCCACGTAGCGTCCTTTGGTCATGTGTTACAATGTTTTGAGGTTTCATGCAAAAGGAAACACATTCATGGTGGCCCTTAATGTGCTCACTGCTGCAAGTAAAGATTTCCCTGGTTTTTCAATGCTGTCATTTCACCAAAATTTCCTGGACTCTGGAGAGGTCCCAACGGATTGGAAAACCGCAAATGTAACACCCCTATTTAAGAAAGGAGGGAGACAGAAAGCAGGAAACTATATACCAGTTAGCCTAACATCTGTCATTGGGAAAATGCTGGAGTCCTTCATTAAGGAAGCAGTAGCAGGGCATTTGGAAAATCATAATGCAGTCAAGCAGAGTTAGCATGGTTTTATGAAAGGGAAATCATGTTTAACAAATTTGCTGGAGTTCTTTGAGGATGTAACGAGCAGGATGGACAAAGGTGAACCAGTAGATGTGGTGTATTTGGATTTCCAGAAGACATTTGATAAGGTGCCACATAAAAGGTTGCTGCATAAGATATGAGCTCACGGAGTTGGGAGTAATATATTAACATGGATAGAGAATTGGCTAACTAACAGAAAGCAGAGAGTCGGGATAAATGGGTTATGTTCCGGTTGGCAAACGGTAACTAGTGGGGTGCCACAGAGATCGGTGCTGGGGCCCCAACTATTTACAATCTACATTAATAATTTGGATGAAGGGATCGAGTGTAATGTAGCCAAGTTTGTGGATGATACAAAGATGAGTGGGAAAGTAAGTTGTGCAGAGGACTCAAAAAATCTGCAAAGGGATATAGACAGGCTGAGTGAGTGGGCAAACATTTGGCAGATGGCGTATAATGTGGGAAAATGCGAGGCTATACACTTTGGCAGGAAAAGTAGAGAAGCAAATTATTATTTAAATAGAGAGAGATTACAAAGTGCTACAGTTCAGAGGGACCTGGGGGTCCTTGTGCATGAAACACAAAAAGTTAGCATGCAGGTACAGCAAGTAATCAAAAAGGCAAATGGAATGTTGGCCTTTATTTCAAGGGGTTGGAGTATAAAAGCAGGGAAGTCTTGCTACAACTGTACAGGGTATTGGTGAGACCACACCTTGAGTACTGCGTACAGTTTTGGTCTCCTTATTTAAGGAAGGATATACTTGCATTGGAGGCAATTCAGAGATGATTCACTAGGTTAATTCCAGAGATGAGGGGTTGACGTATGAGGAAAGGTTGAGCAGGCTGGGCCTATACTCATTGGAATTTAGGAGAATGAGAGGTGATCTTATTGAAACATATAAGATACTGAGGGGGCTCGACAAAGTAGATGCAGAGAGGATGTTTCCCCTCATGGGGAAACCTAGAACTCGGGGGCACAGTCTCAGAATAAAGGGTCGCCCTTTTAGAACTGAGTTGAGGAGGAACTTCTTCTCTCAGAGCGTCGTAAATCTTTGGAATTCTTTGCCCCAGAGAGCTGTGGGTCATTAAATACATTTAAGGTGGAGATAGACAAATTTTTGCAAGATAAGGGAGTGAAGGGTTATGGGGAGCGGGCAGGGAAGTGGCTTTGAGCCCAAGATCAGCCATGATCTTATTGAATGGCAGAGCAGGCTCAAGGGGCCAAGTGGCCTATTCCTGCTCCTATTTCTTACGTTCTTACTGCAGGCTGACTCATGACAGAGCTTGCAAACAGAAAGTCCTGGGTAGCTTTTCCACCTGCTGCCCTTGCAATCGATTCATTTCTACCTTCTCAGTTGCCATTTATTGCATTTGTATGACTATGTAAGCCAATCAGGCACCACTGTGAATCAGAAATTTGCATATATGTATGTTGTGATGTTCACATTGTGACACACAAAGACTTGCACCAGAAAGAAATACACTGACATTTATACATAATTCCAGGTGGTAGATGAATGGAATGCAGGCCACTGCCCTAATGATAAATTAAATTTGGTATGTGGCGTGTGTGTTTTGTTGAAAAATCATTAGCAATACCTACAATTCCTGTTACTCCTATAGGTGGTGCTGCGACAGGCATTTTCAATGTTAAAGGAGTGTGACACGCACCATCATCCACTATTTTCCTCACACTCAGCAGGCCAGAGACACTCACTCAAGGTGGTATAGATAGTGTAGATGAGAAATCTGGCCACCAGATTCCCATAGATCGCTCAAAATGCTATAATTTACCACTGCAATTTTTTTCTCAATTACTGAATATATAGGATTACATAGGATGTACGGCACAGAAACAGGCCATTCAGCCCAACCAGCCTATGCCGACGATTATGCTCCACTCGAGCCTCTTCCCGTCTTTCCTCATCTAACTCTATCAGCATAACCCTCTATTCCCTTCTCCCCTCGTATGCTTATCTAACCGCCCCTTAAATGCATCTATACTATTCACTTCAACCAGTCCCTGTGGTAGCGAGTTCCACATTCTCACCACTCTTTGGGTAAAGAAGTTTCTTCTGAATTCCCTATTTGGTTTCTTGGTGACTATCTTATATTGATGGCCTCTAGTTTTACTCTTTCCCACAAGTGGAAACACTCTCTGTATCTACTCTATCAAAACCTTTCATGATTTTAAAGGCCTATATTAGGTCACCCCTCAGCCTTATCTTTTCAAGAGAAGATTGTGCAGCCTGTTCATCCTTTCCTGATATTTATACCCTTGCATTTCTGGTATCATCCTTGTAAATCTTCTCAGCACCCTCTCCAGTGCCTCTATATCCTTTTTTATAATATGGTGACCAGAACTGTGTGCAGTACTCCAAGTGTGGTCTAACTAACGTTCGATACCTTGCACCATCATCCCTTTTGTCATTTAATCACTCCTGCCCTCCACCCTTTTAACATTTCAAATATCCAAAATAGGGGCGTAAACAAAATAAAAAAGTTAAAAATTACACATTGCATAATAATATAATTGCATTTATTCATCAAATTGTCTTTTGTGTCTTTTAATGCCTTTATTAAAGTTTTTACTTGAAGGCCTCAGCTTCTGGCAAAAGCTTGGGCTTGGACTTGATATTTTTCTGCAGACTTGTAACTGAGTGTGCTGAATTGGGATTGTGCAGCTGAGCATGTGCAGTGTACCTCATTTCTCAAGATGCCTCAAGTACCATTCAATTACCTGTACTGGTGGAATATTTTCCCTCACCCCCTGGCACTTTCCGGCCAATTAGTTACAAATAACTTTGAAAAAGAGGAAATGTTTGCAAAGTTTAACTGAGGTAAAATTCATATTGGCCCTGAAATTCTGCCAGAGTTTTCTTGGTCTCTTGCCATAAGTTTGGCAGGAAACTGGCAGAACATCCGGAGAAACAGCATAAACTGCAGAAAACAGCTATTTACACCATTTCTTTGGGGGTTTAATTTTTCAAATCCACATCCTTTTATTTGTATGATGATGAAATAGTCTCTGTAATAAAACTAAGTTACAATTTTTCCCATATAATAGCTATGTTTGAGCTGTTGACAAAGCCCTTTCACTAGATGTGTCGTAATTAGCATTTGTCCAATTTAGTTGAAGAAAAATTTCAGGCCATGCCGATCTATAACTTTTAAACCAGATCTTACTAATCTGACTAAAGTACAGTTTAGGCCATTGTATCCTGTGGTGTCAATTGTAGAGAAAAAATATGAGGATTTGACACAACATGGAAGATGTCCCAGAGTTGACTGTAAATAACACAGGGCTTGGTGAAATATGAGTTTACAAAATGAAATGCTTTTGATTGGACAGCTGACCTATTTCATTCAGATGAATTGGATTAAATCCCAGAAGAGCAGGATACTTCAGCTCTGGGTCACCAATGAGGAAATTATCAATTTGCCTCTGTCCTTCTCACTCCCTGACCCAGTAACAGTCAGTGACAGACATGTCTTTATGCTTGGTCTTAAGTGGATTTGGTGTCCCTAATTTTAGATTTCGGAAACTAAATTAGTAGAGACTGAACCATTTCAGCTGAAATACGTAATTGTGAACTACAATGTCTTCAGGCGCACAGACACTGACAGTTTAAACACAGAATATTAGCTCTGCAAAAATTGGCATTGTTTTGAAACTGGCAGCCTGCCTGTACTCTTCCATTTGTGTTCTGTCAGAGATCACTCAACAATTCAGTCCAGTCTTTCACATACACACATGCCCTACATGAAACACATTTTCCACTATGCCTCACTCTAGACATGTTCTTTCTAAAGTACTTAAAATATATCATTCTGCACAGTCATGCATCAGCTCTTGGACAGTTATTCATCATATTCAGACAACAGTATTAGGTTAAAGTCATTTCTATTTATACTGTATAGCACCTGACAGAAAGTGATACAGTTCTAAGTTGATAGATGGTTGTACTGAAAACTCATACATATCCAGTTTGAAACTTGACTGCAGCTATTTCTCACCAGTCAACATTGTATAGTTCCTGTTAATGTGTGCAAGTTTTTTTTTCCCTTGTTAACTGCGATCACAAGAGAGCACTAATGTCTTGTTGGCTTGTAGAATCATTAGGGGAGAAATTCGGTATGTTAGAGCCTCCCGTTAGCACCTGGCGGGGGCGCTAGTGGGGCGACGCCTGCGAACTTCAGTGCCGGTTCAGTGCTGGCACTAACTCTTAGCACCTGGGCTTCTAGAGCCTCGCAGATCATGACATCATAAAGTGCGCGGTGCCCCGTTATTGTCTGGATGGAAAATTGACTCTCGCCCCCTGCTTTATTGCCTCGCGTCGACAACACCAGCAAGAGGAGGTGTTGTGAACTCGGCTGGCTGCTTGGGAGCGGTAATTAAAGGGAGTGCTTTTCAGCTAGCACAACCTTTATTATTTGCAGCAGTCTGGTGCCTGTGCAAAGTTTTTAATGTTTCATTGGTGCAAGATGTCCAAGCCCTCCACTCTGTGAGAGTGTTTGGGCTGTAATGGCAGTTGCCCAGGTCACCTTGCAAAACAGAACAAATGACAACTAGCTTGTGCAGCATCATTGGCCCTTCTCTTTAAGCGTGGGAAGCAGCCTCTGTGATGAAAGAGTGCAGTTTACAATGCGTTCAAAATTCTCAGACTTTAGCGCCCTAATAGACGTGTTTAGCACGTGATTTAGCGCTCCACTTCTCTCTTGGAGCGCTAAAACTGAATTTTTTGGGAGGCGAGAATGATTAGTGCCTGGCGCTAATTTTTCAGCTTTTAAAGTTTTAGCACCCCAAACGGGGCTATACCGAATTTTAGAATCATAGAATGGTTACAGCACAGAAGGAGGCTATTCGGCCTATCGAGCTTGTGCCGGCTCTCTGCAAGAGCATGTCAGCTAGTTCCACTCCCCCGCCCTTTCCCCATAGCCCTGCAAATTTTTTTCCTTCAGGTATTTATCCAATTCCCTTTTGAAAGCCACAATTGGGTCTGCCTCCACCACCCTTTCAGGCAGTGCATTCCAGATCCTAGCCACTCGCTGCATAAAAAAGTTTTTCTTTATGTCGCCTTTGGTTCTTTAGCCAGTCACCTTGAATCTGTGTCCTCTGGTTCTCGACCCTTCTGCCAATGGGAACAGTTTGTCTCTATCTACCCTGTCTAGACCCCATATGATTTTTAACACCTCTATCAAATCTTCTCTGCTCCAAGGATAACAACCCCAGCTTCTCCAGTCTATCCATGTAACTGAAGTCCCTCATCTATGGAATCATTTTCGTAAATCTTTTCTGCACCCTCTCTAAGGCCTTCATACCCTTCCTAAAGTGCGGTGCCCAGAATTGGACACACTACTCCAGTTGAGGCCGAACCAGTGTTTTATAAAGATTCATCATAACTTCCTTGCTTTTGTACTCTATGCCTCTATTTATGAAGCCCAGTGTCCCGTATGTTTTTTTAACCGTTTTCCCAACCTGCTCTGCCACCTGCAATGATTTGTGCAAATATACCCCCAGGTCTCTCTGTTCATGCACCCCCCTTTAGTTTATATTGCCTCTCCTCATTCTTCCTACCAAAATCTATCACGCTGCACTTTTCTGCGTTAAATTTCATCTGCCACGTGTCCGCCCACTTCACCAGCTTGTTTATGTCTTCTTGAAGTCATCACTATCCTCCTCACTGTTCACTATACTTAATAGTTTTGTGTCATCTGCAAATTTTGAAATTGTGGCCTGTACACCCAAGTCCAAGTCACAGAAATCACAGAAATCACAGAAACCCCACAGTGCAGATAGAGGCCATTCGGCCCATCGAGCCTGCACCAACACATATCCCACCCGATCCCCGTAACCCCTACACCAACACATATCCCACTCTATCCCCGTAACCCCACGTATTTAATCCCCCTAACACTAAGGGTCAATTTATCATAGCCAATCAACCTAACCCGCACATCTTTGGACTGTGGGAGGAAACCGGAGCACCCGGAGGAAACCCACGCAAACACGGGGAGAATGTGCAAACTCCACACAGACAGTCACCCGAGTCCGGATTTGAACCCGGGTCCCTGGCGCTGTGAGGCAACAGTGCTAACCACTATGCCACCGTGCTGCCCCTGTCATTAATATATATCAAGAAAAGCAGTGGCCCTAGTACTGCCCCCTAGGGAACACCACTGTATACCTTCCTCTAGTCCGAAATACAACCATTCACCACTACTTTCTGTTTCCTGTCACTTAGCCAATTTCGTATCCATGCTGCCACTGTCCCTTTTATTCCACGGGCTTCAACTTTTCTGGCAAGCCTATTATGTGGCACTTTATCAAACACTTTTTGGAAGTCCATACACACCACATCAACTGCATTGCCCTCATCAACCCTCTCTGTTACCTCATCAAAAAACTCAATCAAGTTAATTACACACGATTTGCCTTTAACAGATCCGTGCTGGTTTTCCTTAATTAATCCACACATGTCCAAGTGACTGTTAACTTTGTCCCTGATTATCATTTCTAAAAGCTTCTCCACTACCGAGGTTAAACTGACTGGCCTGTAGTTGCTGGGTTTATCCTTACACCCTTTTTTGAACAAGGGGGTAACGTTTACAATTCTTCAGTCCTCTGGCACCACCCCCATATCTAAGGAAGATTGGAAGATTATGGCCAGTAGCTCAGTGATTTCCTCCTTAATCTCCCTCAGCATCCTAGGATGCATCCCATCTGGTCCTGGTGACTTATCAGCTTAAAGTACAGCCAGCCTTTCTAGTATCTCCTCTTTATCAATTTTGATCTCATCCAGTATCTCCACTACCTTCTCATTCACTATGACTTTGGCAGCATCTTCTTCCTTGGTAAAGACAGATGCAAAATACTCCTTTAGTACCTCATCCATACCCTCTGCCTCCATGCGTAGGTCTCCTTTTTAGTCCCTAATCGGCCCCACCCCTCCTCGCACTACCCGTTTATTATTTATATGCCTATAGAAGACTTTTGAATTCCCTTTTATGTTAGCTGCCAATCTATTCTCATACTCTCTCTTTGCCCCTCTTATTTTCTTTTTCACTTCCCCTCGGAACTTTCTACATTCAGTCTGATTCTCACTTGTATTCTCAACCTGGCATCCATCATATGCGCCCTTTTTCTGCTTCATCTTACTCTCTATCTCTTTTGTAATCCAAGGAGCTCTGGCTTTAGTTGCCCTAACTTTCCCCCTCATGGGAATGTACCTCGACTGTACCCAAATCATCTCCTCTTTAAAGGCAGCCCATTGTTCAATTACAGGTTTGCCTGCCAATCTTTGATTCCAATTTACCCAGGCCAGATCCATTCTCAACCCACTGAAATTTGCCTTCCACCAATTAAGTATTTTTATTCTAGATTGCTCCCTGTCCTTTCCCATAGCTAATCTAAACCTTATGATACTATGATCACTGTTCCCTAAATGTTCCCCTGCTGACACTTGCTCCACTTGACCTACCTCAATCCCTAGAACCAGATCCAGCAATGCCTCCTTCCTCGTTGGGCCAGAAATGTACTGATCAAGATCTCCTGAACACACTTCAGAAATTCTTCCCCTTCTCTGCCCTTTACACCAATGCTATCCCAGTCTATATTAGGATAATTGAAGTCCCTCATTATTACTACTCTATTACCTCTCTGTAATTTCCCTGCAAATTTGCTCCTCTATATCTTTCCCACTAGTTGGTGGCCTATAGAATATGCATAGTAGTGTAATGGCACCTCTATGTTTCTATGTTTCTATTATTTCTTAACTCTAACCAAATAGATTCTGTCCTTGACATCCTCTCTCTCCAGCACTGTAACATTCTCCTTAGCCAATACTGCCGCCCCACCTCCTTTCTTTTGTGTTAACTTTGTCACTGGCAGGTCGTTCTTGATCTTCTGTATATTAAAAATCAATACATGATCAGATGACATGGGACATATATTACATAGTCAGGGCCCCAGATGCCTCTTCGGATCGCGATAGCCGAGTCTGCCCCTGCACAGTCACAGAGGGAGTAGACTTTGGCGCGGCCATCACAGGCTCTAAAACCCAGAAGATGTCTGCTAAAAGTGTCTATGCAGTCGCAGCAGGGAAGTGAGCAGGCTGCCTCTACCTCTGCTTAAAGCACAGGGGTAGTACCTTGTAGAAGCACGCGTAAGAGAAAGATGAAACACAAGTTAATTCACAAGAGTAGCCACTTGGGTGTTTTATTAAATGTTTCTGTAAAGTTTTCGTTACTGTGATGTCACAGATAAAAATCTTTATTTTCACCACTTTCCGGTCATGGGCAAATTTGTTTGCAACTTTGGAAGTGGCTTAGTGAATTGGAGTGAATGGTGAGACATAACATTACCTTCAGCAATGGTGGTTAGTGTGAAAGGAATGGCTTGGTCATTGTAGAGATGTTTTATGATGTTGCTGTGGGGTGGTGCCAACCTGGCACAGCATGTGACAGCCATATGGGTGTAATGCATAAAGTTAAGTAAATCTGGCCATGATGAGGTCATCTCTGGCCTCCTGAGGAACAATGTGCTCAGGTGCTGGTGGGATCTGGACTGCAGGTTCCTCCCTCTCCTGTTCCTCCTCCTCTTCCAGCTGATGTTCCTCCTCCTCCTCCTCCTCTGAAGAGGCTGTGCGCTCAGTGCATTGCTCCTCATGCAGCGCTAATCCTCATTGCTGCGCTATGTTGTGCAGAGCGCAGCAAACGACGACGATTCTGGAGACCCTGGCTGGTGCGTGCTGAAGGGCTCCTCCAGATCTGTCAAGGCATCTGAAGCGCATTTTCAGCATGCCTATTGTCTGCTCTATGACACATCTGGTGGAAATGTGGCTTTCATTATATCTCTCCTTGACCTCAGTACTTGGCCTCCTCAAGGGTGTCATGAGGCATGTCTTCAGTGGATAGCACTTGTCTCCACTGGAAAGTCTGTTTGGAGGAGCAAAGAGCTGAGGAAGGGTGGACTGGCGCAGGACGAATGAGTCATGGCAGCTGCTAGGGAATTTTGCGCACACATGCATGATGATCTTCCTATGGTTGCAGACGAGCTGCACATTGAGGGAGTGGAAGCCCTTGCAGTTCACAAACGCTCCTGGGTGATGATGGGGTGCCCTGATGGCCACATGTGTGCAGTCGATGATGCCCTGCACCCCTGGGAAGCCAGCCAGAGTGCTCGCTCAGTAACACTGGCTTCATCAGTGGCAAAGTTGATATAATTGGCTGGCTTGCCAAAGAGGGCATTGGTGACCTGTGTGATGCACCTGCGGGTGACCGACTGCGAGATGCTGCAAATGTCTGCTGCAGATCCCTAGAGGAACCACAGAACCACAGAAACCCCACAGTGCAGATAGAGGCCATTTCGGCCCATCGAGCCTGCACCGACACATATCCCACCCGATCCCCGTAACCCCAACACCAACACATACCCCACCCTATCCCCGTAACCCCACGTATTTAATCCCCCTAACACTAAGGGTCAATTTTTATCATAGCCAATCAACCTAACCCGCACATCTTTGGACTGTGGGAGGAAACCGGAGCACCCGGAGAAAACCCACGCAAACACGGGGAGAATGTGCAAACTCCACACAGACAGTCGCCCGAGGCCGGATTCGAACCCGGGTCCCTGGCGCTGTGAGGCAACAGTGCTAACCACTATGCCACCGTGCCTGAGGCGAAGAAGTTGAGGGCGCTGGTGACTTTGACAGCCACTGGTAAGGAGTGTCCACCAGGTCCTCTGGGCTGCAGGTCTTGCTCCAGCAATCTGCAAATATCTGCGACGACCTGAGCCTCCTTTGGCACTGCTGCTCCATCATGTTGAGGAAGCTCATCCTCTGCCTGTATACCCTGTGTTGGGGGGATCGCCTCCGGTGCGGTGCAGCCTTGCGCTGATGCCCTCCATCCTGTGGAGCATCAGGTGGTTGAGGAGAAGGTTGGTGGTGTTGTTGTTAGTGCTGCTGGTGTACCAGCTGCTGCTGGTGTTGCGGCTGATCGTGGTTCGATTCTGAGGACCAAGGTGAAACAGTGTAAATGGCACCAATGCTTATGGAATAGATGTCAAGTCAAGTAGAGGTCAGAGAAGCAATCTGTCAATGGTGTGATAGGTTCTACCAATGAGGTGACAATGGATCCCGACTTTGCTGGAAACACTTGCAACCTCTAGAAAGCTAAATCTGTGCTAACGATGAACTCAGCAACAGCATCTGCCTTAGGAAAGTGACAGGGTGTCAGGTGGGAGTATTTATTGTACTTTTCATGCTGTGCACTAATGAGCTGGATCAACGGCCACTCAACTTCCGCCTCAGGTTCACAGACGTGGTTCCCAAGCTGCGTGATTCCCGTACGCATCCAGGGCAATTTGAAAGGTAGGGTCAAAAAGGCGCTTAAGGGCCTGACAAGTATCTAATAATCATCTGAATTAGCTCACCCACCTCTGCCATTCGGGTCGCTGCCGCGCTGGCAAACGTGCCCGAGGGAAAGGCGTGTGGGGGCGGGATGACAGTGGTTTCCCGACCCGCTGCAAGATATTTCAAATTTCCCACCCAACCCGCCTCCAATCGTGCCTGCACAGACCCCAGAAAATTCCGGCCACAATTTCTAAATTTACAGATGACACCAAATTGGGGGTGGGGTAGTCAATACTGAGGAGGACTGCAACAAATTACAAGAAGTCATTTATAAACTTGCAGAATGGGCATACAATTGGCAAATGAAATGCAACACAAATAAATGTGAGGTATTACATTCTGGTAAGAAAAATAGGGAGGTCACATATTACTTGGAAAATAAGAATCTAAAGAGCAAAGGGATCTCGGAGTACAAATACACAAATCACTGAAAGTAGAGAGATAGGTTAACAAGGCCATAAAAAAGCAAGCACTATGGTTTATTTCTAGCGGGATTGAATTGAAAAGTAGAGAAGTTATACTAAACTTGTATTGAACCTTGGTTAGACTACACTTGGAGTACTGCCTACAATTCTGGTTGCCATATTATAAAAAGGATGTAGAGGCACTGGAAAGTGTGCAAAAATGATGTACAAGGATGATACCAGAAATGTGAGGGTATACCTATCAGGAAAGGATGAACATGCTGGGTTGAAAAGAGACGGCTGAGGGGTTCCCTAAAAGCGGTCTTTAAAATTATGAAAGGTTTTGATAAAGTAGATACAGAGAGAATGTTTCCACTTGTGGGGAAGAGCAAAACTAGAGGCCATCAATATAAGAAATCAAATAGGGAATTCAGAAGGGATTTCTTCACCAAGAGAGTGGTGAGAATGTGGAACTCGCTACCACAGGGAGTGGTTGAAGCGAATAGTATAGATACATTTAAGGGGAGGCTAGATAAGCATATGAGAAGGAAATAGAGGGTTATGCTGATAGAGTTAGATGAGGAAAGACGGGAGGAGGCTCGAGTGGAGCATAAACACCGGCATGGACAGGTTGGGCTGAATGGCCTGTTTCTGAGCTGTATGGCCTAGAAATTGGGTTTTGGCGCAGCCAGGGCTTTAGCGCCGGAAGTTAGTGCCGGCGCTAAGTCCCCCTGCGCGCGCCAAAAATTCAGTAGCGCCGCGCCCAAACGGCTGCCGGCGCTACTGGAGGGTTTCAGCGCCTCCCAATGGGCGCTACCTGCCCCATTGCGGCGCTGTTCCGGCGCTGCGGCGCCCGATGCAGTGCGGCAGGCTGGGGAAGTGCAGGCCTCCTCCTTCCGTTAAGGAGGAGCTGCCTGCACCCGACCGCTGGCCGTTGACGGCTGAATAAAAATGAGCCCGGCACCTCGGAGAAGTGCCGGGCTCGCGGCCCACACGCATCTGTGCCGCGGGGGGCTCTTGGAGGAGTCCGGGGAGGGAGGTGCGGGCAGGCGGCCGCCGGGGAAGCGGCCGGCCGCCGCGCGACCTTAATGCGCCGGCGCTAACTTCAGCAAGGCACCTTTTACAGAACGTTGCTTGCGGCTGCCACGGGCGAGGCGGCCGCAACTCAATTTCGGAGTTCGGGCGGGTTACCACGGCAACCGGGACGCTGCGCACACCGATGACGTCATCGGTGCCGGCGCAGCGCTACCGGTGCAACGCCGCTTTAGGGCCCCACTCAATTTTTCAAGTGGCCATAACTCTGGCGCTAGTCCCTCTAGCGCCTCAAAAGCGGCGCTAAGGCTAGTGAATTTCTAGGCCTATATCCTATGTAATCTGCTTCCACTGGGATTCTGCCCTGTTTCTTATGTCCTGCCTTTTTCCATCAGGTAGATCATCCATCTGCCCTCCCATGTCAAGGGGGGGTGTATGTGGAAGTTCTGCGAACAGCCCCAGGAACGCTGTTCATTCCACCCTTATAAGACCACAGGGGAACCCTCAACAGCTGAGAGTCTCACTGTGAAAGGATATTTACTAGTCCTAGCCCCTTTGGGGCTATCCCAGATCAGGCGTATTTCTCAGATGTTCACTTTCTACTAAAGGTTGAGGTAGCCGAATCCTAAAGACACTTAACTGGGTCTAAAGGTCCAGGCTATCTCTCCCTAAAGGAAAGGAACAATCCGAGAATGTTACCGTCCTCCAGATAGCACTTTTAATAAGTTTAGCCAGACACTAAAGTTCCGGATATTATGAGGGTCCGGAAATTTCCTTCAGATATGTAACTCTCCACCAAAGAGTGTACAGAGATTGGGTTTGCGAGTTATTGATACAGAAGACTTATATGAGACAATTCTAAAAATGTATAGAGATTTATTAAAAAAACCGACATACAATTTACAGTTGGTGAATCAGTCAAAAAATACAATCTTATTCTTAACAGAGAATCCTACTTATAAATCTTAACTTCGCTACAGTATTACAGTTCTTGAACTTTTCTATTACAGGATATCCATCAATTATCAAGGTAGCAGTTACCTTCAATCCCCGAGGTACAAAAGAGTGAAGGACTACAGAGCCACCCCTGTAGTTGAGAATTGCTTTGCCCGATTAAAGCAAGTCTGATTTTCTCATTCGAGACTCCAATATTTATACCCCTTTCTCAGTTGTTTTTATAAGGTTTCTGTTAATCCAAGTTAATCATGAGTAATCATCTTTTAGCTGACCTACTGAAATTCTTACTGCCACATCATCAATAGCTATTGGGAGTTTACCATGTGTGGGCAAAGGGCAGATGTACCTTACCTCATGTCATTCTCAAGAGGTTTTAATCAAGATCATTCATCCAGGGCTGACCATTGTCTTATTTTAATAAGGTTACCCATTCGAGGCCACCCATTCTTCTGTTTCAATAAGGTTACTGTATTTATTCAGGGTCAACAACTTGTCCTGCTTCAATAGCCAGAATTCTTTCATAGCTATTTCATAGTTAGGTTTCTAAATTTCCAAACCCAGTTTGTCATGTTTTTTAGGTTTCTAAATTTCCAAACCCAGTTTGTCATGTTTTAAAGAATTTATAAGCTAGAGTTCCTTATAAGGTACTCTTCAGGGTTAACCACTGTCTTCTTTCCAGAATTCTTTCAGAATTCTTTCAGAAGGTAGGATTTCCAAATCCAGCTTGCCATGCCTTCCTATAAAAAAGTTATATAGTGTATTTTTCTAAAAAGACTATAGTGTATTTATCTTATATAGTATATTTTTCTAAAAAGGTTACATAGTAGAATTCCTTCACAACTGGAGGTCTTACGAAGGCCCCGGCACTTTACAAGCAAAGGTAGCTGATCCCAGAGGGGATCTAATTGCTTCCACACAAGACTAACTTGCTCCATTGGGAGCAGAAGATATAAAAATAATGTTTTGTTTTTGCCTTTCCAAGGCCTCCTCTCTGTCATCAGAGCAGCATGACACACCTCTGACATTGCTGCCGACGGTTTTGGGCGGGTGACGGTAAGCACACTTTACTGACACAATGCATCCACCAATAATCTGGGATAGGGTCTCGGCTCTCTACTCGAGTGGATTTGCTGAATTCAGCTACTTGCTGAATTTGCCCGTACAAATTTTGATAGAAAGTTCTATGACAGTTGTGGGACTAGTGTGAAAGACCTTTAGTTTAATACTCTAAAGCAGCAAGCTATAGTTAGCCCTTGGCTTGGTAGGCCCAGATATGATTTTATATTTTGTTTTAAATTTATTTGTTCCCAAAATGTGGGCATGGCTCATTTAATGCCCATTACTAGCTGGCCTGGAAAGATGGTGAAACTTCTAGCAATTGTGCATGCAACGGAGTGGTTCACTAGATCACTCCAGAAGACATTAAGAGTCAACCACGTAGAGTGGGACTGGAGCCATGTTTCGGCTGTGTGGTGACAGGTTCCTTTCCCTGAATGACATTAATGAACCAGTTGGGCTTTTACAACAATCCAGCAGCTTTCATGGTTATTTTCTCCAGTAGTATCTGAATCTGATTGAATTCAGTTTCACAACTTGTCATGATGGGATTATGACTCCACAATCTCTGAGTTAGCTTGTCCTTTATCATAACTATGATAGCGTGGAGCTTAATACTTGAGCCCTGCTTGTGCGATTCTGGTGAATGGAGCTAAACAGTGTGGAATACTCAGCGAGCAGCCCCATTCCTGACCTTATGATAGAGGGAAGGTCATTGATGAAACGGCTGAAGATGATGGGGCTGAGGACAATTCCCTGAAGAACTCTTGCAGTGATATCCTGTGATTGCAGTGACTGACCTTCAACAACCACAACCATCTTCCTCTGTGTCAGCCATGACTCCAGCCACTGGAGGGTTTTCCCATCGATACCCGTTGATCTCAGTTTTGCTAGGATGCGTAAATGTTACACTGGACACGTAGGGCACAGAACTTGGGGTGTGATTCGGCATAACTGGATCCTCATCCTGTTTTCTCACATCAAATTTCCCTCAGCATTTGGGAGCAGTTGTATTGAAATGTGGGAATTACATCCTAAAATTGCATCATAAGATCATCAGCGTTTTTTGGATTAGTTGGTGCAAACCTTATGCCAATCAACATAATTTGTGTACTTCAGGCAAATCAAATATGTTTGATGCTTTGCCAAATTTTTGATTAATAAGAGATAGATATATAGATAGTTGGATAGATAGATAGATAGATAGATAGATAGATGGAGAGGTAGATAGCTAGAAATATAGATAGATAGATAGATAGATAGATAGATAGATAGATGGAGAGGTAGATAGATAGCTAGATAGATGGAGAGGTAGATAGCTAGAGATATAGATAGATAGATGGAGAGGTAGATAGCTAGAGATATAGATAGATAGATAGATTAGATAGATGGAGAGGTAGATAGCTAGAGATATAGATAGACAAGCAGATAGATAACTAAAACAGAAAATGTTTTTAAGCTGCTAGAACATCATACATTAATAGTGCACTACTGACGTATAATGCATACTGCTGATGGCACATTATTAATATTCCTTCATTATCATTACTCACAGCACTCTGCATATTTTGTGCTTTATGTACCATTATTAAATATGCAAGACCACTGCACTGGTAAATTTCAGCCACCAGAGTGGCAAATTAGTTAAATTGTTGATGCTAAACGTAGTTGGTTGGCCAGTGTCCCAGGCCCAACCATTTCCGCTGCTTCATCAATGACCTTCCCTCCAACATAAGGTCAGAAATGGAGATGTTCGCTGATGACTGCACAGTGTTCAGCGCCATTCACAACTCCTCAGATAATGAAGCAGTCCATGCCTGCATGCAACAAGACCTGGACAACATTCAGGCTTGAGCTGATAAGTGGCAGGTAACATTGGCGCCACAAAAGTGCCAGGCAATGACTATCTCCAACAAGCGAGAGTCTAACCACCGCCCCTTGACATTCAACGGCATTACCATCGCTGAATCCCCACCATCAATATCCTGGGGTCACCATTGACCAGAAACTTAACTGGACCAGCCACATAAATACAGTGGCAACAAGAGCAGGTCAGAGGCTAGGTATTCTGTGCCGAATGTCTCACCTCCTGAGTCCCCAAAGCCTTTCCACCATCTACAAGGCACAAGTAAGGAGTGTGATGGAATACTCTCCACTTGCCTTGATCAGTGCAGCTCCAACAACACTCATGAAGCTCGACACCATCCAGGACAAAGCAGCCCGCTTCATTGGCACCCCGTCCACCACCTTAAGCATTCACTCCCTCCACCACCGGTGTACCATGACTGCAATGTGTACCATCTACAAGATGCACTGCAGCAACTCGCCAAGGCTTCTTTGGCAGCACCTCCCAAACCCTCGACCTCTTCCACCTAGAAGGACAAGGGCAGTTGGCGCATGGGAACACCACCACCTCCAAATTCCCCTCCAAGTCACACACCATCCTGACTTGGAAGTATATCGCCGATCCTTCATCGTTGCTGGGTCAAAATCCTGGAACTCCCTCCCTAACAGCACTGTGGGAGTACCATCACCACACGGACTGCAGTGGTTCAAGAAGGCGGCTCACCACCACCTTCTCGAGGGCAACTAGGGGTGGGCAATAAATGCTGGCCTTGCCAGCGACGTCCACATCCCATGAATGAATTAAAAAAAAGTCAACTACATTATCACCGTATGTAGATTGTAACTGTGCCCACAAACTAATACAAACCAAATTAAAATAAAGGTGGGGAAGTTCCTATGAGCTGCTCCCACTCAGTCGGCCTTACTTTCCCAGAAGTGTAGCAGTACGTGAATAGACTGGTGAAGGAAGGCTGATGGAGCGGGTGCAGCACCGAAGAATTTCCTGACCAAAAACAGTGCATATTCTATGAGTGTTTATGTATTGTACAGAAAGTAAATCAACCATGTTACTGCTTATGTAATGAACCCATACTTGCATGTTCAGCAGTTCAAAAGCTATTGCCACTTGATGGTTTATTTTACGTAAGCTACTGGCCTCGGCATCCTCTATTTCTGACTCATGAAAGAGTTTTTGTAATGCACTGTTTCAGGTTTAATACAGTAGCAGCCTGTTTGTGGGCGCCCTGTCCATGAGAGCATCATTGTGAGAGGAACATGCACTAAGGCACCTTTCATTCTGGGGTGTTTGTTTAAGCGCTAGGACTGGACAAATTAAACATTTTGTATGCTATTTGGGAGATTGTGAATGTCTTAGAGCAGGAAAGGGCAATGGATGTGACATTAAATACGCTGAACAAATGAGAAAGCAGAGTACTGAAATTCTGGTCAATATTTCTCAGAAAGATTTATGGTGAACATCTGCACAGCTTCACCAATGAAAGCTCTCTCCAAAGCTGCTACACTGTGATAGCAACAGCTAAATGCCTAGGTCATATTTCAAACGAGCATTGTACAGTAATTTATTGAAAGCTAGGAATCTACATATAAAAACAGTCGGGTTATAAAGGATGCAGCAGACGTAGAAGTCCATTGCAATCTTGACCTTTATGATTATTTGCCGGCTCTGTGTGGGGGCTGACCGCATGTGCCTGCGCATGCGCCAAATCCCCAAGTTGCGGTCAGTTTCAAGTGCGAAATGATGGCGAACGCTGCCAGTTCAATGTCACCCCAACTGTAAATTCCTATCACTTGTGCCTTAGCAATACTGGGCACTAGAAATGCTGATGTACTCCGAATGTTCAGCATTGCTATGGGCCTCGGACAGAAGAGGGCATTTAAATTTGAAATGGTCGCTTTGACTGAAGCAATTGATAACAGAGCAAAGTGATTGTAGTAGTCGAAGCAGCAATTTGAAAAATGTAAAGTTTGAAGCAATTATTTTGGTGGTTTACCATGCCTGTCAGAAGCCCAGGTAAACAAAAATAAAAAAATTCTCCCGGATACAAACCTGCTAGTATCTTCATTATCCATTCCTCTCAGCATCTTTAGATACTTGGGTTTTCCCTAAGGGTCAGTGCTGGGGCCACTGTTTTTTTTGATATATATAAATGACCTGGATATTGGAATACAGAGTAGAATTTCTAAATTTGTCGATGACACCAAACTTGGGGGTGTGGCAAACAGTGAGGATGATACCAATCGACTGCAACAGGACATAGAAAGGCTAGCAGAATGGGCAGACAAGTGGCAGATGGAATTTAATACAGAGAAGTGTGAGGTGATTCATTTTGGCAGAAGGAACAGCGAGAGGCAATATACACTTAATGGCACAGTTTTAAAGAGTGTGCAGGAACAGAGGGACCTGGGAGTTAATGTGCATAGGTTCCTGAAGGTGGCAGGACATATTGAGAGAGTGGTTAGCAAAGCATATGGGATCTTGGGCTTCATAAACAGAGGTATTGAGTACAAAAGTAGAGAAGTTATGCTGAACCTTTATAAAGCGCTGGTTAGGCCACAACTGGAGTATTGCGTCCAGTTCTGGTCACCACACTTTAGGAAGGATGTGAAGGCCCTTCAGAGGGTGCAGAGGAGATTTACCAGAACGGTTCCGGGAATGGGGGATCTTAGCTACAAGGACAGGTTGGAGAAGCTGGATTTGTTTTTATTAGAGCAAAGGAGGTTGAGGGGTGATTTGATAGAGGTGTACAAGGTTATGACGGGTTTGGATAGGCTAGACAGGGAAAAGGCTGTTCCCACTAGTTGATGGTAAAAGGACTAGGGGACACAGATTTAAGGTTTTGGGCAAGAGATACAGGGGGATGTGAGGAAAAACTTTTTTACGCAACGTGTGGTGAGGACCTGGAACTTGCTGCAAACGGAAGTGGTGGAAGCGGAGACACTCAATGTTTTCAAGGGGAGACTGGATAGACACTTGTGGGAAATAAACTTGCAGGGCTACGGGGATAGAAATATAGAAACATAGAAGATAGGAGCAGGAGTAGGCCATTCTGCCCCTCGAGCCTGCTCCGCCATTCAATGAGATCATGGCTGATCGTCCAAATTCAGTACCCTGTTCCTGCCTTCTCTCCATATCCCTTGATCCCTTTAGCCTTAAGAAATATATCCAACTCCTTCTTGAATATATTTAATGAATTGGCCTCTACTGCCTTCTTTGGTAGAGAATTCCACAGGTTCACCACTCAGTCAGAATCAGGGGAATTTATAATGGGGAACAAAGAAATGGCAGATCAATTAAATATATATTTTGGTTCTGTCTTCACAAAGGAGGACACAAATAACCTCCCAGAGATGTCGGGGAAAATAGGGTCTGATGAAAGGGGGGAACTGAAAGACATCAGTATTTGTAGGGAAATGGTGTTAGGGAAATTGATGGGATTGAAGGCCGATAAATCCCCAGGGCCTGATAATCTACATCCTAGGGTACTTAAAGAAGTGGCCCTAGAAATAGTTGATGCTTTGCTGATCATCTTCCAGTATTCGATGGAATCTGGAACAGTACCCATGGATTGGAGGGTAGCTAATGTTACCCCACTATTCAAAAAAGGTGGTAGAGAGAAAACGGGGAATTACAGACCGGTAAGCCTGACATCGGTAGTGGGGAAAATGCTAGACTCCATTATAAAGGATGTAATAGCAGAGCACTTGGAAAACAGTGACAGGATCGGACAAAGTCAACTAGGATTTACAAAAGGTAAATCGTGCTTGACTAATCTACTGGAATTTTTTGAGGATGTAACTGGTAAAATAGATCAGGGAGAACCAGTGGATGTGGTGTATTTGGACTTTCAAAAGGCTTTTGATAAGGTCCCGCATAAGAGATTAGCGTGTAAAGTTAAGGCACATGGGATTGGGGGCAAGGTATTGACGTGGATAGAGAACTGGTTAGCAGACAGAAAGCAAAGAGTTGGAATAAACGGGTCTTTTTCCGAGTGGCAGGCAGTGACTAGTGGGGTACCGCAGGGATCGGTCCTTGGGCCCCAGCTATTCACAATATATATTAATGATCTAGACAAGGGAACTAGATGTAATATCTCCAAATTTGCAGACAACACAAAGCTGGGTGGGCGTGTGTGCTGTGAGGAGAATGCCGAGAAACTCCAGGATGATTTGGACAGGTTGGGTGATTGGGCAAAAGCATGGCAGATGCAATATAATGTGGATAAATGCGAGGTTATCCACTTTGGTGTCAAAAACAGGAAGGCAGATTATTATCTGAATGGCAATAGATTGGGAGAAGGGGAAGTGCAACGAGACCTGGGTGTCCTTGTGCACCAGTCGCTGAAGGTAAGCATGCAGGTGCAGCAGGCGGTTAAGAAGGCAAATGGCATGTTGGCCTTTGTAGCGAGAGGGTTTGAGTACAGGAACAAGGATGTCTTGCTGCAGTTATACAGGGTCTTGGTGAGACCACATCTTGAGTATTGTGTGCAGTTTTGGTCGCCTTATCTGAGGAAGGATGTTCTTGCCATGGAAGGAGTTCAGTGAAGATTCACCAGGCTGATACCTGGGATGGCAGGAATGACGAATGAGGAGAGATTGGGTCGATTGGGCTTGTACTCGCTGGAGTTTAGAAGAATGAGAGAGGATCTCATTGAAACTTATAAAATTCTGACAGGACTGGACAGACTAGATGCAGGAAGGATGTTCCCGATGGTCGGGGAGTCCAGAACCAGGGGTCACAGTCTAAGGATAAGGGGTAAGCCATTTAGGACAGAAATGAGGAGGAATTTCTTCACCCAGAGAGTGGTGAACCTGTGGAATTCTCTACCATAGAAGGCAGCAGAGGCCAATACATTAAATATATTCAAGAAGGAGTTGGATATATTTCTTAAGGCTAAAGGATTCAAGGGGTATGGGGAGAAAGCAGGGACCGGGTACTGAATTTCGATGATCAGCCATGATCGCATTGAATGGCGCAGCAGGCTCGAGGGGCCAAATGGCCTACTCCTGCTCCTATCTTCTATGTTGCTATGTAACCCTCACACTCACCCTCATCCTAGTGCAATCATACCAACTAACAACACACAAGGGTAGGTATTTGGATGTTTTATCCAATGTCCATGTAAGTTTCCTGTTAATGTGCTGTCAAACACTGAAACCTTTATTTTCAACACTTTGCATTCTTGGACAGATTTAAGCGCACCTTTGGAAGTGGTTTAGTGAGTTGCAGTGAATGGTGAGACATAATGGTACTCCCCGTAATGGTAGTGAGTGTGAAAGGAATGGCTTGGATATTGTAGGGATGCTTTATGGTGTTGGTGTGGGGCGGTGCCAACCTGGCGCATCATGTGGCAGCCAGGGTGTACAAGTCAAGTGAAGTAAATCTGGCTATGGTGAGGCCATCCCTGGCCTCCTGGGCAGCAATGTAGTCGGGTGCTGATGCCTTGTGTCCTGTGCAGCATCAGGTGATTGCGGAGAAGGTTGGTGTTGTTGTTGGTGCTGCCGGTGTGCCTGGTGCTGCTGGTGTTGGGGCTGATTGTGGTCGGATTCTGAGGACCAAGGTGAGACAGTATAAAGGGCACCCATATTGATGGAATACACGGCAGGTGAAGTAGAGATGACAGAAGCATTCTGTCAATGGTGAGAGAGTTCTTCCAACGATACTGGATGGAGAGTGGAAAGTGGAAAGCCTGCAGAATGTGTGCTGGGAATGGACTGAGAAACAACTTGTGGCTGAGGAAAGCGAAAATCTTGTCAGGTGGCAGCTTTTACTGTACATTTGAAGCTGTCAAGTTATCAGCTGGAGCAATGGCCACTGAACTCCCACCTCAGGTTGACAACCGTGGTCCCCGAACAGCGTGGTTCCCTTGGCCATGAAGTTAAAGTGAAAAGATAAGTTAAAAAAGTCTGTTAATGATCTGCCAACTAGGTGGTAATCAGTTTAATTGGGTTACTATTGGGAGAGGTGCATTGCGGCGAGTTGACAGCGGGGTCCTGCCACCAATCCCGCCCACTGACCCCCCAGAAAATTCCAGCTGTAGTGTTCAATTTCCTTTGGCACTGATAACGTAATGTATTTTAATAAAATTCCCTTGTGCACTACTTTAGCAGATATTAACCCATTTATGGTCAATGTTAAAATACATTTGACACCATCCAGGACAAAGCAATCCATTTGACTGGCACCCCATCCACCACCTTAAACATTCACTCCCTCCACCACCAGTGCGACGTGGCTACAAGATGCAAGGCTTCTTTGGCCTCACCTCCCAAACCCGTGACCTCAACCACCTAGAAGGACAAGGGGAGCAGGTGCATCACCACCACCTGCAAGTTCCCCTCCAAGTCACACGCCATCCTGACTTGGAAATATATCGCTGTTACTTCATCGTCGCTGGGTCAAAATTCTGGAACTCCTTCCCTAACAGGACTTTGGGAGTATCTTCACCTCACGGACTGCAGCGGTTCAAAAAGGCGGCTCACCACCACCTTCTCAAGGGCAATTAAGGATGGGCAATAAATGCTGGCCTTGCCAGCGATGCCCACATCCCGTGAATTAATTTTAAAAACTGCGCGGAGATAAGAGTATACCTTAGAGGTGGCATTTGCACGTGGTGAGCCACCAGGCATGAGTGGGCTGCAGGCAGGGCAGGGAGAAAGGGTAAGGTTGCACATGAGCTCTGCTGCAGAGGACTCAGATAAGGGCTTCAATGGGGTGGCCTACAGAAGAACGCTGATGGGTATGCACAACAAAATGCTTGGTGCATTGGCAGACCTGCCAGAATGCCTGAGTTCAATGTCAAGGAGCATGGAGGAGTCGCACACCAACCTTGCACAGGGCATTGCGCAGAGCTTGGAGCCTATGATTTCCAGCATGGAAGAGGTGCCTAGATCTATTAGCACGCTTGTAGACCCAACCATAGTGCAGCATCTGATGGCCAATGTTTCAACTTCCATTGGAGCACAAGCGGAAGCCATCCAACGTCTGAGTGCTGCAGCAGAAGCAGTTGACGATGAGCAGTACCCGTTACCTACATCGCAAGATTTGTATGCAGCCCTCTCTGGGTCAAAGATTTTCTCCAAGCTTGACCTGTCACAGGCTTACACTCAGCTGAATGTTGACAAAGAGAGTCAACAGTATCTCACTATCAACACACACAAGGGACTGTACTCATACCCCAAGTTGCCGTATGGTGTAAAGTCCTCCCCCAAAATCAAGGAATTCCAAATTGCTTCTGGCAATATTGGTGCCCAAATCTGCCATCCCTGCAATGGTTGCATCAAAAATGCAATGTTGGCCAGTGTTGTTGTCTCAGTATGACTACACGATTGAATATCGCACTTCAAAGCAAAACACAATCGCAGATGCCTTGTCCAGGTTGCCACATGAGGACTCATGTGTTGGGATTGAAGGTGAGATTTTCACGCTAGGTGCAGTTGACAAAAACTTTCCCGTGAATGCAACTGAGATTGCAGATGAGACTTTGCGACTCTGGGAGGAGCTCTTCAGCCACTGGGAGAAGGCGATTGAGGAGGATTCTTATGATGACTTTCCCTGTGGCAGACAGCAGGGAAACTCTTCTGTAATTACCGCAATCAGACTTGTCACCTTTCTTGAAGATGGTCACAATTACGGCATCTCTGGGATCCCCTGGCATGCTCTCCTCCTTCCAGATAAGAGAGATGAGTTCATGAATTCGCACCAGTAGAGCTTCTCCACCATGCTTTAGTGCCACAGCAGGGATTCCATCTGCTCCTGAGACCTTCTTGTTCTTCAGTTGTTGGATGGCCTTTTCAACCTCTTGCCGGGCTGGGGTTGGGCTGAGGTGGTGGTGAGTAGCATGCTGCGGGATGGAGTTGAGGACACTCGCGTCGAAGACAGAGTCTCGGTTAAGGAGATCTTCGAAGTGCTCCTTCAACGGGCACTGACTGCCTCCCTGTCCTTGATGAATACCTCTCCATTCTTGGCCTGCAGTGGGGTAGGACCTTGGGTGCTTGGGCCGTAGGTAGTCTTGACTGCGCTAAAGAATCCACGCACAACGTGGTTGTCAGCTAGCTGCTGGATCTCCTGCGCTTTCTCCACCCACCATCTGTTCTTTAGGTCGCGAGTTTTTTGTTGGACCTCGGCCTTCAGACATCTGTAGACCTGCTTTCTTGCTCTCAAGTTCACCGTGCGTCAATTACAAGAGGAATGCAGGGAACAGCATCAACCGTTGTACATGGCCTTCTTTGACCTCACAAAGGCCTTCGACACTGTCAACTGTGAGGGATTATGGAGTGTCCTCCTCAAATTTGGATGCCCTCAAAAGTTTGTCATCATCCTCCGCCTGCTTCACGAGAACATGCAAGCCGTGATCCTGACCAAATGTTCCACCACAGACCCAATTCACGTACGAACCGGGGTCAAGCAAGGCTGTGTCATCGCACCAACGCTTTTCTCGACCTTCCTTGCTGCAATGCTCCATCTCACCCTCAGTAAGCTCCCCGCTGGAGTGGAGCTAATTTACAGAATGGGAGAACTGTTCAACCACCGTCACCTCCAGTCCAGATCCAAGGTCATCCCATCCTCTGTTGTTGAATTACAGTATGCAGACGATGCTTGCATCTGTGTACACTCGGAAGTTGAACTCCAACCCATCGTCAACACTTTCACCGAAGCATACGAGAGCATGGGCCTTACACTAAACATCCGTAAGACAAAGGTTCTCTACCAACCTGCCCCCGCCACAAAGTTATGCCCTCCGATTATCAAAATCCATGACGAGGCCTTGGACAATGTGGACCACATTCCATACCTCGGGAGCCTACTGTCAACAAGGGCAGACATCGATGATGAAGTCCAACACCGCCTTCAGTGTGCCAGTGCAGCCTTGGGTCGCCTGAGGAAGAGAGTGTTTGAAGACCAGGACCTCAAACCCGGCACCAAGCTCATGGTCTACAGAGCAGTAGTGATACCCGCCCTACTGTATGCCTCAGAGACATGGAGCATGTATAGCAGGCACCTCAAAGCACTGGAGAGGTACCACCAACGCTGCCTCCGCAAGATCCTGCTAATCCATTGGCAGGATAGGCGCACCAACATCGGTATTCTCGCTCAGGCCAACATCCCCAGCATCGAAGCTTTGACCATGCTCGATCAGCTCTGATGGATGGGTCACATCGTCCGCATGCCCGATACGAGACTCCCAAAACAAACGCTCTACTCGGAGCTCTGACATGGCAAGAGAGCCCCAGGTGGGCAGAGGAAACGCTTCAAGGACACCCTCAGAGCCTCCTTGAAAATGTGCAACATCCCCACCGACACCTGGGAATCCCTGGCCCAAGACCGCACAAAGTGGAGGAGAAGCATCCGGGAAGGCGCTGAACACCTCGAGTCTCTTCGCTGGGAGCAAGCGGAAGCCAAGCGCAAGCAGCACAAGGAGCGCCCGTCAACCCAAGCACCCCACCCACTCGCCCCTTCAACCACTGTCTGCCCCACCTGTTGCAGAGACTGTAGGTCCCGCATTGGACTCATCAGTCACCTGAGAACTCATTTTTAGTGTGGAAGCAAGTCATCCTCGGTTCCGAGGGACTGCCTAAGAAGAAGGAGATGAAGGAGATGAAACTCAAAAGGACTCAGTACTGAAAAGAATGTATGAATGGATGGACTGATCAGTGTCTGGACACAGAGTTGAAACCATTCCATAACTGAACCGAATTGTCTTGTGAGCAAGGTTGTATCAAGTGGGCAAACAGAGTGGTGGTACAGGTAGACTATCCTTTATCCGAACTTCCGAAAACTGAAAATCTCTAAAAACCGAAAGTTTTTTCGTTCAGCGTAAGTCGTGCGCACGACATGACCAGAGTGGCGCACGACTTACGCTGAGCAGGTCAGAGGGTCACAGAGTTCCCTCCTGGGTAGGAGATTGCAGGCCGAGCCGGGCAGTGTGAAGGAGGTACCGGGAGAGTGAACCCGTCCGATATTCTTTTCTCCCCCCGACCCGACCCAAACCGAACCGCGGCCCGTCCGATATTCTTTTCTTCCCCCCCCCCACCCGACCCGACCCAACCCGACCCCCGACCCGAACCGCGGCCCGTCCGATATTCTTTTCTCCCCCCCGACCCCCCCCGACCTGAACCACGGCCCGTCCAATATTCTTTTCTCCCCCCCCACCTGACCCCCGACCTGATTTGTGGGCCAGTTTAGTAGGAGTCAGCCGATATCCGGCTTTCCAGAGAAGCAGGAAGGGGAATGAGACACGGAACAGTCGCAAGAGGTAGCCTGAACTTTTAAAATTTATATTAAATACAAATTTCCCAGTCTTATAATAACACCTTCTGAAATCCAAAAAATTCTGAAAACCGAAACTCAGCTGGTCCCAAGGCTTTCGGATAAGGGATAGTGTACCTGTACCTACTTCTTTGAGTTTGGAACCAGAACAAAACAGCCCGAAAATTGGTTCAACACCAAATCCTTCTGTAAGGAGATTGGGAGGGCTCCGCTGACCTGTTATTAAACTGCATTTGTAGTTCATTTAAAAGAAAATAAGCCAGGAGTTTTTGTTATGTGGTACATGGAATGCTGGGAAAGGTGGGACCATAGTTTTGTTGTATTTGAGAGGGGAATATGTAATTTTTTTTCAAGAGGGAAGCAGTGTAATATATTGTCACATGGTTTATCACATGTTTTAGTATGAGCATGCTCAGTTCGCTCTGGCCTAGTAAAGCAAGCACATGGACTAGCAGCTCATGTCTCTGTCCTTCATTTGTTCTACCCACATATATTACAATATTTTAATTGAAAAAGATCTGCTCTTATCCTTTATCATAGCACCTTTTTGATGATTATTATTAAAAAATAGCTTTACAGTGCTCAACTGGGAGTTCAGTTACTAATAATTAGTTAGTCAAAAGATGAAATGCAGTAACATTTGTAAATCACTGCCAGTGTTTAAATTTAAGGGAAGTTTGGAAGTGAACTCACTTTTTTATGTTAGAAGTCTTGTAATGAAATTCTGTTTTACACCCAGACTACTATGTCTATAACTTTTGTGCTGTGAGTAATTTCCAATGAGATATATTTTGAGAACCAGACATTTCTTGAGACCCATGACTCAAATCTTCCAAGTTATAAACAATGTGTGTTATGTGCGAGGTGATGGTGTTACCCATAAGCAGTAGACCACTTTTATTAATGTGTCACTGTAATCCAACCTCAGCTGTCTCCGCTCCACTGTTCAAAGCTTTTACACTGATACTTTTCCAATTACATTGATCAAAGTGCATCATGTCTTTATAAAAACAAACATATTTCAATGTACTTCAACATTCTTTTGATGCTGGAAATGAGGGCGCAATGTGTTTCTTTTCAAAACATGAGCCTCCAAAAATTAAATTTACAGCCTTTTTTAAGGACGTTAAAAACAGCTTCAGGTCGTTAAAATTAAATTATCAGTCATTTTCTTTTTCAGAGTCTTCAACAGATCTATCAGTTTTTTAATGAGTTCAGCGAAGTCTCGGGCCAATAGAGAGATAATTTTTTGTCTGGTCAAAAGTGGGCAGAAAGACATATGAAAGGGAAAATTTATTTAATTCATTTGTTCTGGAAGAAGTACTATGTGAACTAAGCATAAAAGTATGCAGGCTCTTTTCTCTGCTAGAACATAAAAATGATCAACATAAACACCCTTGAATGTATTACAGATAAAAAAAAATTGAGAACCATTCCCCTGATATCAGCCCCCTAACTTTCTCCACTCCCTTTGCTCACTCGAATCTGTCTCCCTCTGAGCTTGTAGCTCTCCATTCAGTCAATTCACTGATATCATCATTAAACCTGTGACTATTCTCGTATGACAGAAGGACTTCTACTTTTGTTGAGCCCAAATACCTGACTCTTTCTCTTATCTCCCTGTGAACCATAACAACACTACCAAACGCCACAATTTCCCAAGAGTCATCAATCTCATCTCTACAAAGTTTACAATCCCCAAACTCATGCAGCCCATTTCTAAATCTTCCCCCAGGTTCATAAACAGGACTGTGCTGACCTACCCACTGGTTCAGCTTCTCCTCTTCCACTCTATTCTTTACTTCCTGGTCTTGTCTCTAGCTATCTACTTCTTTGACTTTTCTGATGCTGTACACTGCTTTGACAATTTCAGGTTTTCTTTCCCCATGTCATTTTATCATCCCTTTTACACATCCATCCTTCAACAAGATAGCCCTTGTTTCTTCCTTGAACAGCGGCCTGACCAGTCCCCACTTACCACCACTCTCCTCCATTCCTGCTCCACCAGGCTCCACAAAAATAAAAAATGAGAATGGTTTTAGGACATTTTTTGAATCCATCTGAAGGTCCCTACGAAGATGGCGGCAGCCAGATTGCCAGTGTAAATGGGACAATTAGCGGACCAATGTCTGTGTTCATAATGTCATCAGGTTTAGAATAGTTACGAAAAAGGACAAGGAACGATCAAGCGAAAAAATACTTGACTGGAGGAAGGATAATTTCAGTGAGTTAAGAAGGGATCTGAGTGGATTGGAATCAAAAATTGGTAGGCAACACAGTAATTGAACAATTATTGTTTTGAAAGAGGAGAGAGTTCGGGTACAGTGTAGACACTTTCCACGACGAGGGAAAGGAAGGGCACCTAAAACTAGAGACCCCTGGATGACTAAAGATATAGAGAGTAAAATGAAACAGAAAAAGGCTTATGGCAAATGCAAGGTTCATAATACAGTAGAGAACCAAGCTGAATACAGTAAGTACAGAGGAGATCTAAAAAAAGCAAATAAGAGTGGCAAAGAGAGAGTATGAGAATAGATCAGCAGCTAACATAAAAGGTAACCCAAAAGACTTTTATAAACACATAAATAGTAAAAGGGTAGTCAAAGGAAGGGTGGGGCCGCTTAGGGACCAAAAGGGACAGTGGAAGCAAATTCAATAGTAACTTTCAAAAGGGAATTGGATCAATATTTGAAGGAATAAAAATATAAGGTTTGGGGGAAAGAGCAGGGGAGTGGGACTAATTGGACAACTCTTTCAAAGAGCCGACACAAGCACAAATGGCCTCCTTTCGTGCTGTATCATTCTATGATTCTATGATCAGTTGAATTCTGAAAGCAAACCTCTAATTATCACTTGATTATCAACTGTTTTACCAATAGTTAGAAAGTGTAAGCATTCACATTGCTGAACATTGTGAACAGAGGGAGAGAAGAGACAGAGAGAGATACTAGATAGGTACAGATATGAGCAGTATGTTCTAGTCCAGAGTGTAGTGAGGCCTCTGGCTTCACTCTCCCTTATTCCCTCCATGCTGTCATACATAATGAGGTCCAGAATAGATTCCTCAAAGTCTTGTAAGATCAAGGGTTTGTTGCTTTTGAGCTCTAATCCTCTTTGGCTCTGTTCCCTTTTATTATGAGTCATCTTCTCCTGCAAGCACAAAAAATAGTCTTGAGATGTTGCAAGTTTCTGGAGCACATACAGTGACACACATCAGCTGAACCTTTGTTTCAGTAACTGAACATGCATCCTGCGGCTCGGTGTATTAGAAGGACTTGATCTGTGACGCTGTCAGGGTTTCAGTTCCAAATTGTAGCTGGTATTTGAACCCTGCTGCAACATGGCTATGCATGGCAAGCATTACATACATAGAATTACATAGAGTTTACAGCACACAAACAGGCCATTCGGCCCAACTGTCCTATGCAACACGAGCCTCCTCCCACCTTACTTCATCTAATCCTATCAGCATATCCTTCTATTCCTTTCTCCCTAATGTGTTTATCTAGCTTCCCTTTAAAGGCATCTATACGATTCACCTCATCCACTCTGTGACAGCAAGTCCCACATTCTACCTACTGTCAGTGGGTAATCAGTGAAGGGTTCAATGGGCTGTCTGTTTCCTGGAAGAAATGCACAGGACAAGATTGTATGAATGCATTGAATGAGCAGCACATTAGTAACATGTTATGAGGGAATATTTTGTGGCATGCTTGGGGCAGCTACTCAGCTGAGAAAGACATTCTACAGCCTTAACTTGGTAACTTTCTTCTGTCGGCCATCTTCTGTATTTGGATCCAGGACCTCTGGGTTGTGCATTGACTCTGTCTGCTATCTCCCGCCAGGCTTGCTGTACAAGTTGATTTTGTGGTGGGATGGCCCTTCTGTCCCTCATTTACTGGATCATGAGCTCCAACATCACATCATCGAATCCACCGGTGTTTGGGTGAAAATAATGTTGCCATTTTGCAATGCAAACCCATTCCCTGATGTCCAATGCTTTCAAACAAGCCTAGGTTGGGTCAGAAATGAAGTATTTTAATCTAAGATTTAGCTTGGTATTGGCGTCCCTAATTCTATTATGGCACATAAGGGGTTAAAACGCAGGTTCACTTACAGATATTATGCTCCAGCTTAAAATATCAAGGTCCTACAAACATCTGTGTACCGAGCTCCCAAGGTAGTTGAAATTGTCAACTATCTCTATGGGTTTGTTATTCACTGTGGTGGAAACTGGAGGAAGTGCTTCACTTTAGTTTTCTGCCAGTTGAGCTCAAGGCCTAATGGTTCAGCCTCATCTTTCAGGATACTCAGTGCCAGATTGACCATCTCCAGCATTATTGCAAGAAGGGCAGTGTCGTCCGCTTAGTCGAAGTCGGTGAATGCTTCCAAGCACAGTTCAGCTTTGACCAACAGTGCAAGCCATGATCCAGTCCATGGGTTGCAGAGAAAGATCTGCTAGTATAATTTCATCAGGAACGTGGAGATCAGAAGGTGCACAGCACAACCCACTGCTTCCGAATGTATCAGTCTGTGATGATTGCACCTATTTGGGCATGTTGTCCGGTGAGATGAGAGATTGGCCTAGACCTCAAGGCCACCCAAAAACCACTTGGGCCCATGCAGTCATGAAGGGCCTAAAAAAAAGCTCAACTTAGGCTTCCACACTGCATGCAGCTACACGCATTGCCATGCTCCCTTTGATGGAGTAGGTGATCATAGTAGTAGCCTTAATAGTGATTGTGGGAGTGCTTAAGCTTTATACCAATCTATATCGGTAAGGAAAGTGACAATTATTGACAAATTGGGGTGAATTTCCATGTGGCTGACTCCATCGGGAAGGAGACAGGCACTGAGCCCAGCACCCACCCAATGGAATCAGTGTGAGCCATTTTAATGGTGGGGGAGGAAATCCAGCAGCTCCTCTGATGAGGCTGAACCATTAGGCCTTGAGCTCAACTGGCAGAAGCCAAGCCAGAAGTGAAGCCTTATAGGGAGAGGCAATCCCGGGGGACACAGAGGGACTGGCAGCGGGTGAGAAGGCTTTTGTGGAGCCAGGAGGAACATTAATGCTCTTCCTACAAAAATTATTTTAAAAACTTTTACATAGCGTTTTTTGGTGCTGCCAGCAGTGTTTCCTTTAAGGACTGCTGGTTAGGCCACTCACTGTCAAGTGCCAATGGGCAGAGCTTGCATGGTGCACACTCCAACCATTGATAGCTGAAAATTGCATCAGAGCACTATGCTTGTACTCGGACCTCGATTTGCAAACCTTAATAAGGCGCTCCCCTGAAATAGGCTGCCGCTCTGACCAACCATTTCCTGGACAGGATGGAAATGGCAGCGGGCAAATCGGAAGTAGGAATGGGGCAGTTAATAGAGCACTGCCATTTTACCTGTGCTACCGCCCCAAAACAGGGCCAATAATCGGCCCCATTACATCTGAACTTATTTTCTATCATAAGTGCTTTGTAAAGAATTATATTAATGCTTGTATAAGTGTATCATGGTAAGATATGAAAGTGTATTTATGGGCTGGTATGCAGGCTAGATTTGATGTTTGTTTTATGAACTCTGTAATGAGGAATAAATATTCAGCCAAACCTTCTTATAACAAGCCTGAAGCTAGTCTTGGCTAAAGCCACAATAATCAGGAGAAGGCTGAATACCCTGGCAAGTGGAAGCAACGTCAACTATATTCCCAGTCCGCTTAACAGTGTAACTTTGACCTTAATTTTATTAATTTGTTTTAATAATTTTTGTTTTTAAAAGTAATAAATCTATGTCTTGGCTTATTTACATATTTTTATTTTGTCACTGTCATTTACTTTCATTCTGAAGGGCGTTAAACCAGGATTTCAGGTTTCTTCTTTTGGTTTTACTATTGTTAAAAAACAAACATTTCATAAGCCCTGTTGCCTGTCAGTAAAACTGAGATGAAAATATAAGTTGAGCAGCAAGACCACCCTGGGTGTGACTTAAAGTGCTTAGTTAGGTCATGAGAAATGGATCACATATCTCTCAAGGAGAGAAGGCTTGCAATAATAATTGGCTGGCATAAATAGCAAAAGTGTGGAGGTGGGGGACAAAGTGTGGTTATAAAATGTATGATCTTAGCTTTGCATTTTGCTTTCGGATATATTTTAATGACACAATGACATGTGACATCCTCCATCTTAATAGGCATAATATTTCATGAAGACAGCTTTTTATCATTTGCTTTTATCCCAATTTCATCCCATGACAAAGTCTCTTATTTTTTGTATTCACTCCTGGGAGGTGGGCGTCGCTGGCAAGACCAGCATTTATTGCCCATCCCTAATTGCCCTTGAGAAGTGGCGGTGAGCCGCCTTCTTGAACCGCTGCTGTCCTTGTGGTGAAGGTACTCCCACAGTGTTGTTAGGGAGTTCCAGGATTTTGACCCAGTGACGATGAAGGAAAGGCGATATATTTCTAAGTCAGGGTAGTGTGTGACTTGGAGGGGAACTTGGAGGTGATGTTGTTCCCATGTGCCTGCTGCCCTTGTCCTTCTAGGTAGTAGAGGTCGCGGGTTTGGGAGATGCTGTCGAAGAAGCCTTGCCGAGTTGCTGCAGTGCATCTTGTAGATGGTACACATTGCAACCACGGTGCACCGGTGGTGGAGGGAGTTAATGTTTAAGATGGGGTGCTGATCAAGCGGGATGCTTTGTCCTGTATGGTGTTGACCTTCCTGTGTGTTGTTGGAGCTGCACTCATCCAGGCAAGTAGAGATTCCATCACACTCCTGACTTGTGCCTTTTAGATGGTGGAAAGGCTTTGGGGAGTCAGAAGGTGAGGCACTTGCTGCAGAATATCCATCCCCTGACCTGCTCTAGTAGCCATAATATTTATGTGGCTGGTCCAGTTACATTTCTGGGCAATGGTGACCCCCAGGATGTTGATGGTGGGAGATTTGGCAATTGTAATCCCGTTGAATGTCAAGGGGAGGTGGCTAGACTCTCTTGTTGGAGATGTTCAGTGCCTGGCATTTGTGTGACACGAATGATACTTGCCACTTATCAGCCCAAGCCTGAATGTTGTCCAGGTTTTACTGCATGCGGGCACAGACTGCTTAATTTTCGGAGAAGTTGTCAAGGGAACTGAACACTGCAACCATCAGCTAACATCCCCACTTCTGACCTTATGATGGAGGGAAGGTCGTTGATGAAGCAGCTAAAGATGGTTGGGCCTAGGCCACTGCCCTGAGGAACTCCTACAGTGATGTCCTGGGGCTGAGATGATTGGCCTCCAACAACCACAACCATCTTCCTTTGTGCTAGGTATGACATCAGCCAGTGGAGCGTTTTCCTTCTGATTCCCATTGACATCAATTTTACTAGGGATCCTTGATGCCACACTCGGTCAAATGCTGCTTTGATATCAAGGGCAGTCACTCTTACCTCATCTCTGGAATTCAGCTTTGTTGTACATGTTTGGTCCAAGACTGCAATGAGGTCTGGAGCCGAGAACACAAACTAAGCATTGGTGAGCAGGTTATTGGTAAGTAACTGTCACTTAATAGCACTGCCAACGACATCTTCCAATCATATGCATGTAGATTATTTTACTATTTTGTTTTATGTTCCTTGTTAATTTAATTTCATAGTTCCTCTTTGCCTTCCTAATTGTTTTTTTTTACTTCCCTCCTAGTCTCTTCATATTCTCCCTTGTCATGTTCTTAGTGCATGTCCCTTTCCTTACCCTCAATTTTCCCTTATGTCTTTATTCAGCCATGGTGTCGCTTTAGATTTGCTGTGATCAAAATGGCTGCTGTTTTTACCTACATAACAAAGCCGTCATTTTATTGTAAGTGAAATGCTTTGAAACATCTCTGAGAGATATGATAGGGCGTAATATATATGTAAGTCTTTTTAATTCAGTCAGGCAGAGTTGATTGATTTGATTTGCTGCCATATTATTTAAAGGGATAAGGCTAGAACTTCTGTTCTTTTTTAGTTGGAAACCTGGTCCTCTGGGAGCGGAAAGGGTGGAAATTGGGGCACATCCCATTCCAACAGCTTTCTGCCCATGACTGGCTTCCGCATGAACTGCTGATGAAAGTGGCTACAGATCCTTCTTCCACCTGCTCTTCTCCAACCCAAAGGGTCATCTGTAGTGTATGTACCTTTAAGACAAAACTACTTTTACAGCTCCTGTATACTGTAGTACCGGCAGTGACCACACCTGTATATAAGCCTTGCGCATGCCTCTGTACCCCCAGTCTTGAGACTACCCTCCTCCAGTAAATACCTGTTTATTGTTAAGTTACAGCATCCGTGTGGTTATTGAAAAACATCATACTCTCAGAATCACGGATCTAACAGTGGCGACGAGTGTCGATTTGAATCTACCTGCAACTCTGCATTTCCCTTCGAGGATTCGCTCCGGGAGGGCGGTGTAAGAAAGTCAAGGCCAGGAACATGGGCGTCGACTACGAGCAACTGCCCAGTCGTCCGGCAGAGAGTGAACAGCGCAGGGGAGGCTGTGGAGAGCCGGGCTTGGTTCCCCAGCCACGACGATCAGCAAGAGACTGACGACAGGTCCAGCGCAGACCCTTCCCAGACAGCAGCGGCTGGAGCCGACCGACGGCGGAGAGAAAGCCGAGCAGCGTCGACGGGGTAAGACAGAGGGTGAAGCGCACAGGGCGCAGCCGGGGGTTGAAAATCGAGCGGCATCGAGAGAGAAAAAAAAAAACGGAGAGAGAGAGGGTAAAGCAACAGCCGGGTTCAGGACCGAGCGGCGTCGAGAGAAAAAAAAAGAACGCGCAGAGCACAGCCAGGGCTCAAGGGCTGAACAGTGTCCGCGGGGAGAAGAAGGGAGAGCGCGGGAGATGCCATTGAGCCATGGAGAAGAAGGAAGAGCGCAGGAGACGCCATTTTTAGAAGCCGCAGCGGAGAAGAAGGGCGAGCGCGGGAAGGAAGGAAAGCGCGGGAGACGCCATTTTGTGCCAGCGGAGAAGAAGGGGAAGCGCGGGAGACGCCATTTTTGACAGTGAATCACACCCAGGGATGCCGAAGAGTGGCAGTACCTCTACGTTCGACAATGAAGTTGAAGATTGGGCGACATATGTGGAGCGTATTGAGGTGTACTGCAGGGCGAATGAAGTGCCAGATGCTAGGAAAGCACTGCTTTTGTTAAATTCCATGGGTGCAAAATCTTATGGGTTACTGCGAAATCTAATAACCCCAGAGAAGCCGGTGAACAAGAATTTCGAAAGCATAGTAGAAATCCTACAGGACCACTTAAACCCCACACCGCTGCTGATAGCAGAACGATTTAAGTTCCATAAAAGGAACCAACACAAAGACGAAAGCAATGCTGAGTACCTAACGGAACTGCGCTTTCCTAACATCTGGCACTTCATTCACCCTGCAGTACACCTCAATACATTCCACATATGTTGCCCAGATTGACAGGGAGGCCCTCAGCCTAGTATGGGGAGTAAAAAAAATTCAACCACTATCTGCATGGGCAGAAGTTCACCTTGCTGACTGACCACCAATCACTTGTCTCCATCTTTAATCCTAAGAAGGGCGTTCCAGTGATGACTGCACAACGGTTACAAAGATGGTCCCTGTTTCTAGGGGTGAATCAATATGAAATAGAATATAAAGGCACGAAACAGCATGGGAACGCTGATGGGCTATCGCGCCTGCCACTGCCTACTGTGGAGGAAGCACCAGCAGTGGACCCTATCGAGATATTTTATTCGTCAGTAATTGAACGATTGCCAGTAACGAACGCGGATATAGAGAAGGAGACCCGCAATGATCCAACGCTGTCTCGGGTATATGATTTGACAGTGAGGGGATGGCCAACACATGGCGACTCACTGTTGCCAGCATTCTCATCCAGAAGAGAACAGCTGTCAGTATGCCAGGGGAACTTGATGTATGGATCCAGAGTGGTGATTCCACTCAAGTTAAGGGAGAGAGTGCTAAATGAGCTACATGAAGATCATCTGGGGGGAGTGAAAATGAAAAGCCTTGCTAGGGCTTATGTGTGGTGGCCGGGAATCAATCAACAAATCGAAGACCTAACCAAGAGCTGCTCAGGATGCCAGAAGGTCCAAAATGCACCAGCACATGCCCCTCTACACCCATGGGAGTGGCCCTCCTCTCCATGGCAATGGGTGCATATTGATTTTGCTGGCCCATTCATGGACTCAATGTTCTTAATAGCAGTGGATGCTCATTCGAAGTGGCCTGAGGTGATAAAAATGTCCTCAACCACTGCAGAGAAAACGATTGCAGTCCTATGGACCATATTCGCCAGAAACAGCTTGCCAGAGCAGATTTGCTCTGATAATGGACCACAGTTTGTGTCCGAAGAGTTTCAAAAATTTCTGAGAAGGAATGGGGTAAGGCATTACACATCCGCCCCGTATCATCCAGCCACAAATGGCTTGGCTGAGAGGTTCGTACAAACCTTTAAGAAGGCGATAAAGGCCATGTGCGACGGTGAAATTCCACTACAGCATAAGGTGGACAATTTCTTATTAGCCTACCGAAACGCGACACATGCAGTTACCAACCAGACCCCGGCCATGATGTTCTTTAACCGAAGGTTGAGATCTCGTCTGGACTTGCTCAGACCAAATGTGCGAAGAAATGTTGAGGACAAACAATTCCAGCACATCAATGAGAAGCCGACAAGAAGCTTCAATGTAGGACAACCAGTCTTGGCCCGTGGCTACCGAACAGAGAAATGGCAACCCGGAATGATATGCACAAGGCAGGGGCCATTAATGTACACAGTGGATGTCGGGGAGAACATTGTGAGACGCCACGTCGATCAGATCTTAGCGTCACAGGAACGAGTCAACCCCAGGTCTCGAATACCTGGGGATGAACCCGACATACCGGTAGCATCTACCTCAGAACCAGTAGCAGTGGAAACCGATGAACTACTCGATGAAAAGGGGCCAGAATCGCCTCTGCACCAAGAACGAGAACCTCGGGAAAGGCGCTATCCCGAAAGGGTTAGGAAGCCGTCCCAAAGACTGAATCTATAAATGGACTATTGTTGCTTAATGTACATGTTAAAGTGTTAATTGTTATTTGAATATTAGGGGTACAATCTAAAAGGGGAGGAATTGTAGTGTATGTACCTTTAAGACAGAACTACTTTTACAGCTCCTGTATACTGTAGTACCGGCAGTGACTACACCTGTATATAGGCCTTGCGCATGCCTCTGTACCCCCAGTCTTGAGACTACCCTCCTCCAGTAAGTACCTGTTTATTGTTAAGTTACAGCATCCGTGTGGTTATTGAAAAACATCATACTCTCAGATTCACGGATTTAACATCATCGACCTGAAACGTTAACTCTGTTTCTCTCTTCACAGATGCTGCCTGACCTGCTGAGTATTTCCAGCATTTTCTGTTTTTATTTCAGACTTCCAGCATCCGCAGTATTTTGCTTTTGTATTAGTGTTTAATTCACTGCCACTTCTCTTCTAAGAATGCCCACCTTGAAGAAGTTCTGCTCTTCTCTCCGACGGGATGTAAAAACCTGTTCGATCTCTAGCTTTTTCCAGTTCTGACGAAGGGTCATCGACCTGAAACGTTAATTCTTTTTCTCTCTCCACAGATGCTGCCGGACCTGCTGAGTATTTCCAGCATTTTTTGCTTTTATACCACTTTTGGGGGTCCTGTCCGACAGGATCCTGGGCTCCCGGGGAAATCCCAGCCCCTACACCTACTGTATGGCCAGCAGTAAGTGCATTAAGTGTAGGAAGCAGCCATATTTGCTCCAGATTAATGGGGTGGGGTTTTGTATTCTGGTTATGTGATTAATGGGGCGAGGTTGGGGAGAGTACTAGTGAGAGAGCATCCTTAAAGAAGACTTCAGTTTTTCAGTTCTTCCGATTGCTGGTATAATGGCCCCATGGTGAAGTCCGACTGGGCAGTGGTGCCAGTACGAGCTCGCGCACTGCTCGTAATAGTTAAATGACCCCGGTCCCTCAAGATTTGTCATGGGGTCACAGTGAAGCCAGACCAGCAGGTGAATGTTCCGACGTACTGCTGGAATTTCTGGGCTATATTGTTGATTCATCATGAAAGAAAAAATAGGTTTGCTGATATTGTAAGATGGAAGACCTGTTTCAAAGCTGTAAAAAGAACTCAGATCTTAACGGGTTACTTGCACAATGAAAATATGAATTGTATGGTTTCTTCAATAGTAACGTTCTGGGCCCATCAGAATGTTTAGGAGGCATACTTGTTATAGTAAGGAGTATATTAGAAAATGGTGTTTTATAGAGTTTTTCTGTTCGAGAGGGTGTATACAATATCAGAGTTAAAAAGAAAAACATTGAGTGTTGGAAACCTATAATGAAACAGAAAATTCTGGAAAAATACAGCAGGTCAGTCGCTTCAGAAAGAGAGAGACGGGTAAACACTTAGGCTTGAAAAAAGCTTTGTGAAAGAAGAAGGTCGAATACAAATTTAAATTAACTCTGGAAAAAAAACCTGAATATTAATTCCCAACTGTCCAGGGATAACCTTGTTATTTTTGATCCTTCAATTGCTTTAATTGTTCATTATTGCATTCTGGTTATGTGATTAATGGGATATATCGATATATATATGTGTATATATATATATATATATATATATATTTATATTTATATATATATATGAGAATTGAATGGCACTTGTGTAAGAGACACCAGTGTCATGAATCCTGTATCCTTTATCACCAAAACGACACATTCTTCTTTCAAATATTAGCTCCTTCATCACATTCTCATATATTAGACCCCTGCAGTGCAAAGCTTACGGTTTACTCAGTGTAAAGCCATCCATGAAGATGATGTTGAAACATGAGTAAAGAAACCTTTAGTAATGACAGAGTTGACTGTGCAATGATGGGTTGTAAGCTCCAGTCTGAGATAACCTGCTGTGAGGATCAGCCTGAAGCTATTTCTATTACTTACCACCTGCTGGAGACAGAATGGGGCCACACGTAGCTCACTACCATGGATACTTGTCTCGTAACTTCAATAGCTCAACAGCAGGTTCATGATATGACAATTAGTCTCATCCTCCAGTGAATACTAGTGCTTTGCTGAAAAGCTGCCTGTACAGGAGACGGGGAGAATGGGAAAGAAGGCACGGAGACACCTCTCTCATTGATTGGATGACAATGGAACTACTGCAGTTAACAAAGGGTCCACACCCAAAATGTCAGTTTGTCTGTTTTCTCCACAGATGGGCGGAAGAGACCTCCCCAGGAGACCAACACAGCCTGGTTGCAGATTGCAGAGAAGGTCACAAGCAAGGATGTGTTCAGGAGGACCAGGGTGCAGTGCTGCAAACCTTTCAATGATCTCATTAGATCAGGAAACGTTAGTACAAAGCCACACTCAACCTCATCCTGCTGTGCCTCTTATCACATCCCCATCACTCTGCCTTCCTTATCCTACTCCTGCACATCCTTACTCACACCAACATACCTTGCGTGTCCACTCATTCCTCTCGATCTACATTATCACATCCTCATCTCATTAGCCACCCCTCACACACACCCTCATCCTAGTGCAATCATACCAACTAACACCACACAAGGGTAGGTACTTGGGTGTTTTATGCAATGTTTATGTAAAGTTTCTGTTAATGTCGTGTCAAACATAAAAATCTTTATTTTCAACATTTTGCGTTCTTGGACAGATTTGTGTGCACCTTTGGAAGTGGCTTAGTGAGTTGCAGTGAATGGTGAGACATAACAGTACCCCCCGCAATGCAGATGAGTGTGAAAGGAATGGTTTGGGCATTGTAGGGATGCTTTATGGTTTTGGTATAGGGTGGTGCTAACCTGGCAGCGTAAAGTGAAGTAAATCTGGCCATGATGAGGCCATCCCTGGCGTCCCGGGCAGCAAAGTGCTAGGGTGCTGATGCCCTGTGTCCTGTGCAGCATCATGTGATTGCAGAGAAGGTTGGTGTTGTTGTTGGTGCTGCTGGTGTGCCTAGTGCTGCTGGTGTTGCGGCTCATCGTGTTGGGATACTGAGGACCAAGGTGAGACAGTATAAACAGCACCTATGCTGATGGAATAGATGACAGGTGAAGTAGAGTTGACAGAAGTGACCTGTCAATGATGAGAGAATTCTTCCAATTAGGTGACACTGGATGGAGACTTTGCTGGAAATGGACTGAGCAACAGCTTCTGCCTGAGGAAAGTGATCATCTGTCAGGTGGGAGCTTTTACTGTACATTTGATGCTGCCAAGTAATCAGCTGGAGCAATGGCCACGGAACTCCCGCCTCAGGTTGACAGATGTGGTTCCTGAGCTGCGTGAATCCTGTGGCCATCCAGGTAAATTTAAAAAGTAAGTGAAAAAAGGCTCTTAAGCACCTGTAAACTACCTGATAAAGATTTCAATTGGGTCGCCCACCGCTGCCGGTTGGGTCGGCTCCGTGATGACAGACGCACCTGGGGGAAAGGTGCATGGGAGCGACATGTCAATGGCTTCCCGACCCGTTGTCAAAAATAACAACTTTCCCACCTGACCCACCACTGAGCATGCCCGCTACCACCCCGGAAAATTCTGGCCTATGAGAGCGGTGTACTGGTCTTAACCACTTTTCGTGTTACTGCTGCTGATTGCCCTCTTTCAAAAATAACGTCTCCATATCGTTCCTAAATGTTCCTTTTACATCCCCAAACCTGTGCTGTCTTTTGGTCCTATTGATATAATAGACATGAGCACATAAAGTTGGTATTTTTCAACTTCACTGCCTGGGCGGTAACTTGGCAGAGTGGATCATTGTAAAAACTGCCCAACTTTCATCCCATTGAAGTTAAGTGGGCAATCTGCTCTGCCAGGTGACCACTCAGGCATGAAGTTCAAAATTACCTTAAATGAGACATCAGGGGAGAAATTCATGTTAACCAGTAAAGTTGCCGGTGTCACCGGCAACTTCAGTTAATGGCCGCTGAAAATGGCCGCAATGTTAATGGAGCAAAATTCACCTGTGGGGATGGAGATTGTTGGCGCAGGGCTTACCTGCCATGCAACGCCGTCCTGGTGATGTTACTGGAGGCATCTGACCCAAAGTTTGTGTGCAGGAAGCGAGGCTGTGGAGCTCGCAAGGAATTGTGGGCAATGAAGAGGCCTGAGAATTAAAGGGGCCATGCACACCGAAGCAATACAAATTAAAATAAAGTAAAACAATGCCGTTTTCAGTCGTTTCTGCCTTTAAAAAAAAATATTTAATGTGAATAGTCTGCTCTTAAAGCTGAATTCCCTTCCTAACCTTAAAAAATGGGAAAAATGCCTCAGCACTAACACAAATGGCTCAGCAAGCCAGGGAAGGAGCACCCAGGGTCTCGCACACAACACTCCAGTTTTGTGCAAGGGGTCAACACTGCAAGAGCGGCCCTCTACCCACAGGGGCCAGGAGGCCCTCCCGAAAGAACGATGTGGAACCACATCACCAAGGCCGCCACTGCCAGCAATGTCACCCCCACCATCTTCAAAAGTCGTCTCCTACCAACTGCACCACTAGCCTCACACACTGCTCAATGCATGACCCCCACCTCCAGTCACTCACCTACAAATAATCTGCAGCAATCATGGGGCACATATCCCATTCTTTGCCTCACCTCACCCTTGGAGGAGGCGGTGCAGGCCATTCTTGGCAGGAGCATGGCTGACCCATTGGCCAGCGGCGGGGCTGAAAGGATACAAGATGCTGGTATCCTCATATGTTATCCTCCTTCTGGCATGCACCTCTTACTCCTCACCCTCCCCTCACCACAACTCCACCCTTGTGCCTTCCCCATTTCACACACCCAAGAAATGCAGCCTGCCCAGCCAATGCGTGACCAAGAAGATGGAGAGGAGAGTGAAGAAGAACAAGAAGAAGAAGATTGATTTGATATTCCCAGCCACCAGCTCCTCAAGGTCAACCAGCAAGGACATTTGCAGTGTCCCCCACTGAAAGTCAGCAGTCTTCCACTAACCATGCTGCAGCCACTGGGGTAGCACTGCATGACATCAGTAGGATAGGCAAAGGCACACATACTAAGGGAATGTATAAGGGTGACGAGTTGAGTTCTTGATGTCACATTGGATGGATAGAATATATAGGTGGATTGGAAAGTTTGCTTTGTGGTGGCTTTTATTTCAGCATCGTGAAAAAGAGGACGCTGTGATGATCAGTAACAGAAGGAAAGTAAAGTGAGGGACAAATGTTGAAAGGGGAATTGGGGTTGTGGTCACTGGCACCGCAAACAGATAATTCCATCCTGGACATCCCGGCCACAATGGGGCTGTCTGGGATGTATCCTTCTGTCTGATTGCTCCTCTTCTGATTCTTCCTCTTTGGCTTCTTCAGTAAGATTTGCAAAATTTCTACATTTTCCCAAAAATTATTAATAAGAAAAGGGACCCTTCATGGGCATTTTAATGAAAAAGGGTACCAAAAATGGCGTCCGCGCCTCATGGCAGAAAGCCTGTGGGATTTTAAAACTTAGACTCTGCAACGCAGGCAGCTTGTGGAGAAATCGAAACCAAAGCTGCAGTTTCTGTGAAGAGAGGCTTGGTATTTTGAAAGCAGACAGGACTTTGAATTATGTATTAGATCAAATTGGAGATAAATCTAAACCCAGTCAGGCCTATAGTTAAGGCCATCAAGCAGTCTGCATATATAATCAACAACAGATTAAGGAAGCCATCAAGGCCGGACAGGCGCATCAAGGTGCATTCATGACAAAACAAGGCAATTATCGGGCCGGTAGATGCGATTACCGGCCATCTAAAAACAGTTAGAGTAGATTGCCACCGTTATTTAAAATAGCCCGCCAAAATTAAGACAAAGAACTAACCTGATTTGGCGCGCAGATAAGGGTCTTCGAAAGAAGTATAATTGAAGGCCCCGGGTAGCAATCTGTGTGCGCTCTGCTCTCAACCTTGCTCCGGCTCCGGCCCCTCACCCTTGTGGCTGCTGCTCTTTCCCCGTCCCGCGCTTACCCCCTGGCCTTTGCCCGTGCCTTTTCCCCACTCCATCCGGACTCACCCAGGCACTGCATCGGGCAGACATGGACAATTCAGGCCAGGTGAGGCGGGACGCGACGAGGCGAGGAGGGGAACGAAGTGAAGAAGACGACGGAGAAGACGAACTGAGGAAGACGACTGAAGACAGGCTTCGAATCATCGGGCCTTCAGCCTCAGCTGACCTGTGACTATCTTCATACAAACTCAAACTGTCGGCCGAGGAAGAGAAACCGCCATCCCTGCAAGGTAAAGTACCCAAGCAGAGACTTTAACTTTGGGGTACGTGTACCTGGACAACGCCCTTGCAGCACTCGGAGACCACGTGATGACGGCAGGCTCCAGAGAGCACCAAGAGCGAACCCTGAACCCCACCGCTGTTTTGAGTTCAGCAGACCCCTTTTATTGGTGAGCATGAAGTTCTGACCCCTCATAGCTTAATCTAGTTAGGCATAGGGTGTGGGATAAGGATAAGGGGATTGTTAAGATAGTTGTTTTCCCTCGATGTGCCGTGTGTTCCCCATTCCCTGTATAAGTATACTTATTCTTTTGTATTTTGCCTGTAGAAGTGTACACTAGTAATTTTCCATAAGATTGTATTAGTTTCCTCTTCAATAAAATCTTGGTTTTTGTTTACATCCAACCACCTGTCTACTCGAGTCTTCTCTGTACCGCCGCCTTGTACCTAAGACCGGTGTCTAGAACCCAGGGGCGTGGGAGTGATTCGAACCGCTCATAAACAGTCAGAGGCATAACTGACTGGGCGCACGCGCCACCCCACAGCCATCCCCTACAGAAATGGCGACTGCGGCAGGACACCAGCAACAAGGTTGCGATTCAGTGGACAGTGGTTCAGATGAGCGAACCATGATGGAGGAAAGGATTTCTGATTACGTGTTTAGCAAAGTGAATATCACTAAGAAGTTGATCACCACTCTGTTAAGGGTTGGGCGTCCGATAGATGCAGCAGCTAAGTGGACAGAGGGAAAGGAACACAAGAAGTCCTTAGAGAAGGCAGTTTGGCTGATGTGCTTTAAAAAGCAGGTCCAGCTCTTGGACGGGCTCGTTGCAACACAGGCAGTCGAATTAAGGGAGTCAGCCCTGGAGATCCAGGATGAGGCTCTTGTGGGGGAAAAGTTATTAGTAGCTTTGCAGGCTTTGAATCAGGAGAGAGTACATTTAGTGGGAGAACACAAGGCCCAGTTGGAATACCTACGGTGCCAAGTCACCGAGGCCAAGGGAAATGAGTTCAGGTTGTGGGAGAAGAATGCCCGCTTGGCAAGGCAGATCAGGGAACAGGAAGAGAAAGAACAGGAGGTAAAGGCAGCGTATAAGCTAACGAGCGAACAGGGGTTTGAGGAGGCAGACCACGGCCCCTGTAAAGAGAGGATAGACAATCTGAGCCGGGGCCTCCGGAAGGCAAAAGGCATGGTATGCCTCATAAGCCCAAAAGCAGGCGAGGCAGATTTTTTGGGGAACGAGGGGAGGACTTTTCCAATGTCACTGGTAGTGTCTAGGGACGACCCGGTTGAGAGAGAGGAGACCTCACGGCCACCACCCGTAGCGCCAAGTTTCAGTGAGGGTTGGCAGCAAGGGGGGGGTGGAACCGGGGGTGGAACCTGAAGTAGAGCCAGAGGTGGAGGCGGAGGAAGAGCAACCCCCGCCCGAGAGGTCGGAGCCGGGACCGATGTGCCCAGCACGGCATCGGAGGTTCGGCCCACCTGCCAATGGCGACAATGAGGGACCCCTCCAAAACCAGTTCGTATTACCCTTTAACACCCAACAGCTTAGGGCGATGGTCAGCCATCTCCCGAGGCTCTCCGAAAAGGGAGACCCCTTGATCCACTTCAGGGAAATAGAGCAGACCGCCAGCGTCAATGACTGTGATGACGTTGAGAAGGCCAAGATGCTGCTATTCTCCCTGGAGAGTAATCTCCTCCAATCCCTCTCTGACGAGTGTAAAAGGGGGCAGTGCGGGTCTGAGGAGCTTAGAGATGCGGTTCTGGAGGCCATGGGGATGAATGAGGGAAGTCCTTTCTCCCGTGTGGAGAAAACGATCCAGCTCTCAGGGGAAACCCCGCAGGCTTTTTCGGACCGGCTGTGGCCGGTGTACCGGAGGGCCTGCCGGGGGATGCTGGACCGGGCATTCCTGAACGGGGATTCCCTGACGCATTGGCTCCATTGCCTGATGGCAAACAGCTTGCCACAGGTCCGGGCCAAGGCAGAAGCCTGGTTCGATCCCAAAAATCCCCAGACCACCAAACTCACGGTGATTAGGCAGCTCACTCTGGCTTACAAAAACGGTAGGGGAGCCGATGCACACCCACCCAAGGGAAAGGTGCATGAGGTAAAACCCAGATCGGGTAGGACAGAGTGGCACCAGGAAGGGAGTAACCCCCCCAACACCAAGACCAATTGTTACGGGTGTGGGAAGGATGGTCACTGGCGGAAGGAGTGCAAAAACCCTTGGAAAGGTAACAAGGGAAAGCATCCCACAGCCCCAGCCCAAAAGGCGGGGGCAGGGATCCCTTCCGCAGAGGTCGAGTCACTTTTGGACGCCATGAGGTCCTTACTGACTGGCCAGGGGAGAGTAGCAGCCGCCACCGGTGCTCTCACCCCATCCGCCCCATCCAACCCACAGCCATGACTAGAGCCAGCGCAGCCTGTTTATCTGTGTCCTCTCCGGTATGATGAGTGGAAAAGACCCCTTTTGGAGATGGAGGTGGAAAAGGTGACAAGGACCTATCTGTTAGACACGGGGGCATCATGCACCGTGGTCTACTCAGCTAACCCCATCACCTCACATCTCTCCAGCGGGGCCCCATACAGTCTATCGGGGTTCACGGGTAGGGAACAGACTGGCTCGTTTTCCATCCCACTCGCCATTCGGATAGGACCGCTCCGCTCCAAGTGAACGTGTGTCCTGATGAAATGGGACGTGGAGGATGGAAGAGGGGTCCTTGGGGCCGACTTTATCATGGGTCACGGGATCCTAGTGGATTTGAGGAATCACTGCCTTTGGGGGGCAGGCAAAGTAAAGAACGGAGAGATCGTAGTTATCCCGGGAAAGGAAGGGGAGGGGACCCTCTGCACCATGAAGCCCGAAGAGGATTATAACCTCGGGCTCATGGTCAGCAACACCCCACCAGAGTTCCAGGCATTTGTGCAGGCCCACCTGGCCACATTTGCCACTCACAAGCACGACTGCAGGAGGGTCACAGGGTTTGAGGTCAGCGTAGATGGGGACCCCATGGCCCGACCCCAGAAACAGTATAACTTCCCCAGGGAAGCAGAACCGGACATGGAAGCAGCCATGTCCTCGTTAGTGCAGCAGGGAGTTCTGAGACCGATAGCTACCCACGCGAATTCTCCGTTATGGCCGGTCAGAAAGCCGGACAATTCCTGGAGGACCACGGTGGACTATCAAGTCCTCAATAGTAACATCCCAGCCTGCGCATCCACAGTAGCAGCAGTTGCCGACCTCATCGGGAGTATTCCAGCATCCGCGACCACTTTCACGGTGCTGGATATTTCAAATGGGTTTTGGTCCATCCCCGTAAGGAGGGAGGTTTAGTACAAGTTTGCCTTTACGCTTAAAGGGCAACAGTACACGTGGAACTGTTTGCCTCAGGGCTTCCACAACAGCCCCAGCATTTTCCATCAGTGCATGGCCAACAGTTTAAAGGATTTTAGCCAGCCCAGACAGTTGGTTCAATATGTGGATGACCTGCTCCTGTTCACTGACTTGAAAGAGGAGCACGGCCCACTATTGGTCGAACTGCTGGAGCTGTTAGGACAGAAGGGTTTCAACGTAAATCCCAAGAAAGCGCAGATCGGCCAGCAGGAGGTGAAATTCCTCGGTCTGACCGTGCGCGCTGGAGAAAGGGCCATAGATAAGGCTAGGAGGGAGGCGGTACAAGAACTACCGGTCCCTAACAGAGTAACGGGTGTGAGGTCGTTTCTGGAGCTAACCGGGTACTGTAGAGATTTCATTGAGGACTATGCAGCCACCGCAGCCCCTCTGCTCTGACTCCTACACAAGGGAGTGGAGTGGCTTTGGGATGAGGGTTGCCAGGCAGCATTTGTCAGGCTCAAGAAAGACTTGCAGACCGCGCCAGCTCTAGGGGCCATAGATGGGGGGAAAGAGTTTCTCCTGGAGGTAGCAGCCAGCGGGGACAGCCTGAGTGCTGTGCTGCTCCAAGAGCGGCACGGCCGGCTGCGGCCGGTGGTCTACTCCTCCAGGATACTCGCTGATGCAGAAAGGAGCTATTCCAACTGTGAGCGGCACCTTTTGGCCACACATTGGGCTGTGAAAAGATCGCTGATCTTCACAGGCACCTCTCCCACCACCCTCCTCACCCATCACACACCCACCCAGATGCTTCTGGATGGGAGGATCAAGGATGGAACAGTGAGCAGTGCCCGCATTGCCCGCTGGACCTTTCTCCTCTCACAGATGGATCTGAAGGTGAAGGGTCTCTGTGAGCCAAAGCTTGCAGCCAACCTGGTATATCCTGGAACAGCCCACCGGTGTTTCATTGAAGGGGTTTTGGAAGTAAACATAAACGGGCCGGGATACATCCCACAGGCCGCGAGATCTATGTAGACGGTTCCAGTACGGTATCTGCTGGCGAGCGTCTCACGGGGTGTGGAGTTTACGACCCAGCGGCAAACATTGCCCTGGCGATTAAGCTCCCCAGCACCATGAGTGCCCAGCAGGCTGAACTGTCCGCGGTGGTGTACGTTGTTACACACCCCGAAATCTTCCCCACCCCCTACACGATTTGCTCGGACAGCATGTTCATGTGCAATTCGTGTATGGAGCACCTAGCAATCTGGTCCCGCCGCGGATACACCTCCGCTGACGGGAGAACCCTCACAGTAAAACCCCTGCTGGAAAAGATCCTGGCAGCAGTGGGGGAGGAAGGGGAGGTTTTCATTCACAAGGTGAAGGCCCATTCCTCCACAGAACCCGGCGGCCAAGGCAACCAGCAGGCTGACTTGCTCGCCAAGGAGGGTGCCCACACAGGCACTTTCTGGGACCCATTTGGGTCCAGACCCATGGCGGCGGTCAGAGGTAGGGACGTCACCCAAGGGAGTGTAGGGGTAGCGTTAGCCCTGGACCTTAAGACGGTCCAAGCCCAAGACCATGTCCTAAAAGCAGTCCTCAGCGCAGTCGCTGAGGGAAAGGGAATAGAAGGTCCGTACGGCACAGCGACTCTCTCCGTTAAAGAGGGTATGCTGTTCCGGGGGGAACAGTGGGTTGTGCCGCAGCAGCACCGGAGGGAATTCCTTCAACTGGCCCATGAGGGTCCAGGAGCGGGACACCCCGGGCCAGAGACCACCTGGCAGCGGGTGGAAAAGGCGGGATGGTGGCCGGGACTCAAGGACGAGGTCCGCGAGTTCTGTGCAGGCTGTCTTGTGTGCGCTGCAAACAACCCTGACCACCCCACAAAAGGAAGGTCCCTATGGGACGCGTCAGGAGGGTAGAGGGACCATGGCAGTCGATACAGGTCGACTACATCGGGCCCCTGCCCCACTGCCCAGGGAGGCTATAAGTACTGCCTAGACCTGGTGGACGTGTTTACCAAGTGGGTAGAGGCCTTTCCCTGCAGAGCAGCCACAGCTCTTGGTACTGCCAGGATCCTGGTCCGGGAAGTGTTCTCGCGGTGGGGACTACCACAGTTTGTGGAGTCCAACCAAGGGAGTCACTTCACCGGACAGGTGATGCAGAACACCCTTATGCTGTTGGGCATTGAAGGGAAATGGCACGTGGCCCACAACCCGCAGTCATCGGGGATTGTAGAACGTATGAATCGGACCCTCAAAGAAAGGTTAAGGAAGGAAACGGTGGACTCGCCCCGTAAATGGGCCGAAGTCCTACCGTTGGTTTTGTTGGGGATCCGGGCCAGCCAGTCTAAAAGCACGGGGTACTCCCTGTACGAGCTAATGACTGGCAGGGTTATGCGGACCCCCACCCATGTACTAGCCCCGGTGCTCATGGAGGGTCAGCTCAGAGAGGTCAACTGGGATAGGTTCGCCCGAAACTTCTTCGAGCACATGAAGCAGGTCCATGAGCGGACGGCTGGGGACATGGGAAGGCAGCATCGGAGTAACCGATTGCTGCTCGAACCGAGGAAGCACCACGAGTGGGAGGTAGGAGATCAGGTTATGGTAAGAAACTATGCCGGAGTAGGTAGTTTGGAACCATTGTACATGGGGCCCTACAGTATTGTAGATAAAGCCAGCCCCATGGTTTACGCCGTGAAGATGCCCCGGCGTACAAAATGGTTTCATATCAACCAGTGTAAGCTGTTTACGCCTGAAAGGGGAAAACAGCCGGTTGGGAAAAGGTCTGAAGATAAAGATCCTGAGGTTGCAGCAGGAGCGAGTTCACAGACTGCACAGGCAGGTGCTGTGGCTTGCTTAAAGGGCGGGGCCATCTCACCCATCGATTGGGACACTCCCCCACTCTTCTGGGATCCAGATGAGGGGGAGGGACCTGAGGGCGAAAACCCCGCCCCTAACCCAGGTATAGAGAGGGAGGGACCTGAGGTCGAAAATGTAATGTATGTACCTTTAAGGGGGAGAACTACTTTTTACAGCTCATGTATACTGTAGTACCGGCAGTGACCACACCTGTATATAACGTTGAGTAGTAATCTGTACAGTTCAGTTGCAGTTTGAACCACGTTGAGTAAACACCTGTTGTACCGTTCTCTGCAGTCCTTTTCTTATTATTACACGGACGTAACAGTGGCGACGAGGAAGTTCGAACCTACCTGCAACTCTGCATCACCTCCCAGGGATTCGCTCCTGGAGAACAGTGGAAGAAGGTTGAGTCCAGAAGCACGGGCGTCGACCACGGGCAACCGCCCAGTCATCCAGCAGAGATTTGAGCATCGCAGGGGAGGCTGCCAAGAGCCAGGCTTGGCTTTCCAGTCACGGTGGTCCAGCAAAATGGGCTGGCAACAGGTACTGCGCAGACCCTTCCCGGACAGCGACGGGCTAGAGCCCGACCGAGCGGCACAGCAAAGGGCCGAGCAGCGTCGACGGGGGAGAGAGAGAGGGCAGAGCGCACAGGACGCAGCCGGTGTTCAGTACCGAGCGGCGTCAACGGGGGAGAGAGGCGAGAGAGAGCAGAGCGCAGCCGGTGGTCAAGGGCCGAGCAGCGTCAACGGGGGAGAGAGGCACGCAGGAAAACGCGAGGCGCTGCCATTGCCACGAGGACCACAGAGAGCAGCGTTGGCAGCAGCGCAGGAGCAGCACACGAAACCCACAGGGCATCGCCATTTGCCACGAGGACCGCCGAGAGCGGCGTTGGCAGCAGCGCGGGAGACGCCATTTTAAGCCGCAACGGGGAAGAAAGGAAAGCGCGGGAGACGCCATTTTAAGCCAGTCTAACCACACCCAAAAATGCCGAAGAGTGGCAGTATCACAGCGTTCGACAATGAAGTCGAAGATTGGACGACATATGTCAAACGCATAGAAGTATACTGCAAGGCGAATGAAGTGCCAGATGACAAGAAAGCGCTGGTATTGTTGAATTCAATGGGTGCAAAAACGTATGGCTTACTACGAAACCTAGTAACCCCAGAGAAGCCAGTAGATAAGGATTTTGAAAACATAGTGTCAATCCTACAGGACGACTTAAACCCCACACCGCTGCTGATAGCAGAAAGATTTAAGTTTCACAAAAGGAACCAGCATAAAGATGAAAGCAATGCTGAGTATTTAACGGAACTGCGCAAGCTATCGAAACACTGCCAGTTTGGAACGGGACTAGCAGATCCTTTAAGGGACAAGTTTGTGTGTGGGCTTCAAAGTGAAGGAATATGGGCTCCGAGCTAATCGCCACAAATGGGAATTTTTCCAGAAGCAGATCTCGTATTGTGGCCACGTTATTGATAAAGAGGCGTTAAATAAGTCCCCTGAAAAGAATGAGGCAGTAGTCAAGGCTCCAGCACCGGAAAATGTTTCACAACTGAGGTCGTTCCTCGGGCTGGTGAACTACTACCATAAGTTCTTGCCGAATTTGTCTACCGTACTACACCCACTGAACGCCCTACTGCAAACGGGTGTACCATGGAAGTAGAGTGACGAATGTAAACGAGCTTTCCAGAAGAGCAAAGCATTGATCACATCAAAAAAGGTGTTGACTCATTTCAACCCAGCACTACCAATTCGGTTGGCATGTGATGCATCACCCTATGGCATTGGAGCGGTGCTGTCGCACAAATTCCCGGACGGCTCGGAGAGGCCAGTAGCCTTTGCGTCTCGGTCACTAACCTCAGCCGAGCGTAACTACACCCAGATTGACAGGGAGGCCCTCAGCCTAGTGTGGGGAGTGAAAAAGTTCAATCACTATCTGCACGGGCAGAAGTTCACCTTGCTGACTGACCACCAACCACTTGTCTCCATCTTTAATCCAAAGAAGGGCGTTCCGGTGATGACTGCGCAACGGCTACAAAGATGGTGGCGGTGGTTAGCACTGCTACAAAGACAGCACAGTGGCGTAGTGGTTAGCACTGTTGCCTCACAGCGCCAGGGACCCAGGTTCGAATCCGGCCTCGGGCGACTGTCTCTGTGGAGTTTGCACATTCTCCCCGTGTTTGCGTGGGTTTCCTCCGGTTTCCTCCCACAGTCCAAAGATGTGCGAGTTAGGTTGATTGGCTATGATAAATTGACCCTTAGTGTTAGGGGGATTAAATACGTGGGGTTACGGGGATAGGGTGGGATATGTGTTGGTGTAGGGGTTACAGGGATCGGGTGGGATATGTGTCGGTGCAGGCTCGATGGGCTGAAATGGCCTCTATCTGCACTGTGGGGTTTCTGTGATTTCTGTGATGGTCCCTTTTTCTAGGGGCGCACCAATATGAAATCGAATATAAGGGCACGAAACAGCATGGAAACGCTGATGGGCTATCACGCCTGCCACTGCCTACTGCGGAGGATGCACCAGCAGTGGATCCTGTCGAAATATTTCATTCGACTATAATTGAATGCTTGCCAGTAACTAACGCTGGTATAGAGAAGGAGACCCGAAATGACCCGACACTGTCTCGGGTATATGATTTGATGGTGAAGGGATGGCCAGCACATGGCGACTCACTGTTGCCAGCATTCTCATCCAGAAGAGAACAGCTGTCAGTATGCCAGGGGACCTTGATGTGTGGATCCCGAGTGGAAATTCCACCCAAGTTAAGGGAGAGAGTGCTCAATGAGCTTCACGAAGGTCATCTGGGAGGGGTGAAAATGAAAAGCCTTGCTAGGGCTTATGTGTGGTGGCCGGGGATCGATTAGCAAATCGAGGACCTGACAAAGAGCTGCTCAGGATGCCAGAAGGTCCAAAATGCCCCTCTACACCTATGGGAGTGGTGCATATTGATTTTGCTGGTCCATTCATGGACTCAATGTTTTTAATAGCCGTGGATGCGCTCGAAATGGCCTGAGGTGATCAAAATGTCCTCCACCACCACGGAGAAAACTATTGCAGTCCTACGGACCATTTTTGCCAGGAACGGCTTGCCGGAGCAGATTTGCTCTGATAACGGACCACAGTTTGTGTCCGAAGAGTTTCGAAGATTTATGAAAAGGAATGGGGTAAGGCATTACACATCCGCCCCATATCATCCAGCCACAAATGGATTGGCTGAGAGGTTTGTACAAACCTTTAAAAAAGCAGTAAAGACCATGTGCGATGACGACATTCCACTGCAGCATAAGGTGGACAATTTCCTGTTAGCCTACAGAAATGCGACACATGCAGTCACCAACCAGGCCCCGGCCATGATGTTCTTTAACCGAAGGTTGAGATCTCGTCTGGATTTGCTCAGACCAAATGTACGAAGAGATGTTGAGAGTAAACAATTCCAGCACATCAATGAGAAGCCGACAAGGAGCTTCAATGTAGGGCAACCAGTCTTGGCCCGCGACTACCGAACAGAGAAATGGCAACCAGGAACGATATGCACATGGCAGGGGCCACTAATGTACACAGTGGACGTTGGGGAGAGCATCATGAGACGCCATGCTGACCAGATCCTAGAGTCACAGGAACGAGTCAACCCCGTGCCTCGTCCATACGTACCTGGTGATGAACCCGACGTACAGGTAGCATCTACCCCAGAAACAGTAGCATCGGAAGCTGATGAACCAACTGACGACAGGGGGCCAGAATCGCCTCCGCACCAAGAGCAAGACACTCGGGAAAGGCGCTATCCAGAAAAGATCAGGAAGCCTCCCAAAGACTGAATTTATAAATAGACTATTTTCAGCTAATGTTGCATGTTAAAAGTGTTAATTGTAATTAGTTTGATATTGAATTGTTAAATGAGTGTTATGGTATTGTTAATCTAAAAGGGGAGGAATTGTAATGTATGTACCTTTAAGGGGGAGAACTACTTTTTGCAGCTCATGTATACTGTAGTACCGGCAGTGACCACACCTGTATATAACGTTGAGTAGTAATCTGTACAGTTCAGTTGCAGTTTGAACCACGTTGAGTAAACACCTGTTGTACCGTTCTCTGCAGTCCTTTTCTTATTATTACACGGACGCAACAGAAAACCCCGCCCCAGACCCAGCCATGGGACCTGGGGACGGAGACTCTCAGCTCGCAGCAGCAGGCTGCAAAAAGTTACCTGCCCCCAGCCCAGGTTCGGGAGGGGTCAAGCCTGAGGGAGCAGCGGTTCGGGTTAAAGGCCCAGCGGACAAGAAAACCCCACCTGTGAAGGCCCCCAGAAGGTCCCCACGGATGCCCCAGCCGAGAAAGCCATGGTCACCCGCCCTCCAGTTACCAATGGCCGCCCCTCGAGCTAGGGAGAAGTCCAAGGACAGAGGTCCTCAGCCAGCAGCCACGGGCTGCGAGGGACCAACAGGGAAGGACAGTGCAGTCACGCCGGGGGTAGTGGCGAGCTACAGTCCGACCAGGGATTAGCCTGGCCACCCGGAGATGGTTTAAGTTTGTGTTTATTGTTAAGTGATTATTTAGCTTAAGTTTGGGTGTTTTTGATTTAAGTTAAATAAGGTGATGGGCAGTTTTAAGTAAGTAATCTGCTAAGAGTGTGTATATTTGGGGTCGAGGTCGCGGGACCCGACCATGCTTCACCAAGCCAGAGAATCTCTTGGGGACCTGGCTGCATGTTTTTGTATCTTTTACAGAAAGATTTTTGGGATGGAATGGATCGTGATCCTATTCGCCCTGATCGGGATGAGTGCAGAGAGACGGGGCGACGTCCAAGACTCCCACATCTACGGGTGCTCGGGAGACAAGGCGCCCACAGCGATCGATGGGATCGGTGAACGGGATGCAGAGGAAACCGCCGTCTACTTCCACGAGGGAAGGTGGCCAGGATGGCTGGGGTCCAATTCGTCTCAGTACTCCAGCCAAACCGGATTCACGTATGGGGAAGCCTCCCTCCTGTGCTTCAGGGTACGAGTCGTTACCATGAGGGTCAGCGTCACCGGTGGAAAGCGAATATGTTTGATGTGTAAAGGACACATTCCAATGGATAAGTGGTGGTGGCTCAGGAAGCTGAGCAAGGGCATGAGGAACCCTGAAGTCGAGTGGGAACGGTTGGGGAACAACACCCACCGGACGATCACAGGGACTCATGGAGGATTGAGCGTGTGTTGGGACAAGTGGTGGGAACTGGATTTATATCTGTATGTGTGGGTCAGAGAAGGTCTGCCCCGCAGGCATATCCATCTTTTTGCACCGACAGTGGCAAGACGCCGGGGAGGGGATGAAGTGGGATACCAGCCTGAAGGCATGCGCAGTCCCATTCTCTCCGATCCCAGTCAACGCCACTGAGCTGGTAACCTGCCCCCTGTAAGCCCCTGCCCATGGCGCAGGCGGCGAGGTTACCCAGGGAAGGTTGCCCCACCTCCACCAAGGGTCCAGGGAATGGGTTGGTACTAGTCCCCACCGATCAGATGCTGTACCAGGGGTACACTACGTGGTAGCCTCCATGATTTTAAATCTCACCGAGGTACATTTACCGGAGTGGTGTCCCAAAGAAACAGAGCAGCTATACCAGGCCCTATTAAAGGACATGTTCAAGAAGTTTTACGAGTTCGATTTTGCCCACGTGGACAAGACCGAACTCTACACCACACACCGAGAGTTTTTGGGTAATGCAGGGAGGCAAAGAAGGGGAGTACGGAATGATGTTTTTACTGTGTTTAATACTGGGTCCTCTGTCATCAACAGTCTGGATGACATAGAGCTGCAGACCCAGAAAAACAGTTTAAAAACACAGTTAAAGAAGATATTACTGGATGAGAAAAAGGTAGTGGGCTCGGAGTTGCATGAGGACCAGGCCATGACGGTCCATTTAAAAGAGATCATAGCCGAGTTGGAAAAGCACGCAAAGACGGTAAATGCTCTCATAAGGGAGGACAGAAATGCTTCTGACCAGGCTGCGCAGGATGAGGTGTGCATGTTATACGGGGTGTGGTTACTGGGCGAGGGCCACAGTAATATGGAGGATTTAAAACAGGGCATGGTCCCCTCCTGGATTAGCAACAAGTACCTCGCAGCCCTCCACCCTTTTGAGAATGCATTAAGCCCGTGCCAACTCCGGCTAGCCTCCGAAGCCTATCCAGTCCCTGTGGATTGTGGGCGGTCCAACCACACAATCATGGGAGTAGTCATTAGGATGCCGGTCATGGGTAGGACAGCCCGACCCGCACCGGTATACAGGGTGGAGAACATTGGAGTCATTCAAGGGGGTGTACACGTTCGTTTCACAGCGGTCCGCCTTACATAATTAAGTGGGAGCACGCTATGACAGGTACTGACCTCTCAGGGTGCCGGAGCCGGGGAGCACACATAATCTTGTGTCCCCAGCACTTGAATGCCTATTCAAAACCGCAGTGTGGGTTCAGAGCTGCTGGCACGAAGCCTATAAATTGTACCATGGAGGCAATGGCACAAGGCCATGTTCCCCCGCAGGTAGCATATATAGGAGGTGGGACATATTGTGTCACCACCGGCGCGTCCCACTACCAGCATGGACAGCATAGCTGGTGTCCGGTTAGTGACAGCAGCTTCTGTTTTAAACCCGAGGCAGAAGTTCAAGTGGCCCAGGAATGAATTGTCCCCATTCCTGAACCCACCACTGCTCACCTCACTGTGTAGGAAAATTTTACGAATTTGCAAAAGTACATAGCGCACTTCGGCTATGAAATTCCCCCTCTCCCTGAACACCTTACTAAAATACTCAAAGCCGTTACAGTTTCGCAGTAACATTTTTACACTCTAGAGCAGAAATCAGTAGAGATAGGGACTAGGATATTGGATATTGTGATTCCACCCTGGTAGGACATGTTCAATAACATAGAGGTCCCTTCATGGATCAGACTGGCTTCCCACATTCTCGTGGTTTGTCAGTTAGGGATAGTGTTGTATTTAGTTTGTATTCAGTGTAAGGGAAAAGGTCAGTGGTCAGAATTCTGAAACAAGAGGATCTGGAAGGAACATTATGTAAAGGTAGAGGGAGATACGCCCGTTTGAGTCCTTTTCCTTGTATTTTGATTAAAGATTGTTTTTGTGTTTGTTATTTTTAATGAAAGGTTTTTCTGCTTTTTTTTGCGATGCGGTTAATAAAGATGTATGTGTACCAAGTGGTGCAGGGGTGTTGGACCCCCTCCATGCTTGGATGTGTGTAAAGTCTGTAGTTTTACTCTCTGTATGCTGACGTACACTACATTTTCGCGGAATGGGAAGTGCATGTGTCATGGGTATATTTAGATAGGTAATTCACAGAATCGCAGAATCACAGAATCCCCACAATGCAGATAGAGGCCATTTCAGCCCATCGAGCCTGCACCGACACATATCCCACCCTATCACCGTAACCCCACGTATTTAATCCCCTAACACTAAGGGTCAATTTATCATAGCCAAATCAACCTAACCCGCACATCTTTGGACTGTGGGAGGAAACCGGAGCACCCGGAGGAAACCCACGCAGACACAGGGAGAATGTGCAAACTCCACACAGACAGTCGCCCGAGGCCGGATTTGAACCCGGGTCCCTGGCGCTGTGAGGCAACAGTGCTAACCACTATACCACCGTAGTGCAGGGGAAGGTTGACTACGGAGGGTCAGAAACCTTTTGCTCACCTTAAAAGTATGACACTTCAAGCAAGTTTTAGTATCACAGGGCGGAATGTCAGATTCGCAAAATTTCTACATTTTCCCAAAAGTTATTAATAAGAAAAGGGACCCTGCATGGACATTTTAATGAAAAAGGGTACCCAAAATGGCGTCCGCTCCTCATGGCAGAAAGCCTGTGAGATTTTAAAACTTAGACTCTGCAACGCAGGCAGCTTATGGAGAAACCGAAACCAAAGCTACAGTTTCTGTGAAGAGAGACTTGGTATTTTGAAAGCAGACAGGACTTTGAATTATGTATTAGATCAAATTGGAGACAAATCTAAACCTAGTCAGGCCTATAGTTAAGGCCATCAAGCAGTCTGCATATATAATCGACAACAGATTAAGGAAGCCATCAAGGCCGGACAGGCCCATCAAGGTGCATTCATGACAAAACAAGTCAATTATCAGGCCGGTAGATGCGATTACCGGCCATCTAAAAACAGTTAGAGTAGATTGCCACCGTTATTTAAAATAGCCCGCCAAAATTAAGACAAAGAACTAACCTGATTTGGCGCGCAGATAAGGGTCTTCGAAAGAAGTATAATTAAAGGCCCCGGGTAGCAATCTGTGTGTGCTCTGCTCTCAGCCTTGCTCCGGCTCCGGCCCCTCGCCCTCATGGCTGCTGCTCTTTCCCCGTCCCACGCTTACCCCCTGGCCTCTGCCCGTGCCTTTTCCCCACTCCATCCGGACTCACCCAGGCACTGCATTGGGCAGACACGGACAATTCAGGCCAGGTGAGGTGGGACACGATGAGGCGAAGGGAGGACGAAGTGAAGAAGACGACGGAGAAGACGAACTGAGGAAGACGACTGAAGACAGGCTTCGAATCATCGGGCCTTCAGCCTCAGCTGACCTGCGACTATCTTCATACAAACTCAAACTGTCGGCCGAGGAAGAGAAACCGCCATCCCTGCAAGGTAAAGTACCCAAGCAGAGACTTTAACTTTGGGGTACTGTACCTGGACAACACCCTTGCAGCACTCGGCGACCACGTGACGACGGCAGGCTCCAGAGAGCACCAAGAGCGAACCCCGAACCCCACCGCTGTTTTGAGTTCAACAGACCCCTTTTATTGGTGAGCATGAAGTTCTGACCCCTCATAGCTTAATCTAGTTAGGTATAGGGGGTGGGATAAGGATAAGGGGATTGTTAAGATAGTTGTTTTCCCTTGATGTGCCATGTGTTACCCATTCCCTGTATAAGTATACTTATTCTTTTGTATTTTGCCTGTAGAAGTGTACACTAGTAATTTTCCATAAGGTTGTATTAATTTCCTCTTCAATAAAATCTTGGTTTTTGTTTACATCCAACCACCTGTCTACTCGAGTCTTCTCTGTACCGCCGCCTTGTACCTAAGTCCGGTGTCTAGAACCCAGGGGCGTGGGAGCGATTCGAACCGCTCATAAACAGTCAGAGGCATAACTGACTGGGCGCACGCGCCACCCCACAGCCACCCCTACACTTCCTCTTCAGCTTCCTCCTCTTCTGTGTCTTCCTCTTCCCTCTGCAAGCAGATGCTGTCAATGTGAAATGCTAGCATAAAATGCTGGAAATACTCAGTTGGTCAGGCAGCACCTCGACCTGAGACGTGAACTCTGTTTTTCTCTCCACGGATGTTGCGTGACCTGCTGAGTATCTGCAGCATGTTCTGTCTTCTCAAAGGCCCTCATTTACCATCTGAGCCCTTGCAAGCATCCAGAAGCATTCCTTACACACTTATAAAACTTTTCACATCTATTGCAGCAAGCCACCACTTCAATAAAATCAAAAAGATCCAGTCCAAAACCTTAAATCCAAACTTACCTGAACGATGTGGGTGTCCCTTAAAGAAATGCAGACATTGCCACTGTCAGCCTGTTTGCACACCAGGTTAACCGAGCATGTTTAGGACCCAGCGCTGAATTCAGTTACTGGCAGAGCAAAAGTAGGGACCAAAGTTGTGGCAGCTTTGGGACCCGCCAGCAGCTGGCGAAGGAGCTGCGGCTGCCATTTTAGTGCCATTCAATGGCGCTACAGAGTGGCGCTAAGGCCACAAATTTCTCACCCATCGAATTATAAACGTTATTGCCTAGTGTCCAAATTTTGGGCACAAAATGGGTGGCTAGTGGTCCAATATGGCATGTGACGCACACGCGGTCGTTCATCCAGGATACCCACCAGAAATATGTGCCGAGGTCATTATAATATATAATTAAGGCTCCTACGTTGCTTAAAGGATCCTTCTGCGAAATTGGTATGCCCCAGTACTGGAATCAACACGACCTCAACTCGCCAGAAAATCATGTTAGGAGGACCCTGCAGGAGCACTATTTAAAGGGATCATCACCTCCATTCAGGTCAGTCACTGGTCTGTCCTGTTAGGCTGCTGGTGGTCTTCTGGGATTCTTTTTGGTGACTTTCTTCGTAGGAAATAGTATTCTGAGATCTGGCAGCAACTTTTTGGAAGTGCAGGAGTGGCTGTTTGCCTTGCGGCCATATTATTTGCCTCATGGGAGCTCTGCTGGGTCTGCCTTTAGCTCTTGAGGAGGTGGGAGTGCAGCAGAAGCAAAGATGCCTGGAGAGAGCAGGAGCAGCTGGGAGAAGAGGGAGGTGGAAGAGAAGGGCACCGCGCAGGAGGCCATATCTACAGCGGATCTTCAGGGAGCACTTCTCCTACCTAAACTTCGCTGAGGAGCAATGTGCTAGGCACCTTAGCTTGACCAAGGAAGCTGTCACAGAGCTCTGTAACCTGCTCCAGCCACAACTGGAGTCCCAAACCAGGCCATGGACAGCACTGCCTGTGGCTGTCAAGGTCACTGCGGTTCTTAACTTTTATGCCACAGGCTGCTTTCAGGCTGCAACAGGTGACATGAGCAGCACTTCCCAGTTTGCTGTCCACTGCTGCATCAGGGAGGTGACTGATGCTCTCTACTCCAGGAAGGTCAACTACACCTCCTTCCCTATGGACCAGGTGAAACAGGATGAGAGAGCAACAGGCTTTGTGTGCTTTGCAAGTTTCCCAAGGGTGCAAGGGGCAATAGACTGCATGCACATTGCCCTGCCTGCTCCGCATGAGGAACTTGGTATCGATATCAACAGAAAGGGATACCACTCCCTCAAAGGTCAGCTTGTATGTAATGACAGGCAATGGATAATGTAGGTCTGCACCCGGCTTGCTGGCAGCAGCCATGATGTTCTAAAATGAGCCAGTCCTCTATCCCAGCTCTATTCCACCCAGATCATCAGGTTAGAGGCTAGCTACTTGGATACGCAGGATATCTCCTCAACACATAGCTCATGACTGAATCACTGAAAGTTAACATGCAGGTACAGCAAGCAATTAGGAAAGCAAATGGTATGTTGGCCTTTATTACAAGAGGATTTGAGTAAAAGTACAGAAAAACACACTAAGCCCAGAGCAATACCAAATATGCGAAAAACTGGCAAAGCTCGAATTTGCCATAAAAGATAACCAAAACCCGATAGACCCCATAATATCTGAAAAAGAGCTAATTGAAAAACTCAAGGACCTGCGACCAGGAAAAGCTTGCGGTGCAGACGGCATCCTAAGCGAGATGATTAAACACACGGATGATAAAATGAAATTGGCTATACTGAAACTCTTCAACTTGGTTCTGAGTGTCAGTTACTTCCCTGATATCTGGAACAAAGGACTCATAACGCCCATATACAAAAGTGGGGACAAAGTTGACCCAAATAACTATTGAGGCATCTGTGTAAACAGTAACCTGGGGAAGGTTTTCTGTAGTATCATAAACAAAAGACTTATAAACTTCCTTGAGGAGCACAATGTCTTGAGTAAAAGCCAAATTGGATTCCTACCAAACCATAGAACATCAGATCATATCTTCACCCTACAGACCCTAATTGACAAACATGTTCATCAAAACAAAAGCAACATTTTTGCCTGCTTTATAGATTTCCAGAAGGCTTTCGATTCCATCTGGCACGACGGTCTATTCTTGAAACTTATTGAAAGTGGTGTAGGGGGAAAAACATATGATGTAATTAAATCAATGTATACAAACAATAAATGTGCAGTTAAAATTGGAGACAAACAAACAAAATACTTCCCACAGGGGCGGGGGGTGACGCAGGGCTCGCCCATCCCACCGACACTCTTTAATATTTACATAAATGAATTGGCAAAACTACTTGAACAATCTACAGCACCCGGCCTCACCCTATATGAATCCAAGGTTAAATTCCTCCTCTATGCAGATGACCTGGTTCTGCTGTCACCAACTAAGGAGGGTCTACAGCAGAACCTGGATCTGCTGGAGTCATTCTGTCAGACCTGGGCCCTGACAATAAACCACCAAAAAACCAAAGTCCTTGTGTTCCAGCAAAGATCCAGACATCAGGGACCCAGAATAAATTTCACACTAGGAACAACTAAAATTGAACAAACCACTAACTACACATACTTGGGCTTAAAAATCAGCTCTACGGGAAATTTTCATCTGGCTGTGAATGAACTGAAAGAGAAAGCTAGAAGGGCTTTCTATGCCATTAAAAGATCAATCCAAATAGAAATCCCAATTAGCATTTGGCTCAAAATTTTTAAATCAGTAATTGAACCAATTGCACTCTATGGAAGTGAGGTGTGGGGACCACTAACACAACAAGAATTTGCAAAATTGGACAAACACCCAATTGAGATCCTACATGCAGAATTCTGTAAAAGTATCCTCCGGACTCAAAGGAAAACTGTAAACAATGCATGCAGGGCAGAACTAGGCCAATATCCATTAATAATTACGATCCAAAAAAGAGCCACCAAATTTTGGAAACACCTAAAAATGAGCAACCCCCACTGCTATCATTACAAAGCCCTGAAATGCCAAGAGAGGACCATAAAGAAGAATACCCTCAGTCAACTAGTCCTGGGACTCAGTGAAGCAACCACTAACACTACTAACAATAACCAGCCACAGGACAGTGACATCGTAGCACAGAGAATTAGACCCAACACAATTGTCACTAAGCAAAAGGAAAAATACCTGTCATATTGGGCAGAAACAACAAAAACCCAAAACAAACTCAATTGCTACTTGGCCCTAAACAGACAATACAACATGGCTGAATACCTGACCATGGTAAAGGATAGCAAACTGAGAAAAACCTTGACAAGGTACAGACTTAGTGAACATAGCCTGGCCATCGAAAAAGGCAGACACAGACAGACCCGGCTGCCAAGAGAGGACAGGATATGCTCTCACTGCAGTCAGGGAGTGGTGGAGACAGAGATGCACTTCCTCACAGCTTGTGGAAAATATCAGGGCATCAGGGAGAATTTCTACCAAAAATTCACACAAATATGCCCTGAATTCAGAAATTTGAATGACGACCAAAAACTCCCATACCTACTAGGGGAAGAGAGAAATTGTGTAACCTTAGTGGCACACTATGTTACAGCTTGCCATAAACAGAGGGACAACCAGTAAACCTAAGAAAAGAGTATATACAAATTATACGAATGTATATTTATACACTCAGGGATATATCTGTTTATACAATGTATGAATAGATCTGCGTTTATATGTTCAACCATAAATGTTTTTCGATGCTTTGGCAACATAAGATGTACCTTATCATGCCAATAAAGCGATTTGAATTGAATTGAATTGAATTGAATAAGAGTAAAGACGTCTTACTGCAATTATATAGGGCCGTGGGGAGACCACACCTGGAGTATTATGTGCAGTTTTGGTCTCCTTACCTAAGGAAGGATATACTTGCCATAGAGGGAGTGCAATGAAGGCTTACCAGACTGGTTCCTGGGATGGGGAGATTGTCCTATGAGGACACATTAAGTAGACCAGGCCTATATTCTCTAGAATTTAGAAGAATGAGAGGTGATCTCATTGAAACATACAAAATTCTTACAGGGCTTGACAGGGTAGATGCAGGGAGGTTGTTTCCCCTGGCTGGGGAGTTTAGAACCAGGTGTCACAGTCTCAGAATAAGGGATCGGCCATTTGGGACTGAGATGAGGGGAACTTTCTTCACTAAGAGGGTGGTGAATCTTTGGAATTCTCTACCCCAGAGGGCATTGGAGGCTCAGCCGTTGAGTATATTCAAGACAGAGATCGATAGATTTTTTAATATTAAGGGAATCAATGGATATGGGGATAGTTCAGGAAAGTGGAGATGAGGTAGAAGATCAGCCATGATCTTATTGAATGGCAGAGCAGACTCGAAGGGCCAAGTGGCCTACTCATGCCCCTATTTCTTATGTTCTTATGGCTGCTACCAGGAACCTGGACACAGACAGCGAGATGGCCTACAATGAAAGCCATGCTGCCAGAAGAAATCTGATAGAGCAAACCATCGGTGTACTCGCACAAAGGGCAGGATTTTCATTGGGCCGTGGAGGCGGGATTGGAGGTGTGTGGGGGGTTAAAATTGCAAAAACTGGCGTGCGGGCCCAACCCCGCCTCCATCTCACCTCCAAGCAATTTTCATTAATTCGTGTCTAATGGTCCCGTCTCCATCCCGCCTCCGAGGTGGGATAGGCCGTTAAGGCCCTTAACAAGCACCAAATTGCCTTTCTAATGCCATTTTGAAAGGCCTTTGCGATTTTAACCTTTTTCCTACGTGAAACACGTCTGTTCCGAAACACGACGGTGAAACCTGGCAGGAGCACAATTGGATTGCTGACTATCAGCTGCAGCTCAACCATTAAAGAGGAGATTTGATCAGCCATCATTTGCAGGTGGCAGGACTTTGTAGTCTCAGGTCTGGGGGAACTTGTAGAAGGCATAACCACAGCTGCGGAAGCTTGAAGCCTGACACCCATCTCCAGTGTGACCTCCTGGGAAACCCCTCTCGCCACCTTCACTGAGCGCTTCCTCAACTGAGGCATATACCAGAAGCATGGGAGCCATTTATTTCCTTCCCTTCTGGACATTAGATGAGGACGAAGACCAGCCGCGGCACCAGCAGAACCATGAACAACAGCAGCACCAACAGCAGCAGCACCAACAGCAGCAGCAACAACAGGAGCGCCAAGCTGCTGCTCACCCACCTGAAGCTGCACAGGTCAGAAGGGGCCAGCGCATGGAAGCCCATCGGCGCAGGAGATACCCCCCAAACAGGGTCTACAGACACAGGGTCAGCTACCTCAACATGTTTGAGCAGCAGTGCCAAAGGCAGCTCCGACTTTCGCGAGCGGTAGTGGGTGACATCTGCGCAATGCTGCAACAAGATCTGCAGGCCAGAGGACCACATGGACAACCCTTACAAGTGGCCGTCAAAGTCACCACCGCACTCAACTTTTTTGCCTCAGGCTCATTCCAGGGATCAGCAGCAGACATCAGCGGCATCTCCCAGGCGGCCGCACACACTAGCAACACGCAGGTAACCGATGCCCTCTTTCCCCCCGCGCACAATCACATCCATTTCACCAAGGGTCAAGCAGGTGTCACGGCGTGTGCCATTGAATTAGCTAATCTGGCAGGCTTTCCAAGGGTGCAGGGGATCGTTGACTGCACACATGTGGCCCTTAAGGCACCCATCGCAATCCAGGTATTTTTGTCAACCACAAGGGCTTCCACTCCCTTAACGTTCAGCTGGTGTGTGACCACAAGAAGGAAATTTTGCATGTTTGTGCCAAGTACCCTGGCAGTTGCCATGACTCCTTCATACTGCGCCAGTCTATTGTGCCTCCGCTATTCAGTCCGCCAGACCAACTTAACGGTAGGCTACTTGGAGACAAGGACTATCCCCATAAGACGTGGCTAATGACGCCATTGAGGAGCCCATCCAACGAAGTTAAGGAGAGCTACAACTCCTGCCACATGTCCACCAGAGCCATAATCGAGCAAACCATTGGTTTGCTGAAGATGTGCTTCAGATGCCTGGATAGATCAGGTGGAGCCCTGCAGTACTCAGCAGCCAGGGTCTCCAGCATTGTCGTGGTTTGCTGTACACTTCACAACATGGCACAGCGCCGTGGCTTGCAGATTCCTGAGGACCAAGTGGCTCGTCACATATCCTCCTCAAATGTGGAGGAGGAGGAGGAGAAGGAGGATGAGGAGGAGAGCGAAAATGAATATCTTGCAGAGGCCCATCAACCAGCGGCAGCAGTACGCGAGAACATTGCTGCCCGGGATGCAAGGAACACACTCATCTTGGCCAGATTTGCTTAGCCTAGCCAATCAAGCACTTTTGCCTCGCAGCTTCTTACCTGAGCATTGACAATGGCCAAGGACCAGCGAGTTCCTAGCAATTTGACCACCATACTGACAATTGCAAGTAATCCTAAGCCCTCAATGTGAAAGCCCCATTCGCGAAATGATACACGCCACAACTACAGCAGTAGCTATCAGATTTTTTATTTACATTATTCATCTGATGGCTTTTTCACAGAAAACATCAAACTTCACCCAAGTGACTACCCTTGTGACTATTTGTGCAGTATCTTTCTCTTACGCGTGCTCCTACGTGGTGCTTCCCCTGTGGCGTCAGCAGATGTGGAGGCCCCTTGCTTACTTTCCTGCTGCTCCTGTCTCGATACCTTTGGCAGGCATCCTCTGGGGTTGCGAACCTGTGAGGGCTCGGCAACAGTCTGCTGCTCCTGCGGCTGTGCAGAGGTTGAGAGGCCAATCTCAGATGGGTGTGGACTCTGGTGGGGCTCTGACCGAGGGCTCTGCAGTGGCATGGAAGTGTGAGCGCTTGGAGAGGAGCCCCCACTTCCTTGATGTCTGCCACCAACTTCCCTCCGATGGGTCAGGTCCCCCTCAGCACTTGCAAGTGGCTTGAGAGCACCTTGCTGCACATCAGCGGGGCCATGAGGACCCGTATCTGCACTGGCAGTCCTACTCAGAAGGATTTCCATGAAGGTCTGATTTCTCTGTTCAATAGATGACCATCGCTCCTCCAGAGATGTCATTCTATTCTGAACACTCACCATGTTTTCTGCACTCTGGCGACTTATCACCTCCATGGAGGTTGCCATCCTTTCCATGGTGATGCGTTAATGCGCCAATGACTCCATAAAGGCTCTGCTCATGTTCGTTATGGACTCCTCCATTCGCTCCACACTCACAGCGACCCTGGAGACAAAACCTGCCAGAGACTCCTGCATTTCTTCTTGGAGTTCCAGCACTGCTGATCTTATGGATGGATCCAGAGGCAGAGGGTTGACATGCAGTTGATCCGAGCTGGCAGAGTCCTGCGCCCTCCGACTAGGACTCTCCACTGCTGTCCCTGTCTCCACAATCTGCTGATGCTCACTTGTGAGCTGTGATACACCAGGTGACAACACTACTCTATGTCCCGAAGATCCCACCGAGGTGTGAGTGTCTGCGCTGGTGCTGGGTGCGCTGAATTCTGCTGACGCTGCGCCCTCAGAGGTTGCAGCTTCTTCTGAGGAGCCTTGAGGCTCATGCTCTTCCTCCTGGCTAGTGGGGATGGGTGCTTGCGATGGTCCTGTGGGGGAGTAAAGTAAAGAATCAGAGATGTGATGCCAAGGTTACATGCACATTGCATATTGCAGATGATCATTAGTCCATCTGTTAGAGCTTCAGAATCATTATCAGCGACTCATGCAATGTCAGTGAGAGAGATGGAAATCTATTCTGTCACCAGCTTGCTGTGATGCACCCCTCTGTCCGCCCCCACTTGCGCACCTTCCTCCACTCCTACGATCTCCAGTACCGCCTCCTCCCAGGGATGAGGTGGGCTACTGAGGGTGCCCCTCCTCCTGTCCTCGCCCTTTCTCACTCATTGTGAGCTCTCTTTTCCTGCAATGAGGGAGACAAGTGGAGGTTGAGTGGGAATGAAGGAGTGAGTGTAGAGATTCCATAGCATAGATACTTAGAAGGAGACAAAGATGGAGTGAGGTGGCAAGACCAAGGGTCTTCCCTGTGTGTTGTCAGTTGTTTTCATAGCATCACAGTGATAGGGAGTGTGAGGGCTGCACAGTCGAATGGTTAGGTGAATGTGACTGTTGTGTATGTACCTTTAAGGAAATAACTGGTCTCAGACTGCAGTACCGGCAGTGACCACCCCTGTATAAAAGGCCCTAGCAGGCTTCTGTAGTTTCAGTTTCCAGGTTGTCTCCATTCAGTAAAGACTTGTTATAATCAACTCCTGCAGTCCGTGTCTCAATTATACACGGACATAATACTGGCGACGAGTAAGAAACGAACTTGCCTGCAACTCGGCAGCACCTCAGACGACGTTATTGAAGGTCGAAGCCAGAAGAAAAGAAAATAAATAAATAATCCAAAGAAACTCGAGAAACGGGCGTCGACCGTGGGCAACCGCCCTCCAAATCATCGAATTGAAAAGTGCAGGAGAGACTGTCGAGAGCCAGGCTTGGTTCTCCAGTCTGTGGTTTCCCAGCAAATTGGGCTGGTGGCAGGTAGTGCACTGATCCTTCCTGGGCTGCGGCGGGCTAGAGCTCGATCGGGTGGCTCTGCAACGGGGCCGGGCAGCGAGTCGGGTAGCAAAGAGAGAGAGAGAGGGTGGAGCACACAGGGCGCGGCCGGTGCTTCGAAGCCGGGCAGCGTTCGGACCTAAGAAGTGGGAGGGAAGTATCCCAGAGGGTCCGCTCCACGACGGGAACGGTTCTTCAATTAACGGAGCAAATATTGAAGCGCGATAGAAAAATAAAAATACCGCGGAGCGCGGCGTTGGTAGCAGCGATCGGGGAGGCGCGAAGACCATAGGGCGTCGCCATTACAGGATAGTAAAATAAATATAATCGCCAGCAACAGCGTTGGCAGCAGTGGCAGCGGCGGGAAAGCGCGGGAGGCGCCATCTTAACTCGGCGGGGAAGAAGGAAAAGCGCGGGAGGCGCCTTTTGATCCATCGGGGACGAAGGCAAAGCGCGGGAGGCGCCATCTTAGATTTTCAAGATGCCAAAGACTGGCGATATCACTGCCTTCGATAATGCAATAGAAGACTAGACCACGTATGTGGAAAGAGTTGAGGTATATTGCGAGGCAAATGAAATAGCCGATGAGAAAAAGGCATCGGTATTGCTAAATTTAATGGGCGCAAGAACGTACGGCCTATTGTGGGACCTGATTACTCCAGCCAAACCGAAGGCGAAGAGTTTTAAGGAAATTGTTGCTATCCTACAGGAACACCTAAATCCTACACCGCTGCTGATAGCAGAAAGATTTAAATTCCACAGGAGAAATCAGCATAAAAATGAGAGCAATGCTGATTACCTTACGGAACTACGCAAGCCATCAAAGCACTGCCAGTTCGGAGCAGGACTGGCAGATACCTTACAGGACAAATTTGTCTGTGGACTCCTGAGTGAAGGAACCCAGAAGAGGTTACTCTCAGAGAAAGAGCTGACGCTAGATAAGGCTTTCAGCGTGGCAGTATTGTACGAAGCAGCAGCAAGGGGAGCTCTGGAAATACAACAAGAGCCACGGGAATACGGCACCCACGAAATGACACGGGGATTTGCAAAATGTTATCGCTGCGGCAGAACAAACCATGACCAGAAGGACTGCTGGTCCAAGGACAAAATATGCAGGCAATGCGGAAAGATGGGACACATTGCACGAGTTTGCAGGTCTGGGAAGAAGACCAACGACAACAAAAAGGCTACTAAGGAACCGTACAGGAAAGTACAAAAGATGACGGACAGTAGTTCCGAAGACCAGATGAGCGATAGTGAATCCGGGAACAAGAGACTAAGCTGTCTCAAACTTCACAACGTAATTGCAAAAGAGGATCTCCGAACCATTTGGGTCAACCTCACGATAGCAGGGTCCCAAGTCAAAATGGAATTGGATACAGGATCAGCTCTAACCATCATGAATCGACGAGACTACGAGCGGCTATTCTCACACATACCCTTGAGAGAGACATCCATTGTCTTGAGGACGCATACGGGGCAAAAAGTATACCCCAGAGGAAAAATAAGGGTGCCTGTCGAATACAACGGCAAGAAAATACGGAAATTGTATCTCTACATTCTGCAAGATGGTGGACCACCGTTATTGGGACGTGAATGGATCAGAAAGATAAGTTTAGACTGGCACTCCCTTCAGGCACTGACGGTGGCTGGTAAAAAGGATGACGACGTCACTCCTGGACGATTGTCAACAATCATAGCTGACGCCAAAGAGGTAGTTCAACAAGAACTGGGCACTCTTAAAGGCGTAACCGCCTCGATAAAAATAGAGGAGAATGCAATTCCGAAGTTTTTCAAAGCAAGACCGGTACCATATGCAATTCGCCCAGCCGTCGAGGCAGAGCTGGAGAATCTGGAGAATGCAGGCGTGTTATCTAAGGTAGACTGGAGCGAGTGGGCGACACCCATCGTTCCTGTCATGAATAAAACGTTAAACAATAAGTCTGAGGAGCCAAGGAAGGTTCGCATCTGTGGGGACTTCAAGGTGACGGTGAACCCTGTCCTACACACAGTACAATATCCTCTTCCAAGGATAGAAGATATCTTCGCCTCACTGTCTGGAGGGAAGCGTTTTACAAAAATTGACCTAGCACAAGCATATTTGCAGATGGAGGTTGAAGAATCCTCTCGGAAGTATCTCACGATAAACACTCACAAAGGTCTTTACCAGTATAATCGACTGGTATTCGGAGTAGCATCAGCTCTGGCGACATGGCAAAGAGCGATGGAACAAGTCCTGCAAGGGATTCCGGGGACTCAGTGTTACTTGGACGACATCCTAGTGACAGGTGAAGATGACAGTGAACACCTTGCCAACCTAGAGCAGGTGCGCACTAGACTACGTGAACATGGGCTACGAGCCAATCGCCCCAAGTGCGAGTTTTTTAAGAAACAGATATCGTATTGTGGCCACGTGATTGATGAAGAGGGGTTGCATAAGTCCCCTGACAAAATTGAAGCGGTAGTTAAGGCTCCAGCGCCTGAAAATGTGTCGCAACTGAGGTCATTCCTCGGATTGGTGAATTACTACCATAGGTTTTTGCCGAATTTGTCCACAATTCTGCATCCACTGAACACCCTACTACGAACGGGAGTAGCATGGAAATGGAGCGATGAATGTAAGCGGGCCTTTCAGAAGAGTAAGGACTTAAGCACTTCAAGAGAAGTATTGGCTCACTACAACCCATCACTACCGATAAGACTGGCATGTGATGTGTCTCCCTACGGCATTGGGGCGGTACTGTCACATAAATTCCTTGATGGTTCAGAGAGGCCGATAGCTTTTGCGTCACGCTCGTTAACTTCAGCCGAGCGTAACTACGCCCAGATTGATAGAGAGGCCCTCAGCCTGGTGTGGGGGGTGAAGAAGTTCAATCACTACCTGCACGGTCAGAAATTTACTCTACTAACTGATCATCAACCTCTCGTCTCCATTTTCAACCCTCAGAAGGGCGTACCGATAATGACGGCACAACGGCTGCAGAGGTGGTCCCTTTTCCTAGGGGCACACCAATATGACATCGAGTACAAAGGAACTAAACAGCATGGGAATGCTGATGGATTGTCGTGCCTACCGTTGCCGACGGTGGAAGAAGAACTGGCAGTGGATCCAGTGGAGTTATTCCACTGAATTATAATCGAATGTCTCCCTGTGACGAATGCAAACATAGAAAAGGAAACATGAAATGACCCGACACTCTCCTGGGTCTATGATTTAACGGTGAAGGGATGGCCAGCACATGGCGAACCACTGCTGCCAGCATTCTCGCCAAGAAGAGAACAGCTGTCAGTGTGCAGAGGAACCTTGATGTGTGGATCCAGAGTAGTAATTCCACCCAAATTGAAGGATAGAGTGCTCAATGAGCTTCATGAGGGTCATCTGGGAGGGGTAAAAATGAAGAACTTAGCCAGAGCGTTTGTGTGGTGGCCGGGAATCGATAGAGAAATCGAAGAGATGACCAAGAGCTGTACAGGATGCCAGAAGGTCCAAAACGCCCCACCACAAGCCCCTCTACATCCATGGGAGTGGCCCTCATCTCCATGGCAAAGGGTGCACATTGATTTTGCTGGTCCCTTTATGGACTCGATGTTTTTAATTGCGGTGGATGCACATTCAAAGTGGCCAGAGGTAATAAAAATGTCCTCAACCACCACAGAAAAAACTATCACAGTCTTACGAACCATATTCGCCAGGAATGGGCTGCCTGAACAGATTTGCTCTGACAATGGACCACAGTTTGTGTCTGAAGAGTTCCGGAGGTTCTTAAGGAACAATGGTGTTAAGCATTACACATCCGCCCCATATCATCCAGCCACTAATGGATTGGCCGAGAGGTTTGTTCAAACATTCAAGAAGGCTATCAAGGCAATGTGTAATGAAGATATACCCCTACAACACAAGGTGGATAACTTCTTGTTTGCCTACCGGAATGCGACACATGCGGTTACCAACCAAACTCCAGCCATGATGTTCTTCAATCGAAGACTACGATGCCGCTTGGATTTGGTTAAGCCAAACATTAGAAGAGATGTGGAGAACAGGTAGTTTCAGAATATGAATGAAAGGCCGACCAGGAGTTTTAAGATAGGTCAACCAGTTTTGGCCCGGGACACAGAGAAATGGCAGCCAGGAACGATCTGTACACGGCAAGGACCTCTAATGTATACCGTGGACGTTGGAGAGAGCATTGTAAGACGCCATGCTGACCAGATTCTAGAGTCACTGGAAAACGTCAACTCCACACCACGATCTGATACACCTGGCGATGAAACCGAAGTACCAATTGCATCTACCGCAGAATCGGTGATATTGGAAGCAGACGAACCAAACAACGACATTGATCCCGACGCAACCTTGCCAGAAGAACCTGATATCCCAAAGAGGCGTTATCCAGACAGAATCAGGAAGCCTCCTCAAAGACTGAACTTATAATTGCTTAACTTCAACCAATGTATCTAGCAACCGTAATTGTAATTGTAATTAGTTATTATTTATTTGTTAAATGAATGTTATGTACTGTTTATCTAAAAGGGGAGGAATTGTTGTGTATGTACCTTTAAGGGAATAACTGGTCTCAGACTGCAGTACCGGCAGTGACCACCCCTGTATAAAAGGCCCTAGCAGGCTTCTGTAGTTTCAGTTTCCAGGTTGTCTCCATTCAGTAAAGACTTGTTATAATCAACTCCTGCATTCCGTGTCTCAATTATACACGGACATAATAGTGACCACAGAGAGAGAGGGAATGGGTAAGGGTGCATGGATGTTAGTGTCAAGTGGGATGTGGAGGAACAGATTGCTAAAGCTGAGTGCTGGTGAGGAGAGGCAATGGGGATCAGATTGAGGGTGATGGGAAATTCATACTCACTTTTCTAGTGCGGAGAAGGTCACAAAATCTCTTCCTGCATTGAATCCAGGTTCTGTGGGTTACTGATAATGAGTTGACCTCCTCTGCCACCTGGATCCACACAGCCTTGGTCTGCTGGGGAGGCTTCTTCCTCCCTGAAGAAGGGAAGAGCACCTCTTTATGAGCTCTTGCTCCCTCAACTAAAGCCTGCAAGGCAACGTCATCAAACCTCGGAGCTGCCCCAGGTCTCTGGCTGGCCATTCTTCCTCCAGGTCCCTGTAGCATGAAAGGCCAAAAGGTTGGCAGTCTGCAGAAGAAGCAAGGCTTGTTGCAGACCTTAAATGCAGCAGCAATGATGACATCATTGGAGGTGACTTTCAGACGGGAAAAACTCATTTGCCATGGGTGCCCACACGTTGGAACTCAATTGGCCAATTAAGTTAAAATCGCATCAATCTCCCACATTGATTTAGATTCGGGTGGATAACACGAAATGCGGATTACACGACACCAGCCCGCCCCTGAATTAAAATCCAGCCCCAAGGCTCTGCTGCCTGGACCATTCTGTAGGAACTCTGCAGTACACCTCTGACCGTGCATTCAAAGTCGTAATGGTGTGTTGCATGCTGCATAATTTTGCCCTCCAGAGGGGCAGGAAGAAGTGCAAGAGGCAGAAGAGCAGCAGGAAGAAGAGTAAGCACAGGAATAGCATCCCGCACCATTTCTGCCAGCTGCTAGAAACCTCAAACAAATGCGAGACGAGTACTTCAGTTAAACCATCCTTCCCCTCTCCAATACATCAACAGTCCCACCATCCATATAACAACAGATCTTACAGCCATCATCTGAATGCCATCGTACCATCCAACTTTACAGCTATTGGCCTAACACGACTAAGCTACTGAGACTAACTCCAATTCCACAAGAAAAAGATTTACTGCGCCAACATAATCAATCATTCTTCATTCAAGATTTGAGACTATTGAACATAAATAACTAAAAATCATTCTCATGCAAACCCTTTGTGCCTGTCTTTCATGCTTGTTTACCTATCTTAGTGCTCCTACAAAGTGTTTCGCCAGTGGCTACTGCTTGGGAAGTGGAAGGCTGCTGAACTTCCACTGAGGACACTTTAGATGGATGTGTTGGGTGACCTCGAGCCGTTGTGGCCCTTAAGACTGCAGCATCTTGGCGTTGGGGTAGTCTGGCTCAGCTGGCTGTGTGGAGAGGGTGGTGGGGGTGCAGGTCAATCTCCTGGTGCTGTACCGCAGCAACCTAATTGCTCTGTGCGACAGCAGAGTGCATAGTCATAGAGTCATAACGGCACAGAAGGAGGCCTTCAGCCCATCGAATCCATGCCGGCTCTCTGTAGAGCAATCCAGTCAGTCCCATACCCCCGCTCTATCCCCATAGCCCTGCAAGTTTATTTCCCTCAAGTGTCTATCCAGTCTCCCCTTGAAAACATTGAGTGTCTCCGCTTCCACCAGTTCCATCGGCAGCGAGTTCCAGGTCATCACCACTTGCTGCATAAAAAAGTTTTTCCTCACGTCCCCCCTGTATCTCTTGCCCAAAACCTTAAATCTGTGTCCCCTAGTCCTTGTACCATCAACTAGTGGGAACAGCCTTTCCCCGTCTAGCCTATCCAAACCCGTCATAATCTTGTACACCTCTATCAAATCACCCCTCAACCTCCTTTGCTCTAATGAGAACAAATCCAGCTTCTCCAACCTGTCCTTGTAGCCAAGATCCCCCATCCCCGGAACCATTCTGGTAAATCTCCTCTGCACCCTCTCAAGGGCCTTCACATCCTTCCTAAAGTGTGGTGACTAGAACTGGACGCAATACTCCAGTTGTGGCCTAACCAGCGCTTTATAAAGATTCAGCATAACTTCTCTACTTTTGTAATCAATACCTCTGTTTATGAAGCCCAAGATCCCATATACTTTGTTAACCACTCCCTCAAAATGTCCTGCCACCTCCAGGGATCTATGCACATTAACTCCCAGGTCCCTCTGTCCCTGCACACTCTTTAAAACTGTGCCATTAAGTGTATACTGCCTCTCCCTGTTCCTTCTGCCAAAATGCATCACCTCACACTTCTCTGTATTAAATTCCATCTGCCACTTGTCTGCCCATTCTGCTAGCCTTTCTATGTCCTGTTGCAGTCGATTGATATCATCATCACTGTTCGCCACACCCCCAAGTTTGGTGTCATCGGCAAATTTAGAAATTCTACGGTGTATTCCAATATCCAGGCCTTCCAAAAATCCATGTAGACAACATTCATTGCATTGTAGTGACGTTCTGGAAGCCCCTGTCCACGTTGGGCCCCAGAGCTAAGATGGCAGTGGTCTGAGCTGCCATGGAAGATGTCAAAGCTGCTACCAGAGGCTCCATCATTGTGGGCACTGCCGTGTTCATGGAGCTGACCACTCACTGCAGGGTTGCTTGCATGGTCTTGTTCTCTGCACGAAGCCCTGACACAAGTTGGAGCTGCACTCACCCATGCTCTGAAACATTGGGCTGGATTTTAAGGATGAAGGCGGGCTGGGGGCGGGGGAGGCTCCGAGCCCGTCGGGAAACTTGGGAGGCCGAGCTTCCCACAGGCCCTGCCGACTTTAATGGCCATACCTGATTTACATGCGAGGTCTTGGTTTCCCACCCACAGCCAGCCAGATGGAGAGGTTGTCTGGCTGCAAGCAGGTAGACCTGCGGCACTAGGCCACAGAGAGGAAGGAGGGAGGGTTTGGGTGGGGGCTGGTACTGGCCTGTGGAGGATTGGCGGGCAGAGGGGGAGGTGGTCATGAATGATTGCTGAAATCGTGGGACTGGAGGCGGGGAGAGAAGGTTGCCAACATCGAGTGGGGGGGGGGGGGAATGGTCAAGAGAAGATTGCTGACATCATGGGACCGGGAGTGGGGAGAAGATCGGGGACATTGAGGGACCCGGGGGGGGCGGTGGTGGTTGGGCGGGCAGAGCACTTCAAGCCCGGCCAGGAGTGGATCGTGGCCGGCCTGATGCTGATGGGGTCCGGGAAGGAGATCGGGGGCCTCGTGAGGGGGTCTTTGATCATGGTGGGTGGGCTTGGTAGGGACCCTGAATCCAGGAGGTAGGTGTAAAGGCACTTACCTCCTGGCTGCTGCAGTCCCCGCCTTGCTGTAACTGTTGGGTTTTACGAAGTGTGTAAAACTCATCCACATGCAGTTAAAAAAAAATGGAGGTTTAAAAAGAAGATTCCAGTCTCATTTTAATTTTTAAATTGACGTCCTGCCTCCTGGCAGCGGGTTGGCTGCCTGCCCTTTGTCCTGCTTCCTGTCCCGCCTCCGTTAAAACCGGAAGTGGGCAGGTTGGAGGTGGGTTCAGGTCGGGAATCCGATTTTTAACACTTTAACTAACCCCACACTCCAAACCCACCCACCTTTTAATGTTAAAGTTCCCCCCATTGTGTGCAAGTTCGCTGGCAGGCTGCCCAGTGCACCTAGCATTTTCTGGTGTATGAACATCTGAATGAACATCACCCTTCTTTGGTAGCCGGGGCCCTCGAAGTCTGCAGCTGAGTCCTCTGCAGCAGAACTCGTATATAGTCTCACCCTCCAGTGAGCTGGCACCTGTGGCATCCTATCCTCTGCCCTAGCTCCTGCACATTTGTGGCCGGTGATGCCCCCTCCTCTAGCCGACCCTCTAAACTACGCTTGGGCCCAGTCTCTGAGCTGGTGCCTGGTGTGGCCAGATCCAGTGATGCCGCATCTTCAGGAAGGCTGCTCTCCTCTTCCTGAAATGAAAGAGAGGGACAAGGGTTACCTTTCAGTGTGATGGGAGAGCAGAGACTGATGGAAGGCTGCTGCAAGCAACAACGCTTCGTTACGCAGGGCGTGTCGGATGAGATAAAAGTGACATGGGTAAAAGAGGATAAGATGTGAAGAAACCCTGCGGGGCATCTCCTGCAGCCTGTCCAGTCGCCATGGCTCCGACTCGCCCCCTGCCCACAATGTCCAGCACCTGCTCTTCCAGTGGGGCTAGGATGTAGGTGTCGCCTCGGCCTCTTCCAGTCGCCACCTGCTGCTGCGCATTGTTTGTCAGCATTTCCTACAAGAAGGAAGGGAGTGTGTTAGTGGTATTGGTGGAAGGGTCGAGAACCAGAGGACACATATTTAAGGTGATTGGCAAAAGAACCAAAGGCGACATGAGGAAAATCTTTTTTACACAGCGAGTGGTTAGGATCTTGAATGCACTGCCTGAAAAAGTGATGGAGGCAGACTCCATGGTGGCTTTCAAAAGGGAATGGGATAAGTACCTGCAGGAAAAAAATTTGTAGAGTGCCGGCACGGGCTCGATGGGCCGAATGGCCTCCTTCTGCGTTGTAACCATGCTATGATTCTATGGTAGCATTGTGAGGTGTTTTGAGAATATGCATGTCATGGTGGAATAGTGTGGATTTTGTGTGAGAGATGACAGAGGTTCGGGGGAGTGAGATAGTGAGGAGAGTAGGAGCTGCAGAGTGTGGCATTAGAAGGTGGAGTGAAATGTGGTACAATGATTGTAGGAGAGTAAAGGGAAGCAGGATAGGGAAGGGCTGTGAGTATTGGGGCTACCAGTGGCTATGCAGAGAGTAACAGAGCTGACAGTTAGCAGTCTTACTTTGATAACCCTGGTGAGGTTATTAAAATTCTTGCGACATTGCATCCACGTCCTTGGAGCAATGCTCCTCGCACTACATTCTTCAGTCACCTCTCCCTACTGTCTCTGCAGATCTTGCTTGAAGGGTCTTCTGCCCTTGGAGGGGGTGGTGGGGGGAAACAGTGCCTCCATCCTCCTGCCGATTTCCTTGAAAAGAGCCTCCAATGCTGCATCTGAAAATCTGGGGGGTCCTTGGTTCTGCAGCTCTCTCAGTTGTTTCTTGCCCTTTTCAACATTTCCTGCTGCCTGCAGCCACACTGATTCTCCCCTTTAAGAGGTACAGGCTGCCTTTAAATTGTGTCAGGCCTTTAAATTGTGTCAGAAACATCTGATTTCCCACCATCCAAACAGGTGCACAGCCAATAAACAGCGCTGGTAGCATTGGCACATGGCTGTTTAATGATAATAAGGTAGGTGCACCAATGGCACGTGGTCCCTGGGATCACGTGAACGTGTGCGTGCCGTCTGCACAGTGCCTGTATTCGGGCACGATTGAATTTTTAGGCCATTATATTCCTGTTAGACCTGTGTGGTACAGGATAACAGGAAAGGAGGACATCTTTCATCAGGTGAAATTCTGATACAATTTGAATTAAGAATCAGGGTGTTGATAAAGGACTGCTATGTCCTCTTATCAGATGAAGTAAGGCGCCTCTCACTACTATCACCTGCTCTCCAGGCTGAGATCAGAGTTGGGAGTGTGGTTGCTTTCTGTAATAGAATTTTAATTTATTATAGGCGTATGCACAGCATCAATTTAGCGTGTGTTAGGCTTAGGTCACAAAATGGAACAAAAGACCTATCACAGAATTTGATGTGCCAAAAGCTTTATAAACCAGGATATCAAGGGACGTGCTCCTAAGGCGTTCCCTCCACCAGTCGATGGAAGGAAGATATGGTTGCTGCCCAGAGGGACTCAGTTTAAGTTCTCTATCCAAGTGCTTCTGGAGCTAGTGACTTGAATCCTGTCACAAGTAGAAAATCAAAACTCCAATCTTGGCACCGGGAAATGCACTTTTACTTTGATATATTTTTGCCAATACTTTTTTTTTCCAATTTTATATCATTTTTAATATAAATGAAACATGGACTATAAAAATATACCACAGGTCAAAGAGACAAGAAAAGGCCTTTCCCACCCACAGCGGGATTCTTGAGGCCTATCAACTAACAAATATCCAAGTCATAGGCCCCATTTTCAAGGTCTTTGAGCTGCACAAGTAGTATTACATATATTTCTTTCATTAAATTATGGCAGGGCTAGTCTTACTATACAAGAATGTATCAACAAATAGCCACAGTAGATGTATATGGCTAGCATGCAGGCAGCTTGGATGCTCTGGACGATTTGTGAGCTTAATGCTTGAGATCAAAATCTGTGTTGACCGCTAAGTTGGCTAGAGCTGCGTGCCAGAGCTCTCTGGGCTGAGACAGGAGGCTTGCTTTGTCCAGAAGAGGAAAGGGATATGTCTCCAGAGGGCCTAGAAATGTGCATGTCTTCCTGCTTGTCGTGTAGTCTGTTGACTCAGCCTGGGGCTAACACTTCCAAAATTGTAATCCCAGCCAAATCAGACATATCTGTCACCAATCTGAGGCCCCCCCGACCACCTCCCCCACCGCCCCCCACCCCGCACCGTCCCTAAATGGAAGCTTGCTAATGAAATTCAGAGATGGGCATTTGAACACCAGCCAAACCATATTCCGTGATGCCCCACCACTGGGAGACTGCTGCTGAAACGGTTTAATTTACACCAATCAGCATACAGCCAAATTTTTCCACAACAACAACAACAACTTGTATTTATATAGCACCTTTAATGTAGTAAAACATCCCAAGGAGCTTCACAGGAGTGTTATAAAACAAAACTTAACACCGAGCCACATGAGATATTAGGACAGGTGACCAAAAGCTTGGTTAAAAAGGTAGGTTTTAAGGAGCGTCTTAAAGAAAGAAAGAGAGGTAGAGAGACGGAGAGGTTTAGGCAGGGAATTCCAGAGCTTAGGGCCTAGGCAGCTGAAGGCACAGCCACCAATGGTGGAGCGATTCAAATCATGGCTGTTCAAGAGGCCAGAATTAGAGGAGCGCAGCTACCTTGGAGGGTTGTGGGGCTAGAGGAGATTGCAGAGAAAGGGAGGGGAGAGGCCATGGAGGGATTTGAAAACAACGATGAGAGGTTTAAAATCGAGGCGTTGGTTAACTGGGAGCCAATGTAGGTCGGTGAGCACAGGGTGACGGGTGAATGGGACTTGGTGCGAGTTAGGACAGGGGCAGCAGAGTTTTGGATGACCTCGAGTTTACATAGGGTGGAAGATGGGAGGCTGGCCAGGAGTGCTTTGGAATAGTCAAGTCTAGAGGTAACAAAGGCATGGATGAGGGCTTCAGCAACAGATCAGCTGAGGCAGGGGCGGAGACGGGCGATGTTTCAGAGGTGGAAGTAAGCAGCCTTAGTGATGGCGCAGATATGTAGTCGGAAGCTCATTTCGGGATCAAATATGACACCAAGGTTGCGAACAGTCTGGTTCAGCCTCAGACGGATGTTAGGGAGAGGGATGGAGTCGGTGGCTAGAGAATGGAGTTTGTGGCGGGGAGCGAAAACAATGGCTTCGGTCTTCCCAATATTTAGTTGGAGGAAATTTCTACTCATCCAGTAATGGATGTTGGACAAGCAGTCTGACAATTTAGAGAGAGCGGAGGGATTGAGAGAGGTGGTGGTGAGGTAGATCTGGGTGTTGTCAGCATACATGCGGAAACTGATGTCGTGTTTTCAAATGATGTCACCGAGGGGCAGCATGTAGATGAGAAATAGGAAGGGGCCAAGGATCCTTGGAGGATACCCGAGATAACGGTGCAGGAGCGGGAAGAGAATCCATTGCAGATGATTCTCTGGCTACGATTAGATAGATAAGAATGGAACCAGGCAAGTGCAGTCCCACCCAGCTGGACGATGGTGGAGAGGTGTTGGAGAAGGGTGGAATGGTCAACCGTGTGAAAGGCTGCAGACAGGTTGAGAAGGACGAGGAGGAATAGTTTACCTTTGTCACAGTCACAAAGGATGTCATTTGTGACTTTGATGAGAGCCGTTTCAGTACTGTGGCAAGGGTGGAAACCTGATTGGAGGGTTCAAACATGGAGTTCCGGAAAAGACAGGCACAGAATTGGAAGGGGACAACACACTCAAGGAATTTGGAGAGGAAAGGTAGGTTGGAGATCAGATGGTAGTTTGCAAGGACGGAGGGGTCAAGGGTTAGTTTTTGAGGAGGGGGTGATGAGGGCAGATTTGAAGGCGAGGGGGACAGTACCTGAGGAGAGAGAACTATTAACAATATCAGCTAACATGGGACCCAGGAAGGGAACTTAGGTGGTCAGCAGTTTAGTTAGAGTAGCGTCGAGGGAGCAGGAAGTGGGTCTCATGGACAAGATGAGCTCGGAGAGGGCATGGGGAGATCGGAGAGAAACTGGAGAAAGATGCGAGTTCAGGACTAGGGCAGGGGGGAACCATAGAGGAAGTTTGGGCTAGGGGAAGAGAGGGAAGTGACAGAGGCAACTGATTGGATGTTCTCAATCTTAGTGACAAAGAGGTCCATGAGCTCCTTGCACTTGTTGTTGGAGGTGAGGGTGGGGAAGACAGGAGTGTTGGGTTTAAGAAGACGGTTTGCAGTGGAGAATAGGAGCCGGGGGTTATCTTTGCATTCCAGAATGATTCTGGAATAGTGAGCGATTTTGGCAGATGAGAGCAGGACCTGATAATGCTTTGTGGTCCAGCCAGACCTGGCGGTGAATGGCTAAACCAATTGTCCACCATATCTGTTCAAGTCTGCATCCCTTGGACTTAAGGGAGTGGAGATGATGGTCATACCAGGGGGAATGGCCAGGATGAGAGAGAGTAATGGCTTTAATAGGGACTAGGGCATCAAAAGTGGAGGTGAGGGTGTGGTTGAGCAGATCAGTAGCTGCAGAAATGTTGTGGTGAATGGAGGGCCAAAGGATAGACAGTTGTTATTTTGAAAGTGCAGTTGTAAGTGAAATGTGAGAGAGTTTTTTACAGGGGTGGAGAGCGATACAAGGAAGTGATCAGAGAAGGCCTTACCTGTGATTGACACGATGGGAGTAGCGAGGCCACGAGAGATGGCAAGGTCAAGGGAGTGGCTGTGAATATGGGTTGGGGAGTTTACATGGAGGGAGAAATTAAGGGAGGGTAAGAGGGCAGTGAACTCAGAGGAGAGAGAGCATGATGAATTGAGATAGAGGTTGAAATCACAGAGGATGAGAAGTCGCTCGGTGCAGAGGCTGAGGGAGGAAAGCAATGAAAATATCTCGGTGAGAAACTTGGCATAGTACCTGGGTGGGCGGTAGAGAACAAGGATTTTAAATGAGAGGTGAGAGGGGTTGAACAAGGTGAGATGCCCAAAGGAGGAGAAAGGAGAGAGGAGTAGGGGGACAGACCAAGGTGTGATTTGGTGATAAGAGCCACACTGCCATTGTGATGATCTGGGCGGGGTAAGTGGTGGAAGGTATAGCCAGGAGGGGAGGCTTCATTTAGGGGGAAGATGTCATCACTCCTCAGCCAGGTTTCCGTCAAGGCCACGATGTTGATGCAATCATCCAGCTCATGGATGGCAAGGGCCTTGTTCGCAAGTGAATAGACATTCTGGAGGGAGATACGGAGAGGGGCGGTGATAGCTGATCCACTGGCAGAGTCCACAGGGTCAGCACTGGGAGGGATGATTTGGACAGGGAGGAGATTGGCAAGATTCGCCCCCAGTGGGCACGCTGGGCGAGAAGTTCGGCAAGATTAGGATGGTCAGATTCTTGTGCCAGAAAGTTTAGTTTTAGGAGTTGCATGAACAGCCAAGCATAGGAAATTACAAAGGAGATCACTGCTAATAGTTCGAAAACTCAAAGTTATACTATGGAGGAGACTATGTAGGTCAATTTGAAGATCTGCCACTGTCGATGGTCGCTGTGGTGCTAGAATCTTAGCTCTGGAAAGAAGAATTTCCTGATACCATGTGGAGCTTTACATGGTATATAGGAATGCCCTTGGAATATTATGGCTGGGACTTCTCCCATCTTATAGTCCCAGGAGGGTGAAAAGATTAACTGTTAATACACCGTAACATACGCAGCTCCTGTGTATGGCCTCAAATGAGCTGGTTCTAAAGGGATCGATATACTGTAATACTTTTAGCTTTAGCTATGCAGCTACCACTGCAAAACACTAGTTGCAAGAATAAGACAATGGCCCAGAAATTCGGGTCTCCACGGGTGAGTATGCATGGGGTACTCACCCATAGGCCCAATGGAAGTGCCGGTTTCCTGCATGCACTGCGCATACGCGGGAAACCGGCACTTCCGTTCCACTGAACGAAGGGGTTCAGAGGTCGAACGCGTGCGCAGGAGGGGCTGCGCGTGTGCATCGAACTTCGGCCTTTTTTACAGGTTTTCCCGGGAACGTAAGCCTGCAGAATTTAGAAATGTAAAAAGCAGGCGTAAGGCCTGCTTTTTACAAGGTAAGTGGTGAATTAATTAAAATTAAAACACTTTTTCCACAGGTTTACTATTTTTAAATATTTTAAAGCAATGTACAGGAAACTTTCGATTTACCAGCACCTAAATAACCGGAAATCTCGGTTAACTGGCAAAATTCAGGAGTAGGTTTTACTTCATTTGTATTTGCCTTCTTCCATCTGTGCTGTGCAAGGGTGTGGCTGCAGCTGTTGCTAAGCTACAGAGACGCTTGAAACTTGAGGCCATTGTTCTACAGTTGTTGCTAAGCAACAGGGTTTCTTGCTTTATACGGAGCTGTCAGCTCTCCCTATCTTTTACTATAGCATTCGGTTATCCGGAATTTTTGATGAACCGGCACCACGTCGGTCCCGTCCGTGCCGGATAAAAAAAAGTTTCCTGTAAGTTTATTTTTAGCCCCGTTAGAAAATAAAATTATTTTTTTCAAAAATTTAAATTATTGTTTAAAATAGTTATTTCATGTAATTTATAGTTTATTTAAAAAATGTGATTTAAAAAAATATATATATTTGAAGATTTAGTGCTATTTTGGGGCCGTAGTGTTTATAAGTCTTGACAGCACTTCCAGTCAGACTTATGAATGGAGCATTCCCTGCTTCGATTGGCTCCCCATGGCCCACGTGATCCCAGGGGACGCATCGAACTAACTGTGCCCCTGGGATACGCAAGCACTGCGCGCTGGCAGCTGGACCAGGCCCCGGATCAGAATTCTATGGGGGCCCACAGCTCAACGGCCGGTGCACAAGGTAAGTGCAGGTTGGGGGCTTGCACCCGCAGGAAGCCCCCGACCCGAATTTCTGGGCCTATATCACAATTAAGGTAGCATAAGAACATAAGAACATAAGAAATAGGAGCAGGAGTAGGGCATTTGGCCCGTCAAGTCTGGTCTGCCATTCAATAAGATCATGGCTGATCTTCTACCTCATCTCCACTTTCCTGCACTATCCCCATATCCCTTGATTCCCTTAATATCCAAAAATCTATCGATCTCTGTCTTGAATATACTCAATGACTGAGCCTCCACAGCCCTCTGGGGTAGAGAATTCCAAAGATTCACCACCCTCTGAGTGAAGAAATTTCTCCTCATCTCAGTCCTAAATGGCCGACCCCTTATTCTGAGACTGTGACCCCTGGTTCTAGACTCCCCAGCCAGGGGAAACATCCTCCCCGTATCTACCCTGTCAAGCCTTGTAAGAATTTTGTATGTTTCAATGAGATCACCTCTCATTCTTCTAAACTCTAGAGGATATAGGCCTAGTCCACTCAATCTGTTCTCATTGGACAATCCCCCCATTCCAGGAACCAGCCTGGTGAACCTTCGTTGCACTCCCTCTATGGCAAGTATATCCTTCCTTAGGTAAGGAGACCAAAACTGTACACAATACTCCAGGTGTGGTCTCACCAAAGCCCTATATAATTGCATTTGTCTACAGTGAGAAGAACAGTACAGTTACTTTGACAATCCTTGGTAGCAAAATGTCAGTATATATCCTTGAGGTTGACAGCTATATGCCAATTCCCAGAATGCATTCCTTAATATTAAAAATGTTGAGGTGACCATCAAGAACATTTCAGTGCCTATTTTGGACTATTGGGCATAAAGACATTTTAGACATTTTGGCAGCAGTAGTCAGGCATAGTTATCACCAAGCCTTGCCCAGCTACTTTGTGATGCTATGCATTGGTGCTCTAATGCATCACAACTTTGGACTACCCTTGGATGCATTAACTCTATTACCATATTCAAACCACTTTATTTAATTGAATGAAACAACTCTTCGTTTATTGGCTTCAAGCACTAATCTTGTTAGCACTCTCATCAATGCCTACAATTAAATCTTTCCTAGTTCTACGTAAACACGTTAGAGAGGCAATATGTTAATCTCCACTTAATTAAATCCGACAGACAAGGCTTACCGAAATGCTTGTATGATAGCAAAATACTGCAGATGCTGGAAATCCAAAATAACAAAAGAAAATGCTGGAAAAATTCAGCAGGCCAGGCAACATCTGTGGAGAGAAATTAGAATCGATGTTTCAGGTCTAACCCTTTTTCAAAACTGGAAAGGAAATGGAATAGATCGAAAGGCTTATTTGGTTAGTTGAGGTGATAGCTCAGACTGCTAGTTTGTGGGTTTCATGGAAAATGGTACAGAATTGTAGCAGAATTTGACTTCCTCAGTCACTGGCATTAATTATAAATGGACAGCCTAATGAATGAAATGCCCAAAGCATTGGTATAAATGGTAAAGTATGGGTGTCAGCCGTGGCTCAGTCAGTAGCACACTTGCCTCTGAGTCAGAGACTTGAGCACATAACCTAGGATGCCTCTCTACTGCAGTAGGATGGAGTGCTGCAGTGTTGGAGGTTCATCTTTTGGATTCTTGGAACATGAACATCGCTGGCAAGGTCAGCATTTATTGCCCACCCTGAGTTGCCTCTGAGAAGGTGGTGCTGGGCCTTCTTCTTATGCACAGGGCTAGTAACTGTAGTGTATGTGCTTTAAGTCAGAACTACTTTTTACAGCTCCTGTATACTGTAGTACCGGCAGTAACCACACCGGTATATAAGCTGTGCGCATGCCTCTGCACCCCAGTCTAGAGATTACCCTCCTCCAGTAAAGACCTGTTATTTGTTTATGTACAGCATCCGTGTAATTATTTATCCACTGAACCACGGATCTAACAGTGGCGACGAGTGTTGATGCGAATCTACCTGCAACATTAAAAAAAAGAAAAAAAAAAAAATAGTCGAGTCCAGGAACACGGGCGTCGACCGCGAGCAACCGCCCAGCAGTCAGGCAGAGATCCAACTTCGCTGGGGAGGCTGTGGAGAGCCGGGCTTGGTTCCCCAGCCACTACGAGCAGTAACAGACCGACGACAGGTCCAGAGCAGACCCGTCCCGAGCAGCGGCGGCTGGAGCCGACCGACGGCAGAGAGAGAGAGCCGGGCAGCGCCGATGGGGTAAGAAAGAGGGTGAAGAGAGCAGGGCGCAGCCGGGGGTTGATCACCGAGCGGCGTCAAGGAAAAATACTGCAAACCGGAGAGAGAGAGGGTAAGAAACAGCCGGGTTCTAGACTGAGCGGTGTCGACAAATATCAAGAGAAGAACGCGCAGAGCACAGCCAGGGATCACGGGCTGATCAGGGTCCGCGGGGCAAAGCAAGGGGAGACGCCATTGAGCTGCGGAGAAGCAGGGAGAGTGCGGGAGACGCCATTGAGCCGCGGAGAAGCAGGGAGAGCGCAGGAGGCACCATTGAGCCGCGGAGAAGAAGGAAGAGCGTGGGAGATGCCATTTTGTGAAGCCGCAGCAGAGAAGACGGGCGAGCGCGGGAAGGAAGGAAAGCGCGGGAGATGCCATTTTGTGCCAGCGGAGAAGAAGGGGAAGCGCGGGAGGCGCCATTGGTGATAGTTAACGCACAACCAAGGATGCCGAAGAGTGGCAGTATCTCTACGTTCGAGAATGAAGTCGAAGATTGGGCGACATATGTGGAACGTATTGAGGTGTACTGCAGGGTGAATGAAGTGCCAGATGCTAATAAAGCACTGGTTCTGTTAAATTCCATGGGTGCAAAAACTTATGGGTTACTGCGAAATCTAATAACCCCAGAGAAGCCTGTAAACAAGAATTTTGAAAGCATAGTAGAAATCCTACAGGACCACTGTTGAGTCTGTGTGTTATAGTGAGAATTACTACACAGACCACAAGAATAAATTCAACAGGTCTTTACTGGTTGGAGGTCGGGCTATACTGAATACAATATTATTACACCACCGGTATTACGTATACAGCAGCCAAAGAAAGTAGTACCTTTCTTAAGGTGGACCAGGCTTAAGTTCTCTTAAGGTGGAACAGGTTACATACACCACAATCCTCCCTTTTTAGTTTAACAGTCATATCCCCAAATAAACATAACATATATACATATATAACTTCAGGTATAACAGTTCAAAGGTTCAGTCTCTCAGGAGGCTTTCTGATTCGGCTTGGATAACGCCTTTCAGTGGTCTCTGATTCTTGTTGTTGAGGTGGCTCCTCTAGTTGGTTGCCAATGTATTGGGTGTCATCATCATCAAATACATTCTCGGCCGAGGTAGATGCTTCAGGTTCATGAACGTCTTCCACAGCTGTCTCTGTCACAACCATGGGTTCGACCCTTGCTCTCGACTCTACCAGTTGATCCGCATGACGCCTTATCACATTATGACCAATATCTACGGTGTACATCAGAGGTCCTTGTCTGGCCCGGATTGTTCCGGACTGCCATTTGTCGTTTCCATAGCCCCTTGCCATCACTGGTTGTCCTACGTCGAAAGTTCGAGTGGTCTTGCTGTTAATATGCCGAAACTGTTTGTTTTCCACTTCCCTCCGCACATTTGGTTTTAACAAGTCCAACTTGGACCGCAACCTCCTGTTATAAAACATCATAGCAGGACTTTGGTTAGTCATGGCATGATCGGCGTTTCTATATGACATCAGGAACTTATCGACCTTGTGTTGCAGCGGAATCTGATCATCATTCATGGTCTTAATAGCCTTTTTGAATGTCTGGACAAATCTTTCAGCCAACCCGTTTGTCGCCGGATGATATGGGGCAGAGGTATAATGTTTAACTCCATTCTTCTTTAAGAATTGTTGGAATTCTTCCGATACAAACTGTGGTCCGTTGTCCGAACAGATCTGTTCTGGCAATCCGTTCCTTGCGAATATTGTTCTTAACACCGCAATTGTCTTTTCTGAAGTAGTGGTATTCATCTTGATGACTTCTGGCCATTTGGAATGTGCGTCCACCGCGATTAGGAACATGGAGTCCATGAATGGACCAGCAAAGTCAATGTGTACGCGTTGCCATGGGGCTGAAGGCCATTCCCATGGGTGTAGCGGTGCTATCGGTGGTGCATTTTGCACTTTTTGACACCCAGCACAGCTTTTCGTTAACTCCTCAATCTGTTGGTCAATACCCGGCCACCATACGTAAGCCCTAGCAAGACTTTTCATTTTAACTCCCCCCAGATGACCTTCATGTAGTTCTTTTAAAACTCTTTCCCTTAACTTGGGAGGAATAATCACTCTTGTCCCGTACATCAAAGTACCATGGCAGACGGACAGCTGGTCTCGCCTTGCCGAGAATGCCGGTAACAGAGGATCACCCCGTGTTGGCCATCCTTTCACTGTCACCTCGTAGACTCTGGACAGTGTCGGGTCGTTCCTGGTTTCTCTTTCAATACTTGCGTTGGTGACAGGTAAACACTCGATAATGGTCGAATGAAATAACTCAACAGGGTCAACTTCCGTCGTGTCTTCATCTTCAGGCAGTGGCAGGCGCGACAGGCCATCAGCATTGCCATGCTGTTTCGTACCTTTGAATTCTATCTGATATTGATGTGCCCCTAAGAAAAGAGACCATCTCTGGAGACGCTGTGCTGTCATCACCGAAACACCCTTCTTAGGGTTAAAAATGGACACCAACGGTTGATGGTCCGTCAGAAGTGTGAATTTTTGGCCCTGTAGGTAATGATTAAACTTCTTCACTCCCCATACAAGGCTAAGGGCCTCCCTATCGATCTGCGCATAGTTGCGCTCAGCGGAGGTCAATGATCTGGATGCAAACGTGACTGGCCTTTCCGTGCCATTTGGCAATTTATGTGAGAGTACTGCCCCAATACCATATGGAGAAGCATCACAAGCCAACCGAATAGGCAGTGTCGGGTTGAAGTGAGCCAACACTTCCTCTGAGGTGATCAATTCTTTGCTTTTGCGAAATGCCTTCTTACAGTTTTCGCCCCAGTCCCATGGTACCCCTTTCTGTAAAAGAGCGTTCAACGGATGCAGCACCGTGGATAGATTTGGCAGAAATTTATGGTAGTAGTTAATTAATCCTAGAAACGACCTCAACTGAGAGACATTCTCCGGAGCGGGAGCCTTTACAACTGCTGCTATCTTGTCAGGAGACTTATGAAGCCCCTCCCGGTCAATGACATGACCACAGTACGAGATCCGCTTCTGGAAGAACTCACATTTCTGCCGATTTACCCTAAGTCCATACTCTTTCAGTCTGTTGAGCACCAGTTCCAAGTTAGCGAGATGCTGTTCATCACCATCACCTGTGATCAGAATGTCGTCCAGGTAACATTGTGTGCCTGGAATTCCCTGTAATACCTGCTCCATGGCCCTCTGCCAAATTGCTGGAGCCGATGCCACACCAAAAACCAACCTATTGTACCGGTACAACCCTCGATGCGTGTTGATCGTGAGGTATTGGCGTGACTCTTCTTCAACCTCCATCTGCAAGTACGCCTGCGCCAGGTCTATCTTGGTGAAGTGTTTCCCGCCAGACAGTGAAGCGAAAATATCCTCAATCCGTGGAAGCGGATACTGCACCGTGTGAAGCACCGGATTAACGGTGATCTTGAAATCTCCACAGATGCGAACCTTCCCTGGACCTCCTGGCTTATTGTTCGCAGGACGTTTCATAACGGGAACAATGGGCATAGCCCACTCACTCCAATCTACTTTAGACAGTACCCCTGAACATTCTAGTGCTTCCAGCTCCGCTTCAACCGCAGGTCGTATTGCATAGGGTACTGGTCTGGCTTTAAAAAATTTTGGTTGTGCATGTTCATCAATCTTGATGTTTGCCGTAATTCCTCTCAGTGTTCCCAGTCCCGGCTAGAACACCTCTTTAGCCTCATCCAATATTCTGGACAATCGTTTAGGTTTGACAGCTGTTTCCCCGGAATCTACCGTTAGTGCTTTCAAGGAGTGCCAGTCCATATTCATTTTCCTAATCCACTCCCGTCCTAGTAGTGGTGGACCTCCTTCAGGTAGCACATATAAGTCCATTACTTGGCTTCCTTCGCCCTTGTGGACCACTTCTACCTCTATTTTTCCGATGGGGTACACTCTTTGCCCCGTGTACGTTTTCAATATAATCTCCGTATCCTGTAAGGGAATATGTTGGAATAACCTTCTGTAATCTTTCTTATTCATGACCGTCAATGCCGATCCAGTGTCCAATTCCATTTTTACTTGGACTCCTGCTATCTTAAGAGTGACCCAAATTGTCTGGAGGTCTGTATCCTTACCAACGTTATGTATTCTTAAGCTATCCAGTTCATTACTGCTAGCGTCTGAATCTGACTTCTGTTCAGTCAAACTGTTCTTTGTCACCTTGTGTACCTTTGCATATTTTCCTTGCGGTGACTTTTTATTGCTGGTCTTCTTTCCTGACCGGCATACTTTAGCTATGTGGCCAAACCTGCCACACGTTCTGCATTCTTGGTTTTTAAACCAACACTGGTTCTGATCGTGCGTTGTCTTTCCACAACGATAACATTTGACAGAACTCAAACCCAATTTGTTTGTACCTAGTTCCGGTGGCCGTAGCTGCATTACTGCCGTGCCTCTCGCTGCGGCCTCATGTGCTGCTGCCATAGTGACCGCCTTCTCGAGAGACAGCTCATTCTCCTTGAGCAGTCGCCTTTGTGTATCCTGTTTAAATAAACCACACACAAATCTATCTCGAAGTGCCTCTGTCAGTCCCGTTCCAAACTGACAATATTTTGCTAGCTTACGTAATTCCATCAAATATTCAGCATTGCTTTCATTTTGCAGCTGTCTTCTATCGTAAAATTTAAATCGTTCCGCTAGCATCAGCGGCGTGGGGCTAAGATGATTTTTTAGGACAGTAACAATCTGTTCGAACGTCTTATCCGCCGGTTCATCTGGTGATAACAGGTGTTTCAATTGCCCGTATGTCTTCGCACCCATTAAGTTTAGTAATGTTAGTGCTTTATCTGTCTCAGGAATTTTATTTGCCTTACAATAGTTTTGTATGCGTTCTACATACATAGCCCAGTCTTCTATATCACTGTCGAAGGCATTAATATTCCCATGTTTAGGCATTGTAGCAATTTATCGTATTTTTAATGTTATCTAAGATGGCGGCTTCCCGCTCTTGCCGTCGTCCTCCGCCCACAAAATGGCGGTTTTCCCGCGCTTGGCGGTCTTCACCCATCCCCCGACGCTGTCTCCGCTTCACCGCGGCTCTCGCGCCTTCAGTTTCCCCAGACGCTGCGCCTTTAGCCCGAATGCGGCCCTTATCTCCGGTCGCGATCGATGTCCCGCGCTGCGCCTCTCGCTCGAAAGCGGCCCGGCCCTTATCTCTGGTCGCGATCGACCTCACCGCCCTTATTCCTCCGTCTTCCCAGCCCCGTCTGTACAGCCAATGCGGTTGACTTTCTGTCGCGTCGCTGCCCGGCTTACCCACCACGAGGTAGTAGAAGAAGCTGACAGTCGCTGATGGAGGCTTCGAGGTCAGGATGTCTTCTGCACTCCGGTTGCTCGATGCCTGCCGCTCGACGTGTCTTCCCGTAGGTGATGAGGGTGGAAACCTCTCTTCGACGTCCTGTCTGTGGACGAAGTCGCCGTGGAAATTACTGCAGCAGGGTAAGAATCGGACTCGTCGCCACTGTTAAGTCTGTGTGTTATAGTGAGAATTACTACACAGACCACAAGAGTAAATTCAACAGGTCTTTACTGGTTGGAGGTCGGACTATACTGAATACAATATTATTACACTATGCTTATATACTGGTGTGGTCACCACCGGTATTACGTATACAGCAGCCAAAGAAAGTAGTACCTTTCTTAAGGTGGACCAGGCTTAAGTTCTCTTAAGGTGGAACAGGTTACATACACCACAACCACTTAAACCCCACACCGCTGCTGATAGCAGAACAATTTAAGTTCCATAAAAGGAACCAACACAAAGACGAAAGCAATGCTGAGTACCTAACGGAACTGCGCAAGCTATCGAAATACTGCTAGTTTGGAGCGGGACTAGCAGACACGTTAAGGGACAAGTTTGTGTGTGGGCTACAAAGTGAAGGAACCCAGAAACGGCTTCTATCAGAAAAGGACATTACGCTGGACAAAGCTTTCAGTATGGCAGTATCACACGAAGCAGCCGCAAGGGGCGCTGCAGAGATACAATGGAGACCGCAAGAATATGGCACCAATGAAATGACCTATAGAACAGGGAAGTGCTATCGCTGCGGCAGAACAACACATGACCAGAAAGATTGTTGGTTCAAGGACCAAGTGTGCAGACAGTGTGGGAAAGCAGGACACATAGCAAGAGTCTGCAGGTCTGGGAAGTAAACCAACAGTAAGAAATCTCCACAGGAGAAGTACAAAAAGGTACACCAGGTGATGGACAGTGGTTCAGACGAACAGAAAAGTGACACAGACTCCGGAAGCAAGGAGCTGGGTTGTCTGAAACTACATAATGTAACCGAAATGGAGGATCACCAGACTATCTGGGTTACACTCAAGATAGACGGAGTCCAAGTGGAAATGGAATTGGACACAGGGTCAGCTCTAACAGTCATAAATCAAAGAGACTACAAGCGGCTATTTTCACACATACCCTTGAAAGCTACAGAGATTGTCTTGAAGACGTATACGGGGCAAAAAGTCTACCCCAAAGGAAAAATAAGGGTGCAAGTGACATATAAAGGTCAGGAAATACCTAAAATGGATATATATGTATTGCCAAATGGAGGACCACCACTGCTAGGACGTGAATGGATCCAGAAGATACATTTAGATTGGCATTCCATACAGGCACTGAAGGTGGAGGCCAAAAAGGATGATGACGTCACACCTGGACGACTGTCAAAAATGCTAATTGACGCAAAAGAAGTGTTCCAGGAGGGACTAGGAATACTAAAAGGAATAACAGCAACAATTAAAATAGAGGGTAATGCAAGCCCAAAGTTTCTGAAGGCCAGACCAGTGCCTTATGCGATCAGACCAGCGGTTGAAGCAGAGCTGGAAGGGTTGGAACGTTCAGGAGTACTGTCCAAAGTAGACTGGAGCGAGTGGGCTACACCCATCATTCCTGTAATGAAGAGGTCGTTGAGTAATACGCCTGGGGAACCAAAGAAGGTCCGCATCTGTGGGGATTTTAAGGTGGCAGTGCACCCAGTCCTTCACACGGTGCAATATCCGCTTCCACGAATTGAGGATATTTTCGCCTCGCTATCTGGTGGGAAAGGCTTCACCAAAATTGATCTAGCCCAGGCGTACTTGCAAATGGAGGTAGAAGAAGCTTCGAAACATTGCCTTACGATCAACACCCATAAAGGTCTCTATCAATACAACCAGCTGGTGTTTGGAGTAGCCTCGGCTCCGGCTATCTGGCAAAGGGCGATGGATCAGGTCCTGCAAGGCATTCCAGAGACCCAGTGTTATTTGGACGACATCTTGGTCACGGGCGAAAATGACGGTGATCACCTCGCTAACTTGGAGAAGGTGCTCGCCAGATTAAAGGAATATGGGCTACGAGCTAATCGCCACAAGTGCGAGTTTTTCCAGAAACAGATCTCGTATTGTGGCCACATCATCGATGAAGAGGGGTTACATAAGTCCCCTGACAAGATAGAGGCAGTAGTCAAGGCTTCAGCACCGGAAAATGTGTCACAACTGAGGTCGTTCCTCGGGCTGGTAAACTATTACCACAAGTTCTTATCAAATTTGTTTATGGTATTACACCCGCTGAACACCCTACTGCAAACAGGGGTACCATGGAATTGGGATGACGAACGTAGACGAGCTTTCCAGAAGTGTAAAGAATTGATCACATCAAAAGAGGTGTTGGCCCATTTCAACCCAGCACTACCAATTCGTTTGGCATGTGATGCATCACCCTACGGCATTGGAGCGGTGCTGTCGCACAAATTCCCAGACGGGTTGGAGAGGCCAGTAGCCTTTGCGTCTTGGTCACTAACCTCAGCCGAGCGCAACTACGCCCAGATTGACAGGGAGGCCCTCAGCCTAGTATGGGGAGTAAAAAAATTCAACCACTATCTGCATGGACAGAAGTTCACCTTGCTGACTGACCACCAACCACTTGTCTCCATCTTTAATCCTAAGAAGGGCATGCCAGTAATGACTGCACAGCGGTTACAAAGTTGGTCCCTGTTTCTAGGGGCAAATCAATATGAAATAGAATATAAAGGCACGAGACAGCTTGGGAACGCTGATGGGCTATCGCGCCTGCCACTGCCTACTGTGGAGGAAGCACCAGCAGTGGACCCTATCGAGATATTTTATTCGTCGATAATTGAACAATTGCCAGTAACAAACGTGGATATAGAGAAGGAGACCCGCAATGATCCGACGCTGTCACGGGTACATGAATTGACGGTGAGGGGATGGCCAACACATGGCGACTCACTGTTGCCAGCATTCTCATCCAGAAGAGAACAGCTGTCAGTATGCCAGGGGACAGTGATGTGTGGATCCAGAGTGGTGATTCCACCCAAGTTAAGGGAGAGAGTGCTAAATGAGCTACATGAAGGTCATCTGGAGGGAGTGAAAATGAAAAGCCTAGCTCGGGCTTATGTGTAGTGGCCGGGAATCGATCAACAAATCAAAGACCTAACTAAGAGCTGCTTAGGGTGCCAGAAGGTCCAAAATGCACCACCACATGCCCCTCTACACCCATGGGAGTGGCCCTCCTCTCCATGGCAACGGGTGCACATTGATTTCGCTGGTCCATTCATGGACTCAATGTTCTTAATAGCAGTGGATGCTCATTCAAAGTGGCCTGAGGTGATAAAGATGTCTTCAACCACTACAGAGAAAACGATTGCAGTCCTACGGACCATATTTGCCAGAAACAGGTTGCCAGAGCAGATCTGCTCTGATAATGGACCACAGTTTGTGTCCGACGAGTTCCAAAAATTCATGAAAAGGAATGGGGTAAGGCATTACACATCCGCCCCGTATCATCCAGCCACCAATGGATTGGCTGAGAGGTTTGTACAAACCTTTAAGAAGGCGATAAAGGCCATGTGCAACGAGGAAATTCCACTACAGCATAAGATGGACAATTTCTTATTAGCCTACCGAAACGCGACACATGCAGTTACCAACCAGACCCCGGCCATGATGTTCTTTAACCGAAGGTTGAGATCTCGTCTGGACTTGCTCAGACCAAATGTGCGAAGAAATGTTGAGGACAAACAATTCCAGCACATCAACGAGAAGCCGACAAGGAGCTTCAATGTAGGGCAACCAGTCTTGGCCCGGGACTATCGAACAGAGAAGTGACAACCCGGAACGATATGTACAAGGCAGGGGCCATTAATGTACACAGTGGATGTCGGGGAGAACATTGTGAGACGCCACGTCGATCAGATCTTAGCATCACAGGAATGCGTCAACCCCATGTCTCGAGTACCTGGGAATGAACCCGACATACCGGTAGTATCTACTTCAGACCCCGTAGCAGTGGAACCCGATGAACTACCCGATGAAAGGGGGTCAGAATCGCCTCTGCACCAAGAACAAGAACCTCCAGAAAGGCGCTATCCCGAAAGGGTCAGGAAGCCGCCCCAAAGACTGAATCTATAAATGGACTTTTGTTATTGAATGTACATGTAAAAATGTAATTGTTATTTGAATATTAAGGGGGTATTATTAATCTAAAAAGGGAGGAATTGTAGTGTATGTGCTTTAAGTCAGAACTACTTTTTACAGCTCCTGTATACTGTAGTACCGGCAGTAACCACACCGGTATATAAGCTTTGCGCATGCCTCTGTACCCCAGTCTAGAGATTACCCTCCTCCAGTAAAGACCTGTTATTTGTTTATGTACAGCATCCGTGTAATTATTTATCCACTGAACCACGGATCTAACAGTAACCCTGCCAGGTAAAACTCTGCATGATGCAGAAACAAGAATTAGAAACATAACACAAGTGTTCCATAAACAATTTAATTTGTAAATTGGAACTGGGTAGGAAAAAGCATTATGGGAACGGGAGAAACAAGTAGGACGGCAGAAAAGATTTTATGAGGCGACACGGGGGACTGCTAATGTTGTACCATTGTTTAAAAAGGGAGAAAGGGAAAAAGACCGAGTAATTACAGGCCAGTCAGCCTAACCTCGGTGGTGGGCAAATTATTGGAAACTATTCTGAGGGACTGTATTAATCGTCATTTAGCAAGGCACAGATTAATCAAGGACAGTCAGCATGGATTTGTTAAGGGAAGGTTGTGTCTGACAAACTTGATTGAATTTTTTGAGGAGGTAACAAGGAAGGTTGATGAGGGTAGTGCATTTGATGTAGTCTACATGGATTTTAGTAAGGCTTTTGACAAAGTCCCACATAGCAGACTAGTCAGAAAAGTAAAAGCCCATGGGATCCAAGGAAAAGTGGCAAGTTGGGATACAAAATTGGCTCAGTGGCAGGAAGCAAGGGGTAATGGTCGACGGGTGTTTTTGTGACTGGAAGGCTGGTTCCAGTGGGGTTCTGCAGGGCGCAGTACTAGGCCCCTTGCTTTTTGTGGTATATATTAATGATTTACACTTTAATGTAGGGGGCATGATTAAGAAGTTTGCAGATGATACAAAAATTGGTCGTGTGGTTGATAGTGAGGAAGAAGCGGTAGACTGCAGGAAGATGTCAATGGACTGGTCAGGTGGGCAGAAAAGTGGCAAATGGAATTCAATCCAGAGAAGTGTGAGGTAATGCATTTGGGGAAGGCTAACAAGGCAAGGTAATACACAAAGAGGAAAGATTGAATAGGCTGGGATGAAGGAATGTGCATTGGCAAAGGGAACAAAGGAGGCTGAGGGGAGACTTGATTGAAGTGTATAAAATTATGAGGGACCTAGAGAGAATGGATAGGAAGGACCTATTTCCCCTAGCAGAGTTGTCAATAACCAGGGGGCATAGATTTAAAGTAATTAGTCGAAGGATTAGAGCGGAGTGGAGGAGAACTTTTTTCACCCAGAGGGTGGTGGGGGTCTGGAACTCACTGCTTGAAAGGGTGGTAGAGGCAGAAACACTCATCACATTTAAAAAGTACTTGAAGTGCTGTAACCTGCAAGGCTACAGACCAAGAGCTGGAAAGTGGGGTTAGGCGGGATAGCTCTCTCTCGGCCGACACGGACACAATGGGCTGAATGGCCTCCTTCTGTGCCGTAAATTTCTATGATTCTATGGCATACTTAAAGGAGCACTATGTTGACACTATTCATAAACAATATGGAGGAAAGTAAAGTGATCAGTCCCATGTGTAAGGAAAATTAATAGTATGTAAAAGGCTCTAGGGCAATTAAACAGCTGGGCCAGGAAGGAGCAGATGGAATTGTATGTGGTTCAATAAGGTAATTCACATGAGAGCACAAAACATGAATCAAATGTACACAATGAAGGAATGTGCATTGGCAAAGGGGACAAGTAAAATGATTTTATCATCGATTGAAAGTATTCAGTCATTGGAAGGGAGTGATCAACAAAAGCAATCAAATGTTAGGGATCATCTCAAAGACATTTGATTATATGTCATATAGGCTAATTTGATTCTGTCAGGCATGAGCTGCTCTGGTTGCTATGTGAACCAGTGTCACAAATGCACCCATAAAGACGCGTTTAGTATTTTCTTACGAATACTAACTAGAGCACATCGACATAAAGGCATTTACGGCATTGTCACATAAAGCAAGCAGAATAACTCTTTACCTGTTATAGACTATCGGTAAAACAATGGCCCAGAAATTCGGCTCTCCCCGGGTGAGTACGCACGGGGTACTCACCCGTAGGCCAAATGGAATTGCCGGTTTCCTGCATGCACTGCGCATGCGCAGGAAACCGGCACTTCTGATCCTCTGAACGAAGGGGTTCAGAGGTCGAACGTGCGCGCAGGGGAGGCTGCGCGTGTGCTTTGAACTTAAGTTTTTTTTACAGGTTTTCCCAGGAGGGTAAGCCTGCAGGATTTACACATTTAAAAAGTAGGTGTAAGGCCTGCTTTTTACAAGGTAAGTCGTCAATTAATTAAAATTAAAACATTTTTTCCACAGGTTTATTATTTTTAAATACTTTAAAGCAAGGTAAGTTTATTTTTAGCCCTGTTTTTTTATAAACATTTTTTTTCCAAAAATTTAAATTATTGTTTAAAAGTTATTTAATGTAATTTATAGTTTATTTAAAAAGTGTGATGTTTTAAAAAAAATTATTTGAAGGTTTACTGCTATTTTGGGGCCCGTCGTATTCGTAAGTTTTCACAGGTCTTCCTGTCAGTCTTATGAATGGGCTTTTCCCTCCTCCAATTGGCTGCCCATGGCTCACGTGATCCCAGGGGACGCATCGCACTAACTACGCCCCTGGGACACGCAAGCACAGCGCGCCGGCAGCTGGGCCAGGCCCCGGAGCGGAATTCCACGGGGCCCTACAGCTCAACAGTGCAAGGTAAGTGCAGGTCGGGGGCTTGCACCCGCGGGAAGCCTCCGACCTGAATTTCTGGGCCAATATGTAGAACATTGTGCAACTGTAGGTACCCTACCTTCAGAAAGCATTCATTTAGTGGTGTCGAGCTCAGAGAAGGAGAACAAGGAGGATTCTGGGACTTTGGGCTCTAAGTTGCAAAGAAAGAATTGCAGAGCCGAACAGGAAGATTGAAAGAATGCATAATTCACATCTTCAAGCTTTACAGCCCACAGAGAAGTACTGCTCACGGTCAGGCACCAGTGGCTGGATTTGAGTATACTTGTTTGGCAGACCCTATTACTGTTATGCTATGTTTTTATAGACCTGTGGCGGAGCCACTAAGGGACTCCGATCAATTGTATATCATTCCCTTTAATAATATGTTAGCTACAGCCTGAGTCTGTATCTTTGTTTTCACTGTTTACATGTACAGAGCGTGATCACTTTAATAGCGCGGGTAAACGTGATGACGTCACGCCGTTCATCACGTGATCCCCACCAGCAGGAAAAATGTGATGACATCATGACGTCAGCCACGGGACCGCCCAAGCAGTCCTCGTGGAGCCTCCGAACTGACTAGACCTATATTCGATGTTCTCCTGTAGTTATCCGTTAAACTCTGTTAGTTTTCATTAAACCTCATTTATTTGATCGCCTGAGTGGACCTCAGTCTTTTGGATAGTGTATTGATTTCTTTGTGGGTTCAATGACGAGACATTTATGAAAGAGAATGTCTTTTTATCTAAAGTCTGTTCAACTCTTTATACAGCATTTACAGGAGACATCATGCAAGTGATGCATCTAGAACGAAACTGAAACTAAACTCAAACTGCTTGTCTCTGTCACATGACCTCTGCTGGTCAGGCATAAGTAATCAATACATGCAAACATGCTGATAAGGCATCATAATCAAACAGGCAAATAACATCACTATTTGCTGATATCATTACATCTCCCTTTCTTAAAACAAAAGTATTTTACTTTTAACTAACAACATGTTTTCTTTGTATTAATCTGCATTTTAACTGTAACACTTAATGAACTTACATTATCATTATCATGATCAAGGTTTTTTAACCTTGCTTTGTGTGTTCACATGAAATATGTAAATACACTAGAACTTGAAGAAAGAATAAGATAACATTACTTCCTTCTATAACAATAGTCCTTAAATTTGCTCAATGAGTCTCTCAGGAGGCTTCATGTGTCTTGAGGATTTTCTGATTGATTGTCCTTGAATCTGAGTTGTTGCCTCCGATGATGTGTTCTCAGCTGTGTGATCAGGTTGTTCAACAGTATCAGTCTTTTGACTTACTGTGGCTGGTCCCATGAGAAGATCTCGACGATTTCTTCTCAGAACAGCACCCTCATCTGTCTGAATGGTGTATGATCTTGGTTGAACTTCACTCAGGACAGTACCCTTCTGAGTCCATGTGTTTGTTTTGTCTTTGAACCTTACTTGGTCACCAGTGTGGAGTTCAGGTAGGTTTTGTGTTCCTCTGTCATAGTAGTACTTTTGCTTTTCTTTCTGTTGTTCTTTGAACTTCCTCACTTTCTCCCCCTCTTTTGTTTTCAGGAGGTTCTCCGGGATGGGTAGGTTTGACCTTAGCCGACGTCCCATAAGGAGCTCGGCTGGTGACTTACCACACTTGAGCGGCATTGTGCAGTATACAAGCATGCTCTGGTAGAAGTCAGTTCCACTGTCTTTTGCCTTGTACATCAGTCTTTTCACTGTGTTTGCGGGCTCTCCTGGGTCAACATCTCTGGACAACGTGTCTGCTGTATACATCAGCTTACCCGGTGTGTACGCAACATTCAGTTCATCATAGACTGTCTCTCCTTCGCTTTCCACAACGAGGACTCTCTTTACCAGGTTCAGTCTCTCACAGGCTTTTAAACCTAGTATGGCTTGCACATCCTTTGGCGCCACGATTAATGCTAGCGTGTGCTCTCTGTCCTTGTGTGTTACTTTGACAATGTATCTTCCTTTCACTGGTATATCAGTACCTGTATATCCTGTCACTTTCACTTTGATTCCATGTATCTTTGGTCTGGGTCTAATTTTCTTAAAATCAGTCTCTGATATCACATTAACTTGTGCTCCAGTATCCAATTTAAATGGAATGTGTATGTCATTCACTTTTAGTGTCAACATCCAGTCTCTTTCTTCTTTTTTGTTTTCAGACACAACATCCACATTGAACTCCTCTATCCTGCTTTCATCTACTGCATGGACCTTGCTTTGTTGCGCTTGGTTCTTACAGCAACGGGCATAATGGTTGTTTTTGTTGCAACTATTGCATGTTTTACCATATGCTGGATACTCTTTTGGTGGATGCTGTGTACCGCATCGACTACATGACTTTCGATTGTCCCTTTCATTTTCGTTCGCTGGCCATGCCTCTTTTTTCACATGGCGCTCTTTTTGTTAAACGGTTTGTGTCCGTTCTTTCTCACTGCATCCACGTTGCAGCTACTGTCACTGAACAGCTCCTTTGCCTGCAACTTCACAGTCTCTGTAGCCCTACACAGTGCTATGGCTTTTCCCAGGTCTAGATCTTGCTCTCTTAGCAGTCTTTCCCTTAGACCATTATTCGGAATACCACACACCAGTCTGTCTTTTATCAGCGAGTCTGTCAGTCCCCCAAATTCATATGTTTTGCTTCTGTTTCTCAGTTCAGTCACATACTGATCAATAGTCTCTCCCGTTTTCTGTACACATGTGAAAAATCTGTGCCTCTCAAACGTCACGTTACGTTTAGGTATGCAGTAGGCCTCAAACTGTTCCATTATTTTATCTAGTTTCATTTTGTCTCCATCAGCAGCGAATGTGAAGTTATTATACACCTCCAGCGCTTCATCACCCACGACATGTAAGAACAGTGACGATTTCTTTTTATTACTTTTCTCGTCAGCTCCGATTGCTGATAAATACAACCCCAAATGTTGTTTGAACCTCCTCCAATTTTCAGCCACATTACCTGTCAACTGAAGCGTCGCCGGTGGGTGTAAACCTTCCATTTTTTCACTTTGTTAGCTATTCTCCAATGGTAAGCAACAATGTTCTCTTTTGGCTTGCTAATTTGTGGAGAGCTGATTTAACTTCAGATTTTTTCTCTTCATCTCTTTCAATCACTTCTGACACCATGTATTGATTTCTTTGTGGGTTCAATGACGACACATTCATGAAAGAGAATGAGTTTTAATCTAAAGTCTGTTCAACTCTTTATACAGCATTTACAGGAGACATCATGCTAGTGATGCATCTAGAATGAAACTGAAACTAAACTCAAACTGCTTGTCTCTGTCACATGACCTCTGCTGGTCAGGCATAAGTAATCAATACATGCAAACATGCTGATAAGGCATCATAATCAAACAGGCAAATAACATCACTATTTGCTGATATCATTACAGATAGGAACTAGACACTCCTATATTGGTGACCCCGACTTTTGCGAACGGTTTTCGCAGAAGTTACTGAACATGGAATCGAACGCCATTGCTTTGAAGCTACCACAGTTCTGGGAGCAACAGCCAGCCATGTGGTTCATCCAGGCTGAAGCCCAGTTCACAATCAGGAACATCGTTGCGGATCAGACCCGTTACTATTACGTGGTCTCCGCCCTCGACAGTGCCACAGCCTCGCGGATCGTCAGCCTGCTTGGTAATCCACCAGAAGATCGCAAGTATGACACGATAAAGGTGCGGTTGTTACAGGTCTTCGGGCTCATGAAGTCAGAGTGCGCCCACCGGCTGCTCGCTATGCCCGGCCTCGGGGACTCCAAACCGTCCGAGCTCATGAGCCAAATGCTCACGCTCCTGGGCTCCGAACCGGAATGCTTCCTCTTCAGGGAGCTATTCTTCAGCCAGCTACCGGAGCAAGTTCAGGCTGCCCTAGCCAGGTCGGAAGTCACAGACTGCGCAGAGCTGGCTGCTGAAGCAGACAAGATCTTCACGGTGACACAGCAGTACTGCGCTGCCACGAGGCGCCCATCCCCCACAGACGCTGCTCCAGCCCCTCAACCTGCGGGGTTGTGCTTCTACCACGCCCGTTTTGGCATGAAAGCAAGATGCTGCCGCCCTCCCTGCAGCTTTTCGCTCAAAAAAAAACCCAGCAGCAACCCTGTCGAAAGAGGACCAATTATAACGAGCGCCCCGCGGCTGCGATGGCAATCGGTAATTCGAGAAAACTCCTCTTCATCACCGACTCCCTATCTGGTTGATGTTTCCTCTGCAACACTGGGGCGCAGTGCAGCATCCTACCCACGTCAAATCTTGATCTACAAGCCGGGGGGCACGGCCCCTCCCTTGAGGCGGCTAATGGCGGGGCCATTCGGACCTTCGGAAGACGGCGGGTTCAGGTGTGCTTCGGCGGCCAGCGGTTTTACTGGGATTTCATCACGGCCAAAGTCTCTCAAGCCACCCTCGGGGCGGATTTTTTGTGTGCCAACGGCCTCCTGGTGGATGTACGGCATCACCGTTGATCAATGCGGCCACTTTTCACTCCATTCCGTGCCACCGCAGTAACGCCGTGTCGCGCACTATCTCCTGTGCATTCCCACCTCCGGATGACTTCACTCGCCTCCTCGGAGATTTCCCAGACCTGACCAGATCCACTTTCTCTTCCACGGCCACGAAACATGGTGTCGAACATCACATCACCACTACTGGCTCCCCGGTCTACGCGCGGGCCCGGCGCCTCGAACCTGGCAAGCTCGCGGCTGCAAAAGCGGAGTTCGACACGATGGAGCGGCTAGGGATTATTCACCGGTCGAATAGTCCCTGGTCTTCGCCTCTCCACATTGTTCCGAAACCTGGCGGCGGATGGCGGCCTTGCGGCGACTACCGACGCCTGAACGACGCCACTACTCCTGATCGGTACCCGATCCCTCATATTCAGGATTTCTCTGCCCATTTGGCGGGAAATACCATTTTTCAAAAGTCGACCTTGTCCGTGGCTACCACCAGGTCCCCGTACACCCACAAGACGTCCCGAAAACTACAGTCATCACCCCATTTGGCCTGTTTGAATTTCTGCGGATGCCATTTGGATTGAAGAACGCTGCACAGGCTTTCCAGCGCTTGATGGATTCCGTGCTTCGGGACCTCAAGTTTCTAGTCGTCTACCTCGACGACATCCTCATCGCTAGCCCTAATAAAGAGGAGCACATCTGCCATTTGTGCACCCTCTTTAGACGCCTCAGTCAACACGGCTTGATCATCAACCCGGCCAAGTGCCAGTTCGGCCTGCAGCAGGTTGATTTCTTAGGCCATCGCATCACATCGGACGGCGCAATTCCCCTGCAAACGAAGGTGGAGGCAGTTACTTCGTTCCCACGCCCGCGGACCATCAAGGCCCTGCAGGAGTTCCTCAGGATGGTAAATTTTTATCACCAATTCGTCCCTAATGCAGCTCTGCTCATGCAGCCCCTGTACGAGGCCCTCAAGGGCAAGTCCGGCAAGGATCCGATTAGCTGGACGGTCAACATGGACCGGGCGTTTGTCGACACAAAAGTCGCCTTAGCCAACGCAACCATGCTGGCACACCTGCTGCCAGGTGCCACCATCGCCCTTACCACCGACTCATCAGACTACGTCATCGGCGCAGTGCAGGAACAGTGGGTGCACGGGACGTGGCAACCGCTGCCGTTTTTCAGCCGTCAACTACGGCGAAACGAACGGAAGTACAGCACGTTCGACCGGGAGTTGCTGGCCCTTTTTCTGGCCATCCGCCATTTCTGGTTCTTGCTAGAGGGGCGCCTGTTCACGGCTTTTGTGGACCATAAGCCACTAACGTTTGCTATGGCCAAGACCGTCGAACCATGGTCAGCTCGGCAACAACGTCAGTTGACGTTTATCTCAGAATTCACCACTGACATTCAGCATGTGTCCGGTAACGGATTGCCTCTCCCGCGTGACCGTTCATGCAGTCCAGCTCGGCATCGACTATGCCCTCATGGCTGCGGATCAAGCCTCGGATCCGGAAGTCCAATCTTACAGAACCAACCCCTCTAGCCTCCAAGCGGCCGACGTCGAATTCCATGCCGCGGGCACTACGCTACTCTGCGACGTCTCCGTAGGAGATCCTCGCCCTATCGTGCCGGTTGCCTGGTGGCGAAAAGTTTATGACGCCATACACGGGTTGTCGCACCCTGGCATGAAGGCCTCGCAACGGCTGATGTCGTCCAAATTCGTGTGGTGGGGCATGCACATGGATGTTCGCAACTGGGCCAACACCTGCGTGGTCTGCCAAAAGGCCAAGGTGCAGCGTCACGTCAAAACTCCATTGGCCACTTTCGCTGTTCCGGAACGTAGGTTTGATCATGTGCATGTGGACCTGGTGGGGCCACTTCCGCCTTCGCATGGGTTTACTCATCTTCTTACAATGGTGGACCGCACCACTCGATGGCCGGAGACGGTTCCTTTGTCATCCACCACTTCCGCAGACGTCGCAAGGGCATTCATCTCCTCTTGGGTCGCCCGTTTTGGGGTACCGGCGGACATCTCGTCTGATCGTGGCTGCAGTTCAAAGCTACAGAAGTCGATCTGACAGGCTTGTCAGGCCTCCTCGCCGTTTTACTTTTGCTATTAAAGGCAATTCTGGGGGGGCGCATGTGGCGGAGCCACTAAGGGACTCCGATCAATTGTATATAATTCCCTTTAATAATATGTTAGCTACAGCCTGAGCCTGTATCTTTGTTTTCACTGTTTACATGTACAGAGCGCGATCACTTTAATAGCGCGGGTAAATGCGATGACGTCACGCCGTTCATCACGTGATCCCCCACCGGCGGGAAAAACATGATGACGTCATGACATCAGCCATGGGACCGCCCAAGCAGTCCTCGTGGAGCCTCCGAACTGACTGGACCTATATTCGATGTTCTCCTGTAGTTATCCGTTAAACTCTGTTAGTTTTCATTAAACCTCGTTTATTTGATCGCCTGAGTGGACCTCAGTCTTTTGGATAGGAACTAGACATTCCTACAGACCGAAGATTAACCTGTTTATATCTAAAGGTGGTTTTCAGGCACTGGGGGTGAAATTGGACTTTGGCAGAGATGGTATCTGCCACCTGCTATACAACTGCTCGATGTTCAGTTCCGTTGAAGTCCACTGGCGGCAGGTGCGATCCCGCTCATTTTACATCCCCGACCAAGTCCACTTTCACCCCCATTGAAAACTCATGTTTTGGAAGTTGTTCCCACATCCAAAATTATGGTACGGGCCAAGAAGAAGAAAACAGACAAGTGATAGTTGTCAAAGATAGAGAAGAATTGAAGTAGATATATTAGGTTCAATTACATTGAATTTTTAAAAATTAAGTTAAAAATAATAAAAATAGGAGAATGAAAATATAGGGAATGGCCAGACAGGCAAGCAGAATGAAAATGTTTAAAACATTTACTTTTATTTAACACTGGGGGAGAAATTCAGTATCGCCCCATTTGGGGCGCAATTATCAGCCGGGCACAAAGATTAGCACCTGCCGCTAATTATCACCTCCGTCTGCAAACTTGGCTTTTATTGCCCCTGGAGGTGATTGGAGCGCTAAATCAGGCGCTTCACGCCTGTCTTAAGGCGCTAATGCCGAAGAGCGAGGCACTACCTCAGAGCGCTGGCGAAGCTCATGTGATGTCAGTCAGCAATGGAACACAGACACACTGGCGCCGGCCAGTTCTTAAAGGGGAGGGTCAATCTTGCTCTCCATCCACACCCTGCTCATTGCAGCCTTGAATCTTGGCCTGGAGAGACCTGTACATCAACTCTGTTGGAAAGAACAAAGGAGAGACCCAGGGAAAGAGCTCAGCGTGCAGCCCCCATATTCTCTTTTAAATCGATGCAAGGAAGATCAAATCAGAAAGAACCTGCAAAGTGCTGCTCAGTACCCAAAACTCTCAACACAACTTTGAATATCTCCTGCAGTCTCTCTTTCTCACTCAGAATGCATGGTGCAAAAACTTTGCAGACAAAAAAAGGCAGGAAGCGGTCGCCTTTACATAGCGCTCCCCCAGTCCCTTCCCGACTGCAAAACGCTCCCCTCAACCTGTCATTGCTAGCGGCAGGTGGTAAGGCAGGGGGCGCCACTCAATATCCGGTCCGGGGCGCTACCGGAGCGTTGCACACTCGACTGACGTCACGATCTGCCGGCGCAGGAGATCGTGGCGGTAGTGTTTAGCGCCGCCGCAAAATGTCTAGTTAATTTCATGAGCGGCGCAATCATCGCCGCGCACGGGCACTCGTGCTTTGCACCACATTAGCGCCCTCTTAAGGTGCTAATGGGAGGCGCAAACCAACCGAATTTTTCCCCCATTGTGTTTTAGCTTTTTTGGGGTTTATGGTTAAAGAAAGAAAGATTTGCATTGATATAGTGCCTTTCATGTCCCAAAACACTAAGAAGTACTTTTGAAGTGTAGTCACTGTTGTAATGTAGGAGGTGCAGCAGCTAATTTGTGCACAGCAAGGTCCCACAAACAGCAATGTGATAATGACCAGATAATCTGTTTTAGTGATGTTGATTGAGGGAGATATATTGCCCAGGAAGATCTCACCTGCTTTGCTTTGAATAGTGCCATGGGATCTGAAAGGACAGACGGGACCTTGGTTTAATGTCTCATCCAAAAGATAGCACCTCCAACAGTGCAGCACTCCCTCAGTTTGCACTGGAGTGTCAGCCTAGATTTTGTGCTCAAGACCCTGGAGTGAGACATTAACACACAACCTTCTGACTCAGAGGTGAGAGAGCTACCACTGAGTCCCAGCTGACACCTTAGAATTAGTCAAAGCTTAGTTTTTGTAATGCTGGCATTCATTTTGGCATCACAGTTCATGAACTGAGGAACTAAAAATATAATCTTGTCCAGGATATTGGCTCTGAAATTCCATGGACCGCAATCCTAACATATTAGTTAAATTTGCAGACAATGCCAAACTGGGGAGGGGGAAGAGAGCAGTATAATTATATAAAGCAACTCAGAAATTACAGCGTGAGCTGGATAAAATATTGTCAGGATAATGGCAGATGATATTTAATTCAGGCAAGAGCTAAGCACTACACATATGATGGAAAAATAAGCAACACACGTGAATGGTATTGAAATCATCAAATCATAGAATTTTACAGCGCAGGAGGCCATTCGACCTATCGTGCTCTTTGGTTGAGCTATTCAGTTAATCCCACTCCCTGGCTCTTTCCCCAGAGCCTTGGAAATCTTTTCTCTTCAAGTATTTATCCAATTTTCTTTTGAAGGTTACAATTGAATCTGCTTCCACCGCCCTTTCAGGCAGTGCATTCCTGATCACAACAACTCACTGTAAAAAAATGTTTCCTCATGTCACCTCTGGTTCTTTTGCCAATCACCTTAAATCTGTGTCCTCTGTTTACCGACCCTGCAGCCACGGGAAATATTTTCTCCTTATAGCTAAGGATGAAAGGAAAGGGACCTAGGCGTCTTAGTAAACTTGACACTAAATAGGGCCCATCAATGCAAAGCAGCAATTCACAAAGTCAGCAGAACGTGTTGAGCTAAATAACCAAACAGTAGAATATAAGTTAAGGGAAGCTATGATCAAACTACAATACTCTGGTGAAACCATACCTTAGTACTGTGTCCAGTTCTGATTGTTGAGAATAAAGGGAGATATTCAAATGCAGAGAAGAGCCACTGATTCCTAGTGTGCGGGATCTGAGTTATGGGGAAAGACTGGAGAAACTTGGGCTATTCAGCCATGAAAGGAGGCGTCTGAGAGGTGATCTTATAGAGGTACATAAATTAATATAGCAAAGGTACATAAATAAATATATTGTAGGTTTGGGTCAAGGGGGCACAGGTTCAAACTAGTAAAAGGTTACTTTAGAACTGCTAAGGAAGTTCAACAACAACACAACTTGCATTTATACAGCGCCTGCAACACAGAATAACATCCCAAGGTGCTTCACAGAAGTGTAATCAGACACAAATTGATGGATAGCCAATGAAGGAGGTATTAGGAGGGGTAACTAAAAGCTTGGCCAAAGAAGTGGGATTTAAGGAGGGTCTTAAAGAAGGTTTTAAGTAGAAGAGAGAGGTGGAGAGGCAGAGATGTCGAGGGAGTAAATTCCACAGCATAGAGCCTAGACAGTCAAAGGCACGGCTGCCAATGGTGGGGCAAAGGGAGCGAGGGCTGAACAAGAGGCCACAGTTGGAGGAATGCAGAATTTCTATCTTAGCTCTATGCTGGCAGAAATTCCTTCCCAACATGTTTGCTGAAGCAGTTTACCAATGTCAAAGTGCTGGATCACTTCATCATAGAACTAGGATTTGAATAATCCTCATCTCCTTGCTAAAAATTGTGTACGTGTTTGCCTTTCTGTTTAAGTATATTTTCAGCAACCTTTGGTGAAATATAACTTAGCTTGTTGCTCTTAAAATAAAGAGCTGCACAATCCCAGGAATATTACAGGAAGGATATGGTCATACAAAAAATTGAAGAGAGGGAAAAAGGAGGAAAGGAATTCTGACACTTAATTCTGAAATTAGTTGGAAAATACAAGGTAGAGTAACCTGTAAAATTCAAATTCATTCAGATTTATACAATGAGGAGTCTCGTCAAATGCATGAATTAAGCCAAAATCTGACTGACAAGAGGTCCTGTAGCTGCCAGTATGTAAAGTATTAGGAATTTAATTTGAAGGGCGGACAGAACGCCTCACCCATAGATAGTGCCATTTCTCTTTAGCTCTGAAGTTCTTTGTTGGTGACATTGCTGATGACATTGCAGGAAATTCCTTCACTTTTATCTTTGTAAAAGAATAAGTTTTTTTTAATTAAGGAAGGGCATTTAGACGAATCCAGCCTTCATCTAAATGAGGAGAGATTGGGTCGATTGGGCTTATACTCGCTGGAGTTTAGAAGAATGAGAGGGGATCTCATTGAAACTTATAAAATTCTAACAGGACTAGACAGACTAGATGCAGGAAGGATGTTCCCGATGGTCGGGGAGTCCAGAACCAGGGGTCACAGTCTAAGGATAAGGGGTAAGCCATTTAGGACAGAGATGAGGAGGAATTTCTTCACCCAGAGAGTGGTGAACCTGTGGAACTCTCTACCACAGAGGGTGGTGGAGGCCAATTCATTAAATATATTCAAGAAGGAGTTGGATATATTTCTTAAGGCTAAAGGGATCAAGGGATATGGGGAGAAAGCAGGGACAGGGTACTGAATTTGGATGATCAGCCATGATCTCGTTGAATGGCGGAGCAGGCTCGAGGGGCCGAATGGCCTACTCCTGCTGCTATCTTCTATGTATCTATGTAACTATGTAGCCTTGATGTGCAAACCACACAAATCAGAATTATCTTAGAACAGGCTGGAGGGGTTTCTTAGGCCACCAAGCAAGTTGATCAGATGTATTCCTCCACTAGACCACCAGAGAAGTACTTTCGACAGATCCTGCGCTAGATAGTTAAGAAACTCAGAAATGGTCCTCCAACAACAAGCAAACAAGGGATTCGCAAACAGCCCTTCACTAGATCACTGGGGGACTTCAGAAAACCTTCCCCATCTGATTGCTGCAGAGGTCAAACACAGCCTCTTCTTCCATCACTGTTATTTTTTTGAGGATGTAACTAGTAAAATAGATAAGGGAGAACCAGTGGATGTGGTGTATTTGGACTTTCAGAAGGCTTTCGATAAGGTCCCGCATAAGAGATTAGTGTGTAAAGTTAAAGCACATGGGATTGGGGGCAAGGTATTGACTTGGATAGAGAACTTGGCAGACAGAAAGCAAAGAGTTGGAATAAACGGGTCTTTTTCCGAGTGGCAGGCAGTGACTAGTGGGGTACCGCAGGGATCGGCCCTTGGACCCCAGCTATTCACAATATATATTAATGATCTAGATAAGGGAATTAGATGTAATATCTCCAAATTTGCAGACAACACAAAGCTGGGTGGGCATGTGTGCTGTGAGGAGGATGCCGAGAAACTACAGGATGATTTGGACAGGTTGGGTGATTGGGCAGAAGCATGGCAGATGCAATATAACGTTGGAAAAAAGTGAGGTTATCCACTTTGGTGGCAAAAACAGGAAGGCAGATTATTATTTGAATGGCAATAGATTAGGAGAAGGGGAAGTGCAACAAGACCTGGGTGTTCTTGTGCACCAGTCGCTGAAGGTAAGCATGCAGGTGCAGCAGGCGGTTAAGAAGGCAAATGGTATGTTGGCCTTCGTAGCGAGAGGGTTTGAGTACAGGAACAAGGATGTCTTGCTGCAGTTGTACAGGGCCTTGGTGAGACCACATCTTGAGTATTGTGTGCAGTTTTGGTCGCCTTATCTGAGGAAGGATGTTCTTGCCATGGAAGGAGTTCAGCGAAGATTCACCAGGCTTATACCTGGGATGGCAGGAATGATGTATGAGAAGAGATTGGACGATTGGGCTTGTACTCGCTGGAGTTTGGAAGAATGAGAGGGGATCTCATTGAAACTTATAAAATTCTGACAAGACTGGACAAACTAGATGCAGGAAGGATGTTCCTGATGGTCGGGGAGTCCAGAACCAGGGGTCACAGTCTAAGGATAAGGGGTAGGCCATTTAGGACAGAAATGAGGAGGAATTTCTTCACCCAGAGAGTGGTGAACCTGTGGAATTCTCTACCACAGAAGGCAGTAGAGGCCAATTCATTAAATATATTCAAGAAGGAGTTAGATATATTTCTTAAGGCTAAAGGGATCAAGGGGTATGGGGAGAAAGCAGAGACAGGGTACTGAATTTGGATGATCAGCCATGATCGCATTGAATGGTGGAGCAGGTTCGAGGGGCCAAATGGCCTACTCCTGCTCCTATCTTCTATGTTTCTATGTTTCTATGTTTATGAGTGGAACATAGACATGTCTTCAGGCCTCCGAGCGAACCTTTACCACAACACAAAATAGTATCATATCATAGAATCATACAACACAGAAGGAGGTCATTCAGGCCATCGTGCCCGTGCCGGCTCTTTGAAAGAGCCTTCTAATTAGTCCCACTCCCCTGCACTTTCCCATAACCCTGCAATTTTTTACCTTCAAGTATATATCTAATTTGTGTCAGCTGTGGCTCAATTGGCAGCACTCTCGCCTCTGAGTCAGAAGGTTGAAGGTTCAAGTCCCACTCCAGAGACTTGAGCACAAAAATCTAGCCTGACACTCCAGTGCAGTGCTGAGGGAGTGCCGCACTGTCAGAGGTGCTGTCTTTCGGATGAGACGTTAAACCGAGGCCCCGTCTGCTCATGGATGTAAAAGATCCCGTGGCACTATTTCGAAGAAGAGCAGGGAAGTTATCCCCAGTGTCCTGGCCGATATTCATCCCTCAATCAACATAAAAAACAGATTATCTGGTCATTATCACATTGCTGTTTGTGGGAGCTTGCTGTGCGCAACTTAGCTGCCACGTTTCCTACATTACAACAGCGACTACACTTCAAAGTAAAGCGCTTTGGGATGTCCGGTGGTCATTAAAGGCGCTATAGAAATGCAAGTCTTTCTTTTTCTTTTCAATTCCTGTTTGAAAGTTTCTATTGAATCTGCTTCCACCACCCTTGCAGGCAGTACATCCCAGATCATAACAACTCGCTGTGTGAAAAAAATTCTCCTCATGGTACCTCTGGTTCTTTTGCCAATTATCCTAAATCTGCGTCCTCTGGTTACCAACCCTCCTGCCAGTGAAAACAGTTTCTCCCTATGTACTCTATCAAAACCCCTTAAAGTTTTGAACACCTCTATTAATTCTCACCTTAACCTTCTCTACTCGAAGGAGAACAATCCCAGCTTCTCCAGTCTCTTCACATAACTGAAGTTGCTCATCCCTGCTACCATTCTGGTAAATCTCCTCTGCACAGTCGCTGTCGGGGCAATGTGCTAAGGCAGGGGGCGACAATGAATTTTGCAGATCAGGCGCCCAGTGAGCATTGCACGCTCACTGACGTCACGATCTGCCTGGCATTCAAGTCGCTGGCAGTAACTGTTACCGGCGGCTCTACGGGGGGTGGGTGGGACGGATTTGCCGTGCGGCGCTGGATTCACCTTACCCTGGCGCTACTGCATCAGCGCCCTGTTAGCACCCCTGCCAGGTGCTAACAGGAGGCGCTATCTGACTGAATTTTTCCCCCTATAGGTTATAAGGGACAGACTCCATTTATGGGAACTGTTGTCAAACTGTTTGATGGGAAATTGACATTTCCAGGCCCTGAATTTCAACACAAATATCACCATACAGCTTGCTGAAGATTGCTAGACTAGGAGATCAGACAAATGCTGTCCAAAGCCATGCATAAAGAGAACATTGTCTTGAGGGATGTCTGAACATTTCACTGAGGAATTAAATTGACCATAGCAATCAATACAGATTGATCTTGACAAGGAGGGAGTCATAGGATTTGATTTAAATACTAACCCATTACAGAGAATGAGATTATTAAAACTATGGATATATTTAAAAATGATAACTGACATGCCATCACAGGTGTTTAAGTCTTTAGTTCTCATAACTTATTAACAGAATTTGGGACGGAGCTAAGCTAAGGTTGGTACAGAAGAGTCATTGTAAAGCTACAAAGAGAATGATTAAAAATGTGGCAACTGAGAGATAGGGAGAATGTCTCTCAGCATGAATTGCTGAAAGGAATTATGACAGTAATTATTTTTAATCTCAGAAAATTAGCTTGAGAAAAAAACATCAAAGTAGATTAAGATTCAGATCTTTTTACTTCCTCGGTTTGTCAGTTGAATTCCAGAGCCATGTGTGAATTGCACATTATACACCAGTATTTTGAGGATTGCATTCTGTGATTGTGTCCATTTCCTGATTATACATTGAGAAAATCTTCAAGCATTTAAAAAAAATCTGACAATAGGTTATGAAAATCATCCTTTTTAAAGTTACAAGTCCTGAATTATACCTCAAATTTTACTGCCAAATTTATGTTCCTTTCTAGCTTGTTGTCAATGAACTGTGAGACTCGACCTATGACATAGAATTATAGAATCATACAGCACAGAAGGAGGCCATTCGGCCCATCGTGCCTGTGCTGGCTCTTTGAAAGAGCTGTCCAATTAGTCCCACTCTCTTGCTCATTCCCTATAACCTTGTAAATTTCTCCTTTTCAAGTATATATCCAATTCCCTTTTGAAAATTACTATTGAATCTGCTTTCAGCACCCTTTCAGGAAATGCATTCATAACAACACGCTACGTAAAAAAATGTCTCCTCATCTCCCTCCTATTTCTTTTGCCAATTATCCTAAATCTGTGTCCTCAAGTTACAGACCCTCCTGCCAGTGAAAACAGCTTCTCCCTATCTACTCTATCAAAACCCTTCATAATTTTGAACACGTCTATTAAATCTCCCCTAACTTTCTCTGCTCTAAGGAGAACAATCCCAGCTTCTCTAGTCTTGTCACATAACTGAAGCCCCTCATACCTGGTACCATTCTGGTAAATCTCCTCTGCACCCTCTACAAGGTCTTGACATCCTTCCTAAAGTGTGGAGCCCAGAATTGGACACAATACTCCAGGTGAGGCCTAACCAGTGATTTATATAACATTAAATAAAAACAGAAAATGCTGGAAATACTCAGTAGGTCAGGCAGCATTTGTTGAGAGAGAAACAGAGGGCAGGATTTTCATTGGGCCGTGGAGTCGTGATTGGAGGCGTGCGGGGGGAGTTAAAATCCCGAAATCAGGGGTCCCGACCCCAACCCGCACACAAACCCACCTCCATGCCAGTTTCAAAGGAGGCGGGTACCCGCCCCTCACTGGGACCCACCTACCCAAGGCGGGAAGGGATTAGTGCCAATTAATTGCCTGTTAATAGGTAGTTAACAGGCAGTTTTTAGCCGACGGCTCCAAACCACGCCAAGTTAGAGGAGGCGGGCCGTCGGGTTGAAGGACTTGGAGGGGTCGAAATGTCAGTGTTCAGGTGAGTGATGTGTGCATGAGTGCAAAGGTAAGTGTGTTTGGTGTGTCTAAAGTGATTAAATAAGTTTTACATACCTTTTCTTACCTTTGCAGCCTTACTTCCTTTAGGTCTCGGGAGTCCCTCATCTCACCGGCACAGAAAGCAGAATGGTTGCAAACTACAAAAGTGACAGCCTTCAGCTTTCTGTGCTGGTGAGATTTCTAACTGAGTCTGTGGAGAAGGACTCAGGTTAGAAGTAAGACTGTCAGTGTTTGACAGCTTCAAACAGCTGTGAAACGCTGATCTTTCATCTGTCAAAACCTCTTGACAGATGAAATTTCAGTTTGTGACGTCACCTGTTGCCGGGTGGCCCTTAATTGGCCTGCTGAGCCCGCTGGGTGGGCTCAACAAGGTCAATCAAGTTAAAATCGCGTGGATTGGCCACATCTTGATGGAGGCAGGACTACAACCCTGAAAGTTGTAGTCCCGCCTCCCACCCAACTCCTGAATGAAAATCCTGCCCAGAGTTAACGTTTCAGGTTGATGACCCTTCGTCAGAACTCAGAATTTATATAATATTGTTGCTTTTGTATTCTATGCCTCTATTTATAAAGCCAAGGGTCCTGTATGTTTTTTTAACAACCTTTTCAACTTGTCCTGCCACCTTCAAAGATTTCTGTACGTAAACCCCCAGGTCGCTCTGTTCCTGCACACTCTTTAAAATTGTACCATTTAGTTTATATTGCCTCTCCTCATTCTTCCACCAAAATGCATCATTATAAAGTGAAGAGGTTGACATTAATAGTGCACAGACACAGGAAGAACACTAATATTACACAGGATCATTATGTAATAAACTCCCCCTAGTATTTCCCCTCTTTTGAAGTTTAAAATATAGATTTGGTGTGTTTTTGTAGTGTTAATGTAAGAGCTGAAATATCAGAAACAGCTGGATGATGCAAGTAAACCACATAATGTTTATGGTTGAGTATATAGATCATATAATCAACAATAATTTTGTAGACCAGTACATGAAATCATTCAACTCAGTCTACAGTCTGACAGTCTGTGGGAAAAGCTGAAGTCATACAGAACAGCGGGGAAGTGGGTGAGTTTGATAAAAGACCTTTATAAATCAGCATAGTCAGCACTACTGATGGATAGACTGCTTTGAGTCTGAGATTAATTACAGTTGGGAATCTTTGCTGTCACCATATTTGCTCAGTCTGTTCCTGGAAAAAATAAAAAGGTAAAAGAATGGAATGAGAAAAGATGGTTTGCCCTTATGGGTCTGCTATTTCCAAGAAAAAGGACAAATTGCATTATCTTTAATTTTTCCCAACATGTTTAATCCTTTGAGAGAGGTGATTAATCACAGATAAAGTGTTCAAAAAAATACAAGGGAAAACACATGGAAAAAGCATTCGACAAAGTGCAACACAGGAGGCTTATTAAGAAGATGGAAGCTCATGGAAATAAGGGGAAAGTGGCGGTGTGGATACAAAATTGGCTCAGTGACAGGAAGCAAAAGGTAGTGGTGGATGGATGTTTTTCAGACTAGGAGGTGGTTTGCAGTGGTGTTCCCCAAGGGTCAGTTTTGGGCCCATTACTCTTTTCAATTTTTATAAACAGCCTAGACTCGGGTGTAGCATTATAAAGTTTGTAGATGATACGAAACTTGGCAAAGTAGTAGATCATGTTGAGGATAGTTATAGGCTTCAGAATGACAGACTGGATGGTGAAATGGGCTGAAGCATGGCAGATGGAGTTCATGCGGAGAGTGTGAAGTGATGCACTTTGGGAGGGCTAATATGGAAAGACAGTATACTATAAATGGCACGATTTTAAAAAGTGTAGATGAGCAGAGAGACTTTGGTGTCCATATATACAAATCCTTAAAGGTGGCGCGGCAAGTTGATAAGGTGGTTAAAGAAAATATGCGTTACTTGAGTTTATAAATAGAGGAATAGAATATAAAAGCAAAAAGATCATGCTATAACTTTATAAATCTCTAGTTAGGCTTCCTCTGGAGTAGTGTGGACAATTCTGGGCTTCACACTTCAGGAAAGATGTAAAGGCCTTAGAAAGGGTACAGAGGAGGTTTACCAGGGTGTTACCAGGGATGAGGGACTTCAGTTATGAGGCAAGGTTGGAAAAGTTAGGACTGTTCTCCTTGGAACAGAGAAGGTTAAGAGGTGACATAATGGCCCAAAAATTTGGGTCGGAGGCTTCGCGCCAGCCGTTGTGCTGTGGGCCTGCGTGGGATTCCGATCCTGGGCCTCCTCCAACTGCCGGCGTGCAGCGCTTGTGTATCCCAGGTTCGCAGTTAGTTCAAAGCGTCCCCTGGGATCACGTGGGCCTGGAGAGCCAATGGTAGCAGGTAATCTGTATTCATAGATTTGACAGGAAGACCTGTCAAATCTATGAATACAATTCAGCCCCAAAACATCACTAAAACTTCAAATAAATTTTTAAAAACCATCACATATTTAAAATAACTATAAATTACATAAAATAACTATTTTAAACAATAATTTAAATTTTTGAAAAAATTAATTACAGTTTCTAATGGGGCTAAAAATAAACTTACCTTTCTTTAAAGTATTTAAAAATAATAAACCTGTGGAAAAAATGTTTTAATTTAACTTAATTCACCACTTACCTTGTTAAAAGCAGGCCTTGCGACTGCTTTTTATAAGCGTAGCTCCTGGAGACTTACCCTTCCGGAGAAACCTGCAAAAAAAACGGAATTTCCAGGCATACGCGCTGCCTCTCCGACGCACGCGTTCGACCTGTGAACCCCTTCCTTTAAGGGAACGGAAGTCCCGGTTTCCCACGCATGCACAGTGCATGCACGAAACCGACACTTTCGTTGGGCCTACGCGTGTGTACCCAGCGCGTACTCACCCGTGGGGACCCGAAATACTGGTCCAATAGAGGTTTTCAAGATGATGAGAGATTTTGATAAGGGTAGAGAGAGAAAAAGCTATTCCCTCTGGTGAGTGGGTCAATAAGTACAAGTCATAGATTCAAAATCTTTGGCAAAAGATCTAGAGGGAAGATGAGGAGAAATTTTTCACATAGAGAGTTGATGGGATCTGGAACGCTGTACCCAAAAAGGTGGTGGAAGCTGATTCCTTAAATAATTTTAAAAGGGAGTTGGACAGGAACTTGATGATGAGGAACTTACAGGGTTACGGACAAAAAGCGGGGATGTGGGACTAAGCACGACTGCTCTTTCAAAGAGCCAGCACAGGCACGATGCGCCGAATGGCCTCCTTCTGTGCAGTAAGTTTCTATGATTCTATGATAAACAATAAACCTAGAATTGCAAATATCATTGATCTGTTAGGATGAAATAGCCTGATAAGGTCTTACCATCGGCGTGAATAAACCAATCAGAGTTTTGGTATGTTGCACTCAATGACAAATCTCAGATGACGGTTTTCTGCACACAGGCAGAAGCTGACCCAGTTAGTATCGTCTTATTGCATCAAAATGTCATGAGTACTGATGAGTTCAAATTGTCTACCCAAAACATTCAGGGGGTCATTTTAACGTAACTCACCTGGCGGGAAACTGATGGGCTTGAACTGGCCGCTTGTTTTACACCTTGCCTGTTTTACTTTCCATTGCAGTCAATGCGTTTGGTTAAAATTACTCCCTCGGTGTTTTCCTGTTCAGAATATTTCCATTTAACTAACAAGAAAATGTTGAAAGATGACTGCTTACCATCTTGCTCATTTGTGGTGAGACATGGATGTTAAAGATAGGGTGGCATATAAAGGCTGAGCATGCTGGTGTTTCTGATGAAAAGTTACCACATGAAGTTAAATGTTAAATAGGATCATACCTATCCCACGGCATGTCTGACATTATGGGGTAAATATTTTATTTCTGCATTTCGCCATATCTCTAAAGCAAATATTGTAAAATCGCTCAACCACAGCCCATGAATCATGGGCCAGTGATGTGCAGTTACACAATCTGCTCTTCCAGCAGGCATGGGAACTCAGAAGTAGAATTTATACCCCATAGTTATAGACAAGTCAAAATTTCTTCCAACTGAACAGTGGGAAGACAAAAGCCATCAGTTTTGACTCTCTTCATAAACTCAATTCCTTTTCATTGACTCCATTCCCCTCTGACCACTCACTCAGGCTGAATCAGGCCATGTGAAACCTTGGCATGATATCATTAAAAAAAAGGGTGTAAGGATAAACCCAGCAACTACAGGCCAGTCAGTTTAACCGCGGTAGTGGGGAAGCTTTTAGAAACGATAATCAGGGACAAAGTTAACAGTTACTTGGACAAGTGTGGATTAATTAAGGAAAGCCAGCACAGATTTGTTAAAGTCAAATCGTGTTTAACTAACTTGATCGAGTTTTTTGATGAGGTAACAGAAAGGGTTGACGTGGTGTACATGGACTTCCAAAAGGCGTTTGATAAATTGCCACGTAATAGGCTTGCCAGCAAAGTTGAAGCCAGTGGAATAAAGGGGACAGTGGCAGCATGGATATGAAATTGGCTAAGTGACAGGAAACAGAGAGTAGTGGTGAACGGTTGTTTTTTGGGCTAGAGGAAGGTATACAGTGGTGTTCCCCAGGGGTCGGTACTAGGACCATTGCTTTTCTTGATATATATTAATGACTTGGACTTGGGTGTACAGGGCACAATTTCAAAATTTGCAGATGACACAAAACTTGGAAGTATATTGAACAGTGAGCAGGATAGTGATAGACTTCAAGAAGACATAAACAGGCTGGTGAAATGGGCAGACATGTGGCAGATGAAATTTAACACAGAAAAGTGATACGTTTTGGTAGCAAGAATGAGGAGAGGCAATATAAACTAAAGGGTACAATCCTAAAGAGACCTGGGGGCATATGTGCATAAATCGTTGAAGGTGGCAGGACAGTTTGAGAAAGCAGTTACAAAAGCATACGGGATACTGGGCTTCATAAATAGAGACATTGGGCTCAATTTTCCAAGCCCCGAGGAGGCAAGCATGGAGGCGGGACAGCACATAAAATTGGAGAAATTGAGGGCAGGTGGCAAACCCACCCCCATCCCGCCTCCGTGCCCTTTAGCCAGGAGGCGGGAAGATGTGCAGCTTCAGGTCCCATCTCCTGGAGGCGGGAAAGGCTTTTAACTGCCTGTTAACAGGTAGTTAACAGGCAAAAAAAGGGATTAGTGCCATTTTACCTTCACAGGTGAAGGCTTCCCGACCTCGAAGAACCCCGCCGGGTTGGAGGAGACGTGGAGGAGGTCTGCGGCGGTCGGAGGCACCTGGAAGTAAGGTGTAGAGGTGAGTGATGGGTGCAAGTGTGCAGTGGTAAGTATGCAAGGTGAGCGATAAGTTTAAAAAAGTGTTCACTTACCTTTTTTTAACTTCTGTAGCCTTTAACTGTGCTGGATCGGGAGAGCGGACATCCATCTTGTCAATTTCAGGTAATGGCTGATGGACCCTCCGATCCATCAGATATCTGAAATTTACTTTTTTACAATGTTTTTTCAGTCCTCACCACAAAAACGAATCAAACTCACAGAGCTGTCAAACGCTGTCATTTCTTCTTTCAAGAAGTCTTGACAGATATCACGTCTGACGACATGATCTGTCGGTGACTTCTTCCCTAATTGGCTTGCTGAGCCCGCCGGGCGGGCTTAACAAGCTCAATCAGGGGAAAATCCCTCTTAATGGTCAGGCGAGGATGGAGGCAGGACATTGACATGACAAGCAGCTGTCCCGCCTCCAAGTCGCCTTCATTGACAAAATCCAGCCCATAGAATACAAAAGCAAGGAAGTTATGATGAACCTTTGTAAAACACTGGTTCGGCCTCAACTGGAGTGTTGTGTCCAATTCTGGGCACTGCACTTTCGGAAGGATGTGAAGGCCTTAGAGAGGGTGCAGAAAATATTTCCGAGACTGATTCCAGGGATGAGGGACTTCAGTTATGTAGAGAAGCTGGGATTGTTCTCCTTAGAGCAGAGAAGGCTCAGAGGAGATTTGATAGAGGTGTTCAAAATCATGAGGGGTCTAGACAGAGTAGATAGAGAGACACTGTTCCCATTGGCGGAAGGGTCGAGAACCAGAGGACACAGATTTAAGGTGGTTGGCAAAATACCAAAGGCCACACGAGGAAAAACGTTTTTATGCAGCGAGTGGTAAGGATCTAGAAATCACTGCCTGACAGGGTGGTGGAGGCACACTCAATTGTGACTTTCAAAAGGGAATTGGATAAGTACCGGAAGGAAAAATATTTGCAGGGCTATGGGGAAATGGTAGGCGAGTGGGACTAGCTGAAGTGCTCTTGAAGAGAGCCGGCACAGGCTCGACAGGCCGAATGGCCTCCTTCTGTGCTGTAACCATTCTATGATTCTATGATTTAATCTAAAGCTCTGCTTCAAAACCTGCACCCTATTCATCACCAAAATGCCCTACTTCCATTATCATCTGCTTCTACCTCAGTCTCACCCCCATCACCACAGAATCCCTATTCATGCCTCCCTCACCTCTAGATTCGACTTCCCCAACATTCGCCTTGCCAACCTTCTACCTGTCACTTTCCATAAACTTCAGCTTGCCCAAAACTAAACCACCCTTATCCTGTCCCACATTCGTGCCTCTTACCCATCAGCTCCATCCACACTGACCTGTCTGCCTGTGCATTCAATTTAAAATGGCCTTCATCCGCCTTTGCCTCACTTTCTGGAGCTCCGTCCATAAATCGCTTCACCTCTCTACTTCTATTTTCACCTTTAAAACCTTCTCAAATCCATCTTTGCAACCAAGGCTGCAGTCACCTCTCCTACTCTCCCACCATGGCTCGGTGTCTGTCCTTTTACTCCTTTTTACATATTTACATTTCCTCCTCCTCCTGTAAAGTGCCTTGGGATGTTTTCTATTGTAGCAGTTTGTGTTCATCTAAGTAGATATCGGACGAATGACTACTAAATAATCGAGTTCGACTTCAGGAGAACAATCTAGAAGTTGTTTATTTACAAGAACAGACGAAATACAGCAGGTAAGGCAGCTGGATGCAGGAGCACTGTGAAGTAGGTCTTTCCCCAGCGGGGACGCCACGAGGACTGAGTCCGCAGTCCTCTGGATAGCGTGATGACGTCATCATGCTCGGATGTGTTTTCCCACGCTTCGGGCGTCACGTGACCGCGTCGTGACATCAGCGCGTTCGCCCACGCTTGGGGCAGTCACGTGACCTGCGCCGATACGTCGACGCGTCTACCCGGCACTGAGGCTGGCCGTTGTGGCCGAAGTCGCGAGCGCGAGAGGCACCCGGCACTGAGGCTGGCCGTTGCGGCCGAAGTCGCGGGAGCGGAAGAGGCACCCGGCACTGTGGCTGGCCGTTGCGACCATCGAGGGAGCGGACGGCCGAACTAGGCCGGCGGCCGACGCATTTAGGTGCGTGACGTGATGTCAGCGCGCTAGGGCGCGTCTTAAAGGGGCAATGGCCCAAACAGGTAAGTTAAAGGGGCAACGGCCCAAACAGGTAAGTAATATACATACAGTTAGGTTAAAGTGAATTATGTACATTATCTATGTAAGGGACACCCGGTGGAACCGCCACATGCGCCCCCCCAGAATTCGCTTTAACGAAAGTCCAAAGATGAGATGGTCTGACGAGCTATTGGTCTCGGCGGGCGTGCTGTCTCGACTCGGCGGGCCAGGTCTGAAGATGCTGGTCGTAAGTGGATCCTTACGCACGTCGTGGCGAATAAAACGTATCCGTCAGGCGAAGGACCGTGGAGACGTGCGAAACAGCAGGCCTTGTCAAAGTGACGGGCAGGTTGGGCGGACGCGGGCGATGTCTCTGTTGAAGTTGAAACAAGTCCTTGTTCTGACAAACTCTGCAGAAACACCAAACGAGGGATCCAGAAGGACTTGACAGGCGAGGTTGGTGAACTCAACAACAGGTTAGCGAACTCCTCGGGAGGCTGGAACGCACGGAACGGTGCGTGCCATAGTGCAACGACGATAACACAATGGAGGGTGAAAAGTTGCTGCGTTGATCAGTGATCGGTGAGGACAGCAACTTTCACGTGGCTGATCGCGGCCGCGAGATGCCTGTTGGACCCGTCCTCGATGTTTGCAGCGTCAGTAGATGTTTGCGTTTGTTAAGGAGAAAACTGGAGAAAGGGCGGCAACGGTCCAGGTTGTTGTTAATTTCGGTAGGGGTAAACTCTGCCTGGAGGGCGGCAACACTTGTTGTTGTTCTTGCTATAGGAGAAAACAGCCGGGAGGGCGGCACGCTTCTTGTCTCGCCGAAAAGTGTGGTAGGTAACACAACCAGCAGGCTGACAGGCTGGCGCGTTGTCGGCGGGGCATGAGTCTTCGTTTTTCACGAGGAATGGGTCCTCGTGGTTCACGAGGGATGGGTCCTCGTGTTTCGGGAGAAGCGAGTCCTTGCGTTTCGAGAGGAGCGAGACCTCGTGTTTCGAGAGGAGCGAGTCCTCGTGGCATCTCCGCGGGGGTGTGCTCCGATCTTGCGGTCTCGAAAACCTGCGGACCCCGCGCTTGGAGGGATTCATACTTGCTGTTGCGTTGGGAGATGTCGTAAAGGCGGACGAACCGTGTGGCGGTAGAAATATTGAATACGGAGACCGTAAGCAAGTGCGTGGTCTGCGACGTATCGATGTTCTCGGCGAACAAGGCTTCTTCCTTTACAAAGCACGAGGGCGGTTGTTTCTCCCTGAATTGCGGTAGCGACAGCGGAATGGCTGGTGCTTCCATGGCGTGCTTCTTTTGTGAAAATTGTTCACAAAAATCGGGGTCTGGCTGCATTTTGTCCGTGAAAAATGGGACCACCTCCAGGCTGCGCTTCCTTTGCGAATACGTTCGCAAAGACAGGGTCGCCAATGTAGGAACTGGCGTTCGTCGGTTGCTGTTCTTCGGTTGTTCGTTGGTTGTTCATCGGTCGTCTTGAGGTTCAGGCTGCTCGTTGCTTCCGTGAAAAACGTTCACGGATACGGGTTCACCAATGTAGGTATTGATGAGCTCCCGTACTCACGTCGTTGGGTCACCAATGTAGCAGTTGATGAGGTCCCGTATTCCCGTCGTTGGGTCACCAATGTAGCAGTTCGTGTTCATCTAAGTAGACATCGGATGAATGACTACTAAATAATCGAGTTCAACTTCAGGAGAACAATCTAGAAGTTGTTTATTTACAAGAACAGACGAAATACAGCAGGTAAGGCGGCTGGATGCAGGAGCACTGTGAAGTAGGTCTTTCCCCAGCGGGGACGCCACGAGGACTGAGTCCACAGTCCTCTGGATAGCGTGATGATGTCATCATGCTCGGCTGTGTTTTCCCGCGCTTCAGGTGTCACGTGACTGCGTCATGACGTCAGCACGTTCGCCCGCGCTTGGGGCGGTCATGTGACCCGCGCCAATACATCGACGCATCTACCCGGCACTGAGGCTGGTCGTTGCGGCCAAAGTCGCGATCGCGAGAGGCACCTGGCACTGAGGCTGGCCGTTGCGGCCGAAGTTGCGGGAGCGGGAGAGGCACCCGGCACTGTGGCTGGCCGTTGTGACCGTCGAGGGAGCGGACGGCCGAACTAGGCCGGCGGCCAACGCGTTTAGGTGCGTGACGTGACGTCAGCGTGCTAGGGTGCGTCTTAAAGGGGCAACGGCCCAAACAGGTAAGTTAAAGGGGCAATGGCCCAAACAGGTAAGTAATATACATACAGTTAAGTTAAAGTGAATTATGTACATTATATATTTAAGGGACACCCGGTGGAACCACCACATTATGTTAAATGTGCTATATAAATGAAAGTTATTGTTAAATAGCAACATTGGGGGGAATTTTTCGGGGGGTTCAGTGGGCGCATTTGGTGGTGGGTCAGGTGTAAAAAAAAATATTTTGACTGCGGGTTGGGACCCCGCTGTCAACCCGCCACCACGCGCCTTTCCCAGATGTCAGGTCTGTCAGCACTGAACAGACCCAACTCACAGTGGCGGGGGAGGCAATTGACGTCATTATGACCTTGTTAACAGCCCATTAAGAAGTATTTTGAGCTCACCTTCAGTGTTTACCAGGTCGCCCATGGCATCTACGCTGCTCGGGGATCACTTCAGGTAAGCAGGTTGGGAGTTGTATGACCATGGAATCATCTCATTACTTGACAGCTGCAAATGTGCTATAAAAGCTCCCATCTCACAGCTGTTTGCTTTCCAAGCTCAGAAGCTGTTGCTTACTGCATTTGGAAGACAGATTGAGCTTTATGCAGGTTGCAAGTGTTTGGAGTAAACTCTCTATCCAGAGTCACCTCATTGGGTTATGCTACAGCTATACAAAGCCCTGATTAGACCATACCTGGAGTACTGTGTTCAGTTCTGGGCACCACACCTTAGGAAGGTTATATTGGCCTTGGAGGAAGTGCAGCATAGGTTTACCAGAATGATACCCAGATTTCAAGCGTTAAGTTACGAGGAGAGATTAAACAAATTAGGGTTGTATTCCCTAGAATTTAGAAGGTTTGTGAAGGGGGATCTGATCGAAGTTTTCAAGATATTAAAGGGAACCGATAGAGTAGATAGAGAGAAACTATTTCCACTGGTTGGGGATTCTAGGACTAGGGGACATAGTCTAAAAATTAGAGCCAGACCTTTCAGGAGTAAAATTAGGAAACACTTCTACACACAAAGGGCAGGATTTTCATTCAGGAGTCGGGTTGGAGGCGGGACTACAACTTTCAGGGTTGTATTCCCGCCTCCATCGAGATGCGGCCAATCCACGCGATTTTAACTTGATTGACCTTGTTGAGCCCGCCCAGTGTGCTCAGCAGGCCAATTGAGGGCCACCCGGCAACAGGTGACGTCACAGACTGAAATTTCATCTGTCAAGAAGTTTTGACAGATGAAATATCAGTGTTTCACAGATGTTTGAAGCTGTCAAACACTGACAATCTTACTTCTAACCGGAGTTCTTCTCCACAGACTCTGTTAGAAATCTCTCCTGCACAGAAAGCTGCAGGCTGTCACTTCTGACAGTTCGCAGCCATTCTGCTTTCTGTGCCGGTGAGATGAGGGACTCCCGAGACCTAAAGGAAGGAAGGCTGAAAAGGTAAGAAAAGGTATGTAAAACTTATTTAATCACTAGACACACCAAACACACTTACCTTTGCACTCATGCACACATCACTCACCTGAACACTGACGTCTCGACCCCTCCAAGCCCTTCAACCCGATGGCCCGCCTCCTCTAACTTGGCGTGGTTTGGAGCCATCAGGAATCCCACACTTCAACCTTAAAAATAGGGATTAGGCTAAAAACTGCCTGCTAACTACCTGTTAACAGGCAGTTAATTGGCACTAATCCCTTTCCACCTCGGGTAGGCAGGTCCCAGTGCGGGGCGGGTACCCGCCTCCTTTGAAACTGGCATGGAGGCGAGTTTGGGTGCGGGATGGGGTCGGGACCCCTGATTTCGGGATTTTAACCCCCCGCATGCCTCCAATCCCGACTCCACGGCCCAATGAAAATCCTGCCCTAAGTTTGGAACTCTCTTCCACAAACGGCAACTGATGATCATTTTAAATCGGAGATAGATAGCTTTTTGTTAACTAAAGGTATTAAGGGACCAAAGGCCATATGGAGATAGCTCACGGATCAGCCATGATCTCATTGAATGGAGGAACTGGCTTGAGGGGCTCAATGGCCGACTCCTGTTCCTATGTTCCTAGGATGACAATAAGATGAATTGGCTTGATTGTGCATGTAAAATATTAATTGTTTGTGAAGGGGGATCCAGTGAAAGAAGGTAGGATGTGCATGAAAGAGAGGTCATCAAAATGGACAGATGTCATCTGTAAAGTGGACTGGTCAGCATTTGTCACCGTGACTGGCCTGTGATGGAGTGGGGTGGAAATGATTGCTTCAGTGCTAAGAGATAAGTAAGTGTGTGTTAGCTTGGCTCCGTTGGTAATACTCTCACCTCTGAGTCTGAAGGTTGTGGCTTTGAGCTCTAGGCTGACACTCTAGTGCAATACTGAAGGAGTGCGGAATTGTTAGTTGTGCCACTCTCGTATGAGCTGTTAAAAACCAAAACCTTTTCCCCTTGTTCTGGTGGTTCAGTTGAAGTAAAAGTAGGGAGCTCTAATGTCCAAGACACCATTCCTCACTACACCAATCCTGTTACTATGACGACGATGATGACTATAGGGACAACAACAGCTTTCATAATGTCCTCAACATAACAACATCCCAAGGTGCTTCATAGAAAGTGTATGGGAAAAAAGTTATTCTAAGCACTTGCTTTATTATGTTTTGCAAATGTTATTTTTTTCATGAATAGGAAATGTAACTACATAATCTTTCAGGGAGATTGTTGGGGATGTACCTAAATGCAGGGATGTCCTGTGGACCTCATTACACCATCCATGCACCCCTTGTCATTCTGGTGACTGACAAAGCTGTTAGTATTGGATTGTAATGAAATCTGTTTGTCTTGATCCTGTATTCGTTTTGCACTCATGTATATTACCCTCCCCCACTGTGTATAGTTTCACTTCCTCTTTCCCGACTAACCTGGGAGGTTCCAGGTCTTGGCTCTTGGGTCCGCCCCTGACTTCTCTTACATAAAGATCCCAGGATCTGTATGACTCATTCCTGTGAACCAGTCGGCGTGTTGAGATGTTAGCTCTGATCTTAGTGATTAAAAGCCAACTTGTTTAAGTCTATAACTTCTAGTTTTGTGGTTATTGAAGGCCCATCAATTTTAATCACTAAAGAATACTAGGATGGATCGACTCCTAAAACCAGAGCGTCTGGACTTGGATCCACATTCTGCTGAAGCATCAAATCAATTTGGACACTGGCTCAAATGCTTCGAACTCTTCGCGGGGGCCTCATCCGCTAGCGAGGTAGATAAACTGAGTCTACTGACTACTCGCATAAGTCATTGGATTTATTCATTCATCCGGGACGCCACCTCTTACACGGAGGCCGTCACTATCCTGAAGGCCCAATACCAGAGGCCGGTAAACGAAGTGTACGCCAAACATCTGCTGGCTACACGCAGGCAGCAACCAGAGGAATCAATGGACGATTTCTTACAGGGCCTAAAGGACCTGGTCCGGGACTGTAACTGCAAGGCCGTGACGGCCAACGCGTACTCTGACGAATTGGTCCGCGATTCCTTCATCACGGGCCTCAAATTGAATTATATCCGGCAGAGACTGCTGGAGAAGGAGGTCCTGGACTTTAAAAAAGGCAGTGGCCACTGCGCGATCGCTGGACGTGGCCCAGAAAAACCCTGACTCTTATTCTTCCGGCCATGCGGCCCTCACCGCCTCGTGCGCACCGAGGGGGCCGCCATCTTGGAATCAGCCATCTTCCCCATCCAGGTCTCAGACCAGCTCTACGCCGCCGGAGTCCCCACACAGAAGTTCACCCAGGAGTCCTACTACAGCGGCAATGTCTTGAGGCCCGAAATGCTACTTTTGCGGCCAGGCCAAGCACCCCAGACAACGATGCCCAGCGAAGGATGCTACATGCTTCAAATGTAAGAAAAAGGGGCATTTTAGCAAAGTCTGCAGGGGGAATCCGATTTCCAACTCCATCACCGCCTCGTGCGTGCCGTGCGGGCCGCCATCTTGGGATCCGCCATCTTTTCCTGACTCAACGGCCGCCCAGGGCCCAACAGTGGCTTCGATCACGGTGGATCAATCCAGGCCACACCCGTTGACAAAATCCATGATGGACATACAGGTAAACGGGAATTTAACGAAATGTTAATTGACTGTGGGAGTACCGAGAGTTTTATCCACCCTAGCCTGGTACGGCGGCACTCATTAATGGTAACCCCTACACGGAGCAGAATTGCTATGGCTGCTAAGCCCCACACTTCAGACATTTTGGGCTACTGTGTGGTAACACTGACTGTAAAAGGCACGGACTACAAGGATTTTAAACTTCTCGTGATGCCAGAACTCTGTGTTAATGTAATCTTGGGCCTGGATTTCCAGTGCCACCACAAAAGTGTCACGCTAGCATATGGCGGGTCCCAGCCACCACTCACAGTCTGTGGCCTATCAACCTTAAAAATCAGCCCGCCCTCTTTATTCGCTAATCTCGCTCCGAACTGTAGGCCCACAGCGACCAAAAGTAGACGGTACAGTCTGGAAGACAGACACTTTATCAAGGCGGAAGTGGACAGACTCCTGCAGGAAGGCATTATTGAATGCAGTACCAGCCCGTGGCGTGCCCAAGTAGTCATAGTTAAAAATAGCGAAAAGGAACGGATGGTAATTGACTACAGCCAGACTGTTAATATTTATACCCAGCTGGACGCCTACCCTTTACCCCACATATCAGAAATGGTCAACCAGATTGCGCAATACCGAGTCTTCTCGACTATCGACCTCAAATCCGCGTATCACCAGCTCCCCATTAGAACGGAGGACCGCCCATACACCGCCTTCGAGGCGAACGGGCGCCTCTACCATTTTCTCAGAGTGCCCTTCGGGGTAACAAATGGGGTCTCGGTCTTCCAACGTGAGATGGACCGCATGGTTGATGAGAATAAACTACAAGCTACCTACCCCTATCTGGACAATGTCACTATCTGCGGGCACAACCAGCAAGACCACGATCTAAATCTTGCGAGATTTTTAAAAACTGCCCTAAAGCTGAATCTAACCTACAACGAAGACAAATGTGTCTTCAACACAACCCGTCTCTGTATCCTCGGCTGTGTGGTGGAAGATGGGATAATTGGACCGGACCCTGACCGATTACACCCCCTAAAGGAACTGCCCCTGCCACACAATCCCAAAGCTTTAAAAAGGTGCCTGGGATTTTTTTCGTATTATGCCCAATGGGTGCCCATTTACTCTGATAAGGCCCGACCCCTCATTAAATCGACGTCCTTCCCACTATCAGCTGAAGCTCGGGAGGCTTTCACCAGTATTAAACAGGACATTGAAAGGGCTGCAGTGTGTGCAGTGGACGAATGCATTCCCTTTCAAGTTGAAAGCGATGCGTCAGACTTTGCCTTAGCTGTGACCCTCAATCAGGCTGGGAGACCTGTGGCCTTCTTCTCCCGAACCCTTCAGGGACCTGAAATCAGGCACTCTTCTGTCGAGAAGGAGGCACAGGCTATAGTGGAGGCAGTGCGGCACTGGAGACACTACCTAGCCGGCAAACGTTTCACCCTGCTCACCGACCAGCGGTCGGTGGCTTTCATGTTTAATAACAAACAAAGGGGGAAAATCAAGAATGACAAAATACTCAGGTGGAGGATCGAACTATCCACGTTCGACTGTGATATTATGTACAGGCCGGGAGCCCTTAATGAACCCCCAGACGCCCTATCGCGGGGAATGTGTGCCAGCATTCATACGGACAAATTACAGGGTCTCCACAACGACCTCTGTCACCCAGGGGTCACCCGACTATACCATTTTATAAAGTCCCGCAATCTGCCCCACTCCATCGAGGAGGTCAGGGCAATGACCAGAGCCTGCCGCATCTGTGCGGAATGCAAGCCTCGTTTCTACAGGCCTGACCGTGCACACCTTATCAAAGCCACATGGCCATTCGAGCGCCTAAGTCTGGACTTCAAGGGACCCCTTCCCTCTGCCGACCGTAACGTATACTTCCTCAATATCATTGATGAATATTCCCGCTTCCCCTTCGCCATTCCCTGCCCAGACATGACCAGTGCCACGGTCATCAAGTGTCTCTGTAATCTATTCTGCATGTTTGGCATGCCGAACTACATACACAGCGATAGGGGGACGTCATTCATGAGTGACGAGCTGCGCCAGTTCTTGCTCTCGAAGGGGATAGCCACTAGCAGAACCACTAGCTACAACCCCCGGGGTAATGGGCAAGTGGAAAAGGAGAATGCTACTGTTTGGAAGGCTGTCACGTTAGCCTTAAAGTCAAAAGGCCTTCTGACCTTCCGCTGGCAGGAAGTCCTCCCAGACGTGCTCCACTCCATAAGGTCTCTGTTATGTACTGCTACTAACGCTACCCCTCACGAAAAGATGTTTGTTTTCCCCCGGAAATCCACCTCAGGCATATCTCTACCCGCGTGGCTGACGTCTCCGGGGACAATACTATTGCGGAAGCACGTGAGAGGCCATAAAATGGACCCCCTTGTGGAAAAGGTACAGCTCCTCCATGCAAACCCTCAGTACGCCTATATCGAATACTCTGACGGGCGAGAGGACACTGTTTCCATAAAAGACCTCGCTCCCTCGGGGAGCGGAGAGAACGATGGGAGACTACCCGATGAAGACCTACACTACAAAGAGACAGGACGCCCAGAGGTATCAATACCCAACTTTAACCTGGAAGACACTGCGGAGGCCCGGACAGCGGAGGAACCAGAATCCATTCCCCTAGAGGCACCCCAACCGGCTTTGCGCCGATCACTGAGAACTGCAAAACCTCCTGACAGACTCACTTATACCAACTTTTAAGAAACATCACCCCGATGGACTAAATCTATAGAAGGGGTGAATGTAATGAAATCTGTTTGTCTTGATCCTGTATTCGTTTTGCACTCATGTATATTACCCTCCCCCACTGTGTATAGTTTCACTTCCTCTTTCCCGACTAACCTGGGAGGTTCCAGGTCTTGGCTCTTGGCTCCGCCCCTGACTTCTCTTACATAAAGATCCCAGGATCTGTATGACTCATTCCTGTGAACCAGTCGGCGTGTTGAGATGTTAGCTCTGATCTTAGTGATTAAAAGCCAACTTGTTTAAGTCTATAACTTCTAGTTTTGTGGTTATTGAAGGCCCATCATGGATGAATGCCAGTTGTGAGATCTACAGTGAGAAGCTCTATACCTGAAGCATCTACTCACGCCAAAACTAACATGGCTACAAATGGCTAATTGCACTTGTCACGCGAACTGCAACTGCAGGGGGCAGCCAAGTAGCATTAATGTACTGTATTTTTCTTCTCATCCCTTGTTTTATCATCTTTTCCTTGCCTGTCTTTTTCTCCCTCTGTTCTTTTCTCTGCCTCATATTTTCTTATATGTGTATATATCTTTCTCTTCTCAGTGTGCCAGGCTGAGAGATTTTTTCAATGTTGACAGCTCTGATTAAGCTGGCCTATTTGCAAAACACAAATCCACTCTTGATCAAATCACACCATGGAATTCCAGCAATAATGATATAATACACCTATGCATTTAGATCCCAACAATCCCATATGTATTCTGATTATATAGTTATGTTTCTCTTTTAATATCAAAAAAACGCATTATCGCCATATACAAGCTATAATAAAGCAAGTAGGTCAAATAATCTGCAAAAAAGCACAAACTTCTCTTCAAACAGGCTTCACAAAATTGCATTTCTGCGTGAATTTAATCAAATGTAATGGTAACAGAGGGTCCTTCCCCTCGATTGCAACGTTATCTGCTCCCAGCCCATGGTCCTCTTTCGGACCTGTCACTTACTGACCATGGGGGTGGAATTTCCTGTGTGCTGTATTGGGTGATTGGGCAGAAACATGGCAAATCCACTATAATGTGGATAAATGTGAGGTTATCCACTTTGGTGGCAAAAACAGGAAGGCAGATTATTATTTGAATGGCAATAGATTGGGAGAAGGGGAAGTGCAAAGAGACCTGGGTGTTCTTGTGCACCAGTCGCTGATGGTAAGCATGCAGGTGCAGCAGGCGGTTAAGAAAGCAAATGGTGTGTTGGCCTTCGTAGCAAGAGGGTTCGAGTACAAGAACAAGGATGTCTTGCTGCAGTTGTACAGGGCCTTGGTGAGACCGCACCTTGAGTATTGTGTGCAGTTTTGGTCACCTTACCTGAGGAAGGACGTTCTTGCCATGGAGGGAGTGCAGCGAAGATTCACCAGGCTGATACCTGGGATGGCAGGAATGACGTACGAGGAGAGATTGTGTCAATTGGGCTTATACTCACTGGAGTTTAGAAGATTGAGAGGGGATCTCATCGAAACCTATAAAATTCTGTCAGGTCTGGACAGACTAGATGCAGAAAGGATGTTTCTGATGGCCGGGGAGTCCAGAACCAGGGGTCATAGTCCAAGGATAAGGGGTAAGCCATTTAGTACTGAAATGAGGAGGAATTTCTTCACCCAGAGAGTGGTGAACCTGTGGAATTCTCTGCCACAGAGGGCGGTGGAGGCCAGTTCATTAAATATATTCAAGAAAGAGTTGGATATATTTCTTGAGGTTAAAGGGATCAAGCGATATGGGGAGAAGGCAGGGACAGGGTACTGAATTTGGATGATCAGCCATGATCTCATTGAATGGCGGAGCAGGCTCGAAGGGCCGAATGGCCTACTCCTGCTCCTATCTTCTATGTTTCTGTGTTTTATGTTTGCTCTGAGAGATATGCGTAAATCAGGGTATAAAGCAAATACCTGCTGTAGAAGACCTAGGAAAACTGGGCGCAAGTGAGTTACACATGTAATTGTGCTACACCTGAATTTCCTCTTTCTTTATCGTCGATCAATCCCTGTGCCCGAATGCATCTCAACTTATTAAAACAGCCCCACCCCAGGGCCCCCCCGAGTTCATATTTCTGGTGTTTCACGACAGTTTGTGAAATGTTTGTCTCTATTTATCCTCACTAAGACATACACTGGCCCTGAAATTAGGATCGGGAGCTTGCCGCGCGTGCAAGCCCCCAATGTTCACTTACCCGGCGCGCTGACATTTTAATTCTGGCCCACATTGCATTTCCTCTCACTGGCCCGCTTGAGGTCCTGCCGCGCTGTGCGTGTGTGACCCAGCGGCGTACTCGGTGCGATGAGCCGGCCGGGATCACGTGAGCACAGGGCAACCAATGGGAGGTTGCAAAAGTTCATTCATGAGTTTGACAGTAAGAGCTGTCAAACTCATGAAAACTCCTGGCCCCAAAACACTACTTAAACCTGAAAGAAAATTAAAAAAAACATTGCACTACTTAAATGAACCATAAAGAACTCTGAAAAACTATTTTAAACAATAATTTTAAAATTTGAAAAAAAAAATTATATAAAAAATCGGGGCTAAAACTAAACGTACCTTGCTGTAAATTCTTTAAAAATAACAAACATGTGGAAAAAAAATTTCTCAATTGTATTAATAGACCACTTACCTGAAAAACTAAGTACTCACGTGTGGTTTTTCAATGCGTAAATACCGGAGTCCTTTACACACGCGCAAATCTCTAAAAATAGAGGAAATCCAAGTCGCACGTGCTGCCTGATACCGCGCACGCGTTCAGCCTCTTAACCCCTTGGGTCAGAGGACAGGAAATGCCGGTTTTCAGCGCATGCGCTGTGCATGCAGAAAACCGGCAATTCCTCCGGGCACACGCGCGAGTACCCTGTCCTTACTCAAGCGTTGGGCCAGGAATTGCTGGGCCATTATATTTTCTGTTTCTTTGAATTTTTTTATGGCATCAGTATCAGTGACATTAAAAATAGGACAGCTTCCATTATTGCATGTTCTTAAACATGCTGGCCTGGAGTTTCCTGTGTATTTGTGGCCAGAGACACACAACTGTCAGGGCACAAAGCAAATATGTGGTCTAAAAGATCACCAAAATTTGCACGTGCAGGTGCAATATGCCAAACGCTCCTCGATCTTTTATGATTGTCTATAAGGGGTTGGCCATTTAGGACTGAGATGAGGAGAAATTTCTTCATTCAGAGGGTGGTGAATCTTTGGAATTCTGTATCCCAGAGGGCTGTGGAGGCTCAGCCGTTGAGTATATTCAAGGCAGAGATCAATAGATTTTTGAATATTAAGGGAATCAAGGGATATGGGGATAGTTCAGGAAAGTGGAAATGAGGTAGTAGATCAGCCATGATCTTATTGAATGGTGGAGCAGACTCGAAAGGCCAAATGGCTGACTCCTGCTCCTATTTCTTATGTACTTATTCCTCTGCCCAAATGCATCTCTGCCCAAAATAATTACAGAGCCTTATACGTGATTTCCTGCAACTGCGCTTGCTCAGAGACTCTCTTCAAATTACAACCAGATTTTCAGGCGCAGCAAGAACTTTTCTGGTATTTTACTATGATTTGTTGTGCGTTTTTTTATTTATCCTCACTAAGACCTGTATTTTCTATTTCTTTGAATGCATTTGTATGACCGTATAAATTACATTAAAAATTTGAAAAGCTTCCCCGATTGCAAGTTCTGAAACATGTCATGGATGATGGTTAGATGAGTTGAAACTTTAATTTTCACACTTAAGGAAGAAATATATGGTGTGAGTTCAGCGCTTTCCTTGGAAGCCGATTGTTTTTAACTGATTTCTGCTGAATTACGCCCATTTACACCATTTATATGTGTGGGCCTATTCTAATGAGATTGGCAGGAATTTTGAGCATAATTTGACATCCATAGAATGGACGTTGGAATGGCCACATATTCGGGTCTAACATCCTGGTTGCACCCACGGAGGAACTTCCAGGCCATGAATGATGGTTAGACGGCTACAAACTTTTATTTTCATACTCGAGGGACACATGGTGTGTCCTCGGGCCCCGATCGTTTACACTAAATTCCGCCTGTTAACATGGTTTTTTTAACATTCCGGCGACTGCTAATGATATTGGCAGGAAATTTAGGGCGTAAATCAACATCAGCAAAATGGGGGTATGAATGGGCGTAATTTGAGGCGCAACTTCCTGATTATGCTCCCAAAAGAAATTCGACCGCATGGTGGCCAACGTTCCCGCTAAGCTGCGCGGCTGATCAGCTGTCTGCTGGGACCGTGCAGCCCGTTAAAGAGACCGCGCACCCAACAAACAATTAGGCGGCACATTGATGGTGGCTATTTTGAGGATCGCTTGTGCTGAGCGAAGGGGAAGTCATTGTCAGCACCGACAAAGAGGCCAAAGGATTATACACTGACCATTCCTCTCCACCAGCTACAGGGGAAGCGCTGACCTTACCCATTCAGTTAGCAAATCTTCCAAACCAGTGCTCTTGATGAAAGCACCAGGGCTCATCATTTAAAATAGATCTGGCATCAGATTAGTCTAATTAACTAATAGCAGATTATCCTCTGCATCTGGTTCCAAAGGTTGTTAAATGGCTGTAGCAGCAACTGTATATAGTTATCAACTTTATAGAGACTGCCTCCATTTGGAAATGAGTGCCATGATATTTTTAATGGATTATCATAAATTCATTCTGAAAAAAAAATCACATATATTATTAACAATATTATTAGAATGCAAAAATATTGCTGATAATTAAAAGATAAAATTATTTTATCAGGTTAACATCATTTTTACAGTCGTCAACATTTGCTAGTGATTTATCGTGGAAATTTTGGTTTATGGTCAGAAGGAAGACAATCTTTTAATTAATATTGTATGTTTTATACATAACAAGATATCAGTATATGACAATTTTGTGAGATATATATTCAGGATCCAAATCAGTAACTAAATCTGTAGTTTTGCTTTTATGCTTCTAGCCTTTCAGCCTATTTGTTTTATGTACACAAGCAGATATGCAGGCAGAGTTGTTACATTTTATTAACAGTTTCAAGTTACCTTTTGTAATTTTCTGGACAGCCTGAAAAATTTGAAAAAAAGGCCATTTGCTTCCTGGTTTTGTACTTGTCGGCCTAGAAATTCGGGCAAAAAAAATGGGCCCATGCACTGCTATGCGAGACATGCTTGCGCCTGTTCAAAAAGCACAGGCAGCACAACAACTGCTAATTATAATGATTGCAGCACACATCCTAGAGCTGAATGTGCTGTTGACAGGCTGTGTGCTCAGTAGGGTGCCAAAGTTTGTGTTGTTCGAGCGAGGCTAGCTTTACTTAAAGCTAGCCTGCTCCTTTTAAAGGCAGTCTGCACCTCTTAAAGGTGAGCTGCCTTCTGCTGAACAAAAATGGTAAAATTGCATCAGCACTAACACATCGGCCAGGGAAATGGCATCCAGGGTCTTGGATACAGCACTTGGAGCTTTGTGCAGGTGGTGAACACTGGAAGAGAGATCCTCTACCCACAGGGAGCCAGGAGGCCCTCCAGAAAAAAGGATGAGGGACCAGATCGCCTAGGCGGTCAATGCCAGCAGTGTTGCCCCCCAAGACCTGTTTCCAGTGCCCAAAGAAATTTCATGACCTCAGCCAAGTGGTCAAGGTCAGTGAATGCATCTTCAAAGGCCATGTCCTACCAACTGTACCACTAGCCTCACACACTGCTCAATGCACGACCGCCCCCCCCATCACTCATCTACCAAACAGGAGGCACACCTCACATTCCTAGCTTTACCTCACCCCCTTGGAAAAGACAGCGCTGGCCATTTTTTGTCAGTGGCAGGGCTGAGCCCTTAGCCAGCAGCAGGGTTGAAAGAATACAAGATGATGGTATTCTCATACGTTATCCTACTTCTCACATCCCACTTCCCCCTCATCCCACAATGCCTTCTGATTTACAAGCTGCACATGGTGTAAACATGCACCTCTTGCTTTACCCCACTCCCCTCACCACCACCCTACCCTTGTGTCTTCCTCATTTCAAATGCCCAAGAAATCCAGCCTGCCCAGCCAATGGTTGACCATTGACCTTATTGAATGCTTTTTGGAAATCCAAATATACTATATCCACTGGTTCCCTTTTATCTACCCTGCTAGTTACATCCTCAGAAAACTCTAATAAATTTGTCAAACATGATTTCCCTTTCATAAAACCATGTTGACTCAACCTAATCATATTATGATTTTCTAAGTGCCCTGATACCACCTCCTTAACAATGGACTCCAGCATTTTCCCGATGACTGATGTCAGGCTAACTGGCCTATAGTTCCCTGTTTTCTCTCTCCCTCCTTTCTTGAATAGTGGTGTTACACTTGCAACCTTCCAATCCGCTGGGTCCGTTCTAGAATCTAGGGAATTTTGGAAGATCAAAACCAATGCATCCACTATCTCTTAAGCCACCTCTTTTAGAACCCTAGGATGTAGGCCGTCAGGTTCAGATTTGTCAGCTTTTAGTCCCATTCGTTTCTCTAGTACTTTTTCTCTACTTATATTAATTACGTTAAGTTCCTCACCCTCATTAGACCCTTGGTTCCCCACAATTTTTGGTATGATTTTTGTGTCTTCTACTGTGAAGACAGATACAACATATTTGTTTAACGTTTCTGCCATTTCTTTATTCCCCATAATAATTTCTCCTGTCTCAGCCTTTAAGTTTACTTCTGCTACTCTCTTCCTTTTTACATACTTGTAGAAGCTCTTACTATCTGCTTTTATATTTCTTGCTAGTTTTCTCACATATTCTATTTTTTTCCCTTTTTATCAATTTTTCGGTCATCCTTTGCTGGTTTCTAAAACTCTCCCAATCCTCAGGCTTACTGCTACTCTTCGCAACATTATAAGCGTCTTTTTTCAATCTAATGCTATCCTTAACTTCTTTAGTTAGCCACGGTGGATCACTTTTCCTGTGGAGTTTTTGTTTCTCAATGGTAAGTATTTTTGTTGAGAATTATGAAATATTTCTTTAAATGCTAGCCACTGCTTATCTACTACCATACCTTTTAATCTATTTTTCCAATCTACCTTAGCCAACTCGCCCCTCATACCTATGTAATTGGCATTATTTAAGTTTAAGAATCTAGTTTCGGACTTAGGCTAGTCACTTACAAACTTAATAGGAAATGTTATCTTTTTATAATCACTCTGCTCCAGAGGATCCTGTAATGATCAGTAACATGTCATTCTAGAATGGTACACTAGGTGGAGCTGTATGTTTAGTAGTGGGCTACCCACAAGGCAGTAGTCAAGATGGATGCCTGTACACTAGTCCACCTGGCTGAATAAATGACTAGCTCAAGCTAGCTGTTCATAATGAAAACGTCTATTTATTTATGAACATATAACATGGTACCAGGATTGGTAATATCTGCTGAATATTGTGAAACGTGACATGGAGAATTTGAAGCCACCGGAGGGTTTGAAACTCACGGGGAATGTCGACTGCAATTGGCGGACTTTCAAACAACAATTCGAACTCTACATTGCTGCCATCGGGTTCGGTACGAAGCCAGACGCAAGGAAAATAGCGTTACTGCTCACGGTTGCAGGCCCACAGGTGATAGAGGTATTTAATACATTTGTATTTGATCAAGAGGAGGACAGAGAAAAAATGGACGATGTGCTAAAGAAGTTTGATACACATTGTTCTCCCAAAGAGAACGAGACCTATGAGAGGTACGTGTTCCATTCACGGACACAGCAGCAAAATGAGACTTTTGATAGCTTTCTGACCGATCTGAAACTGAAAGCACAGACATGTAATTTCTCTGAACTGAAATCATCCATGATTCGTGACCAGATTGTGTTTGGTATTCATGATAAAAAGGTCTGTGAACGTTTGTTGAGAGAAACCGAACTAACATTGGAGAATGCTGTGAAAATATGCTATGCCAGTGAGCTAGCTCAACAGCACGCAAAGACTTTCAGTGAAATTAATAATGATGCGACTGTAATGAGTGACTGTGCTGCTGTCGGTGCTGTGTCCTACAAAGGAAAGAAACGTGGGCAGAACAGAAATGCAAAGCAATCGGAGGATGGAATTTTTAATTGTAAACACTGTGGTTACCAGCACCAGTGAAGATGATGCCCAGCGTTTGGGAAAATGTGCACAAAATGTAATGGAAAGAATCACTTTGCCAAACAATGCTTTTCAAAAGTAAAAACGAAGAAAGGGCAACAAGTCAATGTGATTGAGGACACTGATTTAAGTGAGATATTTTTTGTAGGAATGGTTTCATGTGACACTATCGAAAAGGATACAGAAAATGTGCAGCCCTCAGGAATGGACAATGCTGAACATAAAGTTAATGCAGTAAAAGAGGACAAATGGATGATGCCACTGCAGGTAAATGGAGCATTAGTTACATTGAAACTAGACACTGGGGCAAAAGCAAACTTAATCAGTATGAGTGACATTAAAAATATGAAAGAAAAGCCCAAAATACAGAAAAAGTCAGTACTACTGAAGAACTATAATGGACAGAAAATAGATAGCTTAGGTGTATGCAGACTTAAAGTGACAGTCAAAGACAAAGTGCATCATCTCATGTTTTCTGTTGTGGCTGAAGGACTTGATTCACTACTAGGTGACAAAGCTTGTGAGGACTTAGAACTGGTCAAGAGAGTCTACCGTATAAACTGTGCCATAAGCAGACCAGATGACTCAGTGGGTTCTGTAGTGAGTAATTTCCAGGATGTGTTCAAAGGATTTGGAGTTCTACCATTCACTTACAAGATCCAGCTAAAGGAGAATGCTCAGCCAGTGGTACATGCTCCACGGAGAGTTCCATCACCCCTGCATGACTGGCTCAAGAAAGAACTGGACAGAATGACCACACTAGGAGTCATCAGGAAAGTCGAAGAGCCAACAGACTGGGTTAACTCCATGGTATGTGTAAAGAAAAAGAACAATGATCTAAGAATATGCATGGATCCAAAGGACTTAAATGCAAACATAAAACGTGAACACTACCAGATTCCCAAGCGAGAATAAATCACCAGTGAAATGTCAGGTGCCAGATACTTCACAAAGCTCAATGCCTCACAAGGATTTTAGCAACTAAAACTGGATGAAGAGAGCACCAAATACTGTACCTTCGACACACCATTTGGCAGGTATTGTTTCCTCAGAATGCCTTTCGGGATAATATCTGCATCTCAAATCTTTCATAGAGTGATGGAACACATAATTAAAGGTCTGGAAGGAGTTCGGGTCTATGTTGATGACATAATCATCTGGGCTCCACACTGAAAGAACACAATGAGAGACTGACTAAAGTGCTACAGAGCATACGCCGGAATGGACTGAAGCTCAACAAAGCCAAGTGTCAGTTTGACGTCCAGGAAGTCACTTTCCTAGGAGATAATCTATCTGGTAAAGGAATAGAGCCAGATATGGAAAAAGTAAATGCCATACTCAAAATGCCCCGATCCACTGACAATAAAGGAGTGCTATGCATCATGGGGATGATAAACTTAATTGGAAAGTTCATTCCTAACTTGTCAGCCAAGACAGCCTGTCTGCGAGACCTGCTACATAAAACAAATGAGTTCGCATGGACAGAAAGACATGAACAAGAGTGGATGAACCTTAAAACAGTGCTGACAACCACACCTGTACTCACCTTCTTTGACCCAACAAAGAGAATCAAAGTGTCAACGGATGCATCAAAAGATGGCCGAGGCGCGATCTTGCTACAAGCAGAGGGTGAAGATTAGAAGCCTGTTGCCTATGCCTCCAGGTCTATGACTGATTCTGAGTGTCGATATGCCCAGATTGAAAAGGAATGTCTAGGCTTGGTTGTTGGACTAGAAAAGTTCCATGGCTACATATATGGACTTCCCACCTTCACAGTTGAGACAGACCACTGCCCACTGGTTGCCATCATAAAAAAAAATCTGAATGAGATGTCTCCAAGGATTCAATGACTCATGATGAAGCTGCAAAGATATGACTTTGAACTGATCTACACACCAGGCAAATATATAGTGTTAGCAGATGCACTATCCCGAGCACCCACAATGAGTCATGTGAGCTCTACTGAGGAAGACGTGGCTGTTCATGTGAGTATGGTCACTGCTGCGCTGCCCGTGTCAGACACAAAATCAAAGCAAATAGCAGAAGAAACAGTAAAAGATACGCTGTTACAAACAGTAATAGAGAACATTCATCATGGTTGGCCAAAAGGTTCCTGTCCAAAGTACTATCACATAAGGTCAGAGTTAAGTGTCGCAAGTGGACTATTGCTAAAACAGAACAGAATAGTCATTCCACAGGCTCTACGTCGAGACATGCTCAAAAGGATTCATGAGGGACACCTCGGTATTGAAAAATGCAAAAGGAGAGCAAGAGACACTGTTTATTGGCCTGGCATAAATAAGGACATTGAGAACATGATAGGCGAATGTGAGACATGTCAGAAACACCAAAACAAACAAGCAAAGGAACCAATGATAGTAGCTGACTTACCAACAGCACCATGGCAAAAGGTTGGTATGGACCTTTTTCATTTGAATGGTAAAGACTATCTATTAGTGATTGACTACTATTCTAACTATCCTGAGATGGCGCTGCTCTCAAGCACATCAGCAAGCAGTGTCATAATGCATGTTAAATCTGTAAAGTCTGTGGGTTATATGGTGAATTAATACACCGACTACAAGAGTAACTTTAACAGGACTTTACTATTCGAAGGTCAGGGCGAATCTGCCCAATCAATCCTTACACAGCACTTATATACCGGTGTGGTCACCCCCGGTATTACAGTATACAGTAGCCAAGACAAAGTAGTGCAACCCTTAAAATAGTTCTCTTAAAGGTGGAACGTTACATACACTACAATCCTCCTTTTTTAGGTTAACAATATGTACATATTCCCATTAATATAACATCTTAACATATATACAACTTATGTGAAACAGTTCACAGATTCAGTCTCTCTGGAGGCTTCCGGACTCTGTCCGGATAACGCCTCGGTGGTGTAGTCGTTTTCGGTGGTGTAGTAGGTTCTTCTGGCAAGGTCGATTCGGCTTGAAGGACCGTTTCAGGTTCATCGGATTCCAGTAATACCGGATCGGAGGTAGATGCTCTGGGTATCTCTGCTTCAACATTAGACGTATAGAGTTGTGGAGTAGGTTGGGCCTTTGTGGATGATTCTATGATCTGGTCAACATGGCGCCTTATTATGCTTTCACCAATGTCCACGGTATACATCAACGGTCCTAGCCTTTTTCCAATAGTTCCAGGCTGCCATTTCTCGGTACGGTAGTCCCGGGCCAAAACTTGTTGACCTATCTGAAAGGATCTAGTTGGCCTTTCATTCATGCCTTGAAATTGCCGGTTCTCTACGTCCCTTCTGACGTTTGGCTTAATCAAATCCAGCCGGCATCTTATTCTTCTATTGAAAAACATCATGGCGGGAGTTTGGTTTGTGACCGCATGTGTTGCATTCCTGTACGCCAACAAGAAGTTATCTACCTTATGTTGTAGATTTATGTCTTCATTACCCATGGCCTTTATGGCCTTCTTGAAGGTCTGGACAAACCTTTCAGCTAATCCATTGGTGGCGGGATGGTATGGGGCGGACGTATAGTGCTTAACCCCATTGCTTTAAGAACTTCCTGAATTCTTCGGACACAAATGGCGGTCCATTATCAGAACAGATCTGTTCCGGCAGCCCATTCCTGGCAAATATGGTCCTTAATACTGTGATGGTTTTTTCCGTGGTGGTGGAGGACATTTTTATTACCTCCGGCCACTTGGAGTATGCATCCACCGCGATTAAAAACATTGAGTCCATAAATGGACCAGCAAAGTCGATATGTACCCTTTGCCATGGAGATGAGGGCCACTCCCATGGTTGCAGAGGAGCTTGTGGTGGCGCGTTTTGGACCTTCTGGCATCCTAGACAGCTCTTGGTTATTTCTTCGATGTCTCCATCGATACCTGGCCACCACACAAACGCTCTGGCTAGGTTCTTCATTTTCACTCCACCCAGATGCCCCTCGTGAAGCTCCTTTAGTACTTTCTGCTGGAGTTTGGGTGGAATCACCACTCTAGATCCACACATCAAGGTTCCTCGGCACACTGACAGCTGTTCTCTTCTGTGCGAAAATGCTGGCAGCATTGGTTCGCCATGTACTGGCCATCCCTCCACCGTTAAATTGTAGACTCGTGAGAGAGTCGGGTCATTTCTTGTTTCCTTTTCGATCATGGAATTTGTTACTGGTAGACATTCCATTATGGTTGAGTGGAACATCTCCACTGGGTCCACTGTAGTCGCCTCTTCCACTGGCAACGGTAGGCGCGATAACCCATCAGCATTTCTATGCTGTTTGGACCTTTTGTATTCGATGTCATATTGGTGTGCCCCTAGTAGAATGGACCACCTCTGTAGCCTTTGTGCTGTCATAGTGGAAACGGCCTTGTTAGGGTTGAATATGGACACCAACGGCTGGTGGTCTGTCAGCAATGTAAACTTCTTGCCCTGCAGGTAATGATTGAATTTCTTTACTCCCCACACAAGGCTGAGAGCCTCCCTATCTATCTGAGCATAATTTTGCTCAGCGGAGGTCAATGATCGGGACGCAAATGCGACTGGCCTTTCCAAGCCATTTGGTAACTTGTGTGAGAGTACAGCTCCAATACCATAAGGGGAAGCATCACAAGCTAGACGAAGAGGTAGCGTTGGGTTGAAGTGAGCCAACACTTCCTCAGAGGTAATCAACGCCTTGCTTCTGCGAAAGGCCTTCTTACAGTCCTCGCTCCACTTCCATGGTACTTCTTTCCGCAACAGGGCATTCAGCGGATGCAGCACCGTGGATAGATTTGGCAGAAACTTATGGTAATAATTAATCAACCCCAGAAATGACCTCAACTGTGATACATTTTCCGGAGCAGGGGCCTTCACGACCGCTTCGATCTTGTCAGGTGACTTGTGCAGCCCCTCTTGGTCAATGACATGACCGCAGTACGAGATCCATTTCTGGAAGAACTCACATTTCTGGCGATTAACTCGAAGGCCATATTCCTTCAACCTGGTGAGCACCAGTTTCAAATTTGTGAGGTGTTCCTCCTCGTCTTCTCCCATAATCAGGATATCGTCCAAGTAACACTGAGTGCTTGGAATACCCTGTAAGACCTGCTCCATGGCCCTCTGCCAAATTGCTGGAGCCGAAGCTACTCCAAAAACCAGTCTATTATATCGATACAAGCCTCTGTGCATGTTGATTGTGAGATACTGGCGTGACTCTTCCTCGACCTCCATCTGTAAATATGCTTGTGCCAGGTCTATCTTGGTGAAGTGTTTCCCGCCAGACAATGAAGCAAAGATATCCTCAATCCGCGGAAGCGGGTATTGTACCGTGTGAAGCATCGGATTAACTGTGATCTTGAAGTCTCCGCAGATGCGGACCTTCCCCGGTCCCCCTGGCTTGTTACTTGATGAAGACTTCATGACGGGAACAATGGGCGTGGCCCACTCATTCCAGTCCACCTTCGACAGTACCCCTGCACGTTCAAGCTCTTCCAGTTCTGCCTCCACAGCAGGTCGTATCGCGTAAGGTACCGATCTGGCTTTGAAAAATTTTGGGCTTGCATGTTCTGCAATCTTGATTTTTGCCTTAATTCCTCTCAGTGTTCCCAGTCCCTGCTGGAATACCTCTTTAGCCTCGTCCAATATTCTGGACAACCGTTCAGGTTTGACATCTTTCTTTCCGAAATCTACCGTCATTGTGTTTAGTGAGTGCCAGTCTATCTTTATTTTCCTGATCCACTCCCGTCCCAGAAGTGGTGGACCTCCCTCGGGCAGTACATATAAGTCCATTCCTTGGTGAACTTTGCCCTTGTGTCTCACCTTGACTATTATCTTTCCGATGGGGTATACTTTATGCCCCGTGTATGTCTGCAATACTATCTCCGTATCCCATAGGGGAATATGTTTGAATAACTTTTTGTAATCTTGTTTATTCATGACCGTCAACGCCGATCCGGTGTCCACTTTCATCTTCACTTGGACTTTTGCAATCTGCAGTGTGACCCAGATAGTTTGTCGGTCAGCTTCTTTACTCACATTGTGAATCCTCAGACTACCCAGTTCCTTGCTGTTGGGGTCTGAATCCGAATTCAGTTCATCTGGACTCTTCACAGTCACCTTATGTACCTTTCTGTACTTCTTCTGCGGTGACTTATTGTTGCTGGTCTTCTTTCCTGACCGGCATACTTTAGCTATGTGACCAAGTTTGCCACATTTTCTACATTCCTGGTTTTTAAACCAGCATTGGTTCTGGTCGTGTGTTGTCTTCCCACAACGGTAACATTTCGTTGTACCCGAAGTCATTTGATCCACACTGAGTACCGCTGTCTTCAGCTGCATTTCCGCCGTGCCTCTCGCTGCGGCTTCGTGCGATGCTGCAATAAGGACAGCCTTATCAAGTGTAAGATCGTTCTCTTTGAGCAGTCGCTTTTGTGTTCCTTCCTTCGACATCCCGCACACGAACTTGTCTCTCAGTGCCTCTGTCAGATTTACCCCAAACTGGCAGTATTTTGCTAGCCTATGCAGTTCAACCAGGTACTCCGCGTTGCTTTCCTCCTTTAGTTGCGTTCTCCCGTAAAATGTAGCTCGTTCCGCTAACATCAGCGGTGTGGGGTTCACATGATCCTTCAGGACAGCAACAATATTAGCGAAAGACTGATCCGCCGGTTTAGCTGGTGATAGAAGATGCTTCAATAACCCGTATGACTTCGCACCCATTGAGTTTAGTAAGGTTAGAGCTTTATCATATCTTATTGACCTTACAATATATCTCGACGCGTTCTACATACGTGGTCCAATCTTCCACATCAGAATCAAATTCGTTGATGTTGCCACGCTTTGGCATCTTCACAATCTTCCTGAGAAACAACAACGAAATTTTTCTTTAACTTTTTTTTTCCAAAAATGGCGGTTTCCCGCGGTTGTCTTCTTCCCCGCCCACTTTCAAAATGGCGGTTTCCCGCTCCGGTCTTCTTCTCCGTCTACTGGCGGGAGGGGTAAGCTTTTCCCTCGGGCGACGACCGCTGGCTTTCGGGGTTCGCAGCCTGCGCGCCGGCTTCAGTGCGTTCTTTGTTCCCTTTTCTCGGCAGGGCAACCGACGCTGGGGACAACCCGTTGACGGCGAACAGTTCCAGCCGCTGGCTGAATCTCCTCGGTCTCCCTCGCTCGGCTCGGTCTCTCCCGCTCGCTCGGGCTCTGTCTCTCCCTCAGCGGCTTCCAATCCCGCCTCCCAGCCCTCTCGCAGTCCGGTCCTTTCCTCCCCCGGCTGAGTTCTCCGCGGTTTCTTATTTTTATTTCTTCCCGCGCCTTACGATCCCGGTCGCAGCGCCTCGCGGCCTCGGTAGCTGCCCGGCCTTTCGCCGGTCGCGGTCGAGCTGTCTCATGACGCTGTTGTGTCTCCCAGCCCGCTTGTAGCCCGGTCTCTCACACCGGCTGCGTTCCCGCTGGTAGCCCGGTCTCTCACACCGGCTGCGTTCCCGCTTGCACTGCGGCTTCCGTGCCCCACGCTGCCCCAGTCTCAGCGCCTCTGGGCCCGACTTCTGTCCGGCTCCTTTCCCCCCGACCGTGGTCGAGTTCACCGCCCTTCCTCCGTTTTTTATTTTTTATTTTCCCCCTACTCACAGTCAACGTGGCCGACTTGCTTCTCATGGCTGATCGGCTCACTCACCACCATGGCAGAAGGGACGATCACTGCCTGTTGCTGATGGAAGGCTTCGTGTCTGAATTCTTCCTTCTTCCTTGCTCTGCAGACTCGAGTCTTCTCTCAGCAGAATGACGAGGGCGGGTACCTCCTCTCGACGCTCGTTAACTGCTTCGGATGTATCGCTGCCGTAGGGTAAGATCGAACTCGTTGCCACTGTAAAGTCTGTGGGTTATATGGTGAATTAATACACCGACTACAAGAGTAACTTTAACAGGACTTTACTATTCGAAGGTCAGGGCGAATCTGCCCAATCAATCCTTACACAGCACTTATATACCGGTGTGGTCACCCCCGGTATTACAGTATACAGTAGCCAAGACAAAGTAGTGCAACCCTTAAAATAGTTCTCTTAAAGGTGGAACGTTACATACACTACAAAATCCATCTTCGCCAGACATGGAATTCCCAGGATTGCCATTAGCGACAATGGTCCATGCTTCAACTGTAAGGAATGGCAACAGTTTGCAGCACATTATGACTTTCAACACATCACATCCAGTCCTCTGTATGCTCAGTCGAATGGTAAGGCAGAGAAAGGTGTTCAAGTTCTCAAACAGCTACTGAAGAAAGCAACAGAAAGCAAGTCTGATCCTCATCTTGCCCTGCTGAGCTACTGAGCCTCCCCTTTAGACTCTGGTTCTTCACCTGCTGAACTCCTAATGGGTCGCAAGTTGTGCACCACGCTACCCCGCTGTGCAAAAGAAAAGCAGAGTAAGGAACTAAGACAGAGACTTCAACTGTTAAAGCTGAAACAGAAATCACACTATGACAAGTCATCCAAAACTCTGAAACCATTGACAAGGGATGATGTTGTCAGGATTGAGGATCCAAATGCATGGAACAGGAATGCTACAGTTCTTGAGGAAGTAGGACCAAGGTCATACACTGTTAGAACTGCGGAAGGACAGATTCTCAGGAGGAACCACCGTTCCCTCCTGAAAACACAAGAAACTATCCAACAGCAAATCGATGACAATGCCGCAACTGAATCTTGTCACTCACCACCAGAACAATCTAACACAAACACACATACAGGCTCTCATGAAAACACATCAGACTTACCTGTGCTGAGATGATCCACACGTGAAGTAAAAAGCCTGATATAGTTTTCTTTATACACAAAGATTAAATCTAATAAAAGAATGAAAAGCTTAGAGTTCATAAAGTAAAGCTTTGAAAATGTGTTGACTGTTGTGAAGATGTTTATGTCGTTATGATTGATTGATATTGATTTTGTTCAACCTCTAAGGAAGGGGAATGTAATGATCAGTAACATGTCATTCTAGAATGGTACACTAGGTGGAGCTGTATGTTTAGTAGTGGGCTACCCACAAGGCAGTAGTCAAGATGAATGCCTGTACACTAGTCCACATGGCTGAATAAATGACTAGCTCAAGCTAGCTGTTCATAATGAAAACATCTATTTATTTATGAACATAACAGATCCTTTACTGTGAGATTGCTAGTTAAACCTGTCTCATTAGACAATACAAGATCTAAAATTGCCTGTTCTCTGGTTGGTTCCATGATGTTTTGGTCTAGGAAACTGTCCTGAATGCATTCCATGAACTTGTCCTCCAGACTACCTTTGCCAATTTGATTTGTCCAGTCTATATGAAGATTAAAGTCCCCCACGATTATTGCATTACCGTTGCTACAAGCTCCTACTATTTCTTGATTAATATTCTGTCCAATGGCATAGCTACTGTTAGGGGGCCTATATACTACTCCCACCAGTGTTTGCTGCCCCTTGGTATTCCTTATCTCCACCCATACTAATTCTACTTCCTGACCTTATGATCATCCTTTATTATCAGGACTACTCACTCTCCTTTTCCATTCTGCCTGTCTTTTCGAAATGTCAAGTACCCTGGAACATTTAGATCCCAACCTTGGTCACCTTGCAATCACGTCTCTGTAATGGCTATTCGATCAAACCCATTTTTCTCTATTTGTGCCACTAGTTCATCTATCTTGTTACGAATGCTTCATGCATTCAGATAAAGAGCCTTTAATTTAAGTTTTTTACCATTATTCCCTGCTTTGTCCTTATTCTCTGCTGCACTGCTAACGTTAAACTCTCTGTCCCTTCCTGTCACACTCTGCTTATTTTTACCCAAATCGCTACACCACTCTACTACCTTGACCTTTCTCTTTAGATTTCCAAATTTCACCTCACCTGACCCTGCCACCCCCCCTTTTTTCGTTTAAAGCCGTATCTACAGCCCTAGTTATTCAATTCACCAGGACACTGGTCCCAGCCCGGTTTAAGTGGAGCCCGTCCTGACGGAGCAGCTCTGTCTTTCCCCAGTACTGGTGCCAGTGCCCCATGAATTGAAACCCCTTCTTCCCACACCACTCTTTGAGCCATGCATTAACTCTCTGGTCTGCTTGACCCTATGCCAATTGGTGCGTGGCTCAGGTAGTAATCCAGAGATTATTACTCTTGAGGTTCTGCTTATTAATTTAGACCCTAGCTCCTCAAACTCCCTCAGCAGAACCTCGTTCTTAGCTCTACCTATGTCATTGGTTCCTACATGGACCACGACAACTGGATCCTCCCCCCCCCACTCAAATGTTCTTCTCCAGCCGTGAGGAGATATACTTAACCCTGGCACTGGACAGACAACACAGCCTTCGGGACTCTCTTGCGCGGCTGCACAGAACAGTATCTACCCCCCTGACTATACTGTCCCCTACTACTACCACATTCCTTCCTTCTCCCCCAACTTGTGTGGCCGCTTGTACCACGGTGCCGTGGTCAGTTTACCCATCCTCTCTGCAGTCCTTTTCCTCATCCATACAGATAGAAAGTACTTCATACCTGTTGGGCAAAGTCCAGGGCTGTGGCTCCTCCATCACTACATCCTGGGTCACCATACCTTCCTGACTCATGGTCACACCCTCCTGTCCCTGATGAATTCTAAAGTACTACTTAACCTAAAGCATGGGACTGCCTCCTGGAACAAAGTGTCCAGGTAATTCTCGCCCTCCCTGATGCATCGCAATGTCTGCAGCTCATACACCAGCTCAACAAATCTGAGTCGAAGGTTATTGAGTTGCAGACACTTACTGCAGCTGTGGTTGCTCGGGATCGCGATGCTCACCACAAATTCCCACATGCTGCAGTTGCGACACATCACCTGCCCTACTATCTATATATATATAAAATTGCTCTTCTGTCTGTCTGTCTGTCTGTCCGTTCACTATACATTCGAAAGTTATAGAGCGTACCTACATACCTACACGCGTGTTACATCAAAAGAAAGATTACGATTCCGGAACGGTCATAAGCGTATTTACTTTTCCGTCAGACAAAAATCGTGCCCACGGTATCCAAAAAACATTCAAAATTCCGCTCATTAAATGGGAAAAGTTCTGCTCATTTGCTCATTAGCATTGAGTGACGTGAAGGTTGACCAATCGTGCAGTCGAGCGACCTGACAGTTGACCAACGGTTGACCAATCGCTGCGTCACGGGGGCGGGTTCATTGCGCGTGCGGGCAGGCCATCCTACAGTTGAGTGTTGAGTGACTTGACGATTGACCAATCCTACAGTTCAGTGACCTGATGGTTGACCAATCGGTGCGTGTGTGGGCGGGCCTTATCATTCTGAACCGAGGTGAGTGGCCGCCATCTTGATTCTTAACGATTTTTTTCCCACACTTTCTGTGTGTTAGGGAACTAAGGAAAAGAACAATTTATTTCAGTTTTAAATTGTATTTAGGAACAGTTAGAAATGAAGTGATCCCCTGCCCTTCGCCCGGAGGCTCGCCTACTTTGACGGCCATTTCGAGCGGCTGTGCTGGCGCCGGGCGCGGCCTAGCAGCCCGGGAAGCCTGGGCCTTGAATTGAGCGGACTCCCGGCGCGATGCCGCTGCCCCCTGGGCCCGAGGCGGACGCCGATCGATTTGTTTTAGTCGGCAGTTTAGACAATGCCCGGAACCTTTGTAAAGGTTGGAGGGACGGGCCTGAGCCGAGCGCAGCCACCGCCGCCATCTTAGTAAAGGCTGGCGGGGCGGAAGTCAGCGCGCGCGTCAATGTCGGCCCGGACCGCAGCTAAGGTGAGTCCGGCCGGGCCTCACGTGCTAGCCCGCGCATCGGCCGGCCCTGAGGCGCTGATCCGCGGAGAGGGAGGGAGAGAGCTAAGGTGAGTCCGGCTGGTCCTCGCGCGCTATGCCGTGCGCCGGCCGGCCCTGAGGCGCTGATCCGGGGAGAGGAGGGGAGGGAGAGGAGAGGAGGAGGGAGAGGAGGGGGGGAGGGAGGGAGAGGACAGGGGGGAGAGGACGGGGGGGGAGAGGGATGGAGAGGAGAGGGGGAGGAAGAAAGATGAGAGGAGGGAGGGAGAGGAGAGGAGAGGGAGGGAGAGAGAGGGACAAGGGAGGGAGAGAGAGTAAAGCAGGGAGAGATGGGGAGGGAGAGAGAGAGGGTGAGGGAGTGAAGGAGGGAAAGAGTGAGGGGGTGGGACAGGGAGGGAGAGCTTACCTTCTTCCTTCCTTCCTTCCTTCGCAGGGGTCCATCGGGCCAGCCCTCAGGTGTTCCTTCCCCCCCTCTCTCTCCAGGCTAATCCCGAACTAAATCCAGCAGTCTCGCTCTCTCTCTCCCCCCAGTCTCTCTCGCTCTCTCTCTCCCCCCCCAGTCTCTCTCGCTCTCTCTCTCCCCCCCCAGTCTCTCTCGCTCTCTCTCTCCCCCCAGAGTCTCTCTCGCTCTCTCTCTCCCCCCAGTCTCTCTCGCTCGCTCTCTCCCCCCAGTCTCTCTCGCTCGCTCTCTCCCCCCAGTCTCTCTCGCTCGCTCTCTCCCCCCAGTCTCTCTCGCTCGCTCCCTTCCCCCCCCACTCGCTCGCTCCCTTCCCCCCCACTCGCTCGCTCCCTTCCCCCCCACTCGCTCGCTCCCTTCCCCCCCACTCGCTCGCTCCCTTCCCCCCCCACTCGCTCGCTCCCTTCCCCCCCACTCGCTCGCTCCCTTCCCCCCCCACTCGCTCGCTCCCTTCCCCCCACTCGCTCGCTCCCTTCCCCCCCACTCGCTCGCTCCCTTCCCCCCCACTCGCTCGCTCTCTTCCCCCCCACTCGCTCGCTCTCTTCCCCCCCACTCGCTCGCTCTCTTCCCCCCCACTCGCTCGCTCTCTTCCCCCCCACTCGCTCGCTCTCTTCCCCCCCACTCGCTCGCTCTCTTCCCCCCCACTCGCTCGCTCTCTTCCCCCCCACTCGCTCGCTCTCTTCCCCCCCACTCGCTCGCTCTCTTCCCCCCCACTCGCTCGCTCTCTTCCCCCCCACTCGCTCGCTCTCTTCCCCCCCACTCGCTCGCTCTCTTCCCCCCCACTCGCTCGCTCTCTTCCCCCCCACTCGCTCGCTCTCTTCCCCCCCACTCGCTCGCTCTCTTCCCCCCCACTCGCTCGCTCTCTTCCCCCCCACTCGCTCGCTCTCTTCCCCCCCACTCGCTCGCTCTCTTCCCCCCCACTCGCTCGCTCTCTTCCCCCCCACTCGCTCGCTCTCTTCCCCCCCACTCGCTCGCTCTCTTCCCCCCCACTCGCTCGCTCTCTTCCCCCCCACTCGCTCGCTCTCTTCCCCCCCACTCGCTCGCTCTCTTCCCCCCCACTCGCTCGCTCTCTTCCCCCCCACTCGCTCTCTCTCTTCCCCCCCACTCGCTCTCTCTCTTCCCCCCCACTCGCTCTCTCTCTTCCCCCCCACTCGCTCTCTCTCTTCCCCCCCACTCGCTCTCTCTCTTCCCCCCCACTCGCTCTCTCTCTTCCCCCCCACTCGCTCTCTCTCTTCCCCCCCACTCGCTCTCTCTCTTCCCCCCCACTCGCTCTCTCTCTTCCCCCCCACTCGCTCTCTCTCTTCCCCCCCACTCGCTCTCTCTCTTCCCCCCCACTCGCTCTCTCTCTTCCCCCCCACTCGCTCTCTCTCTTCCCCCCCACTCGCTCTCTCTCTTCCCCCCCACTCGCTCTCTCTCTTCCCCCCCACTCGCTCTCTCTCTTCCCCCCCACTCGCTCTCTCTCTTCCCCCCCACTCGCTCTCTCTCTTCCCCCCCACTCGCTCTCTCTCTTCCCCCCCACTCGCTCTCTCTCTTCCCCCCCACTCGCTCTCTCTCTTCCCCCCCACTCGCTCTCTCTCTTCCCCCCCACTCGCTCTCTCTCTTCCCCCCCACTCGCTCTCTCTCTTCCCCCCCACTCGCTCTCTCTCTTCCCCCCCACTCGCTCTCTCTCTTCCCCCCCACTCGCTCTCTCTCTTCCCCCCCACTCGCTCTCTCTCTTCCCCCCCACTCGCTCTCTCTCTTCCCCCCCACTCGCTCTCTCTCTTCCCCCCCACTCGCTCTCTCTCTTCCCCCCCAACTCGCTCTCTCTCCCCCCCCAACTCGCTCTCTCTCTTCCCCCCCAACTCGCTCTCTCTCTTCCCCCCAACTCGCTCTCTCTCTTCCCCCCAACTCGCTCTCTCTCTTCCCCCCAACTCGCTCTCTCTCTTCCCCCCAACTCGCTCTCTCTCTTCCCCCCAACTCGCTCTCTCTCTTCCCCCCAACTCGCTCTCTCTCTTCCCCCCAACTCGCTCTCTCTCTTCCCCCCAACTCGCTCTCTCTCTTCCCCCCAACTCGCTCTCTCCCCGGAGCGGAGAAACTACGCCATGTTCTTCGCAGCCTTCAACATGTCATCGATGATGATGAACACCTCGCTAAGGCCATCTCCACGCCTCCACTACTCACCTTCAAACAGCCGCCTAACCTCAAACAGACCATCGTTCGCAGCAAATTACCCAGCTTTCAGGAGAACAGCGACCACAACACCACACAACCCTGCCACGGCAACGTCTGCAAGACATGCCAGATCATCAACACAGATACCATCATCACACGTGAGGACACCACCCACCAGGTACATGGTACATACTCACGTGACTCGGCCAACGTTGTCTACCTCATACATTGCAGGAAAGGATGCCCCGGAGCATGGTACATTGGCGAGACCATGCAGACACTGCGACAACGGATGAATGGACACCGCGCAACAATCGCCAGGCAGGAGTGTTCCCTTCCAGTCGGGGAACACTTCAGCAGTCAAGGACATTTAGCCTCCGATCTTCGGGTAAGCATTCTCCAAGGCGGCCTTCGAAACACACAACAACGGAAAATCGTAGAGCAGAAACTGATAGCCAAGTTCCGCACTCATGAGGACGGCCTCAACCGGGATCTTGGGTTCATGTCACGCTACATGTAACCCCACCTGACGTAGGGTCATCCAGACTCGAGTCGTCATTGGCTTGTTCTCTCTACACAGATGCGGCCGGACCTGCTGTGATTTCCAGCAAAAAAAATGTTTTTTTGTCTGTTTTTTGTTTTTCATACAGACCCCAGCATCTGCAACATTTGACCCCTTGTGACCCCACCTCATTGTTCTTTGATGTAATGTTTTCTTGACTAACCTGTTTGGACACCATTCACACCTTTGATTGCTGTGATTATCTCTCTGCCGAGGTGTGATAAATGGCAGTTAGAAAGATTACCTGTAATCATCTGGCATTATTCTCTGACTATATAAGCTGTGCCTTTATGCATCTCTCCACTTCACCTGACGAAGGAGCAGCGCTCCGAAAGCTTGTGATTTCAAATAAAACTGTTGGACTATAACCTGGTGTTGTGTGACTTCTTACATTTGTCCACCCCAGTCCAACACCGGCATCTCCGCACCATTCCTCAGTTCAGACATCCAAGAAATCCAGCCTGCCCAGCGAATGGTTGACCATCTGGAGGGAAAGGAGAGTGAAGAAGAAGAAACACCTTCACTCGATTTCACACTCCCCGCCGCCTTCAGCTCGAGGTCGTCCTGCAAGGCCATCTACAGACTCCCGCACTGATAGTCAGCAGCCTTCGACCAGCCATGCTGCAGCCATTGGGGTAGTACTGGATAACAGCACTGGGAAAGGCAAAGGCACATGCTGGACATCCATTGTTTTTTCCTCTTGTTTCCTCACATGGTAGTTGTTAATGTTGCTGCCATTATCATTCACACATCATCTGGAGCCATCCTTTGTTTCTTAACTTGTCCCATTACCTCTCCTTCTGCCTTACACTATCATCCCTTTTGTCAGTCAATCTCTCCTGCCTTCCATCCTATCACAGACCTTCCCTTTGTTCTTTCCTCCCCTCCTCCCTGCCCCTGCTTAAAAATCTCTTTTCCCTAACCTTTTCCAGATCTGACGAAGGATTAAACCCGAAACATTGACTCTGTTTCTCTCTCCTTGATGCTGCCGGACCTGCTGAGTGCTTCCAGCATCTCCTGTTGTTATTCCAGGATGTTGATGTTGGTGATTTGTCGATGGTAATGCCATTGAATGTCAAGGGGCGGATTGCATGAGTGACTGATATGGCATCTGATGTTCATACAGATTGAGTTCTGATCATCTGCACAATGGGATGTGTCTGCTATGTTAATATCATATGTCTAACTCATGCCTTTACTCCCCCACAGGACCATCGAGAGCCCCCCTCCCCACTGTCCAGGAGGAAGAACCAGAAGATTCCTCAGAGGAAGCTGCAACCTCTGAAGGAGCTTCATCAGCAGAATTGAGTACACCCAGCACCAGCGCAGAGACGCACTCCTCGGTGGGTCATTTGCGAGATAGAGTAGTGCTGTCACCTGGTGTATCACAGCTCAGAAGTGAGCATCAGCAGATGGTGGAGACAGGGACAGCAGTGGAGCGTCCTCATTGGAGGGTGTGGAATGCTCTTAACTCTGCTCAGCTGCATGTGGACACTGTGCCTCTAGGGCCATCCAGAAAGGGAGCGGTGCTGAAATTTCAGGAACAAGTGCAGGAGTCTCTGACAAAGTTTGCAACCACTGTATCGGCGAGTGTGCAGGGATTGGAGGAGTCCATCTCAAACATGAGCAATGACCTGGTGCACTCAATGGTGAATGTAGGTGCCGCCATGGAAAGGATGGCAACCTCCATGGAGGATATAAATCGCCAAATGCAAATGAACATGGTGACTTCTTCTAAATAGCTGGTCTGCTGTGGAGGATAGATGGGCATCTATTGAGGAGAGGAACCAGAGGTATATGAACGTCCCCATTATGAGGACTGTCAGTACAGAGACAGGTCCTCATGGCCCCACTGATGTGCAGCAAGGTGCTCTCCAGCTACTTGCTAGCAGTGAAGTGCGGGTGACCCATGAGAGGGATGTTGGTGGTCGACAACATGGAAGTGGGGGCTCCTCTCCAAGTGCTCACCACTCCCATGCCACTGTGGAGCCCTTGGTCAGAGCCACTGATTCCTCATTCAACTGAGATGGCCGTCTCAGCTCCTACACAGCCGTAGGAGGAGCAGTCTGTTGCCGACCCCTGCCAGACTCCTAAACCCAGAGTACGCCCGCCAAATGCATCGAAGCAGGCGCAGCATGGAAGTGTGTAGGTGCCTCAACATCTGCTGAAGCCACAGGGGAAGCACCACGTAGAAGCACACGTAACAGAAAGTTAACACACAAATTGTCGCAAGGGTAGTCACTTGGGTGTTTTGATATAAAACAAAGTGGTGATTTTCATCGTTATTTCAATTGTAATAAAGAGGTGCGATGTCAAAGCTTCAAAAAGTTGGCCTATATATACTCAGAAATGGAAGAGTCACAGTGAGGTGTCAGGGTGCCTTTCATCTGTAATGCTGGTGCTGAGAGTGATAGGAAGCCACATTTTATTGTATAGATGCTGTATGGTATGTTTAGAAGGCCGGTCAGACACTTATTTCCATGTGCCAGCCACATGTGTTGGCTGCGTAAATGTACGCGAATCTGGCATGGATTAGTGCATCCCCTGCCTCACGACCAGCAACATGCTCGCGTGCTGGTGGAACTGGCACATGCGCCTCTGCAAGGTCTTCCTCATCTGCACCCTCCTCCTGCTCATCCTCATCCTCCTCTGAGGAGGAGGCTGTGCACTGAGCCACTCATTCCTCAGGCAGCGGTAAGCCACACTGCTGTGTGATGTTGTGCAGTGCACAGCAGACCACAATAATTCTGGAGACCCTGGCTGGTGAGTACTGTAGGGCTCCACCTGATCTGTCGAGGCATCTGAATCGTATTTTGAGCAAGCCAATGCTTTGCTCTATGATGCTTCTGGTGGAAATGTGGCTCACATTGTAGCACTCCTCAGCTTCATTTGATGGCCTCCTCATCAGTGTCATTAGCCACGTCTTCAGGGGATAGCCCTTGTCTCCAAGTAGCCATCCAGAATGTTGGATTGGCGGATTGAAGAGCTGAGGCACAGTAGACAGCCGCAGGATGATCGAGTCATGGCAACTGCCAGGGAACTTGGCGCAAACATGCATAATGTTCTTCCTGTGGTTACAGACCAGCTGGACGTAAAGGGAGTGGAAGCCCTTGCGGTTGACAAATACAGCTGGGTTGTGATGGGGTGATCTAATTGCCACATGCTTGCATTCTACGATGCCCTGTATCCTTGGGAAGCCTGCCATATTTGCAAAGCCAACCACATGCACGGTTACACTTGCTTCATCCGTGGAGAAGTCGATGTAATTGTGTGCCTTTGCAAAGAGGGCATTGGTAACCGGCGTGATGCAAGTGTGTGCAGCCGACTGGGAGATGCTGCTGATATCTGCTGCTAGTTCCTGGAAGGACCCTGAAGCAAAGAAGTTGAGGGGCAGTGGTGACTTTGACAGCCACTGGTAAGAGGTGTCCACCCGCTCCTCTGGGCTCCAGGTGTTGGTGCAGCATTGTGCAGATGTCAGCGACTACCTCTCGCGAAAGTCTCAGCCTCCTCTGGCACTGCTGCTCACTCATGTTGAGGAAGCTCATCCTCGGCCTGTAAACCCTGTGTTGGGGGTATCTCCTGCGGTGTGGTGCAGCCCTGCGCTGACACCCTCTGCCCTGTGCAGCATCAGGTGGCTGAGGAGAAGGTTGGTGCTCTTGTTGTTGCTGCTGCTGTTGTGTCTGGTTCTGCTGCAGTCGGGCTGCTCTTCCTCCGATTCTTAGTACCAGGATGAAAACATATAAATGGTTCCCATTCCATTGGTATATCTCAGTTGAGGAAGAGATGTTATAAGAACTCAGTCAATGTGGGGAGAGGGCTTTCCAAGGAGGTCACAGTGCATATGGACCTCAGCTTAAACACGTACAAGCTCAATAGACCTGCAAAATGTGTTCCAAATCCTCTAAACACAAAGTTCAGGCATCTGAAAGTGAACTTATGTTGTAGGTCAGCTTTTATGCTGCAGGTGCAGCAATTCAGCGAGTTGTTAAACCTGGGACAATCAGCTGGCATGTTTGTCACACGACGTGCAACAGGCTGAAAATAAGAACATAAGAAATAGGAGCAGGAGTAGGCCAATCGGCCCCTCGAGCCTGTTCCACCATTCAATAAGATCATGGCTGATCTGATCCTAACCTCAAATCTTCTATCACTCTCCATCCCACCCGAACCCATGTGATCTCCCGGGAGAGGCGAAAAAAGATAAAAAACCCAATGGCCAATTTGGGAGAAAAAATCTGGGAAATTCCTCTCCGACCCATCTAGGCAATCGAAACTCTTCCAGGAGATCACTCTGTCCCTATATTTTCTACAGTACTTACCTTCTGTAAAGGCGATCTCCACCCCAGCCAGGAACAGGAATAAAACCATCTCCTGAAATCTAACACAGAATTAGAACACAAGAAGTAGGAGCAGAACCAGGCTACACAGCCCCTGGGCCCGCTCCACTACCCACAGGGCCATGACCATTCCGAAACTAGACTCATGTCCAATTTCCTGCCCGCTCCCCGTAACCCTTAATTCCCTTTACTTCTAGGAAACTATCCATTTCTGTTTTAAATTTATTTAATGATGTAGCTTCCGCAGCTTTCTGGGGCAGCAAATTCCACAAACCTACCACCCTCTGAGTGAAGAAGTTTCTCCTCATCTCAGTTTTGAAAGAGCAGCCCCTTATTTTAAGATTATGCCCCCTAGTTCTAGTTTCACCCATCATTGGGAACATCCTCACCGCATCAACCCGATCAAGCCCCTTCGCAACCTTATATGTTTCAATAAGATCGCCTCTCATTCTTCTGAACTCCAATGAGTAGAGTCCCAATCTACTCAACCTCTCCTCATATGACCACCCCCTCATCCCCGGGATTAACCGAGTGAACCTTCTTTGTACTGACTCGAGAGCAAGTATGTCTTTTCTTAAGTATGGACACCAAAACTGTATGCAGTATTCCAGGTGCGGTCTCACCAATACCTTGTATAACTGCAGCAATACCTCCCTGTTTTTATATTCTATCCCCCTAGCAATAAAAGCCAACATTCCATTGGCCTTCTTGATCACTTGCTGCACCTGCATACTAACTTTGAGTTTCGTGCACCAGGACCCCCAGATCCCTTTGTACTACAGTACTTTCCAGTTTCTTGCATTAAGATAATAACTTGCTCTATGATTTTTCCTGCCAAAGTGCATAACCTCACACTTTCCAGTATTGTATTCCATCTGCCAAATCTCTGCCCACTTACTTAGCCTGTCTATGTCACTTTGCAGGTGTTTTATGTCCTCCTCACTCACTACTTTCCCTCCCATCTTTGTATCATCTGCAAACTTTGATATGTTACACTTGGTCCCCTCCTCCAAATCGTTAATATAGATTGTAAAGAGTTGGGGACACAGCACTGATCCCTGCGGAACACCACTAGTTACTGATTGCCAGTCTGAGAATTAACCATTTATCCCAACTCTCTGCTTTCTGTTAGAGAGCCAAACCTCCACCCACGCCAGAATATTACCCCCAATCCCATGATTTTTTATCTTGAGCGATAATCTTTTGTGTGGCACCTTGTCAAATGCCTTTTGGAAGTCTAAATACACTACGTCCACTGGTTCGCCTTTAACCACCCTGTATGTTACTTCCTCAAAGAACTCAAGCAAATTTGTCAAACATGACTTCCCCTTCATGAAACCATGCTGAGTTTGTCCTATTAAATTATGTTTATCCAAATGTCCCGTTACTGTCTCCTTAATAATGGACTCTAACATTTTACCAACCACAGATGTTAGGCTAACAGGTCTATAGTTTCCAGCCTTCTGCTTACTACCCTTTTTAAATAAGGGTGTTACATTAGCAGTTTTCCAATCTGCCGGGACCTTTGCTGAGTCCAGGGAGTTTTGGAAAATTATTACCAATGCATCCACAATCCCTACCGCCACTTCCCTCAAGACCCTAGGATGTAAGCCATCAGGTCCAGGGGATTTATCCGGCTTGAGTCCCATTATTTTACCGAGTACCACTTCCTTAGTGATTTTAATCGTATTTAGCTCCTCTCCCCCTAGAGCTCCCTGTTTGTCCAGTGTTGGGGTATTCTTAGTGTCCTCTACCGTAAAGACTGATACAAAATATTTGTTCAGCGTTTTTGCCATCTCCATGTTTCCCACCATTCATTTCCCAGTCTCATCCTCTAAGGGACCAACATTTACTTTAGCCACCCTTTTTCTTTTTATATAACTATAGAAACTTTTGCTATCTGTTTTTATATTTTTTGCTAATTTACTTTCATAATCTATCTTCCCTTTCTTAATCAATCTTTTAGTTATTTTTTGCTGTATTTTAAAGACTTCCCAATCTTCTATCCGCCCACTAGATTTGGCTACCTTATATGCCCTTGTTTTTAGTCAGATACTATCCTTAATTACTTTACTTAGCCACGGATGGCTATCTTTTCTTTTACACCCTTTTTTCCCCTCAGTGGAATATATATTTTTTGGAAGTTGTAAAATAACTCCTTAAATGTACACCACTGATCATGTACCGTCTTACCCTTTAATCTATTTTCCCAGTCCACTCTAATCAATTCCGCTCTCATACCTTCATAGTCTCCTTTGTTCAAGCTCAGCACGCTTGTTTGAGATCCAACCTTCTCACCCTTTACTTGAATATGGAATTCAACCATGTTATGGTCACTCATTCCAAGGGGATCCTTTACTAGGACATTTTTAATTAATCCTGTCTCATTACACAGAACCAAATCTAAGGTTGCTTGCCCCCTGGTCGGTTCAGTTACATACTGCTCAAGAAACTCATCCCTAATACACTCAATGAACTCATCCTCAAGGCTGCTTTGCCCAATTTGATTTGTCCAGTTAATATGATAGTTAAAATCCCCCATAATTATAGCTGTTCCCTTATTACAAGCCTCAACTATTTCCTGATTAATACTCCGTCCAACAGAGTTGCAACTGTTCGGAGGCCTATAGACTACGCCCACTAGTGTTTTTTCCCCTTATTATTCCTTATCTCTACCCAAACTGTTTCACTATCCTGCTCCTTTGACCCAATATCATTTACCTGTATTATAGTGATTCCTTCCTTTATTAACATAGCCACCCCACCTCCCCTCCCTTCCTGCCTGTCCTTCCTGATTGTTAAATAACCTGGTATGTTTAATTCCCAGTCATGGTCACCCTGCAGCCATGTTTCTGTAATGGCCACAAGATCATACCCATATGTAGTTATTTGTGCCATTAACTCATTCATTTTGTTACGAATGCTACGTGCATTCAAATAAAGAACTTTCAAATATGTTTTGTGACACTTAGTTCCTGTTTTTTCCCCTTTTACTACTTTACCTTTTACTCCATGCCTTCTGTCCCTTCCTGACACGTTCTGTTTTTTAATTTCCCCACTGCTACCTAAGTCTATGACCTTCTGCGTCATCATTTCTGTTATTTGCTCTCTAGAAACCTCCCCCCCCCCCCCCACTAATTAGTTTAAAGCCCTCTCTATAGCCCTAGTTATATGATTCGCCAGGACTCTAGTCCCAGCACTGGCCAGGTGGAGTCCGTCCCAACGGAACAGCTCCCTCCTGTTCCAGTACTGGTGCCAGTGTCCCAAGAAGCAAAACCCATTTCTCCCACACCAGTCTTTGAGCCACGCATTTAACTCTTTAATTTTATTTATCCTAGCCAAATTCGCTCGTGGCTGAGGTAATAATCCAGAGATTATTACCCTTGAGGTTCTGTTTTTTAATTTGACCCCTAGCTGCTCATACTCCTTTAACAGAACCTTCTTCCTTGTCCTATCTACGTCGTTTGTACCAACATGGACCACGACAACTGGATCCTCCCCCTCCCACTCCAAGTTTCTTTCCAGCCCAGAAGAGATGTCCTTAACCCTGGCACCGGGCAGGCAACACAGCCTTCGGGACTCCCGCTCTTGACTGCAGAGAACCCTATCTATCCCCCTAATGATACTATCCCCTACCACTACAACATTTCTTTTTACTCCCTCCACTTGAATGGCCCCCTGTACCACGGTGCTGTGGCCAGGTTGCTCATCCTCCCTGCAGTCCCCGCTCCTGCCCTCACAGGGAGTAAGAACCTCGATCCTGCTTGACAAGAGCAAGGGCTGCGGCTCCTTCAACACTACATCTTGGATCCCTGTACCTTCCTCACTCATAGTCGCACCGTCCTGTCCCTGACCACAGAATACATCTGCAGTAATTAATTTCATAGGTGTGACCACCTCCTGAAACATAGAATCCAGGAACTTCTCCCCCTCCCTGATGTGTCGCAGTGTCTGAAGCTCAGTCTCAAGCTCTTCAACATGGAGCTTGAGTTCCTCTAGCAGCAAACACTTATCGCAAATGTAATCACCGTGAGCCTCAATGGGGTCCACCAGCTCCCACATTTCGCAATAGTGACACATCACCTGTTCACCCATATCTGTGTAATTAATTAAATTTCTTATTATTAGTTATGAAGACCCTCTGCCCCGATATAGATGATAATATTACACCACTATTTAATAAGACTTACCAACTTAAAGGTATAGAAGAGAAGGAAGAGAACCTACCAACCAGCTGATCACCAACCTCCCTCGTGGAAGCTGTCTGGGGGACCTGTCCGGTTGAATTGTCTCGCTGCTCCGCGTCCGCAGTGTTGGATTAGCCTGAGAGAGGGAAGCAAAACAGAGCAACAAGCACCCCCTCACCTCCCACTTGCCCGAACTCTGCCACTTACCAAAGTCTGCTTAAACTCAATGCGATTGCACTCAGCCTGCAGCACTAAGCCCGCCCCTTTTTATACCCGGATTCGACTTCCGGTTTAAACTCCCCAACAGCTTAATTTACTCTAAAAAATTAAACTTACTTCAAATAATTCACTTTCTAACTCGCTAAAATTCAGTAAATGCACTTAAAAGACTTTGGCCTAGAAATTCGGTTGGTTGCGCCTGCGATTAGCGCCTAAAGAGCCAGAGAATTGGGGCGTTACCCAATGTTCGGGCGGGCGCAATGAAGATAGCAACACCTCCCATATTGACTATACATTTAACGCCTGCCCTAAGTGTTAGCGCGTGCCCGCGTGCGCAGGCAGATCATGACATCATTTCAGTGTGCAACGCCTTTCAGGCGCCGCTGACCGGATATTCGGTGGCGCCCGGAACCTTTGCGCCTAGCGCTATTAGTGACAGTTCGATGGAACGTTACCAGGCCCTTCTCGGAGTCGGGGGGCGCTATTTAAAGGGGACAGCTCTAGTATAAAAGCTGCAGCCACTTGGCCTGTTCATTGTGATAGTTGCTGGAGAGAGTTGGTGAGCTACTGTGGAGCAGATTTTTTTGAATTTAGCCTTAGAATACTTGGGACCTTCAGACCTGTCCGGAGCAGTTGGAGCGCTACACCTAACAGCGTTTTGACCGACTGGCATCGGAATGGGAGCTGCTTTGGAGGGCCATGTCCTCATGGCCGGACACTGTGAAGGGGCAGAGAGATGGCGGGAGAGAGGGCCGGGATTGGCCAGAAGGAGGAGGGGCAATGGAGGTCGGCCAATCCGAGGGTACGCTGCGAGGGTATTCAGGCAGCAGGTGTCATACCTTGACATGTTGGAGGAGCAGTGTGTGCGAAGGCTCCAATTCGGTAAGGAGGTTGTAACTGAGCTGTGCCATTTCCAACAATCACAACAGGTGAGGGAGTCCTTGAATTTGGCCAAAGAAACGTCTCAGCACCTCCCTCTACTGCTGGCCCCTTGATGGAGCGACTTCTCTTTTGCGGTCGGCCCCTTCCCTCCCTGCTGCTCCTGCGTAATTGAACCCCAGTGGCGGGGTCAAGGCTGGGGGACGCCTGCTGACTGTGTGGAAGCGCAGAAGCCCCTGAGGGACGGCCTGGACGACCTCTGGTCTTGGAGGGTGCGGACGAAGTCTGCTTGATCTGGGCATGGCTGGAAGCAGTGTGCACTGCAGGTGGTGGCAGCTGCACTGCAGACGTACCAGCGGTGGCATGAGCAATGGTCACCTGCCGAGAGAGGGCACCTGCACCATGGTCGGACGACACACTGGCTCTCTGAGGGGACCGGTTCGGCTCATCCGCCACAATCGACTGCTCCACTGATTCCTGGCCTTGTATGGTACTGGAAGGGCCCGGGGTGATCCTAGCTGATGCAGATAGGGTGGCTGCAGTGAGAGTTCGCGTTGCCTCAATCTGGGTGTGGACGAGGCCAGCAAGTGACTGCGTGGCAGCAGTGAGGACCTGTGTGGCAGGTGCCAGTGCTTCGGAGAAGCCCTTGACAGTTCTTTCCACTGCTTCGGACAAGGCCGGAGCAGTCCATTCCACTGCCTCGGACAAGCCCTGGACAGACCTTTCCAGGGATTGTCCGAAGCTCTGAACAGTCCTTTCCATAGCAGCCTCAAAGCCCTGGACAGTCCTCTCCATTGCTGCTCCAAAGTCCAACACACTCTTTGCCAGTGTTTCTATCGACTGAGGCATCCTCCCCACTGCAGCCATCGGCTCAGTGTGCCTGAGCCGGGCCTGGGTGCTCATTTCAGCCAGGCTACGCACCTCCTCTGCACTCTGTGCAGCAGTCATCACTCCCTGCCTTGCCCTCCGGGGAGCCGGTGGCCAAACTTGCCTACCCCCCTCGCGTTGCTGCAGGCCGCTTGTTCCGGCAACTGGCTCATCATCAGAGCCCCCCCCTCCCCTCCAGGGAACTACTATCCCCAGTCTGCAGATGTGTAGGCACCCCTAAGGTTGGAACGGATGCTCCGGCTTCCTCCTGATCCTCGCCTCCGGAGGCACTGGCACCTTCAGGGCGCAGATCCCGAGTTGGTGATGCAGCATCTGAAAGCAGGGAGGTGGAAGAGTGGCTTTAGCAAAAGGACAGGTTGGCGGCAAGGCATGCCAGATTGCGGCAAGGCTCTGACATGGCTGCACACTGAGAAAGCATGCTGGCGGGGGGACCAGGTGGAAGGAGACAGCTGAAAAAGGTGAGAGCCTTACCCTCGCTGTCGACAATGGTGTCGGCAGCTGCAGTGGTAACAGGACCACTCAGACGTCCTCCAAGAATCTGGTGCACTCTCTCCTCGAGATCCGTGAGAGTGACCACTTGTGGAAGTCCGCCACCGGTTCGACGCTGGTCCTTGCGGATCGTCGCCAGCTTGGACTGCAGGGGAAAGAAGGGGAAGTTCTGTTACATGATGCCCTGAGTGATCATCTCATGCCCCCCATGGTGCAAGAGCTCTTACATGATGCCTTGAGAGATCATCTCATGCCCCCCATGGTGCAAGAGCCCTTACATGATGCCTTGAGAGATCATCTCATGCTCCCCATGGTGCAAGAGCCCTTACATGATGCCTTGAGAGATCATCTCATGCCCCCCATGGTGCAAGAGCCCTTACATGATGCCTTGAGTCAAATGTCCATGTGTGTGCCCAGAAAGGGCCATGGGTGCTTGCTGCCAGATGGCCATTGGGGCATCATGGCAACAGGGTGCGCGAAGTCAGGTGCAGATGGAGGGAATCAGAAGTTTGCATAAACAACACTCACCCTAACGACCCGAGTGAGGTCGTTGAATTTCTTCCTGCACTGAACAGGGCTCCTGGTCGCCATGCTGCTGGAGTTGACCCTCTGACAAACATCCCTCCAAGCTCGGCAGTACTCCTTTTGATTCGGCCTCCTGCCATTGTCAGGATACAGAAAATCTCGACGGCGCTCCACTGCGGACACCAACTGGTTCAGAGCCTCAGTGCTGAAGCGCTCTGCTCTCTGTCTCACCTTCTCCATCCTGACCAAGTTTTTTGCGCCAGAGAAGGGCGAGCACCGATTCTGAGGCCTACAGGGCGTTGAGTGTGGAAGCTGAGGCTGACTGACCCACCCCTTTAAGAGCCGGCCGGCACCTGGAAGTCTCGTGGTTATCGGTAATTGAGATCACCTGCGCTGCGCCCGTCCGCGCCGATATTGTGTAGCGCCGGAAGTTTTGCGCCTTAGGAGGCCCGTGCAATGTCTGAATTCGCGCCTCAATCCCCTTTGGGGGCGATGCAACCCAATATCGCGCCAGGCGGCGATAAGTTTCGTCTGGCTATAAACTTTGCGCAGCGCCAGTTCTAACGCCTCAAGCGGGGCTAGACCCAATTTCTAGGCCTTTTTCTGTCACTTACCAAAGTCTGCTTAAACGCAATGCGATTGCACTCAGCCTGCAGCACTAAGCCCGCCCCTTTTTTTACCCGGATTCTACTTCCGGTTTAAACTCCCCAACAGATTAATTTACTCTAAAAAGTTTAACTTACTTCAAATAATTCACTTTTTTACTTACTAAAATTCAGTAAATGCACTTAAAAGACTTTTTCTGCCATTTACCAAAGTCTGCTTAAACTCAATGCGATTGCACTAATTAATGTAGTAAAATGGGAAGAGCCTGTAAAATGGGATTATCTAGGCAGTTAACAAGCTGTTAACTGCCTTAAGTGCTTCTCCCGCCGCTTGGTGTTGGGTCTGATCGGGACTCGCAAACCCAACACTTTGCAAAGTAGCGTGGAGGTGGGGCGACGGCTGGTTCGCAACCTGTCGTCAATCATTTAGATTTTCACTACCAACCCGCCTCCAAACCCGCCCTCTGAGCACTGGCAAAATCGCGGCCAATGTGTCCAGGTAACTCTCCCCTTCCCTGATACATCGCAATGTCTGCAGCTCGGACTCCAGCTCAACAATTCTGAGCCGAAGTTCCTCGAGTTGCAGGCACTTACTGCAGCTGTGGTTGCTCGGGATCGCGGTGCTCACTACAAACTCCCACATGCTGCAGTTATGACACACCACCTGCCCTGCAGTCTCAAACCTTGTTTTACTTATTAATTAATTAGTTAAAGCTTTTATTCAATTGACATTTTAGTATTATTGTTTGATTATTTTATCTACTTTAAGTTGTTAATTTAATAAGTACTAGCAAGTTACATTTTCTCAGCTCTTAATTTAACAGCCTTCCCTAACTTAGACAGAAAAAAAAAAGCTGTAATACTCACCAACCAATCACCTACCTGACCTCCTGTGATGTCACTCTGATTTGTTTGTTGTTCAGAATCGGAGTTTCGCTGCTGCTTTAATTCAGGTCCGCTCTCGGGCCGCTCTTTATCCTCTCACCGCTGAGACTTCTTGGGGTCTGGAGTCAATGTTGAGGACTCCCAAGACCACTCCCTCCCGACTGTATACCACTGTGCCGCCACCTCTGATGGGTCTGTCCTGCCGGTGGGACAGGATGTACCCAGGGGTGGTGATGGAGGAATCTGGAACATTGTGAAATAAGGAGTAGATTGCCTTTCAAAAGCTAGGCTTTATTAACCTTAAAAAACCAGCAAGTACATGTTGAGCACCCTGTCTCAACCACTGTAGAAAACTGAATTTAAGATGGCCACCACAGGTCACATGGAATCAACTAACCAATAAGTTTACAGCATATATCTCAAGGCAGGAAAACAGGCAACCAATTACAATGCTTCTTATAAAACAAGAATAATCACCACACATTGGCTGAAAGGTATGATTCTGTGAGTATGACTGTGTCAGGCTGTTGCTTGACTAGTCTGTGGGACAGCTCTCCCAGCTTTGGCACAAGACACCAGATGTTATTGAAGAGGACTTTGCAGGGTCGACTGGGCTGGGTGTGCCATTGTCGTGTTCAAAGCCGGTGCCGAGTTGATGCCGGGTGGTCCGTCCGGTTTTATTCTTATCATCGTTTTTCGTAGCGGTTGTGTACAACTGAGTGACTTTCTAGGCCTTTTCAGAGGGGAGTTAAGCGTCAACCACATTGCTGTGGGTCTGGAGTCACATATAGGCCAGACCAGGTAAGGACGGCAGAGATCCTTCCCTAAAAGACATTAGTGAACCAGGTGGGTTTTTACGTCAATCCGATAGTTTCATGGTCACCATTACTGATACTAGCTTTTTATTTGATTGCTGGATTTTTTGCTCATTAATAACGATGTGCTCCATGAGCTCACTGTTACATTTGCACCAAATTCTGGGCCAATATATAAGGCACAATGACGTCTATGTTTAATTTTGTTCCCTGTACGTTATGAAGCGGGACTATTTAAATGACATCCTAATGGAAAAGATAATAAGGGTTTTAATTCCTGGAGTTTTTCAAAGTTTTTTCAACAGATTGTCCGTTCAACAATCCAACAAGGGTCATTAGGCTAAGCAACTTGGTTTAAATTAACAATTCCCATTCTAAATTAGTGGAATTTTAACTCCATGGGTCCAATCAGGTTTCCGCTCCTGCCACAGACTGAAATGGCCCTTATCAAAGTCACAAATTACATCCTGTGTGACTTTGACCATGGTAAGCTATCCCTCCTCATCGTTCTTGACCTGTCTGCAGCCTTTGACATGATCACTACACAATCCTCCTGCAATTCCTCTCCTTGTAGCCAGAGAATCACCGGCAATGGCTTCTTTTCATGCTCCCGCTCCGTTACCTCTATAGTCCCCCAATGAACTGGGCTGAAAGAATATAAGATGATGGTATCCTCATACGCTATCCTCCTTCTCACATCCCACTTCCCCCTCATCCCACAATGTCTTCTGATTTACAAGCTGCACATGGTGTAAGCATGCACCTCTTGCTTTACCCCACACCCCTCACTACAACCTTACCCCTGTGCCTTCCTCATTTCAGACGTCCAAGAAATCCAGCCGGCCCAGCGAATGGTTGACCATCTGGAGGGAAAGGAGAGTGAAGAAGAAGAAGAAACACCTTCACTCGATTTCACACTCCCAGCCACCTACTGCTCGAGGTCATCCTGCAAGGCCATCTGTAGTCTCTCCCACTGATAGTCAGCAGCCTTTCACCAGCCATGCTGCAGCCACTGGGGTAGCACTGGATAACAGCACTAGGATAGGCAAAGGCACACGCTAGACAGTCACTAAGTGTGATTAGTGGATCTTCTGATTTAATATTGGATGGATATGTGGATATCGTTGCATTGGAAAGTTTGCTTTGTGGTGGCTTTTATTTCAGCATTGCAGGGAAGAGGACATTGTGATGGTCAGTAACAGAGGGAAGGTAAGGTGTGGGACAAATGTTAAAAGGGGAATTGGGGTTGTATTCAGTGGTACCGCAGGTGGATGATTCGATCCCAGATATCCCGGCCAAAAAGGGTTCTGCTGTGTGCGATTAAGAGAGGGCGTTAATAATAGTAGCAATGTCCAAATACCAGATCGTGCGTCAATTCAGCGTTGCATGGTGAGTGGCGTCATGATCTGCCTCACCTCAATACCTGAAGCGAGCACAGGCAACAGCAGCGCTGCCGACCTGCCCAAAATGACGGCCACCGCGCTCTGCGCCGGAAGTGGGGTGACCGGCCGGCATTTTTTTCTTTCAAACCGGCCTTAACAGCCGGTGTAAACGGATCCAGTTTCCCACCTGACATTTTTAATTTATAATCAGAGATGGGAAGGAAGGGACACACACACTTCAACTCTACTTAAATGTTAATTAAAAATGTGCAATGTTCATTTCCAGAAAAATTAGCCAAAAACAATCAAAGTGAATAATTAAACTATTTCAGCAGCAAAATATCTAGACTAGTTTTCAACACCTATTGCAACATTTTACCCTCCATGATGATCTTGCCTAAAGCTTTTGAGGATGAAAATTCACGCCCATCTGGCACACTTGCACCATATCTCTTCCTTGCCACAATTTGATTTTTATTTATTCATTCCTGGGATGTGGGCGTCACTGGCAAGGCCAGCATTTATTGCCCATCCCTAAATGATCTTGAGAAGGTGTGGTGAGCCACCTTCTTGAACCGCTGCAGTCCATGTGGTGAAGGCACTCCCACAGTGCAGTTAGGCAGGGCATTCCAGGATTTTGATGAAGGAACGGCGATATATTTCCAAGTCAGGATGATGTTGACTTGGAGGGGAACTTGGAGATGGTGGTGTTCCCATGTGCCTGTTGCCCTTGTCCTTCTAGGAGGTAGAGTTTACGGATTTGGGAGGTGCTGCTGAAGAAGCCTTGGCGAATTTCTGGAGTGCATCTTGTAGATGGTACACACTGCAGCCACGGTACACCATTGGTGGAGGGAGTGAATGTTTATGCTGGTGGATGGGGTGCCCATCAAGCGGGTTGTTTTGTCCTGGAATGTGTCGAGCTTCTTGAGTGTTGTTGGAGCAGCACTCTTCCAGGCAAGTGGAGAGTATTCCATCACACTCCTGACTTGTGCCTTGTAGATGGTGGAAAGGCTTTGGGGAGTCAGCAGGTGAGACACTCACTGCAAAATACCCAGCCTCTGACCTGCTCTTGTAGTCACATTATTCATGTGGCTGGTCCAGTTAAGTTTCTGGTCAATGGCGACCTCCAGACTATAAATTGGCTCCTGTATTTCTTTAAAAAAAAAAATTCTCTCTTGTTTCCTCACATGGTAGCTGTTAATGTTGCTGCCATCATCATTCACACCTCATCTCGAGCCATCTGTGGTTTCTTAACTTGTCCCATTATCTCTCCTTTTGCCTTGCACCATCATTCCTTTTGTCAGTCAATCTCTCCTGCCTTCCATCCTATCACAGACCTTCCCTTTGTTCTTTCCTCCCCTCTTCCCTGCCCCTGCTTAAAAATCTCTCTTCCCTAAACTTATCCATTCTGACGAAGGGTTCGACCCAAAATGTTAACCCTGCTTCTCTCTCCTCGATGCTGCCTGACCTGCTGAATGTTTCCATCATTTTCAGTTGTTATTCCCGGGTGTTAATGTTGATGGTTTGTCGATGGTAATGCCATTGAGTGTCAAGGGGCGGATTGCATGAGTGACTGATATGGCAGCTGATGTTCATACAGATTGAGTTCTGGTCATCTGCACAATGGGATGTGCCTGCTACATTAATATCACATGTCCAACTCATGCCTTTACTCCCCCACAGGACCATCGAGAGCCCCCTCCCCACTGTCCAGGAGGAAGAACCAGAAGTCTCCTCAGAGGAAGCTGCACCCTCTGAAGGAGCTTCATCAGCAGAATTGAGTACACCCAGCACCAGCGCAGAGACGCACTCCTCGGTGGGTCATTTGCGAGATAGAGTAGTGCTGTCACCTGGTGTATCACAGCTCAGAAGTGAGCATCAGCAGATGGTGGAGACAGGGACAGCAGTGGAGCGTCCTCATTGGAGGGTGTGGAATGCTCTTAACTCTGCTCAGCTGCATGTGGACACTGTGCCTCTGGGGCCATCCAGAAAGAGAGCGGTGCTGAAATTTCAGGAACAAGTGCAGGAGTCTCTGACAAGGTTTGCAACCACTGTATCGGCGAGTGTGCAGGGATTGGAGAAGTCCATCTCAAACATGAGCAATGACCTGGTGCACTCAATGGCGAATGTAGGTGCCGCCATGGAAAGGATGGCAACCTCCATGGAGGATATAAATCGCCAAATGCAAATGAACATGTTGACTTCTTCTAAATAGCTGGTCTGCTGTGGAGGATAGATGGGCATCTATTGAGGAGAGGAACCAGAGGTACATGGACATCCCCAATATGAGGAGTGTCAGCACAGAGTCGGGTCCTAATGGCCCCACTGATGTGCAGCAAGGTGCTCTCCAGCTACTTGCTAACATTGAAGTGCAGGTGACCCATAAGAGGGATGTTGGTGGTCGACAACACGGAAGTGGGGGCTCCTCTCCAAGTGCTCACACTCCCATGCCAATGTGGAGCCCTCAGTCAGAGCCGCAAATTCCTCACCCAACTGAGATGGCCGTCTCAGCTCCTGCACAGCCGCAGGTGGAGCAGTCTGTTGCCGACCCCTGCCAGGCTCCTAAACCCAGAGGACGCCCGCCAAATGCATCGAATCAGGAGCAGCATGGAAGTGTGTAGGTGACTCAACATCTGCTGAAGCCACAGGGGAAGCATCACGTAGGAGCACACATAAGAGAAAGTTAACACACAAATAGTCGCAAGGGTAGTCACTTGAGTGTTTTGATATAAAACAAAGTGGTGATTTTCATCGTTATTTCAATTGTAATAAAGAGGTGTGATGACAAAGCTTCAAAAAGTTGGCCTATGTGTACTCAGAAATGGAAGTGTCACAGTGAGGTGTCAGGGTGCCTTTCATCTGTAATGCTGGTGCTGAGAGTGATAGGAAGCCACATGTTATTGTACAGATGATGTATGGTATGCTTAGAAGGTCGGTCAGACACTCATTTCCATGTGCCAGCCACATGTGTTGGCTGCATTAACTTATGCGAACCTGGCATGGATTAGTGCATCCCCTGCCTCACGGCCAGCAATGAGCTCTCGTGCTGGTGGAACTGGCACATGCGCCTCCGCAAGGTCTTCCTCATCTGCCTCCTCCTCCTGCTCATCCTCATCCTCCTCCTCTGAGGAGGCAGTGCACTGAGCCACTTGTTCTTCAGGCAGTAAGCCTCGCTGCTGTGCGATATTGTGCAGTGCAGAGCAGACCACAATAATTCTGGAGTCCCTGGCTGGTGAGTACTGTAGGGCTCTACCTGATCTGTCGAGGCATCTGAATCGTATTTTGAGCAAGCCGATGGTTTGCTCTATGATGCTTCTGGTGGAAATGTGGCTCACATTGTAGCGCTTCTCAGCTTCATTTGATGGCCTCCTCATCGGTGTCATTAGCCACGTCTTCAGGGGATAGCCCTTGTCTCCAATTAGCCATCCGGAATGTTGGATTGGTGATTGAAGAGCTGAGGCACAGTAGACTGGTGCAGAATGAACGAGTCATGGCAACTGCCAGGGAACTTGGCGCAAACATGCATAATGTTCTTCCTGTGGTTACAGACCAGCTGGACGTAAAGGGAGTGGAAGCTCTTGCGGTTGACAAATACAGCTGGGTTGTGATGGGGTGCCCTAATGGCCACATGTGTGCAGTCTACGACGCTCTGCACCCTTGAGAAGCCTGCCATATTTGCAAAGCCAACTGAACACGTGCGGTTATACTTGGGACATCCGTTGAGAAGTGGATGTAATTGTGCGACTTTGCAAAGAGGACATCGGTAACCTGCGTGATGCAAGTGTGTGCAGCCGACTGGGAGATGCCGCTGATGTCTGCTGCTCATCCATGTAAGGACCCTGAAGCAAAAAAGTTGAGTGCGGTGGTGACTTTGACAGCCACTGGTAAGGGATGTCCACCTGCTCCTCTGGGCTCCAGGTATTGGTGCAGCATTGTGCAGATGTCAGCGACTACCTCTCGCGGAGGTCTCAGCCTCCTTTGGCACTGCTGCTCACTCATGTTGAGGAATCTCATCCTCGGCCTGTAAACCTTGTGTTGGGGGTATCTCCTGCGGTGCGGTGCAGCCCTGCACTGATGCCCTCTGCCCTATGCAGCATCAGGTGGCTGAGTAGAAGGTTGGCGCTCTTGTTGTTGCTGCTGCTGTTGTGTCTGGTTCTGCTGCAGCCGTGGCTGGTCTTCCTCCCATTTTTAGTACCAGTATGAGAGGTTATAGATGGTTCCCGTTCCATTGGTATATCTCAGTTGAGGAAGAGATGTTATAAGCACTCAGTCAATGTAGGGAGAGGGCTTTCCAAGGAGGTCACAGTGCATATGGATCTCAGCTTAAGCACTTCCAAGTTCAATAGACCTGCAAAATGTGTTCCAAATCCTCAAAACACAAAGTTCTGGCACCTGAAAGTCAGCCATGTTACAGGTTCGCTTTTATGCTGCAGGTGCAGCTGTCAACAATTCAGCGAGTTGCTGAACCCGGCACAATCAGCTGACGTGTTTGTCATACGACGTGCAACACGCTGAAAATGTACTAAGATGGGACGAGCCTGTAAAATGAGATTATAGAAACATAGAAGATAGGAGCAGGAGTAGGCCATTCGAGCCTGCTCCGCCATTCAACGAGATCATGGCTGATCATCCAAACCCTAGCACCCGGTCCCTACACCAACAGCCATCCCACCCAAGCCCTATCCCCGTAACCCCACGTATTTAATCCCCCCTAACACTAAGGGTCAATTTTTTTATCATGGCTGTGGGAGGAAACCGGAGCACCCGGAGAAAACCCACGCAAACACGGGGAGAATGTGCAAACTCCACACAGACAGTCACCCGAGGCCGGATTTGAACCCGGGTCCCTGGCGCTGTGAGGCAACAGTGCTAACCACTATGCCACCGTGCTGCCCGTAGGCAGTTACCAAGCTGTTAGCTGCCTTAAGTGCCCCTCCCATCGCTTGGTGTTGAGTCTGATTGGGACGCCCAGACCCGACACTTTGCAAAGTAGCATGGAGGTGGGGTGACGGCAGGTTCGCAACCCGCCGTCATTCATTTAGATTTTCACTACTGACCCACCTCCAAACCTGCCCTCTGAGCACTGGCAAAATCACGGCCAATGTGTCCAGGTAACTCTCCCCTTCCCTGATGCATCGCAATGTCTGCAGCTCGGACGCCAGCTCAACAATTCTGAGCCGAAGTTCCTCGAGTTGCAGACATTTACTGCAGCTGTGGTTGCTCGGGATCGCGATGCTCACCACAAACTCCCACATGCTGCAGTTATAACACACCACCTGCCCTGCAGTCTCAAACCTTGTTTTACTTATTAATTAATTAGTTAAAGCTTTTATTCAATTGACAATTTCGTTTTATTGTTTGATTATTTTATCTACTTTAAGTTATTAATTTAAGAAGTACTCGCAGGTACTAGTGCTCTGGGGGAGGGTTTAAACTAAAATGGCAGGGGGTTGGGAACCTGAGCGGGGAGACAGAGGAAAGGGAAACAAGGATAAAAGCAAAAGATAGGAAGGAGAAAAACAAAAGTGGCAGTCAGAGAAATCAACGGTTTAAATCAAACATGGCCACAGTAAATAATAATTCTAATAGGTCTAAGAGCATTAAATAAACAAGCCTGAAGGCTTTGTGTCTTAATGCGAGGAGCATTCGTAATATGGTGGATGAATTGGCTGTGCAAATACAGGTAAACGAATATGATTTGGTTGGGATTACGGAAACGTGGCTCAAGGATGGCCAAGGCTGGGAACTCAACATCCAGGGGTATTCGATATTCAGGAAAGATAGGCAAAAAGGAAAGGGAGGTGGGGTAGCATTACTGATTAAAGAAGGGATTAACACAATTGTAAGGAAGGATATTAGCTCTGATGATGTGGAATCTGTATGGGAATTGAGAAATACTAAGGGGCAGAAAACGTTAGTGGGAGTGGTGTATAGACCTCCAAACAGTAAGGCGGAGGTTGGGGATGGCATTCAAAGGGAAATTAAAGAAGCATGCAATAAGGGCACAGCAGTCATCATGGGTGACTTTAATCTACATATAGATTGGGCTAACCAAATTAGTAACAATACTGTGGAGGAGGAATTCCTGGCGTGTTTACGGGATGGTTTCCTGGACCAATATGTCGAGGATCCAACCAGAGATCAGGCCATCTTAGACTGGGTATTATGTAACAAGAAAGGATTAATTAGCAATCTTGTTGTACGAGGCCCCTTGGGTCGGAGCGATCATAATATGATCGAATTCTTCATTAAGATGGAGAATGAAGTAGTTGACTCAGAGACTAGGGTCCTCAATTTAAATAAAGGAAACTACAATGGTCTGAGGAGTGAGTTGGATAGGATTTATTGGGGAATGTCACTCAAAGGGTTGACAGTGGATAGGCAATGGCAAACATTCAAAGACCGAATGGATGAACTACAGAATTTGTTCATCACAGTTTGGCATAAAAATAAAACAAAAAAGGTGACTCAACCGTGGCTAACAAGGGAAATTAAGGATAGCATAAGATCCAAGGAGAGGACATATAAATTGGCCAGAAAAAGCAATAATCCTGAGGGTTGGGAGCAGTTTAGGATTCAACAAAGGAGGACAAAGGGATTAATTAAGAAGGGGAAAATAGAATATGAGAGTAAGCTTGCAGGGAACATAAAAACTGACTGTAAAAGCTTTTATAGATATGTGAAGAGAAAAAGATTGGTGGAATCAAGCGTAGGTCCCTTGCAGTCAGAATCAGGGGAATTTATAATGGGGAACAAAGAAATGGCAGACCAACTAAATACATATTTTGGTTCTGTCTTCACAAAGGAGGACACAAATAACCTCCCAGAGATGCCGGGGAACATAGGGTCTGACGAAAGGGTGGAACTGAAAGAAATCAGTATTTGTAGGGAAATGGTGTTCGGAAAATTGATGGGACTGAAGGCCGATAAATCCCCAGGGCCTGATAACCTACATCCTAGGGTACTTAAGGAAGTGGCCCTAGAAATAGTAGATGCATTGCTGGTCATCTTCCAGAACTCGATAGACTCTGGAACAGTACCCATGGATTGGAGGGTAGCTAATGTTACCCCACTATTCAAAAAAGGTGGTAGAGAAAAAGCGGGGAATTATAGACCGGTAAGCCTGACATCGGTAGTGGGGAAAATGCTAGAGTCCATTATAAAAGATGTAATAGCAGAGCACTTGGAAAGCAGTGACAGGATCGGACAAAGTCAACATGGATTTACAAAAGGTAAATCGTGCTTGACTAATCTGGAATTTTTTGAGGATGTAACTGGTAAAATAGATGAGAGAGAACCGGTGGATGTGGTGTATTTGGACTTTCAGAAGGCTTTCGATAAGGTCCCGCATAAGAGATTAGCGTGCAAAATTAAGGCACATGGGATTGGGGGCAAGGTATTGACTTGGATAGAGAACTGGTTGCCGGATAGACAGCAAAGAGTTGGAATAAACGGGTTGTTTTCCGAGTGGCAGGCAGTGATGAGTGGGGTACCGCAAGGATCGGTCCTAGGACCCCAGCTGTTCACAATATATATTAATGATCTGGACGAGGGAATTGGATGTAATATCTCCAAATTTGCAGACAACACAAAGCTGGGTGGGAGGGTATGCGGTGAGGAGGATGTCGTGAAACTCCAGTACGATTTGGACAGGTTGGGTGATTGGGCAGAAACATGGCAAATGCACTATAATGTGGATAAATGTGAGGTTATCCACTTTGGTGGCAAAAACAGGAAGGCAGACTATTATTTGAATGGCAATAGATTGTGAGAGGGGTAAGTGCAAAGAGACCTGGGTGTTCTTGTGCACCAGTCGCTGAAGGTAAGCATGCAGGTGCAGCAGGCGGTTAAGAAGGCAAATGGTATGTTGGCCTTCGTAGCAAGAGGGTTCGAGTACAGGAACAATGATGTTTTGCTGCAGTTGTACAGGGCCTTGGTGAGACTGCACCTTGAGTATTTTGTGCAGTTTTGTTCGCCTTATCTGAGGAAGGAAGTCCTTGCCATGGAAGGAGTGCAGCGAAGATTCACCAGGCTGATACCTGGGAAGGCAGGAATGACATATGAGGAGAAATTGTGTCGATTGGGCTTATACTCACTGGAGTTTAGAAGATTGAGAGGGGGTCTCATCGAAACCTATAAAATTCTGTCAGGCCTGGACAGACTAGATGCAGGAAGGATGTTTCCGATGGCCGGGGAGTCCAGAACCAGGGGTCATAGTCTAAGGATAAGGGGTAAGCCATTTAGGACTGAAATGAGGAGGAATTTCTTCACCCAGAGAGTGGTGAACCTGTGGAATTCTCTGCCACAGAGGGCGGTGGAGGCCAGTTCATTAAATATATTCAAGAAAGAGTTGGATATATTTCTTAAGGCTAAAGGGATCAAGGGATATGGGGATAAGGCAGGGACAGGGTACTGAATTTGGATGATCAACCATGATCTCATTGAATGGTGGAGCAGGCTCGAGGGGCCGAATGGCCTACTCCTGCTTCTATCTTCTATGTTTCTATGTTTCTATGTAAGTTACAGTTCCTCAGCTCTTAAGTTAACCCCCTTCCCTATTCCCTAACTTAGCAAAAAAATCTGTAATACTAACCAACCAATCACCTACCTGCTGTCCTGTGATGTCATTCTGATTTGTTTGTTGTTTAGAATTGGAGCTTCGCCGCTGCTTTAATTCAGGTCCGCTCTCGGGCCGCTCTTTATCCTGTCACCGCTGAGACTTCATAGGGTCTGGAGTCAATGTTGAGGACTCCCAAGACCATTCCCTCCCGACTGTATACCACTGTGCCACCACCTCTGATGGGTCTGTCCTGCCGGTGGGACAGGATGTACCCAGGGATGGTGATGGAGGAGTTTGGGACATTGGCTGAGAGTTATGATTCTGTGAGTATGACTATGTCAGGCTGTTGCTTGACTAGTCTGTGGGACAGCTCTCCCAATTTTGGCACAAGAAACCAGATGTTAGTGAAGAGGACTTTGCAGGGTCGACTGGGCTGGGTGTGCCATTGTCGTGTTCGAAGCCAGTGCTGAGGTCGATGTCGGGTGGTCCGTCCGGTTTTATTCTTATCATCGTTTTTCATAGCAGTTGTGTACAACTGAGTGGCTTTCTAGGCCTTTTCAGAGGGGAGTTAAGCGTCAACCACATTGCTGTGGGTCTGGAGTCACATATAGGCCAGACCAGGTAAGAACGGCAGAGATCCTTCCCTAAAGGACATTAGTGAACCAGATGGGTTTTTACGACAATTCGACAGGTTCATGGTCACCATTACTGATACTAGATTTTTATTATATTGCTGAGTTTTTTACTCATTAATAACGATGTGCTCCATGAACTCGCTGTTACTTTTGCACCAAATTCTGGGCCAATATATAAGGCACAATGACGTCTATGTTTAATTTTGCTCTATATACGTTATGAAAGGGGACTATTTAAATGACATCCTAATGGAAAAGATTAGAAGGGTTATTAATTCTTGGAGTTTTTCAAAGTTTTTTTCAACAAATTGTCAGTTCAATAATCCAACAAGGGTCATTAGGCTAAGCAACTTGGTTTAAATTAACAATTCCCATTCTAAATTAGTGGAATTTTAACTCCATGGGCAGGATTTTCACTGGGCCGTGGAGGCGGGATTGGAGGCGTGTGGGGGGTTAAAATCCCGAAACAGGTGGTTAACAGGCAGTTTTTAGCCTAATCCCTATTTTCATTCTTGAAGTGTGGGATTCCATACGGCTCCGAACCACGCCAAGTTAGCGAGGCAGGCCGTCGGGCTGAAGGGCTTGGCGGGGTCGAGATGTCCGGTGTTCAGGTGAGTGATGGGTGCATGAGTGCAGAGGTAAGTGTGTTTGGTGTGTTTAGAAGGTTTACTTACCTTTACAGCCTTCCTTCCTTCAGGTCTCGGGAGTCCCTCATCTCACCGGCACAGAAAGCAGAATGGCCGCGATCTGTCAAAAATTGCAGCATTCAGCTTTCTGTTCCGGAGAGATCTCTAAATCATCCTGAGAGGAAGGAATTAACATGGAGTACAGATTGTCAGTGTTTGACAGCTTCAAACAGCTGTGAAACACTGATATTTCATCTGTCAAAAGGTCTTGACAGATGAAATATCAATCTGTGACATCACCTGTTGCCGGGTGGCCCTTAATTGGCCTGCTGAGCCCGCTGGGTGGGCTCAACAAGGTCAATCAAGTCAAAATCACATGGGTTGGCTACAACTTGATGGAGGCGGGACTACAACCCCGAAAGTTGTAGTCCTGCCTCCTACCTGCCTCCTCAATGAATATCCAGCCCCATGGGTCCAAGCAGGTTTCCGCTCCTGCCACAGACTGAAACGGCCCTTATCAAAGACACAAATTACATCCTGTGTGACTGTGACCATGGTAAGCTATCCCTCCTCATCCTTCTTGACCTGTCTGCAGCCTTTGACAAGATCACTACACAATCCTCCTGCAATTCCTCTCCTCATAGCCAGAGAATCACCGGCAATGGCTTCTTTTCCTGCTCCCGCTCCGTTATCTCTAGAGTCCCCCAGTGAACTGGGCTGAAAGAATATAAGATGATGGTATCCTCATACGCTATCCTCCTTCTCACATCCCACTTCCCCCTCATCCCACAATGTCTTCTGATTTACAAGCTGCACATGGTGTAAGCATGCACCTCTTGCTTTACCCCACTCCCCTCACCACAACCTTACCCCTGTGCCTTCCTCATTTCAGACGTCCAAGAAATCCAGCCGGCCCAACAAATGGTTGACCATCTGGAGGGAAAGGAGAGTGAAGAAGAAGAAGAAACACCTTCACTCGATTTCACACTCCCAGCCACCTATTCCTTGAGGTTATCCTGCAAGGCCATCTGCAGTCTCTCCCACTGATAGTCAGCAGCCTTTCACCAGCCATGCTGCAGCCACTGGGGTAGCACTGGATAACAGCACTAGGATAGGCAAAGGCACATGCTAGACAGTCACTAAGTGTGATTAGTGGATCTTCTGATGTAATATTGGATGGATATGTTGATATAGTTGCATTGGAAAGTTTGCTTTGTGGTGGCTTTTATTTCCGCATTGCAGGGAAGAGGACGCTGTGATGGTCAGTAACAGAGGGAAGGTAAGGTGTGGGACAAATGTTAAAAGGGGAATTGGGGTTGTATTCACTGGTACCGCAGGCGGATGATTCGATCCCAGATATCCCGGCCAGAAAGGGTTCTGCTGTGTGCGATTAAGAGAGGGCGTTAATAATAGTAGCAATGTCCAAATACCAGATCGTGTGTCAATTCAGCGTTGCACGGTGAGTGACGTCATGATCTGCCTCACCTCAATACCTGAAGCGAGCACAGGCAACAGCAGCGCTGCCGACCTGCCCAAAATGGCGGCCACCGCGATCCGCGCCGGAAGTGGGGCGACCGGCCGGCATTTTTTTCTTTCAAACCAGCCTTAACGGCCGGTGTAAACGGTTCCAGTTTCCCACCTGACATTTTTAATTAATAACCAGAGATGGGAAGGAAGGGAAAAACACACTTCAACTCTACTTAAATGTTAATTAAAAATGTGCAATATTCATTTCCAGTAAAATTAGCGAAAAACAATCAAAGTGAATAATTAAACTATTTCAGCAGCAAAATATCTAGATTGCTTTCAACACATGTTGCAACAGTTTACCCTCCATGACGATCTTGCCTAAAGCTTTTGAGGATCAAAATTCACGCCCATCTGGCACACTTGCTCCATATCTCTTCCTTGCCACAATTTGTTTTTTATTTATTCGTTCCTGGGATGTGGGCGTCACTGGCAAGGCCAGCATTTATTGCCCATCCCTAAATGACCTTGAGAAGGTGTGGTGAGCCAACTTCTTGAACCGCTGCAGTCCATGTGGTGAAGGCACTCCCACAGTGCAGTTAGGCAGGGCATTCCAGGATTTTGATGAAGGAACGGCGATATATTTCCAAGTCAGGATGATGTTGACTTGGAGGGGAACTTGGAGATGGTGGTGTTCCCATGTGCCTGTTGCCCTTGTCCTTCTAGGAGGTAGAGTTTGCGGATTTGGGAGGTGCTGCTGAAGAAGCCTTGGCGAGTTTCTGCAGTGCATCTTGTAGATGGTACACACTGCAGCCATGGTACGCCGGTGGTGGAGGGAGTGAATGTTTAAGGTGGTGGATGGGGTGCCAATCAAGTGGGTTATTTTGTCCTGCAATGTGTCGAGCTTCTTGAGTGTTGTTGGAGCTGCACTTATTCAGGCAAGTGGAGAGTATTCCATCACACTTCTGACTTGTGCCTTGTAGATGGTGGAAAGGCTTTGGGGAGTCAGCAGGTGAGACACTCGCTGCAGAATACCCAGCCTCTGACCTGCTCTTGTAACCACAGTAGTCATGTGGCTGGTCCAGTTAAGTTTCTGGTCAATGGCGACCTCCAGACTATAAATGGGCTCCTGTATTTCTTTATATATTTTTTATTTTTGTCTCTTGTTACCTCACATGGTATCTGTTAATGTTGCTGCCATCATCATTCACACCTCATCTCGAGCCATCTTTTGTTTCTTAACTTGTCCCATTACTTCTCCTTTTGCCTTGCACCATCATTCCTTTTGTCAGTCAATCTCTCCTGCCTTCCACCCTATCACAGACCTTCCCATTTTGTTCTTTCCTTCCCTCCTCCCTGCCCCTGCTTAAAAATCTCTCCTCGCTAACCTTTTCCAGTTCTGACGAAGGGTTCGACCCGAAACGTTGACCTTGCTTCTCTCTCCTCGATGCTGCCTGACCTGCTGAGTGTTTCCAGCATTTTCAGTTGTTATTCCCGGATGTTGATGTTGATGATTTGTCGATGGTAATGCCATTGAATGTCAAGGGGCAGATTGCATGAGTGACTGATGTTCATACAGATTGAGTTCTGATCATCTGCACAATGGGATGTGCCTGCTATGTTAATATCACATGTCTAACTCATGCCTTTACTCCCCCACAGGACCATCGAGAGCCCCCCTCCCCACTGTCCAGGAGGAGGAACCAGAAGACTCCTCAGAGGAAGCTGCAACCTCTGAGGGATCTTCATCAGCAAAATTGAGTACACCCAGCACCAGCGCAGAGACGCACTCCTTGGTGGGTCATTTGCGAGATAGAGTAGTTCTGTCACCTGGTGTACCACAGCTCACAAGTGAGCATCAGCAGATGGTGGAGACAGGGACAGCAGTGGAGCGTCCTCATTGGAAGGTGTGGAATGCTCTTAACTCTGCTCAGCTGCATGTGGAAGCTGTGCCTCTGGGGCCATCCAGAAAGAGAGCGGTGCTGAAATTTCAGGAACAAGTGCAGGAGTCTCTGGCAAGATTTGCAACCAGTGTAAGTGCGAGTGTGCAGGGATTGGGGGAGTCAATCTCAAACATGAACAATGGCGTGGTGCACTCAATGGCGAATGTAGGCGGCGCCATGGAAAGGATGGCAGCCTCCATGGAGGATATAAATCGCCAGATGCAAATGAACATGGTGATTCTTCTAAATAGCTGGTCTGCTGTGGAGGATAGATGGGCATCTATTGAGGAGAGGAACCAGAGGTACATGGATGTCCCCGTTATGAGGACTGTCAGTACAGAAACGGGTCCTCATGGCCCCACTGATATGCTGCAAGGTGCTCTCCAGCTACTTGCTAGCAGTGAAGTGCGGGCGACCCATGAGAGGGATGTTGGTTGTCGACAACAAGGAAGTGTGGGCTCCTCTCCAAGTGCTCACACTCCCATGCCACTGTGGAGCGCTCAGTCAGAGCCCCAGATTCCTCACCCAACTGAGATGGCCATCTCAGCTCCTGCACAGCCGCAGGAGGAGCAGTCTGTTGCCGAGCCCTGCCAGGCCCCCAAACCCAGAGGACGCCCGCCAAAGGCATCGAAGCAGGTGCAGCACGGAAGTGAGCAAGGTGCCTCAACATCTGCTGAAGCCACAGGGGAAGCACCACGTAGAAGCATGCATAAGAGAAAGTTAACACACAAATAGTCACAAGGGTAGTCACTTGGGTGTTTTGATCTAAAACAGTGATGTTTTTCATCGTTATTTCAATTGTAATAAAGAGGTGCGATGGCAGAACTTCAAAGAGTTAGCCTATGTGTACTCAGAAATGGAAGTGTCACAGTGAGGGGTCAGGGTGCCTTTCATCTGTAATGCTGGTGCTGAGAATGATAGGAAGCCACATTTTATTGTACAGATGCTGTATGGTATGTTAAGAAGGTCGGTCAGACACTCATTTCCATGTGCCAGCCACATGTGTTGGCTGCGTTAACCTATGCGAATCTGGCATGGATTAGTGCATCCACTGCCTCACGACCAGCAACGTGCTTGCGTGCTTGTGGAACTGGCACATGCGCCTCCGCAAGGTCTTCCTCATCTGCATCCTCCTCCTGCTCATCCTCATCCTCCTCTGAGGAGGCTGTGCACTGAGCCACTTGTTCCTCAGGCAGTAAGCCTCGCTGCTGTGCGATGTTTTGCAGTGCACAACAGACCATGATCATTCTGGAGATCCTGGCTGGTGAGTACTGTAGGGCTCCACCAGATCTGTCGAGGCATCTGAATCGTATTTTGAGCAAGCCGATGGTTTGCTCTATGATGCTTCTGGTGGAAATGTGTCTCTCATTGTAGCACTCCTCAGCTTCGTTTGATGGCCTCCTCATCGGTGTCATTAGCCATGTCTTCAGGGGATAGCCCTTGTCTTCAAGTAGCCATCCGGAAAGTTGGGTTGGCGGATTGAACAGCTGAGGCACAGCAGACTGCCGCAGGATGAACAAGTCACGGCAACTGCCAGGGAACTTGGCACAAACATGCATAATGTTCTTCCTGTGGTTACACACCAGCTAAACGTTAAGGGAATAGAAGCCCTTGCGGTTGACAAATACAGCTGGGTTGTGATGGGGTGCCCTAATGGCCATGTGTGCAGTCTACGATGCCCTGCACCCTTGGGAAGCCTGCCATATTTGCAAAGCCAACTGCATGCACGGTTACACTTGCTTCATCCGTTGAGAAGTGGAAGTAATTGTGTGACTTTGTACAGAGGCATGATGCAAGTGTGTGCAGCTGACTGGGAGATGCTGCTGATGTCTGCTGCTGATCCCTGGAAGGAACCTGAATCAAAGAATTTGAATGCGGTGGTGACTTTGACAGCCACTGGTAAGGAGTGTCGACCTGCTCCTCTGAGCTCCAGGTGTTGGTGCAGCATTGCGCAGATGTCAGCGGCTACCTCTCGCGGAAGTCTCAGCCAAATTTGGCACTGTTACTCAGTCATGTTGATGAAGCTCATCCTCTGCCTGTAAACCCTGTGTTGGGGGTATCTCCTGCGGTGCGGAGCAGCCCTGTGCTGATGCCCTCTGCCCTGTGCAGTATCAGGTGGCTGAGGAGATGGTTGGCGCTCTTGTTGTTGCTGCTGCTGTTGTGCCTGGTTCTGCAGCTGCCATGGCTGGTCTTCCTCCGATTCTTAGGACCAGGATGAGAGGGTATAGATGGTTCCCGTTCCACTGGTATATCTCAGTTGAGGAAGAGATGTTATAAGTGCTCAGTCAGTGTGGGGAGAGGGCTTTCCAAGGAGGTCACAGTGCATATGGACCTCAGCTTAAATATTTACAAGCTCAATAGACCGTCAAAATTTGTTCCTTTAAAACCTCTAAACAGAAAGTTCTAGCATCTGAAAGTCAGCCATGTTACAGGTTCGCTTTTATGCTGCAGGTGCATCTGTCATCAATTCAGCGAGTTGCTGAACCCAGCACAATCAGCTGACGTGTTTGTCACACGACGTGCAACACGCTGAAAATGTACTAAAATGGGAAGAGCCTGTAAAATGGGATTATGTAGGCAGTTAACAAGCTGTTAGTTGCCTTAAGTGCCTCTCCGGCCGCTTGGTGTTGAGTCTGATCGGGACTCGCAAACCCGACACTTTGCAAAGTAGCGTGGAGGTGGGGTGACGGCTGGTTCGCAACCCGCCGTCATTCATTTAGATTTTCACTACTGACCCACCTCCAAACCCGCCCTCTGAGCACTGGCAAAATCGCGGCCAAAGTGTCCAGGTAACTCTCCCCTTCCCTGATGCATCGCAATGTCTGCAGCTCGGACTCCAGCTCAACAATTCTAAGCCGAAGTTCCTCGAGTTGCAGACACTTACTGCAGCTGTGGTTGCTCAGGATCGCGATGTTCACCACAAACTCCCACATGCTGCAGTTACGACACACCACCTGCCCTGCAGTCTCAAACCTTGATTTACTTATTAATTAATTAGTTAAAGCTTTTATTTAATTGACATTTTAGTTTTATTGTTTGATTATTTTATCTACTTTAAGTTATTAATTTACTAAGTACTAGCAAGTTACAGTTTCTCAGCTCTTAATTTAACCCCCTTCCCTAACTTGGAAAGCAAAAAAAATCTGTAATACTCACCAACCAATCACCTACCTGCTCTCCTGTGATGTCACTCTGATTTGTTTGTTGTTTAGAATCGGAGCCTGGCCGCTGCTTTAATTCAGGTCCGCTCTCGGGCCGCTCTTTATCCTCTCACCGCTGAGAATTCATGGGGTCTGGAGTCAATGTTGTAATGAGGTCGGGAGCCGAGTGGTCTTGGCGGAACCTAAACTGGGCATTAGTGAGCATGTTATTGGTGAGTAAGTGGCGCTTCATAGCACTGTCGAAGACACCTTCCATCACTTTGCTGATGATTGAGAGTAGACTGATGGGGCGCTAATTGGCTGGATTGGATTTGTCCTGTTTTTTGTGGACAGGACATACCTGGGCAGTTTTCCACATTGTCGGATAGATGCCAGTGTTGTAGCTGTAATGGAACAGCTTGGCTAGAGGTGCACTAGTTCTGGAGCACAAGTCTTCAGCATGATAGCCGGGATGTTGTCAGGGTCCATAGCCTTTGCTGTATCCAGTGCGCTCAGTCGTTTCTTGATATCACGTGGAGTGAATTGAATTGGCTGAAGACTGGCTTCTGTGATGGTGGAGACATCAGGAGGAGGTCAATATGGATCATCCACTCGGCACTTCTGGCTGAAGATGGTTGCAAACATTTCAGCCTTGTCTTTTGCAATCACATGCTGGGCTCCACCATCATTGAGGATGGGGATATTCATGGAGCCTCCTCCTCCTGTTAGTTGTTTAATTGTCCACCACCATTCATGACTGGATGTGGCAGGACTGCAGTGCTTTGATCTGATCCGTTGATTGTGGGATAGCCCTGTCTATAGCATGCTGCTTCTGCTTTATAGCATGCATGTAGTCCTGTGTTGCAACTTCCCCAGGTTGGCTCCTCATTTTCAGGTATGCCTGGTGCTGCTCCTGGCATGCTCTTCTATACTCCTTATTGAACCAGGGTTGGTCCCCTGGCTTGATAGTAATGGTAGAGTGAGGGATATGCCGGGCCATGAGGTTACAGATTGTGGTGGAATACAATTCTGCTGCTGCTGATGGCCCACAGCACCTCATGGATGCCTAGTTTTGAGCTGCTAGATATATTCTGGATCTATCCCACTTAGCATGGTGGTAGTGCCACACAACACGATGGAGGGTGTCCTCAGTGTGAAGATGAGACTTTGTCTCCACAATGACTGTGCAGTTGTCACTGCTACCAGTACTGTCATGGACAGATGCATGTGCGAGAGGTAGATTGGTGAGGACAATATCAAGTAGGTTTTTCCCTCGTGTTGGTTCTCTCACCACCTGCCACAGTCCTAGTCTGGCAGCTATGTCCTTCAGAACTCGGCCAGCTTGGTCAGTAGTGGTGCTACCGAGCCACTCTTGGTGATGGACATTGAAGTCCCCCACCCAGAGTACATTCTGTGCCCTTGCTACCCTCAGTGCTTCTTGCAAGTGGTGTTCAATATGGAGGAGTACTGTTTCAACAGCTGAGGGAGGGTGGTAGGTGGTAATCTGCAGGAAGTTTCCTTGCTCATGCTTGACCTGAAGCCATGAGCCTTCATGGGGTCTGGAGTCAATGTTGAGGACTCCCAGGACCACTTCCTCCTGACTGTATACCACTGTGCCACCAACTGGTGGGTATGCCCGATAGTTTCTTGGTCACCATTGTAATGATCAGTAACCTGTCATTCTGGAATGGTACACTAGGTGGTTCTGTATGTATATAAGAGTGGGCTACCCAGGATGCACTAGGCTACCCACAAGGCAGCAGTCAAGATGGAGGCCTCTACAGATACTGTACCTAGTCCACATGTGCTCAATAAAGTGTCTAGCAAAAGCTGGCTGTTCTTAATAAAAACGACTAGTTATTAATGAACATAACATGGTACCAGGATTGATAAGATCTGCTGAATATTGTGCAACGCGACATGGAGAATTTGAAGCCACCAGAGCATTTGAAACTCACAGGAAATGTCGACTACAATTGGCAGACTTTTAAACAACAATTCGAACTCTACATTGCTGCCATCGGGTACGGTACGAAGCCAGACGCAAGGAAAATAGCGTTGCTGGTCACGGTTGCAGGCCCACAGGCGATAGAGGTATTTAATACATTTGTATTTAATCCAGAGGAGAACAGAGAAAAATTAGAAGATGTGCTAAAGAAGTTTGATACACATTGTTCTCCCAATAAGAATGAAACCTATGAGAGGTACATCTTCCGTTCTTGGACACAGCAGCAAAATGAGACTTTTGATAGCTTTTTGACTGATCTGAAACTGAAAGCACAGACATGTAATTTCTCTGAGCTGAAAGCATCCATGATTCGTGACCAGATTGTGTTTGGTATTCATGATAAAAAAAGTCAGGGAACGTCTGTTGAGAGAAATCGAACTAACATTGGAAATTGCTGTGAAAATATGCCAAGCTAGCGAGCTAGCTCAAAAGCATGCCAAGACTTTCAGTGAAATCAATGATGATGCGATTGCAGTAAGTGCTGCTGTCAGTGCTGTGTCCTACAAGGGGAAGAAACATGGGCAGAACATGAAGTGAAAAGAAATCGGAGGAAGGAATTTTTAATTGTAAATGCTGTGGTTACAAACACCAGTTAAAACAATGTCCAGCATTTGAAAAAATGTGCACAAAATGTCCTGGAAAGAATCACTTTGCCAAACAATGTTTTTCTAAAGTAAAAACTAAGAAAGGGCAACGACTAAATGTAATTGAGGACACTGATTTAAGTGAGACATGTTTTGTAGGAATGGTGTCATGTGACAATATCAAAAAGGATACAGAAAATGTGCAGCCCTCAGGAATTAACAATGCTGAACATAAAGTTAATGCAGTAAAAGAGGACAAATGGATGATCCCACTGCAGGTAAATGGAGCATTAGTTACATTGAAACTAGACACTGGGGCAAAAGCAAACTTAATCAGTATGAGTGACATTAACAATATGAAAGAAAAGCCCAAAATACAGAAAAAGTCAGTACTACTGAAGGACTATAATGGACAGAAAATAGATAGCTTAGGTGTATGCAGACTTAAAGTGACAGTCAAAGACAAAGTGCATCATCTCATGTTTTCTGTTGTGGCTGAAGGACTTGATTCACTACTGGGTGACAAAGCTTGTGAGGACTTGGAACTGGTCAAGAGAGTCTACCGTATAAACTGTGCCATAAGCAGACCAGATGACTCGGTGGATTCTGTAGTGAATAATTTACAGGATGTGTTCAAAGGATTTGGAGTTCTACCATTCACTTACAAGATCCAGCTAAAGGAGGATGCTCAGCCAGTGGTACATGCTCCACGAAGAGTTCCAGCACCCCTGCGTGACCGGCTCAAGAATGAACTGGACAGAATGACCACACTAGGAGTCATCAGGAAAGTCGAAGAGCCAACAGACTGGGTTAACTCCATGGTATGTGTAAAGAAAAAGAACAATGATCTAAGAATATGCATGGATCCAAAGGACTTAAATGCAAACATAAAACGTGAACACTACCAGATTCCCAAGCGAGAAGAAATCACCAGTGAAATGTCAGGTGCCAGATACTTTACAAAGCTCGATGCCTCACAAGGATTTTGGCAACTAAAACTGGATGAAGAGAGCACCAAATACTGTACCTTCAACACACCATTTGGCAGGTATTGTTTCCTCAGAATGCCTTTCGGGATAATATCTGCATCTGAAATCTTTCATAGAGCGATGGAACACATAATTGAAGGTCTGGAAGGAGTTCGGGTCTATGTTGATGACATCATCATCTGGGGCTCCACACTGAAAGAACACAATGAGAGACTGACTAAAGTGCTACAGAGCATACGCCGGAATGGACTGAAGCTCAACAAAGCCAAGTGTCAGTTTGGCATCCAGGAAGTCACTTTCCTAGGAGATAATCTATCTGGTAAAGGAATAGGGCCAGATATGGAAAAAGTAAACGCCATACTCAAAATGCCCCGACCCATTGACAAAAAAGGAGTGCTACGCATCATGGGGATGATAAACTTCATTGGAAAGTTCATTCCTAACTTGTCAGCCAAGACAGCCTGTCTGCGAGACCTGCTACATAAAACAAATGAGTTCGCATGGACAGAAAAACATGAACAAGAGTAGATAAACCTCAAAACAGTGCTGACAACCACACCTGTACTCACCTTCTTTGACCCAACAAAAAGAATCAAAGTGTCAACTGATGCATCAAAAGATGCCCTAGGTGCGGTCTTGCTACAAGCAGAGGGTGAAGACTGGAAGCCTGTTGCCTATGCCTCCAGGTCTATGACTGATACTGAGTGTCGATACGCCCAGATTGAAAAGGAATGTCTAGGCTTGGTAGTTGGACTAGAAAAGTTTCATGGCTACATATATGGACTTCCCACCTTCACAGTTGAGACAGACCACAGCCCAGTGGTTGCCATCATAAAAAAGAACCTGAATGAGATGTCTCCAAGGATTCAACGACTCATGATGAAGCTGCAAAGATATGACTTTGAAATAATCTACACACCAGGCAAATACATAGTGTTAGCAGATGCGCTATCCCGAGCACCCACAATGAGTCATGTGAGCTCTACTGAAGAAGACGTGGATGTTCATGTGTGTATGGTCACTGCTGCGCTGCCCGTGTCAGACACAAAATCAAAGAAAATAGCAGAAGAAACAGTAAAAGATACAGTATTACAAACAGTAATAGAGAACATTCATCATTGTTGGCCAAAAGGTTCCTGTCCAAAATATTTTCATATATGGTCAGAATTGAGTGTCGCAAGTGGACTATTACAAAAACAGAACAGAATAGTCATTCCACAGGTTCTACGTCAAGACATGCTCAAAAGGATTCATGAGGGACACCTCGGAATTGAAAAATGCAAAAGGATAGCAAGAGACACTGTTTATTGGCCTGGCATAAATAAGGACATTGAGAACATGATAGGCAAATGAGACATGTCAGAAACACCTAAACAAACAAGCAAAGGAACCAATGATAATAGCTGACATACCAACAGCACCATGGCAAAAGGTTGGTATGGACCTTTTTCATTTAAATGGTAAAGACTATCTAATAGTGATTGACTACTATTCTAACTATCCTGAGATGGCGCTGCTCTCAAGCACCACAGTAAGCAGTGTCATAATGCATGTGAAATCCATCTTCGCCAGACATGGAATTCCCAGAAATGCCGTTAGCGACAATGGTCCGTGCTTCAACTGTAAGGAGTGGCAACAGTTTGCAGCACATTATGACTTTCAACACATCACATCCAGTCCTTTGTATGCTCAGTCGAATGGTAAGGCAGAGAAAGGTGTTCAAGTTCTCAAGCAGCTACTGAAGAAAGCGACAGAAAGCAAGTCTGATCCTTATCTCGCCCTGCTGAGCTACCGAGCCTCACCTTTATACTCTGGTTCTTCACCTGCTGAACTCCTAATGGGTCGCAAGTTGCGTACCACGCTACCCTGCTGTGCAAAATAAAAGCAGAGTATGGAACTGAGACAGAGACTTCAACTGTTAAAGCTGAAACAGAAATCATGCTATGACAAGTCATCCAAAACTCTGAAACCATTGACAAGGGATGATGTTGTCAGGATTGAGGATCCAGATGCATGGAACAGGAAAGCTACAGTTCTTGAGGAAGTAGGACCAAGGTCATACACTGTTAGAACTGAGGAAGGACAGATTCTCAGGAGGAACCGCCGTTCCCTCCTAAAAACACAAGAGACTATTGAAGAGCAAATCGATGACAATGCCGCAACTGAATCTTGTCACTCACCACCAGAACAATCTAACACAAATACACATACAGGCTCTAATGAAAACACATCAGACTTACCTGTGCTGAGAAGATCCACACATGAAGTAAAAAAGCCTGATAGACTTAATCTTTGAGTACAAAGAAAACTACATTGAAAATGTATTGACTGTTGAAGATGTTTATGTTGTTATTGATTGATACTGATTTTGTTTAACCTCTAAGAAAGGTGGATGTAATGATCAGTAACCTGTCATTCTGGAATGGTACACTAAGTGGTGCTGTATGTATATAAGAGTGGGCTACCCAGGATGCACTAGGCTACCCACAAGGCAGCAGTCAAGATGGAGGCCTCTACAGATACTGTACCTAGTCCACATGTGCTCAATAAAGTGTCTAGCAAAAGCTAGCTGTTCTTAATAAAAATGACTAGTTATTAATGAACATAACAACCATTACTGATACTAGCTTTTTATTCCAGATTTATTTAATTGCTGGGTTTTTTACTCATTAATAATGATGAGCGCCATGAACTTGCTGTTTTGCACCAAATTCTGGGCCATTAATATATAAGGCACAATGACTTCTAGGTTTAATTTTGAAAGGTGAGTATTTAAATGACATCCTAATTGAAAAGATTATAAGGGTTATTAATTCCTGGAGTTTTTCAAAGTTTTTTTCAACAAACTGTCCATTCAACGATCCAACAAGTGTCATTAGACTAAGCAACATGGTTTAAATTAACAATTCCCATTCTAAATTAATGGAAATTGTAACTCCTTGGGTCCAATCAGGTTTCTGCCCCTGCCACAGACTAAAGCGACCCTTATCAAAGTCACAAATTACATCCTGTGTGACTGTGACTGTGGTAAACTATCCCTCCTCATCCTTCTTGACCTGTCTGCAACCTTTGACATGATCACCACACAATCTTCCTGCAATGCCTCTCCTCATAGCCAGAGAATCACCTGCAGTGGCTTCTTTTCCTGCTCCCGCTCCATTACCCCTAACGTCCCCCAAGGAATTGTTCTTGCTCCCCTCCTATTTCTCATCTGTATGCTGCCCCTCAGCGATATCATCTGAAAACACAGCATCAGCTTCCACATGTATGCTGAAGACACCCAGCTCTATCTCACCACCACCTCTCTCGAACCCTCTACTGCCTATGATTTGCCACGCTGCTTGTTCGACATCCAGTATTGGATGAGCAGAAATTTCCTCCAATTTAATATTGGGAAGACCGAAGCCATTGTCTTCTGTCGTGCTCCCTAGCCATTGACTCCATCCCCCTCCCTGGCCACTATCTGAGGTTGAACCAGACCATTTGCAACCATGGTGTCATATTTGACGCTGAGCTGAGCTTCCGACCCCATATTCTCTACATCACCAAGCCTGCCTACTTCCACCTCCATAATTGTTGCCCATCTCTGCTCCTGCCTCAGCCCATCTGTTGCTGAAACCCTCATCCATGCCTTTGATACCTGCAGACTTGACTATTCCAATGTTCTCCTGGATGGCCTGCTGTATGTGGCTCGGTGTCAAATTTTTTCTGATAACACTCATGTGAAGCACCTTAGGACGTTGTTACTATGTTAAAGGCGCTATATAAATGCAAGCTGTTGTTGTATGGAAAGCACACACCTTCCAGATCGTACAGGACGAGGTCCACTTCCTAATAGAAAGAGTGGACATTTGTAAAATGTTAACAGGGCCAACCTTCAATGGTAAATTTCACTAATGCTGATGGTATTAATCCAAGTTGTAGTTAGTCTTAATACTGCTAAAGCACTATAAAAAGTACCAAGCACAGCCTCTACAATCTTTCAGAAAAAGACTTATGGTCAACAACAGTTACAAAACAACAACAGTAACTGGATTAAAAGTTGGAAGCATCCCTACAGAATTTATCAGTTACAAACCAATTATTCAGTTTTTATTGAAAGGCTTTCCTTGTGGGTAAAAACAGAAAATGCTGGAAATAATCAGTAGGTCAGGCAGCATCTGCGGAGAGAGAAACAGAGTTAACGGGCTGGATTTTGTCATGGGGCGGGCTGGGGTTGTGTCATCCGCTTTTTGTGTTATCCACCCGATTCCAAGTCGATGTGGGAGATTGATGTGATTTTCACATAATTGGGCAATTGAGGTCCAGCGTGTGGGAACACATGGCCCAATTAGTTTTTTCAGTCTGAAACTCGCCTCCGATGACGTCATCATTGCTGCTGCATTTAAGGTCTGCAAGAAGCCTTGCTTCTTCTGCAGACTGCCAACCTTTTGGCCTTTGCAGTGAGAGGGACCTGGAGGCAGAATGAGTAGCGGGAGACCTAAGTCTGCTCCCAGATTTGATGACGTTGCCCTGCAAGCTTTGGTGGAGGGAGCAACAGCTCGTCCCTTCTTCAGGGAAGAAGAAGTCTCCCCAGCAGACGAGGGCAGTGTGGGTCCAGGTGGCTCAGGAGGTGAACTCGTTGTCCCTCATCCGCAGAACCTGGCTTCAGTGCAGGAAGAGGTTTCATGACATTCTGCGCACTGGAAAGTGAGTATGACTTTGCCATCACCCTCAATCTGATCCCCATTGCCTCTCCTCACCAGCACTCAGCTTTAGCAACCTCTTCCTCCACATCCCACTTGACACTGACATCCCTGCACCCTTGCCCATTCCCTCTCTGTCTATGGTCACATTCACCTAACTATTCAACTATGCAGCCCTCACACTCCCTATCACTGTGATGCTATGAAAACAACTTACAAAACACAGGGAGGGCCCTTGGTCTTGCCACCTCACTCCATCTTTGTCTCCTTCTAAGCATCTATGCTATGGATTCTCTACACTCACTCCTTCATTCTCACTCAAACTCCACTTGTCTCCCTCATTGCAGGAAAAGAGAGCTCACAATAAGAGGGAAAGAGCGAGGACAGGAGGAGGGCCACCCTCAGTACCCCAGCTCACCCCTTCGGAGGAGGCGGTCCTGGAGATAATGGGATTCGAGGATGATGCGCAAGTGGGGGACGGACAGACGGATGCATCAGAGAAAGCTGGTGACAGAGTAGTTTTTCATCTCTCTCATTGACATTGCATGAGTCGCTGATAATGATTCTGAAGCTCTAACAGATTGAGTTATGATCATCTGCAATATGCAATGTGCATGTAACTTTGGCCTCACATCTCTGACTCTTTCCTTTACTGCCCCACAGGACCATCGCAAGCACCCGTCCCCACTATCCAGGAGGAACAGCCTGAGTCTCCAGACTCCTCAGAGGAAGCTGCAACATCTGAGGGCGCAGCATCAGCAGAATTCAGCCAACCCAGCACCAGCGCAGACACTCACACCTCGGTGGGACCATCGCGAGATAGAGTAGTGTTGTCACCTGGTGTATCACAGCTCACAAGTGAGCATCAGCAGATTGTGGAGACAGGGACAGCAGTGGAGAGTCCTAGTCAGAGGGTGCAGGACTCTCCCCGCTCAGCTCAGCTGCATGCCTCTGGGTCCATCCAGAAGAACAGTGCTGCTGGAACTCCAGGAACAGGTGCAGGAGTCTCTGGCAGGTTTTGTCTCCAGGGTCGCTGCGAGTGTGGGGCAAATGGAGGAGTCCATCGCGAACATGAGCAGAGCCTTTGCAGAGTCATTGGCGCATGAACGCAGCACCACAGAAAGGATGGCAACCTCCGAGGAAAGGCTGGCTATGGCCATGGAGGCAGTAAGTCGCCGGAGTGAGGAAAACATGGTGAATGTTCAAAATAGACTGACATCTCTGGAGGAGCGATGGTCAGCTATTGAACAGAGAAACCATAGCTTCATGGAAGTCCTTCTGAGTAGGACTGCCAGTGCAGATACGGGTCCCCATGGTCTCACTGATGTGCAGCAAGGTGCTCTCAAGCCACTTGCAAGCGCTGAGGGGAACCTGACCCATGAGAGGGAAGTTGGTGGCAGACTTCAGGGTCCCAGCTATACGTTCCTCTGCTGGCCGCCAGAGGGTGGTTTAGGAGACATCAGTACACTGCTGCCATGTCTCTGTACCTCTCTCCTCACCTGTGTCTCATTAGAGTAATTTTCTCATCAGAGTAATCAGGCCTGTTTTTTAAGCTGACTGTTTCCGGTCCCAGTCGCTCAGTCTTGAGTTCTCATGCCTGCAAGTCACAGGTTAGTTTCTAGTCCTTGCCCTGCGTTTTGTATACTCGCTTTTGTTTCTTTGAATTGTTACTTTGATCTTTTGTTTGAAGAATTCTCTGTACGTCCTGTATTTGAAGAGCCTTCTACTAAAGCATCTTTTGAGTTTTACTCCATCTCAGGTCCCTGGCTGTCTGTCTGCATTTGGGTCCACTACCACACCTGTAACAGCAAGACTGAGCCATCAACATGGACCTAGCAGAAACCAGCCAACCAAGGGAGGAGATTAATCAACTGCGCCTTGCCCTGATGAGCCAGGGAGCCACGGTCGGGAGGCATGACCGACTGCTGCGGGAGACTCGTGATGGCCTGCATTCCCTGGCCAAGGCTGTCGGGCGCGGCCAGCAGTCGGTTTCCGCACAACCTCCAGCATCAAATCCCCGACAAGACAAGGATCCAGACCTTCCAGCTCCCGAACGATACGACGGTCACCCGGGCAAGTGTCGCGGCTTCCTCGTACGGGCCACGGCCGTGTGAGAGTGACAAACCCCTGCCTGCTCCAACTGTCGGATGTTCACCGAGGAGATGAGGCGAGTCTTCGACCATCCAGTTAGCGGGTGAGAGGCGGCCAATCGACTGCTCCATCTCCATCAGGGGAATCATTGTGTATCAGACTACGCCATAGAATTCCGTACTCTCGCCACGGCATTTTGAATCAACTGGGCATATTGAATCACCTGGGCATATTGAATCTCCTGGGCATATTGAATCTCCTGGGCATATTGAATCTCCTGGGCATATTGAATCACCTGGGCATATTGAATCACCTGGGCATAATGAATCACCTGGGCATATTGAATCACCTGGGCATAATAAATCACCTGGGCATATTGAATCACCTGGGTGTAATGAAGTTCATTCAAGATACTCCGGAAGATAAACCCAGCTATCTACCATCTCCTATTGCTTCGATCCATGAGGATCCATCCATCCTTCCATGTCTCCCTGGCTCAAACCTGTGCGAACCAGTCCCCTATCTCCAGCCACCAGACCACCTCCAGCCCCTCGACTAGTAGGGGGCCAGCCCATCTACACTGTCCGTCGTCTCCTTCGCTCCCGCCGGGTCCGCGGGGGACTCCAGTATTTGGTGGACTGGGAGGGTTACGGCCCCGAGGAGCGCCCCTGGGTTCCGGCTCAGGACATTCTGGATCCTGGGCTTATCCGGCAGTTCCACCGGCGCCAGCCAGAGGCTACTGTGGGTACGTCAGGTGCCGTCCCTGGGGGGGGGGTGGTACTGTCAGGGTCCCAGCTACACGTTCCTCTGCTGGCCACCAGAGGGAGGTTTAGGAGGCCTTGGTACACTGCTGCCATGTCTCTGTATCTCTCTCCTCACCTGTGTCTCATTAGAGTAATCGGGGGAAAAATTGGGTGAGCAGTGCCACCTGTTACCGCCTAAAGAGGCAGTCAGTGGCTGTAGCGCCACTGGCTGCGCCTCCCGCGATATTCAGCAGGGGCACTAATGGTGGCGTTAGACATTTGCGCTGCGCCGCCACCGATGACATAATCGTTGTGCGCAGCGCCCCATTCGCGCCCCGTTCGCGATATTTGGTAGCGTACGCCGCAGTTGCACCATTCACTACCCGTGCCCGGTTCACGGGGCTTTACTGTGCCGGCAGAGGCGCAAGTTAAGGTGGAGGTGCGGGGCGGCTGCTTTTTCGGCGGCCGCCTGCCAGCACCTCCGTCCCCGGCCTCCTGGTCCCCCCCCCCCGCCGCATTGCCGGCTGTTTCCCGAGAGCCCGGCACTTCTCCTTGGTGCCGGGCTCTTTTGCCGGCACTCGCGATCGGGGCTCGCGCTGTTGCAGGCCCCTCCCCCTTAACAGTGGGAGGAAGGCCTGCAGTACCGCAGTGTGCCGTGCCGCAGCGTGTGGCGCTGCGGCACGTAGCGCTGCGAAATTCACTTTCAGCGCCCTAAGAGGGACGCGGAGCGCCGCGAGCCGCGCCCCGTCTCCCTCTAGGGGCACTTCAGCTGAATTTGCAGCGATCGCTAATGCAGCACAAATTCCAGAGCCCAGGCGAACTTTGCGCCGCTTGGGCGCCTCAGGCCAATTTCTAGGCCATTGTCTCATCAGAGTAATCAGGCCTGTTATTTAAGCTGACTATTTCCGGCCCCAGTCGCTCAGTCTTGAGTTCTCATGCCTGCAAGTCACAGATTAGTTTCTAGTCCTTGCCCTGCGTTTTGTATACTCGCTTTTGTTTCTTTGAATTGTTACTTTGATCTTTTGTTTGAAGAACTCTCTGTACGTCCTGTATTTGAAGAGCCTTCTACTAAAGCATCTTTTGAGTTTTACTCCATCTCAGGTCCCTGGCTGTCTGTCTGCATTTGGGTCCACTACCACACCCGTAACACAGACATCAAGGAAGTGGGGGCTCCTCTCCAAGCGCTCACACTTCCATGCCACTGCAGAGCCCTCGGTCAGAGCCCCACCAGAGCCCCCACCCAACTGAGATCGGCGTCTCAACCCCTGCACAGCCGCAGGAGCATCAGACTGTTGATGAGCCCTCACAGGTTCGCAACCCCAGAGGACACCTGCCAAAGGTGTCGAGACAGGAGCAGCAAGAAAGTGAGCAAGGGGCCTCCACATCTGCTGAAGCCACAGGGGAAGCACCATGTAGGAGCACGCGTAAGAGAAAGATACTGCACAAATAGTTACAAGGGTAGTCACTTGGGTGAAATGTTGTGTTTATTTTTAAAATGCCATCAGTTGGTTATTGTAAATAAAAATTCTGATGGCAACTGTTGCAGTTGTGGCATGCATCATTTCGCAAATGGGACTTCCACGTTGAGGGCTTAGGATAACTTGCAATTGTCAGTATGGTGGTCAGAGTGCTAGGAATCCTCTGGTTCTTGGCCATTGTCGATGCTCTGGTAAGAATCTGTGAGGCAAAAGTGCTTGATTGGCTAGGCTAAACAAATCTGGCCAAGATGAGTGCGTTCCTTGCATCCTGGGCAGCAATGTTCTCGCGTACTGTTGCCGCTGGTTGATGGGCCTCTGCAAGATGTTCTTTTTCGCTCTCCTCCTCCTCCTCCTCATCTGAGGAGGATATGTGAGGAGCCACTTGGTCCTCAGGAATCTACAAGCCACGACGCTGTGCCATGTTGTGAAGTGCACAGCAAACCACGACAATTCTGGAGACCCTGGCTGCTGATTACTGCAGGGCTCCACCTGATCTATCCAGGCATCTGAAGTGCATATTCAGCATGCCGATGGTTTGCTCGATTATGGATCTGGTGGAAATGTGGCTGAGTTGTAGCGCTCCTCAGCTTCGTGGATGGGCTCCTCAACGGCGTCATTAGCCACGTCTTCAGGGGATAGCCCTTGTCTCCAAGTAGCCATCCGTTAAGTTGGTCTGGCGGACTGAAGAGCAGAGGCACACTAGATTGGCACAGTATGAAGGAGTCATGGCAACTGCCAGGGTACTTGGCACAAACATGCAAAATTTCCTTCTTGTGGTCACACACCAGCTGCACATTGAGGGAGTGGAAGCTCTTGCGGTTGACAAAAATACCTGGATTACAATGGGGTGCCTTAATGGCCAAGTGTGCAGTCAACGCCGCCCTGCACCCTTGGAAAGCCTGCCAGATTAGCTAATCCAACCGCATGCGCCATGACACTTGCTTGATCCTTGGAGAAATGGATGTGATTGTGCACGATGGCAAAGAGGGCATCGGTTACCTGCGTGATGCAAGTGTGTGCGGCCGCCTGGGAGATGCTGCTGATGTCTGCTGCTCATCCCTGGAATGAGCCTGAAGCAAAAAAGTTGACTGCAGTGGTGACTTTGATGGCCACTGGTAAGGGGTGTCCACCTGCTCCTCTGGGCTCCAGGTTTTGCTGCACCATTGCGCAGATGTCACCCACTACCTCTCGCGAAAGTTGGAGCAGCCTTTGGCACTGCTGCTCACTCATGTTGAGGTAGCTGATCCTCTGTCTGTAGACCCTGTTTGAGGGGTACCTCCTGCACCGACGGGCTTCCATGGGCTGGCGCGTTCTGGTCTGTGCAGCTTCAGGTGGGTGAGCAGTAGCTTGGCGCTCCTGTTGTTGCCGCTGCTGTTGGTGCTGCTGTTGTTCATGGTTCTGCTGCTGCCGCGGCTGGTCTTCGTCCTCATCTGATGTCCAGGAGGAAGGAAATAAATGGTTCCCATGCTTCTGGTATATGCCTCAGTTGAGGAAGTGCTCAGTCAAGGTGGCGAGAGGGGTTTCCCAGGAGGTCACACTGGAGATGGGTGTCAGGCTTCAAACTTCCACAGCTATGGTTATGCCTGCTAAAAGTTCCCCCAGACCTGAGACAACAAAGTCTTGTCACCTGCAAATGATGACTGATCAAATCTCCTATTTAATGGTGGAGCTGCAGCTGATAGTCAGCAATCCAATTGTGCTCCCGTGAGGTTCCACCGTCGTGTTTCAGAGGAGACGTGAATCACGTGGGAAACATGTTAAAATCGGAAAGGCCTCTCAAAATGGGATTATAGAGGCAATTTCGTGGTTGTTAAGGGCCTTAAGGGCCTATCCCACCTCTTGGAGGTGGGACGGAGACGGGATCAGAAACCACGCATTTGGGAAAATTGCTTGGAGGATGGATTTTAACACCCCACACGCCTCCATTCCCACGTCCTCGGGCCTGGCAAAATCCAGCCCAACGTTCCAGGTTGATGACCCTTCGTCAGAACTGGAAAAAGCTGGAGATGTAAAACAGGTTTTTAAGCAAGTGCAGGGGCATGGAAAGCGGGGAGGGCAGGAAAAAACAATAGGGAAGGTCTGTGATAGGATGGAAGGCAGGAGAGATTAAGGGGGTGATTTTCATTCAGAAGTCGGGAAGGAGGCAGGACTACAACTTTCGGGGTTGTAGTCCCGCCTCCATTGAGATGTGGCCAATCCACGTGATTTTAACTTGATTGACCTTGTTGAGCCCACCCAGCGGGCTCAGCAGGCCAATTAAGGGCCACCCGGCAACAGGTGACATCACAGACTGAAATTTCATCTGTCAAGACGTTTTGACAGATGAAATATCAGTGTTTCACAGCTGTTTGAAGCTGTCAAACACTGACAGTCTTACTTCTAACCTGAGTCCTTCTACACAGACTCAGTTAGAAATCTCACCGGCACAGAAAGCTGCAGGCTGTCACTTTTGACAGTTCGCAGCCATTCTGCTTTCTGTGCCGGTTAGATGATAGACTCCCAAAACCTAGAGGAAGGAAGGCTGTAAAGGTAAGTACAGGTAATTTAAACTTCTTTACACACTTTAGACACACCAAACACACTTACCTTTGCACTCATGCACACATCACTCACCTGAACACTGACATCTCGACCCCTCCAAGTCCTTCAACCCGACGGCCCGACTCCTCTAACTTGGCGTGGTTTGGAGCTGTCGGGAATCCCACAGTTCAAGCTTAAAAATAGGGATTAGGCTAAAAACTGCCTGTTAACTACCTGTTAACAGGCAGTTAATTGGCACTAATCCCTTCCCGCCTCGGGTAGGCGGGTCCCAGTGCGGGGCGGGTACCCGCCTCCTTTGAAACTTACATGGAGGCGGGTTGGGGGTGAGATGGTGTTGGGATCCCCAAATTCGGGACTTTAGCCACCCCGCACGCATCCAATCCCGACCCCACTGGTCAATGAAAATTGACCCCTAAGAGACAAAAGGGATGATGGTGCAAGGCAAAAGGAGATGGTAATGGGTCAAGTTAAGAAACAAAAGATGGCTCTAGATGAAGTGTAAATGGCACTGGCAGAATGATCGACAGCTGCCATGTGAGAGAGAGAAAAAAAAATGGAAAAAAAGATAGGGGCAGAGGTTATGGTCTGAAATTGTTGAACTCAATGTTGAGTCCAGAAGGCTGTAAAGTGCCTAATCGAAAGATGAGGTGCTGTTCCTCGAGCTTACATTGAGCTTCATTGGAACAATGCAAGAGGCCGAGGACGGTGAGGTCTGAGTGGGAGTGGAGTGGAGAATTAAAGTGACAGGCGACCAGAAGCTCGGGGTCACCCTTACAGACTGCAAAGCGGTCACCCAATCTGCGTTTGGTCTCCCCAATGTAGAGGAGACTGCATCGTGAGCAGAATTGTAAGAAGTACAAGTATATCGCTGTTTCACCTTGAAGGTGTGTTTGGGGCCCTGGATAGTGGGAAGGGAGGAGGTAAAAGGACATGTGTTGCATCTCCTGCGCTTGCACGGGAAGCTGCCGGGCGAAGGGGAAGGGGTGTTTGGGGTGACAGAGGAGTGGACCAGGTGTCGCGGAGGGAGCGGTCCCTTTGGAATGCTGAAAGGGGAGGTGAGGGGAAGATGTGCTTGGTGGAGGGATCACACTGGAGGTGGCGGAAATGGCGGAGGTTGATCCGCTGAATGTGGAGGCTGGTGGGGTGAAAGCTGAGGACAAGGGGAACCCTATCGTGGTTCCGGGAGGGAGGGGAAGGGGTGAAAGCAGAAGTGCGGGAAATGGAACGGACACGGTCAAAGGCCATGTCAACCACAGTAGAGGGGAATCCTCGGTTGAGGAAAAAGGAAGACATGTCGGAAGTACTAGTATGGAAGGTAACATCATCGGCATCCACTGGAAATTCACTTTTGCTGGTGCAGAGACTACTGACCAGCGAATACCCTTCTTCTTTTACCAGCATAAGGGTTAAAATAAATTTTAAAATAAAATGTTTTAAATGATTTAAACATTCACTTACAATTAAAATTAGTTTAGGTTATTTTTGTCCCATTTAAAAATGTTTACATTTATTTTTCAAAAAATTAAGTTTTTATTTTAAATATTTAATTAAGGGGTATTTTAATTAATTTTGAACCTGTGATGATTTATTTTTATTTCAGGGTTGTGAAATTTTATTTATTAGGTGATTCCTATTCATGTTAATGGGGATTCCGTACGTAAATGGAATGCACATAAACATAATAGGGATCCCCCTTTGTCATTGGTTGGCCTGGCCCACGTGATCCCAGGGACGCTTGCGAACTGCATGGGCCCCTAGGATCCGTGGGACTTTACGTAGGCGTACGCGTAGAGGTGCAGGAGTACAAGAGTCCGAAGCTCCGGAGACACAAGGTAAGTATGTAGTTTCTTTGTGGTTCGGAGGTGTACGCGGGTGGCAAGCCTCCGACTGCAATTTCCAAATCATTATCATAAGCTGTAAATGTGACAGGAGCTATTAATGTGATAGGCTCTTTTCAGGTACTTCAGTAACTATGTAGAAATCAGCCAGTCAGCCATGCCAAGTGGACATCAATAACCTTATCAAGAGAGCATGCATATGGTTCCCTAGATCTAAGTTTTTTTCTTCATTTATGGGATGTGGGCATCACTGGCAAGACCAGCATTTATTGCCCATCCCTAATTGCCCTCGAGATGGTGGTGGTGAGCCGCCTTCTTGAACCACTGCAGTCCATGTGGTGAAGGTACTCCCACAGTGGTGTTAGGGAGGGAGTTCCAGGATTTTGACCCAGCGACTATGAAGGATCGGCGATATACTTCTAAGTCAGGATGGTGTGTGACTTGGAGGGGAACTTGGAGGTGGTGGTGTTCCAATGCGCCTGCTGCCCTTATCCTTGTCCCCTAAGTAAGTGTAAAGTAATTACTGGGTTGCTATCAAGTACATACACTGAGATACCTGCATCTACATGCCTCGGCACACCAAAATTGAAAAGGATTCCAAAATCCAAAAATGTTGAAGTACTGCATAATGCCAAAAAACACGATTGAATAATTTCTATGCATATTATTTTGGCTCTATTTGTTTATTCTGTCTTATTCCCACTTCTGTCTGAAATGTTTGAGGTAGATAAAAGAGTTCTGAGTTGGCTGCTCATGGATATGGACACGTCTCATGACTCCTCTAGTTAATCCCGGAAATCCTTCTCGACACAGTTATAACCAGGTAGAAACATCTACTCATATGGGTTATGAACGAATCTGTGGTATGTTGAAGATACACTTCCAATGGCCCTCAAATTCCTTGGAGGTATTCTCCTGGGGAACAGCCTCTTCAGCTTTTTTCATGTGTTTGCGCTGTTTCTCTGTGGGTTCTGCTTGTCTCCTGTTGGGAGTTACGGCAGGAGATTGAGAAGACACCTGCAAAATTGAACCTTCAGTTTGCTCTGAGAAAGTCTCAACTTATTTTGCATTCTGCTGTGTCTTACACAACGTGGGTAATTTTAACTTAACCCAGCCGGGGGGAAACTGACAGGACCAGATCAGCAGCCCATTTTACACCCAGCCTGATTTTACTTTCCATTGTCTTACAGGCCCACTCTGCCACACTTCTGCTAGCAGATCATGTCCATAGGAATTTCGGGCCTCTTGTGTATGAAGGGATGTCTTACTACTATCATTTCAGCCTACGTTCTATTTCTGATGCAGTGAGTGCCTATGAGGAGGAGATCCCTGTCCCCAGCATATCACAACACCCTGTTTCAATCACTCCCACAACAGCAAGCACCAGCACGGGTACATCCACTCCAAGGAGTTCAGTCAGTGAGCTGCAGGAGGGAGCACTGGGTGATTTACGATGCATCAGTGAAGAGGATCAAGTGGACTTGACAGTGGAGTAGCAAAAACCTGCTGGATTGACAACCATCTTGCATCCTCATTCAGCTGCTGAACCCAGGGGTTGGGACCTGCCTAGGAAGAAAGTTTTATATCCGAGCATGAGCATTTCATGCAGTCATTTATATGGGGCGACCATGAGAAGTCCACGACCTGTACCTCCTCAGTGATGTTTGACCGCCTTAGCAAACTGCAGACCACCATGATGAGTGACCATTCCAGGGTCACCTGCAAAAGAGGCCCTAGTGGCAGCTTTCAAAGCCCAAGCAGTTTCTCTAATGAATGATTTAACTGGGGCTATAGAAACTTTGATCTCCAATAATAAGCAGTCTGCCTTGTCTGGCTTCAAAATGTTGGGGATCAAAATAAGAGAAACATAATACAGCACATGAATCACCTTTATAAAGCTGTTATTGTTTATAGTTATTTCTTTATAGAGGTTTAGTTATAATCACAGAAGGAGGCCATTTGGCCTATTGTGCTGGAGCAATCCAAAAGTAATCCCACTCCCCTGCTCTTCCCATAGCTCTGTATATTCTTCTGCTCCAAATATTTATTGGATCTTTCCTTAACAGATGCAATGTCTTCTGCTTCATCTACTCCTTTGGCCAAGCAGTCCATGCTCCAATGCATTTTCCTAGTCTCTCCCTATAGCAATGCATCTTTAAAAAATTACCCTATTTTTCATGTACAGCATTTTCTTCCTTGTGACACCAATACCATTCACTCACTGACTGAGAGGGCAAACTCTTAGATCCTGGCCATGCTGGTAAAGGATATATCAAACTGTTTTTTTTCCCCTTTCTCTCTCTCTTACGCCCACTCCTAGCTTCTGTCCAAACAATTCTGGCTGAGATTAGGAATTCATTGTATGACGCTGATGTCCTGCCACTCCATGCCCTAGAGCTCAATACAACTTTAAAGGACCTTGTTGCCATGCTTTGACGTGAGGGGGAGGAAGAAACATTGAAAAGCCATACATCACACTGACGTCATGCTCAACTGGCGCAATGACCTTTTACAATGTCAAGGATATAATCACTTTCTCTGTTTATAAAAAATAAGTTACTGCAACCACTTGGCAGAGCAACAATTACCCTTTAAAATAAAAGCAACACCGTCCTGTAATTGAGAACCTTAATTCCCTCCTGTTGATGTTTATTTATTGAAGCAGCATAAAGTCTCTTCAAGAACTAACAGACTTTGAGTAAATAACTCACTGATGCTCCAGGGTTTAACACCCTGACTGACTTTGAAAGGGAAGGAAATTCATATAGTAAAGCAATGCTAACTGATCGGTGCGGCCCATAACCTGGGAAAATTCCTGCACAGCAAAGGGTCAAAAATTAAAGAGTAGTAAGGCTTTATTTTACACTTTTACCGCCCTAAACTTCCATTTGAACCATGGAATCAAATTGTATTTGAGATATGTCCATACATTATTGCCGGGCGTTTGTGCACCAACTCGTCAGTGTTTCAATTGTGAAATAAAGTGGCTTTTGGTAAGTTGTATTCTCAAAATGGATATGTTTTATCATTCTTTTATCACACCAAATAAAGTTGGCTGCAATTCTAAACAAAGGGGATGATTTGAACTCAACTCACCCGGTGGGAACAGGACAGACACACCGTTAAAATTGCTTCAGTGCACTCACCGCCTACAACTTTAAGATCACGTGTTGTCGCTACGCCACCCCAGTGGCATTTCCTTCCATCTGATTGTAGCTTTTTCCTGAAGAAGAAGAATCTTCCTTCAGTCACGTTACGGTGAGGCAAAGCAATGCTGCTGCCCAGTGCATGACACTAAGCCCCAGCAGGATTGTGAGGTCAAAATTTACAGCATTCAGGCGGTCTGATGGGAAAGATGTCAGCAGGATAACAATAGCCTGCATGGGATGTAGGAAGCAGTGTGGGGCAAGGCAGTGGGCGGATGGTGCACAGATTAGATGACATTCTATAATGGGAAAATGGAGGATGTCACAAGAACCCAATGGGGATGAGGTGCTGTGACATGTCTCTCCTATTAGGTGCAGCTCATCAATGAGAGGTGTCTTTGCACCTGCTTATCTTGCACCTTGTGATAAAATCATTGGCATTCTTTTGGTTCAAGTCCTGTGCACTCTGCCACTCATGCCCATCTAGCTGTCACCTTTCAACTGTGGCATGCAAAAAGAGCTTCCTTCCTGTGACCTGCTTCCTACAGCAATATGTCAATGCTTTTAGCCTCAAAATTGGCTGTCACATCCTCGCAGATGTTGTTGCAGACACTGGGTAACTAAGCAGAAAACTGCCGCAACGAAACAAATTCCTCTACTGTAAAACAAACTGGACCTGACCAATTCGAGATGCAAAATAGGTAACGCTCTACCCTCTAATCACCAGATCATTGATGACACAGGTAATGAATGTGGGCCAGAAACAGGCAGTGAAGTCAGCACTGCTCTTTTAAGGTGACAAGAGCCTTCAAGGCCTGCACTACAGCTGCCATTTCCTGGGGCTTCTGAGCATGTGCCCAATGGGCTGCAATTCCTGCGTGCATGGTGCAAGCCCATCTTTAAAATGATCACTCTAGGGATGTGTGCGTCGTTGGAAATGCTCGAATTTATTGCCCATCCCTAGTTGCCCTCGAGAAGGTGGCAGTGAGCCTTCTTCTTAAACCGCTGCAGTCCACGTGGCAAAGGTTTGTGAAGGAATAAGCCATATAACCTATTCAGAAAAATACACTATCTTATGAAAGAATTCTGGTTCTTATTAAAACATGACAAACTGGGTTTGGAAATTTAGAAACCTAACTATGAAATAGCTATGAAAGCATTCTGGCTATTGAGATTTGTTGACCCTGAATAAATAACCTTATTGAAACAGAAGATGCATAGCTCCGACAAGCTGAACTTTTGGAAAAAAAGCAATGGTTCACCCTGGATAAGGTGTTCTAATTTACGCTTCATAAAGAAGCACATGATAAGGAACATCTGCCCTCATAAACGACAAAGTAAGGAACACCTGCCGTCACACCGTTTTTAAATGGTAAACTTAGAACACCTAGAGATGAGACATGAGTCTGGCTGAGGTGGTAGTAAGAGTTGCAGAGGTCGGCAGAAAAATGACTAGAGATAATTAACTTGCATCAGCAGAAAGCCTTAAAGGAAATACCACTGGAAAAAGGTATAAATATTGAACTCTCAAATGGGATAACAGACTTGCTTTAATCGGGCAAAGTGATTATCAGCTTCAGAGGCGGCTCTGTAGTCTCCAACTCTTTGTACCTTGGGGATCAAAGGTATTTGATATTGATGGATATCCTGTAGAACACTTTACGGACTGTAATACTGTAGCGAAGTTAAGATTTGAAAGTAAGATTCTCTGTTAAACAGATCATAAGTTTTCTCTTTTTAAAATGGTTAATGTTGCGATTGATTCCCCAACTGTAAATTGCATGTCGGTTCTTTAATAAATCTATATATTTTTAGAATTGTCACACATAAGGCTTCTGTATCAAAAACTCATGAACTCAATCTCTGTACACCCTTTGGTGAAGAGTTACACTTCTGGGGGAGTTTTCCAGACCCTCATAATATCCGGAACGTTACAGTCTAGCTAAACTTATTAAAAGCGCTATAGGGAGAGATAGTCCGGACCTTTAGACCCAATTAAGCGTCTTTAGGATTTGGCTACCTCAAACTTTAGTTGAAAGTGAACGTCTTGAGAAATACGCCTGATCCGGGGTAGCCCTAAAGGGGCTAGGACTAGTAATTACCCTTTCAGGTTCTCCTACTCTGCTGTTAGGTAGGCTTTTGTGGTCTTGTAATGTTTCTGGCAAGCAATGATGCTGCTGAGCTCAGTTGCATCCATCCCAACAGAGTAAGCCCTATGGATTTATACTTTTTTAATGACATGCAACAAATTATTTTACATTTTCATAGAAAAGGTTCCCACTCCTAACAAATGATACACCACAGGTCAGGTTGATATTGATGCTTTTCTGTATTGACAGGTTTTGATAAATGCAATTGATATACCGATGTAAGATGGGGCTGAACCAGGGTCCACAGGAGTGGATTTTGGTTCAGCTATTGCGGGAGTACATGTTTATTTAAGTAGGTTAACGCTAGAGATGTAATTCATTATACTGGACTTATCTGACTTTGAAATAAAATACTCTGAGCATCCACTTGATGCCAGGAGTAAGCCTATTCACACTTCATTGTTTGGAACTGCTCCTTCCCACTTTGTTACCTCTAAATCCCTATCAACCATTTTGCAATCAACTTGAGGCTGCCTGGATCTTTTATTTTCAGAGATGCCCAAGCAGCTTCAGCTGGTGCTCATGCTCAAACTGGCACAAATTGATCAGAAATTGTTCCCCATGCTGCTCTTTTCATTCCTTGCATTCAGTGCTACATTGCTACCCTCTCAAAACTTTACATTTATTAAGCCTTTTTTTCCTTGTAAATTCTGTATCCTCATCTGTAGAAACAGAAAGGGAAGTAAGTCTATCCTATTTAAGTGTGGATCGGTGATTTGTATATCCCAATTAAGTGCATGGATTTTTAAAAATCCCTCACTTACTATTTTCTGCATTTATTGGAGCTCTACTTGAAACTGAAAAAAGCCAGCCAGATTAACGTTTCGATAATAAAAAAACAAAAATGTTTATGACATATTTCACAGCCAATGTTTTTGGCTAGAGGACAGCATCCACGGCACGTTATTAATGCTGCATCCGCAGACGGCACAAAACGATTGTTTGGACCTGTGTGATATTGATCATTCTTGTATAGGTTGTGAGGGGTATCTGAGCGTGAGCTGGTGCCTGAGGAGGTGGACATGTAATAACTGAACTTAGTATGAGAGGGAGCAGTCTGGCTGGTACTGTTCTACATTCTCATTTAACTAGGATCAGCTGTCATGTCATTTTAAAGTTACTCTGGAAGTCTGTTTTGTTTTAATAAAAATACGTTTTCATTTAATAGAATGGTTTAAAGTTGTGCCATCTAATCCATAAGTAGCAACTCATGAGATTCTATAAATGCAAATCTGTTGCTTGTTTATTTAAAAGGATCCTTGAAGCACCCTGTTATTCACTCACTGATGGTTTGTGGCCAATCTAGATGCCTTTAATGTCCTAATTTAAGTACCAACCGGCATAAAGTTTCAAAACAAAATTATTTTGTGTCACTAAATACATTAAATGCACTTTTCTTTTGTAAGTGGAGTTAAAAGCCTTAATGGTGAGGAATATCCTTTAAGCACAAAAGCTGAGTGAACTCACTGTTCCAGTGTCAGCAAAGAGAAACACCAAATGATCAACAATACGATCCGTCTCAGTTGGTTGCACGCTTGCCTCTGAGTTTCAGCCCCACAAAAAAACCTGAGCACATAATTTAGGCTGGGACATCAGTGCAGTACTGAGGGAGTGCTGCATTGTTGGAGGTGATGTTCTTCAGCTCAGGTGTTAAATTGAAGCTCTATCTGGCTGCTCCCTGGATACAGAAGATCCATTGCCCTGTTTGAAGACAAGCAGAGAGTGGCCTTGGCCAACATTTCTCCCTCAATTTAAATCAGATTAACTGAACACTTGCCATTTGTGGAACCTTTCCTGGGCCAATTGGCTGATTTATCTCTTCTCAAGAGTAATAGATTAAAATGTTTTTATATAGGAAGATTATAATCCCTCCTACCTCCAATACATCATGAAAATTATGCCTCGCTCTGATGCAGTTGATCGTGATGCTAATTACACACACACACAAGTAAAAGGTGCTAAGGACCCTTTAAAAGCTAAGCTGCTTTTTTTAAAATTCATTTACAGGATGTGGGCTTCGCTGGCAAACCCAGCACTGATTGCCCAATCCTATACAGACTCAGTTTCTCTAACCACGGTGGTTGCCTGGCCGGCTGAGTTTTTCCAGCGTTTTCTGTTGTTATAATGGCTGGCTAGGCTATTTCAGAGGTCAGTTAAGAGTCAACCACATTGCTGTGGGTCTGGAGTCAGATAAAGGCCAGACCGGGTAAGGACGGCAGATTTCCTTCCCTAAAGGACATTAGTGAACCAGATGAGTTTTTACTGGTAGTTTCATGGTCATCATTAACAGCTTTTTATTGAATTAATTGAATTTAAATTCCCCAGCTGCCATGGTGGGATTTGAACTCATGTCTCCAGAATCATTAGTCCAGGCCTTTGGATTACTCATGTACTCATGTACTTATCTAGCTGTGCATAGAGTCATCAGGTATAAATGCATAGGACTCCGAAACTGATGCATGCAATCAGAAATCAGTCACAGCTGTCTGTGAGCATGGCAAAGTTAGGACTCAAAAAGGTTGAAAATACTGGAATACACAACAGGTCCATGAACCTCTGAAAAGTACATTAACGCTTTGGGTGAGGGCTCTCTGTCAGAACAGTTCTGATGAACGTTAACCTATTTAGGCCCTGAGGCCCATGGGGTTCTACTGTTTTTTGCTGCCAGGGTTGCAGCAGGACATCGTTAGCACCCCCTTGGGATTTCAGGGCCATTGCCTCTTTTCAGCTGTGTCTTTCCAGCATTTACCATTTCTATTTCATATAGTCATTATTTGTAGTTTTATGGTTTTGTTTTCATGGGGTAGAATTTCCAGTTGGAGCAGGCATTTAGTTGCATGCATGCATGTAGGGACAAGTTGGCAGCTATTTTGCCAAATCCCACATGATTCACCTTGTGCTTTGATTTACACTTAATCTTTCAGGTCAGCCTAAAGTGCTCCTGCCCACAATTTCCCAATATGTGCCCCTGACAGATGGCTCTGTGCCAGGAGCCGATTCAGCAACTTTGCCATTTAAAGTATCCTTCATGTAATTTCCTGTCATTTACAATAGGATCACACTGTGCATCTAAATGTGCAGGTTAGCAATTTAAAATTCAGGATGGGGGGGGTGGGGGTTGCTTTTAAAAAAACATTGGCCACTATGCTCATTAAGGGCCTCAAACATTTGATATCGAGGCCATAGTCCTAGAATGCAATGAATGCCTGAACAACGCTCCAGATGCTGAGTGCTCATTTCAAACTGGCCGTAGATTGAAGGACAGTTACATAGGATTAAATAGGATATACGGCACAGAAACAGGCCATTCGGCCCAACCAGTCCAAGCTGGCGTTTATGTTCCACACGAGCCTCCTCCCATCTTTCCTTATCTAACTCTATCAGCATAACCCTCTATTCCCTTCTCCCTCATCTGCTTATCTAGCTTCCCTTAAATGCATCTATACTATTCGCTTCAACCACTCCCTGTGGTAGCGAGTTCCACACCTGGGTAAAGAAGTTTCTGAATTCCCTATTTGACTCCCTGGTGACCATCCCACACCCATGGCCTCCAGCCTTGCCCCTCCCCACAAGTGGAAACACTCCCTCCGTATCCACTCCATCGAAACCTCTCATTATTCCAAAGACCCCTAATAAGCCACCCCTCAGGAGAAAGGAGACACAGCCTGTTCATCGTTTCCTGATAGGTATACCCTCACATTTCTGGTATCATCCTTGTAAATCTTTTTTGCACCCTCTCCAGTGCCTCTATATCCTTTTATAATATGACGACCAGAATTGTAGGCAGTACTGCAAGGGGGGGAAATTCAGTATCGCCCCATTTGGGGCGCAATTATCGGCCGGGCGCAAAGATTAGCGCCTGGCGCTAATTATCACCTCCGTCTGCAAAATTGGCTGTTATCGCCCCTGGAGGTGATTGGTGTAGTGTATGTGCCTTTAAGAGCCCCCTGGGTACTGTAATGCCGGTAATGGCCACTCGGGCTATATAAGCCTGTATATTGTGTTGTATCAGTTAGTTCACCTCCAGACTTTGTTCAGTAAACACCTGTGAAACCAACTCCTGCCTTCAGTGTCTCTATTAACACACGGATACAACAGTGGCGACAAATTGGAAACGGACTTACCTGCAATTCGGAAGCACCTCAAGGACATCGATTCCCCAGACGTTCAAAGTCGAAGAAAAGCAAGAAAAAAAAACTGTGGTTTCACCAGCTAGCCGAGCTGGTGGCAGGTACTGCAATAATCCTTCCTGGGCGGGCTGGGGCTCCATCGGCTGGCTCTGCGGCGAGGCCAAGCAGCGAAGGCGGAGGCAAGCAGAAACAGACAGGGGGGAGCACTCGGGAGACGGCCGGCGCTGCAAAGCAGGTCGGCGTTTGGACCTAGCAGAGGGGGGGAAAAGTCCCAGAGAGTCCGGCGGGAACGAGTCTCCACCAGTAAATAAAAAAAATAAATAAAAAAAATGCGGAAAACAGCGTTGTCAGCAGCAGCAGCAGCGGGAAAGCGCGGGAAGCGCCATATCTTTTCTGCAGGAAAGAAAGAAAAGCGCGGGAAGCGCCATTTTTTTTCCAGGATGCCTAAGGCTGGCAATATTGATGCTTTTGATAACGATATAGAGGATTGGACCACATATGTGGAAAGAGTGGAGGTATATTGCACAGCAAATGGAATAGAAAATGATAAAAAGGCGTCAGTACTTCTAAATCTAATGGGCGCAAAGACATACGGGCTGTTACGAAACTTAATCACTCCAGCCAAACCAAAGGACAAGAATTTTAAGGAAATTGTTGATACCCTACAGGAGCACTTAAACCCAACACTGCTGCTGATAGCGGAACGATTCAAATTCTTCAAGAGGAATCAGCACAAGAATGAAAGTAACGCTGATTACCTCACCGAATTAAGAAAGCAATCAAAGCGCTGCCAATTCGGGGCAGTACTGGCAGATTCGCTTCGAGACAAATTCGTCTGCGGTCTCCTAAGTGAAGGAACACAGAAAAGGCTGCTTTCTGAGAAAGATTTGACACTGGACAAGGCTTTCAGTATGGCTGTATCATACGAAGCAGCCGCAAGAGGAGCTGCAGAGATACAGCAAAAGACACAGGACTTCGGCACCCATGAAATGACACAGGGTTTCGAGAGATGTTATCGCTGCGGCAGATCCACCCATGACCAGAGGGACTGCTGGTTCAAGGACAAAGCATGCAGGCAATGCGGAAAGATTGGACACATTGCATGGGTATGCCGATCTGGACAAAAAAAATCCACGGACAGGAAAAAAAAATCAATAAAGAAAAGTACAGAAAGGTACAAATGATGACGGACAGTAGCTCCGAAGACCAGAAGAGCGATAGCGACTCCGGAAACAAGAGACTAAGCTGTCTCAAATTACATAATGTAATTGCCAAAGAAGATTACCAGACCATTTGGGTTGCCCTCACAATAGCAGGGTCCCCAGTTAAAATGGAGCTAGATACAGGATCAGCTCTGACCGTCATAAATCGACGGGATTATGAGCGGCTATTTCCACATATACCTTTAAAAGGCACATCCATTATCTTGAAAACATATACGGGGCAGAAAGTATACCCCAAAGGAAAAATAAGGGCGCCTGTTGTATACAACGGCAAGGAAATACAGAAGTTGTATTTATACGTTTTACAAGATGGTGGTCCACCGCTGTTGGGACGTGAATGGGTCAGGAAGATACGTTTAGACTGGCACTCCATTCAGGCACTGACGGTGACCAGTAAGAAAAAAAATGATGATGACATCATACCTGAACGATTAAAAGACATCTTGGCCAACGCCAAGGAAGTGTTTCGAGAGAAACTAGGAACCTTGAAAGGCATCACCGCCTCAATAAAAGTGGAAGATGCGGCAATTCCCAAGTTTTTTAAGGCAAGGCCGGTGCCATACGCAATTCGTCCAGCAGTCGAGGCAGAGCTGGAGAATTTGGAAAAGGCAGGCGTATTATCCAAGATAGATTGGAGCGAGTGGGCAACACCCATCGTCCCGGTCATGAAGAAAACGTTGAATAATGATAAATCTGAAGAACAGAGAAAAATTCGCATCTGTGGAGACTTCAAGGTGACTGTAAACCCGGTCCTTCACACGGTACAGTATCCTCTTCCGAGGATAGAAGATATTTTCGCCTCACTATCCGGAGGGAAACGTTTCACCAAAATTGACTTGGCACAGGCATATCTATAGATGGAGGTTGAAGAGGCCTCTAGAAAAGTATCTCACGATAAATACACACAAAGGCCTGTACCAGTACAATCGACTGGTTTTTGGAGTAGCATCAGCTTCAGCTATCTGGCAAAGAGCTATGGAGCAAGTCCTCCAAGGGATTCCGGGGACTCAATGCTACCTAGACGACATCCTTGTAACAGGAGAAAACGACAACGAGCACCTTGCCAATTTGGAGTAGGTGCTCACTAGGCTGAGAGAACGGGGCCTACGAGCAAATCGCCCCAAGTGCGAATTTTTCCAGAAACAAATATCATATTGTGGCCACATAATTAATAAGGAAGGGTTGCATAAGTCACCTGAAAAAATTGAAGCGGTCATAAAAGCCCCAGCACCTGAAAATGTTTCACAATTAAGGTCGTTCCTGGGATTGATAAATTACTATCATAAATTTTTACCGAACTTATCAACTCTTCTGCACCCTCTTACTGAAATGCTACAAACAGGAGTAATTTGGAAATGGAGCGAAGACTGTAAACGTGCCTTCCATAAATGCAAAGACTTAATCACGTCCAAGGAAGTTTTGGCTCATTACAACCCATCACTGCCAATCAGACTGGCGTGCGATGCATCCCCTTACGGCGTAGGAGCGGTATTATCGCATAGATTCCCTGATGGCTCGGAACGGCCGATAGATTTTGCATCACGCTCATTGAACTCAGCTGAGCGTAACTATGCTCAAATCGACAGGGAAGCACTCAGCCTGGTATGGGGAGTGAAGAAATGCAACCATTACCTACACGGACAAAAATTTACCTTGTTGACTGACCATCAACCCCTCATCTCCATATTCAACCCTAAAAAGGGTGTTCCCATTATGACAGCGCAAAGGCTACAGAGGTGGTCCCTTTTTCTAGGGGCACACCAATATGACATAGAATACAAAGGATCAAAACAGCATGGGAATGCTGACGGTTTATCGCGCCTACCGTTGCCAACGGTAGAAGAAGCACCTACAGTAGACCCAGTGGAGATGTTCCACTCTACCATAGTCGAATGTCTACCAGTAACAAATTCTGCCATTGAAAGGGAAACGAGAAATGTCCCGACTCTCTCACGAGCCTACGATTTAACAGTGAAGGGATGGCCAGCACATGGCGAACCACTGTTGCCAGCATTCTCGCAAAGAAGAGAACAGCTGTCAGTGTGCTGAGGAACCTTGATGTGTGGATCCAGAGTGGTGATTCCACCCAAACTCCAGGATAAAGTGCTAAAGGAGCTTCACGAGGGGCATCTGGGTGGAGTGAAAATGAAGAACCTAGCCAGGGCGTTTGTATGATGGCCAGGTATCGATGGAGACATCGAAGAAATGACCAAGAGCTGCCTAGGATGCCAGAAGGTCCAAAACGCTCCACCACAAGCCCCTCTACATCCATGGGAGTGGCCCTCATCTCCATGGCAAAGGATACACATCGACTTTGCTGGTCCATTTATGGACTCAATGTTCTTAATCGCAGTTGATGCACACTCCAAGTGGCCGGAGGTAATAAAGATGTCCTCCACCACCACGGAAAAAACCATCACAGTATTAAGGACCATATTTGCCAGGAATGGGCTGCCTGAACAGATCTGTTCTGATAACAGACCGCAATTTGTGTCCGAAGAATTCAGGAAGTTCTTAAAAAACAATGGGGTTAAGCACTACATGTCCGCCCCATATCATCCCGCCACCAATGGATTGGCTGAAAGGTTTGTCCAGACCTTCAAGAAGGCCATAAAGGCCATGGGTAATGAAGACATAAAACTTCAGCATAAGGTAGATAACTTCTTGTTTGCATACAGGAATGCAACACATATGGTTACAAACCAAACTCCCGCCATGATGTTCTTCAATAGAAGCCTAAGATGCCGGCTGGATTTGATCAAGCCAAACATCAGAAGGGACGTGGAGAACCGGCAATTTCAAGGCATGAATGAAAGGCCAACTAGAACCTTCCAGATAGGTCAACAAGTTTTGGCCCAGGACTACCGTACCGAGAAATGGCAGCCTGGAACTATTTGCACACGACTAGAACCGCTGATGTATACCGTGGACATTGGAGAAAGCATAATAAGGCGCCATGCTGACCAGATCATAGAGTCATCCGAAAAGGGACAACCTACACCACAACTCTATACGCCTAATGATGAAGTAGAGATACCCATAGTCTCTACCTCTGATCCGGTGATACTGGAACCAGATGAACCCGACACTGGCATTCAAGCCGAATCAGCCTTGCCAAAAGAACCTACTACACTACCAGAAACTACTACACCACCGAGGCGTTATCCGGACCGAGTCAGGAAGCCTCCAGAGAGACTGACTTATAATTGATTAACTGCAACAATGTGTAGATTATTGTTCTTGTAACATGAAATTAATGATTCCTTAAAATATTATGTACTGGTTGGCTAAAAGGGGAGGAATTGTAGTGTATGTGCCTGTAAGAGCCCCCTGGGTACTGTAATGCCGGTAATGGCCACTCGGGCTATATAAGCCTGTATATTGTGTTGTATCAGTTAGTTCACCTCCAGACTTTGTTCAGTAAACACCTGTGAAACCAACTCCTGCCTTCAGTGTCTCTATTAACACACAGATACAACAATTGGAGCGCTACATTAGGCGCTACACACCTGTCTTAAGGCGCAAAGGCCGAGGAGCGAGGTGTTACCTCAGAGCGCTGGCAAAGCTCATGTGATGTCAGTCAGCAATAGAACACAGACACACTGGCGCCGGCCAGTTCTTAAAGGGGAGGGTTGATCTTGCGCTCCATCCACACCCTGCTCATTGCAGCCTTGAATCTCGGCCTGGAGAGACCTGTACATCAAAGCTGTTGCAAAGAACAATGGAGAGGTCCAGGGAAAGAGCTCAGAGTGCAGCCCCCATATTCTCTTCTAAATCGATGCAAGGGAGATCAAATAAAAAAGAACCTGGAAAATGCTGCTCAGTACCCAAAACTCCTCAACACAGCTTTGAATATCTCCTGCAGTCTCTCTCTCTCACTCAGAATGCGTGGTGCAAAAATTTCGCCGAGAAAAAAAGGCAGGATGCGGTCGCCTTTAAATAGTGCTCCCTAGACCCTTCCCGACTGCAAAACGCTCCCTTCAACCTGTTGTTGCTAGTGGCAGGCGGTAAGACAGGGGGCGCCACTCAATATCCGGTCCGGGGCGCTACCGGGGCATTGCACACTCGACTGACGTCATGATCTGCCGGCACAGGAGATCGTGGTGGTAGTGTTTAGCGCCACCGCAAAATGTCTAGTTAATTTCGTGAGCAGCGCAAACATCGCCGCGCCTGGGCGCTAGTTGCTTTGCGCCCCATTAGCGCCCTCTTAAGGCGCTAACGGGAGGCGCAAACCAACCGAATTTTTCCCCCCAAGTGTGGTCGAACCAAAAGTTTGATACAAGTTCAGCATAACTTCCCTACTTTTCAACTCAATCGCTCTAGAAATAAACCCTAGTGCCTGGCTTGGTTTTTGCCATGTTGGCTCCTTTCTCTTAATGTGGATTCACATTTTTGCAATTTCTGCTAGTTTGCATCGATTTCAGTGTTTTGTTTTTTGCTGCATTTCCAAAATTGCCCTTACTCAGAGAGTATTAAAGCTGTACCCCTTCTGTTGTTTTTCCCCCAGGGAACTGTCATTGTGTGCTGCCTATATGAAAGCTGTGGGTTTCCTCTGAGTGCCCATCTCTCATTGCAGGTTCTGAAGAAGGAAGAGAATCAGAGGAGGCATACAAGGCAGGTGCATTTACAAGTTAGGACATCTAATCAGACTCTCCCTCCTCTCCCCTATCACCACACCACCAATCCTGTAGAAAGCCCCGGCAATCATTCCTGGATACATACTAGGAAACCTGCATTGGAGAATACTATTCTCCAAGGAAGTTATGACCAAATTTTGTAGCGTTCCACTGTAAGACATAGAAACTACTTCCAGGACAGGGGCTGATCTGTCTGTACCTGCCATGGTAACCACTATCTTCCATTTTATGTTTCTATATCCTCCCATGGAACATCAGCTTATATATGTGAAATCTTTCAACTGTACTACAATGTTGCATCAGATGATTCTGAGGGCACCTGTTGCCACTAAATCCATTAATTTCTGCATGGAAAACAGCATGAAAGAGGCCTGCACTTTCACCATCAGCCTGGATTCTCCAAACTGCAGATATTGAGAGGACATGTGTGATCATATGTGTGACCATATGGACCACTACCCGAACATCATTCCCTTCAGGAACAGAAAGGGCTATGAATGTGGAAACTGGTTTGAAATCATGTACATTAATACTTAACACCCGGGCCCAATACCACCACTGGTACTCATGACATCAGGACTCATGAATACCCTGGCATTCCTCCACAGCTATCTTGTTGAATACATTGATCTCGCATTACAGAGTAAGGTCAGCTCACTGCAGTCTAGGCATGCAGATCGCTAACATAACAGTGGTTCCAGTGCCTCCACCTGAACGGGATGCAGAGATTGGTTGCGATCAGTCTCAGAGGCCTGCTACAGCATGGTGTAGTTGGTGGCCTCTTGTGCTGTCAGTATTGAATAAGATTTTTGGCCGTTTCAATTTTAAAGGGCTCATCAATTGCCCGTAGCAACAGTGTACACCAGGGAGGAATAGGTATTCATTGCATTTATCATCGCTATTGAGCAAATGATTCAAAATACATCAGGTGATGTACTTCTGTCATTTTGCATGCTGTTAGCATTTGGTTGCCCACATTTGGGTGGATGTATTTCACATCACCTCTCATTTCCAGTGAAAAATCCTGGAAATGGTGGGAACAAGTGGGGAGTTGACAGAGGGGCTCCCAAGGAAGTTTCCAATGCATTCTGGTGGAGATACACAGGCTCTCTCCCTGGCATCAGCCCAGTGGGAAATCTCATCCAGAATTTCCTATGAATTGATACTGGACAGTTCTTAGGATCTGTCGCAGGACCATCCATCCCTGGAATATGATACTGTTGGGTAGCCACCAGCGTGGCAGCTTTCTTAAGGTTTATCAGCCTCTTCATTATCTTTTTCCAGGTCCTGCAGCTACTACATAAGAACATAAGAAATAGGAGCAGGAGTAGGCCATTCGGCCCTTCGAGCCTGCTCCGCCATTCAATGAGATCATGGCTGATCTCCTGTCTCAACTCCATTTACCAGCCCTATCACCATATCCCTTGATGCATTTACTAGTCAGAAATCTATTGACTTCTGTTTTGAATATACCCAATGACTGAGACTCCACAACCGTCTGGGGTAGAGATTCCAAAGATTCACCACCCTTTGTGTGAAGAAATTTCTTCTCATCTCAGTCCTGAATGCCCTACCCTTTATCCTGAGGCTGTGGCCCCTGGTTCTAGACTCCCCAGTCAAGGGAAACATTCTCCCAGCATCCACCCTATCAAGCCCTGTAATAATTTTGTATGCTTCAATGAGATCCCCTCTCATTCTTCTGAATTCAAGAGAATACAGGCCTAGTTTACTCAATCTCTTCTCATACGACAGTCCCGCCATCCCAGGAATCAATCGCGTGAACCTTCATTGCACTCCCTCTATGGCAAGTATATCCTTCCTTAGGTAAGGAGACCAAAATTGTACACAGTACTCCAGGTCTGATCTCAACAAGGCCCTATGTAATTGGAGTAAGATTTCTTTACTCCTATACTCAAATCCTCTTGTAATGAAGGCCAGCATACCATTTGCCTTCCTAATCCTAGCACAGACTGTCCCTTTAGTTCCTTCCTCCCCTCCCCCACTTTCCCTGCCTCTGCACCTGCTTCAAACCAGTTACATCTCCAACTTTTACCAGTTCTGACGAAGAGTCCCAGACCTGAAACTTTAACTCTGTTTCTCTCTCCATGGATGCTGCCTGACCTGCTGAGTATTTCCTGCATTTTCTGTTGTTATTTCAGATTTCCAGCATCCGCAGTATTTTGCTATTGTACTGGGGAGAGATAATCTCACCGCCTTCTTAGGAAGCTGAACCACTTTATTCACTTTCTTATTTACATAAGAACATAAGAAATAGGAGCAGGAATAGGCCACTTGGCCCCTCGAGCCTGCTCCGCCATTCAATAAGATCATGGCTGATCTTGGGCTCAAAGCCACTTCCCAGCCCGCTCCCCATAACCCTTCACTCCCTTATCTTGCAAAAATATGTCAATCTCCACTTTAAACGTATTTAATGACCCAGCCTCCACAGCTCTCTGGGGCAGAGAATTCCACAGATTTACGACCCTCTGAGAGAAGAAATTCCTCCTCATCTCAGTTCTAAAAAGGCGACCCTTTATTCTAAAACTGTGCCCCCGCGTTCTAGATTTCCCCACGAGGGGAAACATCCTCTCTGCATCTACCTTGTCGAGCCCTCTCAGTATCTTATATGTTTCAATACGATCACCTCTCATTCTTCTAAATTCCAATGAGTATAGGCCCAGCCTGCTCAACCTTTCCTCAAAAGTCAACACCCTCATCTCTGGAACTAACTTAGTGAATCGTCTCTGAACTGCCCCCAATGCAAGTATATCCTTCCTTAAATAAGAAGACCAAAACTGTACACCTCCTGCCAGTCATGATGCATTACAGGTAGACTATCCTTTATCCGAAAACCTCGGGACCAGCCGAGTTTCGGATAAAGGAGAATTTCGGATTTCGGAAGGTGGGTCGGCGGGGGTCCGCGGGGGGGTCGGCGGGGGGTCGTGCGCACGACTTACGCTGACGCTCAGCGTAAGTCAGTCGGGGTCGGCGGGGGTCGGGGCCGGCGGGGTACGCCGGGGGGGGGGTCGGCGGTTGTCGGGGCTGGCGGGGTCCGCGGGGGGGTCGGCGGTTGTCGGGGCTGGCGGGGTCGGCGGTTGTCGGGGCTGGCGGGGTCCGCGGGGGGGTCGGCGGTTGTCGGGGCCGGCGGGGTCCGCGGGGGGGTCGGCGGCTGGCGGGGTCCGCGGGGGGGTCGGCGGTTGTCGGGGCTGGCGGGGTCCGCGGGGGGTCGGCGGTTGTCGGGGCCGGCGGGGTCCGCGGGGGGGTCGGCAGCTGGCGGGGTCCGCGGGGGGGTCGGCGGTTGTCGGGGCTGGCGGGGTCGGCGGTTGTCGGGGCTGGCGGGGTCCGCGGGGGGGTCGGCGGTTGTCGGGGCCGGCGGGTCCACGGGGGGGTCGGCGGTTGTCGGGGCTGGCGGGGTCCGCGGGGGGGTCGGCCGCTGGCGGGGTCCGCGGTTGTCGGGGTCCGCGGGGGCGTCGGCGGTTGTCGGGGCTGGCGGGGTCGGTGGTTGTCGGGGCCGGCGGGGTCCGCGGGGGGGTCGGCGGTTGTCGGGGCTGGCGGGTTCGGCGGCTGGCGGGGTCGGCGGTTGTCGGGGCTGGCGGGGGGTCGTGCGCACGACTTACCCTTTATCCGAACTTCCGCAACCGGAACCCTCTAAAAACCGAAGGTTTTTTCGTTCAGCGTAAGTCGTACGCACGACTTACGCTGAATGAAAAAACCTTCGGTTTTTAGAGGGTTTCGGTTTTCGGAAGTCCGGATAAAGGGTAGTCTACCTGTACTGTCCTCTGGAGAGGGTGTCCAACAGGACAACCCATCTTCCTCCTCCATGAAACAGGGACTTTGGGTGCAGCCTCATGACTTGCCTACAGACTCTGTTTCCCATCTTCACATTTTTGTTGCCATCACTGCTTTTAACAAAACATTTCTTTTTCCACTGCGAGACCATATGCAGCCTTCCATAATTTTTGCCTGCCACAGCCTCTTGGCAGCCTGAAGATACTTCAGTGAATCCTAATTGTAGTTTTTTTTTTAAATGGCAGATAATTTAATGCATTTACTTGTGGTAAAGAATATTGAAATTACAACAAAGAAACGCCAACACAAGGAGAATGAATGTTTAAAGAGGCACTGTCGTCGTGAAGGAATGTTTGACAAACCTTTGATCACTTGTTTACACACAGTCTGAGGACATTTATATATCACATACAGCAACCTCTTACTTGCCAATGGCATTATTGTGACAAAAATGATGCACAACTGCTCTTGTTCTTCCAGTTTCCAAACAAAAAAGGACACTTGCCAAATATGATTTAATGCTGACTCGTTACCCAGCAATCAAAACCATGCTGCAGTCAAATTAATTTAAGACTGCGTGGTGCACGCAGAAATAATAGCTTTCCCTATTGGTGGGTAACCAAGGATGTAGGTCTGACTCTAATGGTTGGCTACCAAGTATTTGGGCAAAGGATCTATTTCAGTTGGGAGCTATTAGTACTGTTTTGAAAACGAACCTTAGAGCTTTGTCAACAGAACCCTACTCCTCAAACAATTGATTTGTCCGCCAGCTTGTGAAAGGATTTATGCTCATTGGGTTTCTCCAACAGTCAGCCTGGAACCATTAATGCCATGGTTACTTATTTCTTTATTTTATAGAGATAAATTGCTCATATTTCCCATGACTGTTTGTGCACCATGCTTTTGTCTTCCATTAATTATGTTCTGAAACTTGTTTAGCAGATCCGTAACTGGTTGATTGATGTTTTTTCTGTCGGAGTATAACACCCTTTAATGATCCTCTTCGCATTTTCCCATAAAAAACTCGGCCATGACAGTTCCTTCGCCTGTTTGCAGCTATTCTACTAGAGATTTTGTTGTCACCGTCATAGTTTGGTCTGAACCGTTCTGCTTTCTTTTCTCCCACACCAAAGCTATACAAGCAACATCTCTTCATCTTGCTCAGCAACTGAATAGACATTGCAGTTTGAAACTAGCATCAAAATTTGAATAAATGTATTGGTTTTCACATGAGATTGCCCGATAGGCTTTCTTTTGGCTTTCATCAGACGGATTCACTGAGCTATTGCTAGCATTTTTAGTTCTGAGCGATCTTTTCTGGGTTTGAGTGGCGTGGTTATATGCTTTTGTAGTTCAGCGAGTGAGATGTTAGTTCTGAACCCTGTCTCGAAGCTCCTTCAGCCACTTTTCCGTAGTCTCCTCTTTAAACTGCAATAATGTTTTAAATTAGCTGTAGGGGAGATAGTCCAATGAACTGACTTCATGTCATCATGTGAGATCAACTGTAACGCACCAAACCACACCAATTAATGTCAAATGATAGAGTCGTTTTACAGCAATTTTGTTTGATTGATTAATTAGTGCAGTGATGCTGGGTTTGTACATAAATTTACCAGCACAACCTTAATGCTAACATTTATATATTTTTTCTGGTATCTCTGGTCTGCAAAGAAATTAATTATCATCCTACATTTATCCTATAAGCTCTGCTTAACAGAATTCTACCTGACATACACCTAAAAAATTGTAGTCTTTAGCTAATGAATACTCGGTTTCATAACTGTTACTTTTGAAATCTACACAGAGTAGAACTACCTTTTACATAAGAACATAAGAAATAGGAGCAGGAGTCGGCCATTTGGCCCTTCGAGCCTGCTCTGCCATTCAATAAGATCATGGCTGATCTTCTACTTCATCTCCACTTTTCTGCACTTTCCCCATATCCCTTGATTCCCTTAATATTCAAAAATCTATCGATCTCTGTCTTGAATATACTCAACGACTGAGCCTCCACAGCCCTCTGGGGTAGAGAATTCCAAAGATTCACCACCTTCTGAGTGAAGAAATTTCTCCTCATCTGTAACATTCGCAAAATTTCTACATTTTCCCAAAGGTTATTAATAAGAAAAGGGACCCTGCATGGACATTTTAACGAAAAAGGGTACCCAAAATGGTGTCCGCACCTCGTGGCAGAAAGCCTGTGAGATTTTTAAAACTTGGGCTCTGCGGCACAGGCAGCTCGTGGAGAAATCGAAACCAAAGCTACAGTTTCTGTGAAGAGAGACTTCGCATTTTTAAAACCAAACAGGACTTTGAATTATGTATTAGATCAAATTGGAGACAAATCTAAACCCAGTTAGGCCTATAGTTAAGGCCATCAAGCAGTTTGCATATATAATCGGCAACAGGTTAAGGAAGCCATCGAGGCTGGACAGGCCCATCAAGGTGCATTCATGACAAAACAAGTCAATTATCGGGCCGGTAGAAGTGATTACCGGCCATCTAAAAACAGTTAGAGTAGATTGCCACCGTTATTTAAAATAGCCCGCCAAAATTAAGACAAAGAACTAACCTGATTTGGTGCACAGATAAGGGCCATCCAAAGAAGTATAATTTTAGGCCCACCGGCAACCTTCTCGCTCTCTGCTCTCAGCCTTGCTCCGGCTCCGGCCCCTCGCCCTCGTGGCTGCTGCTCTTTCCCCGTCCCATGCTTACCCCCTGGCCTTTGCCCATGCCTTTCCCCACTCCATCCGGAATTGTCCAGGCACTGCATCGGGCGGACACGGTCAATTCAGGCCAGGCGAGGCGGGACGCGACGAGGCGAGGGGGAGACAAAGTGAAGAAGACGACGGAGAAGATGAACTGAGGAAGATGACTGAAGACAGGCTTCGAATCATCAGGCCTTCAGTCTCAGCTGACCTGCGACTATCTTCATGCAAACTCAAACTGTCGGCTGAGGAAGAGAAACCGCCATCCCTGCAAGGTAAAGTATCCAAGCAGAGACTTTAACTTTGGGGTACTTGTACCTGGACAACGCCCTTGCAGCACCCGGAGACCACGTGATGACGGCAGGCTCCAGAGAGCACCAAGAGCGAACCCCGAACCCCACCGCTGTTTTGAGTTCAGCAGACCCCTTTTGATTGGTGAGCATGAAGTTCTGACCCCTCATAGCTTAATCTAGTTAGGTATAGGGGGTGGGATAAGGATAAGGGGATTGTTAAGATAGTTGTTTTCCCTCGATGTGCCGTGTGTTCCCCATTCCCTGTATAAGTATAGTTATTCTTTTCTATTTTGCCTGTAGAAGTGTACACTAGTAACTTTTTCATAAGATTGTATTAATTTCCTCTTCAATAAAAATCTTGGTTTTGCTTACATCCAACCACCTGTCTACTCGAGTCTTTCTGTATTGCCGCCTTGTACCTAAGTCCGGTGTCTAGAACCCAGGGGCGTGGGAGCGATTCGAACTGCTCATAAACAGTCAGAGGCATAACTGACTGGGCGTACACACCACCCCACACCACCCCCTACAATCTCAGTCCTAAATGGCCGACCCCTTATTCTGAGACTGTGACCTCTGGTTCTAGACTCCCCAGCCAGGGGAAACATCCTCCCCATATCTACCCTGTCAAGCCCTGTAAGAATTTTGTATGTTTCAATGAGATCACCTCTCATTCGTCTACACTCCAGAGAATTTAAGCCTAGTCTACTCAATGTCTCCTCATAGGACAATGCCCCCATCCCAGGAAACAGTCCAGTGAACCTTCGTTGCACTCCCTCTATGGCAAGTGTATCATTGAAACATAGAAGCTAGGAGCAGGAGTAGGCCATTTGGCCCCTCGAGCCTGCTCCGCCAATGAGATCATGGCTGATCATCCAAACTCAGTACCCTGTCCCTGCTGTAATGATCAATAACATGTCATTCTATAGTGGACACTAGGTGGAGCCGTAGAGCTGTGTAGAGCTGTATATAGCTAAATGTATAAGACTACACTACCCAGCTGTATATATATTAAGACTACATTACCCATGAGGCACTAGGCTACCCACAAGGCAGCAGTCAAGATGGAAGCCTCTACAGATACTGTACCTAGTCCACATGTGCTCAATAAAGTAACGAGCAAAAGCTAGCTGTGTTCATAATAAGAATGTCTATTTATTAATGAACATAAGATGATACCAGGGTGGTGAAGATCTGCTGAAAATTGTGAAAAGCGAAATGGAGAATTTGAAGCCACCAGAGCGTTTGAAACTCACAGGAACTTTCGACTACAATTGGCAGACTTTTAAACAACAATTCGAACTCTACATTGCAGCCATCGGATTCGGTACAAAGCCAGGTGCCAGGAAGATAGCGTTGCTGCTTACGGTTGCAGGCACACAGGCGATAGAGGTATTTAATACATTTGTATTTAATCCAGAGGAGAACAGAGAAAAATTAGAAGATGTGCTAAAAAATTTGATGCACATTGCTCTCCCAAAAAGAATGAGACCTATGAAAGATACATCTTCTGTTCTCGGACACAGCAGCAAAATGAGACTTTTGATAGCTTTATAACTGATCTGAAACTGAAAGCACAGACATGTAATTTCTCTGAGCTCAAAGCATCCATGATTCATGACCAGATTGTGTTTGGTATTCATGATAAAAAAAAGTCAGGGAACGTCTGTTGAGAGAAACCGAACTAAATTTGGAAAATGCGGTGAAAATATGCCAAGCCAGCGAGCTAGCTCGAAAGCACGCGAAGACTTTCAGTGAAATCAATAATGATGCGATTGTAATGAGTGATAATGCTGCTGTCGGTGCTGTGTCCTATAAGGGGAAGAAACATGGGCAGAACAGAAATGAAAAGCAATCGGAGGATGAAATTTTTAATTGTAAACGCTGTGGTTACAAACACCAGTTAAGACAATGCCCAGCATTTGGAAAAATGTGCACAAAGTGTAATGGAAAGAATCACTTTGCCAAACAATGCTTTTCAAAAGTACAAACTAAGAAAGGGCAACGAGTTAATGTAATTGAGGACACTGATTTAAGTGAGACAATTTTTGTAGGAATGGTGTCATGTGACAATATCAAAATGGATACAGAAAATGTGCAGCCCTCAGAAATGGACAATGCTGAACATAAAGTTAATGCAGTAAAAGAGGACAAATGGATGATCCCACTGCAGGTAAATGGAGCATTAGTTACCCTGAAACTAGACACTGGGGCAAAAGCAAACTTAATCAGTATGAGTGACATTAACAATGTGAAAGAAAAGCCCAAAATACAGAAAAAGTCAGTACTACTGAAGGACTATAATGGATAGAAAATAGATAGCTTAGGTGTATGCAGATTAAAGTGAGAGTCAAAGACAAAGTGCATCACCTCATGTTTTCTGTTGTGGCTGAAAGGCTTGATTCACTACTGGGTGACAAAGCTTGTGAGGACTTAGAACTGGTCAAGAGAGTCTACCGTATAAACTGTGCCATAAGCAGACCAGATGACTCGGTGGATTCTGTAGTGAATAATTTCCAGGATGTGTTCAAAGGATTTGGAGTTCTACCATTCACATACAAGATCCAGATAAAGCAGGATGCTCAGCCAGTGGTACATGCTCCACGAAGAGTTCCAGCACCCCTGCGTGACTGGCTCAAGAATGAACTGGACAGAATGACCACACTAGGAGTCATCAGGAAAGTCGAAGAGCCAACAGACTGGGTTAACTCCATGGTATGTGTAAAGAAAAAGAACAATGATCTAAGAATATGCATGGAGCCAAAGGACTTAAATGCAAACATAAAACGTGAACACTACCAGATTCCCAAGCGAAAAGAAATCACCAGTGAAATGTCAGGTGCCAGATACTTTACAAAGCTCGATGCCTCACAAGGATTTTGGCAACTAAAACTGGATGAAGAGAGCATCAAATACTGTACCTTCAACACACCATTTGGCAGGTATTGTTTCCTCAGAATGCCTTTCGGGATAATATCTGCATCTCAAATCTTTCATAGAGCGATGGAACACATAATTGAAGGTCTGGAAGGAGTTCGGGTCTATGTTGATGACATCATCACCTGGGGCTCCACACTGAAAGAACACAATGAGAGACTGACTAAAGTGCTACAGAGCATACGCCAGAATGGACTGAAGCTCAACAAAGCCAAGTGTCAGTTTGGCATCCAGGAAGTCACTTTCCTAGGAGATAATCTATCTGGTAAAGGAATAGAGCCAGATATGGAAAAAGTAAACGCCATACTCAAAATGCCCCGACCCACTGACAAAAAAGGAGTGCTACGCATCATGGCGATGATAAACTTCATTGGAAAGTTCATTCCTAACTTGTCAGCCAAGACAGCCTGTCTGTGAGACCTGCTACATAAAACAAATGAGTTTGCATGGACAGAAAGACATGAACAAGAGTGGATAACCCTCAAAACAGTTCTGACAACCACACCTGTACTCACCTTCTTTGACCCAACAAAAAGAATCAAAGTGTCAACGGATGCATCAAAAGATGGCCTAGGTGTGGTCTTGCTACAAGCAGAGGGTGAAGATTGGAAGCCTGTTGCCTATGCCTCCAGGCCTATGACTGATACTGAGTGTCGATACGCCCAGATTGAAAAGGAATGTCTAGGCTTGGTAGTTGGACTAGAAAAGTTTCATGGCTACATATATGGACTTCCCACCTTCACAGTTGAGACAGACCACAGCCCTTTGGTTGCCATCATAAAAAAAAACCTGAATGAGATGTATCCAAGGATTCAACGACTCATGATGAAGCTGCAAAGATATGAATTTGAACTGATCTACACACCAGGCAAATACATAGTGTTAGCAGATGCACTATCCCGAGCACCCACAATGAGTCATGTGAGCTCTACTGAAGAAGACGTGGATGTTCATGTGAGTACGGTCACTGCTGCGCTGCCCGTGTCAGACACAAAATCAAAGCAAATAGCAGAAGAAACAGTGAAAGATACAGTATTACAAACAGTAATCGAGAACATTCATCACGGTTGGCCAAAAGATTCCTGTCCAAAATATTTTCACATAAGGTCAGAATTGAGTGTCGCAAGTGGACTATTACTAAAACAGAACAGAATAGTCATTCCACAGGCTCTACATCAAGACATGCTCAAAAGGATTCATGAGGGACACCTCGGAATTGAAAAATGCAAAAGGTGAGCAAGAGACACTGTTTATTGGCCTGGCATAAATAAGGACATTGAGAACATGATAGGCAAATGTGAGACGTGTCAGAAACACCAAAACAAACAAGCAAAGGAACCAATGATAGTAGCTGACATACCAACAGCAGCATGGCAAAAGGTTGGTATGGACCTTTTTCATTTAAATGGTAAAGACTATCTAATAGTGATTGACTACTATTCTAACTATCCTGAGATGGCGCTGCTCTCAAGCACCACAGCAAGCAGTGTCATAATGCATGTGAAATCCATCTTCGCCAGACATGGAATTCCCAGGATTGCCGTTAGCGACAATGGTCCGTGCTTCAATTGTAAGGAGTGGCAACAGTTTGCAGCACATTATGACTTTCAGCACATCACATCCAGTCCTTTTTATGCTCAGTCAAATGGTAAGGCATGCAAGTTCTCAAGCAGCTACTTAAGAAAGCGACAGAAAGCAAGTCTGATCCTTATCTCGCCCTGCTGAGCTACCGAACCTCACCTTTAGACTGTGGTTCTTCACCTGCTGAACTACTAATGGGTCGCAAGTTGCGCACCACGCTATCCTGCTGTGCAAAAGAACAGCAAAGTGAGGAACTGAGACAAAGACTTCAACTGTTAAAGCTGAAACAGAAATCACACTATGACAAGTCATCCAAAACTCTAAAACCATTGACAAGGGATGATGTTGTCAGGATTGAGGATCCAGATGCATGGAACAGGACAGCTACAGTTCTTGAGGAAGTACGACCAAGGTCATACACTGTTAGAACTGAGGAAGGACAGATTCTCAGGAGGAACCGCCGTTCCCTCCTAAAAACACAAGAGACTATTCAAGACCAGATTGATGACAATGCCGCAACTGCATCTTGTCATTCACCGCCAGAACAATCTCATGAAGACACATCAGACTTACCCATGTTGAGAAGATCCACACGTGAAGTAAAAGAGCCTGATAGACTTAATCTTTGAGTACAATGTAAAGCTTTGAAAATGTTTTGACTGTTTTGAAAATGTTTATGTTTATAGAGCACTAACAAAGTGTTACTGATATTATCTTTATTGTTTTCTTGAAAGTTGATTGATATTGATTTTGTTAAACCTCAAAGAAAGGGGAATGTAATGATCAATAACATGTCATTCTATAGTGGACACTAGGTGGAGCCGTAGAGCTGTGTAGAGCTGTATATAGCTATATGTATAAGACTACACTACCCAGCTGTATATATATTAAGACTACATTACCCATGAGGCATTGGCTACCCACAAGGCAGCAGTCAAGATGGAAGCCTCTACAGATACTGTACCTCGTCCACATGTGCTCAATAAAGTAACTAGCAAAAGCTAGCTGTGTTCATAATAATAATGTCTATTTATTAATGAACATAAGACATGCCTTCTCCCAATATCCCTTGATCCCTTTAGCCTTAAGAAATATATCTATAGAATCGTTCCTTAGGTAAGGAGACCAAAACTGTACATAATACTCCAGGTGTGGTCTCACCAGGGCCCTATATAATTGCAGTAAGATGTCTTTACTCTTATACTCAAATCTTCTTGTAATAAAGGCCAACATACCATTTGCTTTCCTAATTGCTTGCTGTACCTGCATGTTAACTTTCAGTGATTCATGTACAAGGACACCCAAGTCCCTCTGAACATCAACATTTCCCAATCACTCACCATTTAAAAAATACTCTGCTTTTCTATTTTTCCTACCAAAGTGGATAACTTCACATTTCTCCACATTATATTCCATTTGCCATGTTCTTGCCCACTTACTTAACTTGTCCATATCCCCTTGAAGCCTCTTTGCATCCTCCTCACAACTTACATTACCATCCAGCTTTGTATCATCAGCAAACCTGGATATAATGGCCCAGAAATTCGGGTCGGAGGCTTCCCGCGGGTGCAAGCCCCCGACCTGCACTTACCTTGCGCGCCGGCAGTTGAGCTGTAGGACCCCGTGGAATTCCGATCCGGGGCCTGGCCCAGCTGCCGGCACGCTGTGCTTGCGTGTCCCAGGGGCGTAGTTAGTTCGATGTGTCCCCTGGGATCACATGGGCCATGGGCAGCCAATCGGCGCAGGGAAAAGCCCATTCATAAGTAGTGACAGGAAGACCTGTCAAAACTTATATATACTACGGCCCCAAAATAGTAGTAAACCTTCAAATAAATTTTATAAAATCATCACACTTTTTAAATAAACTATAAATTACATTAAATAACTATTTTAAACAATAATTTAAATTTTTGAAAAAAATAATTTTATATTCTAACGGGGCTAAAAATAAACTTACCTTGCTTTAAAGTATTGAAAAATAATAAACCTGTGGAAAAAATGTTTTAATTTTAATTAATTGACCACTTACCTTTTAAAATGCAGGCCTTATGCCTGATTTTTACATTTCTAAAATCTAAAGACTTACCCTCACGGAAAAACCTGTAAAAAAAACGTAAGTTCAAAGCACACGCGCAGATTCCCGCGCGCACGCGTTCGACCTCTGAACCCCTTCATTCAGGGGAACGGAAGTGCCGGTTTCCCGCGCAAGCACAGTGCATGCAAGAAACCGGCACTTCCATCGGGCCCATGCGTGAGTACCCAGCACGTACTCACCCGTGGGAACCCGAATTTCTGGGCCATTACATTTGGTCCCCTCATCCTGTGAAGGAATAAGCCATATAATCTATTCAGAAAAAGACACCATTCCATGAAAGAATTCTGGCCTTGTTAAAACATGACAAACTGGGTCTGGAAATCTAGAAACCTAACGATGAAAAAGCTGTGAAAGCATTCTGGCTATAGAGATAAGATAGTTGTTGACACTGAATCAATAACCTTATTGAAACAGAAGGTTAAAGGCTCCGGCAGGCTGAACCTTTCAGAATGAAACAATGGCCCCGATTTTCTGCCAGCCGTCGGGCGGCTTTTCAGGCGGACAGGGGCCGAAAATCGCCGAAATAGGGAGTCGCGACCCCCCCCGCCTGATTCCCCGCCCTGTCCGACTTTCGGACCGCCGTTTCTCCGCGAGTCGATTCAATCCCGCCCGCCGCTGGCGGGACTGGCCATCGGGACCCTAATCAGCAATTATTGGCATGTTTAATGCCATTTTAGGGTGCCCTTGTGATTTTCAGGGGTTCCCCACGCTAAACATGCCTGCGGGGAACCCCACTGATGAAACCTGGCGTGAAGCTTGCCGACTTGCTTGCTCTCAGCTGCAAGTCATTCGGGAAAGCTGCGATTTAAAGGGACAGCATTTGTATGTTGAAGGACCTTGTTGTTGCAGGCTTGGGGCTACTTCTTCAAGGCTTAGGCACAGCTGTGGAAGGTTGGAGCCTCACACACTTCTCCAATGTGATCTCCTGGGAAGCCCCTCTCGCCACCCTCACTCAGCGCTTCCTCAACGGAGGCATCTACCAGAAGCATGGGACGCCTTTTCTTCCTTCCCTTCTTGCCATTAGAGGATCTCCAGCAGCAGAGGCGGCAGCAGCAGAACCAGGAACAGCAGGATGAGCACCAGGAGCACCAGGCTGCTGCTCACTCACCTGAAGCTGCACAGGCCAGAATTGGCCAGCGCTTGAAAGTGGCTTGAGAGCACCCTGCTGCGCTTTAGGGGGCCATGGGGACCCGTTTCTGCACTGGCAGTCCTACTCAGAAGGACTTCCATGAAGGTCTGGTTTCTCTGTTCAATAGATGGCCAACGCTCCTCAAGAGATGTCATTCTCTTATGAGCACTTACCATGTTTTCCATACCCTGGTGCGTTATCTCCTCCATGGAGGTTGCCAACCTTTCCATGGTGATGCATTCCTGCGCCAATGACTCCACAAAGGCTCTGCTCATGGTCGCTATGGACTCCTCCATTTGCTCCGCACTCGCAGCGACCCTGGAGACAAAACCTGCCAAAGACTCCTGCATCTGTGCATGGAGATCCATCACCTCTTCGCTTGCGGATGGACCCAGAGGCAGAGGGTCAACATGCAGCACAGCTGAGCTGAGCTGGCAGAGTCCTGCGCCCTCCGACGAGGACTCTCCACTGCTGTCCCTGTCTCCAGAATCTGCTGAGGCTCACTTGTGAGCTGTGAAACACCAGGTGACAACACTACTCTATGTCCCAAAGGTCCCCCCAAAGTGTGAGTGCCTGCGCTGGTGCTGGGTGCGCTTACTTCTGCTGACGCTGTGCCCTCAGAGGTTGGAGCTTCCTCTGAGGAGTCTGGCTGCACAGCCTCTTCCTCCTCCACAGTGGGGACGGGGACTCTGGATGGTCCTGTGGGGGAGTAGAGGAAGGAGTTAGAGATGTGATGTCAAGGTTACATGCACATTCGAGTTGACATCTGCTGACACCTGCATCCATGCAGCCTTGGTCTCAGTGGGAGGCCTCCTTCTGCCTGACCTAGGGAAGAGGACCTCCCTGTGGGCCCTAACCCCATCCAATAATGCCTGCAGTGAATCTTCATCGAATTTGGAGGCAGCTCGGGGTCTGGCACTGGCCACAGCTGCTGCAGGCTCCTCTGCCATCCTGTATGGTTCGTTTGGAAGCCAACAGAGGAAGCAATGCTTGCTGTGGACCTTGAAAGCACCACGAATGATGACATCATACTGTGGGGCTTCCTGACTGGAAATGGACAATTAGCAATGCTGCCCACATGCTGGAAATTAATTGGCCACTTGAGGGAAAATTGCATGCAGCTGGCTGACCCATTTTTTTGTGTGTCAGAACCCCACATTCGGGGAATCCGACCATTTCCCACACAATCCACAAAATCGGGCCCAATGGTTCACCCTGGTTAGGGTGTTCTAATTTACACTTCCTAAAGAAGCACATAAAAGTAAGAAACATCTGCCTTCGTAAAAATGACATCAAGTAAAAAACACACCTGCAATAACACCACTTTTTATGGTTAACTTAGAACACCTTGAGGAGAGACATGGTTCTGTAGTGCTACCAGCTGAGGTGACTGTAAGAATTGCAGGAGTCAGCAGAAAAATGACTGGAGATAATTAGCTCACATCAGCAGAAAACCTTAAAGGAAATACCACTGGAAAAGGGTATAAATATCGAACTCTCAAATGGGATAGTAGACTCGCTTTAAAGGGGCAAAGCGATTCTCGGCTTCAGAGGCGGCTCTGTAATTCTCCAACTCTTTGTCACTCGGGGATCAAAGGTATTTGATTTTGGTGGATATCCTGAATAGAACTTTAAGAACTGTAAAACTGTAGCAAAGTTAAGATTTGAGAGTAAGCTTTCTCTTTTTGGAACTGTTAATGTTGCGATTGACTCACCAACTGTAAATTACATGTCAGTTCTTTAATAAATCTATATATTTTTAGAATTGTCTCACATAAGACTTCTGTATCAAAAACTCGCAAACTCAATTTCTATACCCTCTTTGGTGAGGAGTTGCAGATTTCTGGGGGAGTTTTCTGGACCCTCATAATATCCGGAATGTTACAGTCTAGCTAAACTTATTAAAAGTTCTATCTGGAAGACGGTAACATTTTCAGGTTGTTCCTTTCCTGTAGGGAGAGATAGTCCGGACCTTTAGACCCAATTAAGCGTCTTTAGGATTCGGCTACCTCAAACTTTAGTTGAAAGTGAACGTCTGAGGAATACGCCTGATCTGGGGTAGCCCTAAAGGGGTTAGGACTAGTAATTATCCCTTCAATCCAAATCATTGAAATAAATTGCGATTAGCTGAGGCCCATGCACTGATCCTTGTGGTACCCCACTAGTTACAGCCTGCCAACCTGAAAATGACCCGTTTATTCCTACTCTCTGTTTTCTGTCCATTAACCAATCTTCAATCCATGCTAGTATATTACCCCCAATCCCATGAGCCCTAATTTTGTTTAATAATGGCACCTTATCGAATGCCTTCCGAAAATCCAAATACACCACATCCACTGGTTCACCCTTATCTATTCTGCTAGTTACAACCTCAAAAACTCTGACAGATTTGTCAAACACATTTTCCCTTTCATAAACCCAATCCTATTATTATTTTCTAAGTGCCCTGTTACCACATCCTTAGTAATAGATCCTAGCATTTTCCCAATTACTGATGCCCATTTTCTCTCTCCCTCCTTTCTTAAATATTGGGGTTATATTTGCTACCTTCCAATCCACGGGAACCGTTCTAGAATCAATTGAATTTTGGAAAATGACAACCAATGCATCCACTATCTCTATAGCCACCTCTTTCAAACCCATAGGATGTAGGCCATCAGGTCCAGGGGATTTATCGGCTTTCAGTCCTATTAATTTCTCCAGTACTATTTTTTTACTAATACTAATTTCTTTCAGTTCCTCATTCTCGCAAGACCCTTGGTTCTCTACTATTTCCGGGAAGTTTTTTGCGTCTTCTTCCATGAAGACAGACAAAAAGTATTTGTATAATTTCACAGCCATTTCTTTATTCCCCATTATAATTTCTCCTGTCTCAGCCTGTAAGGGACCAACATTTACTTTTGCTAATCTTTTCCTTTTTACATGCTTTTACAGTCTGTTTTTATGTCTCTCGCTAGTTTATGCTCATATTCTATTTTCCCTTTCTTTATCAATTTCTTGGTCCTCCTTTGCTGAATGCTAAAATCCTCAGGCTTACTATTCTCTTTGGCAACATTATAAGCCTCTTCCTTTGATCTAATACTATCTTTAGCTTATCTTGTTAGCCATGGTTGGACCACTTTTCCTGTGGGGTTTTTGTGCCTTAAAGGAATGTATTTGTTGTAAATTATGTATTAATTCTTTAAATGCTTGCCACTGCTTTTCTATCATCATACCTTTTAATGCAGTTTCCCAATCTACCTTCACCAACTCATACCTACGTAGTTTGCTTTGTTTAGATTTAGGACCCTAGTTTCGGATTAAACCAACTCACTTTCAAACTCAATTTAAAATTTTATCATATTATGGTCACTCTTCCCTAAAGGCCCCTTTACTACAATGTTATTAATTAACCCTTTCTCATTGCGCAATAGCCTGTTCCCTAGTTGGTTCCTCAACATACTGATCTAGAAAACTATCTTGCATACATTCCATGAATTCGTGCTCCACACTATTACTGCAAATTTGGTTTGCCCAGTCTACCTGTAGATTAAAGTTCCCCATGATTACTGTATTACCCTTGTTACATGAGCCTCTAATTTCCTGATTTATACTCTGCCCTACATTACAACTACTATTTGGGGGCCTATAAACAACTCCCACCAATGTTTTCTGCCCCTTGCTGTTCCTAAGCTCCACCCATATGGATTCTACGACTTGATTTTCGGAGCTAAGATCCTTTCTCTCTACTGTCTCTATCCCATCCTTTATTATCAGGGTGACACCGCCTCCTTTTCCATTTTGCCTATCTCTTCTAAAAGCTTTGGATGAGCTGAAACTTATGGATGGCGGGGGATGGGAGGCTGGCCAGGCCAGCATTGGAATAGTTGAGTCTGAAGGTGACAAAGGCACGAATGAAGATTTTAGCAGCAGATGGACTGAGGTAGGATGGAAGTGAGAAATGTTATGGAGGTGGAAGTAGGTGGTCTTTGTGATGGAGAAGATATGGGGTCGGAAGCTCAGTTTATGGATGAATAGCCCAGTTCAGCCTGAGATATTGGCTGGGGAAGAGCATGGAGTCAGTAGCAAGCATACAGTGTCTGTGGTGCAGGCTGATGATGATGGCTTAGGTCTTCCCAATGTCGAGCTGGAGGAAGTTTTAGCTCATCCAAGACTGGATGTTGGACAAGTGTCTAACAGCACAGATGTAGTGGAGGGGTCAAAAGAGATGATAAAGAGGTAGTTTTGGGTGTCATCAGCATACATGTTACCAAGCGCAGCCAAAAGAACTGTAATGCACAGTCTACACAGAACCTGTAGGTATCTCACTGGGTAGGGGCATAGGAGCAGGAGTAGGCCATTCAGCTCCTTGAGCCTGTTCCACCATTCAATTAGATCATGGCTGATCTGTATCTTAACTCCAGGACAGATCAGGAGAATTAACACGTGGTTAAAGGGCTAGTGTGGGAAAAGTGGGTCCCTTTTCATGGGACACTGGCACCAGTTCTGGGACAGGAAGGAGCTGTACTGATGGGACAGGCACCACCTGAACCAGGATGGAACCTGTGTCCTAGCAGAAAGGGTAAATAGGGAGGTGGCAAAGGCTTTAAACTAGTAAGAAGGGTGGAGGGATCTACAAGAAACGTAATCAGCCTAATTATAAACAAAACAGGAAAAGAGAGCATAGGAAAGAATAAAGTAAGGGAAGACATTGATGGCAAGGGACTAAATAGAGTTATAGAACAGGGGGGAGAAATTCAGTATCGCCCCATTTGGGATGCAATTATCGGCTTTTATCGCCCCTGGAGGTGATTGGAGCGCTAAATCAAGCGCTACACACCTGTCTTAAGGCGCAAAGGCCAAGGAGCGAGGCGCTACCTCAGAGCGCTGGCGAAGCTCGTGTGATGTCAGTCATCAATGGAACACAGACACACTGGCGCATGCCAGCTCTTGAAGGGGGGGGTCAATCTTGCTCTCCATCCACACCCTGCTCATTGCAGCCTTGAATCTCGGCCTGGAGAGACCTGTACATCAAATCTGTTGGAAAGAACAATGGAGAGACCCAGGGAAAGATCTCAGAGTACAGCCCCCATATTCTCTTCTAAATTGATGCAAGGAAGATCAAATCAGAAAGATCCTGTAAAGTGCTGCTCAGTACTGTAGAATTTGCAAAATTGAACATTTTCCTATAAGGGTCTATTGGCAGAAAAGGCCTTAACTTTTAAAGACTGTTTTAAAAGAAGCCCAGAAAAAGGAACACACAAAATGGCCGCCAGACCCTGTGGCCAGCTTTTGGGACACTTTAAAATGGTTCCTGTAGTCCCCAGACAGCTTTTTGTGGATTCAGCCCACAGTAGGTTCTGGAAGGCAGTTTCAGGGAAAATGAAACCAGACAGAGCCCCATACATATAGATTGGATGCAGATCCGATCAGATCGGCCTGTAGGTAAAGGCCATCAAAATGTTTACCTAGACAAAGGGAAACAGTTTCATATTCATAGGGGGAACATCAAGCACCGTTTAAGACATCAGAAGGACATTAAAGACAATACAGGGTCGTTCCAGACCAGAGATGGCCATTACCGGCCATTCGAAGATACTTTAAAAACAAAGACTACCCCGCTGTGCTACAAGCCCGCCAAAAGTTAAACAAAGACTACCCTTGATTTGGAAGGAGATAAGGGCCTCCACGGAAAAGTATAACTGGAGTCCCGGGGTAGCCATCGGTAGCTTGTAGCTTTTGCAGCCTGGAGCTTGTAGCTGGTAGCTTTTGAGCTAGCTTGTTCTTTCGAGAGCCGTGGAGGAACGTCGATCCGGAGACCAGCCAAGAAGGTGATTCGAGTCTGCGTCCCGCCCCGGGATAACCATCGGGAGATCATCGACAAACCCCGGGCCGTTGACGAGACAAAGGCCAGCAGCCCTTCAGAAGAAACCTATCTGAAAATGGTAAACCAGCTGGGCTCTGCGAAGAAACCTATTTGACCATGATCAAATAGGTGGTCTCCGTCCACGCCGACATCCAGGCCCGCCAGCATCCAGCCTGTCTGTGACCTTCACCTCGAGGAAGAAGAGAGAGAGTCGCAGCCCGTAGCGTTGACCACGTGGAGACAGCACGCCTGAGAGGATCAAAACGCAGACCTTTCAAAATCTTATACTTTCTCATTGGATTGGTGAGCATGTTTCTGGCCCCTCATAATCTGATCTAGCTAGGCTTAGGGGGTGGGCATTTTGGGTATAATTAATTATGAGTTGTTATCCCTCGATGTTCCGTGTGTTTCCCCATTTCAAGATGACTTTTGTAAAGTATAACATGCCTGTGTGGCAAAACCACCAATGATCTTCTGTGCAAATGCATAACTGTCTTTAACCCAATGCTACAGCATCTGTGTTTGTTGGCTGAGTGTAAATAAGCTTTCTGCAAAAGCCCTGAAACAACGTGATGACGTCATCACATTGGTCACGTGATGCCCCGAACGGCGGGAAACGTGATGACGTCATGACGTCAGAGAGTGGGAGGTTCTAAGCCCAGACCTCGTGTAACAAGCTGCTGAAAAGACCTGTTTGCTGTTGCTCCTGCATATTTTTGTTTTGTTCACTTGTTTGATTAAATTCAGTTGAATTATTGAACTGACTCGACTTCAGTGCTTCAGTTAGGGATAGATCGATTCCTACATTGGTGACCCCGAAGCTTCGCGGACGATTTTCGCGGAGGAAAGTTCGAGAACAAGATGGGTGTGAACGCAGCGAGTTTGAAGTTCCCTCAATTTTGGGAGCGACAGGCAGCCTCCTGGTTCGTGCAAGCGGAGGCTCAGTTCCAACTTCGGAACATCGTGCTGGATCAGACCCGTTACCTTTACGTGGTCTCCACACTGGACAGCTCGACGGCTTCCCGAATCATCAGCCTGCTGGAGAACCCACCCGTGGATGACAAGTATGAAATGCTTAAGGCGCACCTTATGCAAATATTTGGTCTCACGAAAGCGGAGCGCGCACGACGTTTGCTCGCATTCCCTGGGTTAGGCGACGCTAAGCCTTCTGAGTTGATGAGCCAAATGCTCACACTGCTTGGGTCTGAGCCACAGTGTTTTCTGTTTCGGGAACTGTTCCTGAGCCAGCTCCCTGAGTAGGTACAAGCAGCCCTCGCCAGGTCGGAGGCTACGGATGGCGTAGCGCTCGCGGGCGAAGCCGACACCAGTCATGCGGTGATGCAACAGTACTGTGCCACTTCGAAGCGTCCCGCCTCGAGGAACCCCACCTCGGCACCTCCACAGACCGGCCTCTGTTACTACCACGCCCGGTTCAGACCAAAAGCCAGATACTGCCAACCCCCATGTAGTTTCGTGCACCGGCACCGAGAAAGCAGCAAAACCGTGCGCGAGAACGGAAGAACGACACCGAGGTTGGGTTCGCGTCCACAATGATGGTTGGTGATTCCGGGAAATTGTTGTATATCACCGACTCCATTTCGGGCCGGCGGTTCTTGTGCGACACGGGCGCCCAGTGCAGCACCCTCCCCGCTTCGCCCCTCGATGTCGGGTCCGGGAGGCGTGGTACTCCACTACAGGCCGCCAATGGCAGCGCTATCCGTACGTTTGGGATGCAGTGAATCCGGTTGTGTCTCGGCGGGCAACTCTTCCACTGGGAGTTTATAACCGCCAAAATACCACGAGCAATCCTCGGCGCTGACTTTTTCTTTGCTAATAACCTACTGGTCGACGTACGTAATCGCCGCCTGATTCACGCCGCCTCATGGGCCCCCATCCCCTGTTTTTGGGGCTCAGGCGCGGCCCCCACGCTCGCCTGCGCCGAGTCGACACCCGACGACTTCACCCGCCTGCTCAAGGAATTTCCGGAGCTCACTCGACCCACCTGCTTGGCGACGACCGCCAAACATGGTGTTAAGCACCACATCGCGACAACCGGCCCCCCAGTTTATGCCCGCGCTCGACGTTTGGAGGCCAGTAAACTCGAGGCCGCGAAGGCGGAATTCGCTACCATGGAGCGGTTGGGCATCGTTCGCCGGTCCGATAGTCCCTGGTCGTCTCCGCTGCATATCGTGCCAAAGCCAGGCAGTGGGTGGCGGCCCTGCGGCGATTATCGGCACCTCAATGAGGTCACGACTCCAGACCGGTACCCGATACCGTACATCCAGGACTTTTCTGCTCATTTAGCAAGCAATTCGTTTTTTTCCAAGATCGACCTCGTCCGGGGGTACCACCAGGTGCCCGGCCACCCCCAGGACGTCCAGAAGACGGCGGTCATTACCCCGTTTGGACTTTTCGAATTCTTACGAATGCCTTTCAGTCTCAAAAATGCGGCGCAGGCGTTCCAACGCCTCATGGATTCAGTGCTACAGGACCTCAAATTCCTTTTCGTGTACCTTGATGACATCCTCATCGCCAGCGCTTCAAAGGAGGAGCATCTATGACACCTGCGCATCCTTTTCCGCCGCCTCCAGGAGCATGGCCTTATAATTAATCCACACAAGTGTCAATTCGGACTGAGGCTGATCGATTTTCTGGGCCACCGCATCACCGCAGAAGGGGCACTGCCACTCCGGGCGAAAGTGGCAGCCATCGCTGCGTTTCCACGGCCACAATCCATCAAAGCACTCCAAGAATTCCTTGGCATGGTAAATTTTTACCATCGATTTGTCCCCCGGGCCACACAGCTCATGCAGCCGCTCTACGAGGCACTCCCAGGGAAACCGGGGAAAGAACCTGTGTCTTGGATGCCGGAGATGGACTGCGCTTTTGGGGACATGGAGGAGGCCCTCGCCAACGCGACCATGTTGGCGCACCCGCTGCCTGGCGCCACCATCGCGCTCACGACGGATGCGTCGGACTATGCCGTCGGCGCCGTGCAAGAGCAATGGCTCGATGGGACATGGCAACCGCTGGCGTTTTTAGTCGCCAGCTGCGTAGTAACGAACGTAGCTACAGCACGTTCGACCGGGAGCTGTTGGCGTTGTTCCTGGCCATCCGCCACTTTCGCTTTTTATTGGAAGGACGCCAATTCACCGCGTTTGTCGATCACAAGCCCTTGATGTTTGCCATGGCCAAGACGACTGAGCCATGGTCAGCCCAGCAGCAACAACAACTCAGCTTCATTTCTGAGTTTACCACCGACATCCGGCACGTGGCTGGGAAGGACAACGTGGTTGCCGACTACCTCTCACGTGCGACCGTCCAGGCCGTCCAACTGGGGCTCGATTATTCGCTCATGGCATCTGACCAAGCGACTGACCCGGAAACGCAAGCTTTCCGCTCTGATTCGTCCTGCCTGCAGCCAGCAGATGTGCCTTTCCATTCGGCCGGCACCTCCTTGCTCTGCGACGTCTCCCTGGGAGACCCACGCCCGATTGTTCCGTTGTCCTGGCGCAGGAAAGTATTCGATGTCGTTCACGGACTTACACACCTGGGCGTGCGGGCTTCACAGAAATTGTTAATGTCCAAATTCGTCTGGAGGGGAATGAGAAAAGATGTGCGCGACTGGGCCAAGACCTGCGTTGTGTGCCAGAGGGCGAAGGTACAGCGCCACGTCAAAGCTCCTGTCGCTGTTTTCGAGGTACCGGAGCGGCGATTCGATCACGTTCATGTCGACCTCGTGGGCCCACTACCGCCGTCACAAGGGTTTACGCATCTTCTGACAATCGGCGACCGTACCACCAGGTGGCCGGAGGCCATTCCTTTAATGTCCACCACCTCCGCGGATGTCGTCCGAGCTTTTCTTTCGTCCTGGGTTGCTCATTTCGGCGTTCCATCGGACATTTCGTCGGACCGCGGGCCGCAGTTTTCGTCTGCTTTGTGGAACGCCGTGGCTTCAGGTTTGGGCACCAAGCTCCATCGGACCATGGCTTACCATCCGCAGGCCAACGGGTTATGCGAACGCTTTCACCGCTCTTTGAAGGCGTCGCTGCGGGCCACCCTCCAAGGGACCGCATGGGTGGATAAGCTGCCATGGGTGATACTTGGGTTGCGCACAGCGCCTAAAGAGGACCTGCAGGCATCAGCCACTGAACTAGTTTATGGCCAGCCGCTCAGGGTGCCCGGCGACTTTCTTCCATCACCGACGCGTCCGTGGTCAGCAGCTGAACAACTGGAGGCTCACCGGGCCGTAGCGCACTCTTTCCGGCCCATTCCGACTTCACAGCATGGACTGCCCACGTCACATGTTCCGCTGGAGCTTATGAGGGCTAAATTTGCTTTCGTCCGACAGGATGCCCACCGTAGTCCTCTCATGCCTCCATACGGAGGCCCTTTCCGAGTACTGCAGGCGGGCGGCAAGAGTTTTCTAGTGGACGTTGGAGGTAAACCCGACCACATTTCCATGGACCGCCTCAAGGCTGCACACCTAGATCTCGAGCAGCCAGTCGAGGCAGCGCAGCCGCCACATCGTGGCCGACCGCCCACGAGCGCCGCGCCAGGCCCGTTGGCCCCGCAACCCAGCTCATCTCCTGCACCATCCATTCCTCTCTGGGAATATCGGAGTCGCTCCGACAGGATTGTCCGACCTCCTCTGCGATTGACCTTTGCGATTAAAGACACTTCTGGGGGGCGCATGTGGCAAAACCACCAATGATCTTCTGTACAAATGCATAACTGTCTTTAACCCAATGCTACAGTATCTGTGTTTGTTGGCTGAGTGTAAATAAGCTTTCTGCAAAAGCCCTGAAACAACGTGATGACATCATCACGTTGGTCATGTGATGCCCTGAATGGCGGGAAACGTGATGACATCATGACGTCAGAGAGTGGGAGGTTCTAAGCCCAGACCTCGTGTAACAAGCTGCTGAAAAGACCTGTTTGCTGTTGCTCCTGCATGTTTTTGTTTTGTTCACTTGTTTGATTAAATTCAGTTGAATTATTGAACTGACTCGACTTCAGTGCTTCAGTTAGGGATAGATCGATTCCTACACCTGTATATATGTTGGTTAGTCCTGTATTATGATTTGTTTTTCCCTCCCATGTACCTTATTTGGCTTACATTCAATTTGTTCTTTTATGCAATAAAATTTCATATCGTTTTCATTAAACCTGGTCTATAGAGTATTTTCTGCATTGTAGTTCCTGCCTCAAAGTCCAGCGTATAGAACCTAAGGGGCGAGTGGGTCGAACCACTCAAGGTTTTACTGTGCAAGAGAGAGAGGCCTCTAGAGAGAGAAACCTCTGCGATCTAAAAACCCCTTACAGTACCCAAAACTCCTCAACACAGCTTTGAATATCTCCTGTGGTCTCTCTCACTCAGAATGCGTGGTGCAAAAAGTTTGCTGACAAAAAAAGGCAGGAAGCAGTCGCCTTTAAATAGCGCTCCCCCAGTCCCTTCCTGACTGCAAAACGCTCCCCTCAACCTGTCATTGCTAGCGGCAGGCGGTAAGACAGAGGGCACCACTCAATGTCCGGGCCAGGGCGCTACCGGGGCGTTGCACTCTCGACTGACGTCATGATCTGCCGGCGCAGGAGATCGTGGCGGTAAAGTTTAGCACTGCCGCAAAATGTCTAGTTAATTTTGTGAGCGGCGCAAACATCACCGCGCACGGGCGCTAGTTGCTTTGCACCCCATTAGCGCCCTTTTAAGGCACTAACGGGAGGCGCAAACCAACTGAATTTTTCCCGCACTGTGTGCATTGCTGTACACACAGATGAATTCATTTTTAATAGGATTTCCTCTCGCTTTATATTTAACCAACTTTCTAGACTCTTCGGGGGAAAAAATTTGGTTGGCTGTGTATTGATTTCTTTGTGGGTTCAATGACGAGACATTTATGAAAGAGAATGTCTTTTAATCGAAAGTTTGTTCAACTCTGGTTAACAGCCTTACAGGAGGCACCATGCTAGAAATCCATCTAAAACGAAAGTAAAACTAAACTGCTTGGCCTAGAAATTCAGTTGGGCGCACCAGCCGTTAGCGCCTTAGGAGGAGAAGATCTCGAGCGCTAGGCGCTTATCGCCCGGGCGCAGCGCGATCTGCGCCTCTCCCCAACTTCAGGACACATTTAGCGCCGGCGCAAAGTCTTAGCGCGCGCCCTGCTGCGCGCGCAGATCATGACGTCATTTAATAGTGCAACGCCCTTTGTGCGCCCCAAACCGGAACTTCACTTGCGCCGGCCCATTGTGCGCCGGGCGGCCCGAGCGACTGTGAAGTGGAACGGTACACAGGCCAGCCGGGCCGCGGGGAGCGCAAATTAAAGTGCACTTACCCAGCAGTATAAAGGCCAGCCATTTTGCAGCATTCACTCTTGTGCAACGGTTTTTTGGACAGAGACCAAGGAGGAGAGTTTACTGGTTTGGACCAACACTTGGACAGGTATTTTTGGCTCAGGCCAGAGCTTACCAATTATCTTTGCCTTCATTCAGAGCTCAGTGTCTGCCAGCATATAATGGGGGCTGCATTGGGTGGCAACGCTGAATTTCAGCCTTATGCCAGAAGGGCTTACAGACGCCGTGAGAGAGTGGCAGCCCTGGCTAGACGCAGAGGGGGCAACAGGCGTCGCCAACTGAGGCCTTACCCACGCAGGGTATACCGCCAGCAGACCTCCTATCTGACCATGTCTGCCGCGGTGTGTGTTAGGAGGCTGCGATTCCGAAGGGAGGTGGTTGCAGACATCTGCCGGCTGCTTCAGAGAGATCTGCAGCCACAGCTGATGCGCAGGACGTCTCTGTCGGTGGCAGTGAAGGTGACGGTGGCTCTCAACTTCTATGCCTCCGGCTCCTTCCAATCCGCTACTGGGGACATCGCTAACATCTCCCAGTTCGCCGTGCATTGCTGCATCCGCCAGGTGACCGAAGCCCTTTTCAGAAGGAGACATCAATTCATCTCCTTCCCCATGACCCTGGACAAGCAGCAGCAGCGTGCAGTGGGGTTTGCAAGAATAGCGGGCTTCCCCATGGTGCAGGGCGCCATTGACTGCACGCATGTGGCTTTGCAGGCACCTCTTGAGCATGCCGAGGAGTACCGCAACCGGAAGGGCTACCATTCCCTCAATGTACAGCTGGTGTGTGACCACAGGCAGCGCATCCTAGTTGTCAATGCCCGCTTTCCAGGCAGCAGCCACGATGCCTTTATCCTGCGACAGACAACTGTGGCTGACATGTTCCAGGCACAGCCTCCCCCAAGAGGATGGCTTATCGGGGACAAAGGCTATCCTTTGTGTACTGGCTCATGACCCCGCTCCGCGCGCCCACGACCCCTGCTGAAGAGGCATACAACGAGAGCCATCAAGCGACGAGGAACCTCATAGAACAAACAATCGGCGTGCTCAAGCAACGGTTCCGCTGTCTCGATCGCTCCGGGGGAGCCCTCCAGTATTCGCAGGAGCGAGTCTCCCAATTCGTCGTCGTTTGCTGCATGCTGCACAACCTGGCTATCCGCAGGACTCAGGCACTGCCACCTCACGTTGGACCACCACCTCAGGAGGAGGAGCAGGAGGAGCATGAGGACGACGAGGACGAGGAGTACCAGCCCAGGAGGGAGGCACAAGGTCCAAGGGCCGCATGTCGGCGGCTTATTGAACGTCACTTCTAGGCCCCCTGTCAGGGAATGGCTTGTGCCAATGATAGAACATGATTGCAGCCGCTCCGCAAGCCCTCAGCCGGTTAAGGCAACAAACAATTCAAAGATCAAACATGGACAATGTGAATAAATAAAAAGCTTTATTGTACAAACTCTGGGCCCTTCCCACATGAAAAACAAAAAGAGACGAAACCCCCAAAAAACACTCAAACACATTACTCGCTCCCACAACCTGGAGAGGATTAACAAAAGAGGGCAACTAAAATGGCCGTCATTCTCGGCCTTCGTCAAAAACAAACATCACATCATCGGCCTTCAAAAAGCAAACATCCAATTCTCGGCCTCAAGAAACAAACACAAATGGCCACACATTCGACTATTTGGCCCGCTAGGGCGATGCCTTGGCCATCTTTGGGTGGCCCCTGCCCGCCCTGCTGCTCTGCCTCAAAGTAAGGCCATTGGCTGCTGCAAGGCTGGGGGCAGGCTCCTGAGGGGCACATGTCGTGACGGCAGATGCCCTTGGGGGTCGGCCTAGTCGAGGTCTGGCCGTCGAGCGGGCGGCTGTTGATTGCTGCAGCTGTGGCTGGCCAGCATCAGTCGCTGCAGCAGCTCCTGGCAGCTCCACTGGGGGAGTGGCAGTGGCGGCTGGAGGAATGGCGGCAAGCTGGCGGATGGCAGGCGCTCGCTGGTCGCCTGAGACACTGGCACTCGCCCGGGCCAGCACTGCAGCATGCGCACCAATCTGCCGAGGGACAGACCGCTGTGCTGCTGCAGTGCGCCGGGTGCCCTGGCGATGCCTGGCTGACACAGTGAGTGTGGCAGCAGTGAGTGCCCATGTTGACCTGTTCACTGGCCGCAGCAGAGCAGCCAGTGACTGGACGGCACCACTGATCACCTGGCCAGTCGCTGACAGATCTGCCCGGTATTCCGCCCGACTGGTGGCCTCTAAGGGCCCGAACTCGGCCACACTCCGAGAGAGGGAATCGATGGACTCAGGCAACCGTGCCACTGCCGCCATGAGCTCCGTGTGCCGGCGCTCCGAGTCCGCGGACAAGTCTTCGAGGCGTTCCATCTCCTCGGCGAAGAGCATCTCCTGACTGGAGGCCGGACTCTCCCTCTGGGGAGAAGGCCGCCGAGCTGGCCGACCCTTCCTGCGTTGCTGGAGGCCGCTGGGCCCAGCAATTGGACTCCCCTCCGACGCATCCCCCCTCTGGGGAGAAGGCCGCCGAGCTTCCACACCCCTCCGGCCTTTCTGCAGCACGCAGGTCCCAGGAGCTCCCCTCCCCTTCGACACTTCCGCCACGCTGCCCTCCAGGGAAGACGTGTCCCCTACATTGGCCTGGGTGGCCGCGGCTGAGGGTTCCCCTGATGGGCCACCTTCCTCTTGCTCCTCCTCCTGCTCCTCCTCGGAGGGTCTGTCACTGGCAAGTTGAGGGACCTCCTCTTGACCATCTGAAAGCAGGAAGGCACAAGAGTAGCTTTAGAGTGAGGAGAGGGCGTCAGTGCGGGATGCATGAGTGGTGGCATTCAGCGCATTGGTCGGACAGTGGCAAAGGATGTAGATCTGATGCGCAAGTGGGACGAGAGAGGTGCAAAAGGTGATGTCCTTACCATTGCTGCCCAGAACAGGGTCGGCATCTCCACATGCAACGGGCCCAATCACCCAGCCACCCATGAGGCGCTCCACGCGATGTTGCAGGTCGGTGAGTGGCTGGATATGGGGTCGGCCTCCCCCGGTCGCAGTCCGGCTCTTGCGATTATTCGCCAGCTTGGCCTGCAAGAGAAAGGACGGCCTCTAAGTACAGTGTGTCGCCGTGATCTTGTGTGCACTGCCTCCAATGGTGGAATAGCCTGGCCAGTGTGTCGCCATGATCTGGTGTGCACTGCCTCCCATGGTGGAATAGCCTGGCCAGTGTGTCGCCATGATCTGGTGTGCAATGCCTCCCATGGTGGAATAGCCTGGCCAGTGTGTCGCCATGATCTGGTGTGCAATGCCCCCCATGGTGGAATAGCCTGGCCAGTGTGTCGCCATGATCTGGTGTGCAATGCCTCCCATGGTGGAATAGCTTGGCCAGTGTGTTAAGTGCAGAATGTGCAATTGATGCTCATGCCTGTCCCATAGCTGCTGGATGAAGACTGGCCATTAGAGCTTTCAGGTCCCTTTGCCCATAATGTGAGGTGCACATGCAAGGATGAGGAGGTCATTGGAAAGGGTACTCACCCTGACAATGCGTGTGAGGTCATTTAACTTTTTGCGGCATTGGGCACCGGTCCTGGGGACGTCGCTGTTGGCTGACAGCTTGCTGGCGACATGCCTCCAGGCTCTCCTGTAGACGCGGACCGTCGCCTTCTTGCCATTGTCCGGGTACAAAACATGGCGCCTCTTCTCCACAGCAGCAAGCAGCACACTCAGATCACGCTCTGAGAAGCGCTGCGCACGTTCACGGGCCTTCTCCATGTCTTCAGGCGCTATTTGGATCCAGCAGCAGTGTTCAGGCCTAGCTGGAGGGCTCCACTATCCAGGGCGTGGCAGCAGACACAGTCGACCCTTCCCCCTTAAGAGCTGGCCAGCGCCAGGGTGTCTGCTGTCAATCACGAGATGGCCGCACCTGCGCTGCGCCCGGCCTCGGTGCTATCGATCACCACCTCCGGCTTAGCGCCCAAAGAGAGGCGTCCAGCAGCAGTTTTAGTGCTCGCCCGAACTAGTAGGGCGAAGCTAATGAATATCGGAGAAGTGGCATAGATTTGGCGGCGGCCGCAAACTTTAGCGGACGCCCCACTTTAGTGCCCCAAAAGTGGCGTCAATGAATTTCTAGGCCCTTGTCTCTCACATGCCCTCTGCTGGTCAGGCATAAGTAATCAATCAGGCAAACACGCTGGTAAGGCATCATATTCAAACAGGCAAATACCATCACTATTTGCTGATATCATTACATCTCCCTTTCTTAAAACAAAAGTATTTTACTTTTAACTAACAACATATTTTCTTTGTATTAATCTACATTTTAACTGTAACACTTAATGAACTTACATTATCATTATCATTATCAAGGTTTTTTAACCTTGTTTTGTGTGTTCACATGAAATATGTAAATACCTAGAACTTGAAGAAAGAATAAGATAACATTACTTCCTTCTATAACAATAGTCCTTACATTTGCTCAATGAGTCTCTCAGGAGGCTTCACGTGTCTTGAGGATTTTCTGATTGATTGTCCTTGAATCTGAGTTGTTGCCTCCGATGATGGTTACTCAGCTGTGTGATCAGGTTGTCCAGCAGTACGGCAGCACGGTGGCATAGTGGTTAGCACTGTTGCCTCACAGCGCCAGGGACCCGGGTTCGAATCCGGCCTCGGGCAACTGTCTGTGTGGAGTTTGCACATTCTCCCTGTGTTTGCGTGGGTTTTCTCCGGGTGCTCCGATTTCCTCCCACAGTCCAAAAATGTGTGGGTTAGGTTGATTGGCTATGATAAATTGACCCTTAGTGTTAGGGGGATTAAATAGGTGGGGTTACAGGGATCGGGTGGGATATGTGTCAGTGCAGGCTCGATGGGCCGAAATGGCCTCTATCTGCACTGTGAGGTTTCTGTGATTCTGTGAACAGTATCAGTCTTTTGACCTGCTGTGTGATCAGGTTGTTCAACAGTATCAGTCTTTTGACCTGCTGTGGCTGGTCCCCTGAGAAGATCTCGACGATTTCTTCGCAGAACAGCACCCTCATCTGCCTGAATGGTGTATGATCTTGGTTGAACTTCACTCAGGACAGTTCCCTTCTGAGTCCATATGTTTGTTTTGTCTTTGAACCTTACTTGGTCACCAGTGTGGAGTTCAGGTAGGTTTTGTGTTCCTCTGTCATAGTCGTACTTTTGCTTTTCTTTCTGTTGTTCTTTGAACTTCCTCACTTTCTCCCCCTCTTTTGTTTTCAGGAGGTTCTCCGGGATGGGTAGGTTTGACCTTAGCCGACGTCCCATAAGGAGTTGGGCTGGTGACATACCACACTCGAGCGGCGCTGTGCGGTATACAAGCATGCTTTGGTAGAAGTCAGTTCCACTGTCTTTTGCCTTGTACATCAGTCTTTTCACTGTCTGGACCGATTTTTCCACTAGTCCATTGGACTGTGGAAAGTGAGGACTTGACGTTGTGTGGACAAAGTCCCACTCTTTGGCAAAGTGTCGGAAACTTGCATTGTAAAACTGGGGTCCGTTGTCTGTGAAGACCTCGCTTGCCACGCCATGTCTGGAGAATATGGCTTTCATACCTTTTATCACAGCATCTGCAGTGGTGGTGTACAGTCTACAAACTTCTGGATACAGGGAGTAATAGTCTGTGACTACAAGATAGTCCTTCCCTTGACATACGAATAGGTCAGCGCCTACCTTCTGGTAAGGTCTGTCTGGCGCTGGGTGTGGCTTTAGTGGTTCTACCGGATTGCTTGCTCGATATTTCAGGCATATTGTGCAGTTTGACACCTCATTTGTCACATCTTGGTTAATTCGTGGCCAGTACATCACCTCTCGTGCTCTTTTCTTACACTTTTCGATTCCCAGATGTCCTCCATGGATCCTTTTTAGCATCTCTCTTCTCAGACTCTTTGGGATTACTATTTTACTTCCTTTGTAGATGATGTCTTCGACCACTGATAGTTCCGCCCTGCAGTTCCAGTACTCTGCCATGTCAGGTGAGCAGTCTTGCTTCATGTTGGGCCATCCAGCCAAGATGCTTTTCCTCAGTCGTCTCATTGTTTCATCTTTGTTTGTCTCAGTCTTTATGAGCTCCATTTTTGCATCTGCTATGGGCAGTGCACTTGTGATCATGTCCACGTAGGCGTTCACTTTTTCATCCATTGTGGTGTTTGCGGGCTCTCTTGGGTCTACAGCTCTGGACAACGTGTCTGCTGTATACATTAGCTTACCCGGTGTGTACGCAACATTCAGTGTATAGCGTTGCAGCCTGATCATCATTCTTTGTATTCTAAGCGGACAGCTATTTAGTGGCTTTTGGAACAATGCAATCAAGGGCTTATGGTCAGTCTCTACACTGATTGCTTGCCCTGCCACAAACTGGTGAAATCTTTCACAGGCGTATGTGATGCTGAGCAGCTCCTTTTCTATTTGAGCATATCGCGTCTCCGCGTCTGTCATTGAGCGCGATGCATATGCAATAGGTTGCCAGTAGTCATATTTTTGCAGAAGAACAGCACCGAGCCCACTCTGTGATGCATCTGATGATATCTTGATGGGTCTCGCTGGGTCATAAAACCTCAGAACTGGTTCCTCTGTGAGCAGTTTCTTTAGATCGCTCCATGACTTCTCATGCTCATGATTCCATTCCCATTCTATGTTCTTTTCAGTTAGTCTTCTCAGTGGCGCCATCTTTTCTGAGAGGTTGGATATGAATTTACCCATGTAGTTGATCATTCCATTAAACCTCTGCACGTCCTTTTTGCATTGTGGCTTTGGCATATTCTCAATAGCGGACACCTTTCTGGGATCTGGTCTGATGCCCTCACTGCTAAGGATATCTCCCACGAATGTCAGTTCTGTCACCCCGAGCTGGCATTTCTCTCTATTCAGCTTCAGGTTTGTTTTCCTTGTTGCTTCCAGCACTTTTTTCAGTCTCTCGTCATGCTCAGTTCTCGTGGTTCCCCATACTATGATGTCATCCATTGATGTATCAACTCCCTCCAGGTGCTCATAGATCATATGGATAGTTTTGTGATGCACTTCAGGAGCTGAGGCAATGCCAAATGGTAACCTTAGGAATCTGTATCTGCCAAATGGACTGTTGAACGTGCACAGTCTTGAACTTGCCTCGTCCAACTTCATCTGCCAAAATCCTGATGATGCATCTAACTTGCTGAAATACTTTGCATTTGCAAACTGTGACATGATTTCCTCACGTGTAGGAAGCTTGAAGTGCTCTCTCTTTATTGCTCTGTTTAGATCTCTTGGATCCAGGCAAATTCTGAGCTTTCCATTCTTTTTGTCCACAACGACGAGGGAACTCACCCACTCAGTTGGCTCATCTATCTTCTGAATCACGTTCAGGCTTTCCATCCTGTCCAACTCTGCCTTCAGTTGCTTTTGAAGAGCAAACGGAACTTTTCTGCATGGATGTATGACCGTTGGCATACTTTTATCTACTCTGATCGTGTGTTCTCCTGGAAGGCAGCCTAGACCCTGAAATAGGTCGTTGTACTCTTTCATGAGTTCATCATAGACTGTCCCTCCTTCGCTTTCCACAACGAGGACGCTCTTTACCAGGTTCAGTCTCTCACAGGCTTTTAAACCTAGTATGGCCAGCACATCCTTTGGCACCACGATTAATGCTAGTGTGTGCTCTCTGTCCTTGTGTGTTACTTTGACAATGCATCTTCCTTTCACTGGTATATCAGTACTTGAGTATCCTGTCACTTTCACTTTTATTCCATGTATCTTTGGTCTGGGTCTAATTTTCTTAAAATCAGTCTCTGATATCACATTAACTTGTGCTCCAGTATCCAATTTAAATGGAATGTGTATGTCATTCACTTTTAGTGTCAACATCCAGTCTCTTTTTTCTTCTTTTTTGTTTTCAGACACAACATCCACATTGAACTCCTCTATCTCGCTTTCATCTACTGCATGGACCTTGCTTTGTAGCGCTTGGTTCTTACAGCAACGGGTATAATGGTTGTTTTTGTTGCAACTATTGCATTTTCTACCATATGCTGGACACTTTTTTGGTGTATGCTGTGTACCGCATCGACTACATGACTTTCGATTGCCCCTTTCATTTTTGTTCGCTGGCCACGCCTCTTTTTTCACATTGGCGCTCTTTTTGTTAAACGGTTTGTGTCCGTTCTTTCTCACTGCATCCACGTTGCAGCTACTGTCACTGAACAGCTCCTTTGCCTGCAACTTCACAGTCTCTGTAGCCCTACACAGTGCTGTGGCTTTTCCCAGGTCTAGATCTTGCTCTCTTAGCAGTCTTTCCCTTAGACCATTATCTGGAATACCACACACCAGTCTGTCTTTTATCAGCGAGTCTGTCAGTCCCCCAAATTCACATGTTTTGCTTTGGTTTCTCAGTTCAGTCACATACTGATCAATAGTCTCACCCGTTTTCTGTACACATGTGAAAAATCTGTGCCTCTCAAACGTCATGTTACGTTTAGGTATGCAGTAGGTCTCAAACTGTTCCATTATTTTATCTAGCTTCATTTTGTCTCCATCAGCAGCGAATGTGAAGTTATTATACACCTCCAGTGCTTCATCACCCACGACATGTAAGAACACTGACGATTTCTTTTTATCACTTTTCTCATCAGCCCTGATTGCCGCTAAATACAACTCCAAACATTGTTTGAACCTTCTCCAATTTTCAGCCACATTACCTGTCAACTGAAGCTTCGCCGGTTGGTGTAAACCTTCCATTTTTCACTTCGTTAGCTATTCTCCAATGGTAAGTAACGATGTTCTCTTTTGGCTTGCTAATCTGTGGAGAGCTGATTTAACTTCAGATTTTTCCTCTTCATCTCTTGGATCCCACTTCTGACACCATGTATTGATTTCTTTGTGGGTTCAATGACGAGACATTTATGAAAGAGAATGTCTTTTAATCTAAAGTTTGTTCAACTCTGGTTAACAGCCTTACAGGAGACACCATGCTAGAAATCCATCTAAAACGAAAATAATACTAAACTTCTTGTCTCTCACATGCCCTCTGCTGGTCAGGCATAAGTAATCAATCAGGCAAACATGCTGGTAAGGCATCATAATCAAAGAGGCAAATACCATCACTATTTGCTGATATCATTACAGGCTGCATCGAACCTTGTTTAGACCACACTTAGTGTACTGCGTACAGTTCTGGTTGCCATATTATAAAAAGGATATAGAGGCACTGGAGAGGGTGCAGAGAAGATTTACAAGTATGATACCATAAATGCGAGGGTATACATATCAGGAAAGGATGAACAGGCTGGGTCTCTTGTGAAGCGGGACAATTGAGCGATTTTGCCCTAATTGGGCAATTGATTCCAGCGTGTGTGAACCCCTGGCCCAATGATTCTTTTGGTCCTGAAACTCGCCTCTGATGATGTCATTTATGCAGCTGCATTTAAGGCCTGCAAGCAGCCTTGGTTCATTTTCTGCCTTACAACTTTTTGATTGAACTTCTGAGGGATTAGGGCTCCAACCATGGCAAGCTCCAGACCAAAGTGTGCACCCCGTTTTGATGAGGACTCCCCCCAAGCTCTGGTGGAGGGAGCAAGAGCTAATAAGGAAATGCTGTTTCCTTCTTCTGGGAGGAAAAACCTCCCCAACAGAACAAAGCTGTGTGGCTGCAAGTGGCACAGGAGGTGAATGCCATTTCAATGTGCAGCAGAACCTGGCTGCAGTGCAGAAAGAGGTTTAATGACCTTCTCCGCACAGGAAAAGTGAGTATTCCATCCCCATGACCCTCAATCTGACCCCCATCGCCTCTCATCACTGGCACTCTGCTTTGTCAACCTCCTCCTCCACATCCCACTTGACCCTTACATCCCTGCACCCTTACCCATTCCCACTCTCTGTATGTTCACATTCACTTAACTATTCGACTATGCAGCCCTCACACTCCCTATGACAACAACTTACAACACACAGTGAGGGCCCTTGGTCTTGGGACCTCACTCCATCTTTGTGTCCTGCTAAGCATCTATGCTATGGATTCTCTACACTCACTCCTTCATTCTCACTCAAACTCCACTTGTGTCCCTCATTGCAGGAAAAGAGAGCCCACAATAAGAGGGAAAGGGCAAGGACATGAGGAGGGCCACCCTCAATAGCCCAGCTCACCAGTGCAGAGGAGGCAGCTCTCGAGATCGTGGGAGTGGAGGAGGATTTGGAAGTGGGGGATGGACAGTCAGACGCATCAGAGCAAGCTGGTGACAGAATAGTTTTTCCTCTCTCTCATTGACATTGCATGAGTGACTGATCTTGATTCTAATGCTGTAACAGATTGACTTATGATGATCTGCACAATTCAATGTGCATGCAATGTTTATCTCACATGTCTAACTCTTTCCTTTACTCCCCCACAGGACCATCGACAGCCCCCCTCCCAACTGTCCAGGAGGAAGAGCCTGAGCCACCAGACTCCTCAGAGGAAGCTGCAACCTCTGAGGGCGCAGAGTCAGCAGAATTCAGCGCACCCAGCACCAGCGCAGACACTCACTCCTCGGTGGGACCTTCGGGACATAGATTAGTGTTGTAACCTGGTGTAGCACAGCTCACAAGTGAGCATCAGCAGATGGTGGAGACAGGGACAGCAGTAGAGAGTCCTCGTTGGAGGCACAGGACTCTCCCAGCTCGGCTCAGCTGCATGTCGACCCTGTGCCTCTGGGTCCATCCAGAAGGAAAGCCGTGCTGGAACTCCAGGAACAGGTACAGGAGTCTCTGGCAGGTTTTGTCTCCAGGGTCACTGCGAGTGTGGAGTGAATGGAGGAGTCCATCGCTAACATGAGCAGAGCCTTTGTGGAGGCATTGGCGCATGAACACATCACCATGGAAAGGATGGCAACCTCCGTGGAAAGGATGGCTACTTCCGTGGTAAGGCTGGCTACCGTAGAGGAGAGGATGGCTATGGTAGAGGAGAGGATGGCTACGGCCATGGTGGAGCTAAGTCGCCAGGGTCTTGAAAACATAGTCATTGTTCAGAATAGACTGACATCTCTTGAGGAGCAATGGTCAGCTATTGAGCAGAGAAACCAGACCTTCATGGAAGTCCTCTGTGTTATGTTCATTAATAACTAGAAATTCTTATTATGAACAGCTAGCTTCTAGCTAGTCATTTATTCAGTATACGTTCTCTAGGTACAGCATCTGTAGAGATTCAGCATGTGTACTTCTGTGTGCAGGCCGCTATCTTGACTATTGCCTTGTGGGTAGCCTAGTGCATCGTGGGTAGTGTAGTCTTAAACACATACAACTAAATATGCAGCTCTATACAGCTCTACGGCTCCATCTAGTGTACCACTCTAGAATGATATGTTACTGATCATTACATCCCCCTTTCTTTGAGGTTAACAAAATCAATATCAATCAACTTTCAAGAAAAACGATAAAGATGATATCAGTAACACTTTTGTTAGTGCTCTATAAACAAACATTTTCACAACAGTCAATGCATTTTCAATATAGTTTTTCTTTGTACTCAAAGATTAAGTCTATCAGGCTTTTTTACTACACGTGTGGGTCTTCTCAGCACGGGTAAGTCTGCTATGTTTTCATGAAATTGTTCTGGTGGTGAATGACAAGATTCAGTTGCGGTATTATCATCAATCTGCTCTTGGATAATTTCTTGTGTTTTCAGGAGGGAACGGCGGTTCCTCCTGAGAATCTGTCCTTCCTTAGTTCTAACAGTGTATGACCTTGGTCGTACTTCCTCAAGAACTGTAGCTTTCCTGTTCCATGCATCTGGATCCTCAATCCTGACAACATCATCTCTTGTCAATGGTTTCAGAGTTTTGGATGACTTGTCATAGTATGATTTCTGTTTCAGCTTTAGCAGTTGAAGTCTCTGTCTCAGTTCCTTACTTTGCTGTTCTTTTGCACAGCAGGGTAGCATGGTGCGCAACTTGCGACCCATTAGTAGTTCAGCAGGTGAAGAACCACAGTCTAAAGGTGAGGCTCGGTAGCTCAGCAGGGCGAGATAAGGATCAGACTTGCTTTCTGTCGCTTTCTTCAGTAGCTGCTTGAGAACTTGAACACCTTTCTCTGCCTTACCATTCGACTGAGCATATAGAGGACTGGATGTGATGTGCTGAAAGTCATAATGTGCTGCAAACTGTTGCCACTCCTTACAGTTGAAGCATGGACCATTGTCGCTAACGGCAATCCTGGGAATTCCATGTCTGGCGAAGATGGGTTTCACATGCATTATGACACTGCTTGCTGTGGTGCTTGAGAGCAGCACCATCTCAGGATAGTTAGAATAGTAGTCAATCACTATTAGATATTCTTTACCATTTAAATGAAAAAGGTCCATACCAACCTTTTGCCATGGTGCTGTTGGTGTGGAAATATAGAATATCATACATATAGTTTTGTGGCAGTCTTGCAAAGTATGATGGGATAGTTGACATGGGTTAAAAGTTTAAGTATTGGTTTAGTTGATGCAAGACTGTTGGAACACGGCCAGAACAGAATGTGCTAGGTACCAAAACCGCTCCCAAGGTGCAGCCTGTAACTGAACAATGTAAGAGGAATAGGAGTAAGTCTGTGGTGACAGATGTCTTTGTGTATGTAGCAATGATTAACTATGTGAACGTACAGGAATGTGACAAGATGTTCTATTCATTGTTCTTGTGCATGAAACGGTTTGATGTATGATAATGATGTGTCAATCAGGAGTTGTTTACTTCACTGTATAAATATAGAGTCCGAATTCGTGCTTGTTGAAGTTGTTGCCTCAGCCATTGATTGAGACACGCTTCCCTTGTTGCACCAAGTAAAACATTAAAGTGTTACTTTTCTGACGGAACCCGGTGTCTAGAGTCTTACTGAGAGTCGAGATTTCGACAGTATTCTTTGGAGGTTCCACCGAGATCGCTTGCTGTTGGCTGGTGAGTAAATGGATGGAATCATTGTGCTTGCCTGGGGACGGTTCTCTACTGGCCAGTTAAAGAGATTCCTCCTTTGGCACACTCTAAATGTGTTCTGTTTGCCACTACCCACAGTACTGCGATCAGTTAAGACTCATGTTTCGGGGCTTAGTACACATCTCGTGATTGTTTCCTCTTTCAGGATATGGAACAGAGGAACCACGCTTGAGGATCTGAATCCTGAAACACCGTCGAGAAAAGGCAAAGTAAAGGTACCTAGATAAGGATAAGAAAGCACTATAGAAGTAAGACTGCAGCAGGTAAAGAGGGGAGAAAGAGAGAGAGTCCCTCAGCAGGGTTAAAATCCCTGAAAAGCCGGGGATAGGAAGTCCCGCGGCGGAACGTATCGTTTAGGAATTGATTGTTGTATTTTTACAAGGACCTGCATCTTTTTCCTCCGGTGAGATACCTTCCACGAGGGTTCGTGTCCCTCGCATTAAAGCATAAGGATTTTACATAAATATAGAGATTAAGGACTTGGTCTGTAGGGGCGTACAACGCAGACCGAGATATAGTTGAAATAAGTTAATAATTGCTACAACCATTGTTTACTGTTTACTTGTTGATTGTTGGTGAGATTGTTAAGAATTGGCGCCCGTGCAAGCAAACCACCCGAGAAAGGTACGCCGGCAGCCTTTATGCTTAAAAATTGTGGTCAGTCATCTATCGATCATTTACCAAATTGGTCCAAATGGACAATAAGTAAAGCTAGACCCTTTCCCCCAGATGGTTCATTTAACATAGAAAGAATTACTTGCCTCGAGGAATGTTTAACGGACAAGAGAGAAATAGAGAACAGCCAGATAAAAAGACTGCCTCTATGTTTGTTGAGTCAGGAGAAAAAAGTTACCCTGAAGAAATACCTTTCTCCTCTATTATGGTAGGACAACAAGGTAACTGTAGAAGGATGAATAGAGGGGGATATAGAGGAAGACGTGGTAGAGAAAGAGGGTATGGACGATCTGGTAATTGTACAATTGTGGACAACCCGGACATTGGGCAAACCAATGCCCTGCGAAAAATCGTCAGAACCAAACCTCCAATAATGGACCTCCGTTAGAGAATAAAGGTCCTAATTTCACCATCCATAACCCTTTTTCAGACCAGTCAGGAGGTTACCCTACAAACGGACAGGGATTTAGGAGAAATAGAGATCAGAATTACTGACTGACACCAGCAGCCCCAGGCGCCACAGACCACCAAATGCCCGTTGTTTCTTTAAATTCACGCAGCGAACCTGAAATTAAAATGCAAATAGCTGGGAGAACTATGTCATTTTTAGTAGATACAGGAGCAACCTTTTCGGTGTTAGGGAAAGGATATTCTGAAGGAATGCCTATTAATGGGAAAAAGACCCCGATAGCTGGATTGGCTGGAATACTACAATGCTTGAATTAATCGACTCCCCTCACAGTAAAAGTAGAAGAATTTGAGGAAGAACACTCCTTTCTGTTATCAGGAGATGCCTCTATGAATTTATGTGGAAGAGACTTGCTGTGCAAAATGAATGCTACAATCATTTGCTCCCCATCAGGAGTAACGGTAGAAATCCCAGTAGATAAGGCATATGCGTACCCAGTAACAGAAATAAAACACCCTGTTCTTTACGCATGGGAAATTGCCGACCCAAGTTTGAGTCCCGAACTTGTCAGTCTGTTAGGAGCGTGGGGATTCGTTACAAGCTCCATAAAACAATACCAGGAAACCCTGAAACTAGGAAAATGGCATTTAAAATTGCACTGCATGGCCTGTTATGACAAAACAGGACAAGATTTCACGATTCAAAACTTTTATCAGCCGTTTTTAAATTTAAAATACCTCCTAACTATTAGACAAATTTTCGTCGGCCCAGAAGGCGTTGCAGCCTTAATTAACCTCTCACAAGCTACGAAGGCACTCTACAAGGTAAATGATGCGATCCTCACTGCACTCTTGCAGTAGCCAAATTTCACCATTCTAAAGATTTAGGACCTATGGTGAAGCGTATGGGCTCTCTACCCACCTTGAAAACTTGGTGTAGGGGTGGCGCCACACTTACAGAATACGGAGATAAGGGATTTTCCGTTAGATTAAATCAGAAAATAACTTTCGACGGACTCCTGACAAGAGAAGAAAAATTGGAAGCAAGAACGTGACTATGCCAAGAGGCTGAAACGCTTTTGAAACAAGTACCCGATATTTTGTGGGCAAAACACCCAAATGAGGTAGGAAAGATGTATACGGCACAGCCCTATAAAGTTACAATTAATCCAGCTGCACCATTACCAAAAGGTCACAGTATCCATTGTCAGAGAAAGCAGAAAAAGGAATTGAGCCAGTGATGGAATCATTGTTAAAACAGGGAATTAACGCTGGATAGAATAAAGGTCGTTTGCAACACATCGTTGCCAAAAACTAAATGGAATAATGAGGACACAGTACAAACCCAAAATAGCTTAAATTCAGATCTACTGGAAAATGAGTGGAAGGGAGCAGGATATAACCCCACGAAATTTGAAGGATGATTTCATCCCCAATATGATAATCAAAGAAATCCAGAAAGTTTAATAGTCACCTCAAGGAGGGCGCTAAAAAAAAAAAGGAAAGGTCTGCCTGGTAAACAACAATGGGGAAGGATTGATGGTCGGTTGGAACGAGTGCAAATGTAATTACACTTTGACCAAAACCACTACTAAACCACCAGGTGCAGTTGAATGGCCCTACTCAGGACAATGGAACCTATCCACAGTGCAAAATCTTACCAGCTAGAAACCCTGGGAGGGGAGCAAGGAATAGGAATGATGCACCAGATATGGAACAAATTTGAAGCCCATAATAATACTTATTTTATCTGTGGGCATAGAGCATACCCTTGGCTACCACAAAATTGGACTCATGATGATGGAAGAATATGAGAATATTGATGGAGATGCTTTTGAAATGGAGTTTGCCAAGTTAGGACAGATAGAAATTCCATAGAGTTGTCCTTAAGAAGGACAAAAGGGGGGAATGTGGAAATATAGAATATCATACTTTTGTGTCAGTCTTGCAAAGTATGATGGGATAGTTGACATGGGTTAAAAGTTTAAGTATTGGTTTAGTTGATGCAAGACTGTTGGAACACGGCCAGAACAGAATGTGCTAGGTACCAAAACCGCTCCCAAGGTGCAGCCTGTAACTGAACAATGTAAGAGGAATAGGAGTAAGTCTGTGGTGACAGATGTCTTTGTGTATGTAGCAATGATTTACTATGTGAACGTACAGGAATGCGACAAGATGTTCTATTCATTGCTCTTGTGCATGAAACGGTTTGATGTATGATAATGATGTGTCAATCAGGAGTTGTTTACTTCACTGTATAAATATAGAGTCCGAATTCGTGCTTGTTGAAGTTGTTGCCTCAGCCATTGACTGAGACACGCTTCCCTTGTTGCACCAAGTAAAACATTAAATGTGTTACTTTTCTGACGGAACCCAGTGTCTAGAGTCTTACTCGGAGTCGAGATTTCGACATTGGTAAGTCAGCTACTATCATTGGTTCCTTTGTTTGTTTGTTTTGGTGTTTCTGACATGTCTCACATTTGCCTATCATGTTCTCAATGTCCTTATTTATGCCAGGCCAATAAACAGTGTCTCTTGCTCTCCTTTTGCATTTTTCAATTCCGAGGTGTCCCTCATGAATCCTTTTGAGCATGTCTTGACGTAGAGCCTGTGGAATGACTATTCTGTTCTGTTTTAGTAATAGTCCACTTGCGACACTCAACTCTGACCTGATGTGATAGTACTTTGGACAGGAACCTTTTGGCCAACCATGATGAATGTTCTCTATTACTGTTTGTAACACTGTATCTTTTATTGTTTCTTCTGCTATTTGCTTTGATTTTGTGTCTGACATGGGCAGCGCAGCAGTGACCATACTCACATGAACATCCACGTCTTCTTCAGTAGAGCTCACATGACTCATTGTGGGTGCTCGGGATAGTGCATCTGCTAACACTATGTATTTGCCTGGTGTGTAGATCAGTTCAAAGTCATACCTTTGCAGCTTCATCATGAGTCGTTGAATCCTTGGAGACATCTCATTCAGATTTTTTTTAATGATGGCAACCAGTGGGCTGTGGTCTGTCTCAACTGTGAAGGTGGGAAGTCCATATATGTAGCCATGGAACTTTTCTAATCCAACTACCAAGCCTAGACATTCCTTTTCAATCTGGGCGTATCGACACTCAGTATCAGTCATAGACCTGGAGGCATAGGCAACAGGCTTCCAATCTTCACCCTCTGCTTGCAGCAAGACCGCGCCTAAGCCATCTTTTCATGCATCCGTTGACACTTTGATTCTTTTTGTTGGGTCAAAAAAGGTGAGTACAGGTGTGGTTGTCAGCACTGTTTTGAGTTTCATCCACTCTTGTTCATGTCTTTCTGTCCATGCGAACTCATTTGTTTTATGTAGCAGGTCTCGCAGACAGGCTGTCTTGGCTGACAAGTTAGGAATGAACATTCCAATGAAGTTTATCATCCCCATGATGCATAGCACTCCTTTTTTGTCAGTGGGTCGGGGCATGTTGAGTATGGTGTTTACTTTTTCCATATCTGGCTCTACTCCTTTACCAGATAGATTATCTCCTAGGAAAGTGACTTCCTGGACGCCAAACTGACACTTGGCTTTGTTGAGCTTCAGTCCATTCCGGCGTATGCTCTGTAGCACTTTAGTCAGTCTCTCACTGTGTTCTTTCAGTGTGGAGCCCCAGATGATGATGTCATCAACATAGACCCGAACTCCTTCCAGACCTTCAATTATCTGTTCCATCACTCTATGAAAGATTTCAGATGCAGATATTATTCCGAAAGGCATTCTGAGGAAACAATACCTGCCAAATGGTGTGTTGAAGGTACAGTATTTGGTGCTCTCTTCATCCAGTTTTAGTTGCCAAAATCCTTGTGAGGCATCGAGCTTTGTAAAGTATCTGGCACCTAACATTTCACTGGTGATTTCTTCTCGCTTCGGAATATGGTAGTGTTCACGTTTTACGTTTGCATTTAAGTCCTTTGGAGCCATGCATATTCTTAGATCATTGTTCTTTTTCTTTACACATACCATGGAGTTAACCCAGTCTGTTGGCTCTTCGACTTTCCTGATGACTCCTAGTATGGTCATTCTGTCCAATTCATTCTTGAGCCGATCACGCAGGGGTGCTGGATCTCTCGTGGAGCATGTACCACTGGCTGAGCATCGTCCTTTAGCTGGATCTTGTAAGTGAATGGTAGAACTCCAAATCCTTTGAACACATCCTGGAAATTACTCACTACAGAATCCACTGAGTCGTCTGGTCTGCTTATGGCACAGTTTATACGGTAGACTCTCTTGACCAGTTCTACGTCTTCACAAGCTTTGTCACCTAGTAGTGAATCAAGTCCTTCTGCCACAACAGAAAACATGAGATGATGCACTTTGTCTTTGACTGTCACTTTAAGTCTGCATACATCTAAGCTATCTATTTTCTGACCATTATAGTTCTTCAGTAGTACTGACTTTTTCTGTATTTTGGGCTTTTCTTTCATGTTTTTAATGTCACTCATACTGATTAAGTTTGCTTTTGCCCCAGTGTCCAGTTTCAATGTAACTAATGCTCCATTTATCCGCAGTGGGATCATTCATTTGTCCTCTTTACTCCATTAACTTTATGTTCAACATTGTTTATTCCTGAGGGCTGCACATTTTCTGTATCCTTTTCTATATTGTCACATGACACCATTCCTACAAAAAATGTCTCACTTAAATCAGTGTCCTCAATCACATTGACTTGGACTTGTTGCCCTTTCTTTGTTTTTACTTTTGAAAAGCATTGTTTGGCAAAGTGATTCTTTCCATGACATTTTGTGCACATTTTTCCAAACGCTGGGCATTGTCTTAACTGGTGTTTGTAACCACAGCGTTTACAATTAAAAATTCCTTCCTCCGATTGCTTTTCATTTCTGTTCTGCCCATGTTTCTTCCCTTTGTAGGACACAGCACCGACAGCAGCACTTACTACAATCGCATCATTATTGATTTCACTGAAAGTCTTTGCATGCTTTTGAGCTAGCTCGTTGGCTTGGCATATTGTCACAGCATTTTCCAATGTTAGTTCAGTTTCTCTCAACAGACATTCCCTGACCTTTTTATCATGAATACCAAACACAATTTGGTCACGAATTATGGATGCTTTCAGCTCAGAGAAATTACATGTCTGTGCTTTCAGTTTCAGATCGGTCACAAAGCTATCAAAAGTCTCATTTTGCCGCTGTGCCCTTGAACGGAACACGTATCTTTCATAGGTCTCATTCTTTTTTGGAGAACAATGTGTATCAAATTTCTTTAGCACATCGTCTAAATTTTCTCTGTTCTCCTCTGGATTAAATACAAATGTATTAAATACCTCTATTGCCTGTGGGCCTGCAACCGTGAGCAGCATCGCTATCTTCCTTGCGTCTGGCTTCGTACCATACCCGATGGCAGCAATGTAGAGTTTGAATTGTTGTTTGAAAGCCCGCCAATTGTAGTTGACATTTCCCGTGAGATTCAAACCTCCTGGTGGCTTCAAAGACTCCATGTCGCATTTCACAATGATTAGCAGATTTTCACAACTCCTGGTACCATGTTATGTTCATTAATAACAAGACATTCTTATTATGAACAGCTAGCTTCTAGCTAGTCATTTATTCAGTACACGTTCTCTAGGTACAGCATCTGTAGAGATTCAGCATGTGTACTTCTGTGTGCAGGCCGCCATCTTGACTATTGCCTTGTGGGTAGCCTAGTGCATCGTGGGTAGTGTAGTCTTAAACACATACAACTAAATATACAGCTCTATACAGCTCTACGGCTCCATCTAGAATGACATGTTATTGATTATTACACTCTGGAGTTGGACTTCCAGTACAGAAACGGGTCCACATGACCCCCCTGAAGTGCAGCAAGGTGCTGTCAAGCCACTTGCTAGCTCTGAAGTGGGGCTGACCCATGAGAGGGATGTTGGTGGCAGAGAGCAATGAAGTGGGGCACCTCTCCAAGCGCTCACACGACCAGTCATTGTGGAGACGCTATCTCTTCTTCACACTGAGGACACCCTCCATCGTGTTGTGTGGCACTACCACCATGCTAAATGGGATAGATTCAGAACAGATCTAGCAGCTGAAAACTGGGCATCCATGAGGTGCTGTGGGCCATCAGCAGCAGCATAATTGTATTCCACCACAATCTGTAACCTCATGGCCCGGCATATCCCTCACTCTACCATTACCATCAAGCTAGGGGACCAACTCTGGTTCAATGAGGAGAGCAGAAGAGCATGCCAAGAGCAGCACCAGGCGTATCTAAAAATGAGGTGCCAACCTGGGGAAGCTGCAACACAGGGCTACATGCAAGCTAAACAGTGGAAGCAGCATGCTATAGACAGAGCTAAGAGATCCCACAATCAACAGATCAGATAAAAGCTCTGCAAACCTGCCACATCCAGTCGTGAATGGTGGTGGGCAATTAAACAAATAACAGAAGGAGGAGGCTCCATTAATATTCCCATCCTCAATGATAGCGGAGTCCAGCACGTGAGTGCAAAAGACAAGGTTGAAGCATTTGCAACCATCTTCAGCCAAAAGTGCCAAGTGGATGATCCATCTCAGCCACCTCCTGAGGTCCCCACCATCACAGAAGCCAGTTTTCAGCCAATACAATTCGCTCCATGTGATATCAAGAAACAGCTGAGCGCACTGGATACAGCAAAGGCTATGGGCCCCCGACAACATCCCGGCTATCGTGCTGAAGACTTATGCTCTAGAACTAGTGTGCCTCTAGCCAAGCTGTTCCAGTACAGCTACAACACTGGCATCTACCCGACAATGTGGAAAACTTCCCAGGTATGTCCTGTCCACAAAAAGCAGGACAAACCCAATCCGGCTAATTACCGCCCCATCAGTCTACTCCTCAATCATCAGCAAAATGATGGAAGGTGTCATCGGCAGTGCTATCAAGCAGCACTTACTCACCAATAACCAGCTGACTGATGCTCAGTTTGAGTTCCGCCAGGACCACTCGGCTCCAAACCTCATTACAGCCTTGGTCCAAACATGGACAAAAGAGCTGAATTCCAGAGGTGAGGTGAAAGTGACTGCACTTGACATCAGGGCAGAATTTGACCGAGTGTGGCATCAAGGAGCCCTAGTAAAATTGAAGTTAATGGGAATCAGGTGGAAAACTTTCCACTGGCTGGAGTCATACCGAGCACAAAGGAAGATGGTTGTGGTTGTTGGAGGTCAATCATCTTAGCCTCAGGGCATCGCTGCAGGAGTTCCTCAGGGCAGTGTCCTAGGCTCAAACATCTTCAGCTGCTTCATCAATGACCTACGCTCCATGATACGGTCAGAAGTGCGGATGCTCGCTGATGATTGCACAGTGTTCAGTTCCATTCACACCTCCTCAGATAATGAAGAAGTTCATGCCCGAATACAGCAAGACCTCGACGACAAGACCTGATAAGCGGCAAGTAACATTCACGCTACACAAATGCCAGGCAATGACTATCTCCAACAAGCGACAGTCTAACCACTGCCCCTTGACATTCAACAGCATTACCATCGCCGAATCCCCTACCATCAACATCCTGGGGATCACCATTGACCAGAAAATTAACTGGACCAGCCACATAAATACTGTGGCTACAAGAACAGGTCAGAGGCTGGGTATTCTTCAGCAAGTGTCTCACCTCCTGACTCACCCAAGCCTTTCCACCATCTACAAGGCACAAGTAAGGAGTGTGATGGAATACTCTCCACTTGCCAGGATGAGTGCTGCTCCAACAACACTGAAGAAGCTCGACACCATCCAGGACAAAGCAGCCTGCTTGATTGGCACCCTATCCACCACCTTAAATGTTCACCCCCTGCACCACTGGCGCACCGTAGCTGCAGTGTGTACCATCTACAAGATGCACTGCAGCAACTCACCAAGGCTTCTTCGACAGCACCTCCCAAACCCGCATCCTCTACCACCTAGAAGGACACGGGCAGCAGGCGCTTGGAACATGATTACCTGCAAGTTGCCCTTCTAGTTACACACCATCCTGACTTGGAAATACACTGCCGATCCTTCATCATCGCTGGGGCAAAATCCTGGAACTCCCTCCCTGACAGCACTGTGGGATTGTGAAGGAATAAGCCATATAACCTATTCAGAAAAATACACTACCTTATGAAAGAATTCTGGCCTTATTAAAACATGACAAACTGGGTTTGGAAATTTAGGAACCTAACGATGAAATAGCTATGAAAGAATTCTGGTTATTGAGATAAGACAGTTGTTGACCCTGAATAAATAATCTTATTGAAACAGAAGGTGCATGGCTCCGACAGGCTGACCTTTGGGAACAAAAAGAATGGTTCACCCTGGATAAGGTGTTTTAATTTAAACTTCGTAAAGATGGCACATAAGATAAGGAACATCTGCTCTTGTAAAGATGACATAAACTAAGGAGCACCTGCCCTTCACACCGTTCTATATGGTAAGCTTAGAACACCTGGAGATGAGGCAAGATTCTGGAATATTACAAGCTGATATGGCAGTAAGAATTGCAGAGGTCGGCAGAAAGATGAATAGGGATAATTAACTTGTATCAGCAGAAATTTTAAGGAAATACCGCTGAAAAAGGGTATAAATATTGAAGTCTTAAATGGGATATCAGACTCGCTTTAATCGGGCAAAGCGATTCTCGACCACAGAGATGGCTCTGTGGTCTCCAACTCTTTGTACCTCGGGGATCAAAGGTATTTGATATTGATGGCTTTCCTGTATAGAAAACTGTAATACTGTAGCAAAGTTAAGATTTAAAAGTAAGATTCTCTGTTAATAGTAAGATAGTATTTTTTCTCTTTTTAGAACTGTTAACGTTGTGATTGACTGATTCACCAACTGTAAATTGTATGTCGGTTCTTTTAATTAATCTCGATATATTTTTAGAATTGTCTCACGTAAGTCTTCTGTGTCAATAACTCGTGAACCCAATCTCTGTACACTCTTTGGTGAAGAGCTGCAGAATTCTGAAGGAGTTCTCCAGACCCTCATAATATCCGGAACGTTACAGTCTAGCTAAACTTATTAAAAGCGCTATCTGGAGGATGGTAACATTCTCGGATTGTTCCTTTCCTTTAGGGAGAGATAGACCGGACCTTTAGATCCAATTAAACGTCTTTAGGATTCGGCTACATCAAACTTTAGTTAAAAGTGAACGTCTGAGAAATACGCCTGATCTGGGATAGCCTCAAAGGGGATAGGACTAGTAAAAATCCCTTCAATTGGTGACCAACATGAGTGTTAACGAGTTGATACAGAACCCAAATTTATATTTATATCTATATCCATCTCGTAGATTGTTAAGTATAGAAGGAGTGTTTTACTGACAGTGGTACTAAGATCCAGATTTAAGCCTCTGGAGATGACAAGTCCCTGATCAGGCCTTGTAGAACTTAAATCAGAACTCCCTCAATATACCATTGAGGTCTAGAAATTTCTTATAAAGTTCATATTAGATCGTAACCGAGGTTAGGTCCTGACAAAATGGCAAACCCTGTCAGAAATGGCCAAGTCTTTTTATTAGGAAATTCAAACAATTGCTTTATTAGGGGAAATAATCCTATCCCCATACCTCCACAAGACCAAGTAATAATTTGTGATGGATCGTCAATGACGATTAAAAAAGTGACATCCCAACATTCCTCAGCTGGGATGGGGATAGTAGTAGGGACTTTTCGAGATTCCTATTTCTTTTATCCAAAAGAATTACTGTCCATACCGCTTGGCCATAAGACAGCACAATATGCTGAAGCCGCAGCACTACGGTATGCTTTAGAAAAGGCAAAACCTATTAAACCCACATTAATCTGTACAGATAGTGACTCTTGTAAAAGAGGACATAACCAAGATCTAGTTTTCTGGGAACAAACAAATTTTACCAATCATAAGGGTAAGCCATGACACATAAGTCATTGTGGAAAGACATTCTCTGTTCGAGGATGGAGAAACAGAATTGTCAGGTGATTCATGTAAACGGGCATACCACTGGGACAGTACACTCAAAAGGCAACAGCCTTGCAGACGAACAAGCAAAACGTTTGGTCTGCATGACACCCCCTCGAGAGGGGCCTGCCAGTATTGGTGTTATCACTAGGGCAGAACGGGTAGGTAATCAGGATGAGGAACTGATTCAGCTATTAGACCCAACAAAAGAGAATCCACCAGGATATCCATCAAAGTACTTTTACTCGGAAACCCCTACTGGTATTGTGCTAGTTAAGTTGCCCAAGGGAAACTGAGAGGTACCCCAAGACACAAACGAGAACAGCTTGTAAAAGAAGCTCATGAGGGCATAGGTCAAGCACATTGTGGTGCCAGAACAACATTCTGCAAATTGACGCCCTTATATTGGTGGCCAGGTATGCTTAAGGCCTGTAAAACATACGTGGCAAATTGTGAGCCATGCAATTTAACCAATAAGTCATCACTAATTAAGCCACCGCCATTGGCTCCTGTGAAAGCTGATGAACCAATGGGAAAATTCTTTATTTACTTAATTGGACCACTTCCCCCGTCTTTGGGATACAGACATGTTCTCGTTTGTGTTGATGGATCCACTTCCTTCTGTTGGTTGGTCCCCACAAAAAACTGTTTTGGAAAACGCACACGTCAATGATATTACTGACATAATTATTGTAGCTGGTGCACTCAAAGTCTTACACTCTGATCAAGGCGGAGCCTTTGTCTCCAAGGTCTTCGAAGACTACTGCGAACAAAGGGGGATTGGGTTAGAGCACAGCACGCCACGTCATCCGCAATCAGCGGGGCTGGTGGAACGTAAAAACCAGGAAGTAAAAACGCTATTGGTCAAACTGTTGAGAATCAGGGGAAATAAGTGAACCCCCATCATACCGGAGGTGCAGCTATCACTTAATAATGTGCCCGCATCTGCATCAGGGACAGTGTCCCCTAAAACTCCATATTATCTAATGTATGGGGTTGAGATGCATACACCGCTTACCCATGGTTCTTTTATTGCCTCTACACTCTCTGATTCCTTGACCTGACAGCGACAGTTAGATTTAAAAAAAGAAGTAACAGAAGAGATACATCAAATTGATCAGAGGATAAGGGAGACAAATAGGCAGAAAAAATTGACAAACAAAGCATGGCAACCCTTAGCAGGAGAATGGGTACAGGAAAAGAAGTTCGAGCAAAGACCTGGTTTAAGACCGAAGTGGAAAAAACCTGTTCAAATACGTTCCGTTATTAATGAAAGAACTGTTGAAATACATATTAATCAGCCGAATGGCAAGCACACTCTTAAAACGGTCTCCATAGACAATCTAAAAAGGTGTCCTGCGGGATACCAAAATAAAGGAACCATACAAGGTGCAGTCGTACACTGTCTTCCAAGACCGAGCTTGGAGCATGACACACGAAATGCATGCAATCGAACTGCTGACGACAGTCAGCCAGACAGTGTCGCCGACTCCTCCACACGATGCTTGACAATGCCTCAGCAATTGGTTTCGCAAAAAGCCACAAACAAAACAAGTAAATGTTGCGTATGTACCTTTAAGAGAATAACTGGTCTCAGACTGCAGTACCGGCAGTGACCACCCCAGTATAAAAGGCGCTAGTGAGCCTCTGTTGTTTCAGTTTCACTATTGACTTCCATCAGTAAAGACTTGTTTTGTTCAACTCCTGCTGTCCGTGTCTCAATCATTCACGGACGTAATACTGGCGACGAGCAGATACGAACCTACCTACAGTCTGCACCACCTCCTGGGATCCATTCCTACAGTGAAGTGAGCAGAGGTCGATGCCAGAAAGAAAAGAAAGTAAGAGGCAGTAGAAACGGGCGTCGACCGTGGGCATCCGCCCCTGTGTTAGCGGAGTTGAAGATTGCTGGAGAAGCTGTCGGAAGCGGGGCCTGGTTCCTGTCGACGGTGCTTCAGCTAATCGGGCTGGTGGCAGGTAGTGCACTGATCCTTCCTGGGCTGCGGCGGTCGTGAACTCAAGCGGGTGGTTTGCAACGGGGCCGAGCAGCGTTGTCGGGAAGAAGAGAGAGAGAGGGTGGAGCACACAGGGCGCGGCCGGTGCTACGAAGCCGGGCTGCGTATAGACCCGAGAAGAGGGAGGCAAGAGTCCCACAGGGTTGTTCCACGACGGGAAAATAATAAAAAAAGAAATATTAAACGCGCAAGAAACCGCGAGGAGCTGCAGGTTGCAACGGGAACCGCGGAAAGCAGCGCTAGCAACAGCGGGGAAGAAGGCAAAGCGCGGGAGGTGCCATCTTAATCAGCGGGGAAGACAGCAAAGCGTGGGAGGCGCCATTTTGTTAAATTGGGGAAGAAGGCAAAGCGCGGGAGGCACCATTTTAGATTTGCAAGATGCCGAAGACTGGCTGTATCGCTGCTTTTGATAATACAATAGAGGACTGGACCACGTATGTGGAAAGAGTCGAGGTATATTTCGAGGCAAACGAAATAGCTGAGGAGAAAAAGGCATCGATATTGCTAAATTTAATGGGCGCTAGAACGTACGGCCTATTGCGGGACCTGATTACTCCAGCCAAACCGAAGGCGAAGAGTTTTAACGAAATTGTTGCTGTCCTACAGGAACACCTAAACCCTGCACCGCTGTTGATAGCAGAAAGATTTAAATTCCACAGGAGAACTCAGCATAAAGATGAGAGCAATGCTGAGTACCTTACAGAACTACGCAAGCTATCAAAGCACTGCCAGTTCGGAGCAGGACTGGCAGATACCCTACGGGACAAATTTGTCTGTGGACTCCTGAGTGAAGGAACACAGAAGAAGTTACTCTCAGAAAAAGAGCTGACGCTAGATAAGGCTTTCAGCGTGGCAGTATCGTATGAAGCAGCAGCCAGGGGAGCTGCAGAAATTCAACAAAAAACACAGGAATACGGCACCCACGAAATGACACGGGGATTTGCAAAATGTTATCGCTGCGGCAGAACTAACCATGACCAGAAGGACTGCTGGTCCAAAGACAAAATATGCAGGCAATGCGGGAAGATGGGACACATTGCACGAGTTTGCAGGTCTGGGAAGAAGACCAGCGACAACAAAAAGGCTACTAAGGAACCGTACAAGTAAGTACAAAAGATGACGGACAGTAGTTCCGAAGACCAGATGAGCGATAGTGAATCCGGGAACAGGAGACTAAGCTGTCTCAAACTTCACAATGTAATCGCAAAAGAGGATCACCAAACCATTTGGGTCACCCTCACGATAGCAGGGTCCCAAATGAAAATGGAATTGGATACAGGATCAGCGCTAACCGTCATGAATCGACGAGACTACGAGCGGCTATTTTCACACATACCCTTGAGAGAGACATCCATCATCTTGACGACGTATACGGGGCAAAAAGTATACCCCAGAGGAAAAATAAGGGTGCCTGTCGAATACAACGGCAAGAAAATACGGAAATTGTATCTCTACATACTGCCAAATGGTGGACCACCGTTATTGGGACGGGAATGGATAGAGAAGATAAACTTAGATTGGCACTCCATTCATGCAATGACGGTGGACGGTAAAAAAGATGAAGACGTCACTCCTGGACGCCAAAGAAGTATTTCAACAAGAACTGGGCACGCTTAAAGGCGTAACCGCCTCGATAAAAATAGAAGAGAATGCAGTTCCCAAGTTTTTCAAAGCAAGACCGGTACCATATGCAATTCGCCCAGCTGTCGAGGCAGAGCTGGAGAATCTGGAGAAGGCAGGCGTGTTGCCTAAGGTCGACTGGAGTGAGTGGGCGACACCCATCGTTCCTGTCATGAAGAAAACGTTAAGCAATAAGTCCGGGGAGCCAAGGAAGATTCGCATCTGTGGGGATTTCAAGGTGATGGTGAACCCAGTCCTTCACACAGTACAATATCCTCTTCCAAGGATAGAAGACATCTTCGCCTCACTGTCTGGAGGGAAGCGTTTTACAAAAATTGACCTAGCACAAGCATATTTGCAGATGGAGTTTGAAGAGTCCTCTAGGAAGTGCCTCACGATAAACACTCACAAAGGTCTTTACCAGTATCATCGATTGGTATTCGGAGTAGCATCGGCTCCGGCGATATGGCAAAGAGCGATGGAACAAGTCCTGCAAGGGATTCCGGGGACTCAGTGTTACTTGGACGACATCCTTGTGACAGGTGAAGATGACAGTGAACACCTTAACAACCTAGAACAGGTGCTCACTAGACTACGGGAACATGGGCTGCAAGCCAACCGCCCCAAGTGCGAGTTTTTTAAGAAACAGATATCGTATTTGTAAAGTCTGTGGGTTGTGCAGTTAATAAATACACAGACTTCAGAAGTAACAAACAAACAGGTCTTTACTATTCGAAGGTCCGGGCGAATCTGCCCCAGCAATCCTGCCACAACACTTATATACTGGTGTGGTCACTATTGTTATTACAGTATACAGAAGCCAAACAAATAGTGCCACACCTAAAGTAGTTCTCTTAAAGGTGAACGGTTACATTCAATAGTTCCCTTAAAGTTAGACGGGTACATACACTACAATCCTCCCTTTTTAGCTTATTACTTACAGAGTCTCCGTTAAACATACATATCTTCAACTTCCTATAAACAAATTACAGATATAATCTCGGTGGGAACAGTTCACAGGTTCAGTCTCTGATCTTGACTCGTTCCGAACAACATTTCTTTGGTGTAGCCGGTTCACCTGGCTAGTGTGACCCCTCCATAGCCTTTTTCTTGACGTAACAGCTTGAACTTTCATCCTGTTGAACCAGCAGCGCGGACTTTTACAACCAACTGGCTGTCTTGACATTTTCCAGTTTTTCAACTAATTTAGCTCCTTTCGTAGTGTTCCGCCTGAGATGGTAGAAGTGCTAATATTTTAGACAGTTATTATCTTCTGCTTCTTCTTTTTCTTTTCTGCCTTTTTGAAACTCTCGGAGCTCCTTTCTCGGCTGCCAGCTGTAGCGCCACCAACTCTCTATGTTCCTTAGACCTTAAGTGCTTCCTCCGGATTTCAGCACTTTGGGAGTTTTCATCACAAGCTGGGCAGACCACATCCTCGTAATATTCAGTGCCACTCAACAGGTCATGGTAATATTCGGGTTCGTCCTGAGTTAGGCCAGCGAGAGAGCCTTCTTCTTCCTCCTCACCCGTCTGGACGTTAGCTGACGGTGGTTCCTTCCCTAGACATCTTTCTTGAAAAGACTTCTTCATGCATTCATATTCATCCCGCTCTTCCTGGGTTGTCTGCCATTCCTTCACTACTGACCTCATTTGTGAGTTCAATACCTTCCCTTCCACCGGGGATTGCGGTATCAGGCTATTTAATCCTTCTACTGAAGCAGCTGTTTCAACATTCTTCTGTTCGCATTGACGTGATTCAACGAGCTCTTCATAGAGTAAACTGTAACACAAAATCTGTGTTGCCACCTCAGTTATTTCTGTAACTTTTGGGAGCTCCGAATTCCTTCCCTTTGCAGATTGAAGCTCGTGTTCCCATTGTGGAGTCTTGTCTCTCAGCATGTGAATGAGTTGGCTGACCGTTAACTCTTCCGCGGGGACTCTGTGGATCAGAGTCTTCACCATTTCATCCACCTTTCCCTCCAATGCTTTCACCTTCCTTTCCTCTTGTACTTTGGTTTCAAGCGCTTGAAGAAGTTGCGCCTTGATGCTCCCAAGCTCATGTTCAGAGCCCATTCTTACAGTCTCTGTGTCTCTTACAGTTTCCTTCCCTTCCACTGAAAGGATTCCCAGTTGACTCTGCTCTTCAAGTCGTTGAACCTCGGTCATTGCCGCCTCATATTTGTCTTGGGTTTCCTCCAATATTTTTATGAGTTCTTGGACATCTTGTCTTTCATGTTCTGCCATGTCTTTCACCGCTAAATTCTCATCTATGGATGGAACTTCTACCGATGAGTCTGTCTTGGCCTTGAGCTCATCAAGAATTTCCTGCAGCCTTTGGACTTCTTGCTCATGTTCAACCTTTAGTTGTTCATATGCTTCTACTGAAACTAGCTTTTCGGAGGTTGCCGAGTTAATCCCCTCCAGAATTGTAGCCTGGGCCTGTTCATTCTGTTCTTTCCACTTCTCACACTCTGCTTGTAAGGAGTCGTAGTAGAGAAGAACTGGAATAAAATTCCGGCTTCCTGAAGATTCCTCTTCATTTGCTTCTTTCGCAATTTCCTGTTAGAGTTCAGCCAAGGCTGCTATGCTATCTGCCTCTTGAAGTCTCACTGCCATCAAATCTTCTTTATTCTTGCAGTCTATCTCAGTCATTTTCCCTTTATTTTCATTTAACTGAGTGATAAGCTCCTCTTGCAACATGGCCACATGATTCACATCAGGTAAAGAAGCGTTTCTCTTTTCCATGTCCAAGATTTTTTTCTGCATCTCTTTAAGTGCACACTGCGATTCAGCTTCTCTTAACCTTGCCTGCACTAGCTCCGTCTCCAATTGCAGAACAAAATCCTCAGTGTAGCGTGGTTTGCCTTTATGCTGTATCTCTAGATCATGCAAATATTCTAACTCCTGAACATCATAAGGGAGGTGTGATCGGTAATTGGTCACGATGGCTCTATGGTCGCTCTCTGCTTGAGCCAGCAGGTTCTGTTGTCTTTCCAGACTCTCCCATTCGGTGTCATAGAACTTTTTCATTGTTTTCATCTCTTGTACGAGACGGTAACTTAATTGTTCGAATTGTTGTCGTACTTTGAAATAACATTGAGTTCGAGCTCGGTGTTCCTCCGTAATGCATATGTCTGTGACTTGAACAGACTCAGAATTCTCTGTCTTTATGCACGCCATCGTTTTTCCAACCTTAGTCAGTGAGTTCATGTTAACCTTGTTTTTCATACGTGGGCTGGACTTATCGTCTTCCGGCTCAGAGTCTGAGCTGCTTGTCTGCACCGAGTCCTCACTCGTCATTGCTTGTAGGTAGTGCCATTCCATGTCTATTTTCTTGATCCACTCCCATCCTAGAAGTGGTGGTCCTCCCTCATGTAGTACATACAAGTTCATTCTTGGGTGTTCTTTACCCCTATCTCTCACCTTGACTCTTATTTTTCCCATGGGGTATACTTTATGCCCCGTGTATGTCTGCAATACGAACTTGGTATCTCTTAAGGGTATGTGTGAGAATAGCCGGTGGTAATCCCCTCGATTTATGACTGATACAGCTGATCCAGTGTCCAACTCCATTTTCACTTGGACTCCAGCTATTTTTAGCATGACCCAGATAGTTTGTAGGTCAGCTTCCTTACTCACATGGTGGATACTCAGACTACCCAGCTCCTGGCCGTTTGGATCTGAGTCTGGATTCTGTTCGTCTGAACTCTTCTCAGCCCCCTTGTATACCTTGTTGTACTTTTCTTGTGATGGCTTCCTTTGGTTGTTGGTCTTCTTCCCTGACCGGAATACCTTAGCGATGTGACCCAGTTTGCCACATTTCCTACATTCTTGGTTCTTAAACCAGCATTGATTCTGGTCGTGTGTTGTCTTCCCACAACGATAGCATTTTGTTGTACTCGAGGTAATTTGGTCCACCCCGAGCGCCGCCGCCTTTAGTTGCATTTCCGCCGTTCCTTTCGCTGCGGCTTCGTGTGATGCGGCTATAAGGACAGCCCTGTCAAGTGTAAGGTCGTTCTCTTCTAGTAGGCGCTTTTGCGTCCCTTCCTTGGACAATCCGCCTACGAACTTGTCTCGCAGTGCCTCTGTCAGATTCCCTCCGAACTGGCAGTATTTCGCTAGCCTACGCAGTTCGACCAAGTATTCTGCGTTGTTTTCGTCTTTCCGTTGCGTTCTTGCATAGAATTTGAATTGTTCAGCCAACATCAACGGTGTGGGGTTCACGTGGTCCTTCAGAACAACCACAATCTCTTCGAAAGACTGATCCGCCGGTTTAGCTGGTGCTAGTAAATCCTTCAAGAGCCCGTATGTCTTTGCGCCCATCGAGTTTAACAATGTTATCGCCTTGTCGTCTTCCTCTATTTTGTTGGCTTCACAATAGATCTCGATGCGTTCCACGTACGTGGCCCAGTCTTCTATCTCAGAATTAAAATCATTAATATTCCCTCGCTTAGGCATCTTTCTTCCCTTGGGAGCAGCACCAGTATTTCTTTAAGTATTCTTATTTATTTGTTTATTTCTAAGATGGCGGTTTTCCCGCGAATATGGCGGTTTCCCGCTCTTCCTTTCTCTCCCCGCCCACTTCAATGGCGGTATGTCAATCAAGATGGCGGTTTTCCCGCGAAAATGGCGGTTTCCCGCTCTTCCTTTCTCGCCCCGCCCACTTCAATGGCGGTTTCCCGCTTCTGGCGTCTTCTCCGCCTAATGGCGGCTTCCCGCGTTTCTTCCCGGTGGAAGGGGTACGCTTCCCCCCACAGCGGACAGGTTCAGCCGCTGGCTGGCTACCGCACAGCTCCCCTTACTCGGCTATGTCTTTTCCTCCCGCCCGCACGGTTCTACCGGCGCTGGGTACACCCCGTTAACGGAGGACAGTTCAGCCGCTGGACTGGCTCTCGCGCAGTCTCTCTCTCCGTACCTGGCTCTGTCGCTCTCTCACCCGCACATTCGGTGTTACCGGCCCTGGGTACCCCGTTGGTGGAGAACAGCTCAGCCGCTGGACTGGCTCTCGCGCAGTCTCTCACCCTGTTTTCGGCTGTGTCTCTCACCCACTCCCGCACGTTCGGTTTTGCCGGCTCTGGGTACCCCGTTGGTGGAGAACAGCTCAGCCGCTGGACTGGCTCCTCGCAGTCTCTCTCTCCGCACCCGGCTCTCACCCGCACGGTTCCCGTTCGCCTCCCCAGCCCTCTCGCAGACCGGTGTTTCCCTCCCCGGCTGCGGCTGGGTTTCTCTTCCCGCGCCTACTCGCAGGCTCAGCGCTTCGTGGCTGCGGTCGCTGCCCGGATTTTTCCCGCCGATCGCGGTCCGGCTGTCACCCGACGCCGTTGGACCCGACTTTTGGCCGGCACAGCTCCCCCTCGACCGAGGTCGAGTGCTCTGCCCTTATCCTCCGGATACTTCTACACCTTCCCCTACTCACAGTCTCTTCGGCCGCCTTGTTTCTTGCTGGTCGGCTCACTCCGCACCGTGGCAGAAGGGTAGTCAGTGCCTGTTGCTGATACAGCTTTTGTTGTTAGTCTTCCTGCTTTCTGTTGTTGCAGCCTCGTGTATTCTTTTGGTAGCACGACGAGGGCGGTTGTCTCTCTTCGACGCTCTTCGTTGCTTTTGGTAATCTTGCCGCAGGGTACGATCGGACTCGTCGCCACTGTAAAGTCTGTGGGTTGTGCAGTTAATAAATACACAGACTTCAGAAGTAATAAACAAACAGGTCTTTACTATTCGAAGGTCCGGGCGAATCTGCCCCAGCAATCCTGCCACAACACTTATATACTGGTGTGGTCACTATCGGTATTACAGTATACAGAAGCCAAACAAATAGTGCCACACCTAAAGTAGTTCTCTTAAAGGTGAACGGTTACATTCAATAGTTCCCTTAAAGGTAGACGGGTACATACACTACAGTATTGTGGCCACGTGATTGATGAAGAGGGGTTACATAAGTCCCCTGACAAAATTGAAACAGTTGTTAAGGCCCCAGCGCCTGAAAATGTGTCGCAACTGAGGTCATTCCTCGGATTGGTGAATTATTACCATAAGTTTTTGCCGAATTTGTCAACAATTCTGCACCCACTGAACGCCCTGCTACGAACGGGAGTAGGATGGGAATGGAGCAATGATTGTAAGTGGGCTTTTCAGAAGAGTAAGGACTTAATCACTTCAAGGGAAGTATTGGCTCACTACAACCCAGCACTGCCGATCAGACTGGCGTGTGATGCGTCTCCCTACGGTATTGGGGCGGTACTGTCACATAAATTCCTTGCTGGTTTAGAGAGGCCGATAGCTTTTGCGTCACGCTCGTTAACTTCTGCCGAGCGTAACTACGCCCAGATTGACAGAGAGGCCCTCAGCCTAGTGTGGGGGGTGAAGAAGTTCAATCACTACCTGCACGGTCAAAAATTCACTCTAATAACCGATCATCAACCTTTTGTCTCCATTTTCAACCCTCAGAAGGGCGTACCGATAATGACAGCACAACGGCTGCAGAGGTGGTCCCTTTTCCTAGGGGCACACCAATATGACATTGAGTACAAAGGAACTAAACAGCATGGGAATGCTGATGGATTGTCACGCCTACCGTTGCCGACGGTGGAAGAAGAAGACCTTGCAGTGGATCCAATGGAGTTATTCCACTCGACCATAGTCGAATGTCTCCCTGTGACGAATGCAAACATAGAAAAGGAAACACGTAATGACCCGACACTATCACGGGTCTATGATTTAACGGTGAAGGGATGGCCAGCACAAGGTGAACCACTGCTGCCAGCATTCTCGCCGAGAAGAGAACAGCTGTCAGTGTGCAGTGGATCCAGGGTAGTAATTCCACCTAAGTTGATGGATAGAGTGCTCAATGAGCTCATGAGGGTCATCTGGGTGGGGTAAAATGAAGAACTTAGCCAGAGCGTTTGTGTGGTGGCCGGGAATCGATAGAGAAATCGAAGAGATGACCAAGAGCTGTGCAGGATGGCAGAAGGTCCAAAACGCCCCACCACAAGGTCCTCTGCATCCATGGGAGTGGCCCTCATCTCCATGGCAAAGGGTGCACATTGATTTTGCTGGTCCCTTCATGGACTCGATGTTTTTAATTGCGGTGGATGCACATTCAAAGTGGCCAGAGGTAATAAAAATGTCCTCAACCACCACGGAAAAAACTATCACAGTTTTACGAACCATATTCGCCAGGAATGGGCTGCCTGAACAGATTTGCTCTCACAATGGACCACAGTTTGTGTCTGAAGAGTTCCGGAGGTTCTTAAAGAACAATGGTGTTAAGCATTACACATCTGCCCCATATCATCCAGCCACTAATGGATTGGCCGAGAGGTTTGTCCAAACATTCAAGAAGGCTATCAAGGCAATGTGTAATGAAGATATACCCCTACAGCACAAGGTGGACAACTTCTTGTTTGCCTACCGGAATGCGACACATGCGGCTACCAACCAAACTCCAGCCATGATGTTCTTCAATCGAAGACTACGATGCCGCTTGGATTTGGTTAAGCCAAACATCCGAAGAGATGTGGAGAACAGACAGTTTCAGAATATGAATGAAAGGCCGACCAGGAGTTTTAAGATAGGTCAACCAGTTTTGGCCCGGGACTACCGCACTGAGAAATGGCAGCCAGGAACGATTTGTACACGGCAAGGACCTCTCATGTATACCGTGGACGTTGGAGAGAGCATTGTAAGACGCCATGCTGACCAGATTCTAGAGTCACTGGAAAACGTCAACTCCACACCACGATCCTATACACCTGGCGATGAAACCGAAGTACCAATAGCATCTACCGCAGAATCGGTGATATTGGAAGCAGACGAACCAAACAACGACATTGATCCCGACTCAACCTTGCCAGAAGAACCTGATACCCCAAAGAGGCGTTATCCAGACAGAATCAGGAAGCCTCCTCAAAGACTGAACTTATAATTGCTTAAACTTAACCAATGTATCTAGCAACCGTAATTGTGATTGTAATTAGTTATCATTTAGTTGTTAAATGAATGTTATGTACTGTTTATCTAAAAGGGGAGGAATTGTTGTGTATGTACCTTTAAGAGAATAACTGGTCTCAGACTGCAGTACCGACAGTAACCACCCCTGTATAAAAGGCGCTAGTGAGCCTCTGTTGTTTCAGTTTCACTATTGACTTCCATCAGTAAAGACTTGTTTTGTTCAACTCCTGCTGTCCGTGTCTCAATCATTCACGGACGTAATAGTAAAGACCAACAAGTTACTTCAACAAAGGAGGGAAACACTGTGGATGGAGAAGGAATCAACTGAGCTTCTGACAAGGCCTTTACAAGAACAAGAATCTGTCCTCACGCTGGATCGACGGAACAGCGTGTCAAGCTTCAGCCAGTTCCAAATGACGTCTCCTTGACTCGTATGAATAACTCACCTCTACGGAATGTACATCTGCCAATTGGACATTCTAATTACATGTTGTTTAGCTAATTGCATGACAATGAACCTAACATTCTTTTCATTTCTGTTCAATTTAAAATAAGGCAAAACATTGTCCTGTGATAACTTAAAGGAATTTTAATGTAGCACATGATTAGGCTCTTGTGAATCTCGTGAAATTAATGTACTATTGTAACCTTATTTGAAACATTGACCAAACCCTGCCCTTGATGCTCGAGCTCATTTTTTAGTCAAGGGGGCGGTGAAGGAATAAGCCATATAACCTATTCAGAAAAATATACTATCTTATGAACAAATTCTGGCCTTATTAAAACATGACAAACTGGGTTTGGAAATTTAGAAACCTAAATATGAAAGAATTCTGACTATTGAGCTAATACAGTTGTTGACCCTGAATAAATAATCTTATTGAAACAGAAGGTGCATTGCTCCGACAGGCTGACCTTTGGGAACAAAAACAATGGTTCACCCTGGATAAGGTGTTTTAACTTAAACTTCGTAAAGATGGCACATAAGATAAGGAACATCTGCCCTCGTAAAGATGACATAAACTACGGAACACCTGCCCATCACACCATTCTATATGGTAAACTCAGAACACCTGGAGATGAGGCAAGATTCTGGAATATTACAAGCTGAAGTGGCAGTAAGAATTGCAGAGGTCGGCAGAAAGATGAATAGGGATAATTAACTTGCATCAGCAGAAATTTAAAGGAAAGCCCGCTGAAAAAGGGTATAAATATTGAAGTCTCAAATGGGATATCACTTTAATCAGGCAAAGCGATTCTCGACCACAGAGGCGGCTCTGTGGTCTCCAACTCTTTGTACCTCGGGGATCAAAGGTAGTTGATATTGATGGATATTCTGTATAGAAAACTTTAAGAACTGTAATAGAGTCACAGCGTCATAGAGTTATACAGCACAGAAAGAGGCCCTTCGGCCCATCGCGTCCGCGCCGGCCATCAAGCCCTGTCTAATCTAATCCCATTTTCCAGCATTTGTTCCGTAGCCTTGTATGCTATGGCATTTCAAGTGCTCATCCAAATGCTTCTTGAATGTTGTGAGGGTTCCTGCCTCTACCACCCTTTCAGGCAGTGAGTTCCAGATTCCAACCACCCTCTGGGTGAAAAAGTTTTTCCTCAAATCCCCTCTAAACCTCCTGCCCCTTACCTTGAATCTATGCCCCCTTGTTATTGACCCCTCTACTAAGGGGAAAAGTTCCTTTCTATCCATCCTATCTATGCCCCTCATAATTTTGTACACCTCAATCAGGTCCCCCCTCAGCCTTCTCTGCTCCAAGGAAAACAACCCCAGCCTGTCCAGTCTTTCTTCATAGCTGAAGCGCTCCAGCCCAGCTAACATCCTGGTAAATCTCCTCTGCACCCTCTCCAAAGCAATCACATCCTTCCTATAGTGTGGTGACCAGAACTGCACACAGTACTCCAGCTGTGGCCTTACCAGCGTTTTGTACAGCTCCATCATAACCTCCCTGCTCTTATATTCTATGCCTCGGCTAATGAAGGCAAGTATCCCATATGCCTTTTTAACCACCTTATCCACCTGTTCTGCTGCCTTCAGGGATCTATGTACATGCACAGCAAGGTCCCTCTGATCCTATGTCTTTCCTAGGGTCTTACCATTCATTGTGTATTCCCTTGCCTTGTTAGTCCCTCCAAAATGCATCACCTCACACTTTTCAGGGTTAAATTCCATTTGCCACTGTTCCGCCCATCTGACCAACCCATCTATATCGTCCTGTAGCCTGAGGCTTCCCGCCTTGCTATTTACCACCCCACCAATTTTCGTGTCATCTGCGAACTTACTGATCATATCTTTTACATTCTCATCCAAATCATTAATGTAGACCACAAACAGCAAGGGACCCAGCACCGATCCCTGCGGTACCCCACTGGACACAGGCTTCCAGTCACAAAATCATCCTTCCACCATCACCCTCTGCCTTCTGCCACTAAGCCAGTTTTGGATCCAATGTGCCAAGGCACCCTGGATCCCATGGGCTCTTACCTTCCTGACCAGTCTCCTATGCGGGACTTTATCAAAAGCCTTACTGAAATCCATGTAAACCACATCCACTGCACTACCCTCATCCGCACACCTAGTCACCGCCTCGAAAAATTCAATCAAATTGGTCAGACATGATCTTCCCTTGACAAAGCCATGCTGGCTATTCCTAATTAATCCCTGCCTCTCCAAGTGGAGACTAATTCTGTCCCTCAGAATTTTTTCCAATAATTTCCCTACCACTGATGTTAGGCTCACTGGCCTGTAATTCCCTGGTTTATCCCTACTACCCTTCTTGAATAATGGTACTATGTTAGCTGTTCTCCAGTCCTCTGGCACATCAGTTGTGGCCAGAGAGGTTCTGAAAATTTGTGTCAGAGCCCCTGCAATCTCCTCCTTTGCCTCACATAGTAGCCTGGGATACTGTAGCGAAGTTAAGATTTAAAAGTAAGATTCTCTGTTAATAGTAAGATAGTATATTTTCTCTTATTAGAACTGTTAATGTTGCGCTTGACTGATTCACCAGCTGTAAATTGTATGTCGGTTCTTTTAATAAATCTCTATATATTTTTAGAATTGTCTCACATAAGTCTTCTGTATCAATAACTCACGAACTCAATCTCTGTACACTCTTTGGTGAAGAGTTGCAGAATTCTGAAGGAGTTCTCCAGACCCTCATAATATCCAGAACGTTACAGTCTAGCTAAACTTATTAAAAGCGCTATCTGGAGGATGGTAACATTCTTGGGTTCCTTTCCTTTAGAGAGAGATAGCCCAGACCTTTAGACCCAATTAAGCATCTTTAGGATTCGGCTACCTCAAACTTTAGTTGAAAGTGAATGTCTGAGAAATACACCTGATCCGGGATAGCCCCAAAGAGGCTAGGACTAGTAACTATCCCTTCAGGATTACCTTCACCACAAGGACTGCAGCTGTTCAAGAAGGCAGCTCATCACCACTTTCTCAAGGGCAATTAGGGGTGGGTAATAAATGCTGGTCTTGCCAGTGACGCCCACATCCCAGGAACAAATTAAAAAAAATATCCTTGCCTAACAAAAATCTATCAATCTCAGTTTTGACATTTTCAATTGATCTAGCCTCAACAGCTTTTTGGGGGAGAGAGTTTCAGATTCCCACTACCCTGTGTGTGAGGAAATGCTTCCTGACACCATCCCTGAATATCTTAGCTCTAATTTTAAGGTTTTGCCCCCTCGTTCTGGACTCTCCCACCAAAATAAATAGTTTCTCTCTATCTACCATATGAAATCCTTTAATACCTCAATTCATTTTCTATACTCAAGGAAATAAAAGCCTAGACTATGCAACCTGTCCTCATAGTTTAACCCTCTTAGCCCCGGTATCATTCTGGTAAATCTGCAAATAGATGAGGAACAGGAGGGGGCCAGGGGCTGATCCTTGGCAGACACCAGAGATCACAGTGAGGGGGTATGGAACCATTGCTAGGGATGCTCTGACTATGATTGGATAGGTAAGAGCGGAACCAAGTGAGGACAGACCCACTGAGGTGGACAATGGAAATGAGGCATTAGAGGAGGATGGTGTGGTCGACTAGGTCAAAAACTGCAGAGGACAAAAAGAATGTGATAGGATAATCCAACACTTTAATAGTCACATAGAATGTCATTCATTTATGGTTAGGGTCAATTAGGTGCTGTGGGAGGGGATGAAAACCTAATTGGAGATTCAATCAGGGAGTTGCAAGAGGGATAGGCATGGATATGGGAGGCAACAAAATATTCTAGTTATTTGCAGAAGAAAGGGAGGTTGGAGATGGGGCAGTAGTTTGCAAGGACAGAGGGTTATTTTTGAGAACGCAGTTAATGACAGTAATTTTGAAAGGAAGGGGGACGATGTCTTGTAGTCAAAGTGAGATCAATAAGTAGCAGTACATATCTCATCATATTAGACATTTTCCCATGCTAACCTAACCTACCATGTGCACCCACTAGTTCTGACCTCATTCTGTCTTCCTGAACTCATGGTTCCCATATTCTCCAAGGCATGCACCAGCTTGCTTTGCCCCTGCTTAATCATCACTCACTCACATTAGAACAGCCATTCAAAGTGGAAGGAAATGGTATCTGTTAAATCCGTGTATCTTGATGTATGGTGTCCTTCAATAAATAGACAGAGACTGCAGATAACAAACAACAGGTGTTTACTGGATGAGGGTTACTCTAAAACTAACAGTACAGATCCCTACTCAGGGTTTATATACAGGTGTGGTCACTGCCGGTACTACAGTATACAGGAGCTGTAAAAAGTAGTTCTCCCCTTAAAGGTACATACGCTACAGTATCTACTTACATGCCTGTGGAATCAACCTTTAAATACTCAAAGAGTTTGTTCCCTATAAAAATAGTGTTTAGCAATATTTTCTCCATTATTGCCTGATGCCTCCACATGCACCAATATATCATTGGTCATTCATTTTCAGTGTCAAATTCTGCATGATAATAAAAATCAACGGTTATTCCATCGATGTTCCAACAACAGCAAAAAATTAAAACCTAGTCCAAGTATAGTATATAACTCCAGATGACTACATGACATAAATACACAAAAAATGCAGGATTGTTGAAGTTAATTGGATCCACCCCTGATATTTGGCAAAAATTGACATAAGAACTTCACCACTCTGCTAAAGCTGTGTTGCAAAATGCACTTTTACACCTCAGGTCTGCCCTCATGGGGTGCTTTTGTATTTCCCCCTGTAGGCTTGTCTCATTGCCTCTCACGATACCGATGCAGCATCAGCTTTGAGTCAGGTAGCTGGTTGCTTCAATTAATTAATGTCATTTTAAATTCCAATATTTATCAATTAAGGGGGAACATTTTCTCCATTCACTATTTGTAACAAACAGTAATCCCCAGACAGCATTTATGATTTTGCTATAAATGGAGGAAATCTTGCCCCCCCTTCCATTCCCATATGACATTAAAAATGCAAAATCAATAGGCCACAAGGTCAAATATAATCGCAGTCAGCAATCAGCAGTTGTGGTATATAACATGCTAGCTGTGTAGACATATTGGAAGGTCACTGTCATTCTGCTCCAAATATGATTGGCTTGGAATCCCTCCCTCACATAGTTATCAGAAGAACATTTGAATCAATTTTGAGCAAACAGTTTTTGCAAAATGCACAATTTACTTGGTTATTGATAAAAATATAAAATATTTATTGGCTAGATTTTTCACCCATCTTTCTTCTGCATCAATACCGTAAAAAATAATCTCCATGTTTAACAGTTTCACATAAAACTAGTTGTTTACTTCGCGATACATGACCATAAAATGTAATATTTTAAAAACCAAATTGTTTCTTTCCTTGATTTACAGACAAAGTCATTTTGACCCTGTTTTGTTTTGAAACATTTTGCTTTGTAAATAAGGGTGTTAAATTGTTTTGACTTCAGCAGGTCAAATGCAGAGTTAACTTGCAAAACTAATGTTGCTGGATTGTGCATTAGCTGATGAAACAGTTGTTTTACATTGATACCCCAGTTCAGGGGTGTCCAACTGTGTTTCTACAGCTACATGCTATCCCCAAATCCTTACAATCCAGCCCTTGAAACCCTGGCAAATCAGTTGTATTTGTGTTTTTTTTCACTGATTTGTTGATTACTTTTTTTATTTGTTCATGGAATGTGGGCGTCGCTGGCAAAGCCAGCATTTATTGTCCATCCCTAATTGCCCTTGAGAAGGTGGTGGTGAGCTGCCTTCTTGAACCACTGCAGTCCGTGTAGTGAAGGTACTCCCACAGTGCTGTTAGGTATGGAGTTCCAGAATTTTGACCCAGCGACGATGACGGATCGGCGATATACTTCTAAGTCAGGATGGTGTGTGCCTTGGAGGGGAACTTGGAGGTGGTGGTGTTCCCATGCGCCTGCTGCCCTTGTCCTTCTAGGTGGTAGAGTTCGCGGGTTTGGGAGGTGCTGCCGAAGAAGCCTTGGTGAGCTGCTGCAGTGCACCTTGTAGATGGTACACACTGCAGCCACGGTATGCCGGTGGTGGAGGGAGTGAATGTTTAAGGTGGTGGATGGGGTGCCAATCAAGCGGGTTGTTTTGTCCTGTAATGTGTCGAGCTTCTTGAATGTTGTTGGAGCTGCACTCATCCAGGTAAGTGGAGAGTATTCCATCACACTCCTGACTTGTGCCTTGTCGATGGAGGAAAGGATTTGGGGAGTCAGCAGGTGAGAAGGTGGTGGTGAGCTGCCTTCTTGAACAGTGTCAGTCCGTGTGGTGAAGGTACTCCCACAGTGCTGTTAGCGACGATGATACATTTTGTGGCTCTGGAGGTTTGGAAAGGACTGTTTTAGTGTTGTTCATTATTGGTAGATAAATTTTTAAATCAGCAGTTTTTCCATGTCCCCAAACCACGAGATGATTAAAGGGGGATTTACCATGACTTGATGAGTGAAGCAGCCCAGAACTGCTCCCCGTCATTAGGGTTGTCAACCCTCCAGTATTGCCCTGGAGTCTCCAGGAATTAAAAGCTAAGCTCCAGGGCACTGATGTGAGAAACTCAGGAGAAAAATCGTAGGAGCGTTAAAAAATTGTGTTTTTAAAAAATTTTATTTGAACACTTTTGTTTACTCGTTACAACAAAAAATTGAACATGGGAAAAAGGCTGCTTGACTAACAGTCAGGAATCATCCAATCGGGTAACGAAGAGTCTATTTGCTTTCCAATTGGTGTGGGAAGGCGGGGCACCACGAGGATGGACATGTCGGATGACCAATGGTGGGAGTGTGGGGGCGGGGAGGTTCGAGGCAGGTGGTCATGTGATGACACCTCCAGGTATATGCCCAACCAGAGTTGGCAACCCTACTCATCAGGTTCATCACAATGATCATGTGCAAGCAATACAATGATGCTGTTGCAATGTGATGCTGTTTATATTGATATAAAACACTTCACTGGTAACACAGGTGATGCAATTGCATTGTGTTTTTACACAAAAGTGGGAAATATTCAGAGGGAATGCTGACTCTATTATCAAGCATCACTGAATTTTTATTAAAAGGTATATGGGGGAAAAGTTCGATCGTGCCCCCTTTGGGGTGCTAACTTCGCCAGGGTGCTACCCGAAAAAGTTAGCACCCCCACACCATAAATTGAGTGCTAGTGTCCCAAGCAGGAGGTGGGGCGCTACTGGAAGCACCCCCCCTCCTTCCTGGGGTGCTGCCATTCAATATCGTGGCGCTACGTGCAACAGCACCACGTGTGTCGGCACATAGTGCCGTGGTATTGCAGGCCTCCCTCCCCTGTTTAAAGGGGAGGGGCCTAGTGCAGCATGCACCAGGGCCCTGCTGGACCACCGGGGAGCGGGGTGCCAGGAAAACAGCCCGGGGCACTAACGGGCGGCGCAATGCAACCCAATTTTTCCCTCATAACAGGCAATTTCACATTTAAATTTGTGCGTTGGATTGAAGGAGTATGCATAGTATAATGTAGAGTGGTAAGTATTAATAGAACTCTTTTTTAACATTAACCGGTATAACAACAGGTAAATTTGCCCAGGAGCTGAGAATCCAGGAAGAGTGGACAGGAAGGAGAAAAACAAAGATGGCAATCAGAGAAATTAAAGCAAACATGGCCACAGTAAATAATCATTCTAAAAGGTCTAAGGGCTAGATTTTCAGTATAGGCAGTTTTGGGGCGCTAACCTTAGCGCCCGCCCGAAGTTAGCGCCCGCCCCAAAGTAGCGCCCCGTTGCCGGAAATTCAGTGGCTTCGCCCTAAGAGGTTGGTGGAGCGCTAAAAGAGGCGTTCCACTACTATCTTTAGGCGCTAAGCCGGCGGTCCAGAGGGATAGCGCCCAGGCGGGGCGCAGCGCGGGTGCGGTCATTTTTGGACTGACAGCAGACCCCGTGGCGCCGACCAGCTCTTAAAGGGGGAAGGGACGAATTGGTCTGCTGCCACGCCCTGCACACTGCAGCCTTGCAAAGAGGCCTCAACACTGCTGCTCAGCCCCAGGGAGTCATGGCAACGCCAGAGAAGGCCCGTCAGCGTGCCCTGCGCTTCTCAGAGGGTGATCTGGACATAATGGTCACAGCTCTGGAGGTGAGGCGCAAGATCTTGTTCCCAGAGAGTGGGAGGAATCCAACCCACCACGACTACACCAAAGCCTGGAAGCAGATCGCCCAGAGGGTGACGTTCACCGGCGATGCCCCCAGGACCCACAAACAATGTCGTAAAAAATACAACGACCTGACCAGGATTGTCAGGGTGAGTACCCTTTCCAGTCTCCTCCTCATTCTTGCATGTACACCTGACATGATGGGCAAAGGGAGCTGAAAGTCCTATTGGCCAGCCCTCAGCCAGCAGCATTGGGACAGTCATGAGCATCAATTGGCCATTCGGCACTCTACACTCTGGCCAAGCTATTCCACCATGGGAGGCTGTGCACACTACATCAGGGCTTCACTCTGTCCAAGCTATTCCATCATGGGAGGCTGTGCACACTACATCAGGGCTTCACTCTGTCCAAGCTATTCCACCATGGGAGGCAGTGCACACTACATCAGGGCTTCACTCTGGCCAAGCTATTCCACCATGGGAGGCAGTGCACACTACATCAGGGCTACACTGCGCACTTACAGCCCGTCCTTTCTCTTGCAGGCTAAAGTAGCCTTTAATCGCCAGGCCCGTGCCAGGGGTGGCCGCGCCAAGCTGCAGAAGCTCACTCGGCTGGAGGAGCGCGTGTGTGTGCTCATGAGAGCCCGTGTGATTGTCCCCACAGCATGCGGAGTATCCGACCCTCCACTGCCCGGCAATGGTAAGGACCTCGCCTTTTGGCCCTCTCGTGTCGCACTGGCCCATCCGAGCTACCTCCTTTGCCACTGTCCCACCAATGCGCTGAATGCCACCAGTCCTAACTCCCTCGCTGACGCCGTCTCCTCACTCTGAAGCTACTCTTGTGCTTTCCTGCTTTCAGCTGGTGACGACCAGGACCCTGAAGCTGCCAGTGACAGCACCTCCAACCAGGAGGAGGAGGAGGAGCAAGCCGGACCTTCGGGGGAACAGTCACGTCCCGCAGGAGAGGAGGAAATGCTTGACACCTCCTCACTGGACGAGTGCCTGGAGGAACTGTCGCAGGGCAATGCAGCTTCTGGGACCAGTGGCGTCCAGCCACCCAGGAGCCATGCGCGTGGCCCGCGGCCTTCCCCACAAAGGGGGGAAGGATCAGAGGGGAGTGCTGCTGTTCGGCACACTCGCCGCCACCAACGCGGCAAGGGTCCCCGAGTTCGGCCCCCTCCTCCCCAGCGGGAGAGTCGCGACTCCAGTCCGGACACCTTCACCTCGGAGGAGGTGCGGAAGCTGGATAAGATGACCGAGGATTCGGACCGGCGCCACACGGAGCTCATGAGCGTGGTGGGGCGCATGCCTGAGGCCATCGAGTCGCTGGCGACCAGTGTGCGCGAGTTCGGGGCAGCAACTGCCGCGAGTGGCCGCATGTTGACTGATGCCGTCAAGACCCTGGCGGCTGTGATGCGCGCGCACATCAGGACCACAGGGGCACTCACTGCTGCCACACGCGCTGTCTCAGGCAGGCATCGCCAGGGCAGCCGCCGCGCTGGACCATCCCAGCAAGCCGCCCCTCGGCTGATTGTTGCGGATCCTGCAGTGCGGGCCCGGCCGAGTGCCACCGCGCCACAGCACCAGCCAGCGCATCCCAGACACCAGCTGGCCCACATTGCGCCATCCGTCGCCGCCATTCCCCCACTGGGGCGTCAAGGGCAAGTGGCTGCAGCTGATGGTGGCCAGGCTCAGGTGCGCCACTCAGCAGACGGCCCCTCGAGGCCCAAACGCCGTGTAGGCCGCCCCCCAGCGGCATCTGGCGGAAGGGCATCTGAGCCTCAGGCGCCTTCCCCCAGCCTCGCAGCAGCCACTGGGCAGAGCTTGCGAAGGAGCAGCAGGCTGGGCAGGGGAGGCAAAAGGCTGGGCAAGGTCTCGCCCTTGCGGGCCACTCAGTAGAGGGTGTGGGCAGCTTTCCTTTTATATGGCGGTGGCCATCTTTATTTTGCCCATGGTTGTGTTGTTGGAGGGCTTATTTTTTGCGTTAGGCCGACGTTGAGGCCCGGTTTGAAGAAAGGTGGAGTGACTCCTCCCCAGTTTGTGGGAGTGAGTCGTTTGTTGGGCTTTTTGTGGGGCCCGTTTATTGTTTTTGGGGATTCATGTGGGAAGGGCTTTTCATTTTTGTGTAATAAAAAATTATCTTTATTCATGCAGTCTCCATGGTTGTTCTTCTTAGTGTTTGTTGGCTTCGCCGGCTGAGGGCTTGCGGAGCGGCTGCATTCATCTTCCCTCATGGCCCCTGGCCATTCCCTGACAGGGGGCTTAGAAGTACCGTGTAATAAGGTGGCGTCGTGCGGCCCTTGGCCCTGGTCGCTCCCTCCTGGGAACGTACTCCTGCTCCTCCTCCTCCTCATGCTCCTCCTGCTCCTCCTCCTGAGGTGCTGGTCCAACGTCAGGTGGCAGTGACTGAGTCCTGCGGATAGCCAGGTTGTGTAGCATGCAGCAAACCACCACAAATTGGGAGACCCGGTCCGGCGAATACTGGAGAGCTCCTCCGGAGCGATCAAGGCAGCGGAACCGCTGCTTGAGGACCCCAATAGTTAGCTCGATGATGTTGCGGGTGGTTTGATGGCTCTCGTTGTAGGCCTCTTCAGCAGCGGTCCTGGGCGCGCGGAGCGGGGTCATGAGCCAGGTGCACAAAGGATAGCCTTTGTCCCCGAGTAGCCATCCTCTTGGGGGAGGCTGTGCCTGGAACATGTCATGCACAGTACTCTGCCGCAGGATAAAGGCATCGTGGCTGCTGCCTGGGAAGCTGGCATTGACTGCCATGATGCGCTGCTTGTGGTCACAGACCAGCTGCACATTCAGAGAATGGTAGCCCTTCCTGTTGCGATACTGCTCGCCATGCTCCAGAGGGGCCCGCAAAGCCACATGCGTACAGTCAATGGCGCCCTGCACCAAGGGGAATTCCCCGAGTCTGGGAAATCCCAATGCGCGCTGATGCTGGCTCTCCAGGGCCATGGGGAAGGAGATGAATTGGCTTCTCCTTCTGAACAGTGCTTCGGTCACCTGGCAGATGCAGCGATGCGCGCCGTACTGGGAGATGTTTGCTATGTCCCCAGCAGCGTATTGGAAGGAGCCGGTGGCATAGAAGTTCAATGCCACCGTCACCTTCACTTCCACCGACAGAGACGTCCTGCACCTGAGCTTTGGCCGCAGATCTCGGCGAAGCAGGTGGCAGATCTCTGCAATCACCTCCTTTCGGAATCGGAGCCTTTTAACACATCGCGCGGCACTCATGTTTAGGTAGGAGCGCTGCTGGCGGTATAGCCTGACTGGGTAAGGCCTACGTGGCCGACGCCTGTAGCCCCCACTGCCTCTAGCCAGGGCTGCCCCTCTCACAATGCGACTGCGAGCCCTACGGACATGGAGCTGCAGCTCCGCGTTGGCACCCCATGCAACCCCCATCAAATCCTGGCAAA